>NW_028072993.1:0-1210957 GCF_014824575.4 Sturnira hondurensis
AAATCTGAAAGGAGGGATTGATACAGGGTGCAGCCAAGGAGGGACCCCCCCAAAAAAAAAGATTTGGAATGGTGTCCAGAACTCAGTGTATAGGAATATTGGAGGAAATATTATTAAGATGTCCTCAATGCTCCCCCCCCCGCCCCCGCCCCGCTCCAGGTGTCAGCTGGGGGAAAGGATGACTGGAGCAGGGTAATTGAGAGTTGTTTTGCATAGCAACAGTTTTGCAGCTAACCTCTAGAATGGTCATTTAACATATCTATAACCTTTAACTGGTTTCATAGATATGTTAAATACCTGTGGCCAAGTTTTGAGTCAGGGAGAAGTGAGTGCCTTCTATCCAGGATGGAACTGGGGGCTGATCCTCTGAGAGAGTGCCTGCCAGAGAGCCATGTGTCTTTAGCAGAGTGCGGAACCCCCCTTGGCTGGAAGAGGGGGAGAGCTACTCTGTTTTGGAAAGATGTAGACCCCTGTATCCATTAGGAGAGAGAGCCACGCGGTTTCAGCAGAGTGCAGTCCCCCTCTTGGCCAGGTGAAAGGGAAAACCACGCAGCTTTGCCAGAATGGAGATCCCTGTGGCCAGGCGAAGAAGAAAGACACGCGCTTTTGGTGGAGTGCGGCTTTGGTAGAAGAGGCCCACGCGGCTTCGGGGTGCTCCCATTGGCTGAGTGGCCTGAAAAGCAAGAGAGACTTTGACTGGAACTTGGTACAAAGAACTCTTGCCAGTGGAAGGTGCCACATGACTTTAGATTAATTGGAGATCCTGTTGGACAGGTGGCACAGCTCACGTGCCAGCGACCTGAAAAGCAGACATGTGCTCTTTTCCTGATTTATGTTACCCGGAGTTGTGACAGTGGGAGAAGGGAGTGCTGTGTGTGTGTGTGTGTGTGTGTAGGTGTATACCCTAAAGGACTTTAATATTTTTTATTTTATTTTTTAAGATTTTTTAAAATTTATTTATCTTTAGAGGGGAAGGGAAGGAGAGAGGGAGAGAAATATCAATGTATGGTTGCCTCTCATGCGTCTGCTGCCGGGAACCGGGAACCGGGAACTGGCCTGCAACCCAGGCATGTGTCCTGACTGGGAATGGAACCGCGATCATGTGGTTCGCAGCCCTGTGCTCAATCCACTGAGCTACACCAGCCAGGGCAGGACTTTAATATTTTAATGAAGGCATTAGGCCTCAATAGCATTAAATAAACATTTTGTTTCCTTTTCACAAATCTCTGGCATTGAGAGATGTCTTTCTAATTGGCAGCGGACAGAAGAGCCCAATAGATATTAGTATACCGTCCTTGGGAGGGGCCTCTGTTTTCTGAAGCAGTTTTTGGCGTCCCTCAGTGGCCCAAGTATTCCCCCCCCCCACCGCCCACCTCGGACCCTTGTTTGGTAACAGTTCATCAAGTACAATTCAGTTTTTGTACCCAGATACCAGTAACTTGGAGGTTTCTGTCGTGGGCTCTGTGCCTGTCATTTGTGATTTTCTGTATTGGCTTATCTCTTTCTCACATTTTGGTGGCAACAGTTTGCCCTGTGAACTCACTTCTCTGAAGAATTAAGAAGAATAGTATTTTTTAATTTGTTCAGATTTTTACTTGTTAGGAGGGAGTGGTGACTCATTGCATTATTTTTAATTAAATATTTTAATATAATTTAAATAAACTCATAAATGTGATCATACAATACCTTAATTTGTATTTTATTCTTTCTTTTATTGTCCTTCTTTGCCTGGCACTCTTCCTTCTAACTTTTCTATATGTATCATGGCCCCTCTTTCACCAATCAAGGTAATGATTAATAACCGAGTATGTCTCCTCCATGCTGTTCTCTATGTATCTCTATGATGTATACCAACATTAATTCCAAGTTATTTGACATTGCTTTAATAGAAACAAGGTCATATTTTACATGTTTTTCAGCATGTAACTTTCTTCATAAACTAAACCTCTTGGAAATTACTGCAATTCAACTGGAATAGCTTTAATTCATTCCTTTTAATGTCTGCACAATAGTCAGTAGAGAGGATGTGACTTCAGTTAATTCAGCTGTTACCCTATTGCATCTCAAAACCAGATTCTCAAAAGAATTCTCAGTAGCATTCTCAAAAGACTCTTGATGTTCATGACGCACGGTTTAAAGAACCATCTGCTCAGAATACACCACACTTAGAATCAGGAAGTATGAGTTTAGTCTTCACCTGTTACACTTTTACAATTGTGATAAAGAAGGTGTAGAACTTTTAAAGACCTGTATATCGCTGTAGTGAAAAGGAGTCAAGAAAAAAAGCAAACTATAAAACTCTATAGTTATCTGCTTTGTTAAGAAGGCCAGATAATGAAAACAATTTTTTTCTTATGCCAAAGAAACTCCCCCATAGAGCAGGAAACAACACCCTGCTACTGCTGATGCTGCCACCTATTCGATAAGACAGGCTCCCTTCTGAGACAGCTCAAGGCCACTGCACACTCGCGCTCGTGTTCTGTGTAATGCTTTCCCCTGGAAGGGGTGGGACTGTGCCTATGATGGGTTTCACTCCTGTCATTGTGCTATGTGATGAAAGCAGAGGCCCCAAATCCGTTGATTTTGAGTTAATAAATATCAAGCTTATCCCAAATGACTCCCACAGAACTGAATTGAAGCCCTTACACAAGGTTAGATTTGAAGAGGGGAAGATATTTCCTTCTGCTGGTTTTGAAGAAGCAGACAACCATGCTGTGTGAGAGAGCACGGGCAGGGCCAGACACAGGACGGCCTCTTAGAGCTGGAAGCACACCCTCCCCAAGGGCCAGTAAGAAAACAAGGTCCTCAGTCCTATAGCTTCAAGGAGCTAAATCCTGCCAGCAACCCTCAGAAGAAGACCTCAGGCACAGATAAGATCAGAACCAGGGCTGACATTGCGACTGCAGTCTTGTGAGGCCCTGGGCAAAGAACTCACTCATGGTGAACTCAGTTACACCATATCTGGATGACTGACTGATAGAACTTTAAGATAATAAATGAGTATTCTTTTAAAACATGAAGTTTCTGGTAATTGACTTTACAGTAACAGAAAACTAATACAGTGTTCTTAGAAAATACACAAGTCCAGTCTTCACCACTACAAAGTAAGATAGTGGGCCTAGAGAACCAGCTTTCCAGTTGCAGAACACTGTATTTTTATAATGCTGCTGTAGAGCAAAATCAAACCTCTCTTTCCGTGATACTGTCAATCAACAGAAATAGTATTTGTTTAAAGGAACAGTACCGGGGAAGGATAGCTCTCTTGGAACACTGCCTTTATTCACAACCTTCCATTTTAACTTGTCATTAGAATGATCTGACATGCTTTAGATCTGGAACGTTTTGTGAGTATTTTGCAATTAAATAAAATCTTCCAGGCAGATTTAGAAGGAAACATTTTTATAGAGCTAAATAAAATGGTGAGTGAACAATAGTGAGGTAGAGAAGACTCAGAAATCGAGGTCGGCTGTCGTAACAATCCATTTCTCAACATTGACCTTGAGCAATAGTCGCTTTGAGATAAAGCTGGGAGACTGCCATTCCCCCTGGTACTTTGCACTCCCTTCTCCCACCACCAGCAAATTTACATGTTGAAGTCCTAACCCTAAATACCTCAGAATGCTGCCTCATTTGGAAAATGAACATGACAGACATAATAAATTCAGATGAACTCATTCGGGTAAGTCCTAATCTGATATGACCGGTGTCCTTATAACAAGGGGCAATTTAAACACAAACATGCAAAGAGGGGGAATACCCTGAGAAGACAAAGGCAAAGATCAGGGTTAGGCTTCTACAAGCCAACAAAAGCCAGAGGTTACAAGCAAACGGATCACAAAGGGAGGCATGAAACAGACTCTTCCTCAAAGGCTTCCGAAGAAGCAAACCTCGCTAACAATTCCATTTTGGACTTTTATCCTCCAGAACTGTGAGATATTAAATTTCTGTTGTTTAAGCCATCCGGCCCGTATACTTAGATATGGCAGCCCTAGCAAACTGATGCATTACCCATACAGAAATATAATATTAATGGTAATAATCAAATTATGATTTTATATTGTATAACAATGTGGCATTTTATCTATCAACAGCCCATTAAAAATGTTCTCTACTTCATTAATAATGCTGTAATAAACCTGCAGCTTTGTCCATATGGCATTTATCTTTTTGTGGGTAGTGTCCTTGGAACACATTCTAGGGAGTGGGAATCCCTTACCAATCTTTTACTGTTTAGAATGGTTTTAAAAAAGTGACTGAATATTTTATGCCTTGGAAAAGTTTTGCTAAATTGCTTTCCAAAAAACTCTAAGAGTTCCTTCCACCTGCTTTGCGATGAATGATTTCAACACTTTCTCACAAACATTTGACAGTATCTTTCCAAGTACTGTCACACATGTTTTGGGAACACAAAGACTGTATATATTTGGTCCTAATTTTTCCTCTCTCTGTTGCTTTCAGGTGGTCACCAGAGGAAATTAACCACAAGTGTAGTCTTTAGACTACACTTTCCTTAACACTTTTAGTCAAAGAGAATCCAGAAGAGAATTCAAATGGGTGTAAAATTTTTAATGCAAGAAATAGCTTATTTCATTAATTCTAACCTTTGTGAATTTTATGTCTGTCTGATGGTGATCGTTGTAATGAAGAGAATGAAGACAGCTTATAAAGCAATATTCTTTTCAGGATTTTCTTAATGTAGCATATTTATGAGGGAAGTTGTCTTTCATTGTGTCCAAGGGATTAGGCTGGGCGTTGGCCGGTTTTCAGTACTGGTCTGATGAGAACTGTGACTGCTCCACTGACCTGCCTGTCTTACCCTCTGTAAGTTTGCCCTGACAAGAACCAAATCTAAGCCCCCTAAAAAGCTATCATGCTAAGAAACCAAACGTCTTTTAAAAAATCTGGAGAACGGCTCTTGAGCAAAGTCAGCCCCACTGCGCCTTCACCCCGCATCTGATCCTCTCCGGTCCTACCCACCTGCCCACTCCCCGCACAACTTACGAAGATCTCTCCCCTCCACATCTGGTTCCGAGTGAACCGCGTCTCCAGCCCTTCCTGTGTTTTTGAAAGGACACTGAGCTGGTGGGTGTTTCAGGGGCGCCTCCCACAGAGTTTGGGGCAGGTAGACACAAGAGCACCCCTCCCACGGGGTGTGCAGAGCGGCTGAGCTGAGCAAACTCGGATTTTTGCCCGCCTTCTCGGCTAGGGTGGGTGGGGAAAGATGCGTCCTTCAAGTGTTCCGACCAGAACTTTTCACCCTTTGTCTGTCTGTCTGTCTATCTCTCTCCTCCCTCCCTCCTCTCCTTTCTGAAGTGTGGAGGCTCTCCTTTTCCAGACTAGAGAGGGGCGCGTCTCCTATTCCCTTTCCCCTCACCCACCTATTAAAAAATGAGGGGGGCGGTCCCTGGAGTAATAGCGTGGATCTGCTGGGGCATGAATGAATGGAGGCTCGGGGCTGGCCTGAACGCGCTACCGCCCTGCCCTGCACGCTGTCGCCCTGCGGCCCGCAGGACCCCCGCCAACCGCTGGTCCTCCTTCCGCCCCAGCCGGGGCCGCCGCGGGCTCGGCGCACGAGGCGGAGGCCGCGGGGAAGGTCGGGGGAAGGGCGGTTTCCTCCCGCCCCACACCCAGCCTGCGAGCCGGATATATAGTGTAACGTTCTGGAGCCGAAAGACCAGAGCAGTTTCCTAGTGGCCTCGGGAGGACCGGGATTCGGAGCAGCGCTCGTTGAACCCCAGCCCGAGTCGCGGGCGCAGGTATTCCAGGGGCGGCAGCCCGTGCGCTAGCAGAGCCCGCGTCTGACGGGGCGAAGCGCAGGCTGGGTGGGCGGGAAGGGCGGGTCCCCGCAGGGCCCGAGGTTAGGTCGAGGGGGAGTCTGGCCCGGCAGGGGCGCCCAGGAGCTTTCCCAGGGTGCCGCGGCAGCGCCCTCGCCGCACCCTGCGGGCAGCGGGCGGTTTAGGGCACCTGGCCGCCCGCCCAGCCCGCGGAGGTAGGGTGCACTAGGGCGGGAACAGCGGCGAGGGGCCCGGGCCCGCGAGGGTTAACGTGGAGAGCCGCGCCGGAGCTGCCGGGGTCGAGGGGGAGAGCGCCTGGCCGGGGCTCTCCTAGGCCTCCTTGGCCCCGGGGTCGGTTCCTAGAGAGATCACGCCGACCCTGGGACGGCAAGTGGCGCGGCGTCCTCCCGCTGCCCTGCCTGCATTTCCCGCTTCTCATCGCCCAAACCCGAGATCGCGGCTTTGCGCGTCCCCAACCCTGGGCTGTGCGTGCGCATCTAACCCCCCGCCCTGAACCCCCTCCCCCCGGTGCAGCCTGGCTAGTACCCAGCCCTAGGCTGAAGAGGCCTGGGGCATCGGGATGGGGCTTGTCCCAGTTGAAAGTTTCGACCTCTTCCTGTGGCCATCATACAGAGAGCAGGGGTACAAGTACCAGAAGACTCTAGTTGCAGTAGATGGCCTGCGGGAAGGCAAGTTAAGATTACCCCCCGGGCAATTCCATTCCATTGAGAAAACAAATGAGCAACTGAGTCCTAGAAACCGCTGGAAGGTGCCCCACTTGCCAGTCTCCTATTCTTTCAGCGTCAGGTCTCGTTAGATTTATGAACACATTCTTCGGTAGATGAGATACCTGGTGGGAGCAACCACAGTTCTCTCTGGAACCCAAGAGCTTTGGCAGCCAGTGAAATCATGTAGAGTGTCCACGGTGCTATGATAGCAAGCACGGAGAGGGCACGGCAGAGTGACCAGGAAACAGTTCACGCGTGCTCTTTCTGCTTGCGAGAGGCTGCATCAAGGGAAGTTTGACACTGTGCAAATGGAAATATGAGGGTTACTCTGTGGATTCAATGACCCATCTCTCCATATCCCCATTTTTAGTCTAAAAAGTGCAAAGAGACTGCAGACAGTTTTAAGGCAGACACTCAAACAGCCAAAGCAGCCTTTTCAGCAAAATCCACATGTAGGGATATTTGTGTGACCCTTCTAAGACATGACCACCGCTGGCAGGATGCAGGTCTTTTGATTTCTCTTTTCCTTTTTCTGAGGGTACTTTTCCCCAGGCTTTATTATTGTGACAAAATCCTACCTCACTCCAATTCCTAACAGTGGGTTATAATTATGTATAAAATAAATATAAATTGCAATGAGTTGGCAGATCTTCCAGTGATACATTTCTCCTTTATTTAAAGGAAAGAATGTGACACCTAATTACAGAAGAAGGAGAACCTTCTTTTAAGGGGTGAAAATAAAGAAAATAACTCATTATCAGCTACTACTTTGGGGTTGATAAAGCATATGGTCACCTTGAATACCTCACTATTTGATTTCCTATATTTTGAAGATGCATTCTTGATCATATTTCTTTCTGGCAACATTTTTGGTTCTTGTATTCATTTCCCTGCTTTCATGAGAACTCACTCATTCATAAATATTCTCATGAAGAGTCATGCACAGTAACCGCCCTCATGCTGATCCCTGCCAATTTGTTCTGACATTGTAGGCTATGTGAGAACGTTCATTGCTCTTGAAGATTTATTCTTAACACTTCGTTGTATTAACAGACCACTGTAAAAATCTGACAAAAGCTGTGAAATACAAGAAACAATCATTTGCACATTCACACAGAATTCTGCCTAAACGTTCAGGAGTTCAGGGTCTCTTTAGTACCCAAATGTTAGCCATCCACATACCCCAGGCAGGTGCCTCTTCAGGGACACACAGCTGTGCTGTCACACAGGGCCCTGTACTTGGAAGGGCCCCCCTGCTTGGTTTAATGTTCTGTCCCCTTTGGCTTCCTTAATAAATTTCAAACAAGGAGCTCCAAATGCTCACTGTACAGGAGATTCTGCAAATTCTGCAGCCAGTTCTGACCCCAGGGTAACAACCCTGTCTGAGAACTCACTGAACAGCAGCATTGTCTCATAATAACTCCACATTTCAGGGGAATTCTGCAGCACAAGTGAGCTGCTGCGGACTATGTCAATAAGCCCTCTATGCCCAGTTTCCTCATTGACAAAATTAAGACAACAGACAATATCTGCTACTCTATTCATCTTAAAAGCTTGTGAAGATACACTAGGTAAAAAGAGTTGGGATTATGAAAATGTGTACCTACCTCGAACAATTCTACACTAGCAAAGATGGTGTTGTTACATGCTTAACAACACCGGTTTTTCAGAAGTAAGTTGAGGAAGGTTGGCTTAGTATAATAAAAGATTGCAGATCCTTTATAGGCCTTACATTTTGGTGGAGGGGAAAGTGGCCGAGGTATTCAGTGTTTTATATATTCCTCAAATACCGTTATTTGGACAAGATGAGAAGTGGCAACACGAGGCACAGAATAACTTCATGGATCCCAAAGACACTTTCTGAATTAAGTTGATGTTTTAGTGTATGTCATCTAAATATTAAATGAAGAGAAACTGAGTCAATGATTGAAGTTTTTTTGAGGGTGTGCTCCTCATAGTTTCACTTAAGTTTTAAAAATCCCTATTTTCAAATCTTGAACAAGTCATGCTTTTATATATTCTAGGAGATAGATGCCTAGCAATATAAAACACACCTATTCCCTTATCAAGTTGCCCTTACCTCCTGCCATTCTGCTGGAGGAAGTGAGAGACTGGGCTAGTCCTCTGTCTTCACACCCCTTCCCTACTTACGTCTCTCTGACCTCAGATCTTATCTTTATTCCAGCTTTCACTCCCAGCGTAATTGCAACACACTCAGAAGGGCCGAGGGAAAAAAGAAAGTGAAAGGAAATGGGTCAACCCCCCATATCAATGCCTTCACCTTTAAAGGGGGTGGATGGAGACTTCTTCCCTGCAACTGCTCTGTTCAGGGGCCTGCTGTATACTGTAGGATATGAATACCAAGTCCTGTACTTGATAGACTTATGACATCATTGGCAAGACAAAATCTGTAAATATAAGGTGTTAAGTAACAAGAGCAGATAGGCTGTTACAAGATATTATAAGACTTGGCATGGAATGAATGGTAGAGAAAATAAGTGCAATGAGTGCCCAAGAAGAGAGTGAAAGAAACTGACGTGGTTAGTGAAGCTTAAGTGGGGAGTTGCATGAGGTGTCCCTTAAAGTTCCACTTGTAACAGAGAAGAATGGACGTATGAGTCATCTGCATGACAAGTTTGCAAAAAATGAAATTTGGAGGGGACTAAATTTTGTGTAAAGAAAAGACAGGAAATAAAACCATAAGAGAATTTTCTACTGCTTAACTTCATTCATATAACAAATAATTACTAAGCCCATTCTGCGACCAGAGACATTGCCAGTTTTACAGCATTCGGTGTTAAATAGAGCAGATATGCTCCCTATTCTTTTGGAACTTGCAGACATTGAAAAAATAAACATATGATAACAAGTTGTTGGAAGTAGTATGGAAAACAAAGTGTTACGTAAATAAGAGAGGGGCTGGCTCAGATTTGTTGCTCTGGGAAGGTCTTTTTGACAAAAAAAGAGATTTAAATTAATATTTAAAAGAAGCATATGAGTTGACTTGGCAAAAAAAAAAAAATTGGGGTATTCTGGGCAGAGGAAATAGTAAATGGAAAGGCTTTAAAAGGAGACAGATGAGAAGGCTGGCCGGAAGTGTCCAAAGGCACTCGAGTGGTTCGAGTTTGGTGAGGGTTATGCTGAGTCTGGGTATGAGTGTGAGGAGGTAAGAAGGAGCCTAGTGATGCTAAATTTCACAGATCTTGGTAAAGATTTTGAATTTCATTTTAGTGGGAAGCCTTGGAAAACCTGGAAGCCAGAGACTGTCTAATTTATATTTTAAGGAGATCTTTATGGTTACCGTAAGAGAATGGACTAGAGGGGTCAAGGATGAGAAGAGGGAAACCAACTAGGACAGAGCACTGAGGACAGCACCTTCCGGGCAGATGGAGAGAAGAGAGATGCATTTCGAAAGTAAAATGGACAGAAGTCAGTGCAGCAGCAGATGTGAGAGGTGGCAAGGCAGGGAGGAGTGTGAGTAAAGTCCTTTGATAGATACTGCTGACTGTTTGTAATCTAAAACAATAGGCTCACATGCGTGTGACTGGCAGTTGCCTAGGAAGAACCGAAGAGTGAAATGTGAACTGCTAACCCCAGTTTGTACCTCTAGAATGTAGGCCGGGCTGTGGGTGGAGATGGGAGACAGGTGAGAGGATGCTTGCTTTTCATGCTGTCATTTGTACTGTTGGGATTATTTTAAAATCGCACATGCATTTCACAATCATTCAAAGGTTGCCACCGCAACAAATAAGGCTCCTGTTTTTCTGGCTGTAGTTCATGGATAGAATATGCAGTAATTTCTTAAAATGACAAAAACTAGGAGAAAAGGGACTGGTCCTCACTGAAATGATTGTTCTAAATTATAACTCACTCCCCTGCACAAAACCTTGAAATTCTTCCCCCTTGTCTATATCAGGGTTTCCCCAAATGTTTTTTCCTCTGGAGTATTAGTTTCTTGGAATGTTGATAACAGTTGTGTGAAAGAAAAAAAAAAGCTTTCCTGATCGTGTAAGCTTGAGAAATCCTTGATTTAGCCTAAACAATTTTATTGCAAGACTCCTCAGACCCTTTAATATACTCATGCTTGTTAAGAATCATCAAAAAAGAAGAGGTATTTTAGGCTACATCTCCTGGACTCGCTTGACCTTGAAATGCTTTTTTCGGCAGAACATCTAACAGAGTCAGTATTCAGTATAACACACTTTGGGAAATGCTGCCCTATATTAATAGATTAAGCCTTTTAACATCCATAGCCCTCTATTAACCATCAGCTTCTCTCATGTCTTTCATGCTACTTAGCTGGAAGAAAACAGGAGGCCAGAATTGACCCTGTTAATGGGTTTTAAGTTGATGATCAAAACAATTCTGCTATATGGATAAGACATAAAGAGATATTCACAAACAAGATCTGCAATCTAATTAAAAATGTTTATTTTTTTTAAATTGTACTCCTTGATAAGGCTCTGCAGGACCTCACTGAGGTCCATTCTGTCAAGTCTAGATTCACACTCGAGGAACCTGACATACCAACAGCAGGGGAGACCTGTAGGTCTGGGCCCTGTTTGGTGTTTGTAATGTATCTGCTGCAGAGCCAGACACTGAATATACAGAGTGTGTGTGATTGTGCAATGAATCTCATGCATACATTCTTTCTTGGTCCCCACTGCATCTGCATGGCGGTGGGGTGGAGGCAGGAATGCAATCCGTGGCCAAAGAGCAATGCAACAGAGTGAGACAGAAGAGAAGGGTTTACACAGCTATGGACTCGGTGGCAGCTTCATCCGCTTGGTGCTGGAGCTCAGGATCAGTGAGCTATGGCCTGAGTGCCACATTTGGCCCCAGCCTATTTTTGTGGAACCCTTGAACCCTTGAACTAAGAATGGTTTTTATTTCTTTAAGAGGTTGGAAAAAATAAAAAAGAAGAAGAATGTTCTGTAGCATATGATATATGAAATGCAAATTTCTGTGCACATAAATAAAGTTTAATCAAAACCAGCCAGTATCCTGCATCGATTCAGCATCGTGTCTATGGCTGTTTTAGTGCCCCACTCAATGAATGGTTGTGACCTGCAAAGACTAATACGAGGTCTGTCCGGAAAAAGGCCACCCATTGTTAATGTAATGAGAATGGTTTGTGCGACATTGATGTAACCTGGCAGCCAAGGAGAGTGGACTGAAACGCGCCTGCCTGAACAATGATGACTTCACTGTACAAGTCAGTGGGGGCAGTAGATGCTACTGAGTGAGCATGTGTACTGTGTGGATATCAAATTCAAAATGAGCACATCTGCATCAGATTTTGCATTAAGTTTGAGCATTCCCCCTCAGAAACTAGTCAGATGATTCAGAAGGCTTTCGGGGACGATGCAATGAGTGCAACACAAATAAAAATGTGCACAAATGCTTCAAAGATGGTCGAGAATCGGTTGAAAGTGATCCATGTTCTGGAAGGCCTGCAACAAGCAGAACACCTGAAAATGTTGTACGTGTACGGGTTGCAGTCGACAAAGATCGTCAGCCTAGGTGACTCAGCCCCCTACAGCCCAGATTAGGTGCCCTGTGACTTCTGACTTTTCCCAAAACTAAAATCACCTTTGAAGGGGAAGAGATTTCAGACCAACCAGGAAAATATGTATGACAAGGCAGCTGACAGAGATGCCAGCAAAGGATTTTGCAGAGTATTTTGAACAGTGGAAGAGACGCTGGGAGAACTGGGTGAGGTCCCAGGGTACCTACTTTGAAGGGAACTGAGGCGTCATTCTCCTATGAGCAATATTTCTTGTACCTTGTATCTTTTTAAATAAATGCCTCCAATTTTCGTAGTACATGGCTAGGTACATTCTGGACAGACATTCATGTATCTACCATCTGGCCTTCTGCAGGTAATGTTTTGTGGGTCACTGCTCTAGGATGTTAAACTCATTAGCCATCAATAATTTTAGTAGATTTGTTGTTCATTTGTTCATGTTTTGGGGGTAGCCTTAATTCAGGCCAGTATAACAAAGTACCCTAGACTGGGTGGCTTATACACAACAGAAATTTGTTTCTAACAGTTTTTAGGCTGGGAGAGCCCACTTCATGGTTCATAGATGACCTTTCATCATCACCTCACGTTGGACCCTTCCAACGTGAGAGTTCTCTGGAATCTTCTTGGTAAAGTCACGTAATCCCACTGTGGAGGGATCCACCCTCATGCCCAATCACCTCCAAGCACCATCAAAGTGACAACCAGCTATCAACATATGAATTTGAGGGGAACTCAAACATTCAGTCTATAGCAAAGGTATAAAGTAATAGCTTTTAAGAAGCATTAAAATATTTGAACTCATAAGTAAAGACTAGGCACACAGATCAACATAACAAGAGCTCCAGGAGGTAGAGGGGCTAATTAACCCTAATGTTACTTAGTTGTTGAAATCTGCTACCTGTGAGCATGGATTTCCTGTGTGCGATCACCTCCAATGTTTATTTCAATAATGAGACAAATCTACTTTTTATTATTGTACCTTTTATGAAGAGTGATGGTTTAAGGATAACAGTCTTAATTTGTGGGTGACAGAAATACAGATTTCACTGTCCCTACTGCACACTTACTGAATCAGGACTTTTGGCATGAAAATCACCAGGTGCTTTAGAAACAACCAGCATAGCTCAGGTACAAAAAGGTGGGAACGAGTGGTCCAGGTACTTCTGTGAAACTTAGAACTGGAAGAAGATAGCACACCTGAGGAGTAATGCTCAGGTCTGTCACTGCTACCACAGAATCTTTCCAGATCCGGGTATTCTGAGGGAATCCAATGGTATGAAATAGTGGGCTCCTTGCCAGCCTCATTCCTCTGAGCATTTTCCATGACTACTAACTCAGAGACCTACCTTTAAAAAAAGAACGGTTTTAGGCGAGATCATTCAATAGGTATGTTTTCATTTTATTCAACACTTGTATCAAACGAAAGAATATTGTGTAGTCAACAGTGTGATTAAGTAGATAACAAATAAATTACTATAATTACCAGACACTAAGAATAACATTTGTTTATTGTTTACGTCGTGGTTTATTTTAAAAGTCTTGGATAAGTTTCTATCCTTAACCCTTGCAGTGCTGAAGAAGTATTTTCAAGCTGCAGTTGACAATATGTTGTGTCCTGTGGCTTTGGACATACTGTTATCTTCTAGTGAAGACATTTTAACTCCCCAGGCTCTCCCAGAGGTGGCCCCAAAACAGGGGAGCACAGAGCCGAGGGGAGGAAGGGAAAGCAAAGGCTCTCTCCTGTGCACGAGTGGAGAAAAGGCAGAACCAGGGCCTGTCCTATTTGCGTTTTTAGCCTTTCACCCCAGCTGAGGAGTTGTTGGGGCTGTAATACTAGCTGGTGAATAACAGGATGATCACAGGAGGCAAGCATAATATTTCCTGAGCCAAGAAATGAGAAAAAGTCGTTGTGAAAATACTCCACGTTTTAGACAAATGGGGCTTTATTTATCACAGGTCAGTGAGAGGACACATTCCACAAAAGTCAGCACAAACCCCAGGTATTCTTGAAGATGGGATAGGAGGAAATTAGGAAGACTATTAAATTATATGTCTGGCCCCAACATTTTTTAAACCACTTGAGTATTGCTAGTGGAGTTAGATATGCCAATGCACAATATTGTGAAGAAACTGGAGGAATCTGCCCAGTTGTGTGTAACAATTCAGTGTGTGCATGTATGGAAGTCTTTTTGCTTATTACATTGAAGAAATAACATTTAATACTATAAGATACCTAGATGGTAGCAGCATAGTTTTATCTAGTAATGAAAGCATCTTAAAGATGGGCAGTATTCATTTAATAAAAAGAGCCATTTAGCTAAAACAAGAGAAACTGTCCACTTAATTTCACTTGAATCATACACATAAATAAGATAGCCTGATAAATATCAACGAAATCAACTTTATGTCAGTTTCTGTTACACTATTAAGTGTTGTCTCATTCTGAATTGAATCTCATTTCTGTCATGCATTGTTTATATAAGACCTTCAGGACATACCTGCCCTCAAGACAAGTATATAATCTAAAAGTTGGACTCTTGTTCTCTTACCAAAAGTCTTCGAGGGTATTAAAAACCAGCTACAAAACTATTCTCAAAGCTGTAGGAATTTTTGGTGATTTGAAAGAGTTAATTTCTCTCATCCGGATGAGTAGTTTCCTTCCTTCTTGCAACAGTGTGTACTTGTCAAAACGTTCTCCTGGTGGAACTGAGACATTGCCTCCTCCTCCTGCTATTTGGGACTAGTCCTGACTAAAGCAGTGGCTATGCAAATTGCCTCGGGGTGCATGCGGATCATAGGATTGCATGTTAGGTAAATCAGGTCTCAGTTTCTTTTAGGACAGAGTTGAACTTGCTGGAATCAAACTTCCCTGAACTCCTAGTGACCTATGCATTGGCACGTATCATATCATCTTATCACCTGTACGTAGTGGTGACTACAAATAGTTTCTCTCTAAGTGTATTCATATTCTGCACTGTAGAATGTCTGAGTGTCTTATCTCTATTTGGTCCAGTTCCCGAATTTTATAGAAAGGAAAAACCAGTCCCAAAGATACAAAGTAACTTGTCACACATCTGTGCAATGGATGAGTAGACTGGTATCCAAATCTTGTTACTGCAAATCCCATGACCATTCCATTCATTCATTCTTCATTTACTCATTCATTCATTCCTACAATTTACTGAGTGTCTTTCATGTGACAGAGAGGGTATATTTTGCTCTGCAAATACAATGGTGAACAAGTTAAAGTACCTGACCTTAAGTTTTAATTCTCCTTACTGTTTGAGGAATAGTTAACCAGTTACAACTTAAAAGTTTGTGGAATGTTTTAGTTAAGATCCTCAGTGTAAAAATATAAAATACTCATGCTTTTGTGTTCTTTTCTTTCCCCTTTGACCAGCTCTGCTCAATGATTTGGCTTCCCATAGCTCTCAGCAATAAGGACTTGATGGGAAATGGAGTTAAAATAAAAAATCCACAGGGAAGAGAATGAAAGTTCTTCCCAAGGACACAATATTCTGCTACTCACAAGTCCTGAAGACTAACCAGCCTGAGCTCCTCTCCTCTCCAGTTTTCACTCCCCAAACTTGGCTATGGAGTGGGTCCCATCCTCAGGCTTCCCCTTTCTTTCTGCCCCTAACCAGGGTCTCTTTCGTAGTAATTAACTACTAATCCCAGGGGGAAAAGATACAGGGGAAGAGCAAAATCAACCAATGTGGGAAAGATGCAAAGTTTCCAGAATACCTTTGCATCTTGGCATGGGACCAGTAGTTCGTTGCAGTGTTTCTCTGAGATGATGAGTGGGAAGCCCTGTTTTATTTAACCATTTATCTTTATTTCTAGAAAAGAGAGCAAGAAACCAATCCCCTGTCTTAAAAAAACCCTTACCTATACCCTTAAACCTGGGTGAGTATGACATTTGTCTGATGAGAGGATTTATAGCTTTCAGCAGATTCTCAAGGAGGTCATGACTGGAGCAAGGTGGGAACCTGGAAGAACAATCAAGTTGTCCCCTTTCCGTCTTTGAAATACTCCAGACCTAGGCTACTGCCAGGTCAGGGATATCCCCTCTAAAGGTTCCTCCCATGGCCCAGAGAACTGTTTGGGAGGCTTAGGTTTTCATGATCCATCTTCAGTGTGTCACGTGACTCAGGGCACCACATTGTTCCAAAACAGGAAAAGGATTGTGCCATTCCCCTGCATAACACTGCTCCCCATTTTTGCCAAGCATATAAGATGCTAATTGAAGTGTGTGTGTTGGGTGGAGAAGAGCAGTCCCTTGTGCACAGAAGCCTTTAATATAACTTTCCCTTCCTGCTGTCTGGCTGGTGTCCACAGGCAAGACACTTACCTGACCTTTCGGTTTTCCCAATGTATTAGTTTGCTTGGACTGCTGTAACAAAATAGCTCAAACCGAGTGGTTTGAATAACAAAAATCTATTGTCTCACAGATCTGGAGACTAGAAATCCAAAATCAAGGTGTTGGCAGGGTTGGTGCCTCCTGGGAGTTGTGAGAGAAGAATCTGTTCCAGCCTCTCTCCTTGCCTTGTAGGTCGTCTTCTCCCAGTGTGTTTATATCATATCCCCCCTAAGCATGTCTGTGTCTAAATTTCCTCTTTGATAAGGACGGGAGTCATTTTGGATTAGGGGCCCACTCTAATTTGATAGGACCTCATTTTACCTAGTTATATCTGTAACAACTTATTTCCAAATAAGGTCACACACTGAGATACTGTGGTGTAGGTTTCTCATGCACGAGTTCAGGCCAATTCAGCCCCTCACCCCCAGGGACCTCATACCTGACCGGAAACTTGACTTCTCCCTACCGCAATGGAATGAGGTGATGAAACTCTATCCACTAAGTATTTTGTGTTATAAAAATAAATAAATACTAAATAAAAAACAACCTTAGGTACATTGCAGGTATGAATTGATAATGAGTGTGAGTAATGACTGTTGTCTTCACCAGGAGTTTCTTCTCCATGTGACTTTTATTATTTTATTTTATTTTTTTAAATTTGCTTTTACTTACTGTTTTTTTTTAAGATTTTATTTATTTATCTTAGAGGGGAAGGGAAGGAGAGAGAGAGAGAGAGAGAGAAAAATATCAATGTATGGTTGCCTCTCATTCGTCCCCTGCCGGGAACTGGGAATTGGCCTGCAACCCAGGCATGTGCCCTGACTGGGAATCGAACCGCAGTTGTGTAGTTCGCAGGCCCATGCTCAATCCACTGAGCTACACCAGCCAGGGCTTGACTTTTATTATTTTTATGAGGTATAATTCACATGAGGAAAAGTGAGTATATTGTTAACACAGTAAGTTGAACATGCTCAAGCATCTCCCAGATTCCAGTCTCCAGACAAAAAAACAAAACAAAACAAAGTGTTCTGGTCACTCCATGAGCCCACACTGTGCTTCCAACCAGTCACTACCTATTTCCTCCCAGAAGAACCACCATTCTGACTTCTAAGTCACAGATTAGCTTGGCAAATTTTGAGAGGTCACATAAAGGAAACCATATAGCGTGGTTTCTCTGGTGTTTGGCTTCTTTACTCAACATGATATTGGTGAGATTCACCCAAACTGTGTAAATTTGTGGATTATTCATTCTCACTGCTGTGCAGTACTCCAGGTTGTGAATATACCGTATTAAATCCCTCTGTTCTGTTGTTGATGAACAATTGTGTGGTTACCACTATGGGATTCTTAGGAACAGTGCTGCTAGGAACATTGATATGAATGTTCTTTGTTAAACATAAGTACATGTGTTGTTGGGTATACTTCAACATGGAATTGCGTTCTGTAGAGCGTTTTAATGAAATCTGCCAAAGAGTTTTCTGAAGTGGTTGTACAAATTTATACTCCCAGAAGCACACTTAAAAGATCTCCTGGTTTCAGATCCTTATCACCATTTCTTGTTTTCTGTCCCCATTTTAGCCATTTTGGCAGGAGAGTAGTTGTATGGTGCAGTGGTCTTACTTATTTATACCTTTGATGACTGACGAAACTGAGCACCTTTTTATATTGGCTTTTTTGAGGGGGGCCATTTAGATCTCTTGAGAAATGCCCAAGTCTTTATCTATTTGTCTATCGTCTTTTTCATAATGATTAATACATATGCTTTATATATTCTAGACACAGTTCCTTTATTGGATATGTGTATTAGGAATGGCTTCTTCCAAGCTGTTGCTTTCCTTTTCAGTCTGTTAGTTTTTTTTTCTTTTGATGAACACCAGTTTTTAATTTTAATAGAGCCCAATTAATGAGTATTATTTTTCTGTAGTTAGTGATTTTTACTCACTCAAAGGTCAAAATCATTTTCAAAGAGTTAATTATTTTGCCTTTCCCATTTAGAATTAATCTTTTCAATATGATGTGAGAAATAAAAATACATTTTTCCACTTGGAGATCCCATGAACTCAGCACTGTTTATTATAATTCTGCATATGGTTTCAAACCATGGGAAACAGTAGCAGTCTAAACACCTCAGTTGGAACTAACAAATTTAAGCATAAAGTCACTTAAAATTAACCTCACTGCAGTGCCTTCTGAAGCCCACTTTGACTGTGAATACTCTAGGACCTTCAGTGCTAAGATCAAATGTACTTCTTTGACCTGCTTGTAGGGATCTAATTTCTGGTCTAATGGGTTAGTTTAAATAAAATAAATTACTTTATTTCACACTCACAAGTCCAAGTATAAAATTTAAAATAATGTGGGTCTGAGATAGTGACTATGGATGAAAAATATTACTGTGTTAATAGCATTATAAGTTCACGGCCAGGCAGACATTTAGGGAGCAATAATCAAAAGGCTTATCTTTGGTTATGAAGGAAGATAGTGAAGGCCTTATGTTTTTCCATTGCACTTACAACTAAAGGTCTCACTAGTTTCCCCAGCTCATTTCGAGATGAAAGATGGCTGGAATAAAGAGAAATTGAAGGCAAGAAGAGTAGTTAGATGGCCATTCAACAATATTCATTAGTGATTACTGTTAGGCATTATGTCAAGTCCTGTGGATGTTAAGAATAGTAAAACATAGTCACTTCCCTTCAGGTGTGTTCAATCCTGTGGAGAGAACAGATGAAAAAGTAATGCTTTCCATACAATGTGATATTTACTGGGGACTCTGGGGTTTGGCAGATCAGACTTCCAACTCGTCCCAGAGTGGGGGGAGAATTGGGAACTGTTTCCCAAAGGTGATAAGTCTGAGCTTTGCCCACTGAAAGGTAGGATGGGACAAAGGGTATGTGACCAAGTGGTCTGGAACATGGTTTTGGGAACTAGTCTTCAAGGTGTGTGACCTGAGGTAAATCATTTTTAATTCTCTGTGCTTCAGTTTCCTATTTGTAAAATGGATTTTTATAATAGTAACTTTCATAGAGTTTGAGCTATTGTCACATGGAAAAGTTTGATTCTGAAGCTCCGGAGAAGCAGGGAGGGATTATCAATATCTTTAGTGTGAGAACAAGAACCCAAGAGTACAGACTTTTGCCCTGCTTGCTCAGTGACTCTATCCACATTAGAAAAATGACTAGGTTATCTCTCAAGTCCCTTCCAGCTCTCAAGCCTTATGCTTCAGCAGCTCCTGCTAAGATGGGCTTAATAAATAGCATGTGGATTCTGGTCATTGCAAAATAAAAAGAGAAATCAAATTTGATTCTGAGGTTTTCAGCTGAGTGATTGGATGAACAGTGGTATTATTTCAAAAGAAATAGGCAGTTCACACAAGAGACTGGTGTGTGTGCAGACTGGGTATGATAGGGCACAGATTCATGGACAGGATTTTTAAATTGGAAGAAACCATTTCTGTCATTTTGGTTCAGTGTGGTAGAGAGCTGGTGTATTTCAGTAGTTAATAACAACCATAGAAACTGGGCCCTGGCTCTGGGAAGTGCTCTATGTCTTGCTATGTTGCTCCTGTAAAATTCAGGCAAAATACAGGCTGAACTACGCACAGTTGCCATTTGCAGTCAAAATGGCTGCATGTGGGGGCGCTCTGTGCGCTGCTGTGTATGAGAATAAGTCTACCAAGATGTGATCTGCTTAGGGAGGAAAGGTGGCTAATCTCTAAGAGGAGAAGGGCCTTGAGCCTGTTCCTCAAAGGGCTTTGATTAGGTTTACTTTGCTTAAGAATACAGGGCATATATGTAAAACTCATCAGTCATTGTCAGGCAGTAATGATCAAACAATAGATAACATTCAGAAAAGTATAAGAGCTTATTGTGAGTCAGGGTCAGATAGCCAAAGGGCCATAAAACTTTGGGAAACAAACTCTATCCTTGGACCCTTATCATTTAAATTGAGGGTATTCTTAGCAAAGCCAGTTTAACAAGATTTTATGCATTCTTTCTGAGGCCTGATCACCCTGGGGAACCCACCCTTTCCAGCACAGGGCCATACCCACCTCCGGCATTGCTTCAGGCTTAAGTCAGGTAGGGGAAGTAAGGCAGCAAAGTGATTGGGAGACTTCTTACAGATAGAATGAGGATTCAGTCTATGACAAAGCTGAGGGATCAAGGTCCATCACCCCTTTTCTGTCATCCCCTAAGTCCTTCCCTGATGGCCTTCATTACCATGCCTGTCTTAGGTTGTCCCTCGAGAAATCTTACCCATCATTGACTAACCAGTCATTCCCTCCCCCCCCCCCCCCCCCCGCCAAGCAGAATGAAGTAAAGGGGGAAGAGGCTGCATCTCTGCTGGGAAGATAAGCTTTCTCTTCTCAGTGGCTTATGGTCCCAAGGTCTTTTTATTCAGCCTTAGCCATGGGGGGGTTACAGCTTTGGAAATCAAGCAAGGTGGTTCCCAACAGTTGGATGTTGGCAATTTTACAAGTCTCAACATAACAACAGATACTTTCTAAAGGGTTGTACCGAGAAAAAAGTGAGTTCATAAGTGTCACATGCTAAGAACAGTGCTTGACACATAATAAGATGCCACAGAAGTTTTCCCTTATTGTTTAGCTATCTGGATTGTTCAAAACCTATGGCACCCAGTTTATTTTGGTGAAACAAGCATTGCATAGAGCGGCTGCTTAGGCCTTTCCTGTCTTAACAGTTAGGCAGGGATGAGGACTTGGCAATTAGTCTGGAAGGATCCATTGGGTGGTGTTTTCAGTAGTAGCTCCTGCTGCCATTTTGCATATTTCCAGTGCTTTCATCTACAAGGCATGGGTTTTTACTCCAAACAGGAATTTAACATCAAAGTTTCTGAACTGAGTTTGGCTTTCTCTCCCTGACCACTTACTCTCCCCAGCCCAGCTCCTGGCATCAGGGGGCCAGCAGGGTGCAAGGTGCCCCAGCCAGCCCTAAGCCATGAGTTAGGAGGTGGGGCAGAGGCAGAGGCTGTTGAAGAGCTGTACTCTGGCTGCGTGACTTCGGACAAGTATTGGTGTGTTTGTATGATGAGGATCTAATTGTGCATGAGCCAAGATGAAGAAAGATGTTAGAGAAGTAGCAAAAAAGAGGAGAAGCCTACCAGTCCACCTCTCCTGAGTAAAACCAGGACTAGCAGCAGTTTTTTGCAAAGCTGTTTACTGGCCATTGCCCAGCATCCTGTATATTAACCATTACTCACATTGCTGGGTTCATATAATACAGGTCCTCATCTGTGACTTGCCTTTTGACTATCTTTTTGGTGTGTTTTGAAAAGCAGAGCTTCTTACTATTAATGTTGGTGAATTTGCCAAGTGTTTCTGTATTGAGATTTGTCGGTCTTGTTGAAAGAGAGCCTCTCCTGCCTTACAGAGTGAGAGCACCACCTTTTAAGAAATTAGATTGTGGATGCCTCCTTAGTGCAACCGCAGTGTTCGCCTCAAGATGGCAGAGGTCGGTTTCCTCTCATTGGTGTCAGTGCAGTGACGCAGTTCCACGAAGGAAGGAAATACTCTTAACAGTGGTATGCAGGGCGCTAAATCATGGCTGAGTACAATCCCCCTTTCTGTTTACTGATTGTTTAACAAGTCTCAGGCCTCCCACAGGCACTTTAAAAACTCTGTCACATACACCCCAGGGGTTACACATTTTACAGATGAGAAAACCAAGGCTCGTGAATTTTAAAACAGGGTCACTAGGCACAAGCATCAGCGTAAAAATGTAGTCCTCGCTGAAGCATAACTTCAGTGAAGAAGGCTTCCATCGGAAAAAAAATCTATTTTGAGAATGTCTTTGATATTGGAACAGTCCCATTTGGACAAATTAGAGATAGTTATATTAAGAACAGCATCATATTTTCCTGAAAAGCAAGCAAAAATGATTCTATATTCATTTTCAATGAGCAGTGGCTCAGGAACAGAATCATGGGTTTGTCTTTACTACCAAGAGTTGATGTGAAAAGTTAATTGTACCAGTGGGTACATGTTTGAGGCTGTAGAGGAGTCTCTTTGCAAATTCAGTACATTTGAGGTCCTAGAGTTCTAATATTCTAATATGCAGTGGTTAAGAAAAAAATACAGAATGGAGAGCTATCAGGTGTGCAGTACAGGTGTCCTAGGTGTTGTCATATAGGAAAAGCATGAAGCAAATGAACACCTGGTGAAAAGCTTTTTTTTCTTTATTACCTATAAAAATTTGAAGACTTCAATTTCTTTTATCAAAATTTAACTACTGGCTCTGTCCCTGGTGTGGACCTCAGTCAAATCACTTGGTATCTCTGTTCATCACTTTCCATGGCTGTGGGCAACAGCATATTCTCTGTTCACTTCCCAGGGTTGCTGTGAGAAAGCACTGAAATGTGCACTTGAAATGCTTCAAGAACTGTTAATAAAGTGCAAGATATTACAAGTTGCTAATGTCAACAGTGTTAATAGCATATAAGACTGATAATTTTGCATGTATAGGCTCTAAAATCAATGTCTATGTGTACTTTTGTACACAAAAAATAACAATAATTTTTGTTTAAATTATAATTTACACTCCTTGGAAGACTTTTATATCCATTATTTCCTACCAGCCTCCAAATGACGAGTGAGGCGGGCGAGGTGCTGTCCTGCCTTTCTGTGTCACCGATGCAGATCTCTGCTTGTTACACAAAAGAAAGCTTCCCTTCGTTTGAGACTTCTGTCAGTCCTTGTTGCTGTAACCTCTCACCTCCAGCTCTTTCTCTGATATTTGTCAAGTATGTAACTCACATATGCATGTCCACGCCTTTCCAACTTTGGAGCGGGTCTGTAAGTTCCACTTCCCCATGGAGGAGCGCACAGCACCCTCGCTAGAGCCTTGACTTTGCTTCTTCATCAGCTTGCAGTTCAGGCACAGAAGCACCCTGGTCAGAGAGACCTAGATCCAAGCCCAGGCCTTCGCTTCAGCATGGCTTCATGTGTCCGAACTCTGTAAATGGACAACTCCCATGTGGACAGTGATGTTCTGTGCTCCCAGCTCTGTCATTTTCTTTTCCATGCCGAAGCTACTGTTCCCATTCAGCAAGACTTCCTCCAGTCACTTGGCTCCACCCAACACACACCAGTGCACATACACACACTCTCTCACACACTTACACATGATTGCACACGATCACACTCTCTCACACATACACTCTCACAGATATACACACAACCATTCACACAAACACACACACTTTCTCATAGTCCATGAGGGTCCTCCTGGCTATCTTCCTTCCCTTTGCAGCCTCAGTCCATTGCTGTAATTACCCCTTTGTCAGCTTCCTCTATTCCCCACCCTTTATCATCTCTTTCTTTGTAAGTCCACTGTTCATATGCCCAGATTTGGACCTGGCCACAGTCCATACACCCTGCTTCATACACACAGGCAGTCAGGGGTCGCTGGAGAAGACCAGATAAGCATTTGTGTGAAATAGAGATTGTTCAAATTCATCTGTAACCTTAGCAGGGCACGTAGATGCTTTCAGCTTCTTTGCTAGTTTCTGGTCTCTTTTCTTTCCTTTCTAGAGCACTAATTACAGATATTTTGCCCTTTTTCCTGAGCACCTTCCTTTACTTGCAGCTCTTTAACTGACAAAATACATGTGGCCTCATACTCTTTAGAGAGAAATAACCAAAGATCTATTTGAGGTTCTGCTCCCACCTACAACTTTATCTACCTCCCATGCACCCACCCTTACCTCTTGTGCTCCTTTTCAAAGGATGAAATGACCTTCCTGTGTTTAGGGTTGACCTGCTAAATGCATTCCCTGTGAGCTTCTCTAGAACCTTGGGGTTCCACTCATTTTCACCTTGTCCTTTTTTGTATAATTCTCAGATGCTGTCTATGTCCAAATACCCCAAGTCACCAACAAATGAACTCCCCCACAGGCCCTCAGGTGTGTGCCCTTCCGGCCTATTGCTGCTGTGTGACTCTACCTCGCGTTTCCCTCTGTGGACGAGCTTCTCCCAAATGTAATTTACACTGGCTGTTCTAATGATCTGCCGAGAGCTGTCGTATAAAATACTACAATCAAAAAATAGTTCGTGAATTTTGGGGGTGCTTATTTTGGTGCTTTATTTAGTCACTTTCTTTTTCTATGTTGACATTTTATCTTTCTCAATAAGGATGTTTGCTTCGGATGAGCGTGTGAATGTGCTTTGCTACTTTGACCAATGAGTGACAGGAGATGGTATCGGGACACTAACCACAAAACCTCAAGTCAGAAACAAGGACTTGAAAGACAGTGATAGGAACTGTGAGGAAAGAATAAATGTATTTCTTATTATCAGTTACTATATGAAACTGTTGGAGAAATGTAGCATCAAAAAGAAAGTGCAATCAAAATAAACGTGCTTAGGCTCATAAACAAAATTAAAATGGCTTCTGTTCTTGAGATTCCAGAAGGTACTAGAGGGTGAGTTCTTGGTAATGTATCAGTCCGAGTAAACACAGATGTCAGCAGAAGCCTTTTCTTTACAGTTTCTTGTGACTTGAAACAGAAACCAAAAAGAACCTTGACTCCATAAAAGGGGAGGGTGAACCCTCCCCTACGATGACGGAACTAACTGAGGTTTATGATCCTATGAAGCCGAGTGAGGAACCTTGTACTGTTAGCTGGTGTCAAGTAACCCTGAGCCTAGTCCCAGTGAACTAGTTTCTGGGGGTGGAGAGTGTGGTGTGCCTGCTGATGGGTGAGGCCCCTGGGTGTACTCACAGGCTCAGAAAGGAATGAACAGAAAGTAATGCAAATGGTAATGATTGGATATTCATCTTATAAAAATGCTAGAGGGCAAACTGAAAAATAGATCAAAATACCAAAATTTAATATCAAGGGTGAAAACTAAGTGATCTCAGTTTATGAGCTTTTCAAGGGTGAATAATTTAAATGTTGAACTCCTTTCGTTTTACAAAACTATGCACCTGTTACTTAAGTTTTCCAAAGCACTAAGCGTAAGAGGTCAGTCTTTATGATTTTCATGATCAAATGTTATTTTTAAGCTTCCTACATTGCTCTTGCCTCTTATGAAAAGTTTGGGGAAATACAGAGCAAATTTGTTCAGAGAGAATATTTAATTTCTGATAAAAGCTATTTTTTTCAATGATTGCAAAGGGTAATCATTGCTGTGCAAACACGGTGTACATTTGTTTTTCTTGGTCGATGTATTGACTGGGATGTGCACGGTGTCATCAGGGTCGCGTGCCTGTGACTAAGCTCTCTGAAAGACCAGTAACTGGGACTCCAGTTGAGTTTAGATAAGAACAGCAGACGCAGGCAGGTGATTGGCCAGTGGCAGAGACAACATTTTGAACATTCTTATTTAGTTTGCATTGTTTCCTTCAATCTAGACAAGAACAAGCTGTTTCAGGAAAACAAAAGCCAACTCATTTTTTATTTGAAGAAAATAAAGTTTTAGACAAAGCAGCTGAAAGACCATCTAGAGGAAAATAAGAACCGTGGCTACAACTGCCTCCCCTCACATCCATAATCCTGATACTTTATAACCGCTTATGGCAAAGGCCGAGGAAATGATGCTATGAGCATAATTTTTATAAAATACAGATGCATTACCATCGCCCAGGTCTTTATTCCACTGTGCCGTCCTCAGGCTGTTTCAGTTCCGCCTGAGCCACTCTGCACACGTGGGTTTCCCCCCGCAGCAATATCAGAGGAAATGGCAAAAAAGAAATTTTATGCCCATCAGTCAAATACTTTTTCAGAGAAAAAGTGATATGTTTGGTTATGGAGAAGCCAGAAACTGTAAGTTAAATTAGTATTCTTTAACAAACTACCAGTGAATTTCGTGGAGCCACGCCGACCTCCCGTCCTTCATCAATTGGGTTAAGCCAGGCAGCCTACACCCAGCGCTCACCTCACAAAATGAAGCAGCGGCCAATGTTATTTAGAGCCAAAGAGCTTTCTGAAGTGCAGTGAATTTAAAATAACCCCGGTAAGAGCCGGAAGAAGTTTATGAATGATACAACAATGAATAGAGCTGAATCATTCACAGATGCTGTTTGAACACGCTCAGAAGATGTCCGGACAGTGAGGCACTTGATAGAGGTATCGCCAGTGTCATTCCCGTCTGCTCTGGCCAAATTGGAGCTACAGGAGCCACACAGGTGAAGCCATGCCACATAAATTCCAAATGGTCTGCAGAGCAAACCACCGAAAGCTCGCTGTGTCCATGGCTGTGGTCTCCATGAGCAATTTTTCAGGGAAGCTCTGCTAGTATGCTTTGATTAACATAGTATTGAAATGCCTCTGTGGGAAAAACATGGATAGAAGTAAAACGCCACTGAGGACTGTGTCAGTGAACCTGTTCATCATCTCAGTGTCACTTCTGCAGGGGAAAATAAAAAAAAAGGAATGTACCAGTTCTGTGGCTGATGTAAGAACATCTGTCCTAGGGTTTTCTTCTGCAGTTGGAGAAGTAGCAAGGTATTTAGTGGAGCTGTGCTTAGTGCACACGTTCATAGATCTCAGGTCTGGACGAATCTTCAGGGAGTGTTGGCTCTGGGATCTGGAAGGTATTACTATGCTTATTTTATAGACATACCCCACGATTTCCCCAGGATTGCTTGTAATCATCAACTGTACCATTAAATAGCAATTGGACATAAGCCTAAAAAAGTTAGCAGCTGTACTTCTGTCCAGAAGACAAATTGCCTTTGTGAACAAGAACCACACAGCAAGAAGTAAGAAAAATGGATTTATCTTTGTTGCTGATATGAGAGAGCTGTGTAGCAATATAAAACAGGGGATAATCTAAAATTTCAAGTGTGGCCAGTGGTGGCTCCCGGGAAACACATCATTCGTGGTCTGCTGTATGGTTAAACTTGTCATTTGCATCTCGTGGTCAGCGTGAAATTAATAGCCCTCAGAAATAGTGATCTAAATAGACAAAGGTCTATTATAACAATTACAACAATAAAAATAACTATGAAAAGGTTTCTCAATAAAATTGATTTGCTATACTACCACTCTTTTATGGTCTTAAAACTTACATTAAGTAGTCATTTTTTAAAGTATGCTCATAAAATTAACACCTTGTTTAGAATAGAAAGGGAAGATGTTTTGTTTTTCTAGCGTGTGAGGCCCAAGTTCTTTGATCCTGCTTCTTGGAATATAAGCTGTAAAGACTAGATAAACCCTATCCTAGACAACTTATTGAAAAGTTGCCTAGTTTTGCTGACACTGTATGGTTGTTTGTCATGCTTATTGGATTTACAGACGTGTTTAACTGCATGAATATGCAAACACTGTCATCACCAGGTACCACCACGGAATTGGTGGCTTAAACAACAGACAGGTATTCTCTCACAGTTCTGGAGGCTAGAAGCTTATGCTCAAGGAGTCAGCAGGATTGGTTTTCTCTTCAGTATAATAATGCAGTATAGACTGGAAATCTGAAGGGTTCCAATAAACTTTCATTTGGAATGATACACGTTTGTGCTTGATAAACGAATGACAACATATTAAGTTTGAGTGTTAGTGACCACCAAGATAAAATGTCAACTGGAAAAGGTGCTGGAGAAAAATCTTACTTCATCATTTTAGCTTCTGGAGAGACATGAAAATGCACAACACTCTAAATGCACATTGCAAATAAAATTTGGTTGCTGTAAACTGTAAAAAATTTAGTCTTTAGTGGGGAATTTTGTGCATCAACTTCAGGAAAACGAATATAAAAGTTTACTCCTCTATGTTTGCACACCATTACATGATATAGTTGAAAAATGGATAATAAAAAGATAAACACTGATCATTCAGTCAAGTAAAAACATAAAATATATTTTACAGATAAGTACATTGGAGTAATGAACTTTTAAGGATAATAAAACTAGTCACAATAAAGGTGGCCTCTCTCCATGGCCACCTTCCCAATGTGTGCACACATGGTCTTTTCCCTGGTGCCTAAATGCCCTTTTCTTATAAGGACACAAGTCAGATTGGATTAGCGCCCACCCTAAAGACCTCCTTTAAATCCAGTCTCCTCTTTAAAGATGTGTCTCCAAATACATTTACATTCTGAGGTACTGGGTTTGAACATAGGAATTTGGGAAGGGAGGAAACACAGTTCAACCCACAACGATGTCTTAACCGCCTTGCATCTGAATCCTGATACCAAATTCAGAAAGTTGCTGAAATAAATGAGAAAAGAAAAGAGGAAGGAAACCAACATTTATTTGCTTCTCTTGCGTGGCGTGCTAGGCCAGGCGGTTGGGAGAGTTTATGTGCCCTCCTAGCCACCTGCCATGATTAGGCTGTGCCAGGACTTTGTGCAGAGTTCTCAGTAACCCTCACAACCAGGCTTCAAGCCAGACATGATGCCCGCTTAAGACAGAATTGAAGTGATAGTGTGTTTCAAAGCTGGGATTCACAACAGACGCCTAACACAATAAGAATCTCGGCTCACTCTTCATGACACCAGGCTGACACCTGTCTACCCAGATAGATCCCTGATAGGCAATCCGTGGCCATTCACACTCATATGATCTAGTTTCAGGAACATTGCCCTGTTTTGAATTAAAAAAAAAAAACCTGAGGCCCAGAGGGAACCAACCCCCGCTTGTCCCCATCTGTCTCTCCTACTTCAGGGATCTGTCATCTGAGTCAATTAACCTGTTGCAAATTTGGTTGCCTCAGTCAGATCATGGAGGTTTTGCAACAAGGTACATTGTTGATGGAAATGAAATGGGCCATTTGACATAACTCCCACTGTACCTACTGCCAAGAAGGGAGAAGTGGCCGGTGCAGAAAAATCATGCTCTTCAAGGTAGGTGGGTTAAGGAGTGTTAATACTGAAAATGTTGGTGTTTAGCTCATATTTGAAATGAACAATGCTCCTTAGGAGAAGTGTTGGGACACTTAAAGCAGTTTACAAGATCAGTCGAGGAGAGCGGACATCAGCCAGCTTCAGAGGGTCCACACGACAGCCACAGCGACTCCCCTCTGAGGCTCAGCGGTGCCGGCAGAGGCACAGCGAACCTGAAGGCAAACTCACTGCTGGGAGACAGTAAGGGAATGGCTCTGTCACTTTTTTTAAAAAATGTTTTAATCAAGAAAAGGATATCCTACACTTTCCTATCTACGAATTTTTTTATAATACCCTAAATGTTTTACAGAGCAATAATGACTAAGGATTATATTAAGAAGACTTCTCTGTGAGAACGCAGTACCACCAGCTATACAATACAACTTAAAGATATTCAAACCTATTGAGAATATCTCTGAATTCTCATTTTCTTCGGTCAAGGTGGGTTTCCCATGCCCTCATGCTGCTCAGAGTCAGGCCCCAAACCGCCCTTTCCCAGTGAAGTCCTTCACTCAACCTCCTTGACCTTCAGGGAATTCCTCCGCCTCTAAATTTATTCATTCACTCCTGACCCTACTAAATTAGTCTCTTAAATGAGTTGCTGAGAAGGTATAGCCCTCCGACACGTGACCCCTTCGAGAACACATATAGAGTGAAACAGAGACTGGCTTCTGATAGTGTTTTGAGACCCCCAAGGAAGACTTCTAGTAGGGACATGCTTGGTGTGGGGAATTTTTTCTCTCTTCAAAACACATGTATTTTCATAAGATCACTTGTATTATTCAGTGAATATCTATCTATCCATCCATCTATTCATTTATCTATCCATCTATTATCTACCTGTAAAAACCACTCACAAAGCCCAAAGGGCTGGAAATCTGGATTTCGTGAGAGGGCATTTGGTTTTCTCATTTATTAACCCTTGTCTGTGCAGAAGGAACATCAGTTCGTGATATACATTTTGGTGTGGGATATGTTTTTCAAGCATATGTATTTTGACATAATCAAAGTTTATTGTAACTAGTTTTATTATCCTTAAAAGTTCATTACTCCAATGTACTTATCTATAAAGTATATTTTATGTTTTTTTTGACTGAGTGATGTGTTTATCTTTTTATTATTTTATTCATTTTTCAACTATATCATGTAACGATGTGCAAACATAGAGGAATAAACTTTTATATTCATTTTCCTGAAGTTGATGCACAAAATTCCCCACTAAAGACTAAATTTTTTACAGTTTACAGCAACCAAATTTTATTTGCAATGTGCATTTGGAGTGTTGTGCATTTTCATGTCTCTCCAGAAGCTAAAATGACGAAGTAAGATTTTTCTCCAGCACTTTTTCCAGTTGACATTTTATCTTGGTGGTCACTAACACTCAAACTTAATATGTTGTCATTCATTTATCAAGCACAAACGTGTATCATTCCAAATGAAAGTTTATTGGAACCCTTCAGATTTCCAGAGTCTATACTGCATTATTATTATTTTTAAGGAAACCTCAAAAAAGAAATATACTAAAAACTGACCTAGCTGCATATAACCCAAATTTGGAACTTGATGAAGGTGATGGTTGTATGTCGTGGTGAATGTATCAAATGCCACTGAGTTGTGCATATCAAAATGGTTTGTTTTATGTTATGTGACTTTCACCACCACAACAAAAAAAATCAATACAAAGATAGAGAACCTCTGAGACGCTCGTATTCCTCCTCTATAAAAGAACCTTACATAACTCTACCGGGATAGTTAGCTATCCAGACCACAGAAATCAATTTGAATCTGCAGTTCTGGGAGAGATTAGGTCAGGCTTTCAGTAAAGAAGTTGCAGGCAAGTTCAGTTACCACTGAATTCTTACATACCACTCAGAGTCCAAGAACTGTACTTCCAAACTATTTGTCCTCAAATAGAAATAAATGTGATAAGTTATATGGCTTGTCCCCAAGATCCACTGTAATGGTTAATATATAACTTTGCTCTTACGCATACCTAGAAAGATAGTTATTTCAACCTCTGGTGGCATTATTTAATATTTCACTCTGACCCTCAAAGTTTATGAGGCTCAGTTAGATCTCTCCTTCAGCTTTTAAAATCTACTTCTTCTCTTTTAAATTCTCAGTTGTGATAGATACCAGGTGGTCTGAAGCCAGCGATGGTGCTTCAAAAACTTTAGTATTGTTGTTGGTCTTTATTTCTCTATTTCTCAAATTTTATAAGCTTTTCCTCAACATTTTTGAACAGATTTTAAACATCTTTATTATTTACTTTCCGCCTATTTTTTAATATTTTCATTTCATGCATTATTTCATAGGGCCCCAAACTAGATATGATTGTTACTCAGGTGTATAATGAAAAAATTGATTTCTTCTTTCAACATGCTGTTGTTTTCTTCTCTAGATGCATAATGACACCATCAAGCACTTTTGGTGCAAGGAATTAAAGTGTGCATTCACACCCTTACCTCATTTGTTCTATGTTAGTTCTGTGCGCTTTACTTACAAGGACACTAATGTTGTGTTACTGTGCTGAATGAACTCTGCAGTGGGACTCAGTTTGAATTTTAAATCTTTGGCAATAATTGGTGGCTCTTGTCTCTCTGAAGTGTTTTCAATTCTATGTGTTTGCTATTAGAATCCATCCCATACCCTGAATTCCAACTGTTTTAAATTCTGCTACCTGAGTCCTAGCTGGGCAGGACTGTCCCCTAAGGTCTTACTCAAGTGAAAATGGGTGTGCTCCTGTCTGTGAGCAATACAGGAACATAGCAGAACAAGGGTCAGGAACCAAAACAGGAAGCAGGCGAGGACATTCCAAGTGGTCTCCAGGTCAGAGGCCCAGAAAGCCTGACAAGAAGAGCATATGAGAGCATGAGTACAAAAGGTGAAAACTCTAGTGTAACTGCTCAAACTCCCTCACTACTTGGGAGAGAAAATTCCAAGGCGTGGTGGATTAACTTGCTAGGGATGCCGTATCAAACTACCCCAGACTGGGTAGCTTAAACAGTAGACAATGATTTCCTTCACCGTTCAGGAGGCTAAAAAGTCCAAGGTCAAGGTGTTGGCAGTATCACTTCTTTGAGGCTTTTCTTCTTCTCGTACAAATGACCACCTGCTTGTTCTGTCCTCACGTGGCCTTTCCCCTGGGGGTGCACATCCCTGGTGTCTCTTCGTGTGTCCAAATTTCTTCTAGTTTGAACAAGAGTCAGATTGGTTGAGGTCCCACCTTAACTTTCTCATTTCAACGTACTCATTTCTTTAAAGGCCCTGTGAATTTTGAGGGGCACAATTCAGCCCACAACACATGGGTTTGACACCATGTAATTGTTTCCCTGAGAAGTGAAGTCCCCTTTGCCCAGAGTGATATCTGGCTTAGTACCCTCCTTACTGGGCGCTTTTCTTTCCCTGTGTGACAGCCCCACACCCTTTCGGTTGTTTCCTGCACCTCCCCAAACTTCCACTCAAATCCTTTTCTTGAGGTCAAATCAGTGGGAACACGACTAGGACACCTACAAAGGAAGAGGTTGACAATGCTCTACAGTCACACAAAGACCATCCACCTAATATTGGATGACGACCTAACTTCAAATTCAGGGTTCAAATTCTGACACCAATGTTGTCAGGTTGTCAACCTCCTGAAATCTCAGTTTCCTCTGAGGTGAAATGGCTTTGTAGGATTCTTTTGATCCTAAATTAGGAACTGTATATAGTATCATAAAGTTATTTAAAAATGTTATCGCCACACTAAGATATAATTCTCTGCCATCAAAGAATTCCATTTAACTGAGATAATCAAATTTAAATCTATGGACTGTTTATAATACATAAGGCAGAGATGATTACGTTTCAAATGAATGATATATTCCTACACCACAGTTACTGCTGAAAATAATAAATAACACCAGATTCTAACTCAGTCCAGAAAACTACCCTGAGCCCTGGATCCCTCTACTTCATTGGTATCTATTATCTGTTTGTTATGGGAGAGGAAATCTGTATCAGGAACTTTTCCTGCTGCCAGTGCTCATGATTCTGCTTGGAGCACAAGGCTTGTATGTAAGGGAACAAAATGAAAGGCAGCAGGCAAATAAATAAATGAACTTCAAACAGACTCAGAACATTATGCAAGGTAAACACTAAGAACAGTTTTATAATTCGGCCCTCAAGTAGGCTGTCATAAGGCCCTGGGATAGTAAATTAACAAAAAAGGAATTTTCATAAAACCAAGGCTAAAAAGAGAGTTTTCTAAAAGCACACTGTAGAATTATAAAAATTCAGCCCTGAGAAGGACCTTATGAGCATTTCCTAGGCCATCAGTTTTCAACATGAGAGGATATCAGCCCATATCACCCTAGGGACACGAGCTATGAGAAGAATGTTTTTTGGCTGCCATGACTAGAGATGGACAAACATTGGTGGGTGGGACCTAGAAATGCTAACCACAACGCAATGCAGGAGACACACCCTCCGCACGGTCCAACAAAGAACTGTGCTGTGTCCATCCCAGGAGGCCTACTGACCTCCCAACCTTCCCACCCCCATAACGCAGGAAAAACTGATGCTCGTGAAAAGCAAGAGATGCTTCTGCCATCCACTGGGTTTAGCATCAGTCCATATCAGCAATTTCCAACTGGTGGAATTTTTAAAACATGCAGCACCTGTGTAGTCAGGGGCACTGACCTCTTTTCCCTTAGCTTGCCAAATAAAAAAATGAAACTAGCCAATACACTTGAATCAAAATTGTATACAATTTTTTTTTTTGCTAGACCGGCAAAAAATGTATTTTTGGTCTGTCGCAGAATTTTAGTAATTAGTTTATGTGTACATGAGATGACAAGGGTTGAAAACACTGGTCTATATTACAGAGAGTGCTCTCCAGTAGAAATAGTAGGAGCCGCAAATGCAAGCTTGTAATTTTAAATTTGCTAATAAACACATTAAAATATTTTAAAACTGGTAAAATTCTTCTAATAATACATTTTATTTAACTTAGTATGTTCAAAATGTCATTTCAATATGCAATCAATATACAATTATTAATGAGATATTATGCGGTTTTTTATGCTAAGTCTTCAAGATCTGCTATTTGTTTCCGCTTAACAGCACACCTCAGCCCAGACCAGTCACATTTCATGTGTTTTGCCGTCTCCCATAGCTACTGGCTCCTGCCATGCGACTGTAGGAGATTCTGATCGTGTTTTCTAAATGGTTCCCCATCTTCCTCACAAGACGTGTGTCACAAGCAACTGAATGAAAGACCTCAGTTGACTTCGTCTCTGATTCCTGTCACCGTATCATAGGAAGAAGTGAGATTGGTCAGCCTAACTTGTTTTTCAGAAAGCCAATGACATGTTGATTATTACCATCTTTTTTTTTCTTTCGGTATGAAGCTAAATTAACCATTTTATAATTCTGGGCTTGGCTTCTATTCTGAAAAACATGCTTTTTTTTTGCATTTGTCATAATCATTTTCTTTGTTCAGCACATTGCCTGAACACAAATTTTCAGCCCTCTTGTCAGAATTTATACAACTTAGTTCTTCTTATGACTCTTTCTTTTTAGAAATAATATTTTGCCCAAGTTTCCCTTGCTTCATCTTCCATAAATATTTCCACATTTCCTCCAGCTAATAAAACTATTTCTTACTCATTTTTTACAAGATCAATTTTGCATGTTGCTAAGTTCCTTCTGGCATTCTTTCATGCTGTATTGAATGTAACACATTTTTCCATTTTTCCCTATTTCTCTAGAGGTTGGTTATTAAATGATAAACACTTAGGGCATTGTTTAATTATTTTTCACAAATATTGTATTTCCACTTGACTTCAATACAAATGCTCCCAAAGTAAAGAAAAACACAAATATACTCTTTAATATTTGGATAGCAAGTACAAGATAATAAGGTTTTAAAAGGTATCAAGCTTGAATTCAGTACTTTAGACTATGAAAAAGATACAATAATATCAGCTTTTCTGATTATTTTAGAGGGAATGATTTATGCAAATTTTAGTTGAGATTTGGTAACTTTATGGCCCAAAAGAATAATGAAATAAATGGTCATTTCTAGTCCATGTGGGGTTTGTGTGTTTATTGTTCTTTCTTGTTCAGTCAAAAAAAAGAGTTATATATATTCCAGGCAATGGATCTATACATCTGGTTTTATTTAAGCCTTTTGGCTGAATTTTCTGTTATGGTCCAGACTGTAAACTTGCCAACCTAATCTCTGTTACAAGGACTCGATCTGCCTGCCACTGTACCATGAAAACAGCCAGAGACTATATGTAAAGGTATCAGCCTGGTTATGTTGCAATAAAACTTTATTTACAGAAACAGACCTCGGGCTGTTCGGTCCATATATTTGGTCCATGGGCTTGTTGACCCTTGTTCTGGGATATTCCAGGATCACGCACTTCACTTTGACTGTAGAGACCAGCCATTGGATCTGTTGTGTTTCTGGCATGATGTCAAGTTGTTATACTGAACTTTGACTACAAGGAAGATGAGTTCAGAGATCATTAATTCTTGTCTGACTACGAAATGATATTGCCTTTTAGTTTTCCTGCTGTGTGTACTACAAAAGTAATTTATACCACTGCTTTTAAAAAAGTTTATGTGGCGTCTACATTGTCATTGTTTTGTTTTCAGTAGTTTCTATGAAACCTCACCCTCAGCTTTGGGCGTATCCGTTTTTGATACGGCTTTGAGCATTCGTTTTTATGTATCTCCCACTTTGAGTTTATTTGCTGAGTGATGAATACCGCTAAATTTTCTGATTTACAACATAGTGTAAAAAGAGCTTTGCAGTTCACCAAGCAAGATTTGTATAAATGTTTCTCCATAAAAGTGTAAAGATGCATTTATAATGCTATTGGCTAAAATGGACAATTGCAAGATACATGTGGCTGCAGCCATCACCTCTGAATCAGTGAGGCCAATGTGAAGGGCTTTCAGTAGTAACGCCTGACTGCGGTGCTTTGGAAATACTGATGTGAGTAAACACACCAACACCAAGGCAACATAACAGCTAAAACTCTTCAAAGACAAAGAGGCCCAGGGCTGCTTCCTATGGTTGTGGATACCCTGGGTTGTTACAGTTAGTCACATTACAGTTGCTATGGGAACTGTAATGAAACGTGACGTTTGGTATAGTTACATATTCAACCCTAACATTGTATTAATGGGCCTTTGTGTTTTCTGGATGTTTGTAAGTGGCTTTGTTTTATGCTTTCAAGGAAGAGTAACTTGAAAAGATTGTTTAGGAAGGATGAAGTGGAAATCTTGATTGATAATCTTTCAGAATCTCATCACTACTAGTATCCTAGTTTCCTTTTCCACAGTTTGCAACAATGCTTTCTGAGGTTAGCTAATGCATTCTCATACGGAGACTACTGCTTTAAAGTAAATAGTGGACTCCCATTTATCAGAATGTCAGTTGCCTGACTATTTGTGTTGGTTGATTAGGACTCTGCCTATGATTCCAAGCAGGTAGATTTCCTTGGCTGGTCAAAAACCTAGAGAAGAATGGTCATGGCCCAGTGAGTAGCCATGGGTGAAAATAACTGTCATTATATTTCTCATTTTCTCCATTGCATCAAATTCAAGAATGGCTGAATCAACACATGGCAGTAATTCCTGCCATTGGTTTATCATTGCACCCCCACAGATTTAATCAATTAAGCTCTATGATTGTGCAATTTAAGTATTCTGAGTAAATATGAACTATCAGGTCCATGAAGCACTGACAAGGCTTCAGAGTACAAAACCCAAAGGACCCTAGGAGACTAACTTGAAAGGAAAGGAGTAAACATTTATTAAGCACTTCCTGTATGCAGACCATTATGATGGCTGTTATATGGATGCAATCTCACTGAATCAGCACACGGCCCTCTGTGGAACAGATAAGGTTAAGAAACTCTCCCCACAGTTGATAACGGGTGGAGCCAGAATTTGTACCTAGTTCTGGGTAACTCCAAAACCCCAGAGTTCTTTAAAAATCATCGATGTATTTGCAGAGTGTTAGTTAAGCAAGCAATATTTGCTCTATGTTTATCCAATTGCTCAAAGGTTCCATAAAATACCACATTTGTGCATGAAATACCACAGGCAAGTAATACATCTAAATTTGCTTAAGGAGTGAGGTCCAATAAGGGAGCATCAGCTTCCATAAAAATTCATGAAGCATGAGGATCTGGTCAGCATGAAATAGAAATAAAAGTGGAAATGTAAAGCGAGAGAGAGAGAGAGTGGGAAAAAGGCCTTGGTTCCTTCGGTGGCCGGCACTCTTCCCATTCACACACATGCCTGTGAGTTAGTGTTTACATTGCAGATATCAAGAGATGTTTTTTAAATTTGATCACAAAAGGGTAAAAATTCTGATATTTCTAGTCACGCATCTAGCAACCATAGCAATTACAGCTGGGGAAAAATGCTGCCCTTGCATTGCCTTTTAAAGCACATGCCTTGTAAATAGGTGGTGTTTTAATAGACAGTGTAGTGGAGCCCGGTTATTCTGAGTTGCAATACGGAAACTGAGCACATCTCTTTTCTCTTGACTGTTCCATTTAAGGTAACTACTGCTCACTCGCTCACTGCAGGCCTCTCATAAAGTAGTTTGCCTCCGTAAAGTAGAACTGTTCCTTCAAATGCGGTGGGTAGTATTTCTTACAGGAACAAAGTTGCTCTTCCGTATGCTAATGGAAGCAAAAATAGAAGGTTCTGGTAGTACTCTGTTGGTGCAGTTACCTGTTTCCAAAAACTAGTCTTCAATTTCCCAGGTTCTGAAATTCAGACTTGACCTCATTTTTGCATTGAATTACTAGTATATAAACTCCCAAGAAATCGATATGTAAACTAGAATCCCAGTTTATTAAGTTTGTCTTGGGTGCATATATCTTTCTTTCTGCAGTACTAAAATCATTGCATCTTCATTGCAAGGGACCCTCCTCCCAGTGTCGTGGCTGTTGAGGCCAGTCCATAGAGTTGGATGGATCCCCACCCAGAATCACACACACACACACACACACACACACACAGACACAAGGGGGATGGAAAGGTTGTTTGTTCCCATAGTGAAGTTTTCTGAGGACAGCAGGAGAGCTCTCTCACACTGAACTAACAATGTCTTGTAAGAGCTATGAAAGAGGAAAGCAGACGGGGGTTTGGGTTTTATGGTGGCGGGTGGGGGCCAGGGCTGGGCTGAGGGTTGTAGCACGTGAGTTGAACTTCCTGTTGGTGACAGAGCACCTGGGCTTTCTTATCAGCTTGCACAGGTGAGGCAGAATGGGAGGTGGGGAGGGTAAGGCTTAAAAGATGTCTATAGTCATAAAAAAAATGGAGTCAGCTCTGTATGGTACTGGGTCTTCAGGTTGTAAGGAAAAAGATTGCTTGGTTAACTGGAAATTGAAGCCAAATGCAAGGGAATGGTGCACGCGGTGTGTGGTGGAGTCTCCGTGGAACCCCTGTCCCACAGGAGGGTAAGCTGTTCTGGCTTCCGGAGTACCAGGTTTTTAGACGTTTACCTTTGATCGATGGGGGGAGGGGGCAGGGAACCTGCAGATTATCACTGTTTACTTTGCCCGAGAGACATTTCTTCAAAAGGTTCTTTGGTATTAGAGTATTTAGTGTGTTTCCTGATCTAGTCTTCCTTACTTTTTAGCCTGGAAATCAAAATACCTTTTCCAATAATTTCTTCAGATTAGCGAACCTTACCTATAGTGGATATAATTAAATTGTTTTAATTCATAATGTTCTGAAGAAATTGTACCTTTTAATTATTTTTTATTGTTATTCAATTACAGTTGTCCCGATTTTTTCTCCTTTACTTCCTCTGCCCAGCCCACCCCCTGCTCCCACAGTCAGTCCCCACACCGTTGTCCGTGGGCCACTCACACATGTTCTTTGTCTAGTCCCTTCTCCTTCTTTCCACCATCATCCCCTTCCCTGCTCTCCTTTGGTCGTTTTCAGTCTGTTCCACGTTTCCATGCTTGTGGTTCTATTCTGTGTGTTAGTTCATTTTGTTCGTTAGATTCCTCTTACTGTGAGACCATATGGTATTCGTCTTCATCATGTAAAACTACTTTTAAATTCTTTTTCTAAAATGAGTGATAGTCTTCCTTCTATTACTTGTGAATTTTCTTTTTTTTAAAGATTTTATTTATTTATCTCTAGAGGGGAAGGGAAGGAGAGAAGGAGAGAAACATCAATGTATGGTGGCCTCTCATGAGTCCCCTGGTGGGAACTGGCCTGCAACCCAGGCATGTGCCCTGACTGGGAATCAAACTGCAATCATGTGGTTCGCAGGCCCGCACTCAATCCACTGAGCTACACCAGCCAGGGCTGTGAATTTTCATCTTGCATATTATTCCAGAACCCATTGACCCTATTCTCACATATCATCATGGAAAAGGAAAATAATATCTATATTGTGAAATGTTGGTAACAGAAAATTCTTATAAACAACTCTTTATCCCATGAAGAGTAAAGTAGCAAAGTCATTCACTGATTCTGAATGACTGTGACGAACTCTTCTGTGCCTTCATTGAGGAAAGAACAAAAGAATATACTCAAGGAGAAATGGAAGAAATTCAGCATACACTTGTAAAACATCTGCTAACACAAGAAACGTTAGGAAAATGTCTTCTCTAGGGCCTTTTTAACGCAGTGTTTAATGTGTTTCTACGAAGAACAAAGTTGGTTCTGTGTTGCAATAGTCTAGGCAGTGGTTCTTGATCTATTTGGAGATGAGAGAATTGGTGAAAACCCTTGGAGAGAAAAGCCCCAGGAAGCAACAGTTGCATTTGCCTGATACACTATTCAACACTAACTTCATGCTGCATTGTAGACAAGAATCATTCTGAAGGAAAAGAATTTATTTTGCCTCTTTTGCAATGGGTTTGCTGCCAGAAGACAGGTATGTGTGGAAACACATACCTGTGTGGAAACCACCACTAAATCAAATCAAAATGGGAAAGGGAAAGTCTGGTACCAACCTCATTATCATGGGACACATAGAAGTGGCCGTCTGAGCTACACATGTGGTGGACTGACAAGAGAACCATTGAAAAATGTGGGAAGGGGTCCTTCCAGTGCCCCTGGGTCTTACATACACTGAAAGCTGAGTGTGGCTGTTGTATCACCTTTGATAGCTCCCTGTGGAAATTCAAGACCAGCAGGTAATACACAGCCGTCATTGATGCCCCAGGATACATTTTAATTGTTTTCTCCTTGCTTTTTACCTTTTGCAATCTCCATTATCTGCACCTGGCTCAGCACACCCAGGTTCCCCTTAGGGCTTCGGAATCATATCAGTTTCAGCACAGTTCTCAGAGAGCTCTGTTGCCCTTTTGATGCACTTGAGAGCATGGACTGTATTTAAAATTGAATACAGGTGCCTTAGGAACAAAGGATAAGAGGGAAGGCCAGGTCTTCCTCGTATTTGCCATCCTCTTTTCAAATGAGGGAAATTGTATCATCCTGACTTTATTTAGTTATTTGGTTTGCATTTTATTTATTTTTCCAATTGTACTTTATTTTTATATTAGTTTTAGGTGTCAAGTATAGAGGTTAGGGAATCATATGCTTTACAAAGTATTCCCCCTGATATTTTCAGTGTATACCTGGCACCATTTGTATTTCTCATAATATGACTGACTATATTCTCTATGTTGTACTTTATATCTTTATGACTACTTTGTAACTATCCATTCGTACTTCTTAATCCCTTCACCTCTTTCTCGAAGTCCCCCGACCTCCCTCCCCTCCTGCCATAGGTCACCAGTCAGCTCTCCATATCTATGACTCTGTTTCTATTTTGTTTGTTCATTGCTTTTGTACTTTAGGTTCCACATATAAGTAAAACCATATGGCATTTGTCTTTCTTTGCCTGGCTTATTTCACTTTGCATAATACCCTCAAGATCTATCCATGCTGTCACAAATGGTAGGATTTCACTTTTTTGTGGCTAAGTAATACTTCATTATATGTATGTACCACAGCTTTTTTATCCACTCATTTATCCATGGGTTTTGGGGTTGCTTCCGTACCTTATCAGCCCGATTTTAGACAGTCATATCAACTATCTGGACTCGTAGCTCAAATGAGGTTTCTACCTTCTTCCTCTGTATGTAGGCTGGAGTTAGGAGCATAAATGAAAGTTAAGGAGGAGTCTCATTAAGAGAAGGCCTTCACTTTAAAAAAAATATTTTATTTATTTATTTTTAGAGAGACAGGAAGGGAAGGAGAGAGGGAGAGAAACATCAATCTGTGGTTGCCTCTCACACACCCCCTACTGGGGGCCCAACCTGGCCAGCAACCCAAGCATGTGCCCTGAGCAGGAGTCGAACCAGCGACCTTTGGTTCACAGGCTGGCGCTCAATCCACTGAGCCACTCCAGCCAGAGCAAGACATTCACTTTTTAATGTGTATTACAGAGAGGTTTGTAATAAGATGAATTGCTTAGTCATAAGTTACATGTCTATTTGGTATCATTTATCTTCTTAATTGTGAATGCTGACTCTGATGTGTCTGGTTCAAATTTGAGCTCATTCCACTAGAACAGCACTGCCCAGTGTGGGAGCCACTAGCCACATCTGGCTGTGTAAAACTCAATTTTAATTAACAAAATTAAATAAAAACAGAGCTGTGTTCCCCAGGCACAGTAGCCACATCGCAGATACACGAGAGCTGCAGGTGGCTAGTGCCCACCACACTGGGCAGCACAGGTGTGTAGAATGACCCCCCCACCCAGAAGTCCTGTTGGTCAGGCAGCACCACCCCCGCACAGTGTCGGGTATTCCTGTCAGTAGTCCACTGTGGAGGGTTTTGTGAAAACAACTGAGTGTCTCAGCAATAATGCACAGTTTCAATTCTGCTACTTAGAGGATTTTCGGATTTTTGATATAATTGAAGAAAAAGAAAAACTTGCTTCCAATCAGCATCTGATTATGGTTCAAGTATTTTTATACTCAGGATCTAAATTAATCTCCACTAATTCTGTGTTACCATTATTGTTTCACAAGTGAGGGAAATAAGGTGAAGAGAAGACAAGTGGCAGAATCGAAACCCAAACTCTATGTGGTCCAAAGTCCGCTGTTTGGCGATGCCTTACACAGTCGCCATGTGGCGACCTTTCCTTTTCTCTGAGCAAAATAAGGATGGCTATTGGAAGGCACACAGAATGGAAAGGCAGAACCGTCGGCCCTTTCAGGAACTATTTGTACTCTCAAATGAACAGTGTTTTCTTTAACTAGAGAATGCGTTGGTAGTTATGTACTTGCTCTTTTAAGAACTTACTGTGAAATTCGTTTATTCTCTTACCCTCCAAAGCAAGCTCTGAAAGGAGCTGCCTCCAGTGAAACAGTGATCCCGAATCTATTCTAAATGTATTTTCATGGAAAATCTGAGAATTCTAGAAGAAATAAATCTTTGTAATATTTTTCCAGAAGGTGAATACTGCTTGATTAAATTGTACATAGACTTTAAGAATTCATGGAGACAACATAGCACAAATAGTTTTATACTTCATTTTAAAGATGACTTTTTCAAAAAGATTCTACTTATTTATTTTTAGAGAGAGGGGAAGGGGGGAAGGAAGAGAGGGAGAGAAACATGAATGTGTGGTTGCCTCTCACATGCCCCCAACTGGGGACCTGGCCCACAATTCAGGCACGTGCCCTGACTGGGAATCTAACTGGTGACCCTTTGTTTCGCAACCCACACTCAGTCCACTGAGCTACACCAGCCAGGGCTTAAAGATGACTCTTTTGAAAAGATTTTATTTATTTATTTATTTATTTATTTATAGAGAAAGGGGAAAGGAGGGAGAAAAAGAGAGAGAGAAACATCAATGTGTGAGAGATATACATCAATCGGCCTGCAACCCACGCTGACCAGGAATCAAACCAGTGACATTTTGGTTTGCAGGCCAGCACTCAATCCACTGAATCACACCAGCCAGGGCTAAAGATGACTTTTGAAGAAAGAACTGATTCTTGATACGTAGTATACTACAAAAAGGAGAAGCACTTTACAAAGTTTGATTTTGCTAAAGTTTTGTCTCTAAAACTGTGGTCTTTGGTTTATGTGACATTCTAATAAACTAGAAATCTTCTTCAACCTTAGGAAAGTCAATGAAAATATGTGAACTCTCCCATCACAGTGTAATTGTTTTGCCTTTATGGTTTTTGCAGGAAAACAACTCATGCTACATATCTACCACCTTCTTAAAACTTTCTGGCAAAGAATTACTACTTAGGTATGAGGTTTCCTTGGTTCTTAGGTTCCCGTGGGAGAATCACCCCAAAGCGAAGCCCCTAGTATAAATCTTAGTTAGTGGGAAGGGTTAACATACTTACACTTGAACCCCAAGAAAATCTCTAAGTCATGGTACAAAGCCATTTCATTTCCCACAATATTGTTTTACCCGCATGAAAACTGTGTGTTAGTGCAAGAGGAAAGGTTGTAAGTGGGTGGACAATGGATTACCACAGCACCTAGCAAATTGCATAATACTTTGAGCTGGATAGAAAACATCTGAAAGGTAAAACATCATCTTTCAGTCAGTAAGATCCGAAGTGGGAAGACCTAGCACGGGTGTTGTAATCAAAAACTGGCACAGCAGTCAACTCACAGCAACGTGTGTCTCAGGCGTAGCAGCAAAGGAGGTCCGAGGAGCAAAGGAGCCCTCCACAGACATAGCAGCCTGTGCAGCGTCCCACGGGTGAGATGCTGTCCCTGCACAGCTGCCGTGGGCTTTTCCAGGCCTTTTTCTTTCTTGACAGAATCATACTGAGGATTTCTTTATAATATTATAATAATTACAAATATGTGTTGTATTGTTCCTTTCATGGAGAAATTTGAGTCTCCCCATCCCATTATTGTTCTACAGTGAAAACGAGCACTTGGTAGTGTATCCTTCCTTTCAGTCTATGGAAATCAGCTAGGTACCAGGGATTAGGTAGAGCAGTGAAAGTTTATGCGTGTTACTATGTTCAGGAACTGTTGCTTGCTGGCCCTCTGCCACATCTAAGTTATTACAGAGATTTTCAGGGGTTGTAGAGAGAGATCTGTCAAATAGGAACAAAATATTATTTTCTCTGGTATCGGCAAAAAACAGGCCTGGTCATTTTCAGTGTTAACGACATGTTACACAAACTTTTGCCCTCTTCCTTGAGCTGTTCTACTGATCTGAAAGCACAACATTTCCACTTCTTTGTTGAATGACTAAATGAGAAAATGCATACATAAAATGTGGGTACAAAAACCTGTGCCGTGTTTTCAGGGCTTGCTGTTTGGTAAGTGCATAGTAACAGAGCAGTCAAGGGGCACCGAGAGGTGCAGGCCAGGCTCTGAAGACACGGAGACCAGTGAAGTGAAGAAACCCCATATGATCCTTTAGAGCGAAGTGAAATAATAGTACCAGCCAACCTCAAAGGCTCTTACACAGAGAGAGAATACAAGGCATCCTCGAAGCCTGAGAGGGTCTCAGAACCCCATGAAATTTTCAGATGGCTCAGTCTCTGTGAAGTAGCAGCTATGTCACCCAGCAGGATATTAAAGGAGGCTGCAAGCCGACAGGGAGGGGTCCAGAGCTTACTGGTTCTTACATCCACTTGTCAGAAAGAAAAAACCTGTATTTTATTTTTCTGGTTTGTGGCTACCAGATGCTCATTATGAAATCCTTTCTTTTAAAAAATTAATATCAATTTCCTTGACTTTGGTTTGAGCCTATACATTATGCCTTAATGTTAGTATCTTCCAGAAGTAAAAGCATAATAAAGATGCAGTTTCTTAAATGGTGCTTTTCTTAAATGTACTCTCCAATATTTGTCCTCACTGAGAAGCTTATTCCATGAGGATGCATCATCATCCACTGAGAATGGCTCTGAACCCCCTGCTTACCTGACTTTTCCCCCAAGAACTGGGCAAGAGTCACCAAAGGATCCAGCAAGCATCGCCTTTGTGTAGAATTGGACCAAGTGCCTATTTCTTATCAGGCGTGGTGCTGTGAATCCCAATGATGTATGTAGCTTACTTGATTTTTGTCTGACTGTTGCAATGTTTCTACAAGGTTCCATGCCCAACGACAAAGACACTACGTTCCAAAGATCACCCAAGTTTACTTATTACAAATTCTTGCCTTAACAAGACAAAGGTTGATTGAGAAACTGTGTTGAATATCTTCAACTATGGCTTGGATTATGCTTTCACAAGGACTCAGACCTGGGAGTCATGCCCACAGAGCCACGGAGCACACCGCTCTCCCACCACGTTCCTTTTCGTCTGCCTCGAGAAAAGTAAGAGTTTGATGCCTTTGACCCTTTTCAGGCAATTCAACATTTTTATTGACCGCTACCTAAATGGAAGGCACAGTGTGAATCATCTCTCGTGGTTTCCACCTCCAATAGGGGGTTTAAGACATGCAGACATTTAAGGAAGGGAAAGAACAATGAAAGTGCTAAATAAGAATAAAAGAAGACCACAGCATGTAATGACGTAACTGCCATAGGACCGGTGGAGGGAGGAGATATGCTTGAGTCCCAGAACAGCCCAGGCAGGAACCATGGATGGGGGAGGATTTGACCTGAGCCTTGGCTAGGCCACTGGTTCTCAGCCTTCCCGGACTTGAGGCCATCTTGGGAGGTTTCAGAGACACCGGGAGCAAGATGTCCTGGACAAGCGTAAAAGAAAAGCTGGGGTTTCATGAGAAGGAAAAAAAGGTTGGCGAAGCAAAACCTAGTTGGTCAGGTAAAAGCTTAGTGCGAGAAGAGAAAAAGGGAAAGCAGGAAAGTCAGGTTTCCACTCATTTGTAAATAGCCATGTGTGCCAGGCCAAGGCACTTTGGATTCCTGTTTGATTCAGGAGAGTGGGATGTATTTAGCAATAACATCCGTCTTCTACAGTTGGAGAAAGATAATAGAATTCCTCTGTATCACTTAACTCTTCACTTCCATTTCCACCTGCTGGTTGGAAGCTTAAGTTAGACAGAAATTACATGTAGACACAGGCTAATACTTCAGCAGTTCCACGCTGTCTTAGATACAGATCCAGGCTGTGGCTGTGTGGATGTGGTGATTCATACATTGTGTAGAACTCCGGGACTACCGGGGAGAAGTGGGCACTGCTGAGGAAGCAAAGCTGGTGTCTCCCACAGAATAATCCAGTCTCACTGGGGTCTCATCAGTATTGCCTACAGTGAGGGTGGCCTGCATTTGGCTTCTCCTGAATTATACAGACACTTTCACCATGACTTTGATCCTCTTGCATGTTGGTTTGTTTGGGTGTGTCTGCTTCTTTCTCATTTTCCTTGTTTGAAGGGCAGGCCTGGGTAAAGTTTCAATCATATTATGGCTGATATTGGGTTGACACAGGTTAGGTTGGATAGATGGATGGATGGATCATTGATTTTACTGAAGAAGGCCACCTAAGTAGGTGGAAATGGTTTTGTTTATTGCTAGCTTTTCATATGGTTTTTTTGCAGATAATATTCTGTTAGACATTGAAAGAAGATAAAAGTCACACTACTATACAAATTCAAGAACTTGGACACAGCACGGGACATAGTCTCTGCTTAGTCATATAACCTGAAAGACTTTCGAGTAAGTTTGTGTTTCAGCACTAAATGTACTGCCTCACCACTAACCATTTCCTCCCCACGGGAGGAGAGCTTGGAGCAGGCCCACAGCCCGATGTGAGAAATACACACACACATTCTGAAAGGAACTGAAATTCTCTCCCTGTGCCTCTTCCTCTGAATTGAAATGTGAAGACTGTGGGCACTTCTGGTTGCTGCTATCTATTCTCATTCATCTACTCATCTGTGAACAGCTGCAGGATAGACAGGGCAGTCTTTTGCCCAAACTTCAGGAAACTTGAGCCCTGCTACCCAGTCCCATGAAACAGGAGAAAGGCTTATTAGAAGCCAGAAGTCAAAGAATGTTTCCTCCGATTTGTGTGTGTGCAGAGCCTTTCTCGGCTCATAGCTATGCAAGCTGTAAGCACAACTGTTACTCTTTACTTACATTTCTATCAGACTAAACTAGAAGGTTTATTATGGTCAGTTTCCTAAGGAGAAATGTGACTGTCTGTTATTTAGGTGTTAGGAATATTTATTGAGAACTCAGGTCTCAAGCTATGTGGTAGAAAGAGGAAAGAAAAAGAGCCTCTGGAGACAAAATTATAAAATACAAGCCAATTAGAGAATCAATGAACGCTAAAGTGAGAGATACTTATAACAGCTGCAGCACCAGTTCTGAGAATGAGATCATTATGTGTACTGGAGTGTTTATCCGAAACGTGAGATTGGACTAGTGAGTGGGATTTCATTTCCGAGTAGTGGGGCAAAAAATGAACAAAATCAGGGGAGAATGTTCCAATGTCAAAATGCAACCTTGGTGTGACAAAATAGAAACTAATATGGGGAAAGCAAGCTGCTTCTGTTGGGTTTGTCTGTAGATGAATAGGTAACCAGAAGAGGCTACATCCAAAACACGGGCAAGGAGGCTGTTGGAGAAATGTAGGCAGGAGGTAATTTAGACCTGAACTAAGAATGAAGCATTGCACAAGCAAAAGAGGATCCAAGAGAAATTTCGCTGGAAGAGTCCAAAGATCATATAATGTTTCTAGTAAAAAAGAAACATCAGATGTGACATAGTTTAATGAATACCAGGTATTTCCTGTGCTGTCATTAGTCCTTTGAAATGCGTTTGACTTTGTAAGTATAGTCCTAAAGTCTTCTCTCACCATGTTTTTCTCATTTTCTGAACGATGAAATGGATTGGGTCCATCATCAATGTATTTATTCTGAGATTGGGTTAGCTTGGGCCCCAAGTCATCCAGAATTTACACAGTTCCGAAAGCGATGCACTCCTTTAGGACAAATACCTCCGAATGGTTGGTGAAGGCCATGTGGAATCGGTGATGGGAGCAGTGTTTTCACTCCCTCTGACTCTGGGAAGGGGTCATGGCTGCCGCTGAACTTCCTGCCCTGCTGGGAGAAAACTGGAAGTTCGTGCTGCTAGGCAGGCTGGGTAGAAATGAATGGAGTAGGCCTTCCTCCTGTCACTAGTCTCTGTTCCCCTGAAATTCCTATGTTGAAATCCCAACACACCAGAATGTGGCTGTATCTGGTTATATGGTCGTTCATGAAGATGAAGTCATATCGAAGGAGGTGAGCCCCTAATACAATATAACTGGTATCCTTGTAAAAGGGGGAAATTTGAAAACACACACAGGGAGAAAATCATGTGAAATTGGGGCTATGCTGTCACAAGTCAAGGAGCTACTAGAAACCAGAGGAGAGGCCTGGAACAGGTCCTTCCCTAGCATCTTAAGGGAGAGCATGGCTTTGCCAACACCTTAATTTTGGGCTTCTGGCCTCCAGAACAGCGAGACGACCGATTTCCGTTGCTCCAAGTTTGCAGTACTTTGTTACTGAAGCCCAGAAAACTAACACAGTGAGTAATAGGGCAATGGGTGCAACAAGATGACACAAAATATATTATAACACAAAGTAAACCTAAGATCTTTGTCTGAACATCAGTGCTGATTAAGATCATTCAAAAAGTAAATCATTTGATAGAAAGAAACACTTTGAAAAGATAAACAAATTCAGTGTTTTCTTGTATCTCTCTAACTTGCATTATATATTAATTGACTTTCATGTTTGGAAGGAATAAAAAAGTCATCTAGCTCAGTTTATCCGTTGGGTATTTGAGTGTCTTCAGCAGTGCACGATGTATCTTTCGCCCGTTCATTGCAGTTCGGTTTCTTAAAAGCGAGAAAGAACAAATATAATCCCCTTTTCACAGGGCAGTCCTTTCAGTGTTTGAGAGCCACTGTGACCTTCCCAAGTCACTTGTTCTCTAAACCAGCCCTTGAGTTCTTTCAACTATGACTCGTATAACATAATTTTTAGTTTTGTAACCTCCGTGATCAGCTGCATGTTTGTTCCCGTTTATTGTATCTCTTTTAGAGTGGAACATAAAAATCTTGGCTGTGGTAACAATCATGTAGATTAGAATAGCATTAAATATACTATTACTCCAGATACTATCCTTCAGTAAATGCAACCTGACATTATATTACCTTAGGGGGGTTATCACAATGATCCACAATATTGCACTAAAATGAACTAAAATTCCTTCATTTTCTCACTAGATAAGCTACATGATAAATTCTGGTTTGATCTCAAGTACCATAAGTAGCCTGGCACATAATAGGAGCTGACAAGTCATTAACCAATGAATGAATGAGTATGTACTAATAGTAAACCGTGTATTCCGCCTTGAACTTGCAGGTATTTTTTTTCATTCCAAGGACAGAACATTGCTTATTTTAATTCATTGTGTTAAATCCAGGCATAGAATATATACCTTCCTACCATTCATCACATATCTTCCAGACAGTAAAAATCTTCCTTGTGTTTGCAAATTGTTTCTTCCCCACACTCCAGCAACATTGATAAAGAGCAATTTTAGACTTGATTTATATCTTTTCTTCAACTAAGACTGGTTCTATAGTCCATACAAGTGCTTAAACCCTCTGCTTTCTCCGTCAGTAAAGTGGTGCTAACATAATATGTAATGTGTGTGTGCATGTGTGAGTTTAGTAGAGTGTGCATGTATATATACAGATGTATAGATGACTATATCATCAGGGTTTAGGACACATAAAAAGGCAATATTTAGTCCTTTTTTAGTAATTATAGCTATAACATGATCAGCTTTGTATCCATATGTAAATAACAACTGACTGTAACTTTATGTAGAGAAGGAAAGAATATGAGCTACAATCTATTTCCACTTTCGCAGTGGATTATTCAGTCTCCTAAAATAATCGAGTCATTCTCTTGTGCTAGATTTTCTGATTCAAGTGAAGAAATTTTTTCTTCTTGATTCACAGACAGATTAAAAGACTGATGGGATATATTTTTAAGGCATCACTTGGATAGCATCTTGAGGGAGACCCCAATACTTGGTATAGCAAGAAAAACTAATGTTTTAGATTCTTTTTTGAATAAATAGTTTTCCACAAGAAATATTTGGAATGGCTTACATTCTCTATTTGGCATGCCTTTGCTCTCTTAGTTGCCTTGTCAAATTAATTGAATTATTGTCTTTTTAATGAAAAAGTGTTTTGTGTTAGTTTTCTCTTTTTAAATGAAACAATCTTTAGTTTTCTGTTTAAATACCAGTACAAAATTCTAAAACGAAATGTCAAAACAGATGGTCCAGAAGGTTTTATTTAGTGACATGTAATGAAACCACGTCAACTGAAAGTACAGTTTATATAATGATAATGAGCAGTGTTTCATGGGCTTCCATTTTGTCTTTGTTGGAAGAGCTACTAAACTTTACTGATGAAAGAAGGATGCTAGAGTGATGTTTTAATCTCCTGATGAAACATCCAAACTTTGCTTTGGTGTATGACATTCTCTGTAAACCATTCAAATGACATAGATATAAAAAGTGACTCGTGTATAGCCATATGGTAGCTTAGAACTTCAGCACATGCTTGAATGGTTGTGTATTTTGGCACAATTGGGGTTCTTTGCCCCAAACTATTTATTTAACATGATGCTTATGGTCATATGTTATTTTGGGGCAAATCCAATTTCCGATATTTTATTGTTTCTGTAAGAATATTCTTATTCTATGAACCAGACTGTAGGTAAGACATATTTTTACTTAATATGTTGACACTTTTCCATATTATTAATTATACCCAGACATTTTTAAGTAACCTCACAGAGTTTAATGCAATGACTAAACTAATTTCTATGTTATTGTCAGATATATGTTTTCAGATTTTGCCCCTAGTATAAGAAATGCAGTGATAACAAGGACAAAATTTTGTTAGGGAAAATCGAAAAATATAGAGAATGGGACCAGCCTTCACAGTCTGGGGCAAAGAAGAAAAAATAAAAAGCCTGGATTATATTGGGGGAAGCCCTAGAGATATTACAGTGAAACACAGTGCGCCCCGGGAAGGGAAGGATACTGTCAGAGACACCATTTGTCTGCACCCCTTCCCAGAAGCATCTTGTTTGTTGGGAAGACGCCCCTGGCTGGATCTCATAAACCTGGAGGACCTATCAACGGGACTTTATTTGATCTGAGTAGAAAATACGTTTTAACCACAAATCTGTGGTTGACATATTCTCTGTTTCTAGTAGTGTTATTTTTGGTTAGCTACTTTTTAAAAAAATAGTAGTTAGAAGTTCCCAATGTATGCTTAGAAATATTTTATCGTATTTTTTGAGAAATACTACACGCTCATCAAGACACAATCAATAAGATGTCTATGAATCTGAACCTGAACAATATAAGGCAGATCCTTAAAAGTTTGGATTTTACTTCTACCTCTGCCCTAAAAACAAAGCAAATGCATTTCCTCTAGAAAAACATACGGCGAAGCCTAGCGGCCCACTTCTAGCCCCTATTCCTACCGACCGGCCTAGTCCATTTCCCAGCGTCCCGGGCAGTTCTACTTTGTGACTGTGGCCTCTCCCCTTGGCTTCTATTTTACTTCTCTTGCTACTCTTTCTCTGAACACTTTTAAATTTTTTTAATAGGTAGGGTTACTCAAGATGCTATTTTTAACCGCTGGCTCATAGGTCTGCTCTCACCATCACTTGGCAAAGTTATTCTTTTATATTTTATTCCACATGCAAATTTGTGTTCACCCATCATGTGTTTCCACATCCCCAGGAAAGATGAGCACAAAGAAAATGACACCTGGGATATTGCTGTAAAGTGAAGAGAAAGAGAAATTATCTTAAAGCAGCCGGATGGGGAGGAAAGGTTACATTCTGGAAAACCACAATAAAAATGATGATTAACTTCTCAGAAGCAATGAAAATCAGAAGATATTAGAATTATATCTCTAAATGTTGACAATAAAATCCTGCCCAGTTGGAATTCTATATCCAAGGCAGGTACAGCTGTTACCTACCTCATATGACTCATGTGAGAATTAAATGGGTTATTCTTATAATTCTGGTCCATGGAAGAGTAGCTGGTCCATAATTGTAAATAAGTGTTTGCTACATAAAATAAAAACCACAGGGCAGTTGGGATTGTAAATTGCTACAACCTCTCTTAGAAAAATGCCTAAAACAAATGGGCTGAGGAGAGGAACTTGGTTCCTTAGCGAGTGGTGTCGCCATAACCTTCTAAAACCGGACTCTTGGGCCCGATGTAGAATGTCAGTGGCACTGTAGTAGTTATTTAATGGCTCTTGTGAAGAAGCTCTACTGTTATGTGTAAGGCTCATCCATGAATGAGCAAAACCAGGTGTCTTATCCGGACAAAACCCTTTAGCAGAACTGCCCCCACACTGACACTGTGTTACAAATTAAATCTAGACAATTTGAGAAATATCAAAGGATGATGCAAATATTCGTAATGTTGTCCTAATTTCTGACAATTCATCCCTTTAATCCTCCCTGTAATCTTGTGAAGGAGGTACTATTGTGACCCTCATCCGAGGGTTACAGACAGAGAAAACGAAGCACATAGCAGTTACAAACTTGTCCAAGGTTAACTTAATTAGAATATGTCAGGTTAGTGATTGGAGCCCGAACAACATGACTTTTTTTAAAAGACTTTATTTATTTAATTTTAGAGAGGAAGGGAAGGAGAGAAATATCAATGTATGGTTGCCTCTTGTGAGTCTCCTGCTGGGAACTGGCGTGCAACCCAGGCATGTGCCCTAACTGGGAATCAAACTGTTACCGAACAAAGGGTCCGAGGGGGGGCAATACTTGGCCCACCGAGGGATGCCAAAAACTGCTGCAGAAAACAGGGGCCCCTCCCAAGGACGATACACTAATATCTATAGGGCTCTTCTGTCCGCCGCCAATTGGAAAGACATCTCTCAATGCCAGAGATTTGTGAAAAGGAAACAAAATGTTTATTTAATGCTATTCAGGCCTAATGCCTTCCTTAAAATATTAAAGTCTTTAAGGGTATACACCTCCACACACACACACAGCGCTCCCNAGGGATCTCCACTCTGGCAAAGCTGCGTGGTCTTCCCTTTCACCTGGCCAAGAGGGGGACTGCACTCTGCTGAAACCGCATGGCTCTCCCTCCTGAAATGGCTACAGGGGTCTACATCTTTCCAAAACAGCGTGGCTCTCCCCCTCCCCTGGCCAGGGTGGGGGGTCCTCACTGTGCTAAAGCCACATGCCTCTCTCACAGGCACTCTCTCAGAGAAGCAGCTCCCAATTCCAGCCTGGATAGCTGCCACTCACTTCTCCTTGGCCCAAAACTTGGCCACAGCTATTTAACATATCTATGAAACCAGTTAAAGGTTATAGATATGTTAAATGACCATTCCAGAGGTTAGCTGCAAAACTGTTGCTATGCAAAACAGCCCTCAATGGCCCTGCTCCATTCGTCCCTTCCCCCAACTGACACCTTGGGGGGGGGGGGAGTGAGGATATCTTAATATTTCCTCCAATATTCCTGTACACTTTGCGTTCTGGACACCATTCCAAATCTTTTCTGGGCCCCCCCTTGGCTGCACCCTGTATCAGAACCACGATCGTGTGGTTCGCAGGAGTGTGCTCAATCCACTGAGCTACACCAGCCAGGGTACAACATGACTTTTAAGGTGGTGCTCTTCACCCCTGTGTGGCTCTGCATCTATGAAATCTCTCTCCTCTTCCCCAAGCAAACACAGTACTGGGTAAAATGGGGAGCGGAAAGGTATCTGCGGAAGCCCATGTGTTTTGGCACACTTTTTATCCTCAGAACTCATTGTCTTTACTACCTAGCACCACGCTTAATACACAGCAGGTCACCAGTACTTTTTATTCTTCAATAAATGAATGATGGCATGAATTACAAGGGAATATCTAGTTCCCGATCTCAACAAAGTAATCAAGTTATGTTTTTCACACTCTGTGTGTGCCTGGCTGCAGTGGCAACGTTTTAGAACCAGAAGAGGTCACCATTTCACAATGCACAAGTGATTGCAGTTGTCCCTGGGAGCCCAGCCCACAGAGCCTTCCAATGGTAGCCTGAGGTGAGCCTAGACCTCACTCATGTAGATATAACAGTGAGACGAACCTTTCTCTCCTAGATGAGAAAGCTCCCCTAATGAAAGGCTGCTGGTTGCACCATTCTCTGAGAGCGCCTCCCGTAGCTCTTTAGGCCCGAGTTCAATTCTTCCCCAACATCTCCTGCTCAGCTCTTCTTATTCATACTTTCTGGTCCCAGAGAAACCTGAAGCGAGAGAGTTAAGACAAAAAGGTAAGAGAAACACAAGCAATCAATGAAGTCCCAGATGTTGATAAAGCTGTTAGTAGGAGTGACAAGCTACATTAATCTTGGGGTGGGAAACTGGCCTTTCTAACTCATCTTCGCTTTTTGTTGGTCTTTACCATAGCTCATAAGAACTCATCTATCCTAAGAAATCAATGGCTAATTTCCTGTGAAGTCAATAAATCTACAATGTTCTACACTGGTTAAAAATGAGTGCTTGGTTTAACTTGCACTGTGAAGTTCAAGCCAGATAATTGTTGATATTATTTAAGTGTTTGAATGGAGAGAAAGTGCTTTTCACTATAACTGCATAATATGAAATGTTTTTGTGGAGGTGGAGTATTGGGTGGTGGGAGAAGAAGGGGAGGTAGTGATTGCTAGTCTCAAATTGAATTTTATGTCATTCTGTGTCAATTATGAGTCATTTGGGCATGTATGGTACAGATTTATAGGCCGAGGGTTTTCAAAAGGGATTCAAGTATAGATTACAATGGAGGGGAACATTCGAGGTCCAGGAAAGAATATGATATTTCAATTGCCTTTGATCATTTTATTGAATTTGCCTGGAAAAGTCAATTAAAAAAGAAAATTGAAGTTTCCTACCCAGATCAGAGGTTATTTATTCTAGCTCATGTCTGACAATACATGTGTGTTTTCAATTAATAATGAACTCGTAAGTGCTCCCAAGGCTGATTGTTCTGTTGGGCATGGCCAGTTCTGTTGGAATTGGAACAGGGCCTTCATTCCTAGCCATTTCACCTCTTTTTTCTTCAGCTGGCTTCTCCACGGGACATGTTCAGACCCTGTATATACACCCCAAAGTAGGGATTCAGTAGACTTAAACAGGATTTTAAAAATTTGTTAAACGTAGATTTAAATTGCAAAGTGGAACTAGTACAAGGATATGAAAGATGTACAATCATGTGGACTACCCGAAGGGTCACCAAGTGAGTGCTTATTTGCCTCGTGCCCTTTTCTGAAGTCAGGAGACATGAAAATAGCATTAATGAACAAGTAACTAGTTAACTTTGTACATAAAAAACTTTTGGGCAAGTGGCTTACCTTCTTTCACCCTTCCTCTTCTCATCTGCCATGACCATGCCAGCCTCATAGGACTGTTGTCCGGATTAAATGTGATCCCTTAGCTGAAGCCCGGGGGCAAACATTTGAAGCTATTGTTGTAATTATTGTTGATAACAGTTCACAGTTACAGGACAGCTATCTTATAAGAAAGTAGGACAGATGCTGATGTGGGAATTACGAGGTAAACGGCAAAAGGGAATGAGGGCCATCACATTCCCCCTGCGTGGAGTTGCCGGGACTCTGCTCAGTGGTTGTATATTAGTGAGTGAAAGTTCAGACACATTACAGCCTCACCTTGCTTTTCGTTTTTAAAAAGATTTCTGTTCACCTGTTATTTCCGAGCTGTATTATGTATGGAGGTGAAAGTGCATGCTCTTCACCCTAGAGAAATATTAGGTTGGCCAAAAAATCCATTTAGTACCATAAAATCAAAGACACATTTTTCATTTTCACCGATAATTTAATGATTTGGGTATTGTGAGTATGTGGGCTCTCTCCCACGTGGTAGAAAGTTGACTGTTCTCAGTAATGTCTCAGTTTGATCCCTATCACCTTCAACTGGCCGACCTGACTGGGGAGCATCGTCCAGCGAGAAATTTCCAGCATGGAAGTTCACAAACCACTTTTGACGTGTCCCATCGGTCACAAGGCATGCAGGCCACCTTCTCCATACACTGCCCAAATCTTGTTTTGCATTTCAGTTGTGTTTTTACCTCTCTTGAAATCATAGAGCATAGTAACTCAAAATGCGTATTTTCTTCCATCTCCAAATATTAACATGGCTACACAAAATCAGTTCACAAACTGATTTTTGTAAATGCAAGCTGGTATGGCAGTACAATACAACCTAACAAAATTGTTTCCAATGAAGTTGAAGACAACTAAGCACCACTAGAACCATCTTATGGAAAAAACCAAACGAACTTTTTGGTCAACCCCGTATTTAGCTAAAGGCATCTTCTTAGTTTCCTACAGAAGAAAACAGCTTCTGGTGACCGAGTTCCTGGGTTCAAATTCCTACTCTTCTTCTAGTATTGGGCTTGTACAAGTTACTTATGCTCCCTGGGCTGAGAGTCCTCATTTGTTACCTCATGATATTATTGGAAGGATTATATGAGAAAATAATTATACGGGACACGGGACATTTGTCTGCAACCTAGTGTAAGTGCTCAACCAATGTTAGCAATCCTTCTCATTCCTTTTGTTGGATGCTATTTGCACTGAGAGGTGTTAAAAGATAAGCTGATCCATACTTACCATTTTTATGACTTCATTTGAGCAAAAATCTGTTAGAATTGGGCAATGCCACCCCAGAAGTGCTTGGAAGCCCTTCTCAGACAGGAGCTAGGGGAAAGACTGATAGAGAAGAGGTGGAAGCAGAGCAAGGAAATTATTTGATTGGCTATAGCTTAAGTCATTTCATTTTGGGAAAGCCTAATTGGTTGGTTATGAGTGGTTGTCCATGGGTTTCAATGTTTTAACTCTGAAATATAGCAGGCTTAGGTTTGGGTTTCCTTACACAGGGTACTAAGACATTAGTATCAAAGCCACGTCGATCTAATGGCCTCCTTGTTTAATTATTTTAACAGAAGTTAGATATCATTTTGGTTTTATCATATAATTTCCTTCATGAGTTAAGTTCACCAAGAGGAAAGGAATTGGAAGAAAGGGAGCCTAGAAATCTTATTCCCAAATCCATTGTCAAACCTCCGTACTTGACTCATTTATTAATGTAATAGCATAGAACCTGAGACTTGTCTTCAGACTTCAACTGTTGCTCCTTTCCGCTTCTAACAGTGGAGACTCGCAAAGACTGGGACAAGGTCTTTGTTACTAAAGTAACTACAAGGTGTTAATTAGTTAATTTTGAAATTAACTAATTAGTTAAAATTTTCAAACGTTCTTATGCAAATTTTGCTCTGGAAAAAGGGTTAAACTGTTAGTTTCCTTTCTGAACTATTTTAGAAAGACAAACCTATTTATGATGGTAAGTTTCTTCCAAAATGAGATTCCGATCCATCCAAAATTATTCTAATTCAGTATAGTAGAGTGCACATATCTTTTCCATCAGTCTTGTCGGAGAGTTTGGATGTATGTCTAAATTTCACACTCCTTTCATTCCACCTTGATATCCTTTTAGTCCTAGTCCCACCCTCGTTGAGAAACAGTGTGTGAAGCCTCTGAATTCCTGTAAACAGGTATTTTGAACAATGATGTAGAGGGCTAATTTGTTTTAGAGAGAAATGGTGCCACGTGGGAAGATCGTGGAGACAACATGGAAGAGCCCAACCCTGCAGAAGTGTAACGAGGTGGCGTATTTGAAGGGACATGGAACATTCTTCATATTCTTAATGCACAAACAACCCCCCTTTTCATTACAAAATCATAAGCCTGTAATTCTGCAACATAGCAATATCACACTCAAGCACAGCATATGACATTTTAGGTGAACTGTTCAAATTAAAACTGTAAATTATTACACCCATATTATTATCCTACCAACCATCCTCAAGCAGGTGTTACTGCTGCTGGACCCTGTATTTTACTTAGACTTTAAAAAATAAGAATAGAAAATAAAAATTAAAGCACATGGCACTTGCCCTCTTTGTAAGAAGGTTGTTTTTTATCTTGTTGAGGAATGCGGGACCTGGTGGAGTGTGGTCGTCCCTGGTTTGCTGCAGGGCACCCTATGTGCTGTGATGGTTACAGTTCGGATTCTGGCGTTTGTCTGCAGATTTGTCTCCGTAGTGGCTAAGAGCTAGAAAAATATTTTGTTCAGGGTGTTTGGCTGGCAGTAGTAAAGAATTTACTTAAAATCTTTGGGAAGGGAATATAAATTAAATAGAAACATTATACTGGACTCTCTGAGACAAAAGATTGTTCGTGTGTATAGACAATGTATCATTAGCTAACCCTCTGTCCCTGACACCACGGTTTCTTATTATCCATTTAATTCCTGACGATCAACATACATTATCCCTTCCATCCTCCTTGGGGTTAATGAACAATGGGTGGGTCATTTTAAGTTATGGGTAAGAAGTAGGTCCCTTTCCTTCTCTATTGAGCAGATACTGTATGTATTTATAGCACTTGCCCAAACCTTTCAGCACAATTATGTTGTTATTTTGCCTTTTACACAAGGATGGTACAACTGATTCTTTCCAGAGAGTTTTATCCAGGCAAATTGCTCTATTAAACAATCTTTTTTTTTTCCCAAAAGACTATCTAAAAGAAGAAATTTTGTGTCAACCAAGGAAACATCCGAAAAAGAAATATGCTCTTGACTGTAGAAAAAATCCTTTTCCGAAGAATTTTTATGTTGTGTTTAATTTTCCAGGGTAATTAACATCTGCCCTGTTCTAAGTTTAATACTAAGACAGGATAATAGCCACAAATATGTATATTTCATTGGTATACACTTTGCTGAGTGTATATCAAATACGTGTATTTACAAAGAATAGCCACAAATATGTATGTTTCATTGGTATACACTTTGCTAAGAGTAATAAAATTGGCTTTTATTTTTATTCTATTGTAAAGAATAGGTTTTTCAAACCACATTACATTTGCTAACCTAATTTACCTTCTCCTCAGCAAAATATTCTAATAATCCTTATGTTTCAACCTAGCGTATTGGTTGTTTTGTTTCCAAATGAAGCAAAAATATAATTGAGATTTTTAATTTTAAAACACTGGGTGATGTCTCAATATTTCCTTCTGAAGAATGGCACCCCTTTCTTAAGATTACATTTACTTTGAAGGTTTAAATTTTAACAAGTTATTATTTTTAACTATTGTACTTTGAAATTTTTCACTTGAGAAACTTGCTATAAAATTATTTTTATATAGTGATTCATTTCATTTTTCCCATAGTACTCTGGCAGAAAAGTTTAAACTTCTGAAGTGCGGGTACCCCTGCCCAGCATCTGCAGTGGCTTAGGGCGAGGCTCATAAAAGGATGCCTTTCTCTGGAGCAGAAGGACAACACAGAGACTGTTAAGGGTTTTTTTTCCCCCTGCATTTGCAGAAACTCAGCAATGTTCTTTCTGCAGCTACTCAGCCTTGACATTCTTTCAGTAGGTCAACAAGGATTGTTTTTAAAAGCACTTCCGGCCATGACAGAGGACATTCTGAAACCTATATTCCCTGCTGAGTACGGGTTCCTGTGGAGGTCTGTGTCAGAATTAATATATTTTGAAGTTGTTATCTTTTTTTAAATGCTTCTAACAATGAAGAAACAAAACAAGATAAGGCATGAAGTTCCTGCGAGGTATCTGATGCCTTTTAATAGATTCATAGGAAAAACCCAGATGTGAGGCTTGGGAGTGTGATTTTTAAACAAGCTCCACGGTGGTCCAGATAGACGCCACTATTCTAATGCCCCCACTTGCAATTCATGAGGTACCTGCTGACAGTCTCATCTCTGGATTTAAAGAAAATGCAATGAAAAACAAAGTAGTCCTGAACAACAAAAAGAACTTGATTGGCAAAGGAAAGGTGTTAGAAACTCTTTAAGAAGAGTGTATCCATTCTTCCCCTGATTTATTCATCCATCATTCAAAAGATCATTACTGAGTGCTGACCTGCTGCTGGGCTCTGCACTGAATCCAGAGGATACAGTGTTGAGCAAAAGCAGATAGAGTCCCTGGCCTCATGCAGTGTGAAGTCTAACTGGGGAGCCCTGTTAATTTGTAGGTCAGGAAGACAAATGTCGAACTGCAACTGCAATACATGCTAACAGAGAAAGATGCGTGAAATGAATTTAAATTACAGACCAGACTGAATATGAAGGGTCCGGGAAGGCTTCTCAGTGGCAGTGACAATTGAACTGATATCTGGAGGATGAATGGGAGATGATGAGACAAAGGTGGACTGGAGAACACGCCAACGAAGGGAACATCGTGCGTGCAGTCAGTCCCTGTGTCAGGCTGCTGCTGAGCAGACAGCAGTGGACCAAACAAACTCCCTGCCTCTGTAGGGGAGGAAAAAGACTAAAACAAATGATCAAAAAAACATAAATGAAGCCAGGTGGTTAGAAGTGCCGGGGAAAATAAAAGATTAATGGAATAGGGAGTGCAGGGTGACGAGGGGAGGTGGATGTGTTAGGTGGGACAAATGGGGGAAGGTCTCCTGAGCAAGCTCCCTTTGAGCTGAGATGGAAGGGGAAGCAGCAGGTCTTGGGCCTGTGGGTAGGGAGGTTTCCCTGAGCAGTGGGAAGAATGAGAGCTGGGGCCTGGAGTAGAGCTTCCCTTGAAGAGAAGGAACTGGGTCTCAGTGTGTAGGGGGGAGCCGGGCAGGGGTAGTAGGTGCTAGCAGAGGTAATGGGGCCAAATCATTCAGCACCTTTAATGTGAGAAAGGCAACCCCTGGAGAGGTTTAGCACAGAATTGATAGACCTGACTTGCCTTTGAGAAGGATAAGTTGAGCTAATAATATAGAGAGAAAGGACTGATAGAGGGTGATGGTGGCAAGCAGCACTTAGAGGCTATTACAGTTTGGACCAGTTTGGTACAAGTGAAGGTGGTAGAAGTGGTCAGATTCTGAATACACTTGGTAGGTAGAGCTGATGGTATCTGCTGAAGATAGGGCAGAGTGAGAAAAAGAGAGTCAAGGTGGCCTCATGGTCTTTGCCCTGATGAACACAAGGAATAGAATTTGTATTTACTGAGATGGGGAAGATTGATTATAAGAAGAGTAGGTTGGGAGAGGTGGTTCAGGAGCTTGTTTTGAGGTATGTTAAGTTAGGGAAGGCTCTTAGACATGTGCCAAGTCCAATGGTGGATGGAGCTTGACATGTCTGATGACCTGAAAGTGTGTCCAAGCAAAGCAAGCACAGGGACCCATCCTGTCCAATGTGCTGAAGAGGTGGACTGAGGCCACGCCACATCAGACCCTTGAGGTCACCTCGGAGCTTTCAGCCTTTATCGTAAGGGCAATGGGAAGACATGAGGTGTTCGGGGGTACTTGAGGGTATCAGATTCGCATTTCCCAAGTGAAGCTGGCTGCCTGTGGCAGCAATTGCAGCTAGGGATTGATGTAAAACTAGATGCAGGAACACGTGTTAGTTAACACAACAACCCAGGTGAGATATTGTAGTAGCTCAGGGCATGTGGCCATGTGGCCGTGTAGACGTGCAAAGTCAGGTAATTAGATGAATTCAGAAGGCCACTGTCAGTACTTGGTAATGGGTACCTATGGGAGTGAGAGAGGAGGCAGTGAAAAGCTCACTCTTGATTTTGGGGCTTGCACAAGATGATGCACAGTGATTTCATTGGATACAGGAAAAAACTGGAATAAGAACCAGTGATTAAGGTGTCTCTGTGGTGTCCCAGTGGAATGTCAAGTAAGCAATTGTGTGCTGTGGTCTGAAGCTCAGGCCATCAAGTCTAGGCAGAGAAAATAATTTGTAAGAGATAATCCAAAGCTAAAAAGGAAGGAAAGTTTTGAGTGAGGCAGGTTGATAACGCAAGAGAGGGAAGGAGTAATCGATCATATTGCTCTCGAAGAAGACCGGAGGAGATGGACTCCCAATGCAGGTAGAGGAGTGAGCCCTAAATACAACGAGAAGCAGCTGTTTGTTTTCTCCTGAAGAGGATGGGTACATGTTCCGTCCCGCGGAACAGTCAACGAGGGTCCCGAGTCTACCTGAAACGGATGTATAGGGATGGGACAAGAGGCGCGGACAAAGGCAGCAAGACAAAGGTTTCTGATCAAGCTGCAAATTTTATTTTGGGCGGGGCTGTTATTTATAGAGAGGAAGGGAAAAGGGGAGGTGGTCCTGATAGGTTGTCCTGTGCATGCTCACTGCATGCTCTTGGCGACGGTTGGTGGGTGGGCGCGTGATCAGCATCTTAATTGGTAGGTAGTACTCGTGATTAAGAGATGCCTACAAGGGTGGGGACTACCTGGCTTGGCTGCAGCATCCTGTTTGGGGCTGCCTCAGCCAAGCCCTCCTGGTGCGATTTTCTTAATGGATTGCATTCACCGTCTTTAGGCCCCGACAGGTACAGATGCAAGTAGACTTATCTGTATGCTTTATTTATTCAGTAAGCACACAGTGTGTGCCAGGGGCTCAAACTGCTGCCGATGCAGAGATGAAAAAGAAACAACCCTTCCCATCAAGGATTCCTCAGTCAGATAGGAAAGGTTGTACAGGCGAAGCAACGGAAGAGTTCATGAGAGACATGGGGACACTGGGCCTAGTTAGATGCACGTCTGAAACTTCGGGGGTGTGGGTTTTCACATGTTCAGATGGGAGAGGTGGGCACGACGTCATGACCATATTACAATATTATGATGCTGAAAAAGAGCATATCCTGAGGGGTCCGGGGGTCTGAATACAAGCATCAGGATGTTGTAATTTATCCCTGGAAAGATGTTTCCACTACAAGGTCCTAGGATTGAACTATTTGCTTCCAATTCTGGGCTAAGATCTCTTCAAAGACATCATCTCAACAACTTTTCCTTGAAAACTGGAGCAAAGTCCTCAGCACGAGCATGTCATCCGGCTTTCAGGAGGCCAGGGATCTGTGCTGACCCTGAACCAGTTTCAGGCTGGTCTCACCCTCTCCACCCTTGGCTACTATGCACATTGCAAACCTCTCTAGTCACCTGTCCCCGCCCCCCATTTTCCCCTCCATATTGCTTTGCCCTTTCTTCCCTTCTCATGGTTTTTTCTTCCTACTGCATCCCTCCTTCCTAACCTTGGATCATGTTTGTGGAAGCCTTCTACATCTTTTTCGTCCTTACTTTGACTGAAGTTTCAATATCCCAACAGGAACTGTCAGAAATAGTCTGTTCTCATGGTCAAGAGGGTGTTCAGAATTCTCTGATGTCCTAACCCTTATACCTCCAGGAATCTTTTCTGTAGGCCATGCCATCTGATTCTTATTCTGCCTGGTACCACTGCTATCCATCAACATCATAGCTATTCCTCCATACTCTTTTGTAGCTTTTCAGAATCACGGTCTTGCTGTTTACTCCAAATTCTACTACATCAATGTAGAGGACCCAACAAATACACCCATTTGTACAAGTTCTCCTTGGTCTGTTCGGTTCCAATGGTCTTCACATGAGCTCTTCATTGGCAGTCACTCCCGTGGCCATATCATGGACCATGTCACCCAGAGCTGCTTCAGCTCTGGAATCCTGAACTTCAGCATCTCACTGTCTGAAAACAATTCATCACTGGAAAGTGGGGGTCCTCAGTGTTGTCATCACCACGCCTGTTCTTTGACCTCAGTGAGTGCTCCTGTCCTTTGACATGGCCCTCCATTGCCTCAGTCCTCCAGAGTCTCAGCCTCACTTCCACCCATAAACAGCCTAGACTATACAATTTTTAATTATTCTCCTAAACCATTATTTTAAAATCATATATTCATTTCTTCAGCTGCCTTCTATGCTTTACTTCTAGAATCTAAATTGGGGCAAAACTCCAAAGTCTGGCCTCTCTGCACCCATTCATGCACCACCACGCGCAGCTGCAGAAAATGGCACACGTGTGCAGACTGATGCCACTAACGGTTTGCATTTGACTGGCCCCTCAATCTTGCTCAGTAATTCCCGTGTCTGTCCTGGTCATCTGTTTCCAGCAATTTTCAGTACTTCACCATCCTCCTCAAAATTCTCCAAACCACAATTTGCCGTGCCATTTTCAGCACCCAATCTTCCTTCTTATTTCTAAAGAAGATAGAAACTGTGTCAATTTATCCTGTCATGGACAAATTGCACAATATGTTGACTTCCTGCTTTTCCCTCTTACCAACCACATACCTGCAGGGAATTATCTGTATTCACAGCAAATTAGCATATCACTCCTCCTGTCAAAAGTTCATTCATTCACTTGCATCTGGATTGCATTTGCATTTATCTCTTCTCTTTGGGGGACTTCTCTCTATCAATGTTCTATAGTATTTAGGCAGTAGGAAAGGTGTTTGCAGGGAAGCTGGGTAAGATTAATAGACTAGAATGAAAATAAAGATCTGGAATCAGGATGACAGAATAAGCAGTGGTTGGAAAATTTTAAGTGCAAATTAGAAAGTCTCATCATATGTTCACTGTAGTACATGCTGGGAATGCAAATTTAGCAGCTTTGTATTGTGGTAATGTACCGTTATGCATTTCTCAGTATTTTTCCACAAGTCATTCACTTGAAAATTGACTATTACTAAGGCACTTCTTGAAGTGTGTGGTCAAACAAAGCATACATTGAGGAGTCCGGCTATGGTAAGAAAATAAATCTATGGTTAATATGCATTTGCTAGTTGTTAGGGTTATTTTTTCTCTCTTGAAATCAACCTGGAAGCCAGTCAGAACCTTTCATTACACATTGCCTTTTCCAAGTACTCCCTGGCCCGTGTACCAGTCAGTCCCACTGGGCTCTGTACATACGAAGCATCGTGCTACATCAGCATCCTACTATGCCCAGCTCTGGGGGGAAAATGTGGTGGCTGATAGAAGCAAGTAAGACACGCATTAATATATCTCTTTAGGAAATGAAGAAATGCTTTTCCAATATTTTCAGTAAATTCTAGTTTAAAAAATAGGAAATCTTCCTTTATGGACTCAGTGAGCTGCCTGAGAGACATGGCTGGTAGAGCTGATGTGCTTTTGTTACTACAGCTTTAATGTTCAGAAGGAATCGCCCTAGACCTCTTGAAGGACTGAATGATTCCCTGAACCACGGGCTTGTGTTCTCCCGATCACCTCTCATTCTGAACTCTTGCTCCCGTGCACTTCCACACCTGTGCTCCTTTGCGCACCCCGTCAGGGCCCCTGTTCCACACCACTTCCCTGTGGCAGCCACCACTCCCTTCCCTCACCGAGAGGACCACTACTGTCAATGCACAGCAGGCACTGCCTAAAGGTGTGGCGTCACAGAGAGAGGGGACAGCTCAAAATGGAAATTTTCATTGAGAATTTTACTTCGCTGTCCTGCCTCATTATCCACCACACACTTTTTGGTTTGCATTCTTTCTTCCCCAGATTTTTCCCACCATTTCTCTCAAGCTCTCCTCCATCTCTGGAATCCTTTCTCCCTAACCCCCCTCCCTTCCCCTTTCCCTCCCCCCCATCACGTAGAGGAGATGAGAGGTACTGGCTCTCAGGACTAAATGTGCCCGTGCTTACTTTCCTGAACAAAAAAGAAGTGATGTCCTTAATAGGATTCCTGCCTTCCTCCTAGTTCTGAATTGCAATTCTCTATGTGAAATGTCATGATTTTACATTTTATTAGCGTTATCTTTTCCTCTTCGTAAACTTTGATTGAGAAAGAACTGTATATGTTAAAATATTTTCAAGAACAGCTAAGCCAATGCCAATTCCAAATACAGTTTTGCGGGGACAGACCTCAATGTATATATTTTTATCATTTTGTTATTAATATTCAGAGACAATGTCTCCATTTTCCCACCGCCACTCCCACATGCCCCACCCACCCCCACCTCCCACCCTCAATCTCACTACCCTTTGGCTTTGTCCATGGGTCCTTTGGTGTGTGTTCTCTGCTGACTCTTTCACTTCTTTCTCCCCTTATCTCCCTCCGCCTCCCCTCTGGTTACTGTCAGTTTGTTCTTAATTTCAATATTTCTGGTTATATTGGCTTGCTTGTTTTTTTGTTAATTAGATTCCACTTGTAGGGTGAGATCATATGGTATTTGTCCTTCACCACCTGGCTTATATCATTTGGTGTAATGTTCCCCAGTTCCATCCATGCTGTTGAGAAGGGTAGGAGTTCTCTCTGTTGCATAGCATTCCACTGTGTAAATGTACCACAGTTTCTTGATCCATTCACTTACTGATGGGCAGTTAGGTTGCTTCCAGCATTTGGCTATTGTAAATAATGCTGTTGTGAACATTGGGGTGCAAAGATCCTTTTGAATTAGTGTTTCAGGATTCTTAGGGTATAATCCCAGCAGGGAGTTGCCAGGTCAAAAGGAAGTTCCATTTTTAGTTTTCTGAGGAAATTCCATACTGTTTTCCACAGTGGCTGCACCGGTCTGCATTCCCACCAACAGTGCACTAGGGTTCCCTTTTCTCCACAACCTCTCCAACACTTGTTGTCGATTTGTTTACGATGGCCATCCTGACTGGTGTGAGGTGGTATCTCATTGTGGTTTTAATTTGTATCTCTCTGTTGACTGGTGATGTTGAGCATCCTTTCATATGTCTCTGGGCCCTCTGTATGTCCTCCTTGGAGAAGTGTCTGTTCAGGTCCTTTTCCAGTTTTTTAATTGGGTTGTTTGTCTTCCTGGTGTGGAGTCATGTGAGTTATTTATATATTTTGGAGATCAAACTCTTGTCCAAGATATCATTGGAAAATATAAAATATATTTTCCCATATACTTGGTTCCCTTTTCATTTTGCTAATATTTTCTTTAGCTGTGCAGAAGCTTTATATTTAGCTGAAGTCCCATTGGTTCTTTCCTTTATGTCCCTTGCTCTAGGGGAAAGGGACATATTGGTAAAAATATTAGTGAGTGTAATATCTGAGGTTTTCCTGTCTGTGTTCTCCTCTAAGACTTTTAAGGTATCATGACTTATATTTAAGTCTTTTATCCATCTCAAGTTTGTTTTTGTGCATGGTATAAGTTGGTGGTTGAGTTTCATTTTTTTGCATGTAGCTGTGCAGTTTTCCCAACACCATTTGTTGAAGAGGCTATTTTTACTCCATTTTATGCTTCTGCCCCCTTTGTCAAGTAGTAATTAACCATAGACTCTTGGGTTTATTTCTGGGCTCTCTATTCTGTTCCACTGATCTATGTGTCTGTTCTTATGCCTGTACCAGACCCTTTTGATTACAGTGGCCTTGTAATATAGTTTGATATCAGGTATGGTGATTCCTTCTACTTTGTTGTTCTTTCTCAAAATTGCTACAGCAATTTGGTGTCATTTGTGGTTCCATATAAGTTTTTGAAATGTTTGTTCTGTATCTGAAATGTGTCATTATTATTTTAATAGGGATTGCATTGATTCTAAAAATTGCTTTGGGTAACATGGACATTTTGATGATGTTAATTCTTCCAATCCATGAACACAGTATATGCTTCCATTTATTTGTGTCTTCTTTAATTTCTTTCTTTAATGTTGTGTAGTTTTCTGCATACAGGTCTTTTACATCCTTGGTTAGGTTTATTCCTAGGCACTTTATTTTTCTTGTTGCTATAGCAAATGGGTTTTTTTCCTGGTTTCTATTTCTCATATTTTGTTGTTTATGTACAAAAATGCTTTTGATTTCTGAATATTGACTTTGTATCCCATAGTTTTGTCAAATTCACTTACTAAGTAGAATAGATTTTTGGTGGAGTCTGTAGGGTTTTCTATGTACACTATGATGTCATCTGGAAACAATGACAATTTTACTTCCTCCTTTCCAATTTAGATGCCTTTTAGTTCCTCTTCTTGTCTGATTGCTGTGGCTAGGACTTCTAATACTATGTTGAATAGAAGTGGTGAAAGGGGACATCCTTGTTTTGTTCCTGGTCTTAGTGGGAAAGCTTTTAGTTTTTGTCTGTTGAGTATGATGTTGGCCATAGGTTTTTCATTTATGGCCGTTCTTTTGTTGAGGAATGCTCCCTGTATTCCCACTTTGCTGAGTATTTTTATCATAAATCAGCGCTGTACATTATCAAATGCTTTTTCCATATCTGTTAGTATGATATGTGATTTTTGTCTTTCCTTTTCTTTATGTTTATGCATTACGTTTATGATTTGCAAATATTGTATCATCCTTGCATCCCTGGGATGAATCCCATCTGATCATGGTGAATGATGTTTTTTATGTATTGCTGGATGTGGTTTGCCAAAATTTTGTTAAGGATTTTAGCGTCTATGTTCATCAGCATTATTAGCCTGAAGTTTTTTTTCTTTGTTATGTCTTTATTTGGTTTGGGGATTAGGACAACGGTGTCCTCATAAAGAGAATTTGGGAGTCTTCCCTTTTCTTGAATTTTTTGGAATAGTCTGAGAAGTATAGGTGCTAGAAATAAAACTGACAAAAGAATGCAACAACAACTACCCGACCTACAACCTACTAGCAAAGATTGTTAAAGGTGGAGAGAGAACACGGGTATTTTAATAGCAGGGGGAAAGGATGTGAGATGACCCTTGACAAGAAAATTGGTTTTGAGTGTCTGGACAGAGGAGAAATAGTAAGAGGGTGGAATGGAAACAAGTTGTAGCAAGAGAAAAAACAAAATTTGAAATGAAAATAATGCAAGGAAAGAGGAAAGTAAAAGAGGAAGGTGGAGCAAAATATGTGAATCAAAATACATTATAGTATAAAATCTAGTGACTTAATATGTACAAACATGCTGGACAAGAAACGAAAGTTAAAAAGCTATACAGGAGAGAAAATATGGCAAATCCTGGAGAAGACCACAGTGGCTTTCGTCTCGGTAGCTTCTTGTATTTACCTCGGTTTTTTCTTTCTGGGTCTGCCTCTGGTGATGTCAGATGTTGACCTCATCTGACCTTAGGCAGCCTGTTTCAACTTCCAGTGACCAGCTGTCCCTGGCCGTCTCCTTCAGTTGTTAATCTGGTCACTCTGCACTCAGCAGTCAGGTTGAAGCACTGTAGGGTGGGCAGAATGACCCCTGGGCTTGGGTCTATTGTTTCCCCTCAGGCTACTGCAGCTCAGAGGGGAGTGCTCTGCCTGAGTGGGACCAGGATGGTTGCCACATATGGGGGTTGGCTCGGCACCAAGATCCTGGCGGTTACCCTCTCAGTTCTCTCCGCCGAAAACTCAATCCTTAGTCTCTCCTCAGGAATCACCAGCCCACTCAGCCACTGCCTTTGCAAAAAAGCCCAGGGTAAGTGGCTGCAAATGACAATTTGTGTGTTGGCCCTTTAAGTGGCTCTTACATCTCTAGCCACGTGTCTCTGGAAGAGGGCAGCCCTGCTGCTTTTTGCTGCTGCTTATTATCTGTGTACTTTTTTGGCTCTGGTGTTCTAGGCTGGGCATCCTAGCGTAGGGTTTGGACCCCATTCTTCTCAGGGGACTTCAATAGGCTGCTCAATTATCCCTCCAGCGCTGCTGCCTGTGGGAGCCCAGCCAGCCCTCCTTACCAGACAGGCTGTGCCGAAGCTGGTTCTTCTGTCTGTCTAAAGTTATAGGGTTTCTCTCTAGCTATGGCTCAGTTGTTTGTTCCAGGTGGGTTCATATACAGCTATTCTGGGAGGAGGAGGGAGGAAAATGAAATAATTGAAAAGGGGTAACTGGGCTATGTAATTATTCACTTAAAAGGTACACATTTTTAAGGTGCTAGGAATTGTATTCTATATTTAAAGGCTAGTTTTGAAAATTTCATTATGAATTTCTAGTAAAGAAAAATTAAGCTATGTCTTTATTACATAAAGTAAGTGTGTATGTGTGGATTCTGATATAATGTATGGATATTTATCTACATATGTAAACGTGTTAAAATGCACTTCCCTTTCTTTTTTTCTTCCTCTAACTATGTATTACTGTTACTTTGAATTGGAAAGAAGTCTAAAAATAGTCTCTCAAGGAAATGCAGGTGGAATTTCTGTAAATTTTAGATTTATTTTGCCTAGATATTCTGCATATTGTGGTTTCTATTTTTGCATGCATATACTACTCAGTTTCCTTTCCTTCTCATCAAGGAAAAAAAATTCTCTCCCTCCTTCCTCTTGTCTCTCTCGCTCAATTTCTTTATTTCTTTTTTTATTTTTGCTACTGCAGTATTTTTGCAGACTTCACTGCAACCTGATGATACTCCCAGTGTTTCCTTTGATGTTTTATATTGAGCTACTGTTTAAAAAAAGGTATGAAATGTAAAATCCTTCCTTTCCTTCCTGTGTCAACATCTGAAATGAAAGCAAACAGTTGCCTTTTCCTTGTTGCCTATTCCAGCAGCAACTCGCGTTGCTTGCTGTCTCTCCTACCTTTCATTCTTGAAGAGGCACCTCAGCGCTCCAGGGGGTGGCTGATTCCTGGAACAGTTGCTGATGGGTGTAGGCCAGAACCCTAGGGTTCTGGGATGCATGTCTGAGTAGTGAGGAACACCCCTCGCCTCTCTAGAGTCTGGGGAGGAGCCACTCAGTCAGTACACCCAGTGACAGCAAAAGATGTCACATGTGCGGGTTCTGGAGAACTGAGTCTGAATGCCAAGCGTGGATCTTGCCTCGGAGTATCTTTGGGCATACATTTCAATGCACAACATTTCACATTACAGAAAAGGATTCACATAAGTTTTGACAAAAAAAAATTCAGGGTTTCTGTCGACTGGAGAAGAATGCATGTATGAGGCCTTTCCTCTTGACATTTTCACTCTTTTTAGAACTGGCTAACTCAAAATGATGAATAAAATATACTAACTTAAAAAAATGCTTCTTTTCTTTAAATTAGCTCCCCTTTGTCACCCCTGAATACCATTATGCTGGTGACTCTATTAGTGACTATACTAAATTAGCAACTATACATACATATGCTAAAATTCTGCACTCTGGAGTTAGCATGTTATCTTTAAACCCTTTAAAGCTACACCGAGGCTCACCTTCAGTAAGTCAAAGGCCCTAATTCAGTCGTTGGGATGCCGCAGAGGTGGGCAGCACTATGATCCCATGAATCTGTGATAATACCTTCAGAGAACTATTTCCCCACGAGCAACTGACGTCTCACCACCTGCTGGGTTCTGGACCTGTTGAATCGGAAGTGAAGAAGCATGGGATCAGGGTTACCATATACCGCTGATCTCCTGGGAATCTCCTTAAATTCTTAATAGTGCAAATGTGTTACGCTTCCCTGCTGCTCAAGCAGGCACCCAGACTAACAGCATTATCCTCAGAGTCATTTCTTTTTAAGGAAAAGGGAAAGTGTCCAACAGTAAAAATCACCTTTAGCAGGGGAAAAGCCTCTTTTATCTCTCCACATGTGGATAATGGTTCATGAAATAACTTTGGCATTAGTGAGATCAAGTGGAAAACCTTGCTCTACCACTTGTGTGGCCCCATTCAATAGTTAATCTCTATAAATTCCTTTCTCTGTAAAATGAATATAATAGTCGTGTGGAAGTAAATGAAGACCAACCATAGGAGAACAAATAAAGGCTATTTATTCTGAGCTTGTTGCGCTGAGGGAGGCAGCCACCCTCACTTGTGTCTTGGCACAGGCCCCACAGTCAGGCAAAGGAGCTGGAAAGCTTCCGAGTGGTGAAGGGGAAAACTTTGGGTCTGCCCTGATTGGACGTCGTTGGCATGGGGAAGCTGTAGTCATAGTAACTAGAAGTGGGGTGGTACGTATGTGGCATTCTCTGGTGCTAGGATGAAAACAGGGGCAAATATGAGGGGAGCTATCAGCTGTTAATCATGTCCTGGCTGTGTGGGGCCAACTGTTAGAGCAATTATTGCTTAGTTTCCTGTATTATCACCAGAGGCGGCAATTTGACTTCCTGCAAATCTGACTTTTAGCTGGCTGGCTTCCTGGATTGTTTACTGTAGATAAGAGATGGGGTTCCTGAGCAGGTTGCTGCGGGTTGTGAGTTAAAGCTCGATTTTTCTCTAAGGTCTGGCCATTTTCCAGTCGTATGTTCGGTCTCTGAGTTGCTCTGGTGTAAAGCATTCGTCACAGCGCTATCCTGTAGCAGGTGCTCAGTATGTGAAAGTACCATCTTTGCAAGTGGTTGAAACCACTGCTATCTGGTAAATTTTTCTTGATGCCATGGCTGAGGTTTGGATCACAACTGGGGGAAAGCCGGACTATGTTGGTATTAACTAGGTCCTTTCCCATGGAATTATGTCAGAGTTGAAATGAATGGTGTGTCCATTGTGAGAAAACACCTGTGGTTCCTTAGGAGAGCCTGAAATGTCCCATCCCGTTGATCACACTTCTAGGAACCACGCGATTAGTCCAGAAAACCTCCAGGGTCCTAACAGGTCTCTAAATTCATGCTGAGTTTAGGATGTATCCAGAGGACACCAGAGTTCAAAGCCACCTACAGTCATCGAAGGTTCTGTCATAAGAACTCACATGGTCCTCAACTTCTAGCACCATGCCAGGAACACAGTGGACACTTAATCAGCAGTTGAATGAATGAATGAAGGAAGGAATGAGTTTTTCAACACAGATTAAGTAACTCTTACGAAGAAAGTATGTCACCTTCTATTTGCTGTGTTGGCATATAGCTTATAAATATTGTGTCTAATTATTGATAGTAACAAATTCTGGTAACCCACATATCTGCAAAAAATGATGTGTTTTAGATATAAACATTATAACGCAAGCAATACTTTGCACTATGATTTTGTAGCAATTTTTCAGTGTTTTTTTTTATGAATCAACCATCTTTTTGTTGAACTGAGCTGATAGATGTCAAGTCAACCTCCTTCCAACCAGGCCTTGTTGCAAAAGATCTTTACACATTCCAACTAATTTTTCCATGTAATTTCTTTGGTTAAATGAAAAGTTGAGATACAGTTGTATGGACTGGGAAACAGAAATCTTCAACTTTATTTCTAAGCTCCACTTGAATGAGTCTGAGTAAGTCTTTTAACCCATGTGAGTGGCAAAGAAAATGATTGCCCCCCCTCCAAAATTAGGGCACTTTGATACATAACCCTGTCATGCCAGGGTAATACAATATATTTATTAATCATTGGTAAGTTATTCTACTAGCTGTGCATAAGTTTGCATTACATTTTTTAAAAAATCCTTTAAATAGCCATTTATTTTAACTTTCAGTTTGGGGGAGCAGGAACACAGAAAATAAAATAACTGTTAAACGGTTTAGTTATTTATTTGAAAAGATATATCTCCATTTGACTTTCCCCAATGTGTGTATCCTTTTGGGCGACACCCATGAGCTCTGATGCTCGTAGTGAATACGCAGAAAGTCTCGTGGTCAGAATGACCTCAGTGCAAGCCGAGGTCACTGAAGCGTGGACTTGGGCTCCGGGTGGATTGAAGCCATACTCTGCTACTTCACGACTGTGTTATCCACATTCTACTATTACTGTACATGAAAATTATCAAGTGAAAAAGTTTGTTTTATTATTTTACAAATCTTAGGGACAGCACGGGCTTATATCAGAGATAGAAGTGAAGGTACAAAATACGATCTGGAATCAGAACATGCTCAGTAAACTTCCCCATGCCAGCATCTCTCTCACCACTTAACTGAGAATCAGCTGGGGTTCTCAGTAAAATGCCTCTGCCTGGGCCCTACCTCAGACTTTCTGAATCAGAACTTCACTTATCTAAGAAGAAGAAGATAAAACACATGTACAGCAAAATGACAGCAAACTCACAGTTATTAACAACCACACCTAAAACAAAAACAAACTAAGCTAACACCTAGAACAGGAACAGAACCACAGAAATGGAGATCACACAGAGGGTTAGCAACAGGCAGTTCGGGAAGAAAAGGGGGAGAAAGGTGCAGAGAATAAGTAGCATAGACAGTAGGTAGAAAATAGACAGGGGGAGGGTAAGAATAGTATGGGAAATGTAGAAGCTACAGAACTTACAAGTATGACACATGAACATGAACTAAAGCCAGGGAATGTGGGTGGGAGAGGGTATGCATGGCGGAGGGGAGTGAAGGGAGAAAAATGGGACAACTGTAATAGTATAATCAATAAAATATATTTTTAAAAAATAAAATAAAATCCTAAAAATTAAAAAAAAAGAACTTCAGAGAATAGGGTACAGTAAAGAGCTATTTTAACAAGCTTTCCTAGTGACTCATATGCCCACTAGGGTTTGTGAACCAGCCCCTGTTTTCTTTATTCGTTGAGTAAAACGATTAGTCCTTCAGTCTCGAAACATTATTCATTGATTCAACAACACTTGCTGAGCCACTTTGTCTTGCATTGTGATTAATATTGTGATTACTGTGATTACACTGTACTGTGGTAGTTAGCATGTGAGATATAATACAGAATAAAATGCACCATCTATGTCAAGTGTTTAATTACCTAATTAGGCTGACAAGATGTGTCTTTCATATTTACTAAGAAGTAAGCACAAAATACTTGGATTCAGGCTCAAAGCAGTGTTGATAGGATACTATGTAACACCCAGAACAAGAGAGACATCATGTTGTCCCTGTCAGGTGATACTTGAAGCAATAATCTCTTGTCTGTTAGAACCATTCTGTGAAGTAGGTAAGCTATCACCTAACAGAAAGAGAAAACCAAGTCCGAGCACTAAGATTTGAGATGCAGAGTTATGCGGACAGCGGAGCAAATTTCACACCTAGATTTAGTAGTTCTCAGACTGGTGTTCTCGCTGCGCCTACATTGTATCACATACAATTTTTTCTTACTTAAGCAGTCTAGAGATAGAAGAATTTAGATAAGGTGAAATTATTTCACTACTTAATACTTTGGTTGAAAAACAAACATAAGAAATACTCCAAATCAAATAAATAAATGAAACTTTCTTCCCATCAATAAGCATTTCATGTTCAGCTACCAAGCAATCAAGCAAAGATTCTGCCCCTCAAAAAAAAAAAAATCTGCATGTGGTGATTGTGTTCGGTGAAAATATAATCACTGTAATCGTTAGTTTTATGTGTCAGCTTTGCTGGATCACAGAATTAAACTTGAGAAGGGGAGCTCCCAGTTTCCTTGAAGAGCTCTGGGATCGCTCTTCTCTGCAGCCCAGAACTTAAAGTGGAAACTGCTGTGGTTGGATTGGCAAATGTAACGTAATGGCAAAAATTCCACCCTTCAGAACAGGGGCTCGTGGAGGTCCGCTGACCTTATCTCAGGGCCTTCTTGCAGTGGGCCCAGTGAGTCTTCAAACCCACGATGTGGTTGTTTTTCCAATTCTGGAAAGCATGATTGGAGTAGATACGCTCAGCAGCTGGCGGAGTCTTTGCACTGGTTCCCTGACCTTGGGGGTGAGGGTCGTCGTGGTGGGAACAGCCAAGTGGAAACCACGAGCACTGCCTCCACCTAGCAAAGCAGGGAACTGAAAGGAATACCTCCTTGCCAGGGCTCCATTACAGTGATGATGGTGTTATGCTGGTCAAGAGTAGCAACCACTCTAGACTTATCGGTAAGACATCTGTGTATCAGAGAGTGATAAATAAATCCAACAAAAATTCAGGGACCTTTCATCTCAGTGAAATTTTATGGGCCCAGGGGCGTGTCAAGGTTTCCTCTCTAAGGTAAAGGCTAAGTCACTGCATTTGCAGCTGGCCTTTCCTACAAGAAAAAAGGCACAATGCCCCGTGAACCTCTTTGGATTTGGAGCCAACATATTTTTCACTTGGGGTGTGTTGCGCTAGCCTACTCAGTGAGCCACCCAAACAGCTGCTTGTTGTGAATGCGACCCAGAACAGGAGAAGACTCTGCAGGAGGTCCAAGATGCTGTGCAAGCTACTCTGTCCCTTGGACCGTATGATCTAGCAGATGGAATAGTACTTGAAGTGTTGGTGGCAGATAAGGGTGCTGTTGGGGGCCTTCAGTGGGCCTCTGTTGGCGGATCATAGCACTTAGCATTTCAAAGCAAAGCCCTGCCCAAAGTGGATACTGGCAGCATTACCACCCCTTTCTGGAACATTATTAAAGGACAGCGGTAAAGGAAAATCATCCCAGTGAACATAATTTCAAGCAGTGCACCTGCTCAGATGTGGGTTATGTATTGATTCATGGCCTGTGGCCAGTGGTTTGGCTGAGCGGTCAGGGACTTGGAAGAAAATAACATTATTGGAAAACTGAGGACAAGAAAAGCTGGGAGAGATGTGTGCGAAAGGGACAAAAACATGAAGATACTCGTGTCTCATATAAATGCTCGGCAAAGAGTGACCTCCACAAAGCAGGATTTTAGTAATCAAGTAGAAGGGTGACCTATTCTGCAAACAGCAGCCAGCCTCTTTCCCCCACCCTGCCCCATCGTGGCCTGACGGACATTGTGCCTAGGCTCAGGAGCACCAACTTCGGCTCACCAAGGCCAAGGTGGCTGCGACCACTGCTGAGTGCCCAGTCTGCCAGGAGCGGAGATTGGCACCGAGGCCCTGACCTGGTACCGTTCCTCAGGGCGACCAGCCAGCTACTCAGTGGCGGACTGATTAGAGTGGACCACTTCCATCAGGGAAGGGTCAGTGTTGTGTTCTTACTGGAAGAGGCATGTTCTGGAGATTTGGGATCTACCAAGCCTCCACAGTCTCAGAAGCCAATTCTCTCTCTCTCTCTCTCTCTCCCCACCCCCCACCTCAGAGAGCTATGTCACGTCATCTCCAAAATAAAAAGTCTTTAACTCTAAGCAGTAGGGTTGCTTTTGCCGCTGTGTTGACCAACCATGCATTTATATGAACCAGACCAGTCTATAATTCCCCAAGAGAAAATAGGGAGCATCATGATCTGCACTTGATTTTGACCCTCTTGGTATTTTAGATTCCTTCTGTGCTGACTGATGTTTGACTTACCTAGAAACAGTAGGAATAATACCACGCATTTGCAAATGTTTCACCAGTTAGCAAGAATGTTCACATATCAAGTATCCACACCTAATATGGTATTAGTGCACAGTAGGCACACAATATACCTATTTAATTAATTATTATAAAGTGATGAATTTAGGTTATATCTTTTTCCCTTTTCATTTCTGTTAAATTAGGTCAATTTCTTTTTAAGCTTTAATAATAAGCTAAGGAGAAGCAAAGTTAGAAGAATGTGTTGAGGACATTGCTTAAGTTTGTGTTCTTAAAGCCAGCCTGAACTCTCTCTCCCCGGCTGGGACTCTTTCCAAATTGGTTTTTCTTGACGGTGGAACATTGCTAATCCAATTAGTGAGGCCCGGGCCCAAGGCTGCCCACAATACCCCTGGGTGTTAATATTCCCTCATCAAGAACTTCAAAGTTCTCTCAGAAAAACTTTCATTTCACTGAGTCCTTCACACCCAGGTAGGTGACATATATACAGGGGTTTCAAGCTTGTATTATTGACATCCCTGGAGGTTATCATGAAAGACCAGTCCATAATTTCACAAGCTTGTGAAAGCCAAGGACCAATACTGCAGCTCTATGCCACAAAGATGGGAGACTGAAACAGATACATTTGCTTCATTATAAAGATTTACACCACAATTGGAGATGTTAATATAGATTATTGTCAAGAACTATTTTACTCACCTTTCCAAAATATGCATGTCTCTGTTCTCGTGTGTCTGTGCCTGTATTATAGTCTGCTCAAGTTGTCACAACAAAACACCACAGACTGTGGCTTACAGTCTGAAGACCATGGTCTGTAGACCATGGCTACAGGTCTTCAAATAATTTAACTACACATTAAACTAAGGAGGCTTATACCTCCACCACTTGTTTCTCAGCTCTGGAGGCTGGAATTCCATGATCAAGGTCCCCAAAGTTCAGTTTCTGGTGAAAGCTCTCTCCTCATACAGCCTTCCCTTGGTGCTGGCCTAAGGAGAGACTGTTCTCTGGTGTTTCTTCTTCTTACTGTTTTTAGACACTAGTCACATCAGGGCCTCACCCTCATGACCTCATTTAACCAGAATCACTTCCCAAAGGCCTTATCTCTGAAGGCCTTCACCCAAGGGGCTAGGGCTTCAACAAATGAATTTATAGGGGACACAGTTTAGTCCAAAACAGTGTTTGATGCCAGCTGAGCTACAGGTCTTCACATAATTTAACTACACATTAAACTAAGGAAGCTTAGCAAATTTCTTTATATTTCTAGTGCCCACAGCACTAGCTGCTATTACTTTCTAAGAACTTCTTTTTTAGGTATGTATTTATTAAATTGCCTTTTAAAATCATGGAAAGAAATTACTGCTACAAAACAGAATTTACCTTTAATCCCCTCGCACCGTTAAGAGCCTCTGTCATTTATCTCCCTGCCCTGCCGCCCCTTCCACAGGGGTTTGTAACAGGGGCTTTCCACGGGGGCGCGGTGATGTTTTCCAAGTTTGTGTTCTCCTTTTTTGAATTACATGTTACTTTGTAGGTGTGTTTCCTCAATTCAGCATACTTATCGAAAGAATTACAGTGTTTCATTTTGATGAAGACAAACGACTCCTATGTACTGAATTTTTAAAAAGCAACATTGATTTTTTTCAATAAGCTAGCCCGTATTACTGGGCGCATTGCCAACCAAAATTCTGTTCTACACAGGGTACCGCTTAACACACAGCATACTTGATATCTTCAGAAAAAGGCAACAGAATTACTTATAGAGGATATTAGCTTGATTATCCATAGAATGATTCATAGACAGCAACCATTACTAAATGATTTTTTTCTCAGCCGATCTCATGCGGGCCCGATTGCCATTCTTTCTTAAATTTGTCTATAATAGGTTTTAGATTCATAAAAGGTTCTAGAATAATGGTTCTCGGGGCGAGGGAAGGGGAGGTGGACAGTTTTCCCCCAGAGCACATTTAGCAAAGTCTAGAGACATTTTCGATTGTTCCACCTGCCCAGACAAAGGAGGGATGTCATGACAATCCCGTGAGTGGAGGCCGGACACTACTGAACGCTCTACATCGCGCTGAGCAGCCCCACGGCAGAAACGTATCTGTCCCAAAAGATTAGAGAGCCAAGACCAAGAACTCTTGGTCAAGAGTTAGATTTCTCAGAGGCAGAGCACCTCCATTCTTTTTTAAAAATGTTTCTCTTTAAAGGACTACCAAGAAATTTAAATAAACTTGTCTCCCTTAAATGTTTGAATGTTAATTTTTCATTTTCCAGGAGAACCACCCAAAGAATAATTCCAGTTCCCATATGCAAAAAAAATGTGTAACTTGGCATAACTATTACAACTCAGTATTTTAACATCTGTTCTCTAAACGAGAACCACTTCATTTTACTATCCAAAGAAGAGTAAAAAACTATTATTTTCATTAATGACCATGTGGAAACTGGTGATCTTAAGGAGAAAAACATGTTCAGAACTGAAAGGAAGAATCTAAGCTGCCTGTTACTGCCAGTCCCAGAGTCCAGACCGCAGGCGGCAAACACAAGGCTCGCTGGCCGAATCCAGCCCTGCACCTTGTTTCTACTAGGGGGCAGTGCTGAGTTCCTTGTCCCTAGTTAAGGAGTAGTTACATTTGTACAGTCCTAAAATTACATTCACCCCTTTGAAGGCAACTGCGAGGCTGATGTGGCCCCCGGGAAAAGTGAGTTTCACACCGCTGTTCTACAGAAAGCTTGGCACAAAGTTGACATTCAATAAAAGTACACTGGATGACTCTCACAGGTTCCTTATTTTCTTGTTCAAGCGTCAGATGTCCTGGGTGATTCTGGTGTTTGGCAAAGTGACTTAGACTCTCATGAACCCTGCCACAAGCTTGAAGAATAGGAAACTGTCCCTCTGCTCTCTGCACTGGTCATCTGAGATGATACCAAAATCAAGCCATGACCTGGTCAGCAGGTCTAAATATATTCCTCTTTCTAGAAGACTATGTTTATGTTAATGTTATGTTATGAGTCTAAAGTTATTTTAATTTTAAAATAATTATTTTAATGAATTATATTAGAAGTTAACAATTCCTGGACCTTGCATAGCTATAGCTTCTGGAATGGGTTTCAAGAGCCAAGTTTTGTATAGGAGTCTCTGGGGCCAGCCGCCAAGCCATGACTTGAGAGGAGAAGAGAGAAATAGAGGAAACATCCCCCATGCAGCTTTGACCTGAGGATGGGGAAATAAGTCTCTTTGATATTTTTTCAGAATCGCTTGCCTTGAGTCAAGTTGTAGCCGCCTGGGCCTGACAGTCAGGTGATGAGTCCAGGCGTCACTGGTTCATGTTGTGGCTTCTTTTCAGAGCACGCAGTGTGCCCTGCCGTGGTTTTTGTTGTATCTGAGAAATGTTTGGACTGTGGACAGAGTAGGCAAATTCCATTCTTTGGGGACATATCAAGCCTTTCTTCATCTCTAAAGAAATAAGCTCATTGGAGACGTGACCTGCTTTCTGAAATTCTTTATCACGTGTTGCAAAACTCTGTCTGGAACCAAAATATCTTAATAGTATATGTGCATTTCTAGACATTATGACTCCACTAAAGCACATGATATTACAAAACAAGCATTTAACATTTTCTGAAGGAATGAGGTTAGGAAGTCACCCTCTCCACACTCAATTCCCGTCTGTATTTTTCAGCCCCAACCATGCTCACTTACGCCTAATATTATAGTGAAGAATCATGTGTCTAAGCATTTTCGTATAGAAAGGTATTGGCAGGATTTGTCAGGAAGTAGAGTTGGCTTGATGATCGACTGAGTTAGAAATTGTCCCCTGTTTCTAAAGGGGGGTATATAAAATGCATAAGACAGAACATTTAAAGTAACAGTCAGAAGGAAAAGCCAGAACCATTAAGAGGAAAATGTGGAACTAGTGACTGTGTTAACAGCTAATACTTACTGAGTAGATACTACAGGTAACTTACACTTTTAAGAGTTTTCTACGTATTCACTCATACAGTCCTTACTACAGTGCTATTAAGTGAATACTTTTGTTATCCCCATTTTACTGCAGTGGAGAGATGAGTGATTGGTCTGACATCCCCCAGCTAATAAGTGGTAGACTGGGATTTGATTTCGGGCAGCCTCTCGGATATCCTGGTCCTCACCTGGGACGTTGTGCTGCTGTCTAAACTCATGATGTCAGTTTTCCACACTTCGAGGCAGACAAGGCAAGAATATTTGGTATTTTTCCCAAGTGCTAAATTCTTGGGAAAGTGGTTAGAGAGCTTATCACATGAGTAACATTATGTAACATGAAAAAATGTCGTTAATTGATCTTTTTGTACAAGGTCCAACTGTGTTCTTCAGAGGGATATTTCTCACATAAACCCTCAGTAAAAAGGGGCTAAGAAGTAGCTCCATGAATCTGAAATCCTGACATCCTGAAGCGAACAGCGCTGATGACTGGGCGTGATTGCTGCCCTTGATCCCTGTTTTATTGGCATCTGTAACAGTCTGCCTCATCTTGTTTGCTGATACTCTGACCTTTGTGACCCTGACCCCCTCTGCCACAGTGACAGCGTGACAGGCTCCCCAAAGCAGGTGTGGCATGAATTCACGCATGAGCAAATCTTCTAAAGGCAAAGAGTTCTGAAGAAATTTGGATAAACTTGTCTCCCTTAAATGTTTACATTTTAATTTTTCATTTTCCAGAAGAACCACCCAGAGAGTAATTCACGTTACCATATGCTGTGACCTGCAAAAAAATGTATAACTTGGCACAACTATTATGATTTCATATTTTAACATCGTTTTCTAGAAATGAGAACAGCCTCATTTTAGTATCCAAAGGAGAGTAAAAACTAGTTTTATTGATGACCATGGGGAAACTGCGCTTTTAAGTAGAAAAAAAAGTGCTCTGACACAGAAAGGAAGAATCGAAGCTGCACGCAGCCTGCTTACTACCATTTCGAAGAACAAGTTTCTCAAAGTATATACATCATGACTATAAATTATAACTATGAAAATCATTGTTCTTAAGAGTTACTGGCAGAGTGACCTTGACTGCACTTGAAGAGGCAGTGTGTGACTCTTGGCCCTGTTTATTTCTTTACAAACTCTGATGTCACGGTCAGTCCCCAAAGTTGTGTTAGGCAAGATCCACCCAAACCCCAAACGAACAGATGGCCAAGGCCTTGCTGTAGTGGGAAAAGTCAGAGGACAGAATGGAAGTCTGCTCCCACAAAGCGCGCAGACGCTGCTTCCAATCACCAGTCTGTAACCTGGGGCTTAAAAGACGAAACATTCCTACAGCAGGGGTGACTTGTCATCAGGAGTCACAGCACTCAAGTGCAGCTGCTGGCCTCCCACCACCGTGTGCCTCCTGCTCCAGGAAACAGGGCCTCCCGTGGACTCAGCACTGGACTGCACCCAGTGCTATTTCAACCTTCTCTGCCCTTCCTCGACTGCACTGTTTCAGGCCTACAGGCAGCCTGTGAAGGAAAGGATGGTGCTCGACCCATGTTCAGCTCAAGGAAAAGAACATCACATTAATTCAGAAATGACTGGGTAGGCCAGGGCCAGTTAGCCCAAGTGAAACCAAAAGTTATTTGCTCCAATAATGTCTCTAAGTAAAACTTCAACTGAAATACTAATTACATCATTAAAAAAATGATAGCTGCTCTAAGCTGTGGTATAACAAGTTATGAGGCCACTTCTCGCCTTATCATTTACATTCTTATAATCCTGAATTCTCTTTATTTCGACCACACAGCACGCTACACCACACCTTGGACCTTTGTTCTCCCTCTCTCTTATTGGGCTCAGAACACCCTCACCACAGCCCTTCTCTGTGTTCCAGGTTCACCTCAGTTGCCACCTTCCTCGAAATGTCCAGACCCTGCTCTGCACCCTCCACTGTGTCCCTTTTGTTTTCCCACTTGCGATGTGATGTATAACAATCTCTTAAAGTGTCAGGTTCTTGCTTTAGACCACCTCCTTGAGGGCGGGAGCCATGTTTTACTCACTTCTTGCCCACAGTTCCCGGCGTGAAGTCAGGCACGTGCAGTGAGCTAAATAAATATTGACTCGATGTACGGCGTTGCCAATAAACCATGATGTTATCGTTCTGTCTAACCTTCCACACTCAAAATTCTGCAAGCACCGAAAATATTTTAAATGAATGCATCTTAGAACTTCTAAGAATGTAATCTTTCGTTACTTCTCTTCCTTTTCAGGAACCTCTTACTGGAGCCGTGAAAGACAAAGGGAAGAATCATGTCCATGATTGCAGCCTTCTACAGTGGCAAGTCCATTCTCATTACCGGGGCCACAGGCTTCCTGGGCAAAGTGTTGATGGAGAAGCTCTTTCGCGCCAGCCCTGACCTGAAAGTCGTTTACATCCTTATGAGGCCCAAGGCTGGCCAGACACTGCAGCAGAGGGTTGCCCAGATCTTAAATAGTAAGGTATGGCTTACAGAAGAGAAGTAGGGCGGGGCGACTCGCCACAGTGCTCCCTTACAGCCTCACACTGCAAGTGAGGGCCGGGATGTCTGGGCAGATGGAGGAGAGGAGATGAAACAAACAGCAACCAACTGCTCCTGGGACCCTGCTGTGTGTTCCCACAAGAGAGAGAAGAGTGCTTAGGCTCTGTTCAGGGCAAGTGAGCAGATAATCTATGTTCTGGAAATTACTGAGTAAGAATCAAAATGCTGAAACTCCCTACTATACTTTCCAGGCTTGAAACCTATTCTTACTGGACAGGGACCAGCCGGGAGCAGGTCTGCCTCAGGCTGGCCTGTGGTGTGTGGGGTTTCCTACTATACTTTCCAGGCTTGAAACCTATTCTTACTGGACAGGGACCAGCCGGGAGCAGGTCTGCCTCAGGCTGGCCTGTGGTGTGTGGGGTTTTTTTTTTCCTTACTTTTTAGACAGAAGAGGAGGGAGAGAGAGGGAGTGAAATACCAATGTGTGGGTGTCTTTTTCACGCCTCTCTCAACAGGGACCTGGCCTGCAATCCAGGCATGTGCCCTGACTGGGAATCGAACCGGTGATTCTTTGGTTCACAGGCCAGTGTTCAATCCACTGAGCCATACCAGCCAGGGCAGGTGTGTGGGTTCTTGACTATGTGTAGGAAAGACTTCACAACAAGAGTCCAGGTAATTTCGAGAGTGTGTTTATTAAGGCTGGGAACAACGAAAGAAAGGAAGGGCTCAGGGTAGAAGAAGTAACAGGAGAGAGCCTAGGCAGTGCTCTCTGTTTTGGCTCCCTGGAAACATTAAAGGAAAGAAGTCAGTGAAGGTAGCTTACTGGGAAATCTGAGAAAAAGGGGGCCTTGGAGACAAGATCAGGGTAAGTCCCAGTCGAACTGCCACAGCCTGATGCTCCCCTGGCTGCAAGTTCCATGGGGACCCTTAGAGTTTAGGAGGAAGTAAAAAGTCTGTGTCCAGGAAGGGGCATGGGTGTGCTCTAGAGCCAGCTTGTGCTGTGTCTTTGTTCTGAGGGTTTTTTATCTTTCTTCTGCCAATGAGAATCTGAGGGGAGAGTTTGGGGTTAATCTTTGGTCCGCTATACTGTTTTACTTTTAGCTTGGGTCTGTCTGGCTTTTAACGAGGTTTTTGGTTTTTGTTCCCCTTTCTCTCTTCTTGACTTTGGCTGGCACAAGTGGCATTAATTGGGTCTCTGTTACCTACTTCCCAGACGGGGTGACTTGAGCTATGAACTCTTTGGTTAGGGAGAAGAGGTATAAACCATTTGCTCTCCAGCCCTTGGAGAGATAAGTTCTGTGACTCACCAGCTGGCTGTAAGTTGTTCATACTGCTCGACCTTGGTTAATTTCTTGTCTCCGTTTCCCCGTTCCACTTGCCCAGGAATTTTCCTAGCTTCTTACTGTCCTGACTCATTCTCATAAGGTCATCTGAACTTTTTCCTAATTTTATTCTAAAGTTAAGGTAGTTTTCCCCTACATTTTTGGATATTTTTATATTATATTATATTATATTATACTATATCAAACAACTGTTTACTAAGTAGCCATGAAGTAATACTTATAGTTATTTAAATTCCACAAAGTTATACACCTTATGTTTATTATTTGTTATATACTTTATCTATGGTAACTTGATATTTCTATTTATCCCCTTATATTTCTATCATCCCATAAGTTGTTCTAAAGAAAAAACATAAAAAATTAATATTATACATGTGAATGAGCATTTGGGTATCAAACTCTTTCCTCCAAAAAAATATTATGTATGTCCTCTCATTGTTTAACTTACACATTTGAAGGCAGTATATATAGGCTTTGGTCTCAAACACATGTTGACACAAATTCTGGCTCTTCAGTTTATTATCACTTTACCTCTTCAGGTCCAGTTTGCGATATTTAAGATAGAAATAATGATGACAGCCATCCAGGATTGCCTTAAAATTAAATTAAAAAATGCAAATATCTGGTTCAGAGTGCCTTTGGGGATACAAAGGGTCACTTAGAGTTAGCAAAAAGGACAATTTAAATAAGGTATTTTTTGATAGAGTCTTCTTTCCAGTGTGTAGGAATACTAACATCTAAAGTGTATCTGAGAGCACCCCACATCATAGGTGCCCAGTAGACCTCAAGTTCACATTCATTTGCAGACACCAGGATGAGATGTGGGTACCAACATCAAGAGCATCAGGAAAGCTTCTCCTGCGTCTCATGCGCTGGCTCAGCAAAGGACAGTCGTAGCTTAGTTCCTTAGCACACAGCAGACACTGATTCCAAGAGTTTTTCATGCCTTACCTCATTGATTTTTGAAATGACCTTGTAAAGGAAGAACAATTAATATCCTCATTTTATAGACAGCAAAGCTGAGATCTGAGTTGTTGCCTTACAAAGGTCACCCAGCGTGTGAATGGAACAGTCAGGCTGTAGGCCCCCAAAGTCCAACTCCAGGGCCAGCACGCTTATTCCTACCCCAGTACTGGCGGCATCGTAACTAACAGTTCGGAAGAATAAGACCCAAAGCCTGATGTGGCGTCAAAGTCTCAGATGCCTCAGTTATCTCTCCCTAATGGGCTTCCATCACCTCGTGACACGGCTCTGCAGTTTGGTAGCCAGTTTATGGATTTCCAACCCATTTTAGTAACCCAGTGTTCTTGACGGTGGATTAAGAATACAAGAAATCTGAGGCTTGGATATTTTTCTTTAAAACATAATAAATAAAAATGTTGCTGGTTTGCCTTTGACTCCCACTATGGCATCAGGAAATGTGGTCAAGAGAATATCCGTTCTAGCAAAACTTAGATGTCTGCTTCATTCCTTTCCTTCTTGGTAGGAAGATGGCTACCACCTCCCACGTCCTGCTCTCAAGCTCTCGGAGGGAAACAACTAAGAGGGAGAAGCCTGGGAAAGAAGGGTATTTTTAATCTGTTGTTCACATAAAATAGGGGCTCAGGAATCAGAAGAGAGGATCCATTTCATCACAGATGACCAAGTTTCTTAAGTGTTTTCAGAGAACTTAAAGGACTATATCAATGGAGTGAAAAGTACCTGAATTAATGACAGATTCTTGAGGACTTCCTCTTAAAGATAATCAAGGTGTTACTGTAAGAAAACAACCAGAGACACGCACAAATACTACACAAATGTATTTGTAGTGTTATTTATAGTAGCAAAAAGAGCTAGAACCAATCTGAATGGCCCACTGTAAAGGAATAATGAAATAGATAATAATACATACTTGTGATAAAGTATTACACAGGCATTGAAACTTATATTTTATAAAATATTAAGTGATAAGAGAAAATGCTTATATTCAATGCAAAAAAAAACAGACAAAACCATGTGCAGTATAATCTCAACTTAAATGCCAATGGGATCTTAGATTGATTTTATTTTTGGCATTTCCAATTTTTTTAAGTTTATTTAATTACTTGAGAGAGCCGGAAGGGAAGGACAAAGAGAGGGAGAGAAACATCAGTGTTAGAGAGAAACATCAACTGGTTGTCTTCCTTACACGCCCCAGACTGGACGAACCCTCCACCCAGACACGTGCCCTGACCAGGATTTCAACCGGCAACCTTTGCGGTTTACACAAAACGCCCAACCGACTGAGCCACACAAGTCAGGGCAGCGCTTCCAAACGTTCACATTACCATTATAATGAACATGTTTACAATGAACATGTATCACTTTTATACTGCGGTGGGGGGGGCACTTTTTAATATAGTAAATAAATAAGACAAGGAACACAATCAAAAGTTTCTCAAGTGATGTCGTTAGACATAAATTCAGTTCACTCTTAGTTTTGAGGCTGTTTATCAAAATTAAGTAGTTTGACTCAATTTTATTATAAATATAATTACAAGAGTTCAACATTGTATTTTAAAAATATGTTTGTGCTTCTTTCACCAAATCTGAGAAGCTTCTGAGGCCAATAGGCCAGGTCTCGTGGGCCACGGGGTGCTCGCCCTCACCACAGTCTCCTGCTTTTCAATCGGAGGAGCGGGAGGGGCAGCGCAGGGGGCGGGGAGCGTGCCGACGGCTCCCAAGTCAGCCACTTCATCTCTTACTTATGAAAAATGTGCCTGTGCAATGTGAACAAACCAGATTTCCATCTTAACCGAAATGGTCTCACATAGAGAAGTCGGTATTTTATCTGTTGTGCTACCTTGAATGTGGCCTGGCTTCCCACGCCATGGATGTTCTCCCCGCTATCACAGATAAGTAGCGGCCAATAAATCCTGCAGTTGTGAAGTTCAAAGATATATTGAGCATTTTGAGGTTCCTTAGTGCCTAAAGATGTGGTGTTGTTCTGTTTTGTTTTGTTTTCACACGAAAAATACACAATCACGTTGCATGTACATCTATTTAGGATCTTAAACTGGACGTAATCTACTCTGAATAACTCTTTAAGAAAACATCAAGAAAACAAAATCTATACCTGAAACATAAACCCCAAATAGTTGAAATTACATTAAGAGTGAGGTACTTAATTAAGAGTGATTGTGATGTCAGAATCTAAAAAAAAAAAATGTCTCATTCCGAGAACAGCAAAAATGATGGGCTTTCCCTAGTAAACTGTAGTCAGATCACAGAGGGGAGTTTGTGCTGGGTTTAGGATGCATCGTCAGAGAAGGCCAGATTCAAGGTTTCCAGGAAGGGCCTGTCCTGCATGATATAACCAGAAAGTGGATTTATAAGCAAAGGCAGAGTTTGGCAGGTTGCACTGGCTATTTCAAGTCAACTTCTCTGGAAAAATGTGAATTATTCAATACGCTGTCAGTTGGCCCCAACTTAAACCAACTTTGAAATACCCTGGAGAGCTTTCCAGAATGAATCACGCAGAGCCACACACTGGGCCCCAAACCACAGAACTGGTTATGTTTAAGACAATAGAAGATAATAAAATTTAATGAAGTATCTAATTGAATTTTTTTTTGCAAGACCACCACTGTTCAGTAGTCTCTAGAAAGCATTAGATAAATTAATCCCTGAGAGGAAAAACAATGCATTCAAACAAATCAACTTTGAGCTAAAAATAAATACCTTTGAACTGAAAAAATTAACTCTGAACCAAGTAACATCTGCAGAGAAAAGGCCAGCAATCTGACCTTTTTGAGTATTAAGAAACGCCCAACTGAAATGTTATTTCATTTTACATAGAGTCGCTTGTTAATTTGTAAAGCTTCTTTGATGAGGGGGTGGGAAACCACTTTGACGTTTGGTCCAGGCTACCCTGTGTAAAAGCTGCTTGTCATTAGTGATTTTGTTACATCTCTGTATAAGGCAAAGGCAACTGGAAACAGAAGTTAATATTACAAATCTCCAAAGCCAGTTTTGTTCCATTACTATTTTTAATTTTTCCTAAGAAACTAATTATCCCACAAAAAACAAGAGGTTTCTAAACTTGGGACAACTAGAGGGAATACAGCCTTGCCAGCTATTTAAATTTCCCATGAGTAACAAATACACACTTTTAAAAGAATGTAACCGGTTTTCAGTTTTGACAGTTACTCAGCACAGATTAGTCGAAGCACGTTAAGCCTCTCCCCTATGGGCTATTTCCTTTCTTTCAAGAAATAAAACAAATTAAAGAAATTGATTTAGTCCTGGGGATATACTAAAGATCACAGAAACAGAAGTGATTTGTTTTCTCAATATCTTACTTTCCTTTAAAATACCATTCACTAGTTAATTCAATCACTGGCATGATTTCATAGACCCAACTTCATTCCTTCTTTTTAAATTGTTTCCAATCCTAGTAGGTCTTTTTTTTAAAGCTTTAAATCACCTGTACTAATTTCACTCAAAGGTTGCCAAGCCACACGTTCAATTTGATACTGGAATGCACCCAGTTTTCAGAGGTGTCTGGATCACATGGTGTAAACACAAACCCTGAGATGACCCAACACACGCAAATACACATGCACGCATAGTTGTCAGATTAGTAGCTCTTGAACAGGGAGTGTCCTTGTGGGAGAAGAGAGGGAGTTTTTCTACTATTAGGAACCTATTAAGTGGCAGGCACTGTGCGAGACATCTGACTTTCATTACCCTACTTAATCCTCGCAACTCTGTGGCGTGCCCGTCGTATTGCTCCCTCAACAGACGAGAAACGAATCCAAAAAAGTTGGCACCCATCCAAGGAAATGACAAAGTAGAATTTCAGTTCGTGTCTTTCATCTCTGAAAAGCCCCTGCTTTCCCCACTGTACTGCATTGCCTCCCCTAGGTGAGTGACACTCCCCTGGGTGTCGCTGCTTCTAACCAGGTGCTTTTGGTTAGAGCTCCGAAAAATCTCCCCGTGAACGGGTCCTTTGGTGTGGGAACAAAGCTCTAAAGGACAACGCACTGAACCTTGCATCTGCCTCTAGCATTTATTATCCGTGCTTGCTTACGTCAACTAAAGTTTTATTAAGTACAAAATTGTTTTTAACAATAGCGGAGTATCTGCTGAATCATTAGTTCTCTAAGATCATATAATGAGATAGTCCGCTGATTAGCATTTTAGACAAATATGCCAACAAGGCCCTGAGGCTCCAAGAGATGAGTAATTTGCCCAGTCACGCAGTGAACAAATGGTGGAACCGGGATCCAAACCCTGACATTCCTGACTCCAATAGGCCTGACTGCTCTTTTCCAATACGCCTGTGGTCCTCCCCTTCCGTGTGATTCAGACCCACTGGAGAGCTTGCGCAAGGCCGGATAGATGCCCAAGCTTCAACTCAGAACTGTGGAGTCAGAATTTCCACAGTCAGGACATCTGGGTTTAGTTTTTTGTTTCCGCAAACAACTTTGCAGGCCACCGTGCTGTATGTCGAAGTTTGCACACCGCCACACCATACTGCCTTGTGGTCCTGTACCAGTGGTCCTATACCAGTGGTCCTATACTAACGCAGCAAAAGCTTCTAGGTTAATCCTTTATGTCTTATGGGACCTATTAACGAACTAGCCAAATCCTAACATTTTGAAAATTTTTGGATTTTTACATTGGGTATCATAGTGTTTTTTCCCTAATTTGCAAGCACTTATTTGTGTCTAATCATTCTCAATTTAGATTATACCCTTTTTAAATGATGTCCAAGTCTTTCTCGTTTGAGAGGTAGCTTGCACAATCGTTGGTTTGCTTTCACCCCACACTCTAAAATTTCTCTGGTAAATGCTGCAGGCTCTCTTTTACATTAGGATGCCAGATATTGCACAAAGATTACCCTTTTGTTTAAGAGACATTACCTTTTTCTTTACCAACTTAAAAATATTAAGCAAGTTTTAGTGGGTTATTGGGACTAAATAATATGGTTGTAACTAAAGAGAGGGACTCAGTAGACTGAATAAGGGTTAAATATTCTCATCATTGTCAGAGGTTTGATTACCTCCAATGGTCCCCGGGAAACAGTGACCGAAACTCTTTGTGGATACGTCTAAAGTGAGGTCATGTGGATTGTAGAAGTCCAAGTTCAGGACGTCTGCATTGTTTCAAAAGCATGATATAAATAGCATGCCCCCACCCCTTACCCAATTCCTGCTTCCAGTAAAAATTCAGTCTTTGGGTCTGGCTACAGAAGTTGAAAAGTCGTACCCAAGGAGTTTATTGATTCCAAAATAATTTCTCTTTCGGTTTTCTCATTCTGCTGGATTTTCTTAGGATTTGCAAAGTTTCTCTCTGCCTCTGGGCTATAAGTAACTATTGCCATAAATAAGATAGTCATTCATGTTTAAAATCAAATTATGAGAAATACTTGCCTATATAATGTCAAATCAAGGGAACACTCTTAAGCTTCCTACTAAAAAGGTACATGTGTATAGCTTTGTTATCACTTCGAAATGCTTGGATGCCCTCCCAGCTGTTACCTCCCAGTGACCACAGGAACGTGGTTTCTGCTTCCGCCAAGAACCACTGCTTCCGCCAAGAACGTGGTTTTGTAAATGGAAAAACAGCAGTCCTTCAGCTTGAGTTTCCCTAAATGGCAAGTAGTCAGTCAGCTCTTCACCATCTCAGCTTGGGGCCATTAAATGAAGAATATATGAGAAGCAATAAAATAAACCCTTAGAATCTAAAATAATAATATGAAGTTCTTCATTGGTGGTCCTTCAGTGAAATTTTTGAAGTTACACTTTTCTTCATTCATTTTTATTCCATCCACCTTTTCTTACCTTTAACTAATATCCCACATTAGCAAAAGAAACTTTCAGGAGAGCCGATGTGTCACTGAAGATCCACCTGCGTCATTTCCTCTGTCCTGCAGCCCAGTCATCCTTACAAGGGAAGCGGGTCTGCCCTGCTGGGGGATTTTCCAGCTTTCCTTCGGGCACGGAAGGCCCAGGGGACACGTTGTGTCTTCTCTTAGCAGTAGATCCCTGTGTCCGTTCTTTCCTCCTACCAATGCAAGAGAGCTGGTAACCAAACAATTTCAGGAATCAAACTCCCATTCATGATTCTGTTAGTATTCTTACAGTAATTAATTTTAATTTAATAAATACAGTGCGAGTCCTTTCAATGAATGGGGTGCTGTCACACAGAGATGAACAAGAAACAAGTGGTTTACAAAACACTGGGCAGGGCGGGGGGTGAGGGGAATTTAAGCCCTGGCTTTAAAGATGGACGTGGATTTTCAGAGTCAGTGTTTCTCCAAGCTTGGTACCAGGACCGGCAGGCAGGCCTACCTGGGGAGCTTGTTGAGGAATAGAATGTCCTGGGTTCCATACCGAACCTACCAAGTCAAGATCTCTGAGGATGGAGCAAGGAAATCATTGTTAACCAGTGCCCAGATCATTTTCATGCTTACAGTTTGAAAACCATCGATACCCTATCATGGCCAACGGCTGTCATAAAGGGAAATGACATTTGTTCATCAGTATTTATCTGTGTGAACACTCCAATGAGAGACGTTCTCGTCTTGGGATCGGTTAAAATCAACTAGAAAGTCTGATGTGAAAGGCAAACTCCTGATTAAGCCCCCACTAATTTCATAGTTAGCAGGCCTAGGAATACACTGTGTGTGGACTGAGGCTAAAACACANCCCAGATCATTTTCATGCTTACAGTTTGAAAACCATCGATACCCTGTCATGGCCAACGGCTGTCATAAAGGGAAATGACATTTGTTCATCAGTATTTATCTGTGTGAACACTCCAACGAGAGACGTTCTCGTCTTGGGATCGGTTAAAATCAACTAGAAAGTCTGATGTGAAAGGCAAACTCCTGATTAAGCCCCCACTAATTTCATAGTTAGCAGGCCTAGGAATACACTGTGTGTGGACTGAGGCTAAAACACAGGCTTGAGGATGCAGACACTTTAGGATGAATTGAGTTGTTGCCCCTTATTGGTCATAAGAGCTTGTGCCAGAACCTAAATTCTGTATGGCTTGGCTATCTTACTGTAGTGTGTTTTTCTTTATTTAATTCTTGTTCAAGGACAGTTTTCTGTCTTATATTCCCATCCCTGCCCTCCCCCCCAGTGCTCCCCTCCTCCCTCCCATTTCCGCCCCCACCCTTAGTTATTGTCCATGTGCCCTTTATACTTGTTCATGTGAGTCCTTCCCCTTTCCCCCTGTGATTCTCTCCCCTCTCCCCTCTGTATATATTAAACTTTAAAATGAAAATGATAATAACCACTTCACAGGATTGGTAGTTTGATTGATCTTTTAATAAATCTACACTCTCTCCCATTTTTCTCCCAACCTCCAGCCCCCACCTCTGTCAGTAACCACCAATCTGTTCTTTGTATTATCAGCTTGCTTTTTTTTTTAAAGATCACACATGTAACAGAAATTATACAATAGCTGTCATTCTGTCTGACTTATTTCTGTCTGACTTATAATGTCCTTGAAGTCCATCTGCGTTGTCACAAGTGACAAAATTTCATTCTTTTTCATGGCAGAATTGTAGATAATATACACACACATATACACACATTTTTTTTATCCGTTCACCCATCAGTGGACATCTAGGTTGTTTCCATATCATGGCTACTAAAACTAATGCTGCAATGAACATTAGGGTGCATGTATCTTTTTGAGTTAGTGTTTTTGTTTTCTTCAGATAAATACCCAGAAGTGTAATTGCTGGGTCACGTGATAGGCTTGTTTTGAATTTCTCGAGGAAACTTCATACTGTTTCCTCTAGTGGCCGCATCAGGTTATGTTCCCACAGCAGTGCACAAGGGTCCCCTTTTCCCCGCAGCCTCCCCAACACTTGTCATTTCTGATCTTTTTGATGACAGCCATTCCAACAGGTGCGAAGTGATGGCTCATCGCAGTTTTCATGTGTCTGTTGGCCCTGTGTATGTTATCTTTGAAACAATGTCAGATGTTTTTGCTATTGAATTATATATAAAACTTTATATATAATTGCAAATATTCTCTCCCATTCAGTCAGTTGCTTCTTCATTTTTGTCGCTGGTTTCCTTTCTTGTGCAGAGGCTTTCACTATGATGCAGTCCCACTTACCTTTTTTTCTTTGTTGCTCTTGCTTTTGATTTAAAAAATTCATTGCCAAGACCTATGTCAAGGAGACAACCACCTGTGTTTTCCTCTAGGAGTGTTATGATTTCAAATATCTTGTTCAACTCTTTAATCCATTATGAGCTAATGTTGAAGTATGGTGTCCAAGAGAGTTCCAGTTTCACTCTTTTGCAAATAGCTGTCCAAATTTCCCAACTCAATCTGGTTTCTTTATATTTTACTTTTTTGGTGTATGTTATTGATTATGCTATTTTAGTTTTCCTGTTTTTTTCTCCTTTTTATTCCCTTTCCTCCCTGTACCCCCCTGCCCTCCTGCATTCTGCCCCCCTTAGTTCATGTCCATGGTTCATACATATACCTTCTCTGGCTTCTCCATTTCCTACACTACTTTTAACCTCTCCCTGTCTATGTTATGCCTACCATTTATGCTCCTTATTCCCTGTACCTTCCCCCTTATTCTTCCCCTCTCTCCCCACTGAAAACCCTCTGTATGCTCTCCATTTCTCTGGTTCTGTTCTTGTTCTACTTGTTTGCTTAGTTTTTGTTTTTGTTTTTTAGGTTCAGTTGTTGATAGTTGTGAGTTGTCATTTTACTGTTCATAGTGTTTGATCTTCTTCTTTTTCTTAGATAAATCCCTTTGATATTTCATATAATAAGAGCTTGGTAATGATAAACTCCTTTAACTTAACCATATCTGGGAAGCACTTTGTCTGCCTTTCCATTCTAAATGATAGTTTTGCTGGATAGAGCAATCTTGGATGTAGGTCCTTGCCTTTCATGACTTCAAATACTTCTTTCCAAACCCTTCTTGCCTTGTGTCTTTTGAGAAATCAGCTGACAGTCTTATGGGCACCCCTTTGTAGGTAACTCTCTCCTTTCCTTTTGCTGCTTTTAAGATTGTCTCCTTATCTTTAATCTTGGGTAACTTATTGATGATGTGCCTTGGTGTGTTCCCCTTTGGGTCTAATTTCTTTGGGACTCTCTGGGCTTCTTGGACTTCCTGGAAGTCTATTTCCTCCATCGGATGGGGGAAGTTTTCCTTTATTATTTGTTAAAGTAAGTGTTCAACTTCTTGCTCTTGTTCTTCTCCTTCTGGCACCCCTATAATTTGGATGTTATAGTGCTTATAATTATCCCAGAAGTTCCTAAGCCTTTCCTCATTTTTTGAATTGTTGTTTCTTCATTCTGTTCCGGTTGGATGTTTATTTCTTCCTTTTGTTCCAAATTGTTTATTTGAGTCCTGGTTTTCTTCCCTGCATTGTTGGTTCCCTGAATATTTTGCATTATTTCACTTTGGGTAGCCTTCATTTCTTCCTTCATTTTGCAGCCAAGCTCAATTAGTTTTGTGAGCATCTTGATTACCAGTGTTTTGAACTCTGCCTTTGATAGGTTGGCTTTCTCCTCTTGCTTAGCTTTTCTCTGGAGTTTTGACCTGTTTTTTCATTCGGGCTGTATTACTTTGTCTCGGGGCACCCGTTATGTTGTAAGGGGGCAGGACCTTACGTATTCTCCAGGGCAGGGAAACCCTTTTTGCTGGGTTGTGGCAGCAGATGTAAGGAAGGGGCCAGAGGGCGACAAAGCCCCTTGCTTGCTCTGCTCTTGCCTCACTTTCCAATGAGCTGTCTTGTGTGAAACTGAGAGTTTCTCCCACTGTGGCAAGCCCTGCAGTAGTGTACAGCTAGCTTTGAGTCTTTAGTTTCCCATTCAGCCATCCCTGCCTTGCCCACGTGGTCCGTGACCTTGCCGAGAGTCCTCCCAACCAGCCCCACTTCACCTGCACCGTCTGCCACAGCATGTCCTCTCTGCCTGCTCAGCTGCCCATCTCTGTCTTCCTACTGGTCTGGGTGAATGTTTCTTTCACTCCATGGTTGTTGGAGTTCATGTAGTTTAATTTTCTGGCACTTCTGCGTGTTTATTGTTTTTTGGATTGGTTGTTATCCTTCTTTTGGTTGTGCAAGGAAGTGAAGCATCTCTACCTATGCCTCCATCTTGGCTGGAACTCTAATATAATTTTTTAAAGAGACTATCTTTCCCCTTTGTATATTCTTAGTAACTTAGCTGTAACTTTTTTTTGACCATATATGAACAAATTTACTTCTGGGCTCTCTGTTGTGTTTCATTGATGTATGTGTCTGTTTTTATGCCAATACCATACCGTTTTAATTACTATAGCTTCCTGATATAGTTTGAAATCAGGGAATATAGTCTTGCCCAATGCACATGAGACATGATTTCTCTGACTACCTGAGATCCGATACTTATTCCCCAATAAAAAGGCCTGGGGTAGGTCTCTAACGAAGACCTGATGGCTACTACTAAGGATCAAGGAATAGATGAAACGTGCCTTAGGGGTTAGAGTGCAGAAGAGAACCTGTCTCTGCTACTGTGTTACGATTAAAGCCACAGGCTTATTTTCCTCTGTTCTTAACCTTTCTAAACATTTAGCCTTCCTTTCCCGCTGTTAACATATCATACCAATAGTACAATAAAATCCCATTTTATCCAAATAGATGGGAACAGAGATCATTTTATTAAAATTGTATTTCCTGAGAAAACAAGATATTGATTTAATCTAAGAACTTCTGTGTGGAGGTGAAAATAGAGACCTCAATCCATGCGAATAGTTGTAACAAAGGCTAAAGCTGCTAGTGTTCTTGCCTTTTTCCTTTATAAATTAGATTATTTTTTTAAAAAATCAATTATAATTTCATAAACAGTACGTGAGCTCATGTAATTCTCTTACCAGGCAATAAGTGCCATTAATATTAGAAAGAGATGATATAAAATTTGTATTTGTTTTACCCATTACGAATTTGCTTAATTTGTTTCTTATTATGTTTGTGCTACTAGAACATTTTGTTAATCTGTCCAGTTAAACAAATTGTTTCAAATTTGTCCTCATGAGACTTTGTAAAGACTAATAATCTATAAAGGCAGTGTAAAAGGCTGGTACTTTTTCACTGAAAACAATATTTTCCAGCACAAAATGGTAACAATCGCCATGTATAACCACAAAGTTGCCTTATAGGGAGAAAAGGAATGGGGCAGGATATATTTAATTGACCATCACTCCACTCTTTAGGAAAGTTCAAAATACACTTTTTACTGGCTATTGGAACTTTTTCAAATGCTTGCCAAGCCTTGGCTGGTGTGGCTCTGAATCGAACACCAGCCTGTGAACCAAAATATCATCAGTTTGATTCCTGATCAAAGCACATGCCTGAGTTGTGGCCAGGTCCCCAGTTGGGGGTATGTGAGAGGCAACCAACTGATGTTTCTCTTGCACATGGATGTTTCTCTCCTTCCCTTCCTCTCTCAAAAAACAAATAGCAATTCATTTATTTTAAAAAATATTTATCAAATTAAGAGGAACAGGAATTATACTAAACTGGCTTTGAATTGCATGGACTTAAGCAAAATGCTCTTGTGTGACAACTAAAACCAGTTGTTAAGAATGAAAATGAAACAAATCAGTGTGAACAAGAACAACATGGTGGTGATGGTGATCTCTGTATATTGACTTATATTTATGTTTTAGCTGTTTGAAAAAGTCAAAGAAGTATGTCCGAACGTGAATGAGAAGATCAAAGCTATTTACGCAGACCTCAACCACAGCGACTTGGCCATCAGCAAGGAGGACATGCAGGAGCTGCTGTCCTGCACGAACATCGTCTTCCACTGCGCCGCCACGGTCCACTTCAACGCCACTCTCAGGTCCGTCCCCGCTTCCCTCTCATAACTTGTGTGTGTGTGTGCGTGTGTAAGGACACGTGTGTAAGTCTCTTTATGGTTTCTGTTTTTTTTTAAAGATATTCTCAATAAAAAAAATACTAAGGAGTAAAACTTCTCCAAGAAACCACATTCCAGGGATAAGCATTTAATATTGTGGAGACTATCCATTCTAATTTTTCTTTATGCATCCATAATAAAATAGAACTATGTTTAAATTTACAAACAAAGGCATCATGCTGAGAACATTTTGCCTACTGCTCAGTTGTATTTTTATTTCTCACTGGCAGCGAGTAATCTATTCCACTTTGTTAGTGACTGCATGATACTCCACTGTACACAGATGTAATAGACTGAACCAGTTCTGAACTGGTGGATAGTTCTTAGATTTTTCTAATTTTTCACTATTCTAAATAACTCTGCAATGAACATCTCAGTGCACACGTTGTTGTTTTATTTTTAATGCCTATGTGTGCTTCCCTCTGGATAAATTCCCAGAAATAGAATTGTTAGATGTGAATCAAATACACTCCTTTATGAACAGTTTGTATGTTGTCATGTAAGGCTAGCCTACTCTCCGAAGAGGTGGTATCTCAATTTACTCTGTCCCCATGCATCTGAACGCTCCTTTCCAGCACTCACAACAATACCATATTACGGTTCTTTATTTCTCTTTAATGTCGTCAGTATGACCATGGAAATGACAGTGTGTGTTTTGATTTTTTTATTTCTTTGACAATCAGAGAGGTTAAAGATGTTTCAATGCTGGTTGGCATTTTACACTTTTGGGAAATATCTATCCATGGTTTTTGCCTATTTTTCTTTTGTGGCTTTTTTTTCTTATAAATTTTAAGATTTCTTGAATGATTCAGCAGTTCTTTGTTTTTTTATTTTCATAAGGTTCCAGGTATTTTAACAGTTCATCGTCTGTTATCAATCTTATTTTTACTAGTTATGAAATTATTTGAAAACTCTTCTAGTGTTTTTGTTTTATTTTCATGTTTCAACTTTGACCCATTTAAAATTGATTTAGCTATAAACAGGGATGAATAGTGGGGAAAGTTCGATAAAAAGAAGACTGATGTAGGTATGAAAGTAGAGTAAGCTTTTTTATTAATTCCTAATAGATGGTTCTTTCTGAAACATTACATGATTTATTTTTGCTCTTTATTTCAAAGGAAACATTAAATCCCCATTTTTAACTGTTTAGTTTCATTAATTAGACTTTCTCTTTCAACATCATAGTACCTTAATTACTGTAATTTTATTTTATTAGGCAAGTATACACACATTATTCTGTGCAAATAGGATTTTCTTGACTATTCTCACCTGCTTATACTTCCTGATTAAACTTACAATAATCTTACCAAGTTTTTAAAAGGGTTGGAAATTTGATTGGGATTACATTGAACCCGTAGATCCACTTAGAAAAACTTTAACATATTGCAAACATTGGTTCTTCCTATCCAAGAACAATATATGTCTTTCCAATTATTCAATCTTTTTGTCATGACCTTAATGAAGTTCTTATCATTTTTAAATTCTAGAGTCTATTAATTTATTATTAATTTGATATATTTTTAAATGTTGGAATTTAAATATGTGCCTCTCTTCTACTCTATTCTTTCATGGTTGTTTCTATACAAGAAAACTAGTGCTTTTTTTTTTTTTTTTTGCATAACTTTTAGGAATGCACACCTTACTGAATTGACTTATTGTCTATCCCAGATTTCATTTTAGCTGCTTCTGTTTGCTTTCTAGATATACAATTATATAATCTGGCATTGGGTTTGTGACCGCCTTTACCACATTTGTACCTGTTAATTTTATTTTCCTAATTACAAGGCTGGAACTTCAGAGCAATGTCAAGTTATAGTCGGGATTCTAGGCATGCTTGACCCTGACTTTGAAACCATGAAGCATGGTACGGACTAGCTGTATTTCCTTCTCTTCATCTTCTCCAGACATGCCGTGCAGCTTAATGTCACTGCCACCCAGAAGCTCTTGCTCATGGCCAGTCAGATGCTGAAGCTCGAAGCCTTCATACATATCTCCACTGCCTTTTCAAACTGTAACCTGAAGCACATCGATGAAGTCATCTACCCATGCCCTGTGGAGCCAAAAAAAATCATTGATTCCATGGAGTAAGTTGGGGCAAATGAGGGACAGGGGTGGGCAGATTGCTGTTCTCTTTGACTGGTGGCAGTCGTTCATTAGTGAGGTAACAATGGGAAACACCTTTGAAACAAAGTGCTTCGAAGTGGTGTTAGCTTTAGCGCCCCAGGCCCTGCTATTCCCTCTATCTGCGGATCTTGTTAAATAGTTTAGGGTTGAATGCGGGTGCTCAGGGATACTTTACATAAAAGTGATATCTCACTTCTTAGTAAACTCGGCCTGGTCACTGAAGAAAGTTTACCACATGGTTTAAAAGTTCAGAAGACAGGCTTTGGAGTCAGACTGACAAGTGTTCACCTTTAGGCTCTACAACTCTCTAGCCGTGTGGTGCTGAGCAAGTGCCTTGGCCACTCTGAACTTCAGCTCCTTCATTTGTAAAATGAGGCCAGTAATAGTGCCCATCTTATAGTTATGATAAACTGACAAACACAAGCAATTATTTCAGTGTTAGGGATGTTTAACAGCAGATAATCAAATGGTTGGTAAAGAAAAACTAATAGCAGGAATTCCTCCCAGATCCGGCGGGAGGAATCAGTCTCTCTTATTTTTTTTTTAAAGATTTTATTTATTTATCTTTAGAGTGGAAAGGAAGGAGAGAGGGAGAGAAATATCAATGTATGGTTGCCTCTTGTGTGTCCCCTGCTGGGAACTGGCCTGCAACCCAGGCATGTGCCCTGACTGGGAATCAAACCACAATCCTCTGGTTTGCAGGCCCGCGCTAAATCCACTGAGCTACACCAGTGAGGTCAAGGAGTCAGTCTCTTGACCCTTTTGGCCGAGACATACTTCCCTCACTTTTCTGTTGTGCAGGAGAAATATTATCTAGCCTTTTTGTTTTCTTGCCAACCACCTTATTCTTAGCATCTGACCTCAGTCTCAGAATAAGTATCTGTTTTCCGCTTCTTTGTTCTTTCCCTCCATTTACTAAGTTTACCTTTTTCATTTGTTTTATTTTAACTCTGCATAAAAAGTATTACAGCAGAGAAAAAATAGACTATTTCACAGTGAATTTGTCAGACTGTAATTTCATACAACACTTTAATTCCATTTAAGATAAACTCTTTAGAAAGAAGATTTAGCTAAATCAAGAGTTCAGTCCCCTCAGGGCAAACATTTTTATCTCATATACTCTGAGAATAGATATTTTTACCTGTCATTAAAAATATCCAGGACAAAGAAGACTGAAAGTCATTTTAAAGACCTGGAGGTTCCTTAAAGTTGCTAATAAATCGTGATTTGCTTAATTGGTGAGAAGAAACCTCTCCAAGGCCAGAGTCTGTCAGGAGAGGCAGGGAAAAGACAGAAGTCGAAGTCCTGCGCCTCGGGCCACATCCCGGGGGGAACTGGTTTGTCGGTCAGTGGGCTGCTGGCCTCCTTGGAGAACTGTGTCTTGGGAGATAAGGTGCTGACGTGTCGGCAGGCCCAGGAAAGGGGCCACCCTCCTTCGATTCCGACCCTGGCCCTGAGATTCCACCGACTCAGTGCACCGCTGACCTCTCGCACCCAACAGACTGTAGCACCGTTGGAGCCAGCACGGTCGTTTCTGAGGGTGCCCCAGAAAAAAGAGGTGGGAAATAAACACTCGGTTCACCTGCAGTGGGAGGGCTCTCCAGGTCCGTCACACAGCCTCCTCCCTCCCAGACTGAGTCCGGGCACTCGACACCCCTCGATTTCAAAGAGGGATAAACTCACCTTCCAGAGCAGGTCTGGATTTCTTCTCATGTACTGCGCATCCCCCACACTCAGCCACTATCTGTATGTCAGCCCATAGAGACAGCTAATTGCTACATGATTTATGATCCAGCTGTCACTGACACTTGTCCAAAATTTATGTTTCTGTCCTTTACTGTTCTCCAAGGAGAGTGATCACTTAAATAAATATGCAGCCAAACAGAACTAGGAAGGAAATCATATTTTATATCAGCAGAATGCATTTTGAATGCAATTAAGGAGCTTAGGTATTTTTTGTAAAACGGGGGAAAAGGCACACCCACCGTTTATCAATTCAGAATGCTATGTCGTCCAGGACCACCCGTTCGACTGCGCCCTCTCGGCCCTCCCCTCCATTTGCGCTCCAGTCACAAGGAAGTAATTGCTCCTCTGTCTCATGCTACCTGCCTTTGTGTATCTCGGCTCTGTTCCCAAAGGCGACTTCACCTCTGCTCCAGACATCAGAGTTCTGCCCTAGAATCCCTCAGGCTTAGGGCCCCATGTTTGTTCTAAATATCCAGATGCTTATTCGTATTCTCCATTAGACAGGAAGCCTCTCAAGGGAAGGGAGGGTGCCTGGCTCCTTCTTGCTCTCCATTGCCAGCAGACAGTGGGGACGCTAATATTTGCTGAATGGATGAAACTTGTTCTATTGCATTCACTGGTCATAGTTCAGGTGGTTCTGGCTGGGGGTGGGTGATGTTTGTTTGTTTGTTTGTTTGTTTTTGACGAATCAAGTATAGATGACAGGATTCATAGTAGGTTGTTATTCTGGGATGTAAAGTTTTATTTGTAAAATACCTGTAAGGTCCTGACTGGTGTAGCTCAGTGGTTTGGGTGTCATCCTGTAAATCTTTGTTGTCCTGCAAACCAAAAAGTTGCCAGTTCAATTCCCAATCAGGGCACATGCCTGTGACGAAGGCTAGGTCCCCAGTTGGGGGTGTTCGAGAGCCAACTGATTGATATTTCTCTTGCACACCGATGTTTCTGTCACACATTGATGTTTCTCTCCCTCTTTCTTCCTCCCTTCCCGTTTCTCTAAAAAGAAATAAATAAAATCTTTAAATAAAATAAAATAAAGTAATGAAATAAAATAAAATATGTATAAGCTCACACCTTAGCCCTGTTTCTGGGGGCTCATTTTCCCCCCTAAACTTCAAATAAAGCCTGGGTGTTAAAATTTTGATTAACCAACTACATCAGTGTTCATGGCTCTTTCAGCAACTCCTATATCAAATGGAATTCTTTAAAGTTCAGGAATCACAAATACTATTAAAGTTATCCTGAATAAATACTAATTTACCTCCTTTAGTTGCTTTGTTTTAAATATATATTTCCTCTCTGATTTACTCTCTATTTTAATGGACATAAAGTTAAATTAAAAGTGTTTCCCAAGATTTTTAGGTTTTCATTTTTTGGAAAATTTTTATTAATACTAATACTCTGGGACCTCACAGCTCTCCTTGTTCTTAGTATTCCAATGGCCCTCATAAAAAATAATTTTTAAAAAAGGGGGAACCAGGAATTAGACAACAAGATGACCTTAAAGCTGTACCTGGGCTTTCTAACCTCGAGACAATCACTTGTGTAAATACGTTAATTGGCTGTGGGGAATTGTCCACAATGTAGTTGTATACCAAATCATCACAATATTCACTTTTATAAGTATTTCACAATTTCATTTATCGATTATACCATAGTAAACCTGAAAAATACAATAACAAAAAAAAAGAAAGAAAGAAACTCACCCATGAAGAACTAAAAGGACCCTTTCTTTTTCCAGAAAACCAATTTAATGGGAATTCCAGGTCTGGGAAATAAAAAGAGGACTGGGGCTTTTTGCCAGGAACTTTCCCAGTTGAGTAGGCCCAAGCGCTCCCGCTCAGCGCTGTGAATAAAGAGTCCTGAAGGGGACCCTGAGCTTAAACCTGACACCCACCATCCCAGCCCCACACCGCTGACCCTCCGCTCCCTTCCGCCCGGCGCAGGTCTGAAACGCCGGCATCACCATCGACCTGAACCAGTCTGAAAGATAAAACTTGATCGTATTAACATAAAAGCTTTAGCATAAACACATTTTAATAACCCCAGTGAAGAGTTAATGCTGTTAACTGGCGTGACAAGCGCGGCCACGAATCCGTGTTACACGACTGACTTTCCTGGCTCTCACGCCTGCAGCCGTCTTCCGGGCCTCATCCCACCCTCCGCAGTCCTGTGAGCGTGGACTGTGTCACCGCTCCTGCTCCCGTCTGCCTTTACAGTTCTAGCTTCTACACAGTGAGTGATATCTACCTCTAGAAACTCGTGTGCACAGATGGATCAGAGATTGCCAGTGAAATTCCAGTTTTTTTTCAGAATAACAGCTTAAGTGTGTTTATTTTTTTAAATGCATGTAACTGACAGGAAAGATAGGGCTTTGGGGCTGGTGCTTTCCATGTTTTTAAGGCCAAGGTCGCTTCTCTTAGGGGAGCCAGTGTAGCTGAAAGGGGCTTTTGCACCTGTGTAAAAGCCTGAACTAGCCCTGGCTGGTCTGGCTCCGTGGGTTGAGCATCGGTCTGTGAACCAGAGGACCAGCTGGTTCAATTCCCAGTCAAGGCCCGTGCCAGCAGCGGCACGCAGGAGGCAACTGCCCGTTGATGATTCTCTCCCTCTCTTTGTCCCTCCTTTCTCATCGGTCTCAGAATAATTAAATAAGTAAAATCTTTAAACAAAAAGAAAGCCTGAAATAACTAGAGTTAGGAACTAGAGAACTGGGTCTGTACGTATTTACTGCTTTATTTAACATACTTCAATCAGTCTAGTGACTGTGGGTTAAGAAGGAAATGATGACTATTGTTAAGCAGTTACTGTGAGCAAAGGCTCTTTCTGACATTTAATTCCTGAACATGACACTGTTGGGTTGATATTACCACTATCACCACAATACTAAGAGAGGGACAATCGGGTAGAGAGCCTAAGTAACTCGTCAGAAGCCTCTGGGCCCGTGAGTCGCAGAAACGCAATTTTCCTCCGTAGCTGCGTAATTCTGTCTACGTGGACATAGTCTTTCCAGTATACCCACAGGCTTGGCAGAGCCAGAGATTAAAAGGTGCTTTCTTAACATACAGACTGTGTTTCCAAGGCGCTCGCCACCAAGCATGAACAGAGCAGGCAGATTATGTATGGGGTGTGGTGGAGCAGCTGGTACATATTAAGTTTGATGGAACTGGACGGAGTAGGAAGACTCTAAAGACAGTCATGGGAGATGGACTCCAAAGAGCAGATGAGGTAGGGCACATCTGAGGCAGAGCAGTAGCAGCAGGCACCCCCGGGGCGTGTTCGAGATGCCCATGTGGGTCCATTTTGGCAGCACAGACGCTGGGTGCAGAATCAAGCTGGAGAAAGAGCCTGGGGCCATCCCGTGGAGATTTTGAATACCCTGAGGAGGATTGCATTTAACTCTGGGCTGTGGGGACCCACTGAAGGAGGGCTGTGTGTGTGTGTGTGTGTGTGTGCGTGGCATTCGTTAGTCAGTTGTTTTAGTTAAGCAAAGATTTGAATGGAAATGAGCAGGAACATTAATTTGGTCATGCCGGGGAAGGGAAGTAGATGGGCCGGGGAAGTGGCCTGAGGCAGGCAGACGGGAGGGAGTGGAGGAGAGGACTGCAAAGGGGCATGGCATCAGATGTAAAACACCTGTGTTTTGGGAGAAAAATACAACTGGACAGGGCTAATGCTTTGCCTAGGGGTCTTACACATATTTAACTAGCTATCAGATTAGAAGATGCGTACTGTCACAGTTTGCATTTTTAAATAGTTCCAGGATTTTAAATCTTTTAAAGCTTCATTCTCTTGAAGTTTTCACTCAAAGAAGCAATGCCTTTTTGAGAGCTAATCCCAACTTATGCGAACTGAATGACTTATATTTGTGAAGTTGAGTTCTTTTAAATAAGCGATCTTCCAGTTGGCCTGGCCACAAGAATCACCACATGATTGGGATATCACTCCTAAAGGTTGAGTTAGTGGTTCTAAGATAGAACCTTAGAATCTTCCAGGAATCCGGATGTCTGTCAGAGGCTTCCTGCTAGTCTTAGAGCCAGCAAGCATGGGAAATAATGTTTTAAAGAGTTTTCTCGGGTAGCGGTTTTCATTTGCAGCGGGGTGCCTTCGAATTCCTATAATCAGTGCAGCCTCTTTCCCCGACTTTCCTCACCTTCTGTTGTCTTTTAATTTCTAGATGCTTTAATTCAATAAAAAAGTTCCTGATAGATTTGCTAAGAATCTACCTGCTAAGAAACACACTTTTGAAGCTACCAGGCACAGTTAATCTGCCATGTGACAAAGGAAAGGTGTTTCTTGATCAAAGGGCTAATGCTTTGCCTAGGGGTCTTATACATATTTAACTAGCTATCAGATTAGAAGGTGCGTATTGTCACAGTTTGCATTTTTAAATAGTACCAGGATTTTAAATCTTTTAAAGCTTCATTCTCTTGAATGAAGAGAGAGCTCCATCAGCTCTGGCGGGTGGGCCGAGGGTGGAGGGTGAGAAGCAAGAAGACAAAAGCCACCTGCAGCCCCAACCCCCAGCGTGGCCCTTTGGGGGTGATGGAATGAAGTCGAATGTGGGAAAGTAGCTTTGCCTTGGTGCTGAAGCTCACACTGTGAACAGGAAGAAAATGATCTGTGCTCGGGGCCAAGAGGCCAATTTCAGCACCTGTGCTTTCATTTTCAAGACTGCCTTATCTCAAGATGGCATCTAAGTAGGTGACACAAAATTGAAAATTCAGTGTGCTTATAATATTATTAGGCTTTAACTATAAATCAGAGCAGGGTCAGATTGTTTCTTACACAAGTTGAAAACTGTTCATGTTATCAGGCTGTTGGAGGCCAGAATAAGTGCTCAATAAAAGTTTGGAGGAAAATGCTGAAGCCCATTCAACACAAGCATTAGGCTCAGATGTATATACCCTCCTCCTCCCCAGTAAAAGTTTAAATTAACTCTGAAGCCGACCCTGACAAATGGAGGTCGGTCAACATCTACAGGCTTTTAGCTTCTCAACGCCTCCTCCACTGCCAGGGGGCACTTTCAGTTCTGCTTCATTCTCTACCAAGACATCCGTCCACCCCGGCTGGTGTGGCTTGTTGTATTCGAATGGCGAGAAACCAAATGTCCAGGCACTTAGAGCTCGTGATGTTATTTATTGGCCAAAAGCTTTACCTGCGCAGGGGCGAACTTCCCCAACTGTGACCGGAGTCACGTAGCTCCTCAGAGCTGCACTATGGAAGTCGCGCCTGGCTTACAGACTACAGGGGTTTTATAGAGCGCAGCAAGCAAGCAGTATCCAGAAGCAGATGTGGCTGTTGGCGATTGGTGCAATTGAACACAGCTTTTTCTTTTGATTGGCGGGGTTACTCGTTGGCGGGCAGATTCTGGCGGGCTGCCTTGCTCCACATATTTACCTTATTTGGCTATTCACTTGGCTAACCACTTACCCTATCTTCCTGGAACATTCTGGGGGCGGGGAGTACAGCCTTAAGCAATAACATCCGTTTTGTCGTAACCTTACATGGCTCAGTGGACTGAGCGTGGGCTGCGAACCAAAAGGTCGCCAGTTCAATTCCCAGTCAGGGCCCATGCCTGGGCTGCAGGCCAGGTCCCCCAGTGGGGGCTGCGTGAGAGGCAACCACACAGCGATGTTTTTCTCCCTCTCTTTCTCCCTCCCTTCCTCTTTCTCTATAAATAAATAAATAAGTACACATCCATCCTCTTTCTTCCTTTCCACAGTCTCCCTGCAACCTCACCTCCTTCTGAGTCCACCCATTCACTCCTATCATTGGCCAGCTAAGCTTCCCAAAACCTGTCACAGAATATAAATTAGCCAATGAAAACCATCATATGGGAGAACACCCATTCACTGGATTAAATTAGCTGGTTCCTGGGGGCAGAAAGATGATTGGACACAGATTTTAAAAACATAATCCATTCTCTCTGGACTCATTGAAAAGTGGGGCAACAGACACCTGAGCAAGTACCTTGGGCATGACAGTCGCCATGATGGAGGCAAGAACACGACTCGGAGGAAAGAAGGAGGGAGCAGATGCTCCCAGGAGGCAGCGTGTCCAGTACTCACTCTCCGGGGAGTTTTCCTGACACACTGGTCTGCTTGCCCTGCTTCCTGAATAAGAAAATTGAGATTAAAAAAAACACGTATTCCTCATGCTATCTCATGCAAGAAGTACATAAATGATGAAGTTGTGAATGATATTAAGAGATTGATTCCATAAGTTTCAAACCAGAAAGCAATATTTAGAGGAAATTGTGGGTATGTATACACACACACACATTACTTTCTGAAATCTTTAATAACTTTGTGCACCTTTTTAGTCAATTTAAGTAGCTTAGAATTTGGGGCCCGTGGGTTCAAAACATCTTCTCGAGTGCACCAGAGGGCATTTGGTTCACTTCAGAAACGTGCTTTGGTTTATGTGGTGTCTTCTTCTCCATGCTAACTTACTTACTGTTTTAAAAATGAACCAGAACAAGTCACAGCAGCACATCAAATTTTGGTAAAGAAGAGCACAAACTGATTATTCATCCCAAAAAGGGCACCACCTGACAAGTGGACGTGTGTTCCTGTCACACTCAGGTCTGTGAACGCGGCAAGTGGCTGGATGAGACAGGCCCTGGTTGCCCGGCTGCCCTGGAAAAGATATTTGAAAGCCACTACCGCCTCTGTAGATATATGCCCCTTGGTTGTTTTACCAAAGATAAGAATGCCTTAGGTCGACTGGCTCATTTTGTTTTATCAAAAAGCTTCAAGTGCAGTTGTGGACATTTCTGTTGGCCCTCACGATAACCTAAAACTTTAGAGCAGATGTAATTATTGCCATCTTCACTACTAAAAACGGGGGAAATGAGAAGATGGTACAGCAAAATACAGGTGAAGCTACGAAGAGTAGAGGCAGGCCGTCTACCAAACACTACAGCTTCTGAAGTGTGTTGCTGAGAACCCACGAAACCTACATTTCTGAGAAGCAAACTCCCCCTCCCCCTTGGTCAGGGCTCTAGCTGGTACCCCTTGGGTGCAGGCCCAGCAGCTGGGACCTGCCATGGACACAGCCCTAGGGCGTCTCAGGGGTCTGCTGTTTGCTTAGAGTTTATTTTCTTTGCAACCTTATCAAAATGAGGCTGCATTTCCATCAAATACGTGAATTGTATGTTTGGTGAATTATGTCTCAGTAAAGCTGTATTAAAAAAAGAGAAATTAGGCTATATTTCTTCTGACCCAGTTTTTGTAACCCGTATGTCTTTGCAGGTGCAGGAAATAAATTGTTCATGGGTTAGTTAACCTTTTGTTGACCCCCTAACAAGATGAGCAAAAGGTAACCTCATTATAAAGGTGGAGAGCTGCCTGCATCGTCCCACACTCTCTCCTGACCCTCAGGGGCTATACGATTGGAATACCTATTTTTCTGAGTATTTGGAGTTGTTTTTAATTCTCAGAACTTCTCAGACCTCCCCTATTCAATTTAAATTGAAAGACATTTGAGCAGCAGCAAAGTGAAAAACCAAACATTATAGACAATGCTCATCTATTGCAAATGAGAGTTATTCAAATGGAGCGTTGTGTTTCTGAAAGTCTTGGCATAAACACATCTTAAATGCTCAACAGTTTGAAATGGGAGCAAAGCAGTAACAGCTAAGATTTTTCTACAAGCAAAGTTAGTATGACTGAGCTCAGTTCTATAAGATAGAAATAAATGTGTCAAATCACACTAACATATTTAGTCTAATTTTTAAAAACTACATTATCAAAAGTTTGACCAAATAGATCCGCCAGCTAAGAGAAACATTACTTATTTAATTCTCGATAATATTATTGCTCTCTTCAAAAATTGCAGATAGACTTGGAGATTATCAAAATGGTTCTGACACCTTTAAAGAAAAATTAGGCTGTCGTCATGGTAACTCGGTTGTTTATTACACATATTTTGTTGTAAATAGAGGAACTCAGTAGTCACTATTACAGCTGCTTCAGAGAACTACAACCACTCCACTTGACAGACTATTATCAGTGATTCGAGCACTTCAGAATTCCCGGGAAATCTCTAGACGTTACTACCAAGCTATTAGCATAGACCCTAAACAGACCTTCAAAACATTTTATAGATTTGCTAAAACAGATTATAAGTCTGACAGATGTAGTTGCTTCCAGATGTAGTTGCTTTTATTTTGTTGAGGCATTCATTGGAATTTAAAAGCTGAATTTTGCAGGCGCATTGGGTGCCCCAGGGTGAGTGGGGCGGCCACGGAAGCCCCCAGGCCAGGGTCCGTACGGGGTCCGCACTCCGCAAATGCGCCCAGCACGCACCCAGCACGCAATGCAAGCTAAAGTGGAAGTTTCGTTTGAGTGTGAGTGTCTGTGTCTCAGTGTGGTTTTGGTCTATTGCCTAGGTCTAACATACGTTGCTATATTTTTTAAAGAAGGGTAGAGAAGGAGAGAGGGAGAGAGGGAGAGAAATATCAATGTATGGTTGCCTTTCTTGGGTCCCCTGCTGGGAACTGGCCTGCAACCCAGGCATGTGCCCCGACTGGGATTCAAACCCGGATCCTCTGGTTTGCAGGCCTGTGCTCAATCCACTGAGCTACACCAGCCAGGATGCTAGAATTCTTTTTCACTCTGACTACCTTCAGGTGGTTGGACGACGCTATTGTCGAGGAGATCACGCCCAAACTGATCCGGGACTGGCCCAACACTTACACCTACACGAAGGCCTTGGGAGAGATGGTCGTGCACCAGGAGAGCGGGAAGCTCAACATCGCCATCGTGAGACCCTCCATCGTGGGAGCAACCTGGCAGGAGCCCTTCCCAGTAAGGCCGCTCACATGGATGCCTTGCTCCGGGTCCAAGTCTGCACCCTTCTAGCTCAGTGTCTTTCTCTCTTTCTCTCACTGCCCCCGCCCCCCCCGCCCTCTGTCTCTCTCTCCAGGATGTATAGCTGAGTGTAGGAAATCAAACTCAAACCCATTTTAACCGGGCAAAATTCCACATTTGGTTCAGGAATTATTCCGCGCGAGGCCCCCCCTGGGACTTCCACCGACTGCTCTGGAGTTGGGTGGAGACCTCAAGTCAGCTTCTCATTAATGCCAATCTTAGAGTTTCCATAGGCGATAGTTTCATTTCTTGCCTTCCCGCTGTAGTTTAAATATACAAGAACGTTCTTGATGGCGAAATCGGTGGTATTACATATGCCAGGATAAATATCACAGCTCACAGAAGGTGTTCAGTTGATGAATAATAACTTTTAACCTCTGTATACCACTCTATGCTTTTGAAAGCACCTGGGATTAAATTGTCTTCTTTGAAGTGATTCTGTGAAGTTTTCGGGCCATAAACATTTGAGCTGCACTGTTTAATGACAATGCCGATTTTGAAGTTGTCTGGTGTGTAAAGCAGGGCTGTAACTACCACTTTGGAGAGGTGGCCGGATGAGGCAAACTTGGGGAGTGCGGAGCAGTGCCTGGTCCTGAGTGACAGGCCCGAGAAAGAGCCCCTCCTTCTCCCCTCTTCTGTCTCCTCTGCCACTTCACACATGCTTTTCAACCTTTACAGATAAAGAAACAGACACAATAAGGTCAACTGTCTTGCTCAGGGTTGAAGAGACAAATTCGAAACAACGTTTTCCTCCAACTGCTCCTAAACATAATCTTCCCTCTAACATCTCTAAGCAAGCTAATGAGATAGATAGATAGATAGATAGATAGATAGATAGATAGATAGGATGGTATGGCTCTTGAAATGCTCAAGAAAGGGATAATTCCTACAAATCATGTTTGAAACGTTCTCCTGGGGAGAGGAAATCAGGTCCCAGATGGAGGAAGATGGTGGTTGATGAATTGGTTAGCAAAGCATGATATTAATACAAGTCCGATTTAGCCCCTAAGATGTCTTTAAAACTCTCCATAACTCCTGCTGGCAGAATGTCAATTCCTGCACAAATGAAAGGCAGAAACTGTGCAGTGCTTTGCCACTGACCTTTGTTTGTGTCGTGGGAACTACGGGATCAGAGGGTCAGACAGGCTGGGATCTCAAGGCTCCTGTTTGAAACGGATTAGGATTCGACTGCAAATGTCCCGAAGGCATTAGAATTCTCAGACACGTATAACCAATAGAAATCTTCTTTTTTTTTTTAGGGCTGGGTCGATAACATACATGGACCCAGTGGGATCATTATTGCGGTATGTATAATGATGTGGAAATAACTCCTTGCAATGCAGTGGAGGGGTAGTACCTAGTAACATGCTTAGCGTTGGCTTAGCTTTACTGATCCAAAGCCATAAATGTTACTTTACTAACTGCAATCGAAGCATCTTATCTCAGTTTTGCTGATTGAAAAACAGAGTCAGAATGAAATTACTTTGACTTTTGGATTTTATTATCAGAAAAACTGACATGCTGTGATATCAATTACCATTCAGGAATTTGTTTTTGGAAAGCCTTTGAGCATTGAGGACCATGTCTGTAGTTCCCCTTTATCCCACTAGATGGGGGTGTTTCCTCCTTTTCATTGTTCATTAATAGCTTGAATTAACGCAGTGAACTGGGCATTAATAAAAATCATATTCATAAAGACGATTAAATTCTTGACTATAAAACACATGCAAGAATTTATGTGTGTGGATATAGGTTACATAAATGCATAAAATACATCAATAACTAGTTCTTAATAAATATAAGAATGAGAACTACCAATGGAGCAAAGATTTCAAATTAAAAATTGACGACTATAGGAAACTTTACAACAATAATTTTCTCACAGACACGGAGAAACGTGAATGGTTCCTTTAAGTCAGCAGCCCTGTGTCTGCTCGCAGTGAGGACGGAGCCAGTCTGAGCCAGAGTGAAGCATTCTAGGACCGGGACCCCCATGCGCTTCTCTTAGTTTAAATCTTACAGACTCAGCGTTGGACTCTGCCTCTGTTCTCAGAGCTAGATCAACATGAACTGAGATACAAACATCAGACAGTGAATTATCACTACTTGTCAAAGACAGTGATATTGAACTTTCTGGTTTCTTTTATTTTCTAGCAGCTTCCACTTTCTCTTTTTTTGTTCTCTACCTGCCTTCTTCTTTAAGGCTTTGTTAGGGTAACATTTGGTAACTGAGAACATCATTATTTTAACATGACCCAAGGGGTATGTTCCATGACATTGTTTATAAAATTGCACATTTATTCAAGTTATCTAAAATTTTCCAGTCCTCTCTCCATACTTCTGGTTAAGAGTGTTCACCATTGTTTTCTGTGCTCCTGCATATGTCTCACCAGGAGATTACAAGAGTCCAAGCTTTATTTACATCCTGAAGTGGGGAGAAGGAGAGAAACATCGATTAGTTGCCTCTCCTATGTTCGGACTGGAGACGGAACCCACAACTCATTTCCAAAGGTGGGGACAGAGAAGGCCAAAGTTTTTCACTTGGACTTCAGACTTCCAGTCAAGATGGAGGTGTAGGTAAACATGACTCGCCTCCTGGAACAACCACAACAAAAATCACAAGTAAACTACAAAACAGCTATCACCCAGATTTGCCAGAAGATGGAGCTGTATGGAAGTCCAATAACCAGGCAATTAAAGAAGTCATATTCATTCAGATGGATAGGAGGGGCACAGACAGGAAGATTCAGAGACACGTGGTGGTCCCACACTCACCTGTGTTGGATAAAAAATGGGAGGGATATCTCAGGAGTGAGGGACCCCAGCTCCACACCAGCACCCCCAGCCCAGGGTTCCAGTGCCAGCAAGATAAGTCCCCATAACTTCTGGCTGCCAAAACCCATGGTTGTTGGGGCAGCAGAAGAAACGGCAGGAAGGTCAGGCATCTCCTCTTAAAGGATCCGCAATGAACGTAGGACTTACACAGACTCACTCCCTCTGAACTCCAGCACCAGGGCAGCAACTTGAAGGGCACAAGTGGCATATGGGGGGAAACTGAAGCTTCTGGCATCAGGACAAGTGCTGGGGGACAGCTCCCTCCTGGACAGAGCTCCAGAGGCCAGGCAACAGCGTTGTCCTTTTTCTAAGCCCTCCCCTCACAGAACTACAGAGTGGTGACACCATGTCTGAAACCATCAACCTGGTTCACATAGGTTGCCCTGCCCTGGTGCTTACCTAAGGCTCCACCCCATCCAACTTATGGCTGTGCTTTTTCATAATAGTCCATGCTACTAAGACAAGGAGTCAAAGCAGCTCTACCTAACACATAGAAACAAACACAGGGAGGCTGCCAACATGAGAAGACAAAGAAATAAGGACCAAATGAAAGAACAGAGAAAAACTCTAGGAAAAGAAGTAAACAATGTGGATACAAGTAATCTACGAGATGCAAAGTTTAAAACACTGATGAGGATGTTCGAGTGCATACGTCACAGCATCAAAAAGACCCAGGCAGAAATGGTTACACTGAGTGAAATAAAGAAAAATTCACAGGGAATCAGCAGTGGAGTAGATGTTGACAAGAATCAAATCAATGATGTGGAACACATGGAAGAAAAAAATCAATTAGAACAGCAAGAAAAAAAATTTCAAAAGAGGATATTTTATATCTATTTCTATAGACTCTCTGTCAGGAGGCTCTGGGACAACTTCAAACACACCAACATCTGAATCATAGGGGTCCTGAAAGAAGAAGAGGAAGAGCAAGAAATTGGAAATCTATTTGAGAAAAATAATGAAAGAAAACTTTCTGAATTTGGGGAAGAAAATAGACATGGAAGCACAGAGAGTCCCAAACAAGACCCAAGGTCCCAAAGAGGACCACACCAAGACATATCATAAATAAAATGCAAATATTAAAAATAAAGAGAAAATCTTAAAAGCAGCAAGAGAAAAGGAGAGAAAAACAAAGGAGCTCCCATAAGACTGATTTCAGCTGATTTCTCAAAAGGAACTTTGTGGGCTAGAAGGGAAGTATTCAAAGTGATGAAAAGCAAGGACCTACATCTAAGATTGCTTTATCCAGCAAAGCTATCATTTAGAATTGAAGGGCCCATAAAGTGCTTCCCAGGCAAAGTAAAGCTAAAGGAGTTCATCCTTACCACACAATCATTATATGAAATGTTAAAGGGACTTATTGAAGAAAAAGAAGATCAAAACTACAAACACTAAAATGGCAATAAATTCACAGCTATCAAAAACTGAATCTAAAAACAAAGTAAGCAAACAAGCAGGACAGAAATAGAATCATAGATAATGAGATCATTTAGATGGTTACCAGTTGGGAGGGGAAGAGGGAGAGAGGGGGATAAAGTATAGGGGTTAGGAGGTACAAATAGCTAGGTACAGAATAGGCAGGGAGAGGTTAAGAATAGTATAGTAAATGGAGAAGCCAAAGAACTTATATGGGTGCATGACCCACGGACATGAACTAGGTGGGGGAGGAGCACTGGAGAGAATAGGATGTATTGGGGAAGGCAAAGGGTAAGAATTGGTAGAACCGTAATATAATCAATAAAATATATTTAAAAAATAAAAAAATTAAAAATTTCAAACTGGTATCTTCTGTCCAAGGAGTCAGTTACAAGAAAACAGAAATTAGAAACATAAGAAAGTGCTAACAACCACTAAAATCAATGTTGGAAATATGCAAGGTATAAATAATCAATTACTTCATAAAATAAAACTTTTTCCTTATTTACTGACTTATTTATTAGCATGACTTATTCATTAACATGAATAATTCCCAATTCTCATCAGTACAACATGTGTGATCTGTGAGGTGAACTAAGATACCAAGTGAGAAGTAAATAATGGTGGCCTTTTCCGAAGGAATAACAAAGTTGTTAAATGGTAGAATTTTTTTTTAAGATTTTATTTCTTTAGAGGAGAAGGTAAGGAGAGAAGGAAAAAAATATCAATGTATGGTTGCCCTCGTGCGTCCCGTGCTGGGAACTGGTCTGCAACCCAGGCAGGTGCCCTGACTGGGAATCGAACCAAGATCCTTTGGTTCACAGGCCCGTGCTCAATCCACTGAGCTCCGCCAGCCAGGACAGATTTTTTTTTTTTTTTTAAGATTTTACTTATTCATTTTCTCAGAGAGCGGGGCAAAGGAGGGAGATAGGGCGAGAAACCTTGATGTGAGAGAGAAACATCCATTGCTTGCCTGTGGGACATGCCTGATCTGGGACCAAACCCACCACCCAGGCACGCACCCCTACTGAGAGCTGAACCTCCGACTTCCTACTGTACAGGATGACGCCCACACAACCGAGCCACACCGGTGGGCAGAAATGTATTCATTTCACAACATAAATATTTCTTAAACTTTTAGTGTCTGCTGTTGCTCATAAGTTAGTAAGTGCTGGCAGAAAACAGCAAAATTTGAGTAGTAAAAACTAATACAATACAAATGGGAAATTTGGGAGACCTTAATTCTTAAAATATCTTATGAATTAACTTTTAAGATGTGAAAAACTATTCTTGGTGTTTGTTAATTAATTAAATCTATTACCTCTCACAAATTTGAGATTTCAGTCCATAAAGGATCTAAGGACCACTCACTAGTGGTTCGCAGAAATGTTGGCGTTTGAGATGTCCGTGGCTGGAAAGCTGGGTGGTCTGAGAGACGTCGGCCTCTGTATCGTAACCTAGTCAGGGGCGAATCAATGCTAGCTGTCACTCCCGCTGGCATCATTACTGGCGCCCGCTGTTACTGAAGATCTGGCTCAATATGCTGCTTTCTTCTTCCCATGCAGACTGGAAAAGGCTTACTCCGGGCCCTGAGATGTACTCCAATGGCTGTGGCAGACCTAATTCCAGTCGATACGGTCGTCAATCTCACCTTGGCTGTAGGATGGTACACAGCGATTCACAGGTGTGGATGCTAGGCTGGCTTTCAGAGATTTGGTGATAAGGAGGGTACATTTGTTAGGCTTATTTTTGGAATATATGCATTTTATTATAGGAGACCCCAGGTGTAAGAGGGATCTGCTTCAATAATTTACGTTCCAAATATACCATCGTCCATGGTATATTTAGTATATTTAGTATATTTAGTTCCAAATATACCATCGTCCATGCAGAGTTGTTTTATGAATACTGCTTAATGCTGCTGCATTTGTCCTAAAGTAACAAACGCTTTACATTAGCCATAAAATTATTTGTAACTAAAATGCCTTTCTTTCTATTTAGTAATCTGATATAGAGCTTCTTTTTTAAGGCAAAGGAGATAAAAGTGGGTGAAATGAGAACATCTTTTATATTTCATGGACCTGTTGAGTTCCTGATAAATGCCAAAAGTTCAGCTCACCATGGGTGAGGATTTCCTACTGCAGACAAAAAAAAAAGGTTGTTTGTACTTTTGGCTTTGTTAGTAAATGATACATTAAATATTTTTTGTTATTTGATGTGAGACACTTAGAAGTTTTCCAAACCAGCAGGACTTAATCTGGATTTGGAAAAACACTGAGCCTATAGTTTTGCCTAATAAACATGTTCCTAAGTTGGAAATACAACGGGCTTTCTCATCGTGACACCTCCATTTGCTCCACGGCTACATCAGCCCATCTGAGATCTCTTTCACACACACACACACATACACTTTTCCTAACCTCTTCCATTGTGTTTATTAACCCAAAAAAGGAACAAAAGAAGGAAAGTTGCTAGGTTGCCTTACTCATGACAATTATTGAAAAAAACTTGTCTAAATATTATTTTCCCTTTTCTTCCTTTCATCAGTTATTCATTTTGTTGCCTTTATCTAAACTTTATTTCCATTTCCAGACCTAAATCAACGTTAATCTACCACTGTACGTCTAGTAGATTTAATCCCTGTCACTGGGGCAAAGTGGGTAAGTGCCTGTAGTGATGTTAACCACTATGTCTACCACGGGAAGAACAATTAGACAAAGTGTGTTATGAAGCTTAGAGTTTAATGGGGGGAAACGCACAACTAGGTAAAGAGAGAAAATATTTCTAATCCATACATGTGTACGAGTTGACTAGAATGTACCAAAGAAGGGTCGGTGGGAACATCTGCATGGTTGTAAGCAGTAAGGGGTCCGATGGCTAAAAAGATTTCTAAAAATAAGTGAAACCAAGTGGAAGTCAGCGAGTGTGAGCGAGGCTGGTGAAGAAACACCGCTCCTGCAGCGCCACTGCTCCTAGGCACACCCGCCTGCCCGTCGCCGCATCCCTGACAATGGGGCAGGACCAAGCAGATTTAGAAACGCCCAATAACATAAACTTTTATTATTGGTTAGTAATACTCTTCTTGGTTGTGCAGTTAGCCATGAAAGTAATCTTGAAAGTATCTTGTTGACAAAATCAATCCTGCATAGAGTAGAAACTGAACCAATGATGTGCTCCTTTGTCAATTTAGGAGTTGATTTTCTTGTCAATATCTGAAACTTTAGATGGTCTAGCTGTTTTTTTAAGGTACTAGATGCAGACGAAAAATTAAATGGACTTGATTTATTAGAATTTGATTTCTAATTCAGAACACTCAGCTGTGCTATTCCATTTGCAAAGTTGTTACTTCAGTGAAAATTAAAATGAAATTCCCTAGCAGCAAAGTTCTTTAGAACATATATCTGGTCATTTAAGTTATATAACTAAATAATTCTGAAAACACTTGGAAGTAAAAATAAATCTCCTCTACCTGAGTAACAGAATTAAGGTATCGCTCACAAAAAGAGGCATTAATAGATCCAAATAAGGTATTTTTAAGCTCTTAAAGATGCTACGTGTAAATTTTATTGAGATTCAAACTAGTCTTCTGTCATGCTAAAAATTCTTAGTATCTGTTTTATAGAATTATAGGATCTCAAAATAGAAAGTGATCTTAAAAATAATCTAGGCCATTTGAACTTTATTTCACATATGAGACCCAGTGAGAGTAAATGATCTATTTCACATTCAGATGGGGAGCTGGTCCCTGAAAGAGAAGACAGTTTTCTTGCTTCCCTTGGATTTGCTCTCATCACTCAGCTAGTGATTCTTAAAAGTGAACATGAATTTCTCCTGGAGGAGAAGAGTTCAGATTCCTGGGTCAGATGCTTCTTTTAAATAGAACAGTAATCATATTACCAAAATAATGGATGTCGTCATCATAACTGAATAATGAATTTAGGCATATCCTTCAAAAGTTCTACACAGATAAAATAAAAATGGAAGACAAATGAATAGCTTTGGGAAATAATTATTGAATTTACAGACTTACATTTAAAGTTTTCAATGAGTTTTTACCTAAGTAATAAGAAAAAAATATTATGAAAAGAATATTCACCCAGAGATAAGAGTGAACAGTTGAGTCTGCCATGTTCCCAGAGAAGGAGAAATCCCAAGGAAATCAAAGCCAGTGACACTCAAACCGAACCAGCATGGAGGGGTCCTGCCGTTACAGTTTCTCTGTTCCTTAAACCCTCAGGAGTAAGGTTTAAGTAACCTTTTATCAAGGTTTAAGTAAAATGTTAAGAAATGTCCTGATGGTTCTACAAGTAATGATTCCAAACAAAGAAATAAAGTCTGTAGGCTCTATCTTGGGAATTTTGGAATAGACTAGATAAACTTAGAATTGAATGATGGATTTAATTTTTTCTGAACAATGTATCACTATGCTGATTAAAACTCTGTCCCCCAGAAATTGTTTGAGAGTAAAGATTTCAAGAAGAGGACTCAAGTCCTAACCTATTCACAATGCCATGACTACTTGCCAGGATAAAAATCTTTTTTTTAAAGATTTTTATTTATTCATTTATAATGAGGGGGGAAGGGAGGGAGAAAGAGGGGAGAAACATCAATGTGTGGTTGCCTCTTGAGCTCCCCCTGCTGGGGACCTGGCCCACAATCCAGGCATGTGCCCTGACTGAGGAATCAAACCAGGGATCCCTTGCTTCCCGGGCTGGTGCTCAATCCACTGAGCCACACCAGCCAGGGAATTTGCCAGGATAAAAATCTTAATACTGTCTCAGAAACTGATTCCCAACTCCACACAGCCAGCGCTTATTCTCTATTGTTTTGGCCCATTTGCAAATGCCATCCACCACAATGGGCCCAAATGCTCTAAACTTACCACTTACTCTATTTTTCCCTCCAGGATTCCAAACCTTGGCAACATGTAAAAAAATCCCATTTGAGAGAGCTTTTAGGAGGCCAAATGCTGACTTCACAACCAACACCATCACAACCCAGTACCAGAACGCGGTCAGCCACTGGGCCCCTGCCATCATCTACGACCTCTATCTCTGGCTCACAGGAAGGAAGCCCAGGTGAGAGGCTGGGACAACAGCTTTAGGAGCATCACTGCATGGAAGATCAGGGTCCTAAAGTCCTTAGTCCTTACTGCAGCTTGGGATGAAAGGTGACAACTGAAGCTAAAACAATACACACACACACAGAGTTTGGGACAACTGGAATAATAGTGATGAGAAGTCCCAGAGGACCCCTACTTTAAAAATCCTTCATCATAAGAAAGGAAGTTAAATGTTAAGGAATTTGCTTGATGATTTCAGCAAGTAATCATCCACCCCAAAAGAGAAGCATCCCAGACTCTTGTGTCTGGGGTTTTCTAAATTGTTAGGTAATCTAAAAGAAAGGAAAAAAAATGATAAATCGTTAGGTAATCTTCAAATGTGCAATGACGGTAACACCCTCACGCACACAGGGGAAGATGCAGGATGACTTCCTCTTCCTTCTCACAACCATCCAAGGAGGATGTTCTCATCATCCCAATTTTACAAATGAGGAAACGGGAGCTAAGGGAGGAATTTCAAATAGTCTCAAAGACAGAAGAAACATTTGGAGAAATCTGAACTAGGTATACTGCCACCTAGAGGTGAGTGAAGAAATTAGAGGGAACAGGCGGAGTGAAAAGTGTGCAAATGCTGAGGCAGCTCAGTCGCCACGCGGCTGTGACAGGACATACTCATTTCTCGCTGTCTCACTTAAACGTTAGATGTGTCTGAGGAGTCATTATTATTATAATTACCAAAGGCAACTGCTGCAGTCAAGAATCAGAAATATGAACAGTCTTGCCTTCCATGCTAGCTTCTTGATAAAGGAGGAAGTCTCTCTCGGCAGGATTAGTTTCCATTCTTACTAGCAGAGCAAATGACTAAAACTTAGGCTATGTAGAATTTCTCCAAATTTTGCAGAGACCTTCTTAAGAGCTTATAAGTCGGTTATGGCCAGCTTCTCCTTGAGCAGAGAAAAGGGGACACTGTGGCTATGAGGAAGATATTTGTATGGGGCTAATTACATAAAGGTGTGAAAAGGAGAAAAACGAAACATTGTAAGCAGAAACGCTAAAGATTTTAAAATACACCAGGGGAGGAAGAAGACCTGATTAAGACCAAAGTTCAAGAGGCAGAAAAGAAGAACACAGGGAGGAAGAGGCCCAATAAAAATCTTTATGAATTTTGTTTGTGAGAAATTAAATCGTAGTATTTGGGAAATGGGTAAGTTTGTTTTGTGATAGAAATGTTAAGAATCTTCATGGCAGAGAATGATAGAATTTTTCCAGACCCTCTCCCTCCCCAAGTGAGTTTGTGTGTTATCTGTGCATTTACAACCACATGTGGAAATAGATATATTTTTGCTTTAAGGCAAACAAATCCAAGTGCCCGTGCACTTTTCCAGAACATGCCACTGGGTTTGGGGAAGATGCTGGGGGTGTCGTTGCTGGGCTGGGAGGTATGGGGTTGCCCTAAACCACGGTTCTGTCAGTTTGGCCAACCACACCAACAGATGGGCACATACGTTGTTTTTTTTCCTGACGGACTCTCGGCAATACTTTGCAAAAATCAACCTTTTGAACTGTCAAACTAAAAGACAAGAAATGGCATCTCTTTGTGACTTTTATTCAAGCCCCAAGTCCTTAGCCCTCACTTTTGTTCATTAGACAACACATTCAAGTTTTCTTCTCTGTCAGTGGTTCATGCGACATTTGTTCATTCCGCATTCAAGTTTTCCCTTCTGTGAGTTGCCTGCTTCTGTTTCTCACCTATTTTTCTACTGGGTTGGGGTTGGTGTTGTTAATTTATGGAAACTTGTGTATATCTGTGTATGGGTCTGTGTAGATCTATATTTGATATATTTTCTCCAAGGCTGTTTCTTATGTCTTTGAATATGAAATTTTTACATTGAATAATACAAAGGAAGCTACATATAATGTAGTTCTTAAGAGTTTGGAGTCAGATTTCTGACTTCACTGATTTAGCCACATGAGCCCTAGATTACTTAACCTCTTAAAACCTAAATTCATCACCTGTAAAAAATAAAAATAAAAGGTAGCAATCTTATGTATCTTACAGGGTTTTGCGTAAGAGTATACAGTAATCACTATTTTTACTAAAGTTTTAAATTTTTATGTGATAAAATGAATCACTCTGATGACTTTTGCATTTTATGTAATAAGAAGACCTTCTCTACCTGAGAAAAAGTTTTCTTTCTAAAAGAAAGAAAACTGATATAGTCCCATACATACAATCATATTGTACACTGATTATTTTAAGAATGAAAATGTATGCCCTGGCCAATAGAGCTAAGGTAGTTGGGCATCATGCTGCAAACCAAATTGGTGGTTCGATTCCCAGTCAGAGCACATGCCTGGGTTGCACATTTGGTCCTCCATCAGGGGGCACACGAGAGGCAGCTGATAGATGTTTCTCTCCCTGTCTTTCTTCCTCCCTTTCCTCACTCTCTAAAAATAAAAAAATAAAAATAATAACAAAAGAATGAAAATAAGTCCGTTGAAATCACATCGATTACATCTGAGTTATAAAATGGATAAAGAATGTCTTACTCCATTTGCTCTGTTGCAATAGAACACCAGGGACTGGGTGGCTTATAAACAGTGCAGTTTCTTTCCCATAGTTCTGGAGATTGGGGAATCTGAGATGCGGATGCGTGGGCAGATGGGGTGCGTGCCGAGGGCCCACTACCATGTTCCCAGACAGCCATCTTTTTTTCTGTGCCCTCACATGCTGCGAGGGCCAAGGGAGATTTCTGGGGGTGTCTTTGATATGAGCTAAATACCATAAATACTATAAATACCTTCCTCTAAATACCATCACATTAGGGGAAGTAAGTTTTGCCATATGAATTTCAGGGAGACACAAATATTTAGTCTGTAGCAAAGATGTTACAAAATAATAGCTAAATGGAACCCTGTTATGACACTTGTATCAATGAACAATGATTTTACCTCCTACCTAAGAATTTCCCATGATACAATGCAAGAAGTACCTCATGAGTCATTAGATAAGTGGGCATTAGGATTGACCAGAAATAAGACTCAATTCCCAAAACGGCATCATAAGTCATTCCAGGGTCAACTACAATAATCACTACTCCCAAGGTATGCCTGATAAGGTGAAAATCAAATGTTCTGTAGGCCAAAGGTGCTTTGTTGCCAGAAGTCCTAGGTTTGAGCATTAGCTATGTGACCATAAACCTATTAATTCTTCTGTAAGATGAAAATAAATAATATAGATGTTTTTTAATTTTTTAAATATTTTAGAAAATATTTTTATTTATTTTAGAGAGAGGGAGAGAGAGAAACATTGGAGTAAAAAAGAAACATAGATTTGTTGCTTCCCAAAGGCGACCTGACCAAGGATCGAACCCATAACCTAGGTATGTGCTCTGACCGGGAATTGAACTGGAACATGCTGGTGTACGGGACGACAAGCCTGTCAACTGAGCCACCCAGTCAGGGCAAGTAATATAGGTACTAACCTCACAGGCTTATGTTGTGAGGAGCGATAGGATCATATATGGAAGTTTTTTATAAATTGTTAGGTTGGGAAGTTCCCACTGTGGAGCTGGTTCTGACCACAGGACTGGAGGATGTGGTCTACTTTAAGTAATGGGACATGGGGAGATAAGATTACAGAAGCAGAGGCTTTTTGAGGCCAGTCAAAGCTGGGTTGGAATTTTGGTTTTGATACCTATTATTGTGGCCACTTCATCTTAAGGTCACTTTACCCATTCATAAAAATGCAGATTTAGCCCTGACCAGTGTGGCTCAGTTGGTCAGATGTCATCTTGAAAAGCAAAAAGGTCACTGGTTCAATTCCCAGCCAAGACACATGCCTGGTTTGTACGTTTGGTCCTCGGACTTGGTATTTCTTTCCTCTTTTTCTCCCTCCTTTCCCCTCTAAGAACAAATGAAATACTTTTTAAATGCATATGTATTCCTACCTAACAGAGAGGCTATGAGAATTAGTGGAGATAGTTTCAAAAAGTATCAGCACCATGCCGAACAAGAGTGGGTCATCAACAAATGTTATTTTCCCTTTCGCTCTGAATTGCAGTCAGCATCACAATTAGCATCTGGCAATAGAATGAGAGAAGTGCCTCATGAGTCATGAGGGGTATGGGTACTAACACAGTCAACACTTCTGCCCAGGAATTATATGCTAAGACCTTGGGTCCATCTATTTTTTTTCAAACCCAGTAACATATAATACAGAAGAGAAATCATTTTTCTAATTGTCTACCTCGGAATTCAAAGACTGAATTGTGTGCCATTAAGAATGGCTGCCTGGCTCGGTTTTTAAAATGCTGCTCTCGTGGAGATGATAGAAAAGAGGGAGAGGAGGGGTTTGATGCTATCAAAATGCTTCTTCAGCTTCATCCTCTTCCCTTCATTCAATAGACAGTTGTTGTGGAAGGAAAATATGAGCAAGTTTTCATGAAGTTTGGAAGGAAAGATGGAAGGAATTTTTCACATATTTTTCTCAAAAGTAATTTCTCATGCGTTCCTAGAGAAACAGAGAAGCAATCATCTGTGCTGTGCTGACATCTGCTCCTTTCTGACCTTTGCCAGGATGACAAAGGTCATGAACCGGCTTTTAAGAACTATTTCCCTACTGGAGTATTTCTTCAACCGGAGCTGGGAATGGAGCACCAACAACACAGAAATGCTAATGTCCGAGCTGAGTCCTGAAGACCAGAGAGTAAGTACAGCACTGCCTTAACCGACTGGGAAATCACTCATTTGGAATTTGAAAGTGTTTGGTCTGGAAAGCTGATGAATAAAGTTTCAGTTATATACAGGGTTTTTTTTTCCCACTAAGAAAATCAGTCAATGCTACTAACACAGTTGCAGGAAACCAGTTTCATGTGTGTAGAAGATCTAGGTTCTTAGATTTCTCACTTATGTACTGCAGTCATGCTTCATAATCTTACTCAGCTTTAATCTTTCGTTCACCCTCATAGCTGTTATCTTTTCAGCAAACATTCTGTATCTGTGTCTTTCCCCCCACAGCCATAGCGTACGACTGAGAAAAATAATCATTGTATTGCTCACAAACGCTCTCATCCACTGTCCTTGTCATATCAAAACCACTGGTGCCTCTCAAGCTATAGTTTCTTCCTATGTTTTAAAGCTAGCCTCTGTCTACTCTCTATTCCATCCCATGAGGCCTCCCTCCGTCAGCACTGTCCTCTTGCCAGCTTTGCCGATCTCACTCCCTGTAACGAATTCAGTGGTTCAGACTCGGATTTCTCAAAACTGGCCTTCACTTTCATTGCTTGGCATCAGTGTCATTTATTTCTTTACACTAGCTTTTTGGCCATCGCAAGCGATAAATCTTTCTGTATTTCTGAAATTCACAGATACAGAAATCTTTTGTACTTTGTACATGCTCCTAGCTTTTCTGCCCAGGGAGTCATGAGTTTCTTGAACATGTCATTACTTTCCAGTTCAACTTTAAAGTTTTCACTCTCTTGATTGACATTTTTCAAATCAATTTTTTTTAAAAAGCATTTCTTGGGGTAACTTGTTCTTGATAGCATGTAGAAGAAACCAAGTCATCTTGAGAAGTAAATATTAGATAGGGAGCTAGTCTCGCGTGCCAGCTAAGGGTTTTACTTATACATTCTGCCTCGGAGAGCATGATTCAAATCCAGGTCCTAGAGTTTAGGTCGTGGTACCTAAAGGTTACTTGCAAAGTCAAACACTATAGATGTTATATTCACAAGCTAGATGAGATTTAGAGGGCTATTTTAAGCCAAATCATGACTGAGTACCCATGCAATTAACATGAAATAGAGCTATTTTCATAAATACTTACATACCTTCACTAGACAGAATAATTCTAAGTACCTGTTAGAAATGCATGGATGATTGATCAAACCAGCTTATTTAAAAAGCCTTCAAGTTATTGTACATGTTTTAAAAATTAGTTTCCAATGTTAGATAGGCTTATTTTTATAGCATTTTCTCCATGGAGTTTACCCATCTAAATAATTCAAAAGGTAATAAAGTTAAGAGTTTCATTTTTGACATTTTACTATTTTAACCTAAAATAACTTCAAATCCCATGAAAAATTAAATGTGCAGTAGACTTAACATTTGCTTTCAAATGATCTCAGCAAAGGCAAGAGTCCTAAACACTTGGATTTAATGGCCGAACTCTGGTGTGGCTCAGCCCTGTTTGATTTGCTGTATGGAACCAGGTTTCTACCCTAGGGCTGCACTGAAATCTAACTTAGAAAAGTGAAATGGTCTAAGAACTAAAGGTCTCTGTTCATGTAGATGAATAAATAATATTATTTGGTGATACCTGTGGAAAAATAACACATCCAAACAAAATGGCTACAGAAGTACCTTTGGAACGCAGTTCAGCTTTGGGGCAAGTCTGTGAAGCGCTCAGTGACTTGTGAATCTCCTCTGCTCTTTGTTGGTGTGGAGCATTACCTCAAATATCTGAGACATCTTAAACATGTATAGTAACCAAAATAAAAATAAGAATAAAATAAAGCATGAAGGATGAGAATGAAAAACACAGAATGTCCATGTGTGGTCTACGAGATCACACCTAAGCCAGTGCAGTTAAACAGTGAGTTTGTTCTCGAGTTTTTGGTAGAAAAGTAAAAAGGAAAATAGTTTCGTGGTATTCTTTGTCCAAAAGGAGAAAATATACTAGTGTTCCAAGAAAAGCAAAGCTTTTCTTACCACTTAACTCTAAAAGAAATGTTTTGAAGGGCTCCATTTAGTGGATATTATAATGGATAATATTGCTAAAGCAAATACAAAATATAAATCCTGCTAAGTTATTCCTCAAGGCATTGCTTCCCAAAGTTAGCCTTCATCTACATAACTAAGTAGTGATATTGTAGGAAAGGATGGTTGGCCAAGGGGACACCCCCAAACTTGAGAGAAATGGAAAGAAAATGACATAATTTGTTTGTCCCTAACATAGTATTCCCATCACTTTTAAAAATAATTAATCTGCCTTTGGCTGAAATAAAATTAGATTTCACCAGACTAATACCGGTTCCTTAAATTTCCCTCACAAGACTTCTTAAAGGTCAAATATTCGTGCTTGATCTGTTTAAATATTGCTAAGCAAATGGTAATCCATATTATCACTGCCTTTAAAGTAACAGCTCAAATAATCTATTTTGAGGGGTCAAACCTAAGTCTAATCTATTTTGAGGGGTCAAACCTAAGTCTTCTAAACTGGCTGACACTCATTTACATAAAAGAAACTTGGTTAAGTGAACAAAGTGATTGTCCACTTTGCAATTTTAGCAATCCACTGTCTTTTTGCCTTTCAGGTATTCAACTTCGATGTGCGCAAGTTGAACTGGTTGGAATACATTGAAAATTATGTTTTAGGAGTTAAGAAGTATTTATTGAAAGAGGATATGGCTGGAATCCCAGAAGCAAAGCAACACTTAAGAAGGTAAGCATAGTCAGTCACTTAATATTTATTGAGCACTTACTTTGTGTATCTGATTTTTATACCGGACATGAAATTTGAGTGGGAGAGGGGAGGAATTAATGTTGTTGAAGCATTTACTACTCTTAACAGGTCCTTCCCTGCGTACTATGCCCTGTGATATACTGTTTCACTTAGACTTCCGAACACCCTATGAGGAAGGTATTATTTCTGTTATCCAATTTTTATCAAAGACTAGTTAGGTTCAAACAAGGTAACTTGTTCATAATAACATGGTAAGTACAAGAGCCAAATTCGAACCCAAACTTCCCTGATTCTCCTATCACACCCTATGGTAATATGACAAACTATGGGAATGATCCCTGATAGTCACCATAATGTGATATAGAGAAAGGATACCCAACAAGAGACCTGGTCACATGATTTAACATGGCAAATCACATAACGACTCTTCAAGTCCTTCAACTGTCTTAAATTTATCCCTTAAGACAAAGAATTACAGCAGTCTGGTATAATTCTGGTAGAAGCAAAAGGTTTTTAATACAGGGAGGGTAAAAATGTCAAAATAAATTGCAAACAGAATGGAACTTTGATTAGTAGGCTAAGAAATTTAGAACCTACCCTCTAATGGGTAGGTTTTACCTGAGTGAACAAGAACCCGTGAAGATTTGTTATATGGTAATATGATCGAAGTATATTCAAGAAAGATTGTTAGTCTTGTTTGCAAGATAGGTTAGAAAAAGGTCTGAGAAAGAGAAACTATTCAGGGTAATATTATAGAAATCTGGTTACTGAGAAAATGTAGAAATAAAAGATATAAAATCAAAAGGCTATCAGGTCATTTGTCTTTAACTACTTGCTTGTCACAGCCTGGAACCGACACTATCTGAAGTGTATGCTTCAGATAACATTAGTTGGGTACTTGGCACTGTTTTAACTTTGGTTATATATTTCTGTTCCCCAGACTCCGCAACATTTACTACCTCTTTAATACGGCCCTCTTCCTCATCGCCTGGCGCCTTCTCATTGCAAGATCTCAGATGGCTCGGAATGTCTGGCTCTTCATTGTGAGCTTCTGTTACAAATGCATCTCCTACTTTAGGGCATCCAGCACGCTCAAGGCCTAAGGACATTTGTCAGTCTTTACTTATCTGGAACCTTTCAGATACCTCTACAACAGTGAACTGTGGTTCTCAGAATGAGGAAGTAACAAAGAATATGTAACCTCATTACCTGTCCAATGTGCTGTCACACATTCATCTGTTTCTTAATTGTATGTTTTTTTATTACAGTGAGAGAAGGAAAGTCATGTCCTGCCCTATAAGCACATATATTTAGGAACAAATTATTTCCAGACTGTTTTCTAACACTCTAGTCTATGTCCTTGAATAAAAAACACCAAAGCACAACCCTATTTCTACACTTAGCACTCTTCTCGAGAGGACTAGTTTCAACTCAGAAAAACATGGAAGAACACATGGCAGAAGCTGAATTATGCTAAAAAAAAAAAAGAGGCAGTTCTAACCTTGGGACTATTCTGGGGTACCCAGTGTAACGGTTTAACATCAGTGTGAGAGAATGGTCACAACATCCTCTCAATGCTGTGATAGAAATACTTAAATTCTCCACTGAAGTTTGCTTCCTTTTTGTGGAGTCAAAAAGGACACCATGGAGTCCTGGTTGAGGGCTGGGGGAATTAGAAAAGTGGACTTACATTTAATATTTTTCTTAACTATATCCACTTCTGAAACCTAAAGAGAACTGAGGTGTAAATAATTATGTACAGAATGAGGGCCCAATCATATCTGCATTAAGATTTGTTTTTTATGTTTTTAACTAAAAATCCTCATAATTTGAATTTGACAACTATTCTTTCTAAATCTTTTGAATTACCAATTTTCTTGATAACCTTCTCTCAAGCATTTCCTTCTTCTTCATTAAAGTCACCAAACCCCTTATATTCAAACTTATTTTACTCAGGCCTCAGTGACAAATGGAAAGTTCTAGGCTGGAATCACAGAAAAACCCAGTTCCCTGGTCTTTGTCACTGAGGAAAGGAAAATTTCAAAACTTTAAATGCTAGTTTTAGTCTTTTTCTATAAAGTGGGGAAGATGACTCTTCTGTGACCCCCAGTATTGGCTAGTACTTTGATCATCCAACTGTACAATGTACAGCAAGAGAGGTCATTACGTGACTCCAAGTTTAGAGAATAGGTGTTTTGTTAAAAATATTTTGTGTAATGAAAATGAATTAGTACTATATTTATTCTCAAATTTGTTTTAATAATAATCCAAACTCTCCTCATATTTGAGAAGTCAGTGTGTGGTGTAGTATTTGATGTTAAAAACATGAACTATTACTCAAATATAATACCTGAGGCCTACACAATTAAAAATAATTGCAACTACTAGAAAATTCAATGAGCATAGGATGTTAACAAGTTATGTTTATGCTCACTCTCTGGGATACTTGGTAATATTTAGAATGACACATTCAAGTGGCTGACGTGTGCAAAGCCTTGAGGGCAGCTTCTAGCATTATTTGCGATTTTTCTGAGCCTGTAAAGGACATTTTGCAGGAACTCTTCTGGGCAGTGTCTTTCCCAATCTCATCTAAGTTCTGGGAACTACTTTCCGGGGCAGACAACACAGCTCTGAAACAAACACCTGGTGATCTTCAGCTTGCGATGTCTATTTTTGAGTTACATTGATAAAGATACAAACTAGGTATGGTAAAAAGTGAAATCAAGATATGTACTTCAATGAGATTGGATAAAACATAATAGTTCTAAGAATGTATTACCTTTTGATTATTGTTTCACTAATTGAATAAATTTCACTGATCAAGTATTCATTTTGGCTTTTGATTAAATGAAAATTTGAATTTAAAATGTTTCTCTCTTCCTGTATTTATCTTTAACTGTTGACTGTTGCCGATTTCCATCCCACTGAGAAAAAAGGCTATAATCTTCCAAAGAACCTATGAGACTAAATTAACACATAGGTACATAAGGCTTCAGTTTCTCACACCATTAACAGGGTTGTGTCTACGTGCTGAAGCAGGTTCTCTGGCATTCAAGAAATGATATGAATAAAGTTCTCTTGTGATTAAGCAGTCAGAGTAGATAGGTGTCTGTATGAAAGAAATTATTTTAAACCAAGACCAATTAACAAGGATTTGAGTGCCTAAGTGCAATGAGAAACAACCTTCCACTTTGGGGGGAAAGGGATGGCAAGTAACAGAAAGGAAAGGTATTCTGTGTTTAAAGAGCAGTCTCAGTAATCCCTACGCTCTGTACTCACTAGATACCTGATGCAGTGGTAAGACATACTACCAAGTTGAAGACAGCCACCACCCGAGGCAACTGATACTAGAGAAAGTTGAGGTAGATGGGCCCACAACTCAGAAAAACATTTCTCACAATTTTATACCAATGTAACATCATCATTCCCAGTAAACAATTTAAATAAATGACTTAGAACCTGAAGGTAAACAGTCTGAGAGACTAACAACCAAATAGTGTTATCTCACAATGCCCTTAACAGGTCAGCCCTAAGTTTCCAAAAACATCAATATTTTCCAAAGTTCGCAAGAATCACATGTGAATTTCCATGTGGCTATTTTTCTAGAACTGCAAGTCTGATGTTCTGGAAACACAAGCAACTACCTACAGTAAAAAGTATGGTTGTTCCATATGCCCACACAATGTATGGAAACGTGTTCACTGCCTAGATTAGTTTTTAAATACATATATATATTTTAAAAGGTTAATGAAACCAGCAGTTGCTAGATTTAAGATGTAATTTGCTTATCCGAAGGTAGTACCCTGTGAAGTGTAGCTACGCAAGGCAAAGGATGATTAACTGAAACTGAGTTTAAATAGCTAGAAATGACTCTTCTAGCTATTCACTTTTAGTATGTCCATACTTTAGTATATACATAATCAACTGATTTACACAATCAATTAGTGTAACTGCTCGAAAACAGAGAGCAATTTATAAACTATTTATTATACAGCTTATCTAAATTGTTCCTGAAGGTCTGCTTTAGTACTATATGTAGCTGACGTTAATGGATACTTTTCCCCACACCTTCTCATTTTAAGTTTTACCTAAAATTAGACAATATGGTATAAATGAGTTATATTTTGATGAACTGTTAATCTAATTCCTTTAGACAAACATTCATCTGAAAATAATGAGTTTTACTTTCCCTTTTTAATCTGGATGGCCTTTATTTCTTTTTCTTGTCTACCTGCTTTGGCGAGAACTGCCAACACCATTCAGAATGAAGCTGGTGAGGGTGGCCCCCTGGTCTTGGTCCTGGTCATAGGGGAACAGCTTTGTTTTCACCACTGTTGTATTAGCTGAGTTAATAAGCATTCCACACAATTTGGAGTTGCTAAAAAAATTCAATGTTTTGCTGATTATAATCTTCAATTCTACTGATAGCTTGCATCAAATGTTCAATTTAAATCATGCATTTATATTTAACAAGATAAAATAAGTCCAATCTCATAATTTAAATTATGAGATTGCTTTGTCTGGAGAAAAGCAAATATAACTAAGTGATATTTAAAGACTGCTATAGTTTTCCTGGGCTGGAGAAGCTCAAACACGAGGAACGGAGCCTTTATTATGGATACACGACTGTGGAAGGACAAAGACACTGTTTTACGATGTGTCATTTCATTTAGAGTCTAACACCCAAGACTGACACTAAATGAGTGGATTTTGTTCTTTTAAAACAAAACACAAAAACCCAAGGCAGTTTGTTTCCTACTCTTGAAATAATGCAAAGTCTTTTCATCACTAAAGAACTATTTCAGAGGGGAAAAAATTCTAAGGACCTAGTTGGATATTAGTCCAGGCAGCAAGGTGTGAAGAAATGGTGATCTCTCTAGACAGTGCTGACCAAGGGCGATCTCCTCTGGCTTACTGAGAATTTGCTAGAACTCTGAATATGAGGGGAAGTACGGGTTAGAGGGCATGGTGAAATCTGTACGGTCCTAAGGCTCAGGTGAAGTACATTTTTTTTAAATACTTTAGTTATTTATTTTCAGAAAGAGGGGAAGGGAAGGAGAGAGGGAGAGAAATATCAATGTGTGGTTGCCTCTCATGTGTCCCCCACTGGGAACTGGCCTGCAACCCAGTTCCCTGACTGGGAATCGAACCATGATCCTTTGCTTCACAGGCCCGCGCTCAATCCACTGAGCTACACCAGCCAGGGCTGAAGTACATTTTAAACAATAAAAAATACGCATCTTGAATTCAGATTTAAGATCCTAAGTTTTAAATTTTAAGGCAAGGATGTTGCATGTAAATTTACTTTTGGGGACTAAATGACTAATCTGAGATATAAAGACAGACTGTATAATATTGCCTCCCATTACAGCATTAAAAAGAGATCTTTTTTCTTTGTGAATTCCAAAGTGTGTATTGATTATAAATTTTGCTTGCATTTGTAAATTTATTATAAAAATTCAGTGCTTTGTATCATAAAATGTGTATGAGAAAAGTGTGATATTAATCACCTAAGTTGAAAGTTAGAATTTTGTGACTAGTATTGAGTTAAACTTTTAGCAAGAAGTGGTCTGAAGCACACAAATACTGCAGCAGAAAATTATTCACCTAAATATTTCACCTCTTCTTACTGGCCAATGAATGCAAATACAGTTTAAAATTTTTTCATATAACTTGAGATCTCAACTTTTAAAGTATTTAGGCTGAAGTATATACATGTAAATACTATGAACAGCCTAATAAAATAAAAAGCAGGATTGAGTTAGTAAAGTTAGATATCTTACTGAAGGCACCCCAGGCACCAACCAAAGTGCCCAATAGGAAGGTAGGTCAGTATGGTGTTCTCTGCAATTGAAAAGAAACACTTGGTGAGATCAAAACACTTAACAAATCTTAACATACTCCCTCATCCACCATCCAAAGGGCTGGTCAGAATCTTATGTATTGACTGCCAAAAATCTGATCTTGCTATTCAAGGAATTTCAGCCGGAAACCTTTCTTAACTTTTAAAATAAAAATCACTAGCAAAGCTGAATTTTTAAAAAAAAATTCCTTTTGCAGTTTTAATTTCATTACAATTTCAATATGGTATTTGGAAAACATGAAAACAAATATATATATGTACCAAAATATTTTTTTTAATTCTTAAAGATACCTGTCATAATCCTAACAGTAAGAAAATAATTCTTGTTTTTCCTTCCATTAAAACCCCCCTGAAATTTTATTGAACTTTCTGACAAGCAAACTTATAAAACCAAAATTCAGTCTAAAAATAGCTAAAATTCTAATTCTCTCCAGCTGAAATTCCTTGAGACATGGTCTATTTAGTTCCTAGTCTAACTTCATTGGAAATATCTGAAGAAATCAAAAATACATGGATTGTTTTGGAATTTTCTGGATTCAAGTATCTTTCAAAGCATGTTATGTCACCTGTATTAATCAGTTAACTTTGTGGCTCCTAATGATAAAATGTGTATTTTAAACATTGATGCTTCTGTTATTTTCAGCAAAATATCATTCAATGTAAGCTTTACTGCAATGTAGTTTTATCGGTATTTCTCCTCTTGCTACATTACTGTCCCAACTATTTTCAAAAAAACTTTTTTAACCTTCAAAAAAAATCCATTTGAAAAACTGTAACCGTGACAGCCTGTCCTCTAAAAGCCATGATTTTAAATCCAGTTTTCAGTCTTGGCCTTGCTCCTCACCGGAGTTTTTGTCTCCTCACGTCCCTAAATGATTGTAAACATGGGGATTGGTTGGTAATCCTTCCATTATTAAGCATTACATAAGGAAAACTGATGTTGGCACACGAACTCCAAATAAGTTTTTAATGGCACCTGAGTGATATCTCCCTTATTATTTTTAATCTTTTATAGTCTGAAAACTTTAAATAAAGCCTTAAATAGTGAGAAATCCAGAACAACACAATCTAATACAGTCCCCCGCACTCAGGACATTCTGAACGCAGACACTTCTCCCACCCAGATTCACAGTTCAGTGGTCACCGTTTAATGTGATCGTCTCCCAGACACGACAGCTTGTTTCCCTTGAAGAGTTGCCTCACACTTCTATTTTATTTAAAGTTACCCTGTTGCCTACTCACCACAAAATGTACAAAATATCCTACTTTTGCTCTTAATATTTTACAAACTGGTAATTTCCATCATCAGTAGTGGATCTTTTTTATTACCCACCCCAACTCCAAAATATACCAACAATATAATGATCATATTAGGAAATTTAGCAGGTTTTTAAAAAATGTGCTTTCTTCTCCCCATGTAAGTGCCCACTATACAATTTGTGAATGATACTTCTGTTACATATTACAGCACCTATATACCTGCCCCTCTAAGAAGTCACCTTAGTCTTCCATGACCCTGCCTTGAAAAGTTAACAAAGTCAACAGCCAGAGTTTAAAGAAAAGCAGTTACCTTCATAAAGCCAAATTACTGGTAAATGGTCTCGTCATTATGGCTTAACATTAGCAATATGGCTACAGCATGTGAGCCCATTCCTGTTCGCCTCTGGTAACAGTGTGACCTGATCACAACTTTTCAAAGTCTAGACTAGTTTTCCATATGTTTTACATATTTTATTCTGACACGGTATTTTAAAAACAAAAGGACGCAGACATTAGCACTATTAATGCCTTTTTCTTTAGACGCCGTTTAACTTCTTTCCTTCAGGTATTCAAGGTCTGATTTTGAAACAGCCCATTCGCTGTGAAAATATCAGGAAGGGTCATCTTCAAAGCAATATTCCAGTTGGGCCTCCTCACTGATTAGCTGCATAATTTCTTCTAGGACATTTGTAACAGACACAACATATATAGGATTTCAGTTTCGGTTTTCTTTTTTTTTTCTAGGTATGAATCCTGCTTCTTATTCATATTTTTCTTTTGAATATATTGCACAATATTTTCTTATTAAAAAAAGGTTTTATATCTCAGGCAAAAAGTTTTTCTCCTTCATCTGGGAGGTGCTAATGTGTATTATTTTCTAAAAGAGGTAAGTGGTTGTTTGTGTGGCCATCCTCAAAGGGAACCTATGGAGAAAGAGACCAGAGCATCAGTTTTACTCCTTATGCTATTTCCTCCAAACACAATGTTTTATTTGGGGCAATTTTTTGGGGGGGTACCAAAAATACTATTTAGATTTAACAATGATACTGTGAGTTTGAGATCAATACCATTTATTCTACACCACTTACAGAGCTGACGGGTTTGTGGGATCCAAGTCTGAAACGACAGTAAATTATTTCAACTATATATTTTCCAATTCCATGTAACATGCCTGTAAAAAAATGTTTTAATTAATGATTTTAATGAAATTTCTTAAATTGCTATATAATATAAAACTAAACTAGTTATTAATGGAATAAATTAAGGAAAGAAATAAAGCAGTCTGCTTTACTCCCACAGTTAAAAATAACAAGACAGTTAAATTAATTTCTTTTCAAAATTACAAAACCAAGTAATTCATGATCTTGACAAAGCAATCTCTTCAAGGGTGCTTCATAACTGACACCCACATAATTTTGAAAAATAAATAATATGAGCACCAGAAATTTAAATGCATTTAAATAAGCAGTGACAAAAAGACTTTTACAAGAAAAGCCAGTCATTCATCTAAAAAATATAATTAATAAGTATATAAACTACTTGGCTCCATGTAATATTGAATAGGCGTTGGGGAAAAGAAGGAATTATTTACTTTTTTTAATCTACTGTACTCAACTCTCAAATTTTCATGATTATAATTCTACAAGTTACCATTTTTGAGAGGACTCCATAATCTTAGGGCAAAAAGGCCCAATCATAAAAACACTGACTGAACTATTGTAGCTTAAACTACCATAATATATGATTTTACATAATATACAGTTAAAAATACTTTAAGTGAATAAGAAAATTTACATTCAGCCCTGGCTGGTGCAGCTCAGTGGATTGAGCGCAGGCCTGCGAACCACATGATCGCGGTTCGATTCCCAGTCAGGGCACATGCCTGGGTTGCAGGCCAGTTCCCAGCAGGGGACTCACGAGAGGCAACCATACATTGATATTTCTCTCCTTCTCTCCTTCCCTTCCCTTCTAAAGATAAATAAATAAAATCTTTAAAAAAATAAAAAAGAAATAAAATTTACATTCAAGTGTCTACTATTTCTAAGTGTCATTTATTTCTAAGTATTTTCTTGTCTAATCCTACAACACACTTGCACAGAAACCATCATTCCCTTTTTTATAAATGAAAAAACATCTTTAGAAAGGATAGGTGATCTTCAGGAGGCGACCACTATACATATATGGCAGGACTTGGACTCACGCCTAGGGTCGTTCTAGCTCACTAAGCCATCTCCCTTAAGTCACTGAATGCAGTAAATCTAGTTATGTTTAACACTTGCAATTAATTTTGGAGGTTTGGAATGAAGTCTTGAAGTATAAATTCTTAATTTTATCAAAACATGAAAATGTGCATATTTCTTGCTCCTTTTAAGTAAAAGCATCCTAATTTCAGTGTCAGCAATGCTTTTAGAAATTAGACAAAAGAAAGAACGAATCTTTACCTGTTGTTGAAAAGATTCCTCCGACAATACCACAGAGTCTTACAAAAAACTGCCAGAACGGCATATGTTCTTCAGTAACTGTCACCATAAGAGAACTGAGATCATATTTCATAAATATCCCAGAGACTCCATGGCTGCCTGCAGCATGGTTAACGACACGCTCCTGAAAGGGAGGCAAAAGGATGGGGAGAGATGTGAGGAGGAGAAAAACCAGACTCATGTCATGTGGGCACTTACTTCTACAATCAACACGAAGCCCTGCACCTGTACCGAATGAGAGAAACACCCAAAGCCTTGTACACATGGTCCTACGAGATTAAAATCTTAAAACAATCAAATTTTTGTATTTTCTTTGTGTGGTTAGATTCTGAAGCAATCAGAAGAACAGAATCAATACAGATATCGTTTTCTCTCTTTTTAAGAAACTGCATGTCCCTCCATTTTGTGGACGTACCACACAATGAAGAGCCTCATACATACATTGTTTTTGTATTTTTTTTTACTTTATCTTTGCATTTAACTTCTAGAAGGATTGCTGAGTCAAAGCATAAATGCATATGTCATTCTGTACATACTGCCAAACTCTGTTTCATAGAGAATATGCCATTTTGCATTCCCATAGCAATAACGTACGGGTTTCTGTTTTTCCAAAAGCCTTGCCACTGTGTACACTGATGTTCAGGTGGTGCCAATCTTAGTGAGAAATGGCATCTTCCCACCCCTACAGCAATGTAGAAAAGCACGAAATACACTTGTACACACCTGACCTAGTCTCGCTCTGTGTGTGTAAACACACACACACAGTTACACACGCTTTATTTTTTCCCTCGAACCATGTAAAGAGTTATAAACATGTAACATTTCACTCCTAAAATCTTCAATATTTAATCTCCTTACACTAGGGAAATTCTACAATTATTGAGGACACAGCCATCAAAAATTGTAAGACCATTAAAATTCTATATTGAGGAAAGCAATTTTTAAAGCACTTAAATGTTACCTTAGAATTATTTAGAATAATAGTATTTGAATATTCACCATTCTTAAACACAAAAAGAACACATCACCCCAGAACAGATGAGAAATGTTAAACCACGCAATTCCAAAAGTCTGACCCTCACTGCCATATTTATTGATAAGGCAACTCCACCCTGAGATTGCAGAACATTTGCCCTCTCAAATAGACAAATACAAGGCACAAGTTACAAAGACAAACCCTCAAAATCTGTTGTTACTTGAGCCACAATAACCATGCATGCCCTAGGTTAAATATGTTAATTAAAAAATAAGTAATGAACACATAAATCAGAAAATCTGCGGGCAAATAAGAAAACTGCAGCCTTGACTGGTGTGGCTCAGTGGACTGAGTGCCAGCTAGCAAACCAAAGGGTCACCAGTTCGATTCCCAGTCAGGGCACAAGCCTGGGTTGCAGGCCAGGCCCCCAGCAGGGGGTGTGCAAGAGGCAACCACACATCAATGCTTCTCTCCCTCTCTCCCTTCCCCTCTCTCTAAAACTAAATAAATAAAATCTTTTTAAAAACCTGCTAATACCAATACATGAAAAACATTACAAAATTAAGATATTAAGAATAAAACAATACCACCACAGTTTAATATTTTAGACTTAATTGAATATAAAACCTTCCAGATTTAAAAAAAACCTACTTCTTTGCTGGCTCTAGAACATACTAACACCTGCTTCTGATATTTTATTACCTTAAAATAAAATGTTACTGCATTTCAAAATTCCCACAAATTTTACAAGGGGGAGGACACCAAACTGAAACTAAAACCTAATTTTGTGACAGGAGAACTATAAAATGCTAAAAAAGAAAATCATCAGTTGGATTTCACTTACCCTTTCTGTCACAGAAAACTGATGGGTATCTGCTGAGATTTTGTATGTATGTAGTTTTGTTGGCACAACTGTAATGAAATACTGGAACATCCGGTTGTCTAGAATAAAAACAAAACATGTTTTCCCCCCATCAATCCAGTAGCAACAAAACTACTGCCAATATATCCTCCTCCTATTAAATACACTTAACCCGAAATTTAATGCTACTTGTGACTTAATGTCTAAAAAAAGTAGTTTTAAAACAAGGAATGAAATCAAAATACTAATATTTGATAAAACAAGTTCTCGGTAATCATAAAATAGTCACATACACACACACCTTTCATATTTAAAAAGATGAACTAGTCACTTAAATACCTTTACAGTCATTATTATCCTTATACCAAATATGGAAAATAAAAGTAGCATTCCCTTAGGGTATACAGACTTATAATAATAAAGTTAGAATACTAAAATCACTGCACAACAAATTTTTAGTTTATACTGATATCTTAAGATAGGTAAATAAACCAAAGTTGAATTAGCTGGCTTTTAGACAAATATATAAGGAACTGATACCACATCAGAAAAATATATAAAGAAACTTCTCAGGGATTGCCTGGGGGTTACTGTGTAATCAAAAGGATTATATTTACATAGTCATTAAGCATTTTAGGTTTAATACAAGTCATAAATACCAGTTTATTACCAATGATTAATTTTAAATAATTAACAGTTCACACAATACAAAACATTAACTCTGTAGGTCTGTATTATAAAAAAATTAGAATTAGATATGTTAAAGTTTCTAGTAGATAAGTAATAGTGCCTCATTGTGTTTGACCTGTACTTCACACCACATGGTAACAGCTATCTATGAAAACTAGGTGCATGAATAAAATGTATTGATTTTAAACACACAGTATGATGCATTTTAACAAATGTGCTCATCCATGTGATCACCACCACAATGAAAGTATAAAACATTTTGGTCACATCAAAAAGTTCCTTTGCACTCCTCTGTGGTCGACCCCCTCTATCTCTGGCCCTGGGCAACCACTACGCTACCTCCTACTGTCAGGGATTAGCTTTGCCTATTTTAGAATTCATATAAATGGAAGCATACACTGTATGTCTATTTTCTTCCTCAGCATGAATAAATTTTTATTTCTAAAAATCCGTTTTCTCTCCTCTTATCTCAGCGTAATTCTGAACGGGGGAGGGAAGGGTAAAAGTAGGTAGGAGGGAGAGAGGTACCCATAATGGTTTCTTCACACACTAGCATTAAACAAGTTTCTACCATAATAAACCAAAGCCTGTTTCAACTTCACCACTTATTTCTCTTACAACTTGTACCACTGTAACTTTTAAAACCAAACAGTTCTCCCATTACTAATGGAGAAATAGTATCTTCTAACTAATGATTATTTTTTGACCAGTTCTCCCATTGCTAATTTCAACTATATGTACATACTAAACAAATGTATGTCCCAAATATTATCACAGACAATGTTAGAGCGAAGGGGTGTCAACTTCGTCCACCACCCACAGAAGGCGTATCAATTGGGGATGGCCTCGGTTTCACCCTTTCAGTTGTTCTTTGATGTAAGGTGAGTTGCTCAACCTGTGCTTAGTTTTAGGTGTTTTATAAATAAACTCTATCATGTGATAGACAAAGAAAGCAAGCTAAAAATGCTAGGAAAAAAAGGTGTTTAGGTATTAAGTATTTATGAAAAAAGATGACTTGGAGAGGAGTGAGGCAGTAACTAATGCTGTACGTATGGGTGGGATAATCAGACCTGGGAGTGAAAAGGAAGGACAGAGGAAATCTCTCATCATAAGTGAGGAATGAAGTGTCACTGCAATAAATAACAAACACAGGTCAAAGAAACAGGACAGGAAAAATGGGAAACCTTTAACCGGTGGCCAGACAACTACTGAAGACCTATTCTTTTGATGTTAATTCAAGAGAGGGCTATAACTTTGTTAAATAACTTAAGTGCCAGACTGGGCAGAGGTGGGGGTGGGGAGGTGTGGAAAATGCACTTGAATGACATTTTGTTGCAAGCCACAAGATGTTCCAAAGGTTTCAGATCTGTCCAAATCTGCACGGCTTTAAACATGTAACTGCTAAGTAATCCCCTCAAAACTTCGGAGAACATCAAGGAGGAGGTAGTTACCTGAACACAACAGATTTGTAATGCTGATCTGTCTTTTGTCTTTTGGAAAAAGAAGCCCAACAGAACATATGTTAGGAAAACGAGTATACCTGCTTTAAAGCTTTCAGTATCTTACTGACTACTCGTCTGGTGGCATTTTACAAAGAAACCCTAAACACCTACTAGTCTTCGAATTTAGGAGCGTGGACATAAAGTGAGCCTTTTGAAAATTAATGTTTATATTTAGTGTCACTTCTGTATGGAAATTTATAGTTCATTTTAGCATCTTGAAACAAAGTATTAATCAACATGTTTTCAAATGAGAATCTCTTAAGTAATATTTAATGCATTTTGGTGTAGAATGAACATATACTTAAATTAAAGATGAGATTATAATGAATACAGTTTATAATTTCTACTCACATTAATGAATTCAGTACTCTAAAGTTTCCTTAAGTGAAAAAATTCCCATACCAACATAACATATTCACGAATGGCAGTCAGTATTTTAAGTATAATACCTGATTATGAGACTATGCTAAAAGAGTAAAATACTGAAAGGAATATTAATAAATGTTTGGATTAATAAAAATGAAACCCTTAATTCCAGTTCTGCAAAGGCTAGAATTCCTACTGGCACAGGAAGCTTCAGACATCCTAAAAGGGTCTGACAGGTGGGACATGCCACGCAGTATTACTGTTTAAGAAGAGGAAAGCAACCAAAACCCGTCATGAAAGTGAAGAATAGATTATTTGCTAAAAAAGTAATAATAATAATAACCCACCCAATATTTGGAAAAACTGATACTTTAAGTGGAATAGAAGGTTAAAAAAAGTAAACAATCTCTGCCGTAACATACAACTTCTATCTGTGTGAATAGCCAGACCACTCTGGAATAACTCTAGGTTTCTGACATTAGCAAAGCTCTCCAAATAGGTTTCTAAAATGGTTAATATGTATTTTAGAACTTTGAACCTTTACAAACAAGGAAATTCTTCTTGGAATGCTGGAACTTTCTTTTATTCTAAGTCTTTCTTTGGTGAACATAGGAAAGAAGTTCTGCCCTACTGACACACTAACCTTTCATACACTGAGAGAGTTTTTAAGGGCTACACCTTCTCTAGCTTACATTTAACTTCTTATCTGTTCTATGGATTTGTTTCTAACATTTAAATTTTACCCACTACTAGGACAAAGTCTCTCCACACACATCTCCAATTAAAGGTTATCAACCACTTAAAGGTCTGTTTATTTGTTACAAGGGGGTTAAGAAGAGGATTAAAATATATTAATATTAAAGGTAAAATATTGCCTATATAAAATTTCAACAGTAAATATTAAGTACTTACGATCTACAGAAATTTTTTCAGTTCCATCTAGAGGATTAATAATTCCTGGAACAAGCTCTCCAAAAGACAAATGATCTATTCTGTGAGAAAAGTTGTACGCTGAGGCCAAAAAATAAAAACGATAGGTAGATAAATTATTATTCAAAACACATATAATACATGGTTTCACATTCTTATCTACTTTCAGATGAAAACATCTAAAATCTGCAAGTACAGTAATACAGTATTTATAACTGCATTGAGAAAAATGCAAATAAATATGTGGAAATCAAATGTACATAAATTCTGATAAAATGCTATATCTCAAATTTCATGAACACAGACAAATTAAGGTCTAAGAAATAATATTATACCCAATTCTAATAACCTAAAAAGTTAAGTCTTTCTTGGTTCAAATCATCACATAATAATAGGATTGTGTGGTCAAAACAGGGATGATACCAATGAACCCAAATATATTCGGATCAGGTATATTTTTAATACACTGCTAAAGAGGATGGGACCAAGATTTTTTTGATCAAATACACTACTGATTTTTTATGGAATTATTACTCTTTTTTATTCTCAAAAGCAGACTTTAAAAACTTTTATGACAATCATTACAAGAAACTACCTTGAATACTTTATATGTACGTGTGTATGTATCCACACTTAGATTTATGTATTTCCTTCACTGTCCATAAAAATTAGCAGAAATGTGTACAAAGTGATACAAAGCACACAAAGGCTCTCCTCCCTAACCGTGGCAACCTCTGAGACACGACTAAACAGAAATACAGGCAGCTTAAAGACAAGAGAAAATGGACTAGAGCCAACACATTTATTATTTACTTTCTTCAACAGATATCTGTTTCAAACAGCCCACTTTCAAAGCCCTACGTTGCACCTGTGCTAAAAAACAAAAACAAAAACAAAACAAAAAACAAAAAAAACCACACAACTTTTTCAAGGACATCGTCACGGAAAAAAATCTCAGCAACTGCTTACAGTCATGGTTGACGAGTGCTGCCAAATGTGCGTGACCGCGGGGATGTGGAATCGCCCTGAAAGGAGGAAAAAAGATTAAAGTAATAACATTCAAATATATAACTAATTAAAATCTGAAAAGGGATCTTTCCTAAGTCATATAATTTTCTTAATATAAAATAAGAACATAGTTGGCCTATGATTTAAGGAGGTAAGTCTACTCATCTCAGCGATATTGTAAACTGAGTGTTGGCAAACTTTCTGTAAAGAGCCAGAGAGTAAATATTTTAGGTTTTGTGGGCCAAGATGAAAAACTGAAGTCACTTTGTAGTTAGGTACATAAATAAATTTTCACAAACTTCAAATGAGCACAACTATGGTCCAGTAACACTTTATTTTGGATCCTGAAATTTGAATTTCATGCATTTTTCACATGCTATGATACATTATTCCACATAAATTTCAGTGAAGGGAAGTCTGCTGAAACCGGACAGCACTGAGGGGAGACATTTTCAGCTGTCACAACTACTGGGGAAGAGTTCTACTGGCCTTTAGTGGCCAGCAGCCAGAGAAGGGGTCCTGCCAAGGCAATGACAGTCTCACACAAAATAATACTGTCCCACATCTTGCATGACTTCCACACATTCTAAGTGGCACTACATAAGTGAAAGACCTATGTATAATAATCTGAGTCTAGAACTTAACTCCACTTATCCATACAAAATAATTTGTTGTAGTTTCCACAGACACTAGATTTCCCAGGAAACAGAGGCAATGCTGTATTTTGTTTTGTTCACAGTATTACAAAGAGCTGTTCCTTATTTCAGAACACCACCTCATCGACAGAGATACCACTCATGACACTTGAGCGGCCAACATATCTGTTTCAGTCTGCATTTGCAGCTGTTGTAATGAGTCTTCATTTAAGTGGCAAGCATCTGCCTACTTCATTATTTTATCTAATGTAGCCATGATCAAGGATTTGCACACTGAAATTGTTCTCCTTTACAATACAGCTGAGAATAATTCTGTGCCTGAGAGGTACTGAGATATGTGTTTATTAAAAATCAATACTGAATTTGGCAAATCTAGTACCAGATTGTGAGTGGTTTACAGGATACTTCAGAGGTGATAAGTATAAGATGCAAACTACATGTTTCTCCATCTGGCTCTCTTATTGCTGGTGTGAGTGATAACACGAAGCGAGAAGTGAAACTGGGAACAAAGGCCATAATGTAGAGGTTCATAACGATATTTGTTAAAGTTTCCCCCTTTCGGTTAGATTTGGAGTAGGATACTCTTGTATCCAAAGATGTAATAAAATCTAAATTTCTCTGGGCCAAGTATTATTTGCCTGTGTGATACCCAAACATTCTAAGATTCCCAGATACAGGCTGAAAATGGAGACAACGAGTTCTGGCAACAGTAACAAAACTACACAAAAATGAATGTTAAAAACAGTGGGACAACAAAGCAATGTGTGATATGTAGACACTGAAATAATTTGCATAGAAGTCCAATGCTCTCTCCTCTCTCTCTAATCTTCTGCCTTACAACCTTCCCCTCAGCGTGGATGCCCTGGTCTCCTTGATATATGAAACTGCTAACCATCCACTAGTTTGGACACTCCTAAAGTCTCCCTCAATAGAGTCTCTGCTGACATGGACAGTAGGTCAGGTCCCTTGTCATGCAGTCCCTTATCAGCCGTACTTCTTTATAGCCTCAATACAACTACAATTAAATAGTTACCAGTGCAATTCACTGTGTAAAGGTTAGGTTCTCTCAGACTGTCAGTACCATAAGGACAAAAACCTTCTGCTTTTTTTCTCTTTTCATCCTTGGTATCTAGCATGGTACTTTGTACATAGCAAGTAGTCAAAAAAATGTCTCTTACAGTGAAGAACTGTTCAGTCCTGCAACTCAACATGGAAGAGGAGGAGGAAGGGAGGCAGGATCAGAGAATGTATTTATTCATTCAGAAATTTACCAAATATTCAATGTATAACAGTTTCTGTGCTGCGTACTGCCTATAAAGGTGGTCTAATGTTTTTTCCTTCACTTTTACCTACTTTAACTTTTCCCCAGACACTACTAACTGTTAACTACATTGAAATACTTGTCTTAAACTAGTTAGGGTTATATTTTCGTGATGATCAGCAAACAAAAGAACCAAACAAAAACCTATTGCCATCGAACAAAAAGAACAAATTAACGAAATGTCTAGGTAAGAGCTTGCAGGCTACTAAAACTTGGTTAGTAGGTTTTAATTCACATTTACCTACAGCTCATTTAACATACAAAATCTGAAATGAGTATTTAACTTTTGTTTTGAGGTAGTGTTTAAAGTCAGTAGTCTTCTCTATTACGTGTTTAAAGCCTGGAACAGCAGTCTTGAGACATCAAAAATACAGATACAAAACATTTTAAGCAGTTCTTTAGTAGTCTTATAATATCATTTTAGTCAAGAATTTACTTTTAACAAGTTGCCAACCTGTCTACAGTATTTTCAGTAGGTGAAAAGAACATACTTGCCCACAGTAATGTGAAAATTCCCTGCTACTTTATTGACATACAGATGACCGTGAATTCGGCAAGCGTCTGGAGGCTGTGATGAATCATCTTCCCTATTGCAACAGGATACGTTAGGGTTACTTACAGCACGTTCAATACTGTCATCAATATTGATCTGTAAAGATCAATTTTCAGGTAGTGTCTAAATATCAGAAGAAGTTTTTTGAAGTCTATACATTTGTTTAAAAAACATATATTTAAAAATGGAAAAAATCATATAATTATCACACCTATATTACATGTACACAAATCTAAAATTCCATGGTTCTTCAAATCTAACCAAAGGACAAAGTCCCATGATAGAAGACAAGGCTATAGGTAAAGAGTAAGTCCAACAAAGACAAACTTCTATCATCTTTTTTTGGCATCGTAGGGAACTGGGGAGGATAGGAATAGAACTGAAGTAAGGAAAGGTAGGCCATCTAAGTTCAAATAGACAATGACACTTTCTTCCTAAGCAAATGTGAACCTTCTGTATAGTTTTAAACGATCATTTTCATTATTTTAGCATTTCCAAATGTCAGCTATTCTTATCTATAAAAGAAAAAACCACAAAATTTCTAATCAAAATGTATATGTCATCATAATGTGAAATGCAGTTAATTTGTTCTTAAAGCATAAAATAATTTTATATGGAGGTGTAACAAAAACATGTAAAAAAGAGAAAAATTAACCGAAAATGAAATACAGTGAACTCTGAACAACACGAGTATTAGGGGTGCTGAAATCCACATATAACTTTTGACTCCACCAAAACTTTGCACAGTTTCCTTTGGTATCTGTAGGGGATTAGATGTTAGGACTCAGGGATACCAAAATTCAGGAACGCTCATGTCCCCTACATAAAGTGACACCGATCAGTGCATACGGTGGGCCCTCTACCTGTGGAGTACCAACCCCAGATGAAAAATAGTACAGGCAGTTACTGAAATCAATCTGCATATAAGTGGACCTGAGCAGTTCAAACTCATGTTGTTCAAGGATCAACTGTAATATATTTATAATAATCCTGATCAATATCACAGGCTATACATTTAAGAGTAAAAAAAACTTCATCAAAAAGAATGATTACACTTTCCTGAGAAATATGAGACCTGGATAGCTAAATCAATACTAAAATTTTGTCAAAGCAAGTTTGTAATAAATAGTTGCACACTTAAAACACACATCTCACCTTGGTGGAAGTGCTGTTGAACTTTTAAAAGCACTTTTAAATAACACATCTTGAAGTGAATGTTCTTCTTGCAGTCTACTTTGAATCAGCTGCAGCATCCTGAACACAACACAAGCAAGCAATAGCTTATAAATATGGTAAGGTACACAAAGAAAGCCAACCCTTAAAAAAATAATTAGATGACTCAGTTAAGCCATGCATTTATTATTTTAGGACTTTACTCTAAAATAAAATACTACATTTTCTTTGGTCACTTTTCTTGAAAGAAGGAAGAGGTGAGGTATGGTGGCTACATGTCTAATAGCTCGGCTACACAATAAACCTGTCTGATTGCATCAATAGCAGATGTGCGCATCTGAGTATCTAAATTCATCTTTCATGTATGCATGAAGTAATTACAAAACTCCTACTTTTAGTACAGCATTGAATAAAGCATTATAAATATGAAAAAAGAAAAAATAAATAAGGGACCACATGATACGTCTGAAAAACTTAAAGTGGAAGATTTTTGGCCTATGAAGCCACAGCACCAGCATTCAATTCTCAGTACAAACTAAGACACAGTGCCATTTAATATTACCTAGTGACTCCTTTTCTGAAGACACCTGAACTTTATTCAATGATAAGGCTATTCCAAACAAAATATATCTATATTTTATGAAAAGAATATCAGCATATAAAGCAGAGGATTATAGGAAACAAAGCACCTACTTTCTTTTTAAATATACAGCCACAAAAATTAGTTGCTTGAGGGTTTTTGAAACAAAATTCTTATGCCCACAATAACTTCTTAAATTACATACTCTAAAGAACACCACCAAAAATAAAAGCCTTTCCTCTAATACTTCTACCTTTGGACCATATTATCTCCTAATAATTTCAGCAATAACCTGTATCATCAGACATAACGCGATTTTATTTTCTTTAGTTCTATGTCTTTGGAAAACTAACACCCAAAGTCACATGTATTAAAGTTCAAGCTCAGCAATTATAAAAATTATACATAAAGGAAGAGGAATGAATAGACAAAACACACAGCACTTTTAGGGCAGTGGGACTATTTAACAGGTACTGGATACATGTCATTATACATCTGTCAAAACTCACAGCCTAATGTAAACTATGTATGGACTTCGAGCAATAACGTGTTAATGTAGGTTCAAAGACTGCATGAAATGTACCATTCCAGTGTCAGATGTGCGTAATGGTGAAGCCTGTGCAAACGTGTGTACTTTTCACTCAATTTTGCTGTGAACCAAAAACTACTCTAAAAAATAAGGTTTTTAAATAAAACTTTAGAAAAGTTATAAACAAACATAGGCACTTAAAAAGGAAGTAAATGTAAATCTGCTAATACTTCATTTCCCATCATAATGATAAAATAAACATTTTCCAGAAGTACAAGTGAGAGATAAAATACTTATGCACTATAAGTGCATAATTGCATAAGTGCATAATTAAAAACACTGGTAAAGCAGGACAAATTAAAATAACAAGTCATTTTTAGTTCAAAATAAATCTTAAATCTACAAATAAAAAGCAGAAATCAGATAGGTTATGTCCAGGGACTGAAATTTACTTCTACAAGAGGGAGAGTAATTAGGATGCTAAGTATTTTAAGAAAGCAGATCAACTGAGAGTAAACTTAGATCTCTTTCAGCAAATTCTAAAAGTAAAGAACACTGGTAAGTACATTATTCAGAATGCTAGGCCTCGGATAGCTCTAGTCCATTCAAGAATATTTGTTTAGAAGCAGACACCATTTTGTAGGAAGCTTCAAAAAGCCAGATCCTATCTTCAGATTTATACATCTAAAGACTAAAATCTTTGAATATAATGCTGGCAGCAATTGAAAGCTTCATAATTTTGTGTCTTATATTTCCAAAGTTCAACTTTTAGTGTTGGGCAGTGAGAAGAGATGGTAACACCAAATGATATATAGATGTGTGTGTGTGACTTTCACTTCAAACATACCAACAAATATCCAACTCATATTCCATGTATAAATGTACATAGGAAACTCTACTATGATAGAAAATGGCTAATGTTTTATTAGTAAAAACTCAATCCCTGCTTCCATTTATTACTAATCTTGAACAATGAATAAAATTCCAAATGAAAAGTGATTCTCACTTTATTATTTCTAGATTTAGTAACATATTTCATCTATAGATGGCTTTATACCAAGACCACTAGAATCCCAGAAACACCTAATACTCAGTTCAACTACATTCAATTTGAACTTTAATTTTAAAATCTCCCCAAGTGGACTACTTGAAAATTAAGAGAGAAAGGCCTTTGAAATATACTTAGTGATGAGAACAAATTTTTTAAAGATGGGTAAAAAATATGTTTTTGTAATAATCTTAATTTAGGTAAAAGACTTTCTAATTATAAGACATAGCCTGGAAACCAAAAAAAAAACCCCCACAAAAACCCACAATCTCTGGTAGAAGTAGTAAAGGAACCACTTATAAACAAGGACTCATTTTTTAGCATACAAAAAATTCTTTAGAGTTGTTTAAAAAAAACACCAAGCAAAATGGGTATATGGCATGAATAAGCAATTTCACAAAGAAAGGAAGTACAAATAGAGAAAAATCCATAAAGGTCTTAAATCGATTCCTAAAGAAATGACTACTTAAATTAAAATAAGCACAGTGCCATTTTTCACCCATCAAATTGGCAAAAGTACAAAAGTCTTGGTATACCCACTGTTGGTAAGGTTGTACAGAAACAAGTAATCTCATAGTTTTGGAGTATAAACAAAACTACTTTGGTATGATATTTGGCATTATCAAAATTCCACTCCAGTTTTGAGATATAATTAACATATAACATTTGTATAAGTTTAAGGTGTACAACATATAATTTGATATATATTTATTGCAAACGATTACCACAGTCAGTTAACAGCAATCACCACACATACTTAAATTTTTTTCCTTGTGATAATCTAGAAACTACACACACATGCACACAAGTACCTAAGGAATTAATTAGGTTTAAGAACTTTCAATAAGCATTGTTTTCTTTTTAATTCTCAAAGACATTCACTGATTTTTAGAGGAGTGGGAAAAGAGGAGAGAGAAGGAGAAACATCGATATGAGAAACACTAATTGCCTGTCCTTCGTACACACCCTAACTGGGAGCAAACCCCCAACCTAGGCATGTGCCCTGACCAGGAACTGAACTTGCAACCTTTTGGTTTACAGGACCATACTTCAACCAACTGAGTCAAACCAGCCAGGGCCACTGAGAACTGTTTTCAATATTAGACTCTTGCAAGCATCTACCCGTAGTAATCACCCAATTGGATAAACTGAAGTTTATCAATAAAATGACTACTGTAGGTACGTAAACAGGAAGTTATACAAAGGATCATTAGATTAAAAAAAGAGCTAATTATAGAACAAACATATGCAATGATCCCATTTGTATTAGGAAAAAATCACATAAATTATTTTTTGTTATTATATACTATATTATATTATATAGCAAAAAAATTGTATGAACAGAAATTTAACTCTAGTTATTATCACTAGACAGTACTAGGTTTATGAAACAATTAGGAGGCTTTTACTTTTACTTTATAGCCTTTCTATTCAAACCGAATGTTAAACAATGATTATATACTGCTTTTTTAGATTTCTAAATAGTAAATAAAATTTTAAATAAAAACTAAGTGTATTCATTATCCAAAGTGCACTAGAAATAAGATAAACATGACTTTAAGAACTGATAAATTTTATGAAAGTGTAAAGATTGTTATTATATACTATATTCTGCTAATATTTCATCCAGAGAAATGCCGAGAAAAATATACTAATGTATGAATAGACAAAATGGGATCCAATTTCTGTGGATCACAATACTTTGTTTACTTATTACCTCTGCCACTCTTTTTGCTGTGGTGAAAGATCAAATATTACCTGAAATAAAGGAAAACATAATCACCAACATTGTCAAATTCTCTTGGCTTTTATAATAATAATTTTAAAAATTTTTCTTTGAGTAAGAAACAAGTTTATAGTGTTCTTAAAAACAAGTATTCATATTTATTTCATCCTCTATAAGTCAACCTACATAAACTTAAATATATTTTACTTGTATTCAAAAATAGTAAAAGAAATTTTATCACAAATATTTTCCTGTTAGTTATCTACATTTATGAAAATGGATACAAGTTGGTAATCTATCATATGTACAAAATGGTATTTTAGGACTTAAAATAATTTAAATGATGCTAGCATGAAACTTAGGTATTTAAAAAGGAAAAGAAAAAGACATACAGCTTAAGTATAATATTTAAGCTTTCAAAGTACATATTCTTGCTCGGATAATACCCTGATAAAATCAGCAAATTTTTATAATGAGCTAAATGATAACACCATAATTCTTAATTGTATTAACAATAAAGAATAATTCCAGAAATTTTATCTGGGCACTATCTTCAATTCAAAATCAGACTTGTATACTTATATAATTTGGTGAAAATAAAGTTTCTCATGGTTTGTGGTGATATTCACAACTTAATTTTACAACAAAAAGTATTCTTTCGACTTTCATAAAAGCAATTTATAATGAGGCATATCAATCCTACTTTTTAACTTATTTAATTATCCTTCCATAATTAGGCATTAACCTACTAGTCTCTCTTTACAAATTCTTGGTTTTAAATTAAAGTGGGACAATCTCTCACTCTATTAAACAGTTCTATTTCTGTGCCTTTGGTAATTTAATTATACCAATTTACAGGAAATTATAGGAAATTTCTCCTGTAATTTTGACCCTTATGTCTATCTAAAGTCTATAAACCATGTACTCCAGGTTAAGTTGTCCAATCTTTCTGATTACAGTGAAATGACTCTGATTACTCCTCCTGCTAAACTTGTCTGCAACATGCTTCCCAACCCTTTTCACACCACAGCACACAGGGATAATGCTAATATCTATAAAACACACCCCATGTAATTGCTCCCTGGTCATCTTGTGAATAAAGTAAGTGGCAGTAGGGACTATGTGATTCTTCCTTTGACTTCCCTGAAGTGCTTAGTACAATGCATAGCACAAGGGGTTAAAGAAACTATTGAGTAGCTGCTCTGTGCTAGGCACTGTACTACTTAATTCTTTATCTCACTTAACCTTCATAACCACACGAGGTTATGAGTTTGTTGTCATTCTTTTCCTTTTGCGTATAAGGAAGGCACTCAAAGGTTGAAATTTTTTCTTCAAAATCAGATAGTAAGGGTCAGTCTGTAAACCCAGCTCTGCCAGATTCCTCACCTTCCCATATTTTCAAAAATAATTATTTTCTTTAAATAAAAAAAGTAATATAACATAATACAAATAACAAAATAGTGACTATCATGGTATACTGATGATCATGCTTTGGGGCTAGTAAAGTTATTAGGGTTCAATTTTTAAAATCCAGAATGTATATTAAAACAATGAGTGAAAATTTGGAAGTAAAATGATCTCTTAAGCAATTCTGTATTAATGATATTTATTATACTAAAGATACTTAACATTTTATACTAAATATAGTATTTATTTTAAAAATTTTCATACATATAAGGACAAGGAAATGACTACTTACCAGAAACATTGTTAAACATTTTTAAAATTACTGATAAAGAATATACAATTAAATATTTTTAAGTTCCTAACTTTCTGGCTAAGGCATGACCTAAAATTATATGACAGTTAAATTTAAATAAAACTTTCCTATGCCACAATGAATGGAAGAGATGGCAGAAACTGTTTACAATGGAATCAATGAAACTATCACTGCATGATTCTAACAATTCATTCATGCTGAATACCTACAAGACACTATGCTATACATTTTGTGAACTATAAAGAAAAAATAGTCAATACTTCTCAGGAGCTAAAATCTAGATAGACAAGCGATCCAGGAAAAAATCTATAAACAAAATCAAGGACTTAGTAAATGGGAAGAAAAGAGACTGGGAATGACAGACACTCCGAATATAAAGAAAATGCTACAGAAACAGCATAAATAAATTTTAGAGGATAATTTCAATATGATTAAGTCTCATAGAAATATAAAAATTAGGACACAATCTATGTCATCATTTTAAATCATTCTAAATTAGCATCCATATGCTAGAAATTTTCAAGAACTTATACAAGACAGAATACAAGGGAAACTAAATTGAGAAAAGAGCCCAATGAAAAATTTATTTTATGGAAGAGAAAAAGTACATCTAGGCAGCAAATAAAATCTCCAAGTCAAAGGAGCAAAGGAAAAAACAGTTATAAAAGATAAAAAGACACTTCAGAAATAGGCAGTCTTCATCCACAGAACACTTATAGTTTAATCCAGTGTCAAAGGCCACATGGGGAAGGCATTCCACAGTGGTGCTATCTCCTAGCTTATATGTGGTCTGGAGAGTATTTTAAACTAAGCAAAAATGCTGTCATTGCTGGCTGCTAATGAGGACAGTTACACCAGTTGAAAGAAGTTACTCTTGCTAAATTTAGCCTGTTAATGCAAACACAGAAAAAGAAATTTGGGATGCCCTGAACCACTCTGCCGTCCCAGACACATCTGCAACTTCCTCTTTTCCTTTTAAAACCACCTGAGGATCTAATCTAACACAGAAACACAGTATATACAACCTCCTTTCATCTAGGTATGAAAAAAAGGAGCAAGTATAAGATCTGACAACACTCTATTTCAACTCTCAATTACTTAATAGGCCACTTACTTCCCTATTCTAAAGATGAACAAGTAAATCAATTACTCAATATCAACTGCTCTCAATCAATTGAGAGTAATTACTCTCAATCAATTACTTAATATCAATTAATATTAAGAGTTATTAATTTGAAAGAAGTGGTCAATATGAAGTACCAGAGTTAATTTTCCTCTCCGATATCACTTCTAAACATAAGAAGAAAAATGTTAGCTTTTCTAATTGTTTCTCAAACATACTGGCACCATGAAGACAGAAAAAAATGCCATGATCCACAGTATAGCAAAGATGGAAAATATAATCACTGAATTTTAAAACATAGCTCTGTCCAGTGTGACTCAGTGGACTCAGCATTGGCCTGCAACTATATGCCAAGAAATTTGAAAACCTGGGTGAAATGAACAAATTTCTAGAAGAATATAATCTTCCAAAAGAGAATCAAGAAGCAGAAAGCCTGAACAGACTGGTAACAGCTAGTGAAATTTAGGCTGTAATTAAAAGCTCCCAGCACACAAAAACCCTGGACTAGACAGTTTCACAGAAGAATTTTACAAAACATTTAAGGAAGAGCTAACCCCTATACTCCTCAGACTACTGCAAAAAATTCAAGAAGAGGGAGGACTCTCCAACTCTCTTTATGAGACCAGCATCATCCTAATCCCAAAACCATAAAAAAACACAACAAAGAAAGAAAACTACAGGCCAATATTGCTGATGAACATAGATGATAAAATCCTCAACAGAATACTGGCAAACAACATCCAACAATACATCTAAAATATCATACACCATGATCAAGTGGGATTCATCCCTGGGATGCAAGGATGGTACAATCTGCAAACCAATAAACGTAATACATCACGTAAACAAAAGGAAAGACAAAAATCACATGATCATAGCAATAGATATGGAAAAAGCATTTAATAATGTACAGCATCTGTTTGTGATAAAAATACTCAACTCAGCAAAGTGGGAGTAGAGGGAGCATACTTCAACACAAGAAAGGCCATATTTGAAAAACCTAGAGCTAACATCATACTCAATGGGCAAAACTAAAAGCTTTCCCACTAAGATCAGGAACAAGACAAAGATGTCTGCTCTTACTAATACTATGTCTAATACTATTCAACATAGTATTAGAAGTCCTAGCCACAGCAATCAGAGAAGAAAAAAGAAATACAAGGCATTTAAATTGGAAAGCAGGAAGTCAAACTGTCAGTTTCCAGATGACATCATAGTGTACACAGAAAACTCTCTAGACTCCACCACAAATCTACTCCTCCTAATAAGTGAGTCTGGCAAAACAGCAGGATACAAACTCAACAATCAGAAATTGAAGGCATTTTTGTACTACGACAACAAAATATCAGAAACAGAAGTCAGGAAAATAATCCCATTTGATATAACAACAAGAAATATAAAATACCTAGGAATAAACCTAACCAGGGAGGTAAAAGACCTATACTAAGAAAACTACACAACACTGAAGAAATTAAGGAAGACAAAAATAAATAGAAGAAAATACTGTGTTTATGGATTAGAAGAATTAACATCATCAAAGTCCACACTACCCAAAGCAATTTACAGGTTCAACGCAATCCCTATTAAAATACCAATGACATATTTCGCAGATACAGAAAAACATTTCAAACACTTATATGGAACCATAAATGACCCCAAGTAGCCACAGCAATTTTGAGAAAGAACAACAAAGTAGGAGGGATCACAATACCTGATATCAAACTGTATTACAATGCCACTGTAATCAAAATAGCCTGGTACTGGCATAAAAATAGACACACAGACCAATGGAACAGAACAAAGAGCCCAGAAATAAACCCATTAATCTTTGGTCAATTAACATTAAACAAAGGGGGCAGAAGCACAAAATGAAGTAAAAATAGCCTCTTCAACAAATGGTACTGAGATATCTGGACAGCTACATGCAAAAAAAAAATGAAACTCAACTACTAATTTACACCATACACAAAAATAAAATCAAGATGGATAAAAGGCTTAAATATAAGTCGCAACACCATAAAAGTCTAGAGGAGAACACAGGCAGGAATATCTCAGATATTCCATGCAACAATATTTTCACCAATATGTCCCCTAGAGCAAGGGACATAAAGGAAAGAATAAATAAATGGAACTTCATCTAAATAAAAAGCTTCTGCATGGCTAAAATAAAAAACACCAGAAAAATAAAAAGGGAACCAACCGCACAGGAAAATGTTTGCTAATGATACTCCTGGCAGGAGTTTGCTCTCTAAAATATATAAAGAACTCACACAATTCTGCTCCAAGAAGATAAATAATCAAATTAAAAACTGGGCAAAGGACCTGAAAAGACACTTCTCCGAGGAGGACATACAGAGGGCCCAAAAATACATGAAAGGATGCTCAGCATCACTAGCCATCAGAGAGATGCAAATAAAAACCACAATGAGATTCCACTTCACACAGTCAGAATGGCCAACATAAAGAAATCAACAAACAAGTACTGGAGAGGTTGTGGAGAAAAGGGAACCCTACTATACTGTTTGTGGGAATGCAGACTGGTACAGCCACTGTGGAAAACAATATGAAATTTCCTCAGAAAACTAAAAATGCAATTGCCTTTTGACCCAGCAATTCCACTGCTGGGAGTATATCCTAAGGATCCAATTCAAAAGAACCTACGCACCCCAATGTTCATAGCAGCACAATTTACAAAAGCCACGTACTGGAAGCAACTTAAGTGCCCATCAGTAAATGAGTTGATAAAAAAACTATGGTATATTTGCACAATGGAATACTATGCAGCAGAAAGAAAGGAGTCCCTACTCTTTTTGAAAGCATGGATGGAACTGGAGAGCATTATGCTAAGTGAAATAAGCCAGGCTGTGAAAGACAAATACCACATGATCTCACCTATAAGTGCAACCTAATCAACAAAACAAACAAGCAAACAAAATATAACCAGAAACACTGAAATAAAGAACAAAGATACTAACAAGAGGGGAAGGGGCAAGAGGATAATGGGAAAGAATGGAAAGGGTTGTCAAGGAACATGTGGGCTGTGGGGGTGGGTGGGGCAACGGAGAGCAATGGAGGCAAAATGGAGATATGCTTGAACAAAAATAAAAACAAACTTTTTTTAAAAAAGCAAGGTTCCCAGTTCAGTTCCCAGTTCAGTTCAGTTCCCAGATTCAGTTCCCAGATTCAGTTCCCAGTCAGGACACGTGCCTCCATTGCTGGCCAGGTCCCCAGCTACAGGCATGTGAGAGGCAACTAATCGATATGTTTCTCTTGCACATGTTTCTCTCTTTCTCCTTTTCCCTTCCTTCCCCTCTCTCTAAAAATGAAGGAAGGAAGGAAGGAAGGAAGGACAGACTGAAAAGAAGGTTGGTCCTCTGGATCAAAATAATCTTCAGAACTCAGAGGCAAAGTTCAAAATATGTATCTAATGTAAGGAGTAATAAAGATATTCAGAACAACTCCACAAAATTCAGTATCATATGACAATTTTAAAAAGCAGAGGTAAAAGCACTCTTTGAACATCATTAAAACAAACAAACAAATAAGCAAAAAAAAAAACACTTAAAAATTAAGATCACCAAGGATGAAAATCCCTAAATGGAATCCACACTTGGATATACGGGATAAATATTTGCATTTCAACAGTAAAAGAAAAAAAGCATTCAAGTAGATAAAGTAAATATATTACATATGAAGGAAAATAATTGTGCCAGAAGACAAGGAATTTCTATAAAATTTTTAGTGCAAAACATCAAAAAGCAAGAATGAATTTTATCCTCAACCAAGCTTACATGTATGAATAGCAGAATGGCACAGGCAGTCATCCTAGAGTCCATAGACATAAATCACACATTCCTATTGATAAATAAAGTCCCCAAAAGTTCCTCCAACAAAGTAATAAACAAAAATCAAGAAACTAAGAATGTCAGAAAGTAAGAATAACAACACATAGAGGTAAAACTGAATAATCATAATTATAATAATATAAAATGAATGCAAATCTTGAAGTATCTAACAATAATCTTTCAGATCTAAATTTTCAGACAAGTGCAATATACAGCAACATGGTGCCTAAATTTGTAAGATACTTAACCTCATATAAAATTACTATGATATCAATTTTTAAGGGGGAATAAAGAAGAATGACAATAAGAAAGTTACTAAAATTTTTCTTTAGAAATTTCTATTTAAAAAGAGTGTACCAAAAGAAATAAATATATTTGTTGTTGTAAGCTAAAAATAATTTTGTAATCAAAACAGACCTAAGGGTTCCTTTTTTTGCTCCTCATATTCAGTTACTTGTAATTCTCCTCTATCACTTTTAGTCTTCACTCTGCAATTTTGCTTAAAAAAGCATTCATGGGATCAATGGTAAACAAAGAACTCAGGAATGCATGGTAAACATAAGTACCATAACGCCAACAGAGCAGTCAGCAACTCAAGGCAAAACTGCTTCTTTAAGGCTGTCTCTGGTCATGACTTCTTATCAGCCTTTGTAATGTGATACCTGCCCGAGTGATGTAATGGTGATTTCTTTTTTTTGTTTTGTTTTTTTAAGATTCATTTATTTATTTATCTTTAGAGGGGAAGGGAAGGAGAGAAGGAGAGAAATATCAATGTATGGTTGCCTCTCATGAGTCCTCTGCTGGGAACTGGCCTGCACCCAGACATGTGCCCTGACTGGGAATCAAACCGAGATCGTGTGGTTCGCAGGCCTGCGCTCAATCCACTGAGCTACACCAGCCAGGGCTCTTTTTCTTTTTTAAAGATTTTATTTACCTATTTTTAGAAAGAGCGGAAGGGAGACAGAAAGAAAAAGGGAGAAACATTGATGGGAGAAAGAAACATCGATAGGTTGCCTCTTGCTCATGCCCCACTAACCAGCAACCTAGGCACATGCCCCACCAGAATCCAACCAGTGAACCTTTGCTCAGTGGGAGGACAGCCCATCAACCGAGCCACACCAGTCAAGACTCGTGGTGATTTCTGAAGTCAATTACATTATATACAATTTGTTCCATAAAAACAATATGAGAATGTCAGTATCTCACTAGCTTTGGGAAATGGAGGTGCGAAAAAGAAAGAAATAATGCACATGAAATTTCTCTTCTTAGAAAGTGCTCCGTTCTTGATTATGTTAAGAGAAATACAAATCAGACACAGAATTTCCAAATCATTAGAGGAAAAGAATAGTTCATCCCTACACTACTCTATAGCAATTCTGAAAAAAAGAGAAAAGGAAAACATTTAGAAAACTATTCGAAAACATTAACAAAAAATGTAAAATAAGAATAAGGTTATAAAACAGACATGAAAGGCTTATTCAAAATGCTAACCATGCTAACAATGATTATCTCAAGTTTTGGTATTACATACAACTCCCCCTTCTAAATTTTTACAAAGAATATGGATTACTTTGGAATTAAGAAAATATATTTTAAAAACTGGCTGAGACAAAACCAAAGAAAATATAAAAACTGTTTTCAAGGGAACAATTTCTCAAAGCATATTATTCTTAAAAATACATGAATCAAACTTACTGGTTCATAAACTAGACCATTTGCAGATGCAACCATTGTTTCTGCTAAATCCAATACATCTGCTCCAACATCTGCATAAAAAAATTAGAAGTTTTACATTCTATGTTAAGAGCCCAACTATATCTGATATAAACTAACAAACTCACTTTCCTGTATGCTTATTTAAGTTAAAACAGTAGCATTATATACATTTGGTTGAATTATTCCAAAAACTAATATTTTTTTTTACTTCTTGCTCAGTAAAAAGACAATTCAGAACATCACCATGAACAGTATAAAGTTTACTGAAGAGCTTTGCAAAAAAATTGGTAAGAATCTAATCACGAGTACTAAATGGCTGTTACACAAAACATTAATTATAAAAATTATTTTTAGAGATTAAAAGAAATCTTAAGGCAAAGCTACTTATTTTTAAAATATCAATAGAAAATGTTTATTTCAAAAGGCTAGAATTCTAATGGTATTCAAACATCTAAAATAAGGTAAGATATGATGTATTCAGTATTAACACCGGCTCATAATTTCAATACAAAGTATTTCTCTTAAAATCACTAACATAAGGAAAAAATAAATGGAAAAGGTAGAGATTTAAGGCTCCTGTAATAAAATTCCCAGAAATTAACTTCCTAAATTGGATAACACTATTTCACACTTTGTCTGAACTACTAAATTATTGGTCTCTACTTTTCAAGTGGTAATTTAGAGATAACTTTTATGTAAAAATATCATTTTTGAGAGTACCACCGATTCAAACATTGCCTAGAAGATAATATTAACATTTTTTCACTTCAACCAGTACAATCAAAACAGAAAAGAGATCACCATTAACTTCAAACACTTGGGTATATATTTTAATATGAAAGAGTAAAGGGTGATAAATTGGAAGAGTGAAACAGGATATTCTTGAGAAACAGGGGTGTAAAAACTGGTAATCTAAACAAGAAAGAAGGACATATACCTACACTAAAACTTTTATTCACAAAAATTTCCTTCAGTTTCTTTTATTTTAATTATACTAATGTGAAAGTTGAGTCTCTTCTCTTTCTAAAGAAAAAATTTAAGAAATATAAATGGGGGGAACTTACATTATTAAATAACACTGCAACAGCATTTGAAGATACGGTAAAGGAAAAACAGTTAAAACAACCAGTGGTTTTACTTTTTCCTAGCAACTGTTTGAACCATAGCTATATATGAATTCAACAAGTTAAAGGTATACTTACACTGACACTTCATGGCAACAGTAATATCTATGTTGATTCTCAATTTGCTAAAAGGCAAAAAGGAAACTTTAGTACTCACCAAGTAATAAAAAAACATGAGGATTTAAGTCAACTCTCTGAAAAACTTAAATTTCAAGAATATGTCAATTAGAACTTGAAAAGCATTTCTTACGGCAAAAACGAAAGCACTTTGAAACTAAAATTCTATTCTGCAATCATTCCAAAAGGCTTTCTGATTTCACAGGTTTTTAATACTGTATCATGCAATTTAATTTTATTAAATTAAATAACTCCAAGAAACTCAGAAAAATAAGTCTTAACCTTTGTTTACATAAATCTTATTTAAAATAGTCCTTTAAAACCTTCAAAATCAAGAGTTAGGAATTGCAAGCTTTTCTCCTCTGTCAAATACATACTATACATCAAACATTCTAATTATCTTCTTTATTTTTTATCATGGACCTATAAAGTGGGGGCTTCACAGTTTCGTAGATAAAACAATGGTGTTCAGGGCAGTATAAATACCTGGCTTAAGATCACATAATCACTGAATTGGCATAACTGGAAACTAGGTCTGGGTGACTCAATAAATGCAGCCAAACTGCTGGGAAAAAACTCTGATGCTTAAAGTTTTGCATGGCCTTTTTAAAATGCTTTATTAAATAAATAATGAATTCAAATTAAATTGATTCTCAAATATTAGAATTAAGCAACATAAATAACAGACTGAGTATAATCAAGATCAGTCTCGTCCTGTGCTGCCTATCAAAACTTCTTTCACTCTAAGAATTTGCATTAGGTTTCAAAATACATTTTTAGAGCTTCTGTTGAAAATAATTTTCAACAGATGTTTAAGACTTCATAGAGTCTTAAACTTGTCTAGAGTTCGAACTGGGCTCCAAATAACCCTGGGGTTTAGGCTCAGGAGATGCTGTAGGAACCAGAAGAGAACAAGCAGACAGGCTTTCTGGGTATCCCCACTAGGCTTATTTGTAAGACTCGTCTTTTACATATGTAAGACTACATTTGGGAAAGAAAAAAGTGTTTCATTGGTGCTAAAAACAAATAAAATAACCAAAATAACACAGCATTTAAAAACCCATCTTATCAAGAATAACACTCTTCATTTTATAGACAAAGAAACTGAGGCCCAAAATAAGTCAGCTGTGTTGACTTACCCAAGGTAACAGCAATTAATAAATGTTGACTGACTTCTCACTTGTGTCATGAGGAAGGTACTATAATTATTACCCCCATTTAATAGAAAAAGAAACTGAAACACATGCAGATACGGATTGGTAACTTCCCTAAAAAGTCACATAGCTAGTAAATGGCACAGCTATGATTAAAATTGAGAAGTAAATGTCCCTCCCATCTAGTACAATCTTAATATCACAAACCAATTATTTTCAATCAATTAAAATATCCCAATAATACAAATAAAATAAAGTACACTTGCCTCCTTATTAAGGCACTGTATTTTCAAACTTTTAAGTGATGTTATTTACATTAAAATTAAGTTTGGATGTAATTTATAAAAATTGTTATAAGCATATACAATGTATCTGTAAACAGTTTATTTTCTAGCTTATGCAGATGAGTAAGCTATTTCAAAATCTAAAAAGTAAACAGTTTTAGAACATTATATCATTCCTACCAGTTCAGTATCTTCAAAAAAACACGTTCTCCTAACCATTTTACACAGTGCATTTGTATCAGAGAACCTCCCTTTTAGAATTTAACCAGTGTTCAAATGATTCTAAACTGTTTCACTCGATGCATGCAAAAATGACAATTTATGAGAATTACTTCTTCAGAACTAAAGTAAGCCAAGTAAGAAAAATATTTATTTAGATAAATAGATATTTGTTAAAAAGGCATATTAGCTTTAAAACAATTTGTTATTTTTTAAAATGGCATACTATCTTTAAAATAATTTAAGTCTAAAGGTATTTCAAAAAGAAAACAGTTACCTAGAAAAATCTTTGTCTACTTCATATTCATATTTCATCCATGTATCTTGATATACTGAGAATTCCATTATGGTTAATAATGCCATAGTAGTAAATGCTATTAGAGAAACTGAGAAATCAAACAAAAAGAAAAACAATTAAAACTTCTTTTATAAGTAAATACTAGAAAACTACTTTTAGTGAGATTAAATATATCAAATAATGCCTTCATGGCTGCCATGAGAATTAATATTATAAAAAGTTTTTCTTAAAATGTCCATGATAGATTTTTTCCCGTTAAACAGCTCAGAAAATAAGATTTAATGATCAATGAACACACAAATAAACACATACATCTGTACTATGGAGAAAGCATTTTATTTCTTCAGTATTTCAAGACACAAAACTTATGCTTTCTTACATATAGCAGTGTCACAGACATAGTAAATAATCAAAGGAGGCATACATTTCACAGCACAAATTTGAAAATGGTCCCCTCAAACTAAAAATGTATCTATGCCTACAGCCCAATTCTAAAAATTAGCCTAATTTTTTAAATCTCAAGAAGCCACAATAATCTGTGTGCCAGAAATTCAGACAACATACACCTCCAAATCTCTAATAAAACTCTCATCTACTTTGGAATCTCCTAAACATATCATTTCATTTATAAAAGCAGCTCAAAGACATGACAAAAAGGAAAAAACTACCATATACTTGACAAACACACTTAAAATGGATTGTGAAAAAAGAGCTTGAGCTAATTTTAACATAAATTAATCACAAGAGATTATAACAAAAATTAATCACAAGAGATTAGAAATAGTAAGAACCTTAGTACACATTTACCAAATGAAATGTCAATCTTATGTGAAACACTATTTTATCAGTTCTTCTCAGAAAAAGAAATAACAGGAAATAGTGTTATAGTTGCATATTTTGCTTATCTATTCCATTAATTGTTTATTTTACTTAACACAGACTTCTATCTGTACCAGGTTCTGTTCTAAGCATTTTATAAATATTAACTTATTTAACATTACAGCAACTCTATTACGTAAATACTGACATTGTCCCCATTTCATAGAAGAAACTAAAGCAGAGACAGGTTCATTTCCTCAAGGTCACGTAGTTAGGGAGGAGAAAAGGTAGGATTGAAATCGAGACAGTCTGGTTCCACATTACTAACTATACCCCATGTTGCCTCTCTCCAGTAAGGTGAAATGTAAGGACTTTTATTATAATGTCTAAATTGATTTGTTCTTAACCAAAATAGCACTGAGGCAGTTTAACATCATTAAATAACTTATTCCAAGTTAAATTATATTCATACATAACAATCTTGTTCACATAATCATATATAACTCGCCAGAGCCAAAACAGTAAAACTGGATTAAAGTTTCAATAAACACTGCTAAATGCAGACTACAGAGTTAGATGCCGAAAAGAATACACACAGACACACACTCAAATTAGAGCAAAACAGCATTACATGAGGTCAGAGCAGTTAAAAAGTTACTACATTGATGCATTTTTCCTCATGGCTATATTTCTGTATGTTATTGATTGAACCACTCAGAAGTTGCATTTAGTGAAGGTGTTTTAATTTGAATTGATACTCTCACCTGTACCCCCACTGGCTGAAGTCTCTACATAGCTCTCAGGAACCTTTGGAAAGGCATCCAACTCTTTCACCAAACTTAAGGTTTTTTTCCGATTCAGTCGCCTCATCTTCAGAAAAACCTTCTTCTTTCATATAGTCATGCTAAGGAATAAACAATGAACAAATGTATCCTCTAAGAAGATATAAAGGTTTATTTTATGTTTAGATAGCTGGCAAATGTCCTTGGAAGAATTTAATATTCTCATTCTTCCTTGAGAAAGAAAGCTTAACACTCATTCACACCTCTCCTTTCTCCCTCTCACCATGTCAAAAAATACTAATGAAAGGCAACTTACAGACACAAACACATTAAGTAGAAGAAAAAAGGCCACATTCATATTTAAATATGCAAATCAAAATAAATATTTTTCTCCATATATATATATATATATATATATATATATATATATAGCCTTCGATGGTGTGGCTCAGTGGATCGAGTGCTGGTCTGCAAACCAAAGGGTTGCCAAAGGGTTGCCAGTTCGATTCTCAGTCAGGGCACATGCCTGGGTTGTGGGTAAAGTCCCCAGTGGAGGGCATGTGAGAGGCAACCACACAGCAATGCCTCTCTCCCCTTCTTTTTCCCTCCCTTCCCCTCTCTCTAAAAATAAATAAATAAATACAATCTTTAAAAATAAATAATTTATACATAATACATCCCCACTAATAGACATGCTCATATAGTGATAATGAAAATATAACTATTCACCATTCCTCTTTTCACTAAATTCCTTTTTTAGAAATGTATCTTAAGGCAATAATCTGGGTTATGCACAGATATTGAATCTTACAGACATTTCTCATATTGTTATATTTAACTATATTGAAGACAGAAATAAATCCATGGTATCCAATACACAAATTATGATTAATTTAAAGCTCTGATTCTATGCAAACACTAAAAAATCTTAGAAAAGATAAAATTTAATAAGAAAATACTCATAATATTTTAAGAAAAGAACAGTAAGCTGTATGGTTCAGTTTTATGAAAGACAGAAGAGATATTCAAAAAATAAACTAAAGGTCTATACATAAAAATGTTTAAAGTAGATCATGGAAGGATTTTAATTTTCTTCTTTACAACATGTTGGACTTGTCAAATTATTTTTACAATAAAAATATTTTAAAATTGACTGCTACTTTTTGATTAGTATGCCAACTACATTTAAAGTACATTACAAGACCATAAAAATAACTGAATTCTCAAATATTTATTTATTTTTTTTAATTGCAGTTAATTGGTATACAATATTATATGTTTCATGTGTACAACATTGTGCTGAGATGGTTATATACCTTACAAAGTGATCACCTGGTAAGTTTAATACCCATCTGATACTATACATAGTTATTAACAATATTATTGACTATATTTCCTATGCTGTATTTTATATATCCCTGTGACTGCTTTCTATGTTTTTTTCTTTTTTTAAATTTTTAAAAATATATTCTATTGATTATACCATTACAGTTGTTCTATTCCCCCCTTCATTCCCCTTCATCCTGCACACCTCATCGCCCACCATTCCCCCCCTTTAGTTTATGACCACATGTCTTAAGTTCTTTAGATTCTATATTTCCCATACTATTCTTGCCCTCCCCCCTATCTATTTTTTACCTACAGTCTATGCTACTTATTTTCTGTATCTTCTCCACCTTTCTCCTCCTCCCACTCCCCTGTTGCTAACCCTCCATGTATTCTTCATTTCTACGGTTCCATTGCTGATCTAGCTGTCCTGTTGGTTTGCTTTTGTTTTAGGTGTTGTTGTTAATAACTGTGAGTTTGCTGTCCTCAAATATTTATGTAATTTTATGACATTTATAGAAATAATATAAGTGATACTATAAAGCATTACCAGATATCAAACTTTATTTAAAAATATTAATACACTCAAACTAACTGCAGAATAAATCAAAGGATTGCAGATGCCAATAAAAGGAGAAGCAGAAACATTTGTGTAAAATCCGTGGGTAGGGTTAATACAGAAGAATAGACCATAAGAGAGCATTCATAGAGAAAAAGGAGAGTGAGAGAAGTAAAAACTGGCTGTAATTACAAATACTGTTCAAGCAGGCCCTAATCAGGGACACTACTACGCAGTCCACGAAGGAGCTACTGCCCTACAATGAAGCTGGATGCATCTATAGATTGATTTTATTTGCCATTAAAAACATTCAACTTCCCTTGATGATTCCATGCTCACGAAGTGGACTTGAGATTATAATTTTACTTCTCATGTATATAATTTTCCTAAGAAAAAAGAACATGTAGACAAAACAGATGACATTTTCTAAGCTCCAGGAAAGTTATAAAACTGGTTTTCTCATTTGTAAATTTAGCTTCTCAGTGTGTGTTACGCATAAACCACGATCCTGCTTCTTAAAATTGTTCAACTGACAGAATAATCAAATTTATTTTCTGTATCTGCTTAGTAGTAACTGCACCAAGATTGATCTTCCTTCAATCTTCCCATTCCTATTCATGCTTTCCTACTGGAGTTAAATATTAAATATATTCAATCTTCTTATCTTTACAACAAAACTTTCCAATGCAGTTCAAGTCCAACTCCAACTACTGATCTCTGAACTCCACAACTATCAGTATATACAAACTTAAAACAACGAGCTATCCCCTTCATCCACTGTGATTACTTCCTCAGCACAGGCTCACCTCTTAACTAAATTTCTCTAAGAGGGTCATTAACAACTTCTTTGGTAATAAATCCAAAGCACATGTTTAGTCTTTGCTGAATTTTGCTTGTCAGAAAATACACTGTCCATCACTTGTTTTTCTTCTCAAAACAGTCTCTTACCTTGGCATAAGCAATAGTAGCCTCCTGATTTTCATTCTACCTCAAAGATCTTCTTTGGCTTACTTTGTGGATTCTTTTTCCTCCCAATTCTTCAGTAGGCCTTCCTCCCAACCTCCAGTTTCCCCAAATGATCTCCCCACCCTTCAATTTCCATCTACATGTTGATTCCTCCCAAATCTTTATTCCCAGTCCAAAGCTCTCCGCAGACATGTATTATCTTTCTGCCTCTATTACATTTTCATGGGAGCATTCCAAAGACAATTCACACTAAAGTCCAAAAACGAATACTTCACCCTACCAAACCTATTTCTCCTGTGCTCCTCTTAGCCAATGAGGATAGCATGTACCCCAAAACACAAGCCAGAAACAAGATTACATTCTTAAAGTTCTTCCTATATTTCTCTCAAACCTGTCTTATCTTTTCCAAGCTCACTGAGAAGTTCCTTACCTAGAATCCTGGTCCCAACTGCCAATCTATCACTTTAATCTAACAACCTTTACTTTTCAATTCACTCTCCATACTATAACCATTAATCTTTTTAATACATTAATCATATAAATTTTCTTTTAAAATCTTTGAATAGGTTCATTCCCATTACATTTGAAGAGGTTGGACTCTATCCTAACAAAGTTTACAAAGCCCTCAAAAACCAGGTCCTGCTTACCTTTCTTTAAACCTAACCCCTCAAAGTCTAAATGCTATCCAAACTAAATCACTTTCTAGTGCCTCAACACGTTGTTCTCTCTGCCAGAACCATCCTTTCTCCTGCTCCCCCCACCCCTACATTTGCCTTACTCCTACTTACTCAGTAAGTCTCAGGCTAGATATCTCTCTCTTGGCCGGGTGGGGTGGGGAGATTCCTTTTCTATGCCCTCAAATATACTATAGTATGTGCTCCCAGAATACTGTATCTAATTGCTTGTTTAACTGTCTATTTTCTAAGGAATCACATCTAAGTTGATCTTTGTATCTCCAGTGCCTAGTACAGCAGGTATGTGATAAACATTTGTGGAAGGAAAAAAAAAAGGAAGGTGGGAAATTTCCCCAGAAACACTCATGGTTGCACAGCTTTCCAATCAAAACAAACCATCATTCTTAGATAAATAAATATATAAAAGTGTGAGGTCCACAAAGGTAAGTGTTTTGTTTTGTTCACTATAGTATATCCTGAGCACCTAGAACAGTGGTTGGCACATAGCAGTGGTTGGCAGATGAGTAAAACTAAATTTTACTTCCTAAATTTTCTATATTTTATAAGCTTTGTAAATGCTTACTTTAAATTATATATAAGTATTAAGATATATAAAAGTTAGTTTTACAAAGCCTCTAAAAATTCATATAGCCTATTCAGCACTCCTCCCTTAGAAGCCTAGCTAATGCCCTGGCTGGGTAGGTCAGTGGGTTAGAGCATCATCCCGATACACCAAGGTTGCAGGTTCCATCTCTGGTCAGGGTATACCCAAGAAGCAACCACTGGATGCAAGATGGGTGGAGCAATGGGTACATGCTTCTCTTTCTCTCTTCCTCTGCTCCCTTCTCCCTCTTCTTCCCTTTCTCTGGAATCAGTAAAAAACAAAATATCTAGCTAGTTGATCTGTCCCACTTGGCTGCTTCTCAGTCTCTAGCCTCTTCCATCTCTACTTTCCATGATTACTATTCTAGAATGGACTACCGTCACTCTGTTGCTACTCCTGTCCCATTCCTGTTAGTTCAGCACTAACCTACATCCAAGAAACTCATTGCATTTTCAATACTTGCACTGTATTCTACAACGCCACTGTTCTGATAGGAACAAGTTATCCAATAACAAGTTTGTCTAAAAACAATCCTTCTACCCGCTCTCAAAATGAAAACATGATGTACAATTGGTGGTTATTCCCTTTAAATCTTACTTTATTTCTGAGATTTAAAGGGTAAACAAAGTAGTATGTTTTATCATGATTTCTCAAGCACTTGTTCTCTTTTCAAGTCTATCTTTTAATAAACACATATACTACACAGAACTACATTATGTGCTAAGTATTATTTGAAACACTTTATATTAATTCATGTAATCCTCTAAGTGACTCTATCAATTAGATACTATTTTTATCTCATTTATAGATAAGGATATTGAGGAACAGAAAAGTGCAGTCATTTTTGCAAGGCCACTTAACAGGTGATAGAACCTGGATTTGATCTCAAGCAGCCTGGCTCCAGAGTCCATGTTCCAAACCACAGTGTACATTCTCACTTTAGCACTTGTTATCATTTTCTCCACCTGGATATATTTACAATTTCCAGGAGAGATAAATGGTGATAAAAGGAGACTTAACCTGGGGTGGTGAACGCACAATATAATTTACAGATAGATATATTAGAGAATTATACACCTGAAACCAATATAATTTTATTAGCCAATATCACCCCAATAAATTCAATAAGAAAGTAAAAATGTAAAAATCCCTTAATGACTTCAGCATCTGGATCACTTAATTTGATTCTCTTCTTCCCCATTTCACCACCATCTTTTGGAACTCATGACCTGATGACACTCATCCTATGGCATTCCTCTACCATGTAAATGGAACAGACGTACTCCAGTGACCTGCCTCTTCTATGCAAAGCCTCACACTCGCACAAGATGTGTTTTTATCACCTCTTTATTTTTAAAACTGCTCCAAGTCTAAAATCCAAGACATTAACTTTCCTCTCTAAGCAGAACCAATTATCCTTCAAGCCCTGTAACGGGCTCACTAGGACAGAACCTGCTCTTCATGTTCCCTGTGGTCTCAGTCTACTAGACTCCTCTGAGTTATCCAGTTCTATTGCTCCCCTGCCCACTCTACTTGTCTTTCCATCCAGTTTAGTCAGCCATTTAAAAAAACTGCAGAAGTCAAAATGTCTTTCTTTTTAATGAAATGATAAAAGTAGATAACAGAGATTTATTTTGGTTTTTTGATGTCCTCCTTTAGTAAAGTCAAAAACCGCAGTTCTATGTCAGACTTCAAGTCCACACTCTCCTCCATTTTTCTTCTTCTATACATATCTAGTACTGCTCCACAAAATCGAGAAATGTAGCTGTTGCACTAGATTCCTCTGCCCGCTGGTTGGTGCTGCTCTTCCTATTCTGACAATCTCCAGTACCATATGTTTTCTCCAATTTCTCTTCCAAACTGAGTGTTTTATGATAAAAACATAAAACGAACAAACAAACAAACAAAAACTCCAAGAAAAGACCGTTGCCACTAGGACAATGCTTTGAGAAACTGCATAGGAAATAAGAAACCTTTCATGCTGGAACAGAGACACACACCATCAACCTCAACAAATGCAATGTCATACAGCCCGTGTTTTATCCTTGAATCGATATGAAAACAATGAGACTATCAGATGCTTTGCCAAAATTAAAATATAGAATTCATGACTTTTTAGTCTGTCTGCTCAATTAGGTTTTCTTACCTCTCCAAACAAAAATGGAAACACAGTTTATCTCCAGCTACCTACATTTTATGAACCAACTTCTATTTTTAAATTTTATTTGGCAATGAGAAATATTTAATTGGTTAATAGATGTGGACATGTTATCAGTTGAACGGTGTTCCTCAAAAAGCTATACTGAGCCCTGACCAGTGTTGTTCAGTTGCTTGGGTGTCGTCCCACAAACCAAAAGGTCACTAGTTTGATTCTAGGCAGGGCACGTGGCTGGGTTGAAAGCTTCGTCCCTGGCTGGAGTGTATACAACAGACTGGTGTTTCTCTCACATCGCTGTTTCTCTCCCTCCCTTTCCCTCTCACTAAAAATAAATAAATAAATAATTTTAAAAACATATACTGAGCTCTGGCCAGCGTGGCTCGGTTGCTTGGGAGTGTCATCTGTAAACGGAAAGGTCACAGGTTTGATTCCTGGTCAGGGCACATGCCTAGATTGTGGGTTCTCAGTTGGGGTGCATGTGAGAGGCAACCAACGTTTCACTCTCACATCGATGTTTGTCTCCCTCTCTCTCTTCTATTCCTCTCTTTAAAATCAATAAGCACACACTCAGGTGAGAATTTCAAAAAAGAGATATACTGGAGTCCTAACCCTGTGAATGGGTCTTATTCAGAAATATTTGGGTCTTTGAAGATATTATCAGTTAAGATGAAATTATACTGGACTATAGTGGCCCAAAATCAAATGACTGGTGTCATTAAGAAATCCATGTGCATCTACACAGGAGCCAATAAAGAAGAAGCAAAAAGAAAAAAAAAGCATGTGAAAACACACAGACCCAAGGAAGAATGTCACGTGAAGACAGAGGCAGAGATTAGATGCATGCACAAGACAAGGAGCGCCAGAGATTGCCCAGATGCTACAGAAGGCAAAGAATAATCCTTTTTTGGAGCTGTCAGGGGGGAGGGTGGCCCTGCTGACACCTGACTCCAGTCTGCAAGCCTCCAGAACTGTGAGAGAATAAATTTCTATTTTTTAAGGCACCCAGTTTACAGTAATTTGTTAAGGTAGCCCTGTAAACTAATACAAGCCTTTAAAAAGAATGAGAAAGAAGGCAAAAAAAGTCTTCTTCTACTGAACTTTAGAAATGAAAAGCAAAACTATAACTTATCCATAATTTAACATTAATATTATATTACCATAAAATATTTCTATTAAAGATAGCTTAGCTTCAGTCTAGATATCCAAAAGAAGTACCGATTCTTTCTACTTTAAAACTTAGTTAAATGTTATGTTTTCCAAATTATTTATCATCATATAATTCAAATAAATCTAACAACTTTCTAAGTGATTAAAAGGTTTACTTGGAAGCCAAGTAGGATAGTATAAAGCTAAGTTTGTGATCAGAAAAACTGGGGTAATATTTAGGCACTTGAGGGCTGTGTGGCAAATTTGGGAATACCCTCAACTTCTCAGAATCCTCTATTATCATCTTATATTAAAAGGAGAGAGAGGGATATAATGGCTACCTCACAGTTTTTATTCAAGATTTAAACAATAGTCATTTAATAAATGTCTGTTTCTAATTCTCAAAAGAAACGCAAAGATTTGTAGGATATTTGAGTTATGTTAAGTCTTTAAGGAAAATGGGAGAACATATGAGATTAGTTAATATTATGAACAGACTGAGGATGATATAAATCGACAGAATAAAAGTTAAGGGAAGGGACTGCAGAGTGATGACCGCACAAGTAGCAGTAAGTGTCCAGTAGCAATGTGAACCAAGGACAAAAAATGGCTTGACTATAGTAACTACTCAATGAAAGTGTATGAAATTGAAGTAAAAAAGGAATGGTAAGGAAAAGGTCAGAGAAACATGAAATATTTACAATAGAATGAATGTCCCCAAAAGCAAGGAGAAAGGGTTAACGATGCACTTAGAGTAACAGTGCTGACCTACACTGGAATAAAACTATATTTAGCAGCAGGAAGGACAAATTTTTACCTTAGAGAAGATAACAGCTGAAGCAAGCAAGCAAATGGAATTGGAGTTTAACGACATTAACTAACCATATAAAATGAGTGTTTCATTAATTTGGGGGTCAGAAAGAAATTTTTTTTAAAAAGTCTTCTTCAGTCTGTATTTTTACTAAGTACCAAGCCAACATTTTGTGAGTACCCTTAGAAGTTAGAAAACAAATATTTAAAAATAACAAGAGCTAACACATAATGTATGTTAACTTTATGCCAGGCATTGTTCTAAGTGCTTTGTATGTTTTAACTCATTTAATCCTCACCAATCACCACATGAGTTAGGCATTATTATTTCCACTTTGCAGATAAGGAAACTAAGGCACAAAGAGGTTAATATGCCCATCATGACATTTAAGGGGCAGAATCAGAATCCTGAAAACTGTTAACTAGGATTAGAGGCAGGAAGAGACTACCTGAAAGTAACTTCTATTAAAAAATAAAATCACCATTTCTTCCAATTAAATCACTAACTCGCAAAGAAACTAATTTTTTTCTAATTCTTTTTTGTTGATGTTGTCCCAGAGTAGGCCTAATTTCCTTTGAGAGAGCTTTCAAGCTTGATATACTTTTATGATATGTACCCTCAAGCCATTGCAATACTCAGGTGTGTAGTAAACTTTATTCTCAAAAAGAAAGAAACGCATCCCCTCCCCCATCCCACCTTACCCTCAAACCCATGGATTTCTTTTTCTCATGTTTTTCCTCTGGGAACTGGAACAATTGCATCCATTTAAATATATAAATAAGCAAATTAAGTAAACCACTGTGTCCCGAATGCTTCTGTGTACAAGCCTGACTTCTTTCTTCCTTTATAATGCCTGTACACTAGAGTTCGACGTATCACTCCAAAAGAACACTTTTTTTCATGTGTTTTAATAGCTTCTGAAAGCTAGTCTTGCAACATTTTAACAGACATTATGTAACTCTGCGTTGTCTCGAGGACACTAAATCCCAAATACAAGTTACTTAAACGTGTTTTCTCAAATAACAATCTTTCTTTCAACTCTATAGCCTTTACCCAAGGCTATTCTCTATTCTCTACCACGAGCTGACACATAGCTTTCCAAGGGTTTCTTAATCCTCGAAGGTTTAAATAGTGACTCTCATACCTGTCTCTCCTACAACATCTCACCCTGCCCTGCCCCTTTCCCGTTTTTCCAAGCTAGGTGCGAAACTCTCTTTCCAGGTAAGGCCAAGACCTCGATCGTTCTTAATAAGAGGGAGAAACCTGCTCCCAAGAATTTGACATTTGTTTGAATGATGGTGGGGAGCCAGACACCGGGACGATCGGTATACAACCGTATGGTCTTTACAGCGCGGGACTCTCCTCGTCTGCGGACGGGAGGAGCCTCCGGGGTACCGGGCACTGCGAGAAGCAATGGGTCAGGGTCAGTAGCTACCGAGGAAACACCTAAACTCCTTCAAGCTGGAATACAGTTCAGAGAAACCGAGCAGAGGAGACGGGAGCTCCTAGGTGTAGCGCTGCCCAGGGTCCTGCCAGTAACGCCCCCGGGGGGAAGTGGAGCGGCTACCCGGTCCGGCCCGCTCTCCTGATGACAGCGATGAAGACACGGAGCCAATTCTACGACAGTTCTCAGCCCCCTTAACTACTCGCGCCCGGAACAGCCCTGGAATAACCGAGAAAAGAGCACCCGGCAGGGTTTCAGTGCCTTACCTTGTGTTTCGGTCCCAGCCGACCGCCATGTTTCACAGAAGCCCGGGTCGCCCGGGCTCCCGTTCACCCGGAAATATCGCGAGAACAAAAGCAACTACAACCACTGAGACTCTCAGAAGGGAGACAATGTAGAGTTCTCGCGATAGCCCCTTGGCTGAGGAAGTGTATCGTGAATCAAGAGGCGTGGTCAAGATGAAAGGGGCGTCACGAGGGAGATCTGCGTTTGAAACTTGTTTTAGGTGTAACCACTTGGCCAGGAAGGAATCAGCTTCTCCTGGAAAGGATAGATTGTTTTCCGACTAAGACCACAGAGCTAAGGTGTCTCCACTCCTTTTACTGTACTTCGTTACGGATGAAAGTCTTAGGCGTAGGATGTGTATCGGTCCTCGTAACTCTGCACCACACTCTCGGTCTTTGCCTTTATACCACCCCCTGCCCCCGCTGATGGTATTTAAACTTATTTTTCAGGACATAGACAACGCTTCTAATTATTTGTTCAATGCCTTTGTCTTCTACATAGTATGCTCCTTAAGAAAGAGCATTTGTCTTTCTCACCCTTATATTGTCAATACGAACTATGCACTAAAATATTTTAAAAAGTTAAAACTTCATTCATCCTTTCTTAACACTTCACAGTATAAGAGGTAATAGAGGGGACTTTGGGATGAAAGGGAACTATTTGAGAGTAAGCATATCCATTATCAGATTTTCCAATCAAACATTTAGATTTTAATTTTCTGATTGACCAAAAAATTCTTACAAAGGCATAATGACAATTAACACTTATAGAGTAAGCACTGTTTTTCCCCAGTAAGTACTATTTTAAATGCTCTACTTGCCTGATTTCATGTAAAACTATAGGTAGTACCATTATTTACCTGTTTTGTAAATAAGAAAATTTAGTCAAGAGACAGTTAAGTGATCTACCCAAAGTCAGATAGCTGGGAGAGGCAGAGAAATATTTTGACCACGGTACTAAACTGCCTTTTTATTTAGTGAATTAACCTTTAATGAAATATTAAATTTTACTAAATTGAAACTACCCTAGCATATAAGGACAAATAGTTTCCACTGATGCAATTTCATTTCTAGTCTTTCCTGTCAAAAGACTAGTCAAAAAACTTTAAATCAACTTTAAGTTGATTTGTTTCTACCTCCTTCACATTTTTAAGCAGCAGCACAATGAAATGATTAACCTCATAGACGCAGATAAATGTTTTGTAAACAATTGAAATACCTTATTTTATTTTTAAAATCAAATGATAATATAAGCCTGATAAATAATTTCTTAAACATCCATTGCTCGTTGAAATTGTGAAACAGGGACCTCTCCTATCTGAGTGCAGGGTATTGTTCTCCTTGAATAAAATCAATAATTTTATGGACTGAATAACATTCAACTTAATGTCTTCCAATGTTTACCAAACTAGGAAAATAGTGAAAGTGTATATTATGGTGTTCAACTATGACATATACATGTTACACTAAGTATGAACTTAATGATGTTTCAGATTGTAAATTCCCAGGAGGCATGAAGCAATATTAACATTCTGTGACTTATGTTTAATACTGAATGTATGAGATATACCAAATCCAAGTCCCTCAATGCAAGGGTTGAGAGAAGTGACATGGAGTGTTTTCACACTGGTAAGAGACTCATTTTCAAGTATACTGTCACGTGTTTTCTTTTCCATTTATAACACAATTCCATCCAGCTTCTGTCTCAGTGATCATGCTTCTTTTCAGTGACAGATGTGATCCAATCCCCACACAAAGAAATCTGGGTGGAGACCACCGATGCTATGGGATGGCAGTTACTGCTTCCCCAGCTCACAATACGGATGAGTCTATACTGCTTGTCCTGGGCACACTGCAGGGGTTCTCCAGAATCTCTTTGCAACGGACACAAAGAGAAGTTCTCCTGGCTGCATGATCCATGGTTGAGGCTAACCTCAACTCTGACTCAACTCACTGACTCAGTTGTACAAGACCAGCAAGAGGACAAGCAAACAGTGTCTGTTTGTACTGACCAGTTGTACTGACCAGCAGTACAACTGACCAAGTCAGTTGTACTGACCAGCAGAGGACAAGCAAACAGTGTCTCAACTCTCTCAACTCTGATTTCTGCATAGGAAACCAGAACTGTCAGGTCCTTGTTATATATGATGATGTTATATATAATCTGAATCGGATCAAAAACTGTATTTTCAAGGAGAGGCTAAAATATGTATCGAGCATAAACTCATTCAATGCCAACAATAAAGTGTGCCATGAAGAAAGTTTCGAGCGTCTACTAAATACAACTAAATGATAATTTTGAATTACATAAAAATATCTTAATTAATATTTTCAGTACTACAGGGAGTAGGTACTTTGAGCTACCTAATTCAGCTATGAAATCAAACCATAAGAAATTATCTTTTTGTAGGTCAAAAAGAGTTGGATATCATTAATTTCACATAGTTTACCTAAACAAATGATTGAGTAATTCCTTCTGAGACTTGAGTCCACCTCCAGTATTAAATTAACAGTTGCAGCACATCAACTTAGCAATGTACTATTCTTCCCACTTTGCATTTAAAAACTACCATACATTTGTAACTCCTTATCATCAGCACCCATTCATGAGACACACTGAGAAGAAAGCTCCTACACCCATCAATGCAATACTTGAATTACCATGCATGAGGATGATCCTGTGGCCCCTCCACATATGTTGGTATTTTTAATATCCAGTCCCCAGTAACTTTGACAAGATGTACTACTGATCAGTGGTACCTTTGTCTGCTGCACAGTTTTAGAAAGTTCACCTTCTACTAGAGAAGGAATAAAAACTCATATTACCCAGGCAAAGGCTTTTAAAAAATAAAACAACAACAAACAGCCCTATGTTGGAGATAGACTTCAAAGGTTAAATCCCTCTATTCTTTCCTTTCAGCAATGTAATGATGCTGTTAGCTGATTTATTAACAGACAGAACAAAAAAAAAACCAAAGCTGCTATTATTACTACACAATGGCTTATATAACAAAAATAACAAAAAAATGTTATGTGGGTTCTTTTTCCTTTAGTACAGTCCTAAGATAATAGAAAAATCATATCATTCTTTAGAAGAAAAACAATAAAAGTTTACACCCAAAGTAGTTGTTGATAAAGGAAACAATACAATTAATATTTTGCATGTTAAATCTGTACTTTATTCCATTGTTTTTAGGGTGTTCTTTTGACTTGAATTTTGTTTAACAGCCATTTTGGCTAAGTGCGGACTCTGGAGCTGTCAACTGAAGTTGCTTTGTGATTTAGTCTTTCTTTATTGGATATTTGTAAATTGTTAATTAAGTTGTGGAATATAGTGGAAGTGAGACCAGGGTCATGAGTTGATCTTTATGTGAACTAGTTTTTTGCACATAATCTTTGTACTCATATACCATTATTACCAGCCTATCATTTCAGAAAAAATGCCTTATATTTTTGGGAATAGGCTCATGCCATTTTAAAAATTTTTTTCAGAGAGAGGGAAGGGGAAGGAGAAAGAGAGGGAGAGAAACATTGATGTAAGAAACATCGATTGGTTGCCTTTGGCCCAGACCAGGGACAAAACTCATAACCCAGACATATGCCCAGACCAGGAATCCAATTGGTGACCTCTCACTTTGCAGTACAATGCCCAACTGACTGAGCCACACCAGCGAGGGTGAGGCTCATGTCTGTATGTGTGGGTTTTCACAGTAGTGGCATATTGTTATGAACACAATTGTGTGTGAGCATGTGTGTGGTCAGGGAGCAATTAGGGAATATTTACACATAAATGAAACACACACATATTTATTAGATGATATAATCACTAGCTATACTCCAACACACATTTTTACAAGTATCAATGAGCTACTATCAGTGAATTAACATCAATAAATATGATGGCCTAAAACACAAGCAGTCACTTGGAGATTCATTGTGAAAAACACTTTTTCTATGATCATTCCTACAAAAATACAGAAAAAATTGAAAATAAATAATATACTCAGACTTCACATGTATTTTGATTCTAATCTTGGAAGAGGTAGTGAATATATATATGATGTGGGTCAGTTAGTCCCCAGCCAGAAGTCGTACATTTGGAAAGTAAATTTATTTTACTGTCTTTTCCTGGCAAACAAATTGGGGATATAAACTTTCCTAATCAAAAAGATGAGAAAGAAAAAGGCAAATATTCTTTAGTCCATAGAATTGATATTAACATTGATTGCTTTTTAGTGATGACTCTAGAAATATCTACTTTGACCTACACTACCCTTTTTAACACTGTAATTTAATAAATAAGTCTTGGAGAAGATAACATCTGTTAATTACTCAGAAAGGATCACCCCAATCTACATGGTGCCACTTTGCTCCACACGGTTCTGTATCCTCCTAGGACCACAGAAGCACACACTCTGCTTGGGGATGTGGGCCTCCTGCTTGCTCATCCACAGCCGTTTTTTCCAATGTGTCTGCCTCTTTGTCCATGTGCCTGCAGGACATCATCACCTTGTTGAATTTGAGATGACAGTGGAGGAGAATATAATTAATTATCTTCTTTTTTCAACTGTAGTACTTGAGGAGTGGGGAAAACCACGTTTGGAGCATCTTAAAACCTTTGAACTACTTGATAGCTAATATGTATTTTACATCTAATAAAGGTAAAATATGTAAACTACATTAATACATTATACATTTAAGCATTCACTTTTTATTGTCAAAATTTCTATACACACAAATATTGTGTGTTTACATGTGTGTCTGTGTGTATAGACACTACATACACGATACACTGAGTGCAGTGCTCCTGTTTATTTTCCCACAATGCTTCACTCCATTCTTATCCAGATTTTACATACTTAAATGCTCCCGCATACCTGCTGTCCAAGACCATTTTTAAAATGATTTCTCCTTTATTTTTACTGCTATCTCTTAATAAAATTTTGTCTATTCTTGTGCTATTTATCTCCATATATGTGCCAACTGCCTCCAAATCTTATGTTATACTGCCTCCACAGATGGTCATTGGTCTGTCATATCATGTCCTGCCAAATTTCCTGGGGCTAAAATAAAACATTTTCCCTTTACCTACATATTGTTAATGAGTCATTTTTCTTGTTATGATTTTTTAAATTTACTAAATTATGGTTCTATCACTCATATCATTACATTTAGATCCACCACATAATTTTTTCATAGCACACAGTATACAGACCACTGCACCACTTATGTTAATTATTTATTAACATAAAAGGGAAACATTATGGATCCTTGTGGTGATAGAAAAGTTCTGTATCTTTACTGAATCAATGTCAATATCCTGCATTGGTGAAAAATAAGTAAAGAGTCCATTGGACTCAGTGATTCCACTTAGGAATATACCCTAAGAATGCCAAATGCCAATTCAAAAGAACTTATGCACCCCAATGTTCATAGCAGCATTATTTTCAATAGCCAAGTGTCAGAACACAGCCTGAGTGCCCATTAGGAGGTCAATGGATTAAAAAACTGTGGTACATTTACACAAGGGATACTATGCAGCAGAAGTAAAGAAGGAATTCCTACATTTGCGATAGCATGGGTAGAACCGGAGAGCATTATGCTAAGTGAACTAATCCAGTTGGTGAAACTCAAATACCATATGGTCTCATTTATAAGAGAGGTCTAATGAACAAAATAAACTAATAAAAAAAAAACAGAACCAGAGACATAGAAACATGGAACAGACTGACAGCTGTCAGAAGGGAGTGGGGGTAAGGGTGGAAAGAAGGGAAAAGGATTAGTCAAAGGACATGCATGAATGATGCATGGACATAGACAACAGTGTGGGGATTGACTGAGGGGCAGGGGAGTGGGCAGGATGGAGGAGGGCAAAGGGGGAAAAATTGGGACAACTGTAATAGAATAAACAAGGATAAAAATAATGTTTATATGTATAAGAGAGTACATTGGTGTCTCTATTATTTCCTACAACTGCATGTGAGTCTACAATAATCTCAACATAGAAAATCTGATTGAAATAAACTTTAAAATCAGGATAAAGAGGAAAAAATACTGATGTCAGGTCTCCACTCCTGAGATTGTGATTAGTTGGTCCAAAACGCATCCTGATCTATACTTTTGTCTTGTTTTAAAGCAACCTAAAGGATTATAATGTACAGCCAGGGTTAAGAAGCACTGTTCTGAGACACTCTCACTGACTCAGTTGTACAAGCACAAAAAGCAAATGGCGAACTGAACCATGAGAGGCGGGTTGCAAGATGGATGGGTTGAAAAGACATAAAAAGGGAGGCGAGGCTACTGGCAGAGGAACAGTGGAGAATGCAGAAACACAGGAGAGAGTTGGGGTACAGCCATGGCTATGAATGTGGGGAACCCTGAACCCACAGGCCTTAGTTACATTTCCCACAATGCATTGCTTTCCCACTAAACGTTCACCTGTGTTAAGTAGGTCGGTGTGTCACTGTTACTCACTTTCTGCAAGTGATGAAGCTGAGGCTCAGAACACTTACATCACTTATGTCACCTGCTGCTCCAAGACTGCATGGCTACTAGGTGACAGAGGCAAATTAACACTTTCAAGGTAGTTTTGGCTGAAGGAAACATTAAGGAAAGACAAATTTTACTAAGTCATGAAGGTACAGGAAATGTAAAATCTGTTGGTTCAGTTTCTGTTCTAAGCTTTTGGGTTAACCTCATAGGATACAACAGTCTCAGAAGAATAAGCAGAACAAAGTTAAAAATATATTTCTTACAGCAAGGAGAGAGTCATGGGAGGGAATTGGAGACAACTGTAAATAAACAACAATAAAAAATAAATGGCCTCTAAACGCTGAAAAGAAGTATTTCTTTGACGTCTTCTCCATACCTCCATTAATTAAAAGCACATAAAAAGAAAATGTTTATGCAGGTTTTTAGAGAAAATATCTTAGAGTATAAGAAAGTTCTGAACTAATTATTTAACTTCACGTGTATATGCACCATTTCTGTTCTGGCCTTCGTCTCAGTTGGCTGGAGTGTCGTCCTGTAAACTGGAGAGTAGAAGGCTCAATTCCCAGTCAGGGCACATGCGTAGCTTGTGGGTTCAGTCCCTGGTGGGGGTTCAACTAGTCACTATTTGTCTCTCACATAGATGTTTCTCTCCCTCTCTCCCCTCCCTTCCCTCTCTCTAAAAATCAATGAGCATGTCCTTCAGTGAAGATTTTTTTTAAAGTATATACAGCATGTCTAAGCAAAATGAAATACAAACAATATGTCAAAGTTCCGAATATGGAAAAGAGTTACTCATACTGACCTTGTTCAACAGGTTTTCCCAGGTGCAACAAGGATGGATCATCATTGGGAGGAAGCTGTGTGAAGCCAGGGTGAGCACACACAGCTTCCACTGCTACCAAATCTCTATTTTCTACGTGTGAGAGGCAACTTCTTCCATTACCAGGTTATCTGTGACAGCACTTGTGTAGGAAAAGGGAGTGAGAGAATAGATACCACTTTTAATGAGGCTGTAATTTTTCAAAATTAGTAAAAATGTATTTTAACATTTCTAATCTACATTAAAATCTTTGTTATGTTGAATTCTTAGAAAATGAAGGCTCCTTTTTTATTACTATTATTTTAAGTGTTGTTTAAATACAGTTGTCTCTATTTCCACTGCACCTCAGTACCCCATCCACCCATTCCCACCTCCCACCCTCGAACCTACCCCTTTGGCTTTGTCTGTGTGTCCTTTAAACTACCTACTTTCTTGCTTTCATAGCATTAAATAAAACAATGTAATATTTCTTTCACAATTAAGAATCATGATACCTTGAAGTAATATTACTCTGCTCCCTAATATAATGTTTCTTAAAGAAATGTCTAGGGGTTGCATGTATTAAATCTGGCATTTACATTCATTTATTTAGTTTTTATTTTTCTCTCTATCAGGCAAATAACTTATTAAGTTCCCAGTAAATGTACAAAAAATGGTCTCTGGTATGTATGTCAACACAAAATCAACAACCATATGTAAATTATAAAAAGCGGACACACAACACAATTTTCTTTCCAAAACATGTTACATGTAACATGTTACATGTAACTCAGCTACACTGTTTAATACCGAAATGAAAAGTAGTTTGAAGTGATAGGTTAAAGTCAGTTTTTTAAACAATAAAACTTCACAGAAGCATTGACTAAATTCTTATAAAATAAAAACTTAACACATTTTGCTTTTACATACATATTATTTCATTATATTCAGCCATGAAAAATAATGAAATCTTTCCATTTGTGGATGGATCTGAAGATCATCATGCTAAGTGAAATAAGTCAGACCGAGTAAGACAAATACCGTGTACTCTCTCTTGTATGTGGAATCTAACACACACACACACAAACACACACACACACACATTTTTTTTTAAAGCTTGATAGGTATAGAGAACAGACTGGTGGGCACCAGAGGCAGAGGTTGGGATGGACAGAAATGGGTGAACTATTCTGTTTTATTTTAGTTTATAAACTTTTTTTAAAAGGGCATTTACAAAAACCTTTGGAACTTTACATATTTATTTTGGGAGTCGATCTAATGATCAGACAAGTTACAACAGGAGAAGAAGAAGGAAATGAATCCACATTTGAACAACCCCTGGGCTCTAGGTATGAATATGATATTAAGAGACTAATTAGAAGATGTTAAAACAACATTATCTCCATGTTATAGAGGAGGAAAGAGAAGGAAGTGTTGTTAGTTGCTTATTAACTAAATTATACCTAGAAGCAAGAGGTAGTTTTTAAAATCGACAGCAATTAGTACAATGTGCATTAGTGAAGCCCAGAAAATTTCATCAACCTAATAGAGTACATCCATTCATTCGCAAGTAGGAGTTGACGGTCGAAGTTTCCTGTGTCACGAGGAGAGTACAACCACAGTGGCCCTCCCTCCGAGCACTCCGGCACCCCACGCACCACACAGGCGCACACCTGAGGTTACAGGGGGCTGCTGTCAGGACTCACTGCTTCGCACTGAGCACCTCCACAGTAACGTCCTTGGTGCTGCAGACTGAGCAACCAGGCCCACCACACTGGAGGTGCCGCGTGGCCGCCAGGCACCCCGGGCTCCCCAAGCTCAGCTGGTTAACACCTCTCCATTTCTCTCCGGCTCATCTGTGACAAATGGATCAGCAGCTGGAATTCCACGTTTGCCTTGGGCTGGCCATCTTTCAATATTGTTTTTTAGTGTCATTCCTTAAAAAAGTAACAACAAAACATTAGATAAAAATACTTATGAAAATCTATTAAAATTTCAGGGAAAAGGTATTTGTTTCTTTTGTAGGTTCAAAACTAGAATTCTTAAAGTGAGCAAAATCTACAAAGTTAACTGAAGCATTAATATATACATCTTTAAGTAAATAAAAACATACATCAAATTTTTAAAAAACAAACAAAAATTGCACTTAATTATGAAATTACCGGACATTGTTCTTTCTGTGGCATTGCTACCTTAGTATAACATATGTAGACATATCAAAATACTTTACAATACATGTATTCAAGCTACAATATGTACATAAAAGAAAAGCATAAGGACAATTTTTAGCCGTGTGTTTATTCCATTCTCAGAATTAAAAAGAAGTCCACTATGATATTAAAAATGAAAGACTTACTGAAGTATTTCCTTAAATTTTAAGAAAATTAAGCTTCTCTGTAGCCATATAATTTAAGAATTATAAAATACGCTATTTCTTAAATTATTTACTTGAAATTTTGTTTTTATACCAGAAAGCTATTCTAACTCAGTGGATTTGTTTGTTTATTCAGTATTTATGTCAGAACTCATTGCAACTTTCTCTTTAGATGAGTGTAAAACAAGGATTCCCACCTCCTTTAGATACATATTCCAAAAACTATGCAAACTCTTCAAAATTCAGCTATCTTAGTCTCAGAAAAGCCCACAAAAGGTATTTATTTAAATATGTTTTTAGTGCATCAAAGTTTACTGCCTTAGTGCTTGTTTTTATGGCATTTACAATCTACATTACATATGGTAATATGTAGCAAGTCTTATAACTTTGAACTGTTTGTAAACATGTACCATAGCAATGTTTTTTTTAAATATTTTATTTATTTATCTTTAGAGGGGAAGGGAAGGAGAGAGGAGGAAACATCAATGTATGGTTGCTTCTCGTGCATCCCCTGCAGGGAACTGGCCCCTGCCGGAAACTGGCCTGCAACCCAGGCATGTGCCCTGCCTGGGAATCGAACCGCGATCGTCTGGTTCGCAGGCCCGTGCTCTATCCACTGAGCTACACCAGCCAGGCATAGCAATGTTTTTTTAGTATCCAACTTTCAAAAAAAGGAACAACTTATTTTTTTTAAATATATTTTATTGATTATACTATTACAGTCATCCCATTTTTTTCTTTCCTTTATCCCACTCCAACCTGCACCCCTCTCCCTCCAGTGTTCTCTCTCTTCACCTTAGTTCACCTCCATGGGTCATACATTTAACCTCTTTGGCGTCTCCATTTCCTTTACTATTCTTAACCTCCCCTTTCTATTTTGTGGCTATCAATTATGCTTCTTGTTCCCAGTACCAGTTTTCCTCATTCTCCCCACTGCCCCTCTCCACTGATAACCCTCCATGTGATCTCCATTTCTGTGGTTCTGCCCCTGTTCTACTTGTTTGCTTAGTTTTGTTTTGTTTTTTAGGTTCAGTTGTTAATAGTTGTGAGTTTGTTCTCTTTTTACTGTTCATAGTTTTGATGGTCTTCTTTTTCTTAGATAAGTCTTTTTTTATTTTATTTATTTGTCTTTAGGAAGGAAAGGAGAGAAGGAGAGAAATATCAATGTATGGTTGCTTCTTGTGAGTCCCCTGCTGGGAACTGGCCTGCAACCCAGGCATGTGGCCTGACTGGGAATCGAACCGCGATTGTGTGGTTCGCAGGCCCGCGCTCAATCCACTGAGCTACACCAGCCAGGCCAGATAAGTCTTTTTGATATTTAGTATAATAAGGGGTTGGTGATGATGAACTCCTTTAACTTGACCTTATCTGGGAAGCACTTTATCTGCCTTTCCATTCTAAATGATAGCTTTGTTGGATAGAGTAATCTTGGATGTAGGTCCTTGCCTTTCACGACTTCAAATACTTCTTTCCAGCCCCTTCTTGCCTGTAATGTTTTTTGTTTTTTTTTTAGAGATTGGCTGACAGTCTTATAGGAACTCTTTTGTAGGTAACTCTCTCCTTTTCTCTTGCTGTTTTTAAGATTCTCTCCTTCTCTTTAATCTTAGATAATGTAATTATGATGTGCCTTGATTTATTTCTTCTTGGGTCCAACTTCTTTGGGACTCTGAACATCCTGGACTTGCATGTCTAGTTCCTACATCAGACTGGGGAAGTTTTCCTTATTTGCTTAAATAAGTTTTTAATTTCCTTTTCTTCCTCTTCTCCGTCTGGAACCCCTATTATTCGAATGTCGGCATGTTTACAGTTGCCCCAGAGTTTCCTCAGCCACTCCTTGTCTTTTTTTAAATTCTTGTTTCTCCATTCTGTTCCAGTTGGATGTTTATTGCTTCCTTTTGTTCCAAATTGTTAATTTGAGTCCTGGTTTCCTTCCATTTGCTGTTACTTCCCTGTATATTTTTATTTCACTTTGTATAGTCTTCATTTCTTCCTTTATTTTGCAACCAAGCTCAGTAAGTTCTGTGAGCATCCTGATTACCATGGTTTTGAACTCTGCATCTAATAGGTTGTCTATTTCCTCATCAATTAGGTCTTTTCCTGGAGTTTTGATGTGTCCTTTCCTATGGGCCATATTTCTTTGTCTCAGCACACCTGTTATGTTGTAAGGGGTGGAACCTTAGGTATTTGCCAGGGTGGAGCCACCTACTTCAGCTAGATTATAGCACTGTGTGTGTGGGAGGGGTCAGAGAGGGAATGATGCCACTTACTCTGCTCTTGCCTGCTTTCCACTACTTCCCTCACTTCCCACAAATGGACCGTGCCCTTTCAGGTGCTGATTCCCAGGTGGGTGGGCTTGTATACATTCTAGAACCCCGTGGGTCTCTCCAGTGGATTCTCCTGGGAGACTGCAGGATTTTTCTGCCACCGCAACCCCCATAGAATTTTATAGTCAGAGGTTTTGAGGCTTTAGTTTCCCACGCTGAAAATCTGGTTTGTGCAGTCTGCCTTGCTCCCCATTTGTTCCTCTCATCTTATCCACATGCGATGTGGAATATTCTGGTCCACTGGTCTGCTGCCTTGCCCACCTGGTCTGCCAGCCACTGCCTTGTCTAATGCCCTCCCCACCCTGGCTTCCCATCTCTGCCCCTCCTACCAATCTGGATGAATGTTTATTCTTTAACTCCTTGATTGTTGGACTTCCACTCAGTTTGATTTTCTGGCAGTTGTGGGGTTTTTTTGTTTGTTTGTTAATAAGTTGGTTGTTATCATTGTTTTGGCTGTGGAACAAAATGAAGTGTATCTACCTATACCTCTATCTTGGCTGGAACTAAATGCAAAAGGAATACTTAAAAAAATTAGGCAGCCTAAATGCTTTTACTGTGACAATGAAGTTTCAGTGTAGAGATGTAGAGATGGGAAGATAAAAGCAATGGTCAATTAGGTGAGCATCCTAAAACAATTAAAAATCACACCTATGGAATGGTGAGATTCATCCCTCTATGACTCAAATCAAGAACTCTCCTGAGAGCCCATTCACTTCCCTATAATAAAGACAAAGTGACATCAAAAAGGACTTCAAAATGCAAGTTGATTAAATGTTTCCTGGAATTACACTCTAATAAAAAAATCTCCTAATAACACATTTATTAGGCTTTTAAATCTTAAGCACAACCAATGAAATTCTGCCTAAAAAGTACATTGGGCCCTGGCTGGCGTGGCTCGGCTCAGTGGATCGAGTGTCAGCCTGTGAACCAAAGGGTTGCCGGTTCCATTCCCAGTTTAGGGCACAACCCCAGTCTGGGTTGATGGCCAGGTCCCCAGTAGGGGGCATGTGAGAGGCAGCCACACATTGATGTTTCTCCCTCTCTTTCTTCCTCCCTTCCCTTCTTTAAAAAATAAATAAAATCTTTATTTAAAAAAGGTAGATTCAATCAATAGAAAAATATTTAAATTGTTTCTATTTTATGTAGCGAAGCTTTTACACTTTCAGCTACAATATTCTCCCTTGGGGCCTCTGTAGGGATGGGAGGGTGGTTACTTAGTAAAAGAGACATTGTAATACACATGGAAACACTGAACTCTAGCTTCATTCAACATGAATGTCCCCACCGGATCTTTTTAACAGCAGCTGAGTTTTATGTTTATCATTATTTCTTAAATAAAAATAACACACACAGAGACCGAGAGACACACACATACATGCACACACCCCCAATTAACTTAATTACCTCAGTTGATATATTCAGACTGCCCAAGTTTCACGCTGTCGGGAAGGATTCGATGCTGTCAGGAATGATTCGAAATGAAGTTATCCTTCCATTCCATGAACACAGAATATGGTCCAGGGCTTTTGTGTGATGGGAGTTTTTTGATCACTGCTTCAATTTCATCTGCTGTTATTGGTCTGTTCAGGCTTTCTGCTTCTTCTTCATTGAGTTTTGGAAGATTATATTTTTCTAGAAATTTATCCATTTCACCTAGGTTTTCAAATTTCTTGGCATACAGTTCTTCATAGTAATTTCTTACAATCCCTTCTATTTCTGTGGTATCAGTTGTAATCTCTCCTCTTTCATTTCTGGTTGTGTTTATTTGTGTCCTCTCTCTTCTTTTCTTAATGAGCCTACTTAAAGGTTTGTCTATTTTGTTTATCTTTTCAAAAAACCAACTCTTGGATTCATTGATCCTTAGAATTGTGCTTTTAGTCTCTATGTCATTTAATTCTGCTCTGATCTTGGTTATTTCCTTCCTTCTATTTGCTCTGGGCTGTCTTTGTTGTTCTTCCAGTTCTTGCAGGCATCGGGTTAGGTTGTTTGTTTGAAATGTTTCTATCTTCTTTAGGTAAGCCTGTATTGCTATGAACTTCCTTCTCAGGACTGCTTCGCCATGTCCCATAAGTTTTGGGTTGTTGTGAGTTCATTTTCATTTGTCTCCAGAAACTTTTTGATTTCTTCCCTAATTTCAGTCTTGACCCATATGTCGTTTAGTAGCATACCATTCAGTCTCCATGATTTTGCGTGTTTGGGGTTTTTTTCTTTGGGGTATGCACTCCAACTGGGGACTGAACTTGAATCCTAGGCTTGTGCCCTCACTGGGAATTGAACCAGTGACACTCCACTTTGTGGAATGAAGCTCAACCAAATGAGCCACACCAGTCAGGAAGGCTAGCTTAATTTTCTAATGTTGATTTTTTCCCCATAAATGCAAGTCTCTGTGCCCTTGCAAAACGTTGGAACTTATTGTTTCTTTTTTATTTTGTTTGTAGTTATAATGAATTAACCATTTAAATTCTTTTTCAATTAAAAAAAAAGAAATGAAGTTATCCTGTAACTGACCTTTAAACCAGCATTGCTGGTTCTACTTCAAGACTTTTGTGGCATCTGCTTTAATAACCATTTTAAAATAATTACTTACTATTAATAGGCAACTTAATACTGATTTTCTGAATCCTATCTTCCACAATAAATTTAAAACCCTTTTCTCCCACAGACTCATCATCAGTCTTCAAATGCACAGTTGGATAAGCACCCCTGGATATCAAGACAAACTCTTTCTTGGAGCCCCATGAATGAGCTACAATGTGAGAAATACTCAATAATTAAAATACTTTGTCAATAACATAGGCAAAAGATGGTAAAGAGGCAATACTAAATCCTAAACTGTTAATACCAACAAAAGAGTAATTATGAACAGTATAAGACAAAGATTTGTAGGATGGAATTCATGATTTCATTGCAACAGTAAAAAGGAATAGATTTTAAAAGATCAAAGGGGAAAGGCTGGGTTAGTGATTGATATGAAAATGATATACAGTTGTGTACCCATCTATAATTATTTAAAAAATGAGAAAAGAAGCATTTTGGTGAAAATAAGTAGACAGAGAAACAAATAGTATATGAGCCAAATATTTATGTTCCACCAATTTGCCCCTGAAATATGTGTATGGAAATCCTAACCCAATGTGATGGTATTAGAAAGTGAGGCTTTTGGGAGGTAAGCAGGTCATGGAAGTGGGGCCCTCATGCATGGAACTAGCCCCCTTATAAAAGAGACCCCCAAAAGCTATCTTGCCCCCTTTTTACCATGTGAGAGTACAGCAAAAAGACAATTGTCTCTGAACCGGGAGTCCAGCTCTCACCAGATACCAAATCTTAGACTTCACAGCCCCCAGAACTGAGAAATAAATGGTTGTTCAGACCACACAGACAATGGAATATTTTTTAAGGAAACCTGAACTAAGTCATGCAGGTTACCGAAATGTAGATTAATGAGGACCCGTTCTTACTTTAGAAACACAGAAAGCGATTCTGCTAGCGATAGGACATTTGCTGTAATTTATCTGTACGTACTGTAATTTAAACTCTCCTCAATTAAAACAGTGACACACTATTGATTTGTCTTAAAGATAATGTTATCTCAGAAATCTGAGAACGAAATACAAAGAATAGGGGAATATTAATTCTCTATGTCATTGTTTTCCTCAAAGAAACTGTGCAGTGGATTGGAAGTGATGGGGAACTTTGGGATACATCATGTCAAATAACGGGGTTCTGGGTAGAAACAACAAAACCCCTAGAAGTTTTAAAATAGTAGAAATGGGAAAATGTTGGTGTTTAACAAGGAGATTGGGTTGGGAGAATGGGTAGGAGACAGAAAAGACAGAGTTGTGTGGGGGTAGGATGGGGGGGTGAGGTTTCCAGGTCATTTACCAGTGAAGTGATGCAGTTTAGTGTTTACAGGCAGATTCTATCTACCAAATGCCGGTCTGAGCCACCTCTGCAATTTATTAACTATGTGGCCCTGGGCAAATTACTTAACCTCTCTCTGTGCCTCAAATTTCTCACCTGCATAGTAGACATAAAAGTGATAATACTTACATGGCAATAAATAAATTGGCACAAAGTATTAGGTTTATTAAATAAAAATAAACCTCAGCAAAATTTTACAGCTAATTATTAGACATATTTTTTGGGCACTTGGAGAAGGACTCAGTGGTCACGTGAAGTCAGCATGGGATCCTTATCATGTGACATTAAATAAACCTAATTTAATCTTTGGAAGAGATAATTAGTGACTAGGGGAAAGGAGATAAATTTAATGAATCTTGAGTTCAGTGAAGCACTTAACAAAGTACCTTATGATGTCCCTATGAGCAGATATAGAATGCAAGTGGATAATTATGTGGCTAGGAAGTTTCACTGTTGATCAAATAACCATGCACTGTTAACCTGGAGGGAAAGTCTTAATGGTATGGAAATGGTATGGAAATGGTTCTCTCCTCAGTGCTTCCAAGTACAGGATTTCTACTAATGGCTTAGACAGAAATACATGTAACACACTTACAAAATCTGTAGGTCTAGGATGGGTGGTGGCTAGATGAGGAGTAAGGGACTAGATTAAACACAGGACTGAGGGATCATTTAATTTAGCATTTCATCTAATACTGAGTTCCTTCTAAAATAACCCTGGACATTTTTAGTTTTCTTAGAACATGCCATGCCTTTTGACTCATCGATTCCACTATTAGGAGTATATCCTAAGAACCCTGAAACACCAGTCCAAAAGAACCTATGCACCCCGATGTTCATAGCAGCACAATTTACGATAGCCAAGAGCTGGAAGCAACCTAGATGCCCATTGGTCAATGACTGGATCAAAAAGCTATGGTACATTTACACAATGGAATTCTATGCTGCAGAGAGGAAGAAGGAGCTCCTACCCTTTGCAACATCATGGATGGAACTGGAAAGCATTATGTTAATGCAAAATAAGCCAGGCGAAAGATAAATACCATATGGTATCACCATTAACAGGAATCTAAACAACAAAACAAACAAGCAAGCAAAATATGACCAAAGACACTGAAATACAGAATAGACTGACAGAAACCAGAGGGGAGAGGGGAGAGAATCATAAGGGAAAAGGGGAAGGACTCACATGAACAAGTATAAAGGACACATGGACAATAACTAAGGTGGGGGGTGGAAATGGGAGGGAGGTGGGGAGCACTGGGGGGGCAGGGCTGGGAATATAAGACAGAAAACTGTACTTGAAGAAGAATTAAATAAATTAAAATAAAATAAAATAATAAAATAACCCTGGGCATATGATTATTAGCCTTGAAAATATGACATGGACCTTATTAGCATTCTCTTTTTTTGAACAGTTCTAATTGCCAAACTGCTCTTTCTCATGTTGAATCAAAAGGCACCACAGTAATGACTACCATCAGTATAGTGGCCAAGAATGTAAGTGTTAGAATCACATTGCTCAGGTTAAATCCTACTTTCTGTATGTATTATGTCACTGAAGGCAAGCTATTCAATCTTCTTTTGGCTCGATTTCCTAAGATTTATGATGAGACTAATGTAACTACATCTCTACGCTTTTTAAGAAGATTAAGAGAGCTCTCAGGACTATGCCTGAATAATAGTAAATACTCCATAACTATTAGATATTACACAGAACAAGTTGCATACATGGCCTCTATTAAGAATTCCACAAATACTTGAAAAGAAAACTATGATCCTTCTGTCTTTTCTCCAAGGTAAACATGACCAGATATCCACAACTTTTAGCATTCTGGTCATTTATGCTCTACGGTTGTGTTCCAGTTTGTCAATGTTCCTTAAAATTGTTGCATGACTATGGGTAACATAACCCATAAGGCAGGGTGGCAGCCAATCAGATTGGACCTTGGCTGTTAAGATTTGTGGGACTAAGCTAATGCATGCCAACTAAGTGCCAACACTAAGTTTGGCCATACAGTGGAACTATGAGTCCCTTTATCTTTTAATTCTTTATTAACACTGCTCTGAAAAATCATAACCATTTGACACTTCTGAAATATTTATTTGAAACACCCACTTTCTAAATCACCACCTCGTATCTACTCAACTCTGTTAGTATTTCCCTTCTGTAATTGTTTGATCTCACCATGACCATCTCGCATTGATCCCATTAACTTTCTAAATCTATCAGCCTGTACATGAGAGACTTTATTGTGAAAGGAAGCAGAAAAATAAGGCAACAGCTAAATTTCTTGTTTGACTTTGTTTTAAATGATGGGTAATATTAGAACACATTTGAAACTTTGAGAAGGATAGAAGAGATGGACGATGTGGGAGGAAGGGTAACTAAAGGGATTTTGTGAGAAGCTAATAACTTTCAAATTTATATTTCTAGCTTAAAGTTCTTTTTTTCTAGCTCAAGAGTTCTATTTCTAGCTACCTATTGTCAACTCCATCTGTATATAGCATAGCATTGAAAACGTAATATGGCCCAAATTTATCTTCCCCAACCAATCTAGTTTGCCTTTTAGTATTTCCCATCTCTAAAAATACCACCTCCAACATCTCACACCATATACCCAAGAGTCATCCTTGATTTGCATGTTTAATTCCATACTGAATCCATCAAAAATTCTACCAATTCTATGCCAGATCTTCCCACTTCATTTATACCCTATTGTTGGTAAGGTAGTCCTTCTGTAAGGTAGGATAATTTATTATCTAAAACTACTGATAGGACTTGCTGGAGTGATGGAGTATTCTATATTAGCCCTGTTCAGCATGGTAGTCAATCACTATATGTAGCAACTGAGCACTTGAAAGATGGCTAATAACACATTTTATTTCATTTTAACTAATTAAAATTTTAATAGCAACACATATTGGACAATGCAGGTCTAGACTACCCCAATAGCTTCCTAACTGTTGATACAATTCACCCTGTTGCCACAAAAGCCACTCCTCCACACAGCTGCCAGAGCATCCCGCAAATCACTCCCTTGCTAGGTACGAGGGCTCTAACCAATGCAGCTACAGCAGTGAGCAAACCAGACTAAGTCCTGTTTTCAAGAAATTTTCATTCTGGTGGAGGGAAAAAGATTTTAAACAAATAAATAAATACATATCTGCTAGGTCATTATAAAGGCCAAGAAGAAAAAGTGGAGGGGGGTTGTTTAGATTATGGGATAGAGAAGGCCTTGGAAATGTATTACTAAATGGTATTATCTTTTTCTTCTTTATTGTTTGTCTTCCTAAGAGAAGGTGGCAGTGGTCATCTGACTTGTTCACCATTGTGTCTCCAATGTGCCTAATACATTAGGAAACACTCAGTAATAAATGAATTTAAACTGTACATTCAATATGGTGTTTACTAATTACTTTCATGGACTAAATGAAGAAAGATGACCAGACGACCTTAATTTTGCTATATTTCTTTTCATTGAAATATTGTAAAAGCATTGAAAAGGAAACTATTTGGTGGCTATCTACGAGTCCGTTTATATTCACATCAAAGATTAAAAACTAGTTAAAACAGGTGAATTATATTTAAGTGAACAAAGAGATTTGATAAGAAAATATAACTAAGACATTGTAGCCAGTGTGTTTCTGTATAAGAGACAGCCCTTGTAACTAGCTAGGAGAAGAGCAATGAGACTCTATGTTCAATAGCTATAAAAAAGCCTTGTAGAAATTACATTGAAAAAAATGATATGAGTATATAAAATTGTATGAAGTAAAATATACAAGCTAGTAAATAAATGGTAACTTGCTCATTTTTATACAGAATCATATATGCTAATTATAGAAATATAACTTGTCTCATTTGTAATCATCTGATACCTCTAAATTTTTGATTAATCAGAACTTTTAAAAAAAGAATAGTGTTGCCAGTTTGAAGAGTATACAAGAGTGAAAAAGCAAAAAGCAGCCCCTGAACTGGTGATGTGCTGCTCACAGCTAGAATGTGTTGTTCTCATGTTGGACATAAACCATCGCACAGAACATCAACACCAGCTACAGCTCTGGGAGTCTGTCATGAGGTGAGTCAAAAGCAAGGTCGTGTGTAACCACCAAAATGCCAAACACATTCCCTGTCTCTCCCTCTCTTTCTCTCTCTCTCTCTCCTCCCACCCACCTGCCCCCAGCTAAAATAAAGGATTACTACTCATTTGCAGTTTTATCTTTATTCAAATCAGGCCTCCCTGGGATTGAGATATACAGTCATAAAGTTGCCCCACTTCCTGACAGCATCCAATGTAGAGCCAAGTCCACTACTGCCTTAAATCCTCTCTGAAATCACCCAACCAAAGCCCCAATCCTATAGTAGATTCTTTCTAACACCCTCGAACTGAGACCTCATGGTTTCCCACAGTACGTAATCTCCCTCTTTGCAGTGAGTATTAAATCCAAACTGTTCAATTACAGACGTGTTCCAGGGTCTTTGGCTCAAGGACTTTGATGAGAGTTAGATATGCAAGGTCTGATGCTGTAGATTTCTCCAACTAATCTTAAGGAGAGCTAATAGCTTGAAATTCTGTATCTTCCCCTCCCCCATACTCTAATTGTTTTAGAAATCTAGATAGGCACCAAACTCATAGAAAAGAAAAAGTTAGGCAACCTTGGAATTTTGAAGCAAATTGCTGAACATACAGGTGTTATAAAATCCTGGAATATCACAGAAGAGGTCAAGGTCTCTAGAAAAAGACACTATCAAAAACTCTCCTCTTGCCCTTTGTGACAGGTGGCTTGTAATGGTGTCCTAAGTGGCAGAAATGAAAGGAGACTGGTGAAGGTGATGCATTATTAGATTACAAAATCTTTGGAACACTTTCCCTCTATGAGTCACTCTCAGAACAGGATATATGTCCAAGTAGGATAGACACTGTGTGGTCAACAAACCTGTAAAGATTTTCAACCTAATTAGTCTTTTTCTCTTCAATTTGCTCTGAGTTTAAAAATGGCCATCTTTACTCTGAGAATGAAACCTAAGGAGAGAAATTTTCAAAGAAATAACCTAACTATTCAGTTTAGAAAATAAAACCTCTTAAAACATATTACATCTTAAAAAGAACAAATTAGAGTGCCCTCAAATGATAAAGGGAGATAGGAATAACTGGACTGAAATTGAGAAGAGCTGAGGTTAAAGGTCAAAACCCAGTGTGTTGTGGTCGCATGCTCAGCCCATTGCATCTGGGGATTCGGATTAAGGATCTGATGGAAAAATCACTGACAACAAGTGATACTGTTCTCAAAGTAATTGTTAGGTCATACTTCCCACATATATACATTATATAAATATGTAGTAGCACTTAACACAGGCCATTTAAGAAAGATGAATTTACCAAGTAATCTTGATTGTTTATCTAGTCCACCATAAATATTGACATAATCCCATCCATAATTCCAGGATTCTTCTGTTATTAAGCTTCTAATCACTGCCTTAATTGTATTTCCTGGCATAGAATAAAAAGTCCAAGTGCAGTTCAGCATGTTCGGATAAATATTAGGATAATTGGGAGATGCGATTTCAACAAAACTAATAGGAATCAAATCCAATATTGGACATCCTTACGGCAAAAAGAAAGAAATATACTTAACACAATAATCAAAGAGCTGAGTTACCTCTTGAATCTAGCTTGAATGTCTACAAGTGGGTCATTAGAACTTCAGCTCTAGCGCTGGTCTGTGTGGTTCATTGGGTTGGGCGGACTCCCATGAGGCAGAGTCACCAGTTCCTGGCTGGTGCACATCCCTGGATTGTTGACCAGGTCCCCAGTTGAGGGCGTGGGAGAGGCAACCAATCAATGTTTCTCACATAGATGTTTCTCTCCCTCATTTTCTTCCTACCTTCCCCTCTTTCTAAATAAATAAGTAAAATCTTGAAAAAACTTCAAGTATAGCATCCTTTTATTAATTTCTGTCACTGTTCCTTTGCATCCATAGTTCCTTATGTATATGGACACAGGGTTTAAATGATTTTTGTTTTGAAAAACTTACCCCTCAAAAAAGGCAGGCTGAAGTTGTATGATGTAAACTCACAAACTGTGAACTATTAAATCAACTTCTACATTTATATTTAGTTTTGTTGCTTATATGTGATACATAATCTTAATGGTCACAATCATGAAAAATAGATTATATTATCTTCAGTCTAGAGATGAGTGAACTCACATTTGATGTTTTTTAGATGTGCCCTAAGACTTTTAGGACTTCCTGGAGTTTGTAGATGATACAATAATATTTAATTTCCCTACAAATGCAATAAGAAATAATTTCAATATTACGAAATAAGAGTAAAGAACAAGGCAGTTCAAAAAGTCAGTCTGAGTACTTGGCTAAACTAAATACATGAGCAAGATTATGTGCACCTAAAATTCAGCTTCACAGCATATATATTCAAATTACACATATTTATCAGGTAGGAAAACTTAAATCACTTTCAGAAAGTTGAAACCAGGACACTAAGTTTCATAAGGGCCAAGGGTCTATACTTCACCAGAAAAGAGAATTGAAGAATTCAGTCACATTTCTGGGCTCCTCCAAATATTTTAGGTATTATCATCCAACCGAAAATTAATGCCATCCAAACTTGGCTTATTTCATCAATAATCTTAGCTCTTTAGTTTTACTACATTTTGGCCCAGCCAGAAGAAGAAAGGGGAGGAGGAGGAGAAGAAGGAGAAAGAGAAAAAGAAAAAAAAATTAAATGTATGCATGCGAGAGAGAACAGAGAAATATATCCATAATGCAAAAGACATAAAATATGAGTATATAGAAAAACTGTCAATAAATAGACTTAAAATCACTAGGAGGGTTCCCATTAACAAAACAGATGACTTTCTTATCCATTAATTGGGTAAGATGCCACTCCCGTACCCTCCACTCTCTAATCTACCCTGGGTCTCCATTACCTCCAAAGTTTAGCACTAAGAAAATTAATACAAGTCCATACTTCACTATAAAGCAACTAGAATCAGGACACAGACACCTGGAAGTTTTTGACAGACGTCACAGCACACTTTTTACTGAACAGTGCTTAGCAACACGGATATTCTTCATTCTATTTCCATAATATTATGTAACTGAATTGAAGCCAATGGGATTCTTTCCTTCCTTTATAATCTTACCTTTTTCTTTAACTTTTCCTCTCATGGCATCTAGAATAAGAAAGAGAATCTTCAGGCTCAATACATCCAAGCAAATACTTTATACTTTTTATTCTTCTGATCATAGATGTGATACAAGCACATCGTAGAAAATTTCAAAACTACAGAGAGTTCAAAAAAGAGAATAAAAAGTCTCCTGTAGTTCCATCCTATATGTAACTAATGCTAATATTTTAATGTAAATCCCATCAGGCCTTTTTCTATGCTATATGTAAATTTTTTAAAACTGTATGATATTTCATGGCTCTATATTTTCAATTCACATAGATAAAACATAATTTCTATTGACATGCTTTCATTTGTAATTTCAAGAACACGAATGATGAGTCAGAAATTTAATAAACATCATACACAGTATGTAAATCTAATAATTTCTTCTGTCATTAGAAAAATGTCTGCACTAAAGATCTTCTGTGTTTACTGGAAAACCAGAATGAAATATGTGTAATAACAGTCTCCCAAGTTAACTTTAACTCATACTTCAGCTCTCAGCCAGGGGGTTGCCATAAACAGAACAGATACATTTCGTACCCATTCAGTGGATGAGGAGCAACCTTTTTACTCCTTATTTCCTAATCTGCTTTGTCTGTAATGTAATTTCCTTTATTCAAACAAACAGCTATTGGGCACCAACTATTCACTAGGCGTGGTTGTCATTTTCAGAGACAACAGCAATGGTGCACGCTTGATGTGACTGAGGGACAGCCACAAGTTTGACACGGCTGGTGTGTAGTGAGTACTGGGAAAAATGGTAGGACAAATCACGAAGGTAGCCAAGGTCAAGACCATATAGCACCTTGTAGGTCAAAGTAAGGATTTTCAGTATGAATGAGTTGAGAAAACATTGGAAGATTATAAGCAGAATAACATATCTGAATTATCTACTTTAAAATGATCATATTAACCAATATGAGTAAAATAGACTGAAAAGACATACATATCAGAATGTTATATTGGAATTGTTGAGAAATAGTTAAGAGTCTAGATCTATTTTACTGAAAGGCCCATATGTGAACGGCAGTATATTCAATATGAAATGTGAGAAAAAAAGCCAAGACAGCAAAAATTAATGGCTTGAGCAATAAATTAGTAAAATGGAGTTGTCATCTACTGAGATGGAAAAGCTTGGTAGAGAAAGAATTTGGAGGCAGGGGCATGACAACAAGAGTCGAATTTTGGCCGTGTGAAGCTGGAGATGCTTACTACACATCCAAGTGGGGAAGGAGGCACTTGTATACACAGTGCGGGCGCACAGGGAAAGAGCTGGGCCTGGAGATAAGCATTTGGGAGTCATCTGTGTGCGGACAGCATTTAAAGCTAGGGGTTGCACACTCACTCACTTAAGAGTGAGTATAGATAAAGGAGAAAAGAGAGTCAAGGTCCTGGGTCCTGGAACACCTCAGCCTTTAGTGGTAGAGAAAGTGAGGAATGATTGGGGAGGTGAGAAGAGAGCCCAGGGAAAGCTGTGAGCTGGGGGCCGACTGAGGTTCCAGAAGGAAGGAGACTTCATCTGTGTCAAACGCTGCTGGTAAGACGGAGAAGTAACCAATGGATCTGGACTTTGGGAAGTCGCTGGTAGTTTCGCAAGAACAATGTCGGTAGAATGGTGAGAAAAAAGTCCTATGGTAATGGAGTCAAGGGCAAAAGGGGAGATGATAAATAGAAATGAATTTTATGGTGCTTTACTGTAAGAAAACAGAGAAATTAAAGTTCTCCTAAAAGTCCATCCCCATTCTTTACCAAACTACACAGAACTCTTCTGTTATGCATTTCCATTGCATTCTGTATTTTTCCTTCCAAACTTAATACATTTATTTTTTCCACTCTATGTTTTTTTTCTATATGATTATTTGATTATGTACTAGCTCCCTTATGAGACTGTAAATTCTACTAGGGCAGGGACTGTCTTGTTCACTGCTGAATCTTCCTGGACTAAGTTTAAAAACATTTGCTGATAGAATAATTGCAGGCTTAAATGTGAGATTTTATTCTTGTTTGCTTATGCGAGTCCCTAGCAAGGGTGTCCGACCTGCGTCCCACAGGCTGCCTGTGACCCAGGAGGGCTATGAATGCAGCCCCAAACAAGATCATTCATTTATTTAAGCCATTATGAGATTTTTTTGTTTTTGTTAGTGTTTGTGTATTTAATGTTTGGCCCAGGACAACTCTTCTTCTTCCAGTATGGACTTAAGACACCAGAGGTTTGGATCCCCTGCTTTCTTTGACACACTGAGCCTGACGCAAGCCTCTCCAGTTATCTTCCACCAGCATGTCTCACATCGTCAGACTGAATTAACTAATCTGTGTTTTGTAGAAATGTCTCTTCAATTGTATTTCAGTTAACATTTTTAATGGGGATGAATTGTTAAATCTTAAGAACTGGAGCAATTCTAATAATATAATTGCAAGTGTTTTCTCCATGATACCTGGTTTCTATAATTTGCGATAATTTTCAATTTTCATAATACCATCAGTGCCTTTGCCCAAACCACAGCCATTTCAGGCAAAGCATATTTTTCAATAACTCTGCTGCAACTAATGTTTATGAGCGAGACACCAAACAAGTACAGGAGAACTAATTTACTCTTGATAGTCACATATTAAGGAATTTCAGAAGAGAAAAGCTACTTAAATTTTTTAATAGGAATAAAATATTCCTACTATATTTTTATAATATTCCAACTACCAGGAAAAATAGACAACATTTTTAGGTATTATCCAAAAAACGTAATAAATCTGATCAATCTTATTTGTTATAGAGATTTACCTTGAGGCCTCCACAGATTATAGAAGTCACAACCTTAGATATTTTTGTCTTCTCCCCCAAAGCTGACACATGAAACAGAGAATTCTAATCTATTTATTTGGTAACAGTAGTCTTCTGAACACAGCACAATAAAACCAGCATGCAAACAAAAATGAAAAAAAGCAACAGACTTCCCAGAAATATGAAAAGAATGTCTCAGAGAAAATTCTTCCACGGCCAAACTGACGTTGTACGTGAGAATTGGCATCATAAGAGAACCCCAAGATTTCAATGAAGGTGAATGTCCTTCACGTAATTTTTCTAGGAAAAAAATTCTTACTATACATCAAGGCAAAGGTTATTGAGTAAAATACGAGAGAAAAATCCTGTTTTTGAAATTACAAATTTATACCATATCTATTCCCAACAATATAGAGACAGGAAAATCAAGCAGAATAAAACCCAATTAGAATAGAGAGATATAAGCTCTAGATTTCTGAGTCTAAGCGGTTCTTAGGGAGGGGTTTAAACCAACAGGACACAGTATAATACATGGAATAACCTTGATAGATATAATAAAGCTGTATAGTGCAAAAGAAGGTGACAGGGCCTAGCCAGTTGCTCAGGGAAGAAAAAAATTATTCTTGTTACCAGACTTAAGGAAAATGGCCATACACAGGGAGTGTATTCAAGCCTTTGCAATACACAACCTCCATGTATTCACAGCATAGTCAACTGAGTAAGAAGCAAGTTCCAGTAATTGGCACGAGAGTTAAAACCATTAGCTAGTCTAAATGAAATTGTTTAGGCAATAGTTTTTAGATGTCTCCCGAGATACCAGATCCTGGCTCTAATTAGCGATGGTTCAGCCTCCCGTTACCCCGGGATCTCCAAGGCATCCTTCAGAGGGTGATGGAGTTTGAACTCTTTCCGAGAAGGTTCTCTCTCTTAGGAGGCACACTGCCAACAGCCAGAATGTTGTCATGAAGTTCTCCCCCGTGACGCCAATTCAACTTCTAGCACAAAACAGTTTCCCTCCTTCTTTTGCTTTTTATAGTCTTATTTTAAGATCACAATGTTCATTTACTGAAGAAAATTTCGAGAATTTCAAAACTAATTACTCATAATCTTGTACTCCAGAAATATCCACTTAAACTTTAGACCTTTATTTTAGTCACTTGTAGCACTTTAAAAATATTTAATTACATGATGTGGCTTTCTATCCTGATCTTCTCACTCAATATTACATGTACATTTTTTCAACTGTATTAAAAAGTTATGTGAAAATAATTAGTGCCTGCATAACATTTTTACCTATGGATTTATAATATTTTTCTTAACCAATATTCCATTAAAATTTTTTGGCCATTATAAATAACACTAGCTAAATGAATCCCTTGTACATAAATGTCTCTACACATGTGTAAAGTATATTTTAATAGGTATAGCTAAAAGTTGAAACATTGAATCAAAGTTTAGCTTTTGAAAAATTGCTAAACCTCTCCCCAGAAAGCATACTCCATACTATACCTCAATGGCAACATAAAAACATCAGCTACATTGCATTTTATTTAATAAATGTAATCCTCCAAAATCTTTATTGTCAATTTACTAGATAAAATTTTTCTCCAGGCTAAATATTTTTCTCATATTTATTTATTTGCCTCTAAATTGCTCACTGAGATCTTGCCCATTTTCCTATTAGGGTCTATCTACCCAAACAGTGATTCTGAATTGTATTTCACAATTCATTGGTTAAATCTTTATTCATTGTACTTGTTTTAAATTTTTTTTACATTTTTACTTTAACTAAAAAAATAAGTTTGAGCTTTATACTTGTTAAGTCAAGTAGCAGTTGATTAGAAAGGTTAGAGTCCAGGGTTTTCAGAAGGCTGATGATTTAAATCTGCTTCCTATGACAAGCCATCTCACCTTTGATCATACGCAGTATTTTCTGAATTCAACATTCTTACAAAGGTAGTATGCTGTACCATTCGTAGTTCCAAGGTTGCAAGTCAATAATCCTAGGAACTATTAAGCATTTTTGCCATTGCAGGAAAACTCTGCCTTTTTAGTAAACAGATGGCTTGAGGATTAACTTCATTGTGACAAGACACAAAATAAAAAGATTTAATTTAGATTGTATAGTAGCTGATATGTGAATATTCTCTAACCTTTCTTATCTGTTAAAAAAGGTTAATGATTAATTCAGTGCTTAATGTTCCCCAAATCACTTGGGTCAGTGGTTTGTAATTCTCTTGGAAAATGAACAAAAGTCAAATGCTTGGAGACTCTGGTTTAAACTTGGAACTTAATCAAAGGTGTGTCAAAGATATTGAGACCTACACACTCAATTTTACAAATTTGAGCTTTTCTAATACTGATTTTAAAATTCTCTATGTTAATTACCTTACTCCTTTCTCAGAGTTGTTGAAAATGCCACTTATTTGCTTTTAAAATTTGGTTTTGGCTAGAGCAGAAAAGGTTTTAATTATATAGAAATTTATTGATAATTTTCTGTTCTCTTTCATTGCTTTTATATGGAAAGATGGAAAGCTCCCTTTCCATCCATAGTTAAAATAATTACTTATATTTTATATGTTTAAAGGCTGAGGAAAAATTGTTTCATTTTTCAATCTGTTCTTCTATAATATGATGAAAATATAATTATTTTCCTCTCTGATTTATAATGCCAAATTTATCACATTAATGCCTATATTTCTGATTTCCATTCTGGTCCACTCATGTGTATCTCTTCTTGCTCTAGCACTATACTGTTTTGGTTATCATTACTTTGAAGTATGTTCTAAAGCCTGATAATTTGCTTCATCTGGCCTCACCCCCCACCAGAAAAACATTTTCAGCTAGTGCTATTATCTTAAGGATAAACTTTAGAGTTATTATTAATTTATTCCTCAGTCTCAAGAAAAATTCCCATTGGAATTTTGTTGGGAAATACATTTGTAAATTAATTTGGGATAAATTAATGTTAATTCTGTCTTCCAGTATTAGAACATGCTACTTTTCTCTATTCTGATCTCTGTATGTGGGGGTTGGGAGTCTGGTGGATGTGTATGTGTGTGCCAAGTTTTACATTTGATGATATATCTCATATATTATTTTTATCTTTATGGTTATTATTCCTATCTTTGTGGTTTTTGTTGTTAACTATAATTGAAGTCATTTTTCCATTATATCTGTTAACTAATTTTTACTGTTATGACTTTAAAGGTATAATTGCTGTGAAGTTTCACCTATAATAGAAATTAATTTATTTCAATTATAAATTAGTTGAACTAGGTGAAATTAATTTATACCTAGTTTTCTTAATTTGACCTAGTTATATGACACATATTTTTCAATATTAAAAAAATGATCCTTGCATTATAGGGATAAATCACAGTACTTGTTTCTGTTAAATATTCATTGAACAACTTAGTGACCTCAAGCATTGAGTTAGCCCCTGGAGCTTGTAAAATTTACTTGCAAAAAATTGAAATAGGGTCATTAAAACTTTTGGGGGTGGAGATGGGAAGTAGTGTATATGTTTTAGGAACTAATTTTAAGTAAAGAAGAATAGGTATGCAGTTCATTAACATAATGAATTATAACTGATACAGCTAATGTACTCTCCCTGCTTTTCTACATTTCTTTGTTGTTCCAAACTGTGTGCTCAGACAACTCATGCATGGAAAGACAATAGGGAAACAACAGTCTAATCTTTTTTTCTGCACAGCACAATTTAAAGGATAGAAATGGGAATGTATATTTCTAACTCAAACACCAAGCAGAAGCTTGGTTTCTTTTAGATTCATTAACACACATTCTTATTAAATTCTCAAAACCACCTTATGAGGCAGTTCAAATAGCAGGTGTTTTGTAAGACGAGAAAGGAAGACACACAGATAATTTACACAGATGCTGGGCACAGATCCTACATCTCCTCACAAGAAGCTATGATGCTTTTGATGCAAAATTGTCTCAGGAAACAGGGAAGTTCTGGGTTTATTAAGATTCCCTTCTGGGAAATGCAAATTAAAACCACAATGAGATACCACTTTACACCGGTGAGAATGGCTATCATAAACAAAGCAACAAACAACAAATGTTGGAGAGGGTGTGGAGAAAAGGGGACTCTGGTCCACTGTTGGTGGGATTGCAGACTGGTACAACCATTATGGAAAACAGTAAGGAATTTTCTCAGAAAACTAAAATTGGACCTGCCTTTTGACCCAGCAATTCCACTTCTAGGATTGTATCCTAAGAACCCTAAAACACCAATCCCAAAGAACATATGCACCCCAATGTTCATAGCAGCACAATTTATAGTTGGCCCAAGACTGTAAAAAGTTGGAAGCAACCTAGGTGTCCATCAGTAAATGAATGGATCAAAAAACTATGGTACATATAAACAATGGAATTCTATGCAGCAGAAAGAAAGAAGAAGCTCCTACCTTTTGCAACAGCATGGGTGGAACTGGAAAGCATTATGCTGAGTGAAATAAGCCATGTGTTGAAGAACAAATACCACATGATCTCACCTTTAACAGGAAGCTAAACAACAAAACAAACAAGCAAGCAAATTATAACCAAAGACACTGAAATAGAGAACAGGCTGACAGTGACCAGAGAGGAGAGGGAAGGGAATTTCAGGGGAAATAGGGGAGGGATTTAGAGGAACATATATGAAGGATACATGGCCAACAACTGAGAAGGGTGGAAATGGGAGGGAGGGGGGAGCATGAGGGAGTGGGATGGGATGGGAGTAATAGACAGAAAACTGTACTTGAAAAATAATTAAATAAATTTTAAAAAATTCCCTTCTGGGATGGTAATGTAAGTCCAAAGGGAAAAAGGACAGTGGTTTCACAATTGACTGATTTATCAACTCTGGCATCTGGGTTGTTTTACACTTTAAGGAAGTCAAAGTCCAGCAAAATGCCACACATCCTCTCCCTCTGGGCAGTCACCTTATGTCAATAAGTATCTGTATTTTTAAGTATACTGGGAATTTATAGTCCACATGTATGAGTATGTGGCAGTGATGGTGGGGTGTCTGTTCTCATAAATCACATGAAAAGCCACCAGTGGACATTATTACTGCATGTCACAAATGAGGAAACTGAGTCTTAGAAAGCTTTTGGGAACAAGCTTTGGTAGTCCAAAGACATTGGACTACCAGGTGGTGGAACTGAGATTTGAACCCAGGACAGTCAGATCCCATCACATTGGGTACCATTGGTCTGCCAGCCTAAACCTTGTTTCCGTTTCCCTTCTCCCAGTCCCCTGTGGCCGGCCATGTTGCAAAACTGGGCAAAGAAACTTGAACCTGCTACAGGATTCTGGGAAATGTGTTTGCTTTGTCCATGATGATAATCCTTCCCCATGCCCCTTCTTCCTTTTTTTCTCCAGGGTGGGGGCAATGACTGCAATAGTCGTTATGTAACTACTAGGAAAAGGCCAAGAAAACCGCAGGAACTTCAGTCTCGACACAGTTGAGCTGTTGAACTTGTGTATCCACATACCTTTAGATTCCTCTCTCTCTGTCTCTTTTTAGAGTAATAAATTTGTCACTGTAACCAGGTTTCTGGTTACTATCTAATTGACAAACCCATTTAATGCCTTTTCTTATAAATATTATTTTGCCTAATTGATGTTATAGTCCCAATTTTCTTATGCTACATTCACTTAAAACTGAATTATTCATCCTTTATTTTTGGTATCTCTGGGCGAGTTTAATCTAGGTATGCCCCAAGTAAGCAGCATAGAGTTAGTTGGGTTTTGTTTTCAACTTAATTGAAGGGAGTATTTGGTTAATCTCAATTGTAAATTTTTAAAAAGATTTTATTTATTTTTCTTTAGAGGGGAAGGGAAGGAGAGAGAGAAATATCAATGTGTGGTTGCCTCTGGTTTGGCCCCTGCGGGAAACTGGCCTGCAACCCAGGCATGTCCCTGACTGGGAATTGAACCATGATTGTCTGATTCGCAGGCCCACACTCAATCCACTGAGCTACACCAGCCAGGGCTCAATTATAAATTTTTAAAAATCAAAACAGTAACCTATTTCAATATCACATAAAACATGAATTTATATCACCTGCAAGCCACACTCTGAATATAAAACAGTCTAAGAATATTTAATAAAATAAAATCAAAAACATAGTTTTTAAAATAAATAAAAAATAAAAATTAAAAAAAACATAGTTTTTAATGGGAGACTACCTATCTATTAATTTTTTGCCTGATCCAAGTCCTTCATTAACCCACAGGTGACCCTGGCAGGCCAAGGGTTAATGAAGGAAGTTATTAACTTCCTTCCAGTTTCATGTGGAAGTTGATAATGCCTGGGTAAATGATGTGACTTGGAGGGGCTAATAACCTTCAGTGGCATCCATGGCACAGATGGAAGAATGTCAGAAGTGATTTCTAAATAGCATGTACTGTTAATTACTTTGTTCAGAATTTAATGCATCAGTGTAATTGACTTAGTATGCCTTAGTTTTTATATCTGCTTCTTTGTGCTTGGGTGAAAGAAAGATTTCTACTTTAATTTATGACAATTAAAAAAGATTCTCTAATGCTTACTTTGTCAAAAGGTTTAAGTAAATTCACCCATCATGGTGAATGGCTGGTTGATCATGTAAAGTACTCTGAATTCCGACTGGCAATCTTTTAGAATTAAGGATCTACTCTTGTCTGAATTGCCTCAAACTACCCCAAATCACATAAATTTACTTCAAATTGATATGACATAAAACTTCATTTTTCCTTTATCCATTTAAATTTATCTTATCATTTAATTCTAGGAAAGTTCTATCTCCATCATGCCAATTTAAGAACCACTTACTGAGTACCTACTAAGTGACAGAAGATTCTACATATATATTTTTTATCTCTAAAACTCTTTGAGATTTGACTTCCCACTTTGCCTGATAAATGATCTCTTTAGTTCAAAAAGCACAATTTATTAATGGGAATAATCTTACAATCAGCTTTTGTGTATTAAAGGCCTCAGGTCAGCTGAAAAATAATGCTTCAGGCACATCCTAAGGGTTGTTACCTGTCAAGTAATCCTTCCCCTAGGTCTTTCATCATAATGCACAGTCCTCACTTCCTAGTAGTTCTGTGAAAATATCTTGGGATCTGTATGATTTCTGCTGGTTTGTTCAGAATAACACTGTTATAAGTGGCCACGTGCTCTTGGTTTGAACTCTGAGGAAGTCTGGTTATTTTACTGAACTTTGGACCTAGAAATAAAGAAAGAAAAGGAAATGAGAATAAAACTCATATTTAAAAGTTTTGCTATATGCCTTTTCAGATCAAAGCTGCAAATTTTCTTCTCTAAAAAAGTTAACAGTAGGTGGTGAGTGTCCCTGACACGTCTCTAACTGAAACAGACAAAGACACAGAAAACCAGCCCCTGGAACTGTGGTTGGCACAGCGCGGGGTCCATGGAAGGTAATGTGAGGTAAATGCAGGCAACGCTGGTTCCACGCACAGTTCCATCTGAAAGCAACATTCTTAACCTAGTGCTTCAGGGAAAAAAACACTTTTCATGTGATATGCATGCTTTTCTTTATTATTCACTGAACTTTTCCCCAGATATATCTTTGCAGCAATTTTTGGTGCCAAGGAGAGAAACAAGCTTTCAGTGACCTATGCTCATCTGGAGTAGAAAATCCTCACTAACCACATGTTCTAAAATGCAATCTGATAGATAACTCTGAATTCCACAGAGTTTACATTTATAATGCTAGCATCTGATGTTCGGGTAGTTTGTTTTAAAGCTCATTCTAATCTTTTATTATTATAATACCCCTCTAAAGAAAACACTGATAGAGAGATGACAACCGATCCACAGCCAGCCAAGATTTCAAACCCAGATCTTCTGACCCACGGGAATTACAGCCGCAAAAAAGGTTCTCCGTGGTGTAAAATTACAAGCACAATCGAAAACATGGTTTTGCACCCCACATATCTTAGCCGTGCCGAGAAATCACAATTCTGGATGGTTTATAAGTCAGTCCAGTTGTCCACAGAACAGTTTCTCTATTGGGCCTGACCAACATTGATCCCCTCAAACTTGCTAACGCATTGCCCACAGAAACATGACTTCTTACACAATGTACAAGCTTTGAATATTTCTAAAAAGAAAAGCATTGACTTTAAACTGTATACATTTTTACAATGACCAAACATACCTTGGACTCTAAAAACAATATAACTTCTGCCCAAAGCACCTCGTACAGGAAATGACATGCCACCCTCACCAGCGGTCTGGAACTCATGAAAATCATTGGGTAAAGGCTTCTTCCATGTAATTCACCTAGGTTAAAAAAAAAATCAAATCAAGTAAAAAACAAGGACTCAAGTTTTTTAGTAGGTTTTCTGTTTTAGGCACATGAACTATTTATTTTCAAGCATTATTTGTTTTTATTGAAATACATTTGGCATGTAACATGGTATAAATTTAAGGGATACAACATGTTGAGTTGATACATTCATATATTGTAATATTATGGCAGTTGTAGCAATAGTTAGTTCCTTGACCCCATCACATAGTTATTTCTTATTTTTTTGTGGTAGAAATAATCGATATCTAGTACCTTAGCAAGTTTGTTGATTAGAATACAATATTACTGCCTGTACTCACTATACTGTGCATTATTAGATCCCTGGCTCTTATTTGTCTATTAGTTGCAAGTGTGTACCCATCAGGTATAAATTTACTCCAGTTCACAACATGAGGAAACAGGGTTCCAGAACTCAAGTGACTGGCCCAAAGTCAGACTTGTATGCTGAGGGGGGAGTGTCGGACACGGGGCCACAAGTCCCGACCATCATAGCCTACTCTACTGTGTCACATGGCTCCTTGAAGGGAAGTAGGCAGGAAACTATTTTGTCTTTAAATGATGGTGACATGCCATTTTTCTCCTATAAAATTAACCTAATTATTAAACATATTTTACCACAAAGACTCATAATGGAAAACATTTTCTATCTGAAAGTTCATTTTCCCCTACATATCAGTTTTTCTTCAATTGCTTTACTTTGAGAGCCTGAAGACAAAGATGGGAAAAAAGTTATAATCATGATTCCAAAACAATTCAGAGGGCTGATTAAGAAAATATGAAAGAAGCCCTGGTTGGTGTAGCTCAGTGGATTGAGCATGGATCTTCAAACCAGAGGATCGTTCCAATCAGGGCACATGCCTGGGTTGCAGGCCAGTTCCCAGCAGGAGATGCACAAGAGGCAACCATATACTGATATTTCTCTTCCTCTTTCCTTCCTTTCTCCTCTAAAGATAAATAAATAAAATCGTTAAAAAAGAAAATATGAAAGAACCTGTGAGTTTTTTTAGCATCAAACTCATCTACTATTGGGATGACGCCATGTCATCCTGTAACACTCATTTAGATGCCACCTAGTCAGAAAGACATTTGCGGCTTTGACTATGCACACCCACTACATGGTACCCGCGTCCCAGGTACTACTTCCCTCCCTCCTCACTTCACGTTTCTCCCAGCTCACCCGCAGAGTACATTACACATTTTATTTTATCCCGTTATGCGTCCTCTCCCCACTAGGACATAAGCTGGATAAGGAAAGGCACTTTTTGTCCATTCGTTCACTACTGGATTCCCAAAACCGAGGAGAGCCGCTCTCCGGTCCATAGGAGGGGCCCCACAAAGGCTTGCAGAGGGGAAGAGAGGGAGGAGATTGTATCCGACAAGGAAAAAAGATTACTTGGCGTAACATATTTGGGTAAATCAGATTGAAGTACTATTTGCAGAACGAGCAAATACTTATTTGTAGCAAGCAGAGAAAAATGCAGCTCTGGAACGAGTTGCTGGCTCACACAGGGAGACGATGGCACTTCGCAGTGCGGAAGAATACTATCCATCTTGAATGGGGGTAATGTTCCGATGACAGTCCCACAGCTATCTGAAGAGACAAAGCAATTCTAAAAAGATCAAGATGGCAATTTCAAAGCAAACAAATGCTAGGCTTAAAAATCATTTGTGGTTCCTCAGTTAGTTCACATAAAAGTCAAGCATGTATTCCAATTGGTTATAATGACAGAAGAAAGTTTGTCCTGAAAAATGTGTCTTTCTATAGGAGAACCTATAGGTAAGAATAGTGATATAAATTGGAAGGAAAATAAGTTAGTTTTAAAGAAACAGGTATGGCATTGCTTTACTATATAATGCATTTTCGCAGGACTAAAGAAGTAAATTTTTAATTAACTTTTTCCAGAACTCAGGATGAATTATTTTTTTAAATGTAAAGCAGTGAGATAAGTCACAGGTCAGAGATATGTGTGAAGATATTTAAGCAAATAAAATTTAGAATGTTTACACCAACATATAATAAAATTTAAAGGCAAATCACAACCTTAGGAATAAGCACTTGCAACTTGTGATAAAGAAAAAAATGTCTTTATTTATAAAAGCTTTTATAAACCAATAAAAAGAATAACACTTAAAAGTGGATGACAATGACAAAAAATAAAAAATACAAATAGCTAAGTGGTATATGAAAAATATATACCCCCATTAATATTTTTGAAAAGTAAAAGTGCCTGTCAAATTTATATATTAGGTTACTGGCATGGTGGAAGAGGCTCCCATGTACTGCTAATGGCAGCAAAAACTGATTTAGCCTTTCTGAAGAGTGACTCAGCAGTACACATTCGTGTGAAAAATGTCCTTAGTCTTTAGCTGTTATCCTAATTTGGGGAGATATAGAAGGTACAGAATAAATAGCAAGAGCCCTGCTCTTGTGAAGCTTTCATTTTAGTCAGGTAAATGAAGACAATTTCACATAGAGACTGAGGCTGAAAATGAAATAACTAGCAGAACATGATAGAAACTGATTGTCAGGAGGGAATAAAGGATGCCACTTTAGACTGACAAGGTGTCTTTGAGGAGGCGACTTTCCATTCATTCATTCATTCATTCATTCATTCATTCAGTTCATGTGTGTCCTCCATGTGTCAGGTACCGTTCTAGGCACTGGGGATTCTTGAAGTGAAGAGACAACAATTTCAGCCCTCAGGAAGCTCACATTCAAAGGCAAAGGCACATCCATGAAAAAACCCCCAAAATATATGAGAAGTCAATACTTGCTAAGAAAAGGGCACTAAGAAGTACACAGGCAGGAGGTGATACAATTTGTGTCAATCAAGGTAGGACTCATTAGGAAGGTGACATTCTAGTCCACACTTGAGGGTGAGGGACAAGGATGAGAAGAAGCTCTTTGGACAGCTGGGCGAAGTAGGTGCACAAGGGCCCTCAGGTGAGAATGAAAGTGCCCCGAGCATGTGGGGTTAGGGGGCTGACAGGTAGGCTAGGATCTGGATTTTATTCCATCCGGCTATAAGGGGAAGACCTTGAGCAGTTTTAAGAGGTCTGACTGTAGGGGAAGGATGTCCATAGTGTACAGGCCAGTTAATAGTTTTTCTGAAGTCTAAATGAGATAGTATTTTGAAAGAAAGATCCCTTTAACAAATGTGTGTGCCTTTTCTCTTGGGGGCAGGGCTTCCACTCACTCCTCTGCCATCTTGCTGAACCCACAGATGAATGGAGCAAAAACCTATGGTACATTTACACGATGGAATACTACACCACAGAAGGAAAAGAGTTCCTACCCTTTGCAATAGCATGGGTGGAACTGGAGAGCATTACGCTAAGTGAAATAAGCCAGGCAGTGAAAGACAAATACCATATGATCTCATCTATATGTGAGAACCTAATCAACAAAACAGGCAAGTAAAATATAACCAGAGACATTGAAATTAAGAATAATGGACAGTAACTAGAGGGGAGGTGAGAGGGGACAATGGGGGGAGAAGGGCTGTCGGGAACATGTATAAAGGACACATGGACAAAACCAGAGGGAAGTTTGGATCAAGAGTGGGAGGTGGGGATGACTGGGGTTGGGGGGAGTGATGGAGGAAAAATGAAGACAACTGTGCTTGAACAACAGTTTTAAAAATGTGAAAAATTGTGTGTGTCTTTTAAGTCAATGATTTAACCTCTCACCCTAATGTAAACCTAAGAAAATAATCTCACTTTCAAAGCAATTTTGCAGGCCTCCATGTACTCCTGAATCGAGCACATGCATAGGTGTGTGCACCATACACACAAACTTATTTCATTCCAGGTTTCCCCATTAACCATATTATTTCCAACACTTTCCTCTTCACTGAGAGACAAAAGGCCTGTATGACACCTACACAGACAGGACATGGCATCTTCACTTTGTTGAACAAAAATGGGTTTGTTGGCACATGAAATAAAATGACAGCTGGCATGTTACTAACAATGTTTTTAATTCTGCCATTTTAAAAGCCTTGATGTATTTCGCTTCATTTTAAAATTCAATACTACCCCCCCCCCATTTTTAACCATCTTGACTCTTGCACATACACAGTTTAGGCATTCGGGCGTGGTTTTTGGTATGTTTAAAGAAGTCTGTCCCTTTTGCCTTTTTTTCCCTTGGCTATACAAGCAATAAAATACAAACACACACACTCAACCTTTAGTATACCTGTTTGGTATGTTTTGAACATATTAGGTATGTCTAGGAAAAAAGGCATGCGTATTACATGGATCACCATTTTGGCAGTGTTATTACCAAGTCCAAGAACCACTTCTGCACAACAGAGTTCCAGCCTGAAGTTTAAACGCCAGTAAGGGTTACCTGACCTCCTTCTCTCACTGTGGCCTTCTTTGTAAATAGTCAGGACTGAGTCTTGACACATAGGAGACCCAGGGAGTGACAGGTACTTGACTGTCAATTCGGCTATACTGCTTGGTGACTCTGAGCATCCAAGAACATTCCAGTTTTCCCTGATAATCCAGTGGACACCTTGGAGTTGATCAAAAGCCTCTGGGCTCTTCTAGCTCCTCTTTAGAGGAACAGCCTGCAGTTCAGAACCCAGACACCAGGGACCAACATAAGCAAAGCCAAGAAAAACGAGGTTCTATCACAAACTTGGAAAATTTAGGTTTACAAGAAGAAAAGTAAAACTTTACTACACTCCATCACAAGTTCTTCGGTAAAAAAGATCATCCCATTTAATGTGTCCTATTTTCTTAAAATGAGGTTGCAAGAGTAGAATTTAAATTATAATGATGTAAAATGACTTTTAACTGAATTTCTAAAATTTCTTAGAAAATGCACAGTGGCTTACGCTCTCTACTCCCAGCATGTCTTTATTTCTCTCCTTCTTTGAGATGCAACTAAAGATATGTTCCTAAATCTTCACTAATTTCCCTGAGCATTTATCCTACTGGGACTAATGATTACACACATGCAATTTGTGATTGAGGTCAAGAAAAGGAGAATTTGCTGAAAGCTCTTGAATATCTCTTATTTCTCTGACTTATTTGTAAGTTCAAGGCCGCCATTAGACCTGCAGAGATACCTGCAGAGTTTCAGCTGCCAGTAGCTCTCTGGCCCAGTGATTTTGTAACCAGCTTCTTCTTCAGGTTATATCCTTGACTGTTCCTTCTTCCCTTATGCCTATTTAGTCCCTTGATAAAAATCTTCCGAGCAATTACATATTGAATACTCGTACTTAAATTAACACGTTTTAATGTGTATCTGTTAATTAATATATACATGATTATATGTGTTCTGTGTAGAAAAATTAATAATCTAACCAAGTAGTAATGAAGGGTAGTAGAAGGGAAATAAAATGCTACAAGAATTCAGGATGCTAGTCCACCGCCCAGTCTACTGTTGCTTCTCTGCAAATTCTCTTTTTCATTTATAAGGTTATGGTAATGTAATTTATAGGTTTATTAAATCTACTTTGACTTAATAGTAACCTAACTGATTTACCAGTCTCTAATCTTCCCCTACCATGCCCTCCAATCTGGGAACAGTGTATGAAACAGAAGAACTGAGTTCTTTCTTTGTTAAGAGCAACTAAAGTAGTACACCTCACAATGGCTTTCACAGTGTGCCCCTAATACGTCTTTCCAATCTTTTCAATCTTTTTTTCCTCTCCACGGGAATCCTCTGTGACAAATCTGCCTGAAAAAGGAGCCAAATCATATAAATTCATGAATTCCCAACCAGTCACTGCTTTTTATAAATGGGGAACAATTAAAAAAATAGCTAAGATTCATTAATTCCCTTACGTAAAAAACAAGTGGTGAGAGCAGGTGAGTGTTAAATGTGGCATAGTCCTAACATTTTCTCTCATACAATAGTCCTAGAACTAAAATAAAACAATGCAGTTTCTTTTTATTTATTTATTTATTTATTTTGATAATTTTTTACATTTAATTCTTGTTCAAGAACAGCTTTCTGTCTTATATTCTCAGCCCTGCCCCACCCAGTGCTCCCCACCTCCCTCCCATTTCCGCCCCCCACCCTTAGTTATTGTCCATGTGTCCTTTATACTTGTTCATGTGAGTCCCTCCCCTTTTCCCCTATGATTCTCCCCCCTCTCCCCTCTGGACCCTGTCAGCCTGTTCCGTATTTGAGTGTCACAATGCAGTTTCTTATGTAAAACTTTCCAAGTTCTTTGGCATGCGTAAGAATTCCTGAACATGTACAAGTGAGAAATATTTTCTCTACACATTACCGATATTTATTTTCCAATAGCCTGAATGGAATAGGTCAAAGAACACATTCAATTGTCACCATCACTCCCACTTATTGACCCTTCTCCCTGCTCATGCCACCCGTGTTCTCAGTGCTTTACCTGCATTAAATTACTTAGGCACACATTCAAATTACTTAAGCCAACCCATTGAAATCATTAGGTTTTAGAATCCTGGACCTAAGCTTTCTTTCTATCTCAAGCCCAGTTCCAGATTTTGTTTCTTTAAAGATTATATGTATTTATTGTTAGAGAGGGAGGAAGGGAGGGAGAACGAGAAGGAGAGAAGCATTGATGTGTGAGAGAGTTGTTTGCCTCTTGCACGCCCCCAACTGGGGACCTGGCCTGCACCTGAGGCAACTGATTCACTGGGAATCCAACCAGTGACCTTCGGTTCACAGGCTGGCACTCAATTCACTGAGCTATACTAGCCAGGGCTCCAGACTTCATTTTAATCGAAATATGACTCTGACTCTTGTTTTGACTCTTTGACTCTTGTATTGTCAGACCATATCATTCACAAGTGGTCTCTGAGTTATTCCTTTTCATTCCTAGATTTTAGCAGATGTTCCCTCCAACACTATTTTTCCAACACTTGCTGATTTCAGTATCCGTATAATGTAGATGATGATTCCAGAACTGAAGCTTGTCAGTTTCTCAACTTCCCCTGACCAGACCTCAGTCTTATCCCAAAGGTCAGCCCCTAGAGGCCTGTTCATTAGAAGAAACCCCAAGCTTTTCATAATCTTAATTTTAAGCACCACTGTCTCCAACCATGAACTTCTATCTTTTAAGTTCTTCCAACAGTCCTTACAACTTTTGAGACTTGCAGTTCAACTATCCCAGGGATTTTCAACCAGTGTGTCATGGCATAATAGTGTGCCACAACAATTTCAAAACATGCAATGCCTGAGTATTTAGTGAGGGGCACTGACCTCTTTTCTCTTAGACTGTCAAATTAAAAAATGTCAAGAACCAATTCATCTATAGCTTTCTGGTGTGAATCAAAATTATACCTATACCTAATTTTTTGTCAGATCAGCAAAATATATATTTTTTGGTGTGCCAAAGAATTTTAGTACACTGTGTTTGTGTGCCATGACATGAAAAAGCTTGAAAATTGCTGATCTACCCTGTCCCCTCTTCCTTGGAGGTTAACTCATTTCACATCCTTGTTTACTCCTTTCCTACTTCAACTCCAATGATCCATTGTTTTAGTCCCTTCTTCAGACATATTCTCACTTTCTTCATACCTTTGCATCCATGGGAAAACCCATTCCGACTGAATGAATTCTCTACCTGCTTTGCATCTATGTGGTAGTGCTCAGTGTCTACAGAGGAAAACGTACAATTAAGTCAACTGGTTGGTCTCCTTCTGAATTTACAATCATTAATCTCAGAGGTTTTTATGCTGCCCAATAATTCTACTACATTTTCTTAGTCTACACACTTGGCCACTTTTTTTAGAGAGCTTTTTCATACTTTCTCTTTTTTTTCCTTTTAAAACCCTTGAGCCTTCCTTCATAATGCCCTGTTTCATCTGCTGAGAAAACAGATGCAATTAGAAAAAAATGCCAGAAGCTCCCATCTCTACACATACCCATACACCTGTGTCAGTGACTGAATATTCTGCCTTCCACCTGGCAATTATGGAGGAACTGCGCTTTGCTCCTACCTAAGACCAAGCCCTCTGGCCAAGCACTAGATCTCATCCCTTTCTTCTGCTGAAGTTCTCAATCTAACAATTCCCCAACCCCCACCACTTGTATCTTCTTCAATTTTTCTCCAACTCCTCTTATTGTCTACTGACTTGAGTGTATGTGGGAGTGAGTGGGGAAGAGCTAAATGAAAGGGGAAAGACCCTGAGCATTAGAAAACCAAGAACGATGATATCATAGAATTTGCATCTCCCCATAAGTCTACTACAGACTTTGAAACCTCAGGCTGCTGTTTGTTCTTCACTAACAATAAAAATCCTATTAGAAAACAGACAGTAACAATTGTGGGAGAATTAAGAGAGACAGTAACCCTCATGTTAGTCTTGGGGTTCTCATAACCGGAGTCTTAAATGGGCAAGATACCTGAAAGTATAAGGACCTTTGTTTACGTAGAAATAAATAGCTCAGAGGTCAAAATAATTCTCTGCGCTTCAAATTCAGGCAGTTGCTCACAATCATAAGATTTTTTTTTTTACCTGTGACCACTGTATCTATGAAATAGAAAAGATCCCCAGACCACCACAATTACAATTCTCCACTCTTTCAGTTTAAAAAAATGAAAACACAGAGTTGAGAGTGTTCCAAGGAAAATAAGGGAACCCAGACATGAAATGCTTTTTGCTAAATTCTTACTAGCTGTTTTAATGGGATAACAGGAATATCCATTACCAAGCCCAGGTGCACTGTCTGTTGAAGTTATGAGTGGTGGCCATTGTTTCCTTGTTAAGGTTTTGCTTTTATTATTTATCTGAAGTGAAGCAAAATTTGTATCTGGAGAGAACAGGGTAAAAATAAATAAAAATGAGTGCCCAGAGACCACACGTAGTCTGTTCCAAAGCAGCTTTTGTTAAAGGGAAATGCATGTCAAGGATTCAAACTGCCCGAGGAAAAGTCAGCTTTACTAACTCTCTCTAAGGGAAAACATATTCTTACAGAACTTTAATGTGCATTTTAATGGGTTTTAAAACTAAAATAAATAAAATATTACTTTATAGTCTTCTCTTCCTTAATGCTGATAGAAATCTAAAGAAAGAGACATGGTTTTCATAATTATTAGAAGATACTTACCATTTTGGGGACTGAATCCAGTCCAAGAAGACACTGACCCTGGCAAATACACCTGGCTTCCTTGGTCGGGCATAGCCAGCTCCCCAGTTCATGATACCACAGAGGCCAAAGGGATTGTTTTCATGTCTACACACTAATGGCCCACCAGAGTCTCCTGAAACACCAAGGAAATATGTTCTAGAAATTTGCTTTCATCAGAGCTCCCATTTTCAATTTTGGAATAGGAATAACCAATAATTTATTCATAATGCATTGCTTTAATTTCTTAAAGGAATCATTCTATGTCAATTTATATACCTGAGAATACTTAGACTCAAATAAATAAAATTGCAAATGAAAGAGGAGACATTATCTGATACCACAGAAATACAAAGAGACTGTAATAAATAAATGATACACCCCAAATCGGACCACCTAGAAGAAATGCCGCCAGGCTACGCACAATGATATTTTGCTCAGTGACAAACCACAAATGTTATGAATGATCCCATAACATTTTCCTGAAACTGAAAATTCCTATTACCTAGTGACGTTGTAGCTATCCTAACATGGTAGTGCAATGCATTGTTTATATGTTTGTGGTGATGTGGGTGTGAACAATCCCACTGTGCTGCCAGGCATGTAAAAGTAGAGCACATACAATTACGGTAGGAGGCTGTGCAGTCTGGGTCTGCGTAAGTACAATCTATGATGTTGGCACAAAGAGGAAATCTCCTAGTGATGTATTTCTCAGAATACATCATTAGCAGGGCAAGTGACCTAGAATTATACAACCCACCACGTCCTAATCATAAGGCAAAAAAAATCAGACAGACCAATGCATGTAAGGAGATTGATGTAGTAACCAAAAACATTCCAACAGAGAAAAGCCCAGGACCAGATGGCTTCACTGATAAATCTACTAAACATCTAAAGAATTAACTCCAATTTTTGCAAACTCTCCAAAAAATTGAAGAGGTGGGAACACCCCCAGGCTCATTTTATGAGGCCAGCATTAGCCTGAGACCCAGGACAGATAAGGATACTACAAGAAAAGAAAATCACAGACCAGTATCCCTGATAAACATAGATATAAGGATACTACAAGAAAAGAAAATCACAGACCAGTATCCCTGATAAACATAGATATAAAAGTTATCAAAAAAATATAGACACACCCTGACTCACAATGGTTTGACTTAGAATTTTTTACTTTATGATGGTGAAAAAGCAATATGCAGTTAGTAAAAACCATAGTTTGAACTTTAATTTTTTCCTGAGCTAGCAATATACAGTATTATCATATTGCTCTCTAGTGATGCTGTTTGATGGCTGTGAGATCATTTTGCCCAACTGTAGGCTAATGTAAATGCTCTGAGCACATTTAAGGTAACTGAGGCTAAGCTATGATGTTTGGTTGACGAGGTGTATTAAATGCATTTCCACTTACTTATATTTTCAACTTATGATGGGTTTCTTAGGATGTAACTTCATCGTAAGTCAAGGAACATGTGTACTATCAAACTAAATGCAAAACTGAATCCAAAAGGAAAATACACCATGATCAAGTGGGATTTATCCCAGTGATCCTGGGATTGTTCAACATATACAAATCAGTAAGTGTGATTTATCACATTAATAGAATGGAAGTTAAAATTATATTATCATGTTGCTAGTACAGAAAAAATCATCTAGCATCTATCATTTGTTCAAGATATTAAAAAATCTCTCAACAAATTGGATATAGACACAACATACCTTAACATGATAAAATCTATACATAACTATACACAGCTAACATCATATTCAGCAGTGAAAGGTTGAAACATTTTCATCTAAGATCAGGAACAAGACTAGGGTACCCACTCTCACTATTGCTATTCAGCTATGGTACTGGAGGCCCTTGCCAAAGCAATTAGACAAAATTTTAGAAGGGCATACAAATCAAAAAGGAAAAAGTAAAATTGTTTGCAGATGATATAATCTTATATATAGAAAATCCTAAAGACTCTACCAAAAAACTGTTGGAACTAATCAACAAATACAGTAAAGTTTTGGACTTCTGCCAAGATGGAGACGTAGGTGGAAACACTGTGCCTTTTCCCACAACCAAGTTTGAATACAACAAAGGTTTGGAGAACAAAGATGCAGCCAAAGAACAGAAAATTGAACTATACGGAAGTTCAACAACAAGGAACCGTTCAACCGGTAAGAGGGGCGGAGCCAGAAGCAGAGTGGGGACAGGCAAGAAAGACCCCCTGACCCCAGGCGCCCAGGCAGCTCCCCTGTCAGGCTGACCCAGTGAGGGCTCAGGGTGGCGGGCTGGTTGTGGTCAAACATTCGCGAGCAGATAAACCAGCAGGGAAGTGAGCAGTGAGACGGACCGCGAAGCCCCCAGCAGTGAACCCAGCAGCAGGCTGACCGAGGTTGCACATTCAGGCACAGTGGGACTGACTGCCAGGCCTGCAGTGGTGGTGGGAGGCAGCAGAGGGGGCTGCCATTGGTTTCCTTTGGCCCCGCCCCCACATATAGCATCACAACCCAGCGACTGAGTGGCCTGCCCCTGGTGACCACCTAGGGCTCTGCTCCTCATACATAACAGGCACAAACAGTCCAAAATATGGCTCAAGAAGAACTCAAAGCCCGAGAGCCGATAACTCTAAGCCACCAGGAAATAGCGAACCTCTCAGATGCACAATTCAAGGCACTGGTGATCAGGATGCTCACAGAACTGGTTGATTTTAGCCACAAATTAGAGGAATATATGAAGGCTAAACTAATTGAAATGAAGGGAAATGCACAGGAAACCAATAGTGATGGAAAGGAAACTGGGACTCAAATCAAGGGGGTGGACCAGAAGGAAGGAAGAAATGACCAAACAGGAAAAAGCGAAGTTACAAGAATTCAAAAAAATGAGGAGAGGCTTAGGAACCTCCAGGACATCTTTAAACGTTCCAACATCTGAATTATAGGGGTACCAGAAGGGGGGAAAGAAACAACCATGAGTGGAAAACGTATTTGAACAAATAATAAAGAAGAACTTCCCCAGTCTGGCAAAGGAAATAGACTTCCAGGAAATCCAGGAAGCTCAGAGAGTCCCAAAGAAGTTGGACCCAAGAAGGAACACACCAAGGCACATCATAATTACATTAGCCAAGACTAAAATGAAGGAGAGAATCCTAGAAGCAGCAAGGGATAAGGGGACAGTCACCTACAAAGGAGTACCCATCAGACTGTCAGCGGATTTCTCAAAAGAGACCTTACAGGCAAGAAGGGGCTGGAAAGAAGTATTCCAAGTCATGAAATCCAAAGACCTACAGCCAAGATTGCTTTATCCAGCAAAACTTTCATTTAGAATGGAAGGACAGATAAAGTGCTTCTCAGATAAGGTCAAGTTCAAGGAGTTCATCATCACCAAGCCCTTATTATATGAAATGCTAAAGGGACTTATATAAGAAAAAGAAGATGAAAAATATGAACAGTGAAAGGACAGCAAACTCACAGTTATTAACAACCACACCTAAAACAAAAGCAAACCAAGAGGACAGCTAGATCAGGAGTGGAACCATAGAAATGAAGAACACATGGAGGGTTAGCAACAGGGGAGTGGGAGGAGGAGAAGGGGGGAGAAGGCACAGAAAATAGCATAGACGGTAGGTAGAAAATAGATAGGGGGAGGGCAAGAATAGTAGGGGAAATATAGAATCTAAAGAACTTGAGACACGTGGTCATAAACTAAAGGGGGAGGGTGGGGGAGGGGATGTGCAGGGTGGAGGGGAATGAAGGGGGAGGGAATAGAACAACTGTAATGGTATAATCAATAATATGTTTAAAAAATACAGTAAAGTTTTAGGATACTAAATGAACATATAGAACTCAGTTTGTCTCTATACACTAACAAAATATATAAAAAACAAATTTAAAAAATCTTGTGTATAATATCATCAAAAAGAATAAAATACTTGGTAATAAATTCAGCCAAGAACATGAAAGCTTTCTTCCTAAAAGTATAAAATTCTGACAAAAGAAATTGAAGAAGACACAAATAATTGAAAAGCTATCCCATGTTCATGGATCAGAAGAACTAATATTATTAAAATGTCCATACTAATAAAAGCTATCTACAAATTCAATGTAGTTTATGTCCACAAAATTTAGTGACACTTTTCACAGAAATAAAAATATTCTAAAATCCATGTGAAACCACAATAGCCAAAATAATCCTGAGAAAGAACAAAGTTAAAGACATCAGACTTCTTGATTTTAATATATGTGGTCTATCCAGAAGGTATCCAGCCATGTAATATGAAAAATAAAGACATTTACTGAAGAAGATACAAAATACAAGAAACATTGTACATAGGACAATGACGCTTTAGTCCCCTTCAAAGTAGGCACCTGGGAACCTCACACGGTTCTCCCAATTGCCATCAGCTGTCCTGTCGGATTTTCGTAAATCTCATTGATGTAGGGAAAAAGGGACCACTCCCCTTCCCTCTTCATGCTTTCAGGTGGAAGGACTTCTATTCAGATTAATACCCAGTTTTTTTCCCCATAGAGGTGTCATTCATTGGTTTATGTTTCTTGATTGGGGGAGGGGCCACCAAAAAGCAGTAAAAACTAGAGATTCATTCTTTCTTTCCTCTCTACTCTTTCCCAGTATGAAATTTGTGGAGACCACAACTTTCCTTTAGGTGGGCTGCTCACATCCACACTAGATACTGAAGGTGGGCTACAGAGTGTTAGAGACCCTTTTTGCTTGTACATCTAAAATCTCATTCCTTAGTTGGCTTCGTGAATAGTAAAGCTGGCGTTTGCGATGCATTTGCTCATATTCTGTCTTTTTCTTAGCTGATTCTGAACTTGCCAACAGTGTCATTGCCCCTGTGAGTACATCTACAATGTCATTAAAATTAAACTAGGGCTTTGTGACTTGGTTTCCACTGTATACAAAAACCATTTTTTCGAAGGTTCTTATTTTCTTCATGCCTATTTTATTTTACTCCATGGGGGTAGAAAAACAAGTGTGAGTTCACTAGAGATTAATAAGAATTTAAAACAAGGAAACTCTTCAGTGATAAACAGGATACACTAATTTAGAATACTTATTTGCTTGTTCCTCTCTTCCCAAAGCCTGAAGTATATCTGAAAACATCTTCCCACCTGCAGGCCAGTTTGGTGGTGCTGCCATCTTCTACTTTCTCATGACCCCTCGCTGCATCCCCCTGCTCTCCTGGCAGTTTGGTGGTGCTGCCATCTTCTACTTTCTCATGACCCCTCGCTGCATCCCCCTGCTCTCCTGGCTCTAGGTTCTTTCCACCCACCTCTACCATCTCAGCAAGCTTGGATATAGTAACTCACTCTGCCTGTGCTCCTTCTGGCGTTTGGGTGAGGGGACATGGCATGATGCTATGAAGCACAGACTAAGAGCTGTCTGTGGCTTTGAGAGTCATCTCCTCTTGTGCAAGGAGAATCTCTAGCAGATGACAACTTCCTGCCTTCCTGTGCAAAATCTCACCTGATCGCCCTCTCCCCCTCCAGGTGCAAGGCCAGCACAGATCAGCCTCTCTTTGATCCTTCCCGGGTAAGGAAAATAGTATGTGTGTCTGTAGATCTCTCTAACACAGGCACTTGAATCTGCTGTAGGCAACTCGCCAGGCTACTGTCTAATTAAGAAACAGATTCAGAAAGAGAGCTTCATGATGGAAGCAAGAAGTTAGGTTAAAAATATTGAAGCTCAGACTGGCTCTACACTAACATAATTGCAATCATTCCATTGTGCCTGAGCTGGTGTAGAATGCTAAATCATATAATATAAGGAGGGCATACAGAGGATCCAGAGACACATGAAAAGATGCTCAGCATCACTAGCCATCAGAGAGAGGCAAATTAAAACCACAATGAGATACCACCTTACCCTGGTTAGAAGGGCCATCATAAACAAAGCAACACACAACAAGTGTTGGAGAGGGTGTGGAGAAAAGGGGACTCTAGTTCACTGTTGGTGGGATTGCAGACTGGTACAACCACTGGGGAAAACAGTATGGAAATTTCTCGGAAAACTAAAAATGGACCTGCCTTTTGCTCCAGCAATTCCACTGCTGGGATTATATCCTAAGAACCCTAAAACACCAATCCCAAAGAACATATGCACCCCAATGTTCATAGCAGCAACATTTACAATAGCCAAGAGTTGGAAGCAACCTAGGTGCCCATCAGTAAATAAACAGATCCAAAAACTATGGTACATTTGCACAATGGAATTCTATGCAGCAGAAAGAAAGAAGGAGCTCCTACCCTTTGCAACAGCATGGATGGAACAGGAAAGCATTATGCTGAGTGAAGTAAGCCAGGCAGTGAAAGACAAATACCGTATGATCTCACCTTTATTAGGAACCTAAACAACAAAACAAACAAGCAAGCAAAATATAACCAAAGACACTGAAAAAGAGATCAGGCTGACAGCGACCAGGGGGGAGAGGGGAAGGAATTTCAGGGGGAAAGGGGAAGGGTTTACAGGAACAAGTATAAAGGTCACATGGACAAAAACTAAGGGGGGCAGAAATGGGAGGGAGGTGGGGAGCACTGGGGGGGTGGACTGGGATGAGAGTAAAAGACAGAAAACTGTACTTGAACAATACTTAAAAAATATATATATATATATATATATATATATATATATATATATATAATGCAGAGTTTTTTCATTTCCAAATGTGACATCTTTATGAAGGAAGGACATTGGCAGGAGAACAAGACCAGAAACATTTTTTCTAGCTTATTTTCAATTTAAATATTAGTGTTTCAAACATTGCTACATAAAAACTCAGAAAAAGACAATCAAGATATGAGCTGGTGTTACATGTGATTGATATGATTACATATGTATACACATATATTATGTAAGTACATATTATAAATACGTGATAGAACAATATGTGCTTATGATTTCCTAATATAAACTAAAATCATATTCCTTTTTCACTCAATTGACACTGTTGCCTAAACTCAACTCCAATTTAAAATGACACTAAAGAATTTCTTGTCATAATTGACCCTCGATCATACCTGTCTTAACATGTATTTTGCATGGCATTCTATCACATTAGATTCATGACATTACAAAAATTAGGTTTACTATTTTATAGTCTTAAAACTTTTAGGACAAAATTAAAATTACCTTACGTTTTTCTAGCACCTTAGTATTTATAGGGCCCTTCCCTCCAATCCAACAATACAAGAGCGTTATGAGGTAGGCTCACACTGGTCTCATACAGGAAAAGGGCACAGCTCTGGAAATTCGATCTCACAGCACCTGTGGGACAGAACCAGTACTGCAGCCTAGTTCTGACCAAATCTTATGCTGTTTTTGATACACTAATCTAACACATAAGTAGTTTAATATATTTAAACTCCTCTTTTCAGGGACCATCCCTCCCATCAGCATTGCTTACCAAGTCTCAAAATCAAGAACTCATTTTCTCCGAGTCTGAAAAAGTGAATTCTCCTTTCATAAGACTGTAACCACCTCTCAGTCATGTGGTGGTCATGAAGTTGGCAAAGGCTGAAGGTTTTAGAGAATGGATATACTTATTCAGGGGCTTTGAAACTAGTCTGTCAATAAATATTTACTCTTCACTCTGATCTGGGCAAACTTCTAGCCCTGGGGAGAGGGTGCTGAATTAGACGGAGATCTGCCCCTAGAGGTTCCCGCTCTAAGGGATGATGGGCTGCAGAAAATGATCACATAAAAACATGTCAAGAATGCACATGTGCAATGAGATGACACAGTGGGTAGTGCAGAAAGTAAGTGACGGAACAGGCCTGCTGCAGCACAGAGGGCTAAGAAGGGGAGTGACATCGGAGAAGGAGAGTGAAATGATGAGGAGGCAGCTGGGCGAGTCACGTAATCATGTTCTAAGTGGAAAAAAAATGAAGTGCAGAGCTTCGGAAAGCAGAATAAGTTTGGTGTTTAAGAGAAAGGAAGACCACGGTGTCTGAAGGGACAAAAGGAGGAAATGAAGTTGGATAGTTAAGTGGAGGCCAAATTACAGAGCCCAGGTCAGGCTGGGAATTCAAGAATCAACAGCTGGGCCATGGCTGATTTTAAATCCTACCTTTGTTACTTAGTATTCTTCGGATATTAGTACATTGTATAACTCTGGGCCATAGCCTCCTCATTTGCAAAACAGAGAGGATAAAAGTCTCCTACATGGTGGTTGCAAAGACTTTGGGAAAAAGCAGTTTGGCTGCAGGTAGTACAAGGGCTTTGAACATGAACACTGTGCATGAAGATAAATCCTTTCCTTCAAGTTCACAGATTCCAAATAAATGATGCAGAAGCAGAAGGAAAATATGATAGAAAATCTTTTACTGTGCAAAGAGGCAAAACGCAAACATTGACCTTTTCATATCATTTGGTATTTTATTGCAGCTTTAAGCGCTCTGTACCTAGCCCAGCAGTCCGCAAACCAGACAACAGGCCAATGCGTTCCACCACCTGCTGCCCCACCCCACGGTCTCTTTACTACAATCCAGGAACTAATAATGGCATGTGCATTTGAAATGGTTGGAAAAACTCAAATAAGAATACTATTTCATGACACCTAAATATTATATAAAATTTAAAGTTTGTGAGTGATGGTGTGTTGGAGCAGAGCCACGCCCACTTATCACACTGCCTGTGACTGGGCTGTGCTGCAGTGGCAGAGTTTAGTAGTGCGACACAGGCCATACGGTCTCTACAGCCTAAAAACCTTATCTGGCCCTTGGAATTGTAGGCCTAGCCTGCTTATAATGAGTCACCCTAAAGGGAAAATATAAAACAGCTCATTCCCTAACTCGATCACCTATCCCACCAAATAAAACCTGGTTTCTAGCTTTTGGAAGGAAGAAAGGTTAAAGCAGATACTGCCTTATATAATTTCCATGACAAATTTTCCAAATTACCAACCTGCAGTAAAGTTTATGCAAATGTAAAACGTGTACCTCCACCTAATACTTCCCTGTCCAGGCACAGATCTCAGAGGGAACCAGAGGCTCGGTGCTGTGCGGGAGCCACACCAGCAGCCTCACCACAGAGCCCAACTCCAGAGGCGAGCTCAGCCACATCAGAGCGATGTCCGAGTCAGCGCGCAGTTGGTCGGAGTCTTCCTGCACCTCCTGGTGCTTTGCCTTTCTGACCTGTATCAGTGGCAACCCAGAGAATTACAAGACTGAGTCAAGTCAAACTACTTCCTTGCTGAGTGGTCCAAAATAAATCTTAAATCTCTACATTTCCAAATATCAGCAATGGAGATGACTTTATACTACATGGAAAAGGGCGATCTCTGTCGGTAATTTGCAGGTGGCCCTGAAGCNAGGCACAGATCTCAGAGGTGCTGTGCGGGAGCCACACCAGCCTCACCACAGAGCCCAACTCCAGAGGGGAGCTCAGCCACATCAGAGCGATGTCCGAGTCAGCGCGCAGTTGGTCGGAGTCTTCCTGCACCTCCTGGTGCTTTGCCTTTCTGACCTGTATCAGTGGCAACCCAGAGAATTACAAGACTGAGTCAAGTCAAACTACTTCCTTGCTGAGTGGTCCAAAATAAATCTTAAATCTCTACATTTCCAAATATCAGCAATGGAGATGACTTTATACTACATGGAAAAGGGCGATCTCTGTCGGTAATTTGCAGGTGGCCCTGAAGCACTTCTTGAAGACTGGCAGTCCTGAGAGACACAGAGTCCTATGTGGACCTAGGCATGTGCACCTGAATTTGTGCTTCCTGACCACCTTCACTGAATCCTCTGATTAAATACATGGCCTCTGATTGTTTCTTCACATGTTGGTATAAGCTGTAAATGTAAAGGGGCGCTAGGAGATGAATACCTCCTTGTATAGTTCTGCTGAAGGAAGTCCCTGGCACGTGACAACACTTTGAGTGCAGGCAAAGTGACCTTTAAAACATTTCTCACCTGCTCAGTCGACTCTTTCAGGGTTCTGTCAGGGTCTCCAGCAACAATGGTCCAGAAGAGTGGATTTTTTTTCCTAAAGAAAGAACAGAAGTTTGATGTGAAATGACATTTTTCACCACTTGGCTAACTCTATCTCTGGCTTTCCCAAAATGCACACTCAGTTCAGCCGGGTGCCAGCCAGTCAGTCCTGTCTGGCACTTTGTGTGAACTCCCACCGGAAGGTGCACCATGCCTCCTGATTGGCCGGAGAAGTTCTGACTTGTGTATTTCCCCTTCTTCTTTTGGCAATAAAATGTCATTGAAGCCCTTACCAAATAACACCAAAGGCCATTTTTAAGTTGAGGGGAAAAAAAGAAAAAGAGCTTATTTCTATCTCAAAGTGATATAAAGAATACATGAAAAAAAATCATTCAAAATGAGGTAGCCTCAGATTTGTGTTCTACTGTTAAAAGTATCCAAACATTATCTTACAGAAATATATCTTAAATTGCCATCTTTTATGGAATCATGCAAACTGATAAAACTGAGGTTAAAATGAGATGATCAATTCACAAATAGGTGTGCTTCACCTATGATGTTGGAAATCAAGGTGAGACATTGCTAGTCATTTTAGGGGGTTGCTATTGGGAGGAAGCACGAGAGCGGGGCTGCTGGGGGCTGCGACACTTTTTCTTCATCTGGGTGCTCGTTTCACGGGTGATCACTGTGAAAATCCTTCTAACTGCAAGTTTAAGATTTGCTCATGTTTGATATGCTTCCAAAAGATGTTTAGAAACTTGAATAAACGTCCATTAATTTGCCCCATCAACAAGTCCAGCTGAAGAAAATACTCTGAAGAAAGAATCCTTCAATTGTCACAAATATTCTGTCACTGTAGCTTAGAGACTCTTTCATTTCTCAAAAGTCTCTCTTCAGCAAAAGTTATTTAAGTTACTGAAGTTATTTTTCAATACACTTTATTCAAAGGAGACATTTCTTAATACACACAGGCATCTTCTTTCAAGCCATAACTATGCTCATTTCAATTCTTTGCATGATGAGTCTGACATTCGCGTGTTTCCATGTGACATTATTAAAGGTGCGACCTCAAGTAAAGTGCTTGGCAACTACCTTGCAGATGGTAATGACTCCATATGGTAGCCATTATCATTGTTATTATCTGCCATGCACTCTAATGAAAGGATTAAACTTTATTTTCAAAGTCATCCTCTCAATTATTACTTGGTAGTAAAGAAACTTACTTCTTAAACTCACTCTCTATATAAAATATAGAGGACAGTGTGCACACTACAGTGAAATAACAAAAATTACTGTAGAGTCGATCATGTAGACCACAATTTCCAGTGCGATTTTATGCACATAGTCATCAAATATCTTTTAATATGGCAGAGAACATCATGTCGAAAGCACGTGACAGAGCAACGTGCATTTATAAAGCAACAGTCTGAGATTTTAGTGGGATAGCAGCTCAATATCAATTGATGAATTTCTCCATCCTTTATTCCCATTACCCATAATCAAATCCTGCTTCTTATATTTTTAGGGTCTTATCTTTCATCCAACAATGGCTTTTGTGTCCCTAGTCACTACTGAATTATAGAAAGAAAGTGACTGAAGTTGAAACAACTGCTGATTTACTTTGAGACAGAAAGATTCTGATATATAATTGCAAAGTGAGTTTAACTCCCTAAAGTAAGTTAGATATTCTACATAAGCACAAAGACCAATATGAAATTAGCAAGAGAGCACTGGGCTTTCCCTAATTGTGGAATAACATTACCAGGGAATTTATTAGAAATACAAATTCTCTTTAAGAATGTAAATTCTTAGAGAATCAGAAACCCTCCAGGTGTGTACACTAAAGATTGAGACCTGGTCCAAAGAGTAACCAGCGCCAGGGGAGCTGCAGTATATGGGGGGTGGCACACTGTTGCTGTCAGCTGTCCTTACTATCTTTGAAGTGTTACCCATTACCTGACTATGTCAGCCAGCCTGGCCTTTGGTGACCTCCAGCAAAAACGGTGTCTACCACAGCTCCCAGATTTTGCATATCTCTCTGACTGGCTCACCCCACATGGCAAACTTCCCTTTTGAAAGCATGTGGGCACTCAGAAGTCCCCTTCAAAAGCCCCCTTCAGTGGAGAGTGGAGCCTGGATGTCTATACGGTTGATGAAGATGAGACAAGAAGAAACAGAGTCAACGGAAGAGTTCCCACAGAAGCAGGGAGAAGTGGAACATACCACTTTGTTATATCAGCATATCAAAAACCTCTGGTACAAAGGTCCATGCATTTCAGGAACAGCTTCAGAAAGACATTCCTCCAGTCTAGTAAGTTAGGCAACTATTAAACGTTTTAAAAAATGACCCACACAGGCATTTTTCATATCAGTATCAATGTAGGGCATAATGTTACATGCAAAAAAATATAATACAACATATGTGATGTATACAAATACTATTAAATATATATATTATGTACATAAATATTAATAGAAAATCAAATAATTAAAACATTCTTAATATTGATTTCTTAATATAAAGGAGGGATGGATTAGTAAAATGGAAAGGTGTTTCAGATTTACTTGATAGCTTTCTTTAACTGCTTTTTCCTACAAGCATCACTATTATAATCATTTTTTAAAAAATAATTCAAGAACAGCCACTGATAAAATTGCAAACAAATTTATTTTTACAGTTAACTTGAGTGGCTCACAAACGTTTACAGCTGATTCTGTTTATTAATCTTAATGGACTCATCAAACTGAATCTCCGCCTTGTGAAGGGTGGTTTTGCTGTGGACCCACATCTTGCCACAAGCATGATCGTCCATCACACGAGTTCAACAACAGACTATATTACTTGACAGGTGAGTCTGACGTAGCTTTTTCTGTCCCTCAGGCATTAGTACTAATATTTGCCTTTTCCAATACATGAATTTTTCACTAATTACTCACCTACCGTTGGGGCTTCTTTTTCATAGTACATAGAAATGCACTTTGATAGAATTCTTATAAAACACATTTCTTCAAAAGGATGACCTAGAATGAACCATGTGGCACTGCAATGAGTTGGAAACATCCGTATGAACTTGTATTTATATTTATGTTCGTATGATTCCTACATTTTCTAGCTTTGTCAGCTGAGAGGGCCTAGAAGTTTACCAGAATAAAACCCTAGTAGTAACTAGTATGCCCAGAACCCAGCTCTTGGTTTTTCACACCACTCTCTAATGAAATGAATCAGGGGTCATTGGGAAACTGGCTGATTCTAAGAGTGAGGAGGGAATATATAAGACGAGCCTGACCCTGGCTGCTCTAGCTCAGTGGATTGAATGCTGGCCTGCAAACAAGAGGGTCCTGTGTTCAATTTCAGGTCCAGGGCACATGCCTGGGTTGCGGGTGGGGGCACACAAGGGGCAACCACACATTGATATTTCTCTCCCTCCCTCTCTCCTTCTCTTCTCCTCTTTATATAAATAAATAAATAATTTTAAAAGAAAGATGAGCCAGGAGCATCTTGTAGAGTCACAAAATGATGCAGGCATTTCAAAAAGACAAGAAGCCATCCTAAAAAAAAAAGTTCACAATGGTCAAAGCTAGAACAATTGGAGCAACAAAATAAATATATGTGGCATTATAAAATAAATATGCCTGAGTGTACACTAATAGAAAGAAATTATTTAATAAATAAATGTTGAAGAGACAAATCTCCCATATGAAATTTTAAATACTTTATATAGATACTTCCTGCTCAAAAAGGTAGAGCTTAACACCCAATCCCTCGAGCGTGGTCTATCCTTAGTAACTTGCTTGTAAAGAGTAAGTATGGAAAAGGGGAAAATGCAGCTTTTCAGTGGAGACACTTGGCAAACACTGCCTTGATCAGTGATCCAGATGAACATCTTCAGTGATAAGTTATGTTGATAGCATTTACCCTTGGTAGCATGTGACAACAATGGCCTGTTCCTTTGTGATCTTCCTTTCCATAACTCATAATCCCAGTGAAACCATGAGGAAAATATCAGACACAACTAAATTGAGGGATGTTCTACAAAATACCAGATGAGTGCTCCTCAAAACTGTCCAAGTCATCAAAAACAAAGAAAGTCTGTGACACTTACAGCCAAGGGGAGCCTGAGGAGGCAAGACAAATAAATGTAATGCGGTGTCCAAAAAGGTGGTGGGGACAACCTACTACGTACTAGCTCAAGTTCAGTACGTTTGAGCAATGGGGTTGGCTCACTGTGAGCAAGCAGGAGAGTGGTCAAGACAGGTCAGAGAGACTGGGCATGGTTCTCAACCTGGACTATATACTTTGGAAGCATCTGAGGAGTATTTAAGTATATGGTGTACAGAACCTGCTCACAAGTGATTGTCTTAACAAGTCTGGATTGAAAATGAATTAATTACTTTTATACATCCACACCACTTAATCCATATAACACATTATGAGGATAAAAGAAAGTCAGAAGCATATAAACTACATTTATTCACACCAAAACCAAGAAAAAACAAACAATATATTCATTTTAAAGATTTATAGATGTTAAAGCTGATTTTTTTGAAATAGTAAAGGAATTATGATTACAAAATTTTGGATAGTGTTTATTTTTACTTCACTTAGGAAGTGCACTAAGGGCCTTTGACGAGTGAGTATAAGGATCTTCCCTACACTGGATGGTAGAAACACAAATGTATAGTAATAATTATTCTTTAAATTACACATATTTTATGTATATTCTCTCATATCATGGTATAACTCACAATTGAAAACATTTGAAAAGTTATTCAAAATCTTAATTCATCGGTCGTGCAGTGATCAAGGCAGTGGATTGTCTCTTGTACGCTCCACTGTTGTGGACCATGTTTTAAGAGGAACAACAATAAATTGACCCACGGGAAGTTTCACTGCATGGTGAGGCACCTGCAATCACAGTAGAATAATGAGCATTTAGCTCAAAGATCAAATTAAGAGACAATGTGAGAGGGGTCTTCAAGTATAGAAAAAGATGTTTATATAAAAGAAGAAATAGATTGAGCTCAATTAACTTTTTCCTCATCCACCCTGTTTGAATGGAGACTAGAAGGCAATGGAGAAGAAACACTGACAGGAGTTAATCTGTGTGATTTCAGATGTTAGACCATTATGTTTATGTCCCAGGCGTGGACTATAAACAGCACATTGGTGAAGTAACATCTGTTTCACTCACAATCCCACACAGTGGGCTGCAGTCTGAATCCCATTCGGGTTGACCATGGCGCCGCCACACTGGGGATTGCCCAGAAACCTCGACCCCACCTGCCACAGTGCCTCGTGGGGGCAGGATTCTTCCCCTCCCGCAGTTCTGGGAAGCCATGGGGATCTGAAGGGAGGGATGCCATAGACCCCTATAGTAGAGAATAAAACTAACAACCCATACAAGTGAGATAATTAAGAGCACCCTTCTCCAATGTCTTATTGTGAAAAACAACTGTAGTTCCCCAACACCAGATGAGCTTTGTAAAGGTACAGATTCCCCAAACCTGCCTCTGGAAAGTCTGATGTTAAAAGCTTGTCCAAGTAGCTCTATTAAGAAATTATATATATTCACATTGGAATGTATAGTATTTGGAACTTATATTCTTGTAAGAAAATTTTGTTTGTTAGCAGAGCACACATGGTTCTCCATTATATGTCCTGGGTTTAGTTCCTTCTCACTGTATGGAACCATTTACAATCCTCAAACAGGCCGAATCCATTCAGACATGCAAATGCTGTTCTCATATCTGGAATACTCTGCTAGGACTCAGCTCAAGTGCCACCTTCTCCATGAAGTCTTCTCTGTTGCCCCACTAAGGGGCAGCTATTCATGCCTCTTACAGCAACCTGCCCAGCTTTCTATTCTAGCCCACTAACTAGGACGTCTTCAGTATGCGACTATAGAAAAATGATAGATCATAATATTTAACCAGATACTTTAGGTTATGAAGAAGTTAAAAGTTGTCAGTGAGTGTTAAAGAACAAAAAACTTTGTTTCCCCCCTTCACCTCCAAATGAATAACCATGTTAAGTACAGAGTCCAGGAAGATAATTTAAATATTAAGTTTACACAGGAATAGAGGAGGACAAAGGATTGCCTTTTGTACCCTTTCTTCCACCCTAAAGTTGATTTTTTCTTTCCATTTATGAATTTTTATGCAAACCCAAACAGGTTTCTGAAAGTTCCATGGTCCTAAATAATCTCATATAAAACTTACTCTCCTTCACTGGGGAGTTATATCAATGTAAGAGGAAACTTGCCAAAATAGACACCTCGTTAAAAAAAAAAGAGAGAGATTCAACAAAGAGTAACCATGTGGCTATAAACTCATTACACAGAATAGCTTTTGCACAAAATACAGGGTGGGTTTGGGGAAGCGATATTGATCCAATTTCGTTTAAAGAATCTGTAGAAGAAAAATCTAATCAAAAACAGAGTGGCCTATACTAGCTGACTCTCTTTGCTCAGCCTGGTCAAACATAAACCCACGCTAATGTTGAACTCAGTGACATTACCTTTCAAATACTAAATGCCAGATCCCATAGATATGATCTAATCTATATTTTTAATATCCCCGTTGTATCTGACTCCTTAAAGCATTTCTTCCTTCCTTGGGTCCATAAAATTACTCTCTTGATTTTCTTGATATGTATCTAAGGCCTTTTCTCAATATCATTCTTTTCTTAGGATTCTATTCTTCAGCCTGATATTCTACAAGGCATAGTTCATAACCTTATTTTTAAAGGTTTACATACACAAATTTGACTTTCAAATTTTCAAAGTTGACTTTCAAATTTGTCTCCTCAATCTAAATCTCGTTCCTGAATTCTAGAATCTAGGACTGTTAGATACTACCATCTGGATTTCCCACAAGCTCATAAAATATCCACATGTCTCACATGGAATCAATTGATTTTACAGTCAAAAAAGTATATAAGTCAAAAAAATATAAGTCATGGGTTTATATTTTTCTGTATCATTTAGTGGCTTCACCATCCATCCAGCCATTCAAACTAGAATCCCCAAAATCATGCTAGAATTTTTCTCCTTCCTACACCCCCTTCCCCACAACATATCTAATCAAGTGATATATCTAGAATAAATTCCTACAATGACTTCCTCACTACTCCCCTCATATGCAAGTAAGTTCACCCCTAATGTCTATATCCGTCTTCCACATTGCTACCAAGGTGTGAATTCCGGCCCTAGAATTCTCGACTAGCTCTGCATCTTTGGGAAAGTTACCTCTCTAAGCCTCTGTGGCCCTCATCTGTGAGAAGGGGAGCAGTGTACAAATCTCTTAGGGTGTTAAGGAGGAATAAATGGGATAATGCATGTGAAATGCTTAGTCTCTACCTGGTACAGAACAGGGAATCAAGAAATGCTATCACTTAAATAATTTTAAATACCTATCACTCTGGTATTGAAAATTTAATGTTCTATGTCCATCATAGTCTAACTTTCACCTTTTCTATTAGCCCTTCCAAAAGTCAAACAGTGTTGAATTCTTTGCAGTTTTTCTGTTTGCAATCCATTCTCTTTTATATTAGGGTCTCTGCAGATGATATCCCTTTTTCTGGGCAAAGGCTCAGTGATCCCTAGAATGCCTAGAAACCGATTTATCTTTTAAAACCTTCAAACATTCAGCAACACAGCTAGCCCATCTCTTTTCTGAATTACATTCTCTAATCCGAATGATCTACTTTTAATGTAAGGTGCTCAGCATCCTTTTTGGCCATCTGCTAGATGCAGTTTCTTGGCTTGGTAAAGCAGACTCCAGGGCATGATCCCAGATCTACAGAATATAAATCTTTGGGGGGTGGGCCCAGCCTTTTGCATTTTTATTTTGCCACTGAGGTGATTTTAGCACTTTAAATTTAGGTAAACATGGGCAAATTATCTTCCCTATTAGCATTTTTTCATAAAGGGGAACACTGCACAAGGGTTTATACTGACCTGCGGGCAAAAAGGTGAATCTAGCCTTGAAGCCTCCGAAGTTATTTTGACCATCACTTCTAACATGAATCACCATCAGGCTGCCAGGACTGACTATTGGAGCAGGGCTGAAGGTTCCACAAAGTTTAGCTGCAAATGTTTCAGGGAAGTTTAACTTACAGTTAGAAATTTTAAAAACGGAGGAAAAGTATTATCTGGTTAATTATTTTTAAGCAACTGTGGTTTTCTTCGACTTTGGTTTGTAGGCCGATTCTCTTTATTTCCTGTGGGAATGAAACACTAGCTTCCAGGTAACAATGTATTGTAATTTTATCACACAGGAAAAATCTCCATCGATAGGCTAAAGATATCTGATTTTGAGTATGCATAAAAACCTCAGTTGATTGTTCATTTGTAGACAAGGAGAAGAGGCAAATTAAAAAAAAAAAAATCCCAGACTTGGTATTCCCCCTTCCAAACAGAACATGGCTACACTGTGTGCGCAGGCGTAACGCCTGCAATCTGCTTCGCTCAAACCCTCCTCTTCACTCCTTAGATCCTGGTCTGTTGGATCAGGGAACTGTGCTTCTACTCACCTGTCTAAACATCAAACAAACTGTCTGAACTTCCCAACATTCCTGGTGTTGCACCAGCACTAAGACCCAGCTAAGGTGTTAAGGAAGCGGCTACATGGCTGGAAGGGATAATTTTTTATACTTGGTAAATGGGCAGGTCGAAACTAAAAGCATACTTGATATTTTGGTTCAGAAAATTAACTTTTAAGACTCAAGTAGAAATGACAGCTTTTGGTTACCTTTTTTCATTTTTTGTGTGGATATAAAAATAAAAATATCAGCATTAGGAGGGATGAATAGAGAAAAGGAGGGAATAGTTTAAAACATTATTCCAATGTTGCGTGCTTCTACTCAAAACTTTACCGGGGAACCCACCGCAGGCCCCCAGCTTCAAAGCTGTGTGTTCTGGCATCTGAAGTTTCCAATGTAAGAACCTCATACTCCCAGGTGACCTCTGGGCGCCCAGTGAGGCTGGCCTATGCCAGGTGACTCTAGTTAGTCGCATGCTTTTCAGATTACCGTATTTTTCGGACTATAAGACACACTCCCCCCCCCCCCCAATTTGGGAGGAATAATGGTTGTTAATGCTGCTGTTGAGTTCTGTTTACATTTACATTGGTGAAATATTATGTTGTTAATATTATTAAATATTTTACCACATTGTTTGCTTCATTTTTTTTCTATTTTTCTCCTCTAAAACCTAGGCGCGTCTTATGGTCCANCCCCCCAATTTGGGAGGAATAATGGTTGTTAATGCTGCTGTTGAGTTCTGTTTACATTTACATTGGTGAAATATTGTGTTATTTATGTTATTAAATATTTTACCACATTTTTAAAGATTTTATTTATTTATCTTTAGACGGGGAAGGGAAGGAGAAAGGGAGAGAAATATCAATGTATGGTTGCCTCTCATGCATTCACTGCTGAGAATTGGCCTGCAACCCAGGCATGTGCCCTGACTGGAAATCGAACTGCGATCCTTTGGTTCACAAGCCCATGCTCAATCCACGGAGGTACACCAGCCAGGGCTATTTTACCACATTTTTTGCTTCAAAAATTGTTTTCCTATTTTTCTTCTCTAAAACCTAGGTGCATCTTATTGTCCAAAAAATACGGGTAAGTTTAAACAACAGAATGTCACCCACCCAACTCCTGCTCCGCTTCAGCATCACCATAAATCACAACAGCATCACAGGTATAGTTTTGGTTAAACTCAGTAGTAAAGTCCTCAAATGCCAACTGTACAATTATAAACGTAACCAGAGAAGTGGTCAAGGGAGAGAGGAGATCAATTTGAACAGCTTCCCTCTGTATGTTAAATGGCTCCCAGCAACCCCCTTCTGTTCCATTGATAGAGTGTAAATAATTGCAGTTTCTCTGGAGGGCAGTTCGGCGATGACTACACCGTTTAAATGCACAAGCACTTTGACCCAGCAGCTCCACTACTGGGAATTGAATTTATCTACATGGTCCAGCAGCGACACAGGAGCGTGCCAGCCTTGCTGGTCCAGGCAAAGACTGGGAATTCAGTAAGTGTCTGTTAACAGGGAACCAGTTTAAGAAATTATGGAATATTGCCCAATATAATTTTATGCAATTGTTGAAAAGAGCTCTGTGGACTGATCTGTAAAGATCTTTGGGAGATTTTTAAGTAGAAAAAGCATCACCAAGTAATAGAAATACACATATATTTGTAAATGCTCAGAATCTCTCTCTAGGGCTGACCTAAAAGCTTATCAGTGTTTGCCACCAGGAGGCAGGATGGCAGTTGAACAAAGAGGGGGCATACTTTTCATTGTGTTATTTTTCAAGTTGTTGAAACTTTTAAACCACATACATAAATCCTCTTTGAGGGCTTTAAAAAGTGAAAGGCAAAGAAGCTTCTAGTCATGACAGCAATTTCACAGTCCAGAGGAAGCAAGTTCCGCCTAACTAACATCACTAAGTTCTCAATAAAGTAAAATGCTTTGTTCACTGCTTAGCTTTATAATGTGTTTCTCTGGAGCGTGAATGAACCAATGACACCTTAAATTCTTGGGATGTAGGTCTGGGTAACTGGCAGAGGGAATCGCCCCTTCTTTCACCAATAGAGCCACACTCCTGTACCCCGAACCTATGAAAGGGTGAAGGAAAGCCAAAGGGGATAGCCAAAGGCATTCTTTCTTCATCACCACCCCCCCCTTAAAGAAAAATAGCAGGGAATTAAATATCTAAAATACTTGCCTGCTTCTGAGTTCTTCCATACAGCAGTAAAGGGAAGCCCAAAGCCACTGCCACTATGGACCCTAGTGAGGCTATAGCAAATGTGACTCCAGCCTCAGTGGACTCTGTCAGCAATGGTGAGGTCAATGTATCTCCACACCTTGCCTTAAAAGAAAAAGCAATTGAAATAAGAGTAGGCAAAAATGGCAAAATAGTTCTGACTGGTGTGGCTCAGTTGGTTGGGCGTTATCCCTCAAAGACAAAGGGCACTGGTTCAATTCCTGGTCAGGCCACATGCCTGGGTTGTAGGTTCAGTCCTCTGTCAGCATGTAAACATGCTTGTTTTCCTAATATTATCTTTCATGACCTCTCTGTTGTAAGCACACTAAACTATTTAGTGGCCCCTTTAATCATTCCACACTCTCTGGTTTGGCGATTTTATATTTCATTCATTTTCTCATGCCCAATCTCCCATGTCCAAATTTTACTCATCCGTCAGGGTCTTAACTTAAAGTCCAGTTCTCCCCAAAACCTTCACAGACATGGATAGAAGTGACTGCTGCCTTTCCTGAGTCACCGCAGCACATTCCCTATTTCATGTTATTTCCAACTTTGTTGTGCACCTTTAGTTACCTCACCTGAATGCAAGCGCGTTACCATAGAGACTGCTTTTACTCTCTATATGTCCAGACCTGGTATGGTATAGTTGTTTTTCAACAAGTGATTCATTGAAGGAATGATTACTGGGTAAACATCAGGCCCGAGGCATGAAATCATTCAGGTAATAAATGTTACAACCCTAAGCACAACACCTTGTCTATAGCGCTCTCTCAAACATTTGTGAAGAGAGATCGGTCCTAACCACCGGCCTTACAGAGACCTAGAGACTGAGGTCTGTACCAGCTCTGCAGACTCTCTATCATGCCTGACTCATAGTATTTCAATTCAATAAATACATTGGTTATACTTGTATAGCTTATGCTGTATTCAGTAAAAGGAATTTAATAACATGAAATGATCTCTTGTATTATGAGAAAAATAACATTACAATACAATGTGCAGTAAAGTTCAGTGTATACATTTATATGTATAAATATATATGTCAAAATGTCAACAGCATTTCTCTCTAGGTGGTAGGGTTATGATTGGTTTACATTTTCTTCCATTTGCTCATCTGTCTTTACCAGACTTGGCAAACATGCACCCCCTTTTGTGGCAAAATGAAAAAAATAAAGATTATTTTGAAAAGTTTTCTGACAATCATGACAATTTTATTCAATGCTACTATTAAATTTGAGAAAAGAATAGAGCATGCTCTGTAATGGGCTGGCCACTGGCCCTGGCCAGTATGGCTCACTTGGCTGGAGCATTGTCCCATAAACTGACATGTCACAAGTTTGATTCCTGGTCAGGGCACATACCTAGGCTGGGGGTTCAATCCCTGGAGCATGTAGGGGTGACTGATCAATGTTTCTCTCTCATGTTAATGTCTCTCTCCCTCTCTCTCTTGCTCTCTTTCCCTCTCTCTGAAATCAATAAGCATGTCCCTTAGTCAGAGTGAATCATATGCTGGCCATTGGTTCTACTTTTACTGCACAGAGCCCCACCCCTTCAAGAAGGGCACAGTACCTAGGATAAAATAATTGCCCTGTGTGCAAAAACCTAATTTCAGATCTTTTTAGCACCTCTTCAGTCTTGCAGGAACTATAAAATGACAAGTAAAATAAATGTTACATGCTTACTAATAAGCACTCGGTTACTTGATTGTAGAAATGCATAGTCATGGTCATATCCAACTCGATTTTCTATGTCAAAGCTTGTAAATTTCAATACGATAGTTTTATCTTCTGGTACCATTATTTTCCAAATACACAGACTAGATAGAGTAAGATGAAGAACATATAACAAATGGCAGAGTCAAGTGTGACAGATAAGATCTATTGCTTTGGCTTCAGCTCATAACTCACCAATAACAACATTTTACAGGATATTAAAAGATAAAAAGCAATGGAAATTCTTCATGTTGAGGATAATTTGTTTATGCCTGAATTTCTGACATTTATCCAACAAACAGAGGACTGTTAATTATAGAATGGCCAGAAATCAGCTTTAAAATTTTTTAGTTATAAAATCCTAGAATTATGAGCTATAAATTGAAGAAACCTAAGATTCATCTTTCTGTCCTAAGTCTAATTGAAAATTCATAGTATTTGTCCAGGAGCTGAATTCGGAGTCGGGAGCTGTGGACTGATCTTGGACCATATGTCTCCCTGAGTCACAGTCCCTTCTGTTGCAATGTCAGCTCTCAGACTCTCAGGAAGGTCAGCTGCGACCTTTCTCCAGTATCTTCAGAAACATGTCTAAATATTTTGAAAGTAGTCTTACGTAATTTAACACATAACCCATTACATCCTCATTTTCCCACATTAATTCATATTATTATTCAAGAAAAGAACCCTCGGTAGGCCGTAAATCCTCAGTGCCTTCCATGTCTCACTCTCGCCTGAATGTAAAGCAACCTTATCCACAATCTAACATGCCAGAGTGAACTTCTTTCTAAGCTCAGTAGTAGTCTTTATCAACATATTTAGACCGGTTAGTACCCAGCTGCCTTCTAAGCAATAAATATTCAGGACTGGAGGAATCATCGACTCTTTTATACCCTGTTTCCAAAAAACAAACACAATAATTCTTCTTAACAAATACCTCTTCCTTAACCAGAAACTCCTTGCTTTACTCTTTTTCTATTTAGGTCCATCATCTTGAACATAGATGTAAAAAGAAGCTGCCTAAAATATTTTTAAGATCACTTTTTAAGCACTTCAATTTCAAAAGCAATAAGCTACCTAAATATATAATAAAGCTCACTCTTTTGAGCACTTTCACTGAAGAAGGACTGCACATCTATCATTTTCCCTGGTAATCATTATATGCCTCTGAAGCAGACAGGAGAGAAATGACTCCCCTACTCCAAATGGGAAAACTGGCATCGATAGTGAGGGACTCATCATGTCTCATATAATAGGAAATACAGTTTAGGCTTTATGATTTCAAAGGCCAGTACTTTCTTCTGTTTTTATCAAACTATTTTCTGCCTCAAAATCTCTAATCAGAGATGGAAAACAGATTTCAAATCATTTGCCAATCTTGATTTATTGTTAGTGATTTCTATATTACAAAGGATTTTGAAGTCTACCCAAGCTAGGTGAGAGATGGGCACAAAAATTAATAATGGACTTGCTCATTTAAATATCTACTGAGTGTCTGTTATACTTGAGTCACCCTTCCAGCTTCTAAGACATGCAATGTCACCACAAGCGTGGAAAAAAGGAGACCACCTGAGTGCCACGGATCTGTCATTTCTGAATCTAGCTATCACCTACCAGAATAAAAGTACTAGGCCTGGGGAGACTGTATGACTCCCCACTTCTCTTCTCACTATCTGTTTTCCCCTTACCATTAGCTGATTGACTCCATGTGGAATTTATAAAACCCTTCTACTACTCAGTGCTGCTCTGCATGCTGGGAAAGTCACCAAGTACGCAAATCGGCTCCATATCTTATTACATTTCTAAAACACGTCTTTTTGCAGTTGGACATTCTAAAATTGGAAGGGTCTTACAATTCTGTTAGACATGATTGAAAGCGTTTTTCCAGAAAGGACTTGTATTAGCTATGGCTAGTCACCTGTGGAGTATTCTCAACTGAATACTACTTTGTTTTTCTGCTTGGGGTAGTTTGGATTACACTGGTGTAGAGAATTTTAATCTCTAGACAGACACGAGTACTAGCTTGTGATTCAAATTCCAAGTGCCAAGGTGGAGGGAGGCACGTAACTTTCCATGTGGGTGAGTTTATGCCTCAATTAGCCAAACACTGAATGCCTTCAGTGTCCCAATTTCATACCGGGATCTCTCAAGTCTTCAGTGGTCTGTTTTATTTTTTGGTGGTACATGAAATAATGATAAATTTCACAACCAGTTCTAAACTTGTTGAAATGTAACAAATTCATTCTCTTACTGAGTTGTAATCCTTTTGAAAGTCTTACTCTCTTTAGTGGCCTTTCTACTTTAGTCCCTAAAAGCTATGCAATATCTTTTTACCTATTATTCTTAACTTCATTTCTTAAACTTGAAACAATTGAAACCTTATAATTACAAAGACAGTATTTAATGTAAATTCCTTCAACTGTCCTATAAATTACCTCAAAAAAATTTGATGCTTTCCCAGAAAAGGAATTTTTTTTTCCAAAGCAGAGACCTTCTTTTCTTTGTGTTCTTATTAAACTTTCTTCACATAAATATGTATGTCTCTGGACTTATCATTCTTACCCTCTCTTCTGCCCATAAGGACAGACAAGTAAGCCTCCACTCCCCAAAACCAACCAAACAAACAAAAACTCAGTTTCTCTTTACCCTACGGCCCTATTACCCAAGAGCTGCTGTTCCAATTTCCTCTTTCTCTTCACTGCTGACTGTCTTCCTCATCTCAAACAAGGGCAGCTCTATCCTTCCATAGGTTAAAAAAATAAAAATAAAAAAGCCCCTCAAGTACATCATAAGATTCTCTCTCTTAAAACCCCAATTTTCGACTTGCTAGCAAATCCTGTGGCCCTGCCATTTCTCCCCGCCTCTACTGTAACAAGCTCGGTCAAAGCCAACATCCTCTTTACCTGGACTGGTGCAGGAGCTAGTTTCTCAGCTTTTGGCTGGGGCTGTCTACATTCGATTTTCTATTTTGTTTTAAGATTTTATTTATTTATTATTAGCTAGAGGGGAAGGGAGGGAGAAAGAAAGGGAGAGAAACCTCAGTGTGTGATCGCCTCTCACATGACCCCTACTGGGGCCCTGGCCCATAACTCAGGCATGTATTTTGACTGGGAATCGAACCAGTGACCCTTTGCTTCATAGGATGGCACTCAATGCACTGAGCCACACCAGCCAGGGCTACATTGTATTTTCAATACAATAGCCAAAATGATCCTTTTAAAATGTATCAGATAATGTTCTTCCTCTGTTCATGGTCCACCAATGGCTCCATATCTTACAATAAAATCCCAGATCCTCTTATGTCCGGTAAGTGTGGTTACCACTAATCACAGCCACTTCTCCTTCTCTCACTTAGCTCACTCAGGCTCCCTGATCTGCCCGTTTGCGGCCTGAAGATACCAAGGGATTTCCTGCCTCACCAATTCCATTCCTTTGACCAGGAATGTCCCTTCCCAAGATGATCATATCATTTCCTCCTTCAGCTTATTCAAGTCTTTGTTAAAATACCACCTTTAATGCAGTCTTCCCTGACTATCTTGGAGAGTGCACAACCCGTCACTCTCCACCCTCTCCTTCTTGCTTTATTGTTGGACATAGTACTTACTACCTTCTACTATGATATGTCATGTTATTTGTATTATTTCCACTCTCCACCTTCCAACTTGCCCCATGAAGGAAGGTATTTCTATCTGCTTCATTTACTGCTCTGTTACTGACACCTAAATTGGTACTGACACATTGTAAGCTCTCGATAACTTTTTTTTACTATTTGGTAAAGAAAAGATACCAGTCTTCAACAATCACTTAACCCTTTATGAATATAGCTTCTGATTCAACAGTTTCTACGAATCACCTCCCAAATTTTGAACTATCATGTCCAATGGCATTTAATCTGAACTCATTTCCACTTTTATAATACCTGACATTACTACCAAACCTCTTTCTCTTGAATGTCTTTCTCTACAAGAGAGACATTCAAGACGAAGGAGTATCTTCAGTTCTTATTATAGAGATACCTTCAATTCTTCACTAAGTTGAGTCACAGGCTCTCTGTGTTTGAGGGTAAATTGGCAGTAATCTACATGTCTCTTATCTAATATATAAATGCTTTTTTCAAATCTCACCCATAGGCATCCACACTCTGCTCAAATAACCACTTACACAGGAAATTCACTGCACTCCTGAGGCAGTCCATTAAGTCTTGGAAATATTTCAAATTAGAAACTACTTTGTGTTGAATTGAAATCGGCCCCCTCCTAACATCCACCCTCTGTTCCTTATTCTGGGCTCTGTAGTTCATCAGAACAAGTTCAATTCTGCTTCTCCCATAGCCTTTCAAACAAATTAAGACAGTTCCCTCCTTCACTCAAGTCATCTTCGGACCAAAAATGTTTCTAGTCCCTTCTGCCATATCTCTTAAGACTCTGTTTTAGGTTTCTTTTTTCATCTAACTCACTGTCCTTCAGCTACTTTCTGGCTTACCAATGTCCCTCTCCAAGATGGCGCCTGCAGGCTCCTTCCTACTTCCCTTGCTCAGAACTCTAATAAAACACAACTCCCATTTTTTGTTCTGAATTCTGTTCTTCTAAAAGAAGAATAAGCAAAGACATCAAACTCTTTACTGGTAGTATGTTATTAATAGGTTTCCTGTTATTAATAGGAAAGCTGTATTTAGAAAGCCTCTTAAGCTTTCTAAATATGGGCTGCAACAAGCCGCTTCATTTCCATCCTCTACTTGTGAAAATATTTACATTCATTTTATAAATCACAATCTCACCATCATTTTAGCTTTCCATTGCATATGGAATACAGTCTAAATTTTGTCACATGAAATTCAAGGTCCCCCAGGATCGAGGCCTTCCCATTCTTTTCATCCCCACCATCCGCTGCTGTTCCAGTTCCCGTCTACATTAACGTTGCTTTCCAGCAGTGTTGGGATACACACTGTTCAAACAGCTCCATGGTCCTCAGCAGCCTGACATTGCTTACACATAATGCCCTCTGCCTGGAGTTCACTGTAGAAACCTTAGGTACTGGACCTAGGAAAGACTTCATGAACTACAAAATCATAACTATCCTTTAATGCCTAGTTTCAGTACTGCCCCTCTCACTAAACCATTCCTATCCTCACCCCTCCCAACCACACTACACTCACCTCCGAAACCCCTTCAATGAGAATTAATCTCTCCCTTTTCCGCAGTGTCGACACACCTGGGCCGTGCAGACTACAAAGCTTATTTTATCTTGTTTTTTAGTACCGTTATTTTTTGTCCAGCTCTCTCCTCCTACCAGGTGATAAACTCAGAGAACTATCATAAATCTTTGAATACCTTTCAATGCCAAATACAATTTTTAAAAATGAATGTAGAACACTAAGAAAATGAGATACTTGCAAAATGAATTTCTAAACTTTAAAGATATCTTTTGTCATAGAAAAGGCAGGCTATGTAGAGAAATTTTTAAAGACATTGAAGCTTCCAGATCATGAACTCATTTCCATCTTCTAGGCAATATTTAACAAAACATTATCATTATTACAGAAATAAGTGAAACAGATTAACCACTAAATTCCCATGACAATCTCACTACCAGGTGCTGTTAATGTTAGCATTTGAATATATCAATTCATGTAAGCTCCTGTTTTAATACCACTTGTGTTGATAATTTGTACTATGGATATCAGAAATACTGATTGGCAACTGTTTGCCAACCAGAAAGTTTCATATGAAATATATAGACTTTTATGTTAATCAGGTAAAGGTAGTGAGATTCTAGATTAAACTGCAAAAACATAGATTCTTAAATACCACTGCTTATGGGGAAAATCTAGGAATTATTCCCACTGGGATACATACCATCTATGAGAACAGCTGCCCTCTTTCAAATGGGGATAACAGACCTAACCATTTTCCTCAAATAGCACTGTTCACAAGGTCGACAATCTTTCAAAACATAGGGAATGAACTGATTAATTACTTCAGCTATGGACAATATTTCTCCTTTTTCATTTTCTTTAAAAATGTTATTGTTTTTTGATTACAGTTGTCTGCATTTCCCCCCCACTCCCCCTGCCAAGCCATCTTCACCTCCCTCCCCTGCTTCCACAGCCCTTTGGTTTTGTCCATATGTCCTTTATAGTGGTTCCTGAAAACATGGAAGTTTTGCAATAAGTTTGGTAAATATCCATCACCACATACATTTACAATTTTTTTCTTATAATGAGTTCTTACAAGATCTACCCTCTTAGCAACTTTTAAATGTGCAATAGAGTATTATTACCTATAGTCACAATGCTTTACCTTACATCCTCATGCCTTATTTAGAAATGGAAATTTGTACCTCTTGACCCCCTCCACCCATTTTGCTCAACCCCATACCCTCATCTCTGGCAGCCACCAATCTGATCTCTGTATCTATGAGCTTAGTGTTTTAAAACTTAAATTCCACAGATAGGTGAGGTCATACAGCACTTACCTCTGTCTGACCTATTTCATTCAGCATGCCTTCGAGCCCATCCAAGTTGTCACAAATGTCGAGATTTCATTCTTTTTGTGGCAGAATAGTATTCAGAATGTTCTTTTCTTTGTCTGAATTTTTCACATTTAAGATTTATCCAGTGTTCTCAAATCACATTTCACAGTGAAGCTGTCAAATGTATTGTGTATGGCACGAACATAGTGTCCTCCCATCTCTGACCAGGTGGTCCTGGGTTATAACAAATACCTTTGTTTAAAGATACCAAAGTGAAACTACATAAATGTTGGCAGAGACACGGCAAGCCCCTGTCACTCACTCTGAGATTTCACGTGGCCGTATCACACTTCAGTTGTTGGGAGCTAGAGGAAATAGGCAGCTAGGGGATTGGAGGCTCAGAAAGATACCTTAAAGAAGTGTCATTTAAATAAAGTATTTGTCACACTCTGACATTCATTTGACTGTGGAATTAACGGTTGTTGCCTCATTTCATTGCCATTTAAAAATGTTGTTGTCATTAACCTTTGTTCAGGGCTCTTAACCCCTTTAACCCCCACTTCCAGGTGACAAACATTGAAGAGAATTACCACCAGGAGAGAACGCCCCCTGCAGTCATCGCGATGAACTGAATGCTTTGACTCCCAAGGCCAAATGGAAGTGCATGGAGAGCCTGCTGCAGTCTGAGGCGGAGCTGGTTGTGCAGCGGGCCCACCATCAGCCCCGTGGCTGATCTTGGACTCGAATGGAAGCGGGATGGAGAGAATATTATGTTGTGCTGCTCTGGGTCCTGGTCTCTAAAAAAGTTGCTTCTTATGTTAAACTACTTGTTCTGGAAACTGTGTCTTCTTGTGGCTCTTTATTCTACAGGGGCTGCCCATGTGCCACGTTCTTGTGAAGATGCTGCCCCTTTGCAAGAGAAACCTCCTGGTCCCTCAGAACTGAGCCCCCCAGACTCCTCCCTCGTGACCTGATGACTCTCTGGGCTTGCCTGCACTTTACCTTTTATCGCAACTGTCCGTTTACTTTCTCCCCAAATAGTTGGAAAGCTCCCTGAGCACAGCTTTAGCGTCTCCACACCCACGTCTATTTCTCTAATCTCGGTGTAGTGCCACAGAACACAAATAACTGAAAAGCCTCCCTTATTTTTCTGCTGTAGCCAAGTGAAATGAACAAGGCGGAATGGGAAAAGTGGGAGAGGAGTGATTTATTTTGTGCTCTTGAGTAATTTAGAGAAAAAAAGTCAACTGGATAAATAAAGAATACTCTGAATCCTTTCTTGTATTTTTAAATCTCAGAAATACAAAAAAAAGTGCCATGAAAACCTACATGAACATAAACTTGAAGATCATCTAGTTGATGATCAAGTTAAATTGACAGATATCAGTGTTCATGAGTGAAAAGATAGAAGTTTATACACATTGGATTATGAATTGAAAACCAGCCATATTTTTGCTTTGTTTCAAAGCTTAGTCCCTTATTTCAAGGGTATCAAAATACCCTTGAGATAATTAAGTACGATCAATTTTTGAGTTGCAATGAAATGAGAAAAGAAAAATTCACAGAAATTACACCTACCTGTGATTATGTTCTGAGTGATAAAATCCATCCACTCTTACACCTTGGAGAAAATGCCACCTGAGGTCCTTACATAGTTATTTCTTGAAGGAGCCCAACTTCTACCACAACCAGATCCCCAGGAAGTTATCCCAGCAAGAATCCAGAGTCCATTGTCCCTTCTACAAACAAGTGGGCTTCCAGAGTTCCCCTTTTATAGTAGAGAAAGAGAGAATTTGAAAATATTAAAAAATAACAATATTTTATCAGGTCCACAAATATCTGCACTGATCTCAGAGAAGGAGAGGCCTATAAATCCAATGATTATCATCCATAAGTATTTTATTGTTCATTTTTTTCTTTTGTTTAAATTTATTTAATTATTTTTCAAGTTCAGTTTTCTTCACCACTAGTTTCAAGGTATTATGGTTTTGCCCAGATGTGACTTACTTCCACCCATTGCCTGCCATCTTGTAAACCTAACACTTAACATCTTTCTCCCTCCTTCCTTCTTCTTTTCTGGGAACGACCATACACATTCCAAAATCAATGGAAGGAAGAGAGCGAGTTTACGCAGTTACGTGCCTCTACAACAGCTTGTCACCTGCAATTGTTGGAAAAGACTGGGTTATATTCCAAGGCTATAGCATCAGTGAACAGAGCCCCCAAGGGCATGCTCAAGGCTTTGAAAACAGAATGCCTGGAAGCCCAGTTTTGTCCCAGAGACTCTGTGTCAAAACTGTTGGTTCCATAGAGGATGAGAAACCGCAATTTCTGGATTCTATCTTCAATAACCCTTCAGAATAATATGTTGCTTTGAGAACACATGCCACTCGTGTTAGAGGAAGCCCTCCTTGAAAGGCATGGGATTGTTTGAGGGCTTCATCCAAACCCAGATTACCTGTAAAGCCTGCAGACAGGACAAAGCACCCTACATTTGCCTGTGTTTCAGTTTAGAAAGGGGCGCAATTAAAATTTTTCATCTCCTCCCTCCCAAACTCTTCCTGGTCTCTGTTGCCTCCTGGAAGAAAAATACATTTTTCCAAAAGATAATTTCAGGGAGCTTCTCACACTGCTTGATGGTAAAAAACAAAGACTCCTTGATCCTCCACTTAAAAAAAAAAAGCTTCCCAAGTAAATCATCTTTTCCATTTAAACTTAAAATTCACGTCTTTACACATTGGTTTCCCTTTCCTCTCTGTATCTGGTAAAGATTGTTCTCCTTTGTAAACTTCTTGTCCTCAGGAGGTCACTGTCAATCACAACATCTTTTTATCCAACAGTTACAATAACTATGCTATCTTCGGTCAAAGTCTGTGCAAAGATTGCATTTGGCACTAAATACTTAAAAACTTTAATAAAAGATGGAATAAAAAAAGTTCACAGCTGAACCTAGTTTTTTGCCAAAATGGTCATCTTGCTTGATTCTATTAGGTTGGAAGTATTCAAACCACATCCCCTACCTCTCCCATTCCTGCCCCCCCAAAAAGAGGTGTGGGGATAAGATTGGGCACGGGATAGGAAAAAATTCTCTCAACCCAAGATAAGTCAACTTTTTTCAGTAGAAGCCAGTTGAAAAGATGAAGAAAAGGGGGATTTTGAAGCAGTATCTTCCAAAAGCAGCTCACAGGGAAAGTCAGAATCCACTATCACCTGTGTGTTATTGACTAACTGGGCTGGTTTATGCTCTTCACCTAGCAGGCATCCTTTTCCCCATCAGGGAAACCCGCACACAACACGGTCCTTCCCAGGGGAGGAAGGTTCATAGCCTCGAGCAGAGTTACAGGTTGTGTCATCCATGATGGGAAGTTCCAATTTTTGTAGGATATTGGAATATTCGGATGCTGTGGAGAAGGGACTGACAAGTTAGTCAACAACTATCTTCACGGAAACAAATCATAAGAAACCTATGAGTTTAAAACTGTTTCAAGTAGATGTTTAACCAAAATGGAGAAGTTCTTATTTTTTAAGGGGAAATATATTCTTTTTTCCAAATATTTTATTTATTTATCTTTAGAGAGGAAGTGAAGGAGAGAGGGAGAGAAATATCAATGTATGGTTGCCTCTCATGCATCACCTGCTGGGAACTGGCCTGCAACCCAGGCATGTGCCCTGACTGGGAATCGAACTGCGATCGTGTGGTTCACAGGCTCGCGCTCAATACACTGAGCTACACCAGCCAGGGCATCTTTTCTAAAATCATATATGTGATAAAGAACTTTTTTTTAAATCCAGCAGGCTTTTAGGGTAACATAGGCAATTTTAGTTTCTCTGAAGCTATGCTCGAGTGTTTTCCCCAAAGAAAAACATTATTCAGTAAAGCAATATTTTATAACATATCTAATATTCTTTAAAAGTCACAATATTAAAGATATGAAAACATAACTGTAGTTACTATTTCCAGATAACCCCTTTCCTGTAGTCTCCTCCACCCTATTACAGCTGCCTCCAGTTTTATCCGACACACTGACCCAAATGGCAGCCAGAGTTTTACGTAGAGCGTAGGTATAGAATTTTCTGTGGTAATGACAACCAGAAATCTTCACTGAGTCAGAGCTCAGAGGAAAGAAAAACAGAGGATAAATGTATTATTCATGGCCAACAAAATCCTTGTTTTTATTGGGCAAAGGAAAGAAATATATATTTTTGATGCACCATACTCTCTGAATTCTCGCCCCACCCACTGGTCATGCCAAGAATCCCTTCTTCAAGTTTATCATCTCCATTGGGAAGACAGATTGGCTGAACAGCAATTCTTGAAAAAAAAAAATGAGGTTCACAGATAAGTGATGCTGAATGCATTTGGAAAGTGACATTGGTTGATTTAATGTCTTCTACAGTTTATTCCTAAGTGTTATATTGACATATGTTCAAAGTTTTCCTTTTTCATTAGCATTATTTCATATATAAATTTAGAAAAATGCAGGAAACGTAAAACAAGGAAAAAGATAACCTCTTGTTCTATACACCACAATAACCCCCCCAAACTACTAACGTTTTAAGGTGTAGCCTTGTTCTTAAGAAATAGTTTTCTCCAGCCCTGGCTGGTGTAGCCCAGTGGATTGAGTGCAGGCCTACGAACCACACGATCGCGGTTCGATTCCCAGTCAGGGCACATGCCTGGGTTGCAGGCCAATTCCCAGCAGAGGACTCACTAGAGGCAACCATACATTGATATTTCTCTCCTTCTCTCCTTCCCTTCCCCTCTATAGATAAATAAATAAAATCTTAAAAAAGTAAAAATAAATAAAATCTTACTTAAAAAAAACAAATAGTTTTCTTCAATGGTAAACTGAGTACTACTATATGGTTAGGCCTCAGTGAATAAGCAAAAAAAAAAAAAATCCCTGTATGGGCAGAACTTGTGTGTGCGTGTGTGTTGCAGGGGGAGAGGAAATACAAACAGTAAATATAATAATTTAGCTATAATGTAATAGGTGCTCTGGAGGAATCACAGCAGGGTAAAGAAGACAAATCTGAGGATTAAAGAGAATGGCACAGGAGATGTAACTTTAAATAGGGTAGTCATGACAAGTCTCATTGAACTTCTGACATTTGAACAAAGCCTTCAAGAAGCTAGAGGAAGGACCCGTGCAGTTATCTTGCTGGAAAGCATTTGAAGAAGAAGAAACAGGACGGAAAAAACCTGCCGTGGAGTCATGCCATAGTGTTCAAGGGGCGGTGGGGAGGCCAGGATGCCTGGAGTAAGTGAAACAAAAGAATGTTTGGTACAAAACAAACAAGAGGTTAGATGTTGGGCTAGGAAGAGGAAGATGTCAGAGGAAGTGTGTTGTACTCAGGATGGATAACAATTTCTGAGACAGGAAGACTCCGTTCTTGCTTGTCCTTCTGAAAGAGGTTGTACTCCCCAGCAATCACAGCCGGACTTGTAATTTGCTCCCTGAAAACAAAGAAAAATGTTTCAATAGCACAAACGTTGTTTCCCCAGAAAAGACACTTAGTTTTATGGAGTTAAATGAAAAAAAATGAATAAAGTACCTGTAAATATTACTGTCTTCAAAGAAGATATACTTTTATTAGTAATTACTAATTGTCATCATTTCCTCCTGTAAATTATAAGAATCTATAAAAAGGCAAGGTTTTTAGTCATAGTGTTTACATTTTGTGAATCCTTTCCCTTACCATTAATTGTCTTTTTGTGTAAAATATTTAAGTGTGGAATCTTCTTTGTCTTTTGTACTTAAACCAGTCTATATATGTGCTCCCATTTTTTAAACAAGACATAAAAACTGTTCGTACAACTATCCTTCTTTTCTTTACTAGCACCTCTTTCAATCTAGTCAAGTACCTGTTGTTTCCATAGTATTTTTCCCTCTCTGTGATTAAAACTCAGGTTATTAAAACTGTGGAGCATCCACTTAACATTTGATGTTAATATTTTATGAGAGTAGGCAATTATTTTTCTTCCCACTAACTCCACAAATTATAGATGAAGTCTTGGGTTTCTGAGGTTCCTGGTTAGCAAAAGTAGGAAGCACGGGGAAGGCCAATGGGTGGGTAAACCAGGTAGTAAAATTAAGAAAGGGATTGAGGTTTAACCTTGGAAGGTATTCAGATCATCACATCTCCGAGTTCTATCATTACAAATCAAAGTTTGACAAGTGATGAAAAGCCACAACCCACTCATCCAGGCCAGCGGGGCAGTGTGCCGCTGTAGCCACCAGGTCATCCCGAATCACGCTTCCTCCCCAGAAATGGTGCTCGCCTGATGTTAGGGAGACCTGCCCGAGATAAAAGTTAGAATACAACTAACATACACATCCCCATGGATGCCGACTCCTTCAGAAATATTGGAAGTCAACTCTTTCATAGGCTGTAATATCCTTAGATACAGTTCTAAGTTGGTTACTAAGATACGGCCTAACACGTAAATGTTTTGGCAGAGAGGTCAAATGTGTCAAGACAAAAATGACATGTTAACCTAGAGTTATGATATTTGAAACAAAAGGAACATTTTACCATTTTCTCATTAAGAAATCAATACTCTTGTTACACTGACCTGTCATGGATGTCCATCAGCTGTTGAATTTCTCCAACTAATAATTCTAGAGGAGAGCTCAGATTCCAAGGCAGTCTCTGTACTTTTCAAATCAACGGCTCTGATTTCACACTCCAGTCCTGTGTGGGGGAGCATACGTGTGCACGCACACACGTGTGCACACACGCACGTGTGCATGCACGCACGTGTGCACGCATGCAGAACACCTTGTTTAAGGGTTCACTTTATCAAGATCGCACGTTCAGACGTTCAGGGTTTCCTGGCTTGGCACGGATGTTCTGGCATCACTCAGCTGCAGGCTGTCCCCTTCCTTTTCTCAAAATGTCCCTGAGACTACCCCTCAGTCATGCTGTGGTGACTAGAACTTGCCTCACCCTGAGCTGCCCCGTTTCAGGCTGAGCTGCCCCAACAAGAAAACGCCTGGGGGCAGGATGCACAGGCTCTTTCTGCAGAGACTGACTGGGGGCCTTACTCTGGAGGGTGAGCAGGACATAATTTAGGTTCTAGTAAAGGTATTGGAGAACAACGTATGCTACCCCAGAAGACAGATATTTGACTATAAGCTACTTGAACTAGGTTATTTTTCTCTGGAGCACGCTGCTTAGAACATGTGCCTATGAACTTGGACTCCAGAATCCAAGAATTTCAGTAAGAAACTCCGGCCCAGGCGTGTCTTTGGGAACACCTGGGCCCATACTGCCCCCCTCATCCTTGCATCTTCGGGCCTGAGGAATACGCAGTCTCCTGCCCCTGCTTCTGCCCCCTGGGCGCCCAGGGCCAGGCTCACCTGGGCTTGAGGGGAGGCCCATGGCGAGAAGTAGAAGCACCCCAAGCCAGGCCAATGCCCGCATTGTGTCCTCCACGATGACTTTGTCCGTCTTCCTCCCTCTGGGGCTGAGAAAACTGAGCGAGGAAAGTGGTTCCAGCACCGCAGGCCTGGCTGTCCTGAATGAGCCCGCCAGCCCGCCTGCAGGGCTCTTCGCTCCTGCCCGCAGCGGGATGGACGGGCGGCCCCTGCCCCACAGCCAGCCCTCACAGCGTCTCCTTGGGATTATCCTGAGAGCTGGCTGGTCTCTGGCCACCCCAGGTTTTCTAGGTCTCAGCCATTGGCCAAAGGAGAAAGGCGCGAGGTGTCCTCATGGCTGGTGGGATGCTCAAACGTGTGCAGAGGTCCCTACAGACAGATGCAGGGTGAAGGAGACCAGTAACCCTGAAGGTTCCGCACAGGTGAATTCCGTCCCACACCGGGCAGCATGCCCCAAGCGCTGGGTCGAGGAAGCTTGGCATCCATACAAGACACAGGCTAGCACCAACTTCTGAGAGGAAGGAGACTCAGGAAAGTTTAATGAGTACTTAATGCCACCACTCCTGCACCTAAGTAGCTTGTTGAAGGCTGTGCCACCCAAAGGAGTTTCCAAATAGAGTGGACAGGAAAGTCAGATTCACGCTGCCACTGCTTTTCTGGACCAGCGTTATCAGCGTTAGTGGAGCGCCCCTAAGCTGTACGATGCATCAGTTGAGACTATTAAAATAAATTCATTGCTAACATGATCATGTCAGCACTTTTTCTATAAATATCATTTTGTACTAAATTAGCTTGAGGTTGGGAGAGGAATAAAGCCAGAATGTGTAATGGATCTATATTTTATCAAAAAAAAATAAGGCAAGGCTAAGTGGACATTGCATACACATCGACTAACTTGGACACCAATCCCCAGGCCCAGTGGCCTCAGTCTGTGTGAGATGGAAAGAAAAACTCCTTGAGGTAGGATGGTAAACAAACCCAGGAAGGTAGGTAGGCAGTAGACAGATGGAGAGAAAAGCAGAAGACCGTCAAGGTGGAGGGAACGCAGGTATAGGACTAGGCAGGTGACAATCCGCTGGGTCAATGACCCCTGTAACTGCAGAAAAGAGTAGAAGGTGAATGGGTGCCTTTGGGTAAGAAGCTTGGAGAATGTGATTGGCACCCAAACTTGGTGCCTAGGTGACCCTTGGATGGGGCTGGGTAAGGTAAGTTGCTCTTCTGTGAAAATTAACCACTGTACCTCCAGGCTTGAACACTGGCCAGGGAATCTTCAGATTGGCGGCAGCCTGACCAACGGCCGCACCATCCTCATCCCTGAGTTTTACTTTCACTGTAGTTTTCTCATAAAGATTGCCATGACCCTCCCTGGCCCCGGGGGCGCACTGCTCTCCAATAAAAAGCTCAGATTCTTCAAATGGACCCAAAATCCACTCTTTCTTAGCAAAAGGGAGTCAAATTAAAACTACTACACAGGTTTTACAAAATAAAATGGAAGAAGAAAAAAATAAACATATGCTTAGCCAGTACAGTTCAACTCAGTGTTGAAGTTCATGGCTGAACTTCTCATAAGGCTCACGACCTGTGCCTCTGCACTCTACTGCATGTGGTGTACAGAGCTTTGCAAGATCATCAGTGGTTTGTTTCACACCCAGACATCTCCATGCCGTTGGACAATAGCTCATTTTCTGCTACAGCACAGCCCCCTGTTCCCAGAGTTCAAAACTCACAGCCTCAAGTGAGACATTGTTCTTCTATATAAAGGATTGCTCTCTTACAGACCTAACAAAATAATGCCTTTCCATTAAGTAGGAAAAGAGCCATTTAGTTTATAAATTACATAATATGCAATAGTCAGGTCATTAGATTTAAATTTGTAAGATAATAGTTTGAGTTTATAACTTTACGGAGATGTTGAAGTGTTCAAATGGAAGTATTCTCTTATTTAAAAAATAAACATTTGAAAAGGAAGGACAGAAAGGAAGAGCAGACTGGACTGGACTACCCTAGTTTGGACCTGTGACATATGGGAAATGTGCCTTTAATTTGAACATTTCTTCATTAGGGCAGGAGGATAATGATACGCTCTTGGAGGCCCCCCAAGACTCTTGATGAACCCCCGACTCAAAGGAGAATTGTAAAAGGAGGAGTATTAGGTGACTAACTCATGAGCAATGATCAAATTAGGGGCAAATGATGTTTTATGTTAAAAATAAAGTTTTTACACCCAAGCTAAGCCACTGGTCTAAACTCCAGAACCCTCTCCAAAGTCCCATAAGGCCTAAAATTCAGCACTAAAGGGATTATTGGTGACATTAAAAAACAGCACTTTTATTTGAATATTTGGTGCAGGAACAGATATCACATGATACTGAGGGGATCTGAAGGATGGATGAAAAAAATTCATTTTGATAGCTTGGCTGTAAATGACAGAGATGTGGTAGCAGCTGGAGATTTTTAAAAAATGAAGTTTTTTTTTCAAATGATTTTGATGGTAGTTACCTGTACATGGGTTTTCAAATAGAAGAACATGAACAAGAACCAGCCAAAGGAGTAAGTTAAAGGAGAAAAAGAGGTTTAGAATAGAATGAAGTTGTATAAGAGGCAAAACAGGATCCTCTTTTTTAATTGTAGCAATAGGAGAGAAGGAAGAATTGGGCACAGGTACGTTTTCAGATCCAGGGCAGGATATTAAGGGAGTACTTTTTCCTGCCTTGTGTTTACTCTGTGAAGACGTGTACTCAGCAAGGTGAGGGGAGGGGACCTGGAGTGGGTAAGTGCTGAATAGTCACTGTGGGGTATGGTAGAGAAAACACTCAAAACACACAGAACAATGCAAAGCAATGAATGAATGAATGAATGAATGAATGCGGGAAGAATGCAGATGGTCTTTTTCCTCCTCAAAGTAGACACCAACCAGTGACATGGATTTCAATGGGTACTAATCATAGAGCACTTTAGAGGCCAAAGCAAGACAATTATTTTCATTGTATTTTATATAAAATAGACATTTACGTAAATTTTATTTTGAAGAGATGTAGGCAAAGTGTACATCAGACTTACATGGGAGAAATACTTTATGGAAGATATATTTCTAACTGGCACAGCAAAAGTAACAAAAATGTACATTTATATACAACTGATCAAAGTAGGAAATAAAAGCATTATGAACAAAGAACATGATGCAAGTCATTTCCCCCTAAAAAAAAAAAAAGAAGGATTGATATGAGTTACAGCAAGTCAAATGATATCAACATTAGAAAAGCAAGCCATGGCTTCTACAGATATTTTAATCCTTAGGAGGAAATTGTTAAACATCTTTTTTTCCCTAGAAACATAACAAAATCACTAATTTTTTGTGTGTACAGGCTGCAAAGTAAGACTGGTTTCCTCCGCTATGTTAAAGCATGTGGGCAGTTCAGTCACTTTCAGAGCTGTTTGTGTATTTGTTCCGATGTGGTGATTTTCTTAAGAATTCCTGCCCTGGCTGGTGTAGCTCAGTGGATTGAGCGCAGGCCTGTGAACCACACGATCGAGGTTCGATTCCCAGTCAGGGCACATGTCTGGGTTGCAGGCCAGTTCCCAGCAGGGGACACACGAAAGGCAACCATACATTGATATTTCTCTCCTTCCCTCCCCTTCCAAAGATAAATAAAAAATCTTTTATAAAAAAAGAATTCCTAAAACAAAGGGCAATGCTTATCAGTTTTGCCTTCAGATGTAGAGGGCTTTGAATCTGGATCTGGAGTACACAGAGCTTGCTAGTTCCACAGGACAAACCCGTGCCTCAATGCATGATCAACGGGACTGAGATGTTTGGTCATGTGCCCAGGGTGAGATGGCTCCTTGGCAACAGAGGAAGGACTAAGAACCCAGGCCTCCCGATTCCTGAACTGGTGCGTCTCCTGACAGACCAGGACAAGCAAGACAACCCCAGGGGCCTCATGCACACTGGAAACTTCCAAATGCGATGCACAGATTCACATGTGCACCACCGAGAATGGGAAGAAACTTCTGGATTTCTGGATATAGACATCTCTTTCCAGTTTAGGGTAAATGGTGATCTAAACTTACCAATGAACAATGACTGTATATTGTGATAGGTGCTAATTTTATGAGTTAATACCCTAAAGGTTTTAATTGCAAGGATCCTTGGTGATAATAATGGGACATTTTTATATGAGCCAATGGACAGATGTGAACACCATCCCTTCTGTTATGCCATTTTATGGACTGATTAAACCATACATTTGCAGTTATTTTATTTCTTTTCTTTAAGCCACATGGTTACATAAGAAATAATAAAAAGTGCTATTTTTAGAAGACTTGTTTAACATATTGTTCTTTTACATAAAAATCTTCAAGAATAATAAAAAAGTTGTAATGTATACCTATGTATTTTGGGGCATTGTAAGCTTTTATCTTATTCAATTGCTGCCTAAATGCAAGACTTGAAAGGTATTTGCTTTCTTTAAATGTGAAAAGATGCTATTTCAATACATTGTGCTATTATTGGGAAATATATTAGTTTAATCAAAATAAATGTGATATGAAAATCAGAAAAAAATAAACCACCTATAACTACATAACTTTGGAATGCTGTTACTAATATCCGTAGATTTACTAATCTAAGATGCAAATCCATCACAAATCAGAGCACAATTTTTTTAAACTAATGAGTATAAGCAGGAAATGATTACCAAAAGCCGACATGTGTATAACTAACCTAAAGACAGAGAGACATAGGTCTAGGCATAAACTATGCTATGGACACCTTGAGTCATAAAAATATGAGTTTTACCTACTGGGTACCTCATATGGGAACATGTAAATGACGAGGAAGATCCCGTCCATCTGAAAATTGAGAATTCTGTAAATATAGGTCAAATTATAGCCCAATTGCCACAAATGCAAAACCACTCCTCCCAGCCCATCTGTTTTGTCAATCTCGGAACGGTGGCCTTAACCAACCAACCGTGCCAAACAATCAATCCTTCTTTAGAATTCTTTGGCTTCTTTTAGTTTAGATTTAAAAGTAAAAGTTGTGAAAGCATCTCCTCTGTGAGAGATTATAAACGTCTATTTTGTAAAAGTTATAAACTCTCATGGAAGTTGTTAGCCACTGGTGCCTCTCCAGCCGAGCTGTGTGTCAGAACCAGGATTTTCTAAAATAAGCTTTTTCTTCCTCCAAGTTGTTTAAATCTTTGGTTTAGTTCACCCGTGTTATATCACTGAACCATGTTTTATAAATGCCATTAACAAGTTGAAAACATCTGAATCACATTTTAAACTCCTGAATAATTCTTAGGGTTGAAATGAGCTTGTAAAGCTACTCTAGGTCCCCATGTCACAGGACATGTTAGGGGACAGCCACTTAATGGGATTTTGAAGGCGAAGAGAACTAACTGATTCTAGGTAGGACCGAAGGACAGGTCAGATGGATTGGCAGGAGGAGGGCGGAGATGTGTACACAAGGAACTCTAATGCAGACGAGAAAAAAAAGAGCAAATGATTCTCAGAGTAACAGAATCACAACTGAAACTCTAATCATTGGATCCAGTGTCCTGATGGACGAAAGCAGCTCTCATCTTGTCCTCGCCACCTTACCTCCTGCCCAGCACCTGCTATGTACTCAAGGTCCCAGCACAGAATGAAACTGCAGGACTGTTTAAAATGTTAGGAATTTCAAGCAGGGTGTGCAACCAAGCACAAAGTGCTTCTGAGCACAGGACCCCAGGGGAGAGTGTAGACAGCAGGGCCGTAAAGCTGGCTCACCAATTTCACCACAGAAAGGCGCTGTGGCTCCCCAGCGCTCCCCAGTCGCGCTGGCTGGAGGGCACCCTGGGTTGTAGCGCCACGACTCGCCGGGCACTCAGCCTTAATTTTGATAAGCGTGGGTTCCACATACTATTTCATGTTACAAGGACCAAATAAAAATAGTTACAAAATATACTTAATATCTTTGAAAAAATAATATGTGATTTATTTTCTGATAGGCACCATTTCAACTATAAAAATTATTCCCTTGGCCACATCTCAGTGACAGTATTAGCTAAGGACAAAAATATCTGATGCCAATAGTGCTAAATTTTAACATTCGAAGAGAGGCCAGTGTGTGCAGACAGAATGAGAAAAGGAGAGGGGGCTAGAAAGCAGGTATGGAGGAAGGGAAGGGGGGAGGGAAACAGACGTGGGGTTGGGGGTGGGGAGAAAAGCACCCAAAAGAAGGTGGGCAAGGGCTCCTGAAGGCCATGTGACCCTTTCTCCCAGAGTATGTCTGGGAAGCCATTGCCGATTCAGCTAATCCTACAAATGCGCTCCGCCAGTTTTTGTAGCGCTTCGAGTAAGGCATCAAACTGCTTTTCAAAAGTTGGGGCTCAGTCTTTCCACCAACCTTTTAAGTGTGAGTTTCGGTTACAGATCATCCTAAACAGTTGTGATTAAAGTCCTAGATATTGGTTTTAGCTAGCGCTTCCTATTTTTCATTTTGGGGGTGGGCATAGTAACAGCATATTACTCAAAAATACTATAGTACCTTTCTTGGCCTTAGGACTATAGTAATATATTTGAGGGGGAAGAAAAATATTTTAAATAAAACTTTGGGTAAGTTTATGATACCCAACTTTAGAAGAGTACTAGAAACGGAAGGTCATAGTGGTAATATAAATGCTACTGGATTACTGATGCACACACAGATGTATGCTAATATCATTTCTGTAACTCTTCACGTTTAAAATATTCCTTACATCGCTGCTTTCTACATTATCTCTTTCTAAAAAGCTTTCCTTCCTTTTATCCAGATTTACCTTGGTCCTCCTCCCCACCCCCAAAATACGGGGTTGCTGCTTCCTGAACGGGTTCAAAAAGAAGCTAAGAAGGTGCCTGTTTTTTAACCTTACCTGGGCCTACACGTGGGGAGCACGTGCGCCTTCAGACTGCTCAGTCTCTGTGGAACCTGGCTCGGTGCCGTGAAGAGCACTGCCCAGAGTTTTCTGACTTTTTAATTTTTCAAAACAAAACCAACTGTTCCAATTTCAAAATAGACACCAAAATATACTGCTACCCAAGCACTGTAGGCTGAGCCCTAATTTCTTTGACTTTAGCAATTGAATAGTTAATACAAATTTTCTGAAGTGCTGTTAAAACTTAACTACTTTGTAATTTAGACTTATAATTTTTGTGTGATAAGTTTTAAAAAGCCACTATTAAAACCATTATGTACAAGGAAGAAACTGTGTGTATATATTAAATATTTTATAAGTTATAAAATAAATAACACTAAAAAACAACTGTTGATTCGTAAGTTCAACTTTGCCTTCCTTCTTTTTAAATATAAATATATATTTTTAAGTTATGAATTAGATTTTTCTAGATTTTTTAGCATTTTCCATGAATTCTCCAAAACTACAAATTAATAATAATTAATTTGATGAAGAATAATTAATAACAAATTTTGGGTTCACGTTACTCATATTTTAAGCACAGACTTCTCATTAGGCCTAGGAAGACAAGTCAATAAAGCTCTCTTTCCACTTAAAGTCTATAAAGATTTCTGCGTTGTATTGTAAAGATTCCAAAATGGGTCAATATATTTGTCAAAAATAATAAATCTCATGATGTCTAAAGGTTACGATAATAAAGTAGAACATTTCTCTCAGTTAATATCTTTAGCAATTTTCATGTAGAAGATACTATGTTTTTCTCCACCAAAATAACAAGATATATAGAGGTGGAAACATTTTTGATTTTAAAAGCACTTCTGAAATTATAGAGCAGAACCACCACTCTAGTGATACTTGTAATAAAATTAAAATAATTTTAGGCTTTCCATAAAGAATTAGGGGTAGCAAGATCCTTGACATTCTCCCGGGGTAAGAATATCCATACACAATTCCAGAAGCTTCCTGTTTGATGTGTTAGGCAATGGGAAAGTTTGCAGCAGAGGGGAATTTTGTTTACTGCTCAGTAGGGCTCTAGGGATATGCTTAGGGAAATATTGGATCCAGCTCACTGAACAACAGCCCCCTTTTCCACAAATTCCAGAAGGTTCTACAGAAATTATTCAATACTCCTTTCTGGTTCTGGAGAATTAAATGAGCCACCTCTTGACAGAATTTCCCCAAATGGCTTATCTTAGAGGATCTGTCCTCTTTGAAATATTCCATGAAGAAGCAACGCTCTGCCTTCATAGCACTTCCAATTTCTGTATTTCTGGTTTAAACTTCATAAAAGTTTAAACTAGAAAAAGAACCAGATGACTAGGTTGCAACCACAGAGGAATATCTGGAGGGAAATCTGGAGTTAAAGCCAAAAAAAATCTGTAAAATGTATAGTTGTTGTATTCCTTCCCTCGCAGACCTTCTTGCCCTTGCTTGCTCTTTTTGTCTTTTTTTCACGGGAATGCAGCACAGGGCTCCCAGCAAGTAAGTGTCTCCAAACGTGGCATCCTGGACTGGGAGTGGAGGAAAGCCTCACTGGGTGTCCCCCTGCGGATGCGGCAGCAAGGCTTCTACCACTGCTTCCTCCTCCAGAGGTGAGAGCAACTGTCCCTGGAGAGTAGGTCAAAAGCCGCTACGTTTGATCTTTTTCTCGAACTTCTTGTAATCGTTTTTCTAGGCGATCCAGTTTGGCGAGATTCTCCTGCAGCAGTTTGCTGTCTGGAACCAGCTGTAAGGCTCTCTCATAATAACCTCTTGCAGACACATAGTTTCCCTGTCGAGAAAAAGAGAATAATCTGACTCACCTGAATGCTCTGTCAGAGAATGGAGAGAGTGGGAAACAGCATTTCGCCCTGTTTAACCTACCTGTCCCCAGTAAGGAAACCAACCCTGTCTGCATGGGTAATTTTACCCTTATTTGTTGGTGCTTTTAAAGAACCCATTTGTTTTAAGTACCAGTCCAGCTGGAGAATGTGAAGGATAGAAGTTATGACATAAGGGTAAATGGCGGAAAACAGGTTTTTAATTCTACTTAATGCAAGGTATGAGCCTGTCATTTTGTAGGGTTAGCACTATTTGTTTGTGATGAAATGGAGTCGTGCATGTCAGGATAAACTGAAGAGAGGGGATGGAAAGAGAGAGAGAGAGAGAGAGGAGTTTGTGTGGGGAAATGGTTTTGAAATTTCAACAGTAATAATACAAAAATAAGTAGTTTAGAAATCCACAATAACTCCTTAGTGGTAAGAGTTATTTTAATCTTCAAATTAAAACAAAACTGCAACTTTTGCCTAATATAGCCTTTAAATCAAATATAAATTTTTATAAAACAGAAAGAACTGATAAGACCATGGAGTCACATTTAGCCAATACTCAAGGTGTGTGACCATATGTACCTGCTGGATACTTCTAAATCAGGAGAGCAGGTATGTTAGTCCCGACTTGCTTAAAACACCAGTCGCTGCCCTCTGTTGGCCCAATCTGGTTTCCTCAATGCCTCCCTGACAGCAGCCATGAGTACCTGGTTCCAGGTGGTCCCTGGCAAATTAGTCACAATTGTTAACTTTCTCCAGCCCCTTTCCTGGTCCTAAACGGGTATTGTCAAGTCTCAGTCTAAAATTGTTAGAAATTTCTTCACTCTGAAAACCACAAATTTGCTCTACGTAATTCAGTTATAGTTCCATGTAGGTGAAAACCAGTTACTCTCTGATTTCCATTGCAATTTAAAATAGTATTCTCTCGGAGCAAAAGTACTATGTAGCAATGCAACTAATATTTATTGAATGCTTAGCTGTCTTCCAAATGATTTAATATGTGTCAAGACCTTAGACACTACCTAACACCTAAAGAGCACCCAGTTGGATACTATCATTAATTGTTATTACTAAATAACTATCCAGGCTCCATGTAAACACTATATTTCTTTTAGCATTCACTTGCTACATTGGTGAAAAGGAGAGTATAAATGGCTGAACAGGATCGTGGGAATCCACGATCTGGCAAATGAAGATATTTCTGACTATTAACACTGGTTATGATAAGAGCCTAAACAGAATTCTGGACAAATGAGAATGCGGATTTGTGACATTAATTTTTTTAACTCAGGCATTTATCTTCTAAGTATCTTCTGATGTTTATTAAGCTTGGCACACACATGCAAACAACAGAATACATGTGGCCTCTAAAATGGCCTCAAAATATGTTTCTACTACAGTTGACTTTGAAATTGTCTTCCAAGAGGGTCCTCTGAATTCAGGCCTCAGCCCAGTGCCTTGGCATTTCCTTCGCTGATCGCCAGCTTTCTCTGTCCTTTCAGACACAACCTAGACACAGAGTTACTTTCTCTCCCTCAAATTGCTCTTTTCCTGATCAAAACGGAAGCCTTATTTTAAGAAACAAGTTAAATTCAATGTACCCAATTCCTAGATGCCAGGTAGGGAATGTGAATTATCCAATTTTTATTTTGTAAAGATTTTATTTATTTATTTTTAGAGATGGGGAAGGGAGGGAGAAAGAGAGGGAGAGAAACATCAATGTGTGGCTTCCTCTCGCATACCCTCTACCAGAGACCCGGCCTGCAACCCAGGCATGTGCCCTCACTGGAAATCAAACCAGTGACCCTTTGGTTCACAGGCCCGTGCTCAAGCCACTGAACTATACCAGCTGGGGCAAATTATCCAGTTTTTAGAAATGTGCTATTTACTATGATAGCCACTAGTCATATGTGGCAATTTCATTTATTACTAAATAAGAATTCAGTTGCTCATTTGCACCAACCACATTTCAAGTACTTGACAGCCACATCTAGAGGCTGGCCGCTGCCTTGGATATAGAACATGGGCATCACTGCAGAAAGTTCTATTGAACTGTGTTGTTCTAGAAAAGGCATTAATCTCCTAAGGCAGTACTGAAAATAGTACTCTATGATATGGCCCAGTGGGTGCAACTATGATTGTAAAGAATGTATTGTATCATCTAACCTACTGTTTATTCCCAAGTGTCCATCAGTAGATGAGTAGATAAAACAGCTGTGGTACATTTATACAATGGAATGCTACTCGGCTGCAAAAAGGAAGAAAATTTTACCCTTTGTGACAGCATGGGTGGACCTGGAGAACATTATGCTGAGTGAAATAAGCCAGTCAGAGAAAAACAAGTACCATATGATCTCACTCATATGTGGAATCTGATGAATGAACTGAACTAACCTAGACAGAGCAGGCTGACAGCTCTGGGTGGGGGGTCTGGTGGGGGTTGGGGAGATTGAGCAAAAAAGAAAAAGAACTCATGGACACGGACAACGGTGTGGTGATCGTGAAGGGGGGATGGTGGAGGGTGGGGAGGGTGGAGGTGGAGGAAAGTACAAAGGGGATAAATGGTAATAGAAAAAAAATACAATAAAAAATAAACTGACTGAAAAAAAGAACGTATTGTAGCTTTTTTTGGTCTATCCATTCATCCATAATACTTCATAAAAATATCATCTTCTATTACCAAGTAGTACGAGCAAGGGACAACTTCCCTCTCCCTGTCTCTCTGTGTCACCTTCTCGCAAAGCCTCATTCCACTCCCATCCTTACCGCAGCCCTCAGGCTTTCCTGAGTGTTGCCCAGGCTCAGGCAGGGAGTGAGGCTCAGGCACGGGGTGGCACCGCCGGAGGCACGCACATGCCACCTGGCAATGCAGAAGACACAGGAAGCTAACGGTTGTTCTTAAAGGCCTCATAATGATAAGCCTGCATTTTAATGGTAGCATCAAAACGACCACGTCCGAGGGAAGTTTCCTCAGTAATATTTGTGACAACTTTCCCTAGTGACAGACGGTTACTAGACTTTGTGTGGCGATCACACTGTAAGGTATATAAATGACACATTCCTACACTGTACAGCTGAAACTAATGTAATGTTGAATGCTAACTCTACTCACATTTAAAAAAAAATGTAAAAACGGCCACATCCCAGTCATGTGCCTGGTCCATATATTTGCATTGGATCGCACCACATGATTTACTGATATTAGACTGTTTTTAAACTACCAACATGGCAATTTTCTATTGTTTAACCTAATGCATGATATTAGCAAAGATGAAAAAGGATATATTAATTTTTATCAGGGCGTTTGCTACATTTTAAAACAACATTCAATAGATCCTTTAACTTCCAGATACCGATTCAAAGGGAAGTATCACTCAATTCAAAATAAGGGTTCATATGATTCTCTTTATGATAAAATCACAGGATATAATTTATGTAGACTTATTTTTTAAATGGCTTCATGATGTTGGCTATCTAGATAATACAAAGTGAACACAAACTGTGCTAATTTTACCTTTAAACAATTATGTTTTGGGTATTCAGATAATTCAAAGAGTAAATTAGTAACAGTTTCTTAACCTTTTAAGAGAGAAGACAGACAGACAGACAGACAGAGAAAACACGAATGGCAAACCCGGTTCCCACGAAAGGGAGTCACCTCCCTACCTTAATGTGCTGGATGCCCCCCATGTTCATCCAGGCCTGGGCTTGATCCGGATTTAGTTCCACGGCAGCTCTGTAGCTCTAAACACACAAGAAATATCCTCAGGCTGAGGAACAGACCCCACCTTCAACCCTACGTAGAAAGTATAGAAACCACTTGCTTCATATGTGAAAATTTAAATGGTTAAGAAAATGAACAGCCACTTCTAGTTGACAGGGGCCCCTTTATTTCTATCATGTTTTAACATTGACGATTCTCAAGGAGAGGAAACTGAAATGTGTAATTTCCTTGCAGAACTCATGTTCAGACTTGAGACTGTAGACGCCTGCAGGAAATCCAGGGGATTTCTATTACAGTGAATCATTTCCCGCTGGCCTTGACCTGCACGAAAATGGTGCTTTTTGGCCTTTTTCACTATAAATGGAGTTTGTAAGGAAAATGTTTTTATAATCATAGGACCTTAGAGTCATTTCCGAAACAGATTACCCTTACTGTAATAACCCCTTTCGCAATGTCGCCGGCCTGGTCCTTTGGTCTGGGCCAAAATTCTTGGAGGCCCAGGGTGCTCATGGCTTCTCTAAGGACATCTGTTTCACTGGGGGACAGTTTCAATCATTAGAAAGGCTTTCTTTTATTTTTCTTCCATATGAAAGGTCTTCGATGTTTGAAGACAATTAGTTAATCCTCAAATACTTTTTTTTTGCCTGAATAACATTTTTCCAATTAGCTGTAATATTCGTGAGATATATTTTTAATATTTTGCATGTTGTTCTGCATGTTCAGCACAGAGTCTTGATTTTAAGACTAGTCATCTTAAAGAAAACTAGAGACTGTGAGTGCTGCCTTTACAAAGTGTTCAGTTCCATCCTGGCTGGTGTGGCTCAGTGGACTGAGCGCCGGCCTGCAGACTGAAAGGGTACCAGTTTGATTCCCAGTCAGGGCCTGGGTTGCACAACAGGTCTCCAGTTGGGGGTGTGCCGGAGGCAGCCAATTGATGTTTCCCTCCCTCTCTTTCTCTCTCCTTCCTCCTCTCTCTAAAAATAAACAAACAAAATCTTTTTAAAAAGTGTTCAACTACAAAGCTAAGTATGTATGTGCATAGTTTAATACTCCTTGCTATTTTCATTAGCAAGAAGCGGATTGATCAGATCCTTAAGTAATGAGAATTTGTTCATCCCTTCCCTGCTTTAGTTTTAGAAGAGCAAATATTAAGAAACTATATGCTCTTAAAAAGCTGTTAAAATACACTTAAACAGTATGTCTTAACCTCTATCAGCTGAGATAGGCTGTAGTATAGATGGGGTATAGATTCAGCTCCTGGCTCTAGTTCATTTCCTCTGCTTGGCCTTCAGCAAGTTACATGACCTCTGATTCTCAGTGTTTTCAACTATAAAAGGTGATAGTGACCATGACTTTCTTACATGACTGTGGTGAAGACTAAAGTATGCAATATGTGTGAGTCACCCATAAAGGTGCTGACATGACACATTTAGCTGTTATTACTAGGCAATGGCTTTACTCTTCCTCTTCAGGAATGCAACTTTTCTACGATGATTATTTGGTCCACTGGCTCAGCAACTAGAAGATACTTTTGTTTTCTGTACAATATATAAATACAGATGGAGACTCCATATAAATATTCATAATTATCATTAATTAGTCATTAAACTGTTATTTTAGTTGTAAATAACTTAAGAATTAAAAATGTACAAAAAGCAGAGAAAAACGCACAATTTCTTCCCCAAATATGCTACCATTTCTGTTTGAAGGATTCACATTCAAATTAATTTTTCCAATTATCTTCACATATGTTTTCCAATAACATTTTAAAAGCCACTCACTATTTTTAAAAAGTTACAGGATTTGAAAGTTTCCTTTCCCATGATATATTTAGTATATATATTTTTCTTTTTTTAAGATTTTATTTATTTATCTTTAGAGGGGAAGGGAAAGAAAGAAGGAGAGAAACATCAATGTATGGTTGCCTCTCGTGGGTCCCCTGCTGGGAACTGGCCTGCAACCCAGGCATGTGCCCTGACTGGGAATCGAACCTCAATCCTTTGGTTCTGAGAGATAACTCACAGAGATAAGTCACCGCAGTATGTGGCTGCTCGGTACGTGCTTAATTGACTGAGCCACACCAGCCAGGACTAGTATATATATATATATATATTTTTTTTTTTACTACATTAATTTCAACTTGTGGCTTTACCAGGTACAAGGAAAATGCATGACATCTACAACATTTCCACTTATACTTGTAAATGTCTTTCTGATTTCAAATTGTGCATCAATTAAATTCCAAAGCTGAACATATCGGACACTTATGAGATATGACATATTATACTTTAACGACAGAAGGAAGCAGGCCCTCTGCACAAGGAAAAGTCTGGTCTAATTGGGGAGCCAAAATGCATGTATACTGTACACACAGGAGCAGGGGAGGGAGCAAGAAAGGACTGGACAGTACAGTGTATTACATGACACTTTCAAGTGGCTGGTAAAAACAGTGTTTTAAGAGTTCCGAGGAATTAAGGTCACGGGGAGAAAGGACAGTCCAGAGGGCTTCCAGAGGGAGGAGGACACAAGCTGTGCATCGGTTGATGGGGGCATCCTTGAGGGCAGGAGAGGGCGTTACAAGGACATGCAGAAACGCCCAAAGCTATTCAAGCACTGGTCCAGCTGGAAGAGATGGTTACTGAAGACAAATAGAAAAGAAGAGCAAGAGAGGTTGGGGGAGAGAGAGAAGCCAGTTTGGAGGCAAAATATTAAATGCTTCAAATGTAAGTTAAAGGTGACAATTTAGAAAATAATGAAGAGGTATGGCAGGATGCTGAGTAATCAAAAACCAGAATCTTAATAAAAAAAAAATAGCCCTGGCTGGTGTAGCTCAGTGGATTGAGCGCGGGCCTGCGAACCACGCGATTGCGGTTCGATTCCCAGTCAGGGCACATGCCTGGGTTGCAAGCCAGTTCCCAGCAGGGGACTCACGAGAGGCAACCATCCATTGATATTTCTCTCCTTCTCTCCTTCCCTTCCCCTCTAAAGATAGATAAATAAATAAAAATTAAAATAAAATAAAATAAACTTATATCACGTTGATCATCAGAAAACTCACAAACATACCAATGATCTTAGAATCTACTGTATATGCTTCATTAAAAAATGAGGGAGAATTAATTTTAATTCATGAATTCAATAAGATAATTTTATTAACTGTTTGTACCTCAAAAGCTTTGTCCAGAAGATTCTGCTCTCTTAGTTGATTTCCTTTTGTGAAAAAAAGTTCAGAAACGACCTTCGGGTCCTTTGGTTTCAGCTGGAGAGCCTTGTCTATAGCATCAAGTGCCTGCATAAATTGGAAATGGAGATGAAATAAACGCAGATTAGATAAAGAAAAACTAATTCAAATGATAAAATGTATACTTTCTGTTTTTATGAACTAGCTAGTGTAGTGACAATCAATTCTTCATGTCTCTGATGTTCTCATTGAGAAAATGTAGCTCTGACAAAGTAATTTTCCTGGACTCCAGGTTTCCCGTTTGAATTAGTGACAAGGAAATGTCCCTCAATCACTTTACGGGGGGTCATGTGATCCGGTTCAAAGAAAACAAAATCCGGCACTGGCTGTTCGGCCCTGACTGCATGCCCTCTGCACCACTCCCACAGCCCCTGCACAGGGGCCTGAGGCTCACTCTGCCCCAGCACGCACGGCTCCAGCCCCTGCAGCCAGAGACCCCTTCAAAGGGATCAGCACACACCTGATGGTGTTGCTCTTCTCTTTAAAACCCCAAGGTTCTCCCCACATAGGGAACAGAACTTTTGTCCTGGTTCCAAGCCTTCCTGTCTAGTCCTCCAAACGTTTGCAACTGCATGTCACACTGCACCCCACTCCCTCACGCCAATCCCTGGGACAGGCTCCTTGTTGTCGCCATGGGGCCTTTGCACATGCTTTTCTTACCTAGAATGCTCTTCACTGTTCCCCTTTTGCCTAATAATTCTTATTTATCACTTTGCCCTCACCTTCACATCACTCTGCAGGGAACCTGACCTCCCAGACCACACAGGTCCCCTGATTATATCCTCCTTAGGGACTGTGTCACTCTTCATAAAATCACTGAATACTGCGGAATTCTACACTGACTTTGTCATTACTTGTTTGCGCTCTCTCTGTAAACTCCTGTCTACTATAAACTCCATGAGGACAAGGGCCATGATTTTTTCCTGTTACACCACTTTATTCCTGGTGCCTGCCACAGGGTTTGGCATAGAGTAGGCATTCAATAAATATTTTGTTGGATTAGTACATCAATGTACTGGATATGTAACTATTACAATGGACGTCAATGACCTGCCTCACAGGGTTGCTGTAAGGATTCCATAAAAACATGCTTAAAGAACATGGAAAAGGATAAAGCATACAGATGTTAGTCTTTATCTCTCTAGAGTGAGTTGAAAGCAAACTGAGGTAATACCACATAAAATCTTCAGACCAAGCATGAGCCAAGCACCTCTTATTTCAAGGGGGTGTCTTAGAAGTTAAAGGGCTGTCGTGAAAAGCATCCATAAGCAAGATATGCCAACTGACGGTGATGTCCAAGACCGCGCAGCCTCATTCCTGTGCAGCCTGGAGTCATTTTGGGGGCCACCCTCTTTCTACCCACGGACCCGAACAACTCCAGGGTCCTCTACCTTGTCATGGTTCTCCTGCTTGCTGTAGATAGCTGACAACAGGCGATAGCACTCAAGGCATCCAGTCTCCTCTGACACAATGTGATTGGTCATCTTCTCAGCTTCCTTGGTCTGACCCATCATGGCCAATACCTGAGCCTGCAAAACCACAGGGACCTTGGTTTGGAAGACATTTAGTTATCACCTTATCAAATAAAGCATCCTTGAAAAGAGGCATTTAGGAAACACCCCAGACAAAACTGCTCAGCACCTATTTGTGGTTCACAGAGATAAGTCACCGCAGTCCGTGGCTGCAGTTCCTGTTGTTTCTTTATTTAGGTATGTGCATGCATTTCTGCATGAATGGCAGGGAAGTTAAAAATATCCAATGAAATGACTTGAGCCTTTTTTAAACAAAATTGACTAAGTATTGACTATGTCAGAAAAGAAATGAATTCCTGTGTCTCTAACAAGATAAATTTGACGTACAGCAAATCTAAGGAAAAGGAAAAGTATTGATCCAAAACTGAAGTAAAATATTGTTGTTATTAATTTTCCTGAATTTGAAATCTATACTGTGGTTATGTTAGAGAATGCCCTTATTCTTAAGAACTATATATGTTGAAGTGTTAAGAAGTAATAGGAATGAGACTTATCATTCTCACCAGGCTCAGGGAGAAATAACATTTATTAATAATACGTATATGCACCACTGTGTATATGCATACACATGCCTAATATGCATATATATTCATATACACTTTCACACGAGAGGGTGCTAAATGAATATATCAAAATGCTGAAAACTGATCAACCTGCATGAAAGAGTATATGGGAGCTATTTATATCCTTTCAAATGCTTGTAAGTTTGAAATTATCTCAAAACAAAATCTTACAAGTATTTTTAGTGTCCATGCCTTGTATAAATGGCTCTAACATTGGTTACATGAATATTCATAAGATGGATATGTTACAGTATTTCCAGTTCCAGTTCTGAGGCCTGCTGACCAGAGCTCCCTCAGCTGCCTGCTCTGCCCACGTTCCCAGCTCCGTTCTCTCTGGTCCGTCTACTCACCAGGGCCAGGCGGAGTTCCTTGTGGGAGGGCTGAAGTGCCGCAGCTTCCCGGTAAATCTGCAGAGCTTCTTCGTAGCGGCCAGTGTTGTAGTACAGTGCTCCCAAAGGTGACAGTATCTCAGCGTTGCGTGCCACCTTCAGAGCGCTGAGGTTTAACGAAGGTGAATTAAGACTTTTCTTCTAACAGGTACATTTCCAAAGGTCAAAACTTAGATTTAGGGATGACTGTTTAGGTTTGAGGCTGTGCTCCAATACGGCCTCTGTTTTTTTATATCAAAAAGAATGTCTGGTCCTGGCTGGTGTGGCTCAGTGGATTGAGTGCCACCTTGTGAACCAAAGGGTTGCAGGTTCGATTCCCAGTCTAGGGTACAAGCCTGGGTTGCAGGCCAGGTCCCCAGTAGGGGGTGTGCACAAGGCAACCACACATTGATGTTTCTGTCTCTTTCTCTCCCCTGCTGTCCCCCTCTAGAAATAAATAAATAAAATCTTTTTTAAAAAGACTTAAAAAAAATCATGGTGCCATACTCTGACTCTTAAGAGTATCTCTAATGACCTACTAGTATGGAAACGAAGCCCCCAGTGACCTTTTCCATTCATGGTGATGGGCCTGTTTTGTTGTACGCACAGTAGGTCATTTATACCCACTTTCAAAACTGCTGTTTATGCTTTGGATTGCTGTCTGTAGCTTCAGAAAACAGTAGGAATTAAATTCCAACCTCGGTTTAGCACCATGTTTTAACCAGCAGGCCGGAAAGTCATTATCCGGGTACCATTAGCAGTGCTGTATTGTTTGCTTTGGCGATGAGAATCCGTATTGCCTGGGCTGGCAAAACTCACTAGTACCCTGAAAATATGTCTGGTCCACCTGAGAAGTTGATGACATAGTGAATAACATCGTAATAATTTAGTACAGTGGTAGATGGTAACCAGCCTGATCATGGCAATCCCATCATAAGGTATATAAATGTCAAGTCACTATGTGGCACACCTGGAACTAACATCATATGTCAACTCTACTTAAAATAAGGTGAATTTTAAATAAAAATTGATGGGCAATTGCAGAGGTCTTTGGGCAACTCACAAAGTGAAGGAAAGGAACTTTACCGTTTGTACCACTCTTCAGCCATGCCGTTGTCTCCCAGGGACCGATAGAGTCTGCCCAGGTTCACCATGGCCACGTGATGACTCGGGCTAAGTCTGATGGCCTGCTGGTAATGGACCACTGCCTTCTCTGGAGAGCCTACAACCAGAGGTGCACTGGTAAGAGCAGAGTATGCCTTAATTATAAAACACACGAGCTCTTTAATTTTCTGATGTACATCATTTTTCTTACAGTCATACCATCAATTACTCAGTTTGTAAACTACCTTGCATTTTGCCTTCTTCTCCTTGCCACTGCCTAACTTTGAACCATTTCACTATTCTTTCCCATTTCCAAAGAAATTAATGATAACAAAGCAATAGGAGTTAAAACCTATATCTTTTATTATATATAATTTTAGTAAAAGTTTATTCTTACAGGGGGAGGGCAAGAATAATATGGGAAATGTAGAAGCTAAAGAACTTGTGACACATGGACATGAACTAAAGGGGGGAATGTGGGGGAGGGGATGGGCAGGGTGGAGGGGAATAAAGGAGGGGGAATGGGACGACTGTAATGGCATAATCAATCAAATATATTTTAAAAAATGAAAAAAAGTTTATTCTGACAATTGCATGAGCTCATATAATGTTTTGAGATTATCAGTGGTTGCTATTTATAAAGATACATTGCTACTCATTATACAAAAAAAATGGAAGTGGCCATTACACAAAGAAAACTGTCCTGAAGCAATTTTTAAGGTTCTGTCTCAATTACTATACCACAACATTATAACTTGAGACACTACTTTAAATAAGTTTTATTTAATTACATTTTTGTTTAAAAGGTATTTATTTAAAAAAAAATAATGCCTCCTTGCATTCATCTAATACATTGTATATTTTACAACACTTTAAGTGATTTCAGATGGTCTTTGCAGGTATTTTTGGTACTATTTGGCTGCCTTTTGATACCATGTAGCTGCCTTTTGGGATTTAAGAGATATTTTAGAATAAACAAAATTATTACTTATAGATACAGACATCAAACTGCAAAGACATTACGAGACTCGACAAAGATCCCAGGGCAAGGGAGGCTAAGGGCCAGGGCTAGAATCAAGTCTCTCGAGTCTGTAAGGTTCTCCAAAGAACTTCCCCAGTGAAATCAGAACTGAGTGACGGGGCTGCAGAAGAGTTTAACGTTTTAAATGGGATGGGATGTTCATGACCTGCACAGACATCTTCTCAAGGGCACCTTTTTTGAATGCAAGTTTACGAAGGAGGTGACAGGCTACTGGTAATACGGAGAATTTCACCAGTATAAAACACAAATACGAGGGAGTGGTGGGAAGATATCTAGTGCTGTTAACTGGGGTTGATGATTGGGGTGGACTTTTTTTGTTATTGGAATAGAAGGAAGAGGACTGGAGCAGGGCGACAGGAGGTCTCTTGCGGGGGTTTACATCTTCGTTACAGGGATTTGTTACTGTTTTGCTAAGGAACCAGCAGGTGGCACTACAAAACAATTTTACATGCAAAAATAGAAGATGGTTATCACCATGTAAATAGTGCTACTTCCAATATCTTCAAAAAACAAATTAATTACAAGGACATTTTATTGTAGGGCACATACTGTAATAGTCAGCAAGAACTAAGTGGTGTTGGCATTAAATTCAAATCCCATTTTATTCTTCGTAAGTGCTCATAGCATACCAACAGTACATGGGGCACAAGTCACAGAGGAGGAGGGCAAAGGGGGAAAGATTGGGACGATGGTGACAGAAAAACAGGAATAACAATAAAAAGAAGACATAATCCCTGCTCCACAAAGTTTTTCATCAAATAAAATGGAGGAAAGGTATTTTCCAAAACATTGTCACACACGAGGACTTTATCAATTATAATAATACAGTTCTCAGATGTATATCACATATGGAACAATAAAAACAATTCTGGGGACCTTTTTAATTAGTTACAGAACAGTATTTACCACCCGCCAGCAACTGCATTCAGAGCAGGTTGTGCTCCACGGTAGAGGAACATTTCATCATAGATTTATAAACTTGTATGAATGGTGCTCAAGGAAAACTCTTTAAATCATCAAGGCTACTTCCTGTCACTTGGGCAGTTTTCCCTAGAGATACGATAAGAACTGGGCTGACTTTATGGAACCGAGCCTGAAGATTTAGAGAAATGCCAGCCCATGGCACCTGGTGACTGTCCACGGGGGGAGTGCCTTGCCAGGCCCAGCGAAGTTGCCTTCAGAGGCATTATTTGGGCGGTGGTCGTTCTGCTCGAGAGTATCACCTCTTCTCAGCGGAACGGGTTCTCTCTGATCCCACTTACCAGTGTCGACTAAGAAAACTCCATAGTTGTTGTGTAAGTCCGAGCTATCAGGACAGTTCTTTATCCCAGCCTGGTATGTTTCTTCAGCTTCCTTAAATCTCTCCTTTAAAACAGAATCCAGAAAAATAAATCAGAGAGTTCAGAGAATTAGCAATAAACTGAATCGCAGCCATGAGACAAGCGGAAAACAACTCACTGAGCATGCACGCTGCAGTCGACATCGAGATCAAACACGAGGTACTCGGTATGAGTTAAAGGACGATGCTGGCTGAACACATACCTACAATCTATATCTCTGCTTAGTTCCTTCAGGGCAGACAGCTGGTGTTTACTAAGAAGCAGTATCTGGAAGGATTCGCTTTATAGTCAGAAATAGTCTCAAAGCGATTATTGAAATGGGATGCTTCCACCCAGTAGCTTTCTGGATGAAAATGGGTGATTCATCCATATAGAAATTCCTCTTCCCGGTGGTGATCCAACTGGGAGGCGGGGAGGCCCGGGCATCTGTCTCACAGCTGGGTTTGCATAGCTGCCACTCCTTCACCCACACTGTGAAGTTTATTTGGGGAAGTTTCGAGGGGAGGGAGTGGAGAGGCTGGTACAGATCATGGGAGGCTTTGTCGAATCCTTTATTTTTTTAAAGATTTCATTTATTTATTTTGAGAGAGAGGATTAAGGTAGAAAATAGAGAGAAACATCGGCATGTAGTTGTCCCTCACTTGCCCCCAAGTGGGGATCTGGCCCACGACCCAGGCATGTGCCCTGACTAGGAACTGAACCAGCAACCCTTTGGTTTGTAAACTCAATCCATTGAGTGTGGCTCAATCCATTGAGCTCCACTAGCCAGGGAGAATCTTTTCTTTATTGAAATGTTTCTCTAGCCCACCAAACTACTCACCACTTCCTTTGTCCAACCTGTGCTTTCCATCTCTGAGCTGTTCCATCCAATAGGAATCTATGTCCCCTCAAAGCACAGCTCCAACTCCTCCCTCTGTGGCAAGGTCCAAATCAGTCTCCATATCTCCAGTGGATTGTTTTCTAATTGCCCTGGTCTACTCTCTAGAGATTCATTTTAACACAAATTACTTACATGTACATTTTTTTACAGCCATCTTAGATGGTCATGTCACATACTTCATGCTACAGAAGGTAACAGCTAGTTAATGAATCGAAGTTACCGGGGTTCTAACAATTGCTCACGAGTGAACAATTTCATAGTTTCCTGGTACCGCTGTGAAGGTCAAGTGAGAAGGAATGATCTGGCATCAAGCACATCCCAACTTGACCTTTAATATGCTCGAAGCATGAACATTTTCCATAATTTTATCACAAGTTACTAGTACTAAGCATTCAACCAGATAAGGGACACGGGGAGGCACAGTATCAATTTCCTCAGACATGATACCTTAAGCTAGTGACCAAAAACATATTGAGTGTGCTCAGTAATAGCCAAGAAGCCTAATACTGGCTGGAGCCAAAAAGGCAAGGACCCTTTACCCTCTGCAGAATGACCAACGCCATCTCTTTGAATCCACATATTTAAGTAGATTTGGGGAAGTGTGGTGTGAATCTGGCAAATGTCACTGATTTCAATTATAGATCCATAATCCGGCAAAAAATGTTTCTAAAAATATGTCTTTTCCTATTTGCCAAACTCCATAAATTATCAAAATCAAAAAGCTAAAGATAAATGAAAATCTCTCAATCTCTCCTTTCAACCTACTGAACAAAAGCTTTATAAAGATATCATCCACCAAAGGACTAGGACATCTGTGAGCAGGCCTAGTGTGCGTGTTAAGTGGAGAGGCAGAACACAAATTACGGAGGGCTCCAATCAAATTAAGGGTTAAAGAGGAGCATTTGATATTTACTGACTCATCCATTCATTCAGTGTGCGTTTATGGCAATGGCTACAGACAGGATGACACAGAGACTCAGCACTGGGCTGCCAGTGTTCGAGGGGAGAGATTGCACTCCAAGCCGCCCCATTTCCTGTCTGTGTGACCTCACTTCCCCTCTCTGTGCCCCACTGCAAACTAGAGATAACAACGACCTCTCATGGAGTTGTTGTGAGGATTAAATGAATTAAAATGTGTGAAGCACTTAGAAGAATGCTTAGCATAGAGTCAGCACTTTCATCACCTTGACCATCTTCCTTACCATCACTACCAGGAGTCGGACCAGTGTGAGGGTTACCACTTGAAACACCCAGAAACAGATGCCAATGACATGGAGATGAATGAAACGAAATACCTCTACTTCAGCTCAAAGATGAATGAACACACAAACAGAACCCGGGGCAAGCAGAGTATGCAAGAGGTAAGTGCAGATGCTCTGAGCTCAGCTGGCCCACAGCTGTTCCTGCCACCACGACACGATGACCCTGCCCAAGTGCATTTCAGCCACCAGTTTTGACTTCCTCTCCCATCAAAACTCTTTAAGAAACTCTATAGGAGAAATAATCAACTAACTTGAATGTTTTTTTTTCTGTTAATTTCTCTTAATCACTTTCCAACACAGAGATGAATAAACAGTATTTTAGAGGCAACCAGAGAAAGATCACCCTGGCTAATCCCAGCCTGAAGGGTCAGGTCAGTTCCTGAAAATCCTGAGTTTCCAGTTATCGCCTGAACAGCGCTAGGGTTTGACTCTGATGCCAAGTCTTTCTTTTCATGAGACCGAATTCTCCATGTTACAAGGCACCTTTAAATGCACTGACATAGTCACAGATTATTTAAATGAACAAAAAGTTATTAAAACTACAATAGGTGAGGGTTTTAGCACAGGAAATAAAAGAATATTAGAGCTGGAGAGACCATTAATGGATACTAATTAACTACCATTTTTAACCACTAAAGAAACTGGGCTGCAAAGTGCTTAACAGATTTGCCCAAGTTCTCAGAGCTACAAGGGGACAGAGAAGAACGTAGGTTTTCAGTGGACATCCAGAGAATTGGTAATCCCGGAATAAAAGCAGTTTCTGGAAGCAAACAAGGGTGTGTCTAGCACCAAAAGAAACGATTACACCTCTGGCTCTCCAACCGTCCATCCCCTCGACAAGTATTTCACGAGCACCATTTGTGTGTCAGGTACAGAGTTGAGACGTGAGAGTAAATGAGACAGACCCCTCAGTAGGGTCACACAGGAATGGGGTTCAGACAGGAATGCATTGCCAGTGCACGGTGACAGTGCTGTGGAGGAGAAGCACAAGGTGCTCGGGAGGCAACAAGAAGTGATACCCAGACTTGGGGTCAGATGGGCACTGCAGACCTGATCCAAATGGCCAGGGACGCTGGCCACCACCAACTCCAGCACCAGTGTCACAGGAGAATGTGCTCAGAAAAAAAAAAAAAGTGTAGCTACTTGAGATCTTAAAAACAACCTTCTAACTACACTGTGGAAGTGTGGAAAGACGGTTTTCCTGAGAGGCGCAATGGACGTCCTCACACGCTAACTTGCTGACTTCGGATGCAGCAGTGGACCAGAGTTTTCAAGTGCAACCACTGTTTTACCTGATGTGAGTTTGCTTTTCTTCCCCCATTTCCCTACTTCTTCTCCAAAAGAGGCAGGGAGATCACCTTTTTCATGTAAAACTTCTCTTATGTTTGGCTTTAGGTGCTGGATTTCACTCAGAAATTCAAAGTCCAAAGAAGAAAGGGGATTGAAAAGACCCGCGTGTGTCAGAGGCAAACAATCACTTCTCAGCGCCCCTGGCAAACCCCGAGGGCGGGCTCAGGACCCCGGTTCTATAAAGAATGCCTTCAATATCGGTCTTTCTTTCCCTTTCCCGTGACTGTACATTTTCAAAGAATGACGAACTCTTTTTATTAAAAAATAAAAGAAGAAAAATACTGCAGAAGAAAAAATACCTCCTAGCTGTTTAGTTAAAATAAATTCTACCTCCTCTAGAAGGCCAATGCATTTATCTTAAAAAGTAGCACTAGTAAGTCCCCGAAGCTCAGTTTCAGGCCCTCACTTGCATTTACCTCTTCTGGTTAATTATCCTGACCTAAGCCCAACGATTCCTGGTCTCTACGGATCTGTAAGGTCCAGGGGAAATGAACACAATCTATTTGTACAACAACTTTAATTAAAACTGCTGGGGACCTGACAAAACACACTGCCTGCTGTGCGTCAGAATTCCCACCCAACCGCTGCCTCAGCGTGGAATGGGCCCGCGAGGGCAGTGGTTCCAAACGGGCAGCAGGCAGCTGTGGCCTCCTCTCCAAGACGCAGAGGCATTTCCAGTGGGGTGGGAATAAAACGGGCCTTTGGGGAGAGAGAAAACGTGCTCAGCATCCCCACTTTTTACCTGCTGTAATGCCGCAGCATGGTACGCTTTTTACCCGAAGGGAGGGAAAGGGGAAAAGTAGAGCTTCTGAGAAAGGATCCCTGCCCATGGTTATTCTCTTGGACCAACTGATATGTTTAGAAAACATTTTTATACTTCAAGTTGCAGCAACCAGGAGGACACACAGACATGGGCTTAATGCAGCAATCCTAAAACTTCTTGGTTTCGGGATCCTTTTGCACTATAAAAAATTACTGAGGACCCCAAGAGAGCTTTGCTTATCTGAGCTCTAAGTATTTACCACAATAGAAATGAAGCTGAGAAATTTTTAAAAATATTTATTAGTTTATTTAAATTTATTATAAACTCAAATATAACACATTTATATGAAAAACAGTTATATTCTATAAAGCAAAGAAAAATTAGTCAGAATAATGACATTATTTTATATTTTTTGCAAATCTTTTTAATGCTTAGCTTAACAGAAGACAGTTGGATTCCCATAGCTACTTTTATGCTCAATCTGTTTTTTTGTTGTTGTTGAAAATACGAGGAAAACCTGGCTTCACACTTGGAAACTGGGAGAATATCTTAATAGCTTTTTCATAATTGTGGATACATCATGTATCCTCTAAGAAGCTACTGTATCCTCTGAGACAATGAGAATGAAAAAGGCAAATTACTTGTTAGTACTATTCCAAAATCCACATAGACCTTCTTGGACTCCAGGAAGGGGTCCTTACAAATCCTTTGTGAATGGCTGGCTTAGTGAGTGGCCTGTAACTGTGTGTGTGTGCTGTGTAGAAGTCACAGGGTGTGGCATTCCGAAGTGGTGAAGGACCTACAGGGACAGGGACAGAAAGTTGTCCTCATGCCCTGACATCATGGCCATGCATCTGAATGACTTCTGAGAGGTGCCGTCACTCTGTCAATGACGTGAGCACATGGAGTCATAAGGTATCTCCCCATCGACCGAATGACTTTATTTTGTTCATTTTTACTTTGGTCACTCAAAGGTGCCTAAAATCCAGATCTCCTGAGAGCAAGTCCCAATGTATTTACTAGCAAACCACATAGCACTGGTTACTCAGTGATATGTGGAGGAAAAGCAATGGGAAGAAGTACTTGCTGCGATTTTGCTATACCCTTATCAGACATTGCTGAACTCTTGGACAGAGATCTGAAGTCTTCAAAAGAGGGTTGAAATACACCTTCAAAATTAAACATGGACAAGATTACATGAAAGATCCTCCCTCTTTAAGAAAATTCATAACTTTATTATGACTAATACATGACTATTTACTATTACCAACCTGGGAAGGTTAGGAGAAATGGAGGTGTTTAAACTCATGTCAACGACTTCTCTGAGAAGCTCAAGACACAGCAGTTTAAAACAAAAAACAGAGATGTTCTGCTTTTGCACCTTCTCCTTTGCTTTTTTGTTTTTTATAAAACATTTTTTCCACTCATCAGTCATCAACGTGGACATTTATGAGAAACAGGCTATCAATATTTGACGCCTGATTCTCTTTCACATTAAACTGAACTGAATCAACTACCTTGGAAATTCTCCACATCATGGAAATATTAGGTTATTTCCAAAATCTGAATTTTCTCACCATCTAGCAGACTGTGATCAACACCTCCCATGGTAATTTCAGTGAGAGAAACAGTTTAAAGAAGAAATGCCAAGAATCATTTTTTTTTTAAAAAGCTAAAAAAAGAAAGTATGACAAGCGTAAGCGACCACAGGGCATAACACGGTCAGGAGAGTGGAAAAGAGAGAATACTCCCATTCCATGGGCAGCTTTCTTCTCACGTCATCTGGTCCTCATTCTCCGCATTTCCAGGCACAAGACTATCTTTCTACTAGAGAAAGGCACTTCGACTGTTCTCTACCTCAGAGCCTATCCCTGTGGCCAGAAAGCTTGTCCTATTCATTTTTACCTAGTTATAATCTACGAGTTCTCCAGGTATCCGATTAAATATCACTATTTGGTCACTGGCCTCACTCCCCATGTGCCCCTTCCCACATTAGGTTAGGTCTCCTTAACATTTTCACTGGGACTTTCCCTTTGCTCATTTGTCATAATTGTGTTAGATACTTGGGTGGAGGCCAATAATGTAATTCTTTGTTTAGGTGGGGTTAGACTTACTGTCTAAACTCTGAGTTCCATGAGGATAAGGCCCATACTTTGCTACTTCAACAATCTCCAATGCTTGGTGGTAGCTCGATGCTCAATCAATCTGTGCTGAATAATTAAATCAATGAATCCTTAAGGTAGGATTCAGTTCAAGTTCACTTGGCCACACATGCAATGTTATACATGGGTGAATCTACCCAAAAGGGGGCATTTTTAGAAGCCAGAAGTTGACTCTGAACCTTTCTTAGTTTTAATCTATACTTCTAATTTATATTTTATCGTTCTAATTTTCATTCCTATATCAGGTGAAGTCATATCCCAAAACACATAAAAGGAAAATATTTTAAGTATTATCAAATTAATTAAATGAGTTTTTCAACAGGCTATAAAGCCGGGGCTTGCCATAATTTGCAGTGGTGCAGAGTCATAAACAATGTTAATTTTATTTCCTTTACTGCTAGTGTATTGTAAGCTATGTAATCTATGGCAAGCATAAGCTGGTTAAAAATGATGGTGGGTCTGTAAATGTTTATAATCCTATCTCCGAAGCTGGAGGACAGCCAGTTCTGAAGGCTAATGGAAAACCAGAAGAGAGCAGCAAGCTAGAGACCATCCTGACTTTAAATCGAGGCATTTATTTGTTGTCCTTGGTTTTCTTCTTTGCTGCAACAGACACACGGGAACAGGGACTTTCTTCTGGATCCTTTCACGTATCTAATTTCTACGACGACTCACCCACCTGGGTTTCCTCTGTCACTTCTCTTCTCCCTTCCAGCCCCTTGTGCACTCAGCCTCATTGACTATGGCCCATTCCCACAGTCCGGTCCCAGGACCCCAACACCACGCAGCGAAAGAGCAGTGGGGGAGGGGTGTAAAGACCAGGCTCTAGTCCAGGACCTGCCACTGATTAGCTGTATGACCTTGACCAGCACTTAACTCTGTGCACCTCAATCTTTATCTGAAAAGTGAGAAATCAACAGATAATTTAAGGTTCTCTCCCCATACTACTCTTCATTTTCTCCTCAAATTACCTACTTGTAATATTGTTTCATTTTTTTGAAGTCCTAAATCTACCTTTCCATCCCCGATCTCCCGCCCTGCCATCTATCCATATGCTACATTGATTTCAGTGTTTCACTAACACCCAAGACACAAAGGTTTTACTCTGCGGGGGGGCAGAACATATTGGTACCACTCTCTTGGAAAGCAATTTAGTAATGAATCCCAAGAGTGAGTTGGTAAGGTGCCTCAATGAGACATGCTAATTCTCTTTGATACGGGAATTCTACCTCTAGGAATCGGTCATTAAGAAATTATTCAGAATATTGTTTTCAAAAAGCCATAGAAAGATAAATGTCACACACACACACACACCCAAATGACCATCAGCTAGGCTATTATATAAATTATAATGCATCAGTTGATAAATTAGTATGTACCCATTAAACTGGTATTTATGGAGGCCATTTAGCACCATGAAAATACGTATCACCTTACATATAATTTAATGGTAAGCGCAAAAAAACAGGATACAAACCATATGTGAATGTTAAGTATAAAAACAAAAAAAAATACATTTCAAAGACCTGCAGGATATTAAGAAATAAAATATTTGTTGTTTCCCGATACGTTACAGGTGAAAGGTATATTTTATTTTCTCCGACTTGCGCACACTTTCCGTTACATATTCATATCACTCCTGTGACTAACACCAGCGTTGAAGCCGCTCTCATCCCCTCCCTCCTTAAAACCCTGCTTCTCCCTGGCTCCCACGGCTGTCAGTGGCTCTGTAGGTCTTCTCAGCCCTTTAGGCACTCTGGGCTCCAGTTCTTAACTTTCTGTTTTTCTTTTCCTTTCCCCCTTCACGTGCAGATAGTCTCTCAGTACAAAATAAACCCATTTCCACAGCACAGTTTATCCATTCCTGCACTTTATTCCTGAGACAAGACTCTCAGTTGCTCACATCAGAATGCATTTAAAGCCTCCTCCAAAACATCTCACATAATTTCCACAGGATTTCCCCCTTCACATCTTTTAAAACCCAGCCCCTCAGACATTTAACCTTTGCTTTCTATTACATATCAATTTCAAACTTGGGCTTCAGTATGTTCCATCATATAATGTCTTTACAAGCTTATTATCCTATTTTTCAAATGTCCCCTTTTCAGATGTTCTACTCTGTCCTGATTTACTTACTACCTTCAGGTTCCAAAAGAGTAAGAAACACACTACTAGTCACAGAAAACCCCTAGAAGGTATCATCACGTACACTCATGGTTCTATTAGCAGTGAGGATAAGAAATGGTGCCAACAGGCAGCAGCACGCTCACAGTAAGAGCAGTCCTTCCTTCCCTCCTTCCTACCTACCTATCTACCTATAGAATCACAGCCTTAGATTAGGGGAAAGATTTCAGGAGTCTGACAAAATCTCTCACAACACCCTTGTGGCCAAGAGTATTGGGGGGACCCCCCCAAAATAGAATTGTCTTCTGGAGGGCAGGCCCCTTGTAGTACAGGCTCCCCCCCATTAGGTGAGTGTTCTAGGAACCCACCTGTATACCAGCTGGTGTTGTAGTGAGAAACTGCTTTTGGCTTCAGTGAATTTTTCTGAACTCTTTCAACGTGTTCGTCATTTTCACGATGGGTGATCTATGGGCACACCTGCCCACACCACACTGAGTATTCAGCAGTTTTGGACCCAAAACAGCATGAGCTCCATGCCCCACCCTCCCTATTCACCCAATCTTGCCCTGAGTCACTTTTTTTTTGTTTGTTTCCCTGGATGAAAAACATCCCCAAGGGGAAACATTTTGCTGATGTGGAAAAGTTGTACAAAAAATGGTAGCAGCACTAAAAGCCACCAAAATCGATGAGTTCAAAAACTGTTCTCAGCAGTGGAAAAAAGTCTTGGTAGGTGTATTGCATCAATTGGAGAGTACTTTGAATGGGATTGAAGTTTAAACATGTAAGAACAACTACACATTATTTATAAATAAATTCTGGGTTTTTGAGGGCCCCCATTGTATAATTCAACAAATTAACCAAAAGTTGAGTAACTGTACCTAAACAGTCTCGGGCAAAATACAGGTCAACCTGGTGAGAAAATTCTACAGCCACAGCTTGGGGATCTGCTGTGACCCAAGCAACATCATTTACTCACACTGTAAATAAACAATGAGAAGTGATTCTCACTTGACTTGCCAATTGAAACAGCTGGAAAGGGTAGTTCATACAATGGATGGCATAAAAAAGAAATAAAAAGCCCTGAAATTTTAGGCTGATATAAGGAAGTTGAGATCAAATACAGACAAAGATGAATTCTTTCATCCAGGCTGTAAAAACTTGCCTGCAAAATAGGCAAGACCTGGACCAACAACCCCTCTACTTTTTTAGGGTTTTCAGTTGAGTGGATCTCCAATCTGAGCCGGGTTATCATGTGGACGCTAAACAACGAGCATTATTCATTTCAGGGTGTGAAATAATAGGTACACAGGATCTCAAGACAGGGAAGTAAGTATTTCGATTCCACCATGAGCTTATGAAGTAGTTGGAGAAACCAGTTTAACTTGGGAGTCACACTGTCATAGAGAAAATAGGTAATCCAGACATTAGGCAAAGCAACATGACTGGAAGGAAAGCATTTGGAAACCACGATAAATGAGAAACAAGTTTAAAGAAGTGGGGTTATCTGAGAGAAGAGATGATTAAAGACGTGACAAGATAACTGCTCAACAAGCTCTCCGTTGCACTGGGCCCAATGGGAGCAAATGACAGAACAGGCAGTTTCAGTCCAGTGCAGGAAAGAGTTTGTTAACATTAGATCCCCCCCAGCCACAGTAAGCACAGGCTGTCCATGTGCAAAGGGGGCCCTGGTAGGTGACCTGTGAGGGAAGGGTTTCTTTTCACAAGGGCGTCTCAGATCGACCAAGGTCTGCACACATTGCTTTCATATACCTGGGTATTTGAAATTGCAGAATGCTGTTATATAAGGTTGTGCCACTTTCCCTCCCCGCTACACACAAAGAATTCACTTTGCTTCCAAAGAATGTGAAGCTGGGCGGATTTTCCTCTAACAGTTTTTCTGTGCCTTGCTTGTATATATCTGAGGCATTCTTTTTGTCACTAAAGAATTCAAAACACGAAGAGAAGATGTTAAAAGAGAGAGAGGGCAATCCTGGGTTATACCGCTCGGCAGCTCTGACACTTTGATGTTCAAGTCCACTGCCCGGAGGAGCAGCACACAGAGCCTTTCCATCTTCCAATTACACTCTTAGATCTCACGGCACTCTACGTCTGAACCCAGAAGAGGAGAGACTGGCGAAAGATGTGGCCTTTGTATGTAAGAAGAGATCTTGTCCATAGTCATAATTGGTTTTCATAAAAATTGTTCACAACTCCAACTATGAGATATGCAATGTTACATCACCTTGCCATTGTGATTCTCAAGAAAAATAAATTTATTACATAATTGATTTAAATAAAGCATTTGACACTTCTTAAACATAAATGATGAAAAAGTGTATGGCATCCTTTTCAGTAATTACCATCTATAAAATTTGTTAACAGAAAGATATTGCAGAATGGACTAAAATAAATTTCAAGGGCACTAAACATCTCCATCATTTTTAAAATAGTAATTTTTTAATGAACTTAGAGTTCATCAATTTGGAAAAAGAATACAATGGAAACTTTCAGACATTTATTATGGCAAATCACTTTTCACATATTAACATATTAAAACTTTTATTTGTAGAGAAACAATAGCACTATTTACATTGGAGCCTTAAGCTATTCCTTAAATATTCATTAGCATGTGGTTGATGTTAAACAAGATCATTTTAGACACCCTAAAGTGTTAAGAGGCCTAAGAGACGGTGAGGATAATTTAGAGTACTTATCAATATCCAGGTTTGGAATCGGAGTCCCAGATGGGTAAAGTACTGCCCACCCAAGTCTGAGCAGTTGGTTACCAGGAAGTGAGGCCTAGGAGCAGGTGCCCCTGTTCACTGTCAAATGCTTGAAGTGGCACAGCAGGGAGTAACTGAACTCCAAAGTAACTGAACCCCAAAGTAACTGAAGTTGAGACACACTGTCTGAATGCCTGCCTCACACAGGAAACTCTCCTAAGCCCGAGTGAAGGAATATGTATACAAAGAAGAAACTGCTTTTGTTTATTAAAAACTAACAAAACTTATAGTCTTGCAAGAAAAATAAACCTGGGAAGCAGTTTAACTTACAGTTTTGTTATAAAACTGTTACTTAAGATATTAATTTAAGAAATAATGGTATATGATTAGTCAACATTTGTTTCCTAAAAAGTTTTAGGAGCTTCAAGACAACTGAACTCAGCATGAGATGAGAAGGTAGAAGAATGCTGAGAAGGAAAGTGGAAGTTGACTTGGATCTTGAAAACAGGGAAGTTTTGGAGGGAAAGAAAGAAAAGATGGCATTACAGAATGGAACCGTGTGAGAATCTATAAAGAGCTCCCCCAGAACAGTGTACCATGGTGTTACCAGTACTATTAAATAAGTGATACTGTCATTTATCTGAAGGGTCATTTTCACCAAGAAGAGCAATTTAACATTTACTATTTCTCCTGGTAAGTTGTGAAAAAAAGGTATGAGTGGGAACTATTAACACGATGCCTTATTTATTTAGTTAGTTACTTATACCTCATTATTTCACAAAGACACTGAGGCAGCTTTTCAAAAATATAGAACAGAAACTGAATAAAAATAAGTTATTAAGGAAAATGATCATAAACCCAGGATTCAAAGTAGCCCTCACAGAAAAGCAGATTGTATAGTCTAGATTGGCTGCTAGTCGGAGGTGGGGTTCAGAGGGGATGGAAACAGATTTCATCTTTCCAGGATTTGCAAGATTTTTCACGCAGTTTAAAAACAAAACACAAACCTTGTCATTCAAAAGCCCAGCCTCCTTGTAATTCAAAAGCCCAGCCTTTCCTAATACTGAAACGTGAGAGAAATTTCTCCCTGGAGGCATCATAAAGAAGCCACTGATCGATGTAGGAGGTGTGGCCTCACCCCCACCTTGACCCAACTGGTGGAAGGACTAATTTCACGCGGCTATTCCTCAGTGCAGGACGAGAACATCATGCAGAGGCAGGCCTGTTACAAAACAGGGCGGCCCACAGGCCCAGCCCTCCTGGTAATACGAGAATAAATTCAGAGTGTGTGCTGGATTGGAAGGCTGTGCTCCATGTCCTTCAGTTCATATTGATTCATGTTATTTACTCAATATTTATTTATTGCATGCAATGCAATGTGACAGGCGTGGAGATACAGGCATGAATAAAAACAGGCAGCCATTCTCATGGAGTTAAGTATTCTAGTGGTGGGAGAAGGATCACAGGCAAATAAATGGATGAGAGATGGTGGGAAATGATATGGGGAAAAGCAAGGCAGGGAAAGGTGATAGAGAACATGGTGGGAGTGTGAGATTCATATTTAGAAAGAGAAGTCACACACAGCCTCTCTGATATGGTGATATCTGGGCTAAACCCAGCATGACACAAGGAAGGAAACACTAAGATGTCTTGGAGAAAAGTGTTGCATGCAAGGGGAACACTTTGTGTGAAGGCCCTGAGTGAGGAGCAGGCTTTGCACATCTGAGTAGCTAGAAGACAGCCAGTCCAGCATCGGCAGGGTGAGGGTCTTCTGATGAAAATAAAGGATGCTGAATGAGGTGAGAAGAGGGAATAATGATGGAGTCAATCATCTCTTCAGAAAACCCCTGCTGGGTCTGCTTCAGTACAAGCCAAAGACAGCTGAGGTCTGCCAGTGCGCACCATAGAACACGACCATCTCATTTCAGCACAAACATTGTGCTAAAACCAGCATTAAAATCGCCCACAAGAGACATGGGCTTTTGTCTAAAGCCACTTACATTACACATAGACTATTAGAGTGAGACAACTACACTTATCATTTCTGACACGTAAATATCCGTAGAATGTCTTAATTTTGTTTCCTGGCGAAACCTCCAAAGTTTGTCAAATGCAAACTGCACCCCTATGTACCTGACATGCACTACCAAATCGCCCATTACACTTAAGCCAGCTGAGTGGTGCAGGGCATCTCTCAAGGATGTTCTGCTTCATTTTAAACACAACCTGGTACCAGCCAAGATGGAGGCGTAGGTGGAAACACTGTGCCTCCTCCCACAACCAAATTTAAGGACAACACAGATTTAGAAACAAAAACACAACCAGAACAGACAGAAAATTGGACTGTATGGAAGTCTGACAACCATTCATCCAGCCCAGTAAGAGGGGTGAAGTCAGAAGCCTGCAGAGAGGGGTCACAGCAGGAAAAAGCGGTGGCTGGGGGACCCGGGTGTGGGGAGAAAATGAGCAAACCCAGTGAGGTGCACAAGGTGGTTGGCTGACCGTGGTCACACATTGACATGCAGATAAACCAGGCACAAACAGGCAGTGAGATAGACCTCGCAACCCAGGGCCCCAGCGATGGGAAATAAAGCCTAAAAGCACCAATTGAAAACATTTGCAAGGTTGACGTGCCGGGAGAGAGTCCCAGCCTCACAGGAGAGTTCTTTGGAGGGACCCAGAGGGTTCTACAATATACACAAGTCCACCCACCCAGGAACCAGCATCAGAAGGGCTCAGTTTGCTTCTGGGAAGTGGCAGAAGGGACTGAAATACAAGGGGAGCCAGCACCATCGTTCTGTCTCGGACCCCACCCCCACGTACAGCATCACAACCCACCAACTGGGTTGCCCCACCCTGGTGAACATCTAAGGCTTTGCCCCTCATATATAACAGGTGTGTCAAGACAAAGAAAATGGCCCAAACAGAAGAACAGATCAAAGCCCCAGAGCCAATACTTTTAAGTGACCAAGAGATAGCCAACCTATCAGGTGCACAGTTCAAAATACTGGTGATCGGGATGCTCACAGAACTGGTTGATTTTGGTCACAAATTACATGAAAAAAAATGGAGGCTACAGTAACTGAAATGAAGGAAAATGCACAGAGAACCAATAGTGATAGAAAGGAAACTGGGACTCAAACCAATGGAGTGGACCAGAAGTAAGAAAAAAACATCCAACCAGAAAAGAATGAAGAAATAAAAATTCAACAAAATGAGGAGAGGCTTAGGAACCTCCAGGACATTTTTAAACATTCCAACATCCAAATGATAGGGTTACCAGACAGGGAAGAGGAAGAGCAACAAGTGGAAAACTTATCTGAACAAATAATAAAGGAGAACTTCCCTAATCTAGCAAAGCAAATAGACTTCCAGGAAGCTCAAAGAGTCCCAAAGAAGCTGGACCCAGGAAGGAACACATAACAGCACATCATAGTTACATTAGCCAAGATTAAAATGAAGGAGAGAATTCTAGAAGCAGCAAGAGATAAGGGGACAATCACCTACAAAGGAGTTCCCATCAGCAGATTTCTCAAAAGAGACCTTACAGGCAAGAAGGGGCTGGAAAAAACTATTCCAAGTCATGAAAGGCAAGGACCTACATCCAAGATTGCTCTAGCCAGCAAAGCTTTCATTTAGAATGGAAGGGCAGATAAAGTGCTTCTCAGATAAGGTCAAGTGCAAGGAGTTCATCATCACCAAGCTCTTATTATATGAAATGTTAAAGGGACTTATCTAAGAAAAAGGAGATTAAAAAATATGAACAGTGAAAGGACAGCAAACTCACAGTTATTAACAACCACACCTAAAACAAAAGCAAACTAAGTAGACAGCTAGAACAAGAACAGAACCACAGAAATGGAGATCACATGGAGGGTTGGCAACAGGGGAGTGGGGGGAGGAGAGGGAGGGAGAGGTACAGAGATTAAGTAGCATAGACGGTGGGGAGAAAAAAGACAGGGGGGAGGGCAAGAATAGTGTGGGAAATGTAGAAGCCAAAGGACTTACGACACATGGACATGAACTAAAGGGGAGGAATATGGATGGGAGGGGGCGTGCAGGGTGGAGGGGAATGAAGGGGGGAAATGGGACAACTGTAATGGCATAGTCAATACAATATATTATTTTAAAAAAGAAATAAAAGGAGGCTAAAGAATGAAAAAAATAAATAAAGACAACCTGGCAATTGTATAATAGCAGAATCTACTGTATGGAGGGCACTTACATGTGTCAATAAAACTACCATCAATTTGGAGAAGACAACTTACTTTTGTGGCCCCATAGCAGGGCAGGCATCCCGCACACTGACAAGAGGTACCAAATCAGTTAAACACAGGCGGAAAGAAGGAGGGGAATCAAAATACCCCTTTATTTTACGCAGAGAGAAGCGTCATCTGGGGAGCCTGTCCTATAAGCCTCTGTGACCTTCTGACAGGTATTAAGACACTGGGTCTGTAAGATGATCCTAACTGGCTCCGTATCCAGTTTAGAGACCTCAGTACCTTAACAATCTCCCCAGAACAATGTGACAAGTAAATAGTAATAAGGCCAGCAAGTACTGTGTGTTGTTCTTCACAGATTTTTTCCCAGACTCGTAGAGACTATACCAAAGGCCTATAACGAACCATTTTTGTCTAAACATCACCTACACTACCCAGAAAACATTAGAGTGAGAATACTATGCTTGTAATTTCTGTTCAGAAGAAACCTGACATAGGGGTTAGTTGTCCAGTGTGAGCTAATAAACTAAACCATGAGTATCAAAACCCGTGTCATATTAATTTATTCATTCAACAGTAAAATTTAAAAAATATTATGTGAAATTAAATGGAAACCATCACCTGCTCAGCCAGTAATGAAGCTAAGCTTGAATAAGCATCTGCAAACTCTGGGCCATATTTAATGGAATCCTTCAGTAAAGTGATAGCCTCTTCTTTTTTCTCCTGGGACCTATAGATTACAAGAGGGGGGAAAAACAGCTTTTAATAAAACTTTGTATCGATGCTCTGATTAGGCTTCAAGATCTATTTGTGTTAGCCAAGAGTAACTGATCCACTCTGCAAATGAGCTGCAAATGAATTGAACTACACTGTCTCAAGGTGTTAACAGTTTCGGCCTCTGAATTCTCCGTGGAAAGAGATGTTAAGGCATAAATGATGCTGCAGGTCACTCACTGATTTTTCTGCCTTCACTTCCTGTTATGCACTTTTGGGGAGTTTTATTGAATAGCTTTCAAGTTTGTTAGCCAGAAAGTTAGACTCTCAGAGCAGCAACTTTGTGGCAAGTTGTGTGAGCAACTGGGTGGCGTGGGAGCCAGCTGTTAGGCTGTGGAAGACAACTGGAGCCCCTGAGTGACACGCTGCCCCTCTGTGGGCTGGGCCCCTTACAGTGGCCGAGCCACCCATAAGCAACAAGGCAGCCAGACTGCCCACATTAGTGTTTGTTTTTATGACTGAGAGACACGCATTTTACACATAATTTATAACATTCGAAAGCCCGGCAAACAACAATCAGCTCCTTTATCATTATGTTTTTACTAAGACGTGAGGCTGGGTCTGTGTTTTTCATTTCAGTCTTCTCCCAGTGATCATGCCTCCAGTTCGAAGAGTCCCCAAGGCCCCAGAGTAATTACCATCGTACTGGGTGACAGTTCCCTTTCCTCTTAGTGCCAGGAGGAAACCCTGGGTCATTCTCCTAATGTCACTATCTTTGAGGCTGAGAATAGCCACTGGCAATGATCAACTTTGCTACTAGCAAAGTACAATCCCACAAACAGATCATTGGCTAAGTGCTAGCTATTGTAACTGCCAAAAGAAGTGGAATGAGGAACAAAACTCTTGGAACTACTGAGCACACAGCCCAGGGAGCCCCATCTTTAGCAGCCACTAGTGCTGAATTGTGTGCTTACATTCTTCCTATTTAGAATCAACAATCACTTATTCAGCAATGAATGCCTACCATATGCTCTGGTAAGTTTTCATGTGACGTTATTCATTTAATTCTTACGACCATCTCATGCAGCAGGTATTATTGTCTTCTTATACTCATTTTCTCTCATGAGAAAATTTGGATTCAGAAAAGCCAAGCGATTCATCATAGTCACATAATCCACCTTCTGAGTCAAGAGCCAGCGCTCCTCTGGCTCACCGTGTCTGCTCATTCCAACCGCCGATTTGCCTCAGGTGACCTTGCTGTTCGAAGTGCGATTCATGCACCCGTCTCATCGACATGGCCCAGGAACTTGTGAAGGATGCACAGTCTCAGGCCCTAAACAGTCCCATGGAACCACAGCCTGCATGCTGAAAAGACTCTCAGGTGATCGGTACACATGCTGAGATTGCAGCATAATTGCTCCATGAATTATTAAAAGCGGCTGAAAGTAACTTCTGCTACAAAAACCCCTCAGGCTTCAGTCTCTGCAGGATAAAGATCTACAGAGGGAAAACTAATATTGACTCCCATGCCTGAGTTCCAAGTGTTAGAAGCATAGTACAAGGTGATTTTACTTGGAAGATAGCCTTTTATCAAAGACCTTGGGGGAAAAAAGTCATGTTTCCGGTGTATACCTTGCATTTAACTATTTAATTCAGCAAACATTTATCACTGTCTCTTATGTGTTAGCTGTTTCCCAAAGAAGGTGGCTGTCTGTGCTGTCCTTTCCTTTTCAGGGTCTAGCCAACTCCCATTGGTCTCCTCTCCACACACCATCCTGCCCTGGCATCAAAGTGCAACCCCTGTGTCCCTAAGTAGGTCGTCTTTGGGATGTGGCTTTAAAGTTGCATGGTTATAAAACATTAGCATTACAGCTCATTGGTGCTGCTTTCGTGTTGATTCATTCATTTTAGTCAACAGACATTTAAAGAGGGCCTGTAAGAATCTCGGGAGGTCCACTGCGTTTACATACTCTCGAGTTCCTATTTTGAAATATTTCTTGATTAACACATCTTTTTAAATAAAAACTTCTTTCGATAATGCTGGTAATTTTACTATTGGTTTCATGGTTAGCAGGACTCTTCCTCAGAGGACTTTGTAAATCTTTATTAACATTAATTTGGAAATTCCCTCCAAATCCAAAGGAAGATATGGATTCAGGAAATTAAGGCTGAAAATCAAGTGCCTCAGGATGTAATTTAGCTTGGATATTTTTCAGAATCAGCAGGAAAAAACCAACAATCTGGTTGTCAAATTTTCAGTTAAAATAGCAACTTAAACCTTTTATGTATAAACTTAGAGAGCTTAATTAGCTCTTAAAATAGTCCATGACCATTAGTGAGACATAATGGAAAACTCAGCATCAAAGTTATGTACAGGAACTTGAATTCTTTATGAAAACTCTGTTTCTACGGATCTCTTAAGGGACTGACTGGCACACTTTCAGAAAACCACTATATCTTGAGTTTTTGTTTAGCGTGAGCACTGCAAGATGCAAGTATGCAGGCAGACGGACCATTTACGCTCAGCTTTGCACCTCAGTGGCTCTGCTTCCGCATGAGAGCCTTTGAGAGTCAGCCAGCAGACACGGAAGCACACACCGTCTCCACTGGCTGCTAAAAAAAAACGTTTTAATGAAAGCCCTCAAAATTAGTATGTGCTAATTTTGATGTTTTTGTTTCTGAAAGGGAAAAATCCGTATATTAACTCAGAGGGAAATAGATGACCTATTGCTTCTGTGGTCTCTTTTGCTCACCCTTCAGTGGGAGTTTATGGAAATAGGTGTGCATCTCACACACCAACTTACAGTAGATAATTCACCTAAATGGAAGCTTCCTTGGTCACGCGGTCACGCGATCACCACATGAGAACTTAGCTTCACTTCAACCTGTTTCTGAAGAGCATCCCTTTCACGTTTACATTCCGGCCCATGTCTCTCTGATAATCAGCCCATATTAAAACAGGGGCAACACTCCTACAACTCCACTAGGTTGTTGCAGTATGGTGCACACCTTACTCGGTTTTGCTTCCTAACAAACCTGAGTTGATGCCCTTAGTTTGCAGCCTGTTCCAGTTCCCTCTTTCTTCCCCTTTTAAGACATACAGACAACTGTGGGCAACATTTGTTTTCCTAGAGCATTCAACCCATTTCCTTACATAACCTTCTTCACCAATGCCCTGCTGCCTACAGATGGACTATTAGTTTAAAACCCTCTATGTCACAGTTCTGACTAATGTTTAAACATACCCAGGTGTCCTCCAGTCCAGCTGGACTGGGTGGCCTTTGACACCTAGTCTCCAGAACTTAAGAGACATCCTATCCTTCTCTGCCCTCACTGTCCCTTAAAACCATTTGGGGTGCTTTTCAAAAGACTCTAGTGTTCTGAGGTTGGGCATCTTCATAGGAACCTGTCTCAGGGATGTGACAGCCATGCAGATCTGAGAACTGCAGGCACAGTCTAACCTCCTTGGTTTACAGTAGTGGAAACAGAGACTCGGGGGCCTCAGTGATCTTCCCTGGTCCCATGCAGAAAGGAAGGCCGTGCCCGGGTCTGGTGCCTCTCAGCCCAGCACCCTTGCCTGCACCTCACAGGTGGCTTTCTCCTCCTGCCTGCACAACTTCTGCTCCCTGGAAGCTTTCCCTCACGCATCCAGCTCACAGCATGATCCCCAGGGCTCCTAAACATGTAACAAAGTCAGCAACCACGTATATGCTACCTCTTTTATATTTTGGTTTTCTTTTTGCAACAAAGAAAAAAACATAACAAAAAAGGTGGCAGGGGATTCACTGTTAGAAACCCTGTTCTGGCCTCCGAAGGGGCAGCTGCTCTCTGCCCTCCCGCTCTACATTCTAAGGAGTAATTGGGCCCCACATCACTTTTCTTCTCCGAGGCTGGGGGCCCAGCCCATGAAGGGTTCCTGGCACGGCCTCCCACAGGAGGATGCAAGCTTGTGCATGAGCGAAGGTGTCCAGTAGGCAAGTTTTTCAAACTTCATTTCCCAACAGTTGTTTGCTAAACATTCTACTCCTGAGGAGGAGAGAGTGATTCCTTTGCCTTATTTATTTCAATTCCCATTAAGCAGTATGAATTAAGCAGGTAGAATGATCTTCATTGTAAATACTAGCAACCACGACCCCAACAACAATGAAAAACGCTGAGATTTGGAGAGATAGAGTGATCTGTCCACAGCACACAGCGACCCTAACAGCAGGACTCTGTGATTCAGAACTTCGAATACAGCGGACCCATGGACAGACCACGGTCCGCACTTCCGCCTCTACTCTCTTAAATGTTTCGCATCCTGTCTGTGACCAGTACTAGGTTTTAAGTGCCTTCGTTGACAGGACTCATGTCTTATTCAAGTTACTTACTTCTTTTATCCCAGTGATTTGTATAAGAGGGAAATTCAGTAAGTTTAGTACAGTGATCTTCACAGAGTAGAAATTCAACAACTGCTAAATTACTTTTTAAAAACCATGGTTTTCCTATTTTCTGTATTCTTAGATCTTTGCAAATATCTTTTAAGTTTTCCAATATTCTAGTAAAAATTTGACAGAGGGTAATACAATCCATTTTATACCTCCATTTCTACATCCCTTTCAATATTACAGAAGTGATCCTAAGGCAGGCAGAAGCACCCAATGCTTGGAATCATTAAAAAAATTACAAGTTTAGTTTCCATCTTATGAGCCCTTCTAACTTACCAGGCACTGCTAAGCAGCTTCTCTGCCTTAAGTCTGCAAAGTGGTTAAAAGCACAGACTCAAAAACCAGGGCTGGGCTTGGACTCTGCTCCCTACCATTTACTAGCTGTGATTCCATAGGCAATTATCTGACCTCCTTGTGTTTTGGGCTCACAGTAGGTATAATGTATGTTTTGGCTTTTATTAGCTTATTCAATGTTTCTAAAAATCACCCGTTAAAACCAATTTCTCTCTTTTTAAATTAATTTTTAAAATAAAGCAGAATGTGGTGTTTTGGAAATTCCTTCAAAAGTAATACACTTCCACTTTTTAAACTATTCACAAAAAAATTAGCTTAGACATCAGAGTTATTTTTCTCCTGTGTCTGATACCACAATGGATTTTTAGTGTAATGATCATCATTAAATACACAAATAAATAGTGCTTCAATAAAGGTGAAATAGCACCAGTAACAAACAGAGGCTTTACCCCCGGAAACCTCATTGTAAGGCAGACACAGAGCTGAGAAAGCGTAAATGCCAGACCCACAGTTCAGACCCAACTCAGCTGATGGTGAGGCCACGCGAAGGCGTGGGTCTTCACTTCTGAGGCTGATCGCTCACTTCTGTTTAGGCATGAAAGAATCAGAAGCAATTTTGAGCCTCTTTTGTCGACACACCAGGAAAGCTTCTTAGAAAAAAACGTTTTAAGTAGCTATTTCCAAGTAAAAATGTGTAATAAGAAAAGCAGGAAATTGCAAAATGATACCATGAAATTCCTTAATCACAGGAATTTCCTATGTAATCTGATGGTACAGACCAGCCCCAGGCTAGCATTAGACAGTATTAAGACTTCCTAATGCATTCGTTTTGGCTCTACAATACGCTACTTAGGGAAACCAGGAGTCTGTCGTCCACGTAAACCCCATCAACGTAGAGCCACTGTGTTATCCACTCAAGGTGAATCGACCTGTTGATTGAAAAGGGGGAAATGTGAAAGTAATGTGCCTCTGAAATGACCAAGCATGTAATTTAGGTAACCGAGTCCACGGGTTATCTCTCTGACTTCAGTAGAAAAAGCTTGAATTAAGGAAGCCACACTTGGTGGACAAACTGACGATAAGCCCGGCCGCAGTGCGTAACCCACAGAACCTGCCATGGGTGCACTTCTGGTTTAGGATCACAGGAAGGCACACGGAGTCCCTTTGGAAACTCGAGTCACGCTGAGGGCACTGAGGACTGTCAGAGCTTCTGTCAAGGGCTGCAGCTGGCACTGATGGAACTATGAGGGACGCCTGGACAGAGGAGAGTAAACCACTTCAGGGTTAAGTAACAGTTCTTGCCTCTCAGCATCCTGATCTTCCTTATCTGCCAGACAAGTCAGCTGATGACTGATAATCCTCAGCGACCAAAAATATTCTGACTTCCCTTTTCCCTTAGGTCAGTAGTCCTCAAATCTTAGTGCTCAAAAATCAGTAAGTGGTTGGTAAAGTGCAGGATCCCTTTAAGGTTCAGTAGGGCTGGGGTGGGGCCAGGAATCAGGCTTCTTAAGAAGCCCCTCAGGTGATTCTGTTGAGAGTGGTTTTCAGCCTATATTTTAAGAAAGTCTTCCCTGTGTGGTGATTGCTGGGGGGGGCGGGGGGGTGGAGGGTATAAAGGGACTAAATGGCAATGGGAAAATGTAGTAAGGATTATATATTTTAATTCTGAAAAAATATAAATGAATAAAAAAAAAGTCTTCCCTGATTACTGTGTGGGATTGCCTGATCAATTGATCCTTGATGTAAGGTGAAATGTAACAGGATTAAGGAAGCTTTAAAAAAGCAGAAAGAAGACTTTCTGGGACAATCTGAGCCAAAGAGAAAGGTCACAGTGGCCAGCTGATTTGCCCAGGTGATCGATACCTCTAGATGTCCGGTGCTGTGGGGAGGCTGTGGGTGGAGGGGTACAGTGGGAAACACTGCAATTGGAGGAGGCAGTTATGTTCTTCAGAGAAGCTCTGTTGTAAATGTCCTCTGTTTTGCATCCAAATCTTAGCTCCTGTGTTATCCACATGGTCATCATATATAAATAAAAAGCTCCTGGTATTCTGCAAGCAAAATTCCACTCTCTTAAGTTTCCCCCAGGAACTTCCAAAAGGCTAAAATTCCTGAGATGGGGTTCCTGGAACCAATAACACCTTCAACATTGATTTCATAAGAGCAACATCAAGTAGAAATGAGATCTTGTTCATAATGTGCAAATCTTGCCATTAAACATTTGTAGTTTCACAGGGAATTTCCCCTTTGGTTATACAGCAGTGAGACAGTTTTTCTTGTGTGTTAAGTAAAAACATTTGCATCATCTCACTTTCCTGGCTCTAGCTCTATGACAGATATTTAGCAAAAGCAAATAAAACCTTACCACATTTTCTTTTAGTAATTAAAGACCTGTTAAGTGTCAATTTAGAAAACTTTTTGGACTCCTGTCTAAACTCTCAAGACACACTCATTTAAACTGAAAGCAGATGCTTGCCTCGAAAAAGTATTGACATTTTGGGAGAATTTAGGAAATGCCAGTAACAGAAATAAATGGATTTGGCAATGTACTTGGCAGTAATAAAATTTCCCATTAACCACAGTGTGAACTTGGAGTGCTAGGCAGATTTTTAAATTTCTTTGTCTTTGTCAGGGTATTTGTTGTTGTTGGATCCCAAAAATGATGTCTTTCACAAAGGAAAAGGGGTATGTTCTTTTTTTTTTTTTTAACATGGTGGTGGAGAGAAGGGAGTGGCGGACAGACTTTCCTAGCTCTTCTGAAAAGCTGAATCGTGAAAGTCAAATTGTAAACATATGATTGAGACGACCTTCTCGCAGCACACGTTTTTCTGTGGCTCTACTCTATTTCCTGTACAGCAAATTTAAAAAGATTGGATTATCCTCTGTGTGGCCTCTTTAATGATCGTGTTTACTGAGCTCATTTCTGGGCAACGTGAAGGCTATATTCCATCTAGTTCAGCAGCCTCCACCCTAGTTTTTCTGGTTGCCTTTTCACAGAAGCTGCACAGAACTAATTGTCTGGAGGACTGATTCGTATTATGTGGTGGAAAAGAATGAATTTTTTCTTGAACGCCAAACCCACACTCAATATAGTTGGCGTTAAATAGACCATCTGCCCTCCCCACCATAGAGGGTTTGCGGATCGGATTTAGGTCACTGTGGAGACAACGGAAGGTAGCTGGGGTGCCCACCCTGTGTGGTGTGAGTGGTCAAACTTCGACTGTTTTGAACACCTGCCTCCGCCACTGAAAACTGAGGAAATGGAATGACAGGTCCTGACGCTGTCTGGTCACCGAGCAGCAGACACGGAGACACGGCTCCTGTGAAGACCTCCTGTAGGGGCTGCCACGAAGTAGGCTGGGAGAAAGGTTCCTCCTGAGTCCCCTCCGTCCTCGCTCCTCTGAATGGCTGTTGATGTCTTTATCGTCAGCTCAGACAGGTCACTGTCCTGAAGCCTGGCATCAGGACCCTTGTCCCATGATGGCCTTGCCCTGCCAAGGTGGGCGGGGAGCGAGTGGAGGAATGGCCCAAGCCACTACCACCCCAAGGTGCAGGCAAATATTTAAGTTAAACCTTTCAGTGATTTGAAGGAAAGCACAGAAACAATGCTCCCAGGGTGGGACCTGGAGGAGAAGGCAGCTGAGAGAAGCTGATTCAGCCAGGACTTATTTATCCCTCCGAGGAAGGGCCACAGCTGGATGCACAGCCCTGGGTTTAGGCTCAGGCTGGGAGCGGTCTGAATCCCAACTCTGCCCTCCCCTGCTATGTGACGTGGGTTAGACGCTCCATCTCCATAAGCCTCAGTGGCTGAATCTGTGAAATGTGCATGTTAATCTCTCCCTCTCCAGCTTCCCGTGAGGGTGAAATAAATACACAGGAGCAGTGTGCTTAGCAGAGCATCTGGCACATGGGACGGCGCAGGAAACGAGAGCTCCACTGGCTTGTTCCCTACCCTCCACCCAGGGTCCCACCCAGAATTTCTACCGGAAGTTGCACTAGTCAATTTCTCAGCAAAGGCACGATGCTGTTCAAATGCAAGTGTTGCCTCTGAAAAGAAAGGGGACTTCTAGTTCCTTTCTGGTCATCTACTAACACTTCAGTTAAGAGATGGGCAACTTGGAGTCCTCATTAGAACCACAGATTCTCCCGTCCCTCATTTAGAAGAGGAACAAATGAAGCCTCAAGGTGCTTGAATACTGCTCCAAGAGCTGTTCAACTGCAGGGGTAGAAAATGTATTAGCTCCTTCTCATTCATAATTCATTGTATTCTAACAACTTGGGCTTCAGATTAGAAGTGAGAAATTATGTCCCTGGGCTAGTAAGAATTAATAATCACTAAAACTTATTTCATCTTTATTGGGGGCTAGGTCCTGTTAAGTACTTCCATTCATTCTGTGTTGAGTACTCATGAAGGAGGCAGTTATTACTGTTATTTCCAGTTTATGAATGAGTAATTGGAGGCACCGCAAAACACGATCGTTTTCCTAGGTTGCAGACTACTCCAGGATAGAGCTGAGACCCCGACTCACTAAGCTCTGCAGCTCCTGGTCTCTGAGGCTGGCCTGACGCCCAGCTGGACAGAGGGAAAGCACTGGCTCTAGACATCCCGCCTCACGGCTTACTGCCCGTGACCCCATCTCCCTGTGTGCCCACCTGTAACAGGGGAGTGATGGGGGTAGCCCTGCACAAGCCCCAAGAGGGCAGGTTCTGGAGCCACGAGGAAGCACTCCACATCTGTCATTCAAGAGTCAGTTACTATTGTTCCTGTCACTTGCAGGAGAGGCAGCAGAAAGGCTGAGGGCAGTGAGGCTGGCAAGGCTGCCAGCAGACAGGTGGCACTGCAGGACACATGAAGTAGGACAGTCCCACGCTGGGCCTGCTGGAGAGAGTGGAACAGGGGAGGGAGGCTGGCAGAACTGGTGAGGAGTCACAAAGAAGGAAGGGAGCCTTAAGGGTGGCTTCACTTTCCCACAGGGCTTCCCAGACAGGGCTGCGGGCCACGGGCAGCACAGCAAGCCTGCACTGCCTCTTTCTGTCCTTTGAAGTTCTCTTTCTGGGCTTTTAGAGCATTTTTAGATTTGCATATCTTTCAGTAATCTCTAACCACTTATATTCCAAATTAACCTCTGTATCAGGGCAAAGCTGATCTTCTACAGGATTTAAGATAAAAAAGTTGAGGTGCCTGATCCCCTGAAGTGAGACAATATGTCCAAGAAGAAATTTCCAATGATTACCCTCATTTCTTTTTAAATTGAATTGTATCCTCTTTAAGTACACTCCAAGTTAAGAGTTGTTCCAAGTTATTCCCCAGCACAGGAGCTTAAGGGAACTACATGGCAAATGAATCCAGGACAGATGATGAGGTTTACGGAGGTGGAAAAGTTCTTTCCAGGGCAAAGGGGACTGCTGAAAACTCCAGTCCTCCACAAAGCAGGCCAGCCTTTTCAATGACACCGTCTCAGATATTTATGCAAGGAGAAAAAATGATGACATCCCAGTTTCTTCAAGGGAAGGGAAACAAAGCCAGCGGTGCCTGAGAGCTTGCTTTCTCTCTCGGTGCTTCCTGTGCAGAGCCGACTTCTGGCCTCTACTGTGTTCATTGCAGCCATCAGGGCAAAAGAAAGGATTGAGAAAAGGGACCTTGCTGACTGCACTATGGATTTAAAACAATTTACCTGTGCCTAATATATTAGTAAACACAGCCTAAATGAGTAGAGTTTTGGTGAAGGAGAGGTACTTACAAAAATACTTTCACAATTAGCAATCTGTTTATATACAAATAACTCTAAAATCTTGAGGAAGTAGGTAAACATTCTCATCATTTCCCAGATAATTCAGTTTTGTAAGACATTGAATATAAAAATGCAAGTAAAACAGAGATCAGATGAACTAGAAGAGTTCTCACTTTAAAACCTTTGCCATATTTTTCTCAAATGTACTTTGCAAGTTAGTGTTTCTCATAAACTGACAAGTGCTCGGTCGGCTCAGCATCTGCGTTCACACACTGTGGGGGAATAGGACGAAAGGAGGACGAAAGTGGCAGGATCGTGGAAAGTCTTGAATGCCTTGGTGTGTGGACTCTATGTGTGTCTGTAATGGATGGATAATGAATTTCTCAGGTGCTCCCAAATTCAAAGGTAGGGTGGAAGAAGAACAGATATTGGAAGCAGAAGAGAAAAATAATATGTTGTAATATAACAACAAGATAAAGAGCTTCAAAAGCAGTGGAAGGTGGTCAACAGTGTCATATTCTTCACTTTAGAGAAATCAAGGGGAGTGAGAGCTGAGAGAGCCTTCGAATCTCAGAGTTGATGAGCAAGACAGCAACTCCACTGGAATGTCAAAAGGACGGGTGGGAGGAAGAAGGACCATGTGTTACCCATTCCTCCCGTCAATTTGACCAGGGAAAGGAAGGACTTAGGGGAACAATTAGAGGGAGTAACTAAACTGAGAAAGAGTCCCTCGGGGTCAGGAAAGGGGTCAGATGTCTGTGGAATGGGAAGAATCTGAAGACCTGAGAGAGGACCCAGATAATGGATGGGGGGACGGGGAAGAAACAGCATCAAGAACATATGAGGCTTTTACACTAATGAGTAATCAGGGCTGAAATAAAAAAGACCGCTGACACCAAATGTTAGGGTGCTCACCATCGTTGGAGTGAAACGTGGTACGATTACTCCAAAGAAATGTTTGGCAGTTTCTCAAAACAGTAAAGATACAATTACCTACAATTCCACTCCTAGACAGTTACCCAAAAATAAACATACGAAGACTGGGATGTGAAGATTCACAACTTGAATATTCATAATAACTCAAACATATAAACAAACCAAGTATCTACCCATGGAAAATAACAAATTACCTATTTATACAAGGGGATATGTATAATTATACAAATTTTAAAATTTATACTAGTCAGTAAAAAAGATAACATAATAACATGGATAAGACTGAAAAATTATGCTAAGCAAAATTATTCAGAGCAAAAAAGTCCATAGTAAATGATCACCTGTAAAAGGGGAAAGATTTATGCAATCTGAAGAGAAACCAGAGTACTGATCCCCTGTAAATGAAGTTCTAAAACAGGCTACACTACTTTATGGGGAAATAATATCAGAACAACAATGTCCTCATGACAGGTGGGGGGGGAGGCGTGGAAATTACTCAAGAGAAGTATGAAGGGTGTTTTCTGGAGTGATGAAATTATTCTATGTGCTATTTTGGGGGTAACTACAAGCGTATGTAAAATGTCAAAACTCATTACTTGAGATTTGTGCATTTTTTGCATGCTAATTATGCATCAATTAAAAAAAAACCCACAGACACAGGTTTGAACAGGTGCCTTATGAGAAAGGCAATGCAATTCTTTCTTCCAAAGAACTGAAGAAGAGGCAGTCTGAGAATGCAGGAAATTTTGAGTAGGCAGAAAGGAGGCTGCAAAAAATTCACTCTAAATGACTTGAAGGCTGTTAGTATGCCATCTTCTGGGTATGTGTGTGGGCAATGAGGTGAGGAACAAGGATATAGGAAATACACATTAGGAAGACAGGAAATACTTGAGACATATAATAAGGCCAGAAAAGATGCATCTCTAGCAGCTCCACCTCCCACCCTACCCTGTTTATTTTCCCCCCAATGGCTGTCTTCAGAGTTTTTTGCAAGAGTCCCATTTACCTCAGATTTTTTTTTTAATTTCCAGCATGTGCTAGATTAGATGAAAGTCTAGGGTGTACATATTTTTTTCTAAAAAAAATTTTTATTGATTATGCCATTATAGTTGTCCCATTTCCCCCTCCACCCTGCATACCCCCTGCCCCTACATTCCCCCGTTTAGTTCATGTCCATGTGTCATAAGTTCTTTAGCTTCTACATTTCCCACACTACTCTTGCATTCCCCCTATTTTCTCCCCACCATCTATGCTACTTATTCTCTGTACCTTCTCCCACCCTCTCCTCCTCCCATTCCCCTGTTGCTAACCCTCCATGTGATCTCCATTTCTGTGGTTCTGTTCTTGTTCTAGCTGTCTACTTAGTTTGCTTTTGTTTTAGGTGTGGTTGTTAATAACTGTGAGTTTGGTGTCCTTTCACTGTTCACCTTTTTTATCTTCTTTTTTCTTAGATAAGCCCCTTTAACATTTCATATAATAAGAGCTTGGTGATGATGAACTCCTTGCACTTGACCTTATCTGAGAAGCACTTTATCTGCCCTTCCATTCTAAATGAAAGCTTTGCTGGATAGAGCAATCTTGGATGTAGGTCCTTGTCTTTCATGACTTGGAATACTTCTTTCCAGCCCCTTCTTGCCTGTAAGGTCTCTTTTGAGAAACCAGCTGACAGTCTGATGGGAACTCCTTTGTAGCTGACTGTCCCCTTATCTCTTGCTGCTTCTAGGATTCTCTTCTTCATTTTAATCTTGGCTAATGTAATTATGATGTGCCTTGATGTGTTCCTCCTTGGGTCCAACTTCTTTGGAACTCTCTGAGCTTCCTGGACTTCCTGGAAGTCTGTTTCTTTTGCCAGGTTGGGGAAGTTCGCCTTTATTATTTGTTCAAATAAGTTTTCTACTTGTTGCTCTTCCTCTCCCCCTTCTGGTAACCCTATAATTTGGATGTTGGAATGTTTAAAAATGTCCTGGAGGTTCCTAAGCCTCTCCTCATTTTTTTTGAATCTTGTTTCTTCATTCTTTTCTAGTTGGTTGTTTCTTTCTTTCTCCTGTTCCACTCCATTGATTTGAGTCCCAGTTTTCTTTCCATCACTATTGGTTCCCTGTGCATTTTCTTTCATTTCACCTGGTGTAGCCTTCATTTTTTAAAAATCTAATTTGTGACCAAAATCCACCAGTTCTGTGAGCATCCTGATCAGCAGTATTTTGAACTGTGCACCTGATAGGTTGGCTATCTATTGGTCACTTAAAACTATTGGCTCTGGGGCTTTGATTTGTTCTTCTGTTTGAGCCATAATTTTTTGGTCTGGTCACACCTATTACATATGAGGGGCAGAGCCTTAGGTGTTCATCAGGGCAGGGCAACCCAGTTGCTGGGTTGTGACACTGTATGTAGGGGCAGGGTCCAAGAGGGAGCAATGGCGCTTGCTCCACTCTCTCTTTAATTTCAGTCCCTTCTGCTGCTTCCCACAAGCAAATTGGGCCCTTTTGGTGCTGGTTCCCGGGTGGGTTGGCTTGTGTAGGCTTTAGGACCCTGTGGGTCTCTCCAATGGATTCTTCTGTGAGGGTAGGAGTCTCTCCCAGCATCTCAACCCCTGTAAGTTTTTTCAGTTGGTGCTTTTAGTCTTTATTTCCCGTCTCTGGGGCCCTGGGTTGCGTGGTCTGTTTCACTGCCCGTTTTTGCCTGGTTTATCTGTGCGCGAATGTGTATCTGCGGTCAGCCAACCACCTTGCACGCCTCCCTGGGTTTGCTCATTTCCTCCCCACGCCCTGTCTGCTGGCCAGCACTTTTTCCTGCCAGGATTCTTCTGCCAGCTGCCCACTCCGCCCCTCTTACCAGTCTGGATGAATGGTTACTTGTTGTCGGACTTCGGTACAGTTCAATTTTCTGTCTGTTCTGGTTGTGTTTTTGTTTCTAAATCTTTGTTGTCCTTAAATTTGGTTGTGCAAGGAGGTACAGCATTTCCACCTACACCTCCATCTTGGCCAGAAGTCCTTAGGGTGTACATTCTTGATAGAGGTGAAAACTGCTTCTTAGTAAAAAATCATCTTAGATGTTACAATGATGTGTGGTCTCCCAATGCTCAACCTCACCTAACAAATCTTATTACTGAGTTTTAAATTGGGGTTGGAGGTGATTTTAAAAAATGATTCAAAAGGGTGAGGTGATAATAAAAAATGGTGAGAAATGCTATTCTAGGGAAAGCAAAAGTCAAGCAATGGGAGAACCTTAGGTTGGGGCTCTAGTCAGGCAAATAAATGATGGTTAAGGTGTGAAGGAGTATAAGTTGATGTCACATTCAAAACTAAAATAGATCAGATAAATTAGAGATAGGCTGTAAACTATGAACATGAACAGAGAACAGAGATTCTAATGATGGTGAAGTACAGGGCCAGAGGAAGACAACTGAGCTAGAAAGTGGCAGGTCATAAATCATCACTCTGTCAATAGGTCAGTAGGAGTGACAGAGAGCAGGATGGGAAGGTGGGCGGGAGTAAGAGTTTAAGGTCAAAAAGGAACATTTCAGAATTCAGGTATTAAAGAATGCAGAGGTCTGCACAATTAAAACCCCCACGGCATGGCCATTTGGTGAGTGCCCACGGCAGAGCGGACTGAAGGGCCCTGGAATGCGGGCAGCAGAGGAAGCAGGTGATGAATGTAATTTCTGTATTTGCTAAAAATGGCAGCAGGGGGTGGGAGCAAGAGAAAGTTATTGCTCTGGTGCTCAAGCCCCGGAGGAGGAGGGGATAGTGTCCAGAAGACTGTGAGATGGCAGCAATGAGGATGGAGATGGTGTGAGGGAGATGCTAGACTGGGCTTCTAAAGAGCTGGGGGAAGGAGACCCAGGGAGACAGACAGGCGTGAGCTGAATGAAGATGAAGGGGAAGAACTGTGATGGGGTTGAGACTACACATAAGTGAAGGAAACCTGCAGACTAATAGGTCACCATGGGGGTGGGGAGAAGCATTTCACTCCAAGGAGAGAATGCATAACTTGTCCCCTCAAAGTTGAAATCCTAATGCGGTGGGAAGAACCCGAACATGTTTTTCTTTATACAATGGGGTGGCATTTTGGATTCTCTGGGGCTTTGGTTAGTAAGTAGAGAAGGAGAAAACTACTATCTTGAGCGCATAAAGTTTGTTTTTACAAAATAAAACATGGTGTGGCTAGTATCAAAGCTATAAGAACATTTATCACTAACATTTAGGTTTATTTCAAAGACAATGGTTATGCTTTCCGGGTTCTTCTATTCTCTAGATATTCAATTTCCTAAAGGATAGTACTAAAGAAAACGAAATGTATGCTGTTATCAAATTCATCTTCTATGCAGTTTAATTATTAGACATTCTATTTCATTTTCTTCTGAGTTTCGATAAGATTTATTATAAGTCCCAGGGAACACCTATAGCTTACCATATGAATGGAAGGTACTTTTTGAATGAGGGACGTATAATGCGATTCTTTAAGAGGTTATCTTCATATTCTGGTTCAAACACCAGGCGCTATTTTACAGATACAGAAAGCAGTCACGGAAATATTTTCTCATACCCTAAATTTAAATATTCTATTATATTCTTTTGAGCCATCAGGAACTTTTGCTCTTTTCATTCATAAAAAGTTTATGCTAATATTGTCTATTTCCTTTTACAAGTTAGGCTCCAAGCAAGGCCAACAATAATATAAATTAAGAATACTGGCATGGAAAGTTGTCCCTTATCAATCTGTCCCATGGACTCGTGGGACAGATTTATCAATCTGTAAACATACTACATGGACTTGTGACAGATTAGAGTCCAGTAAAGGGTCTTGAAAGAGGCCAGATGTATTTGGTTAGCAGTCAGTGAAGCCTACTCCTGCAAGCAGATCCGAAGCTGCCTGTCATAAAACTCCAAAATTTCAGTAAAATTTGTCCTCAGCACTGTAAAATTTCTAAGATTCTCTGAAAGAAACACATCTTATTTAGAACTTCTGGTTCACATTGCTCTCAAAGTCAAGGGCACTAATTAAGGTCTGTGCTGTCCAGTACTGTACCCACTAACCACATGTGGCTGTTGAGTTCTTGAAATATAAGTAGTTTGAGATGTCCTGTAAGTGTAAAATATATACTGGGTTTCAACAATTAATTACAAAAAAGAATGTATACTATCTCATTCATATTTTACATGTTCAATTGTAAATTTAATTTTTAAGATCAATAACATGTTAAAATGACAATATTTTGGATATACTAGGATAAAATAAAACATATTATTAAGATTAATTTTCCCTGTTTTATGTTATGAAGTACAGCCACCTGAAAATTTTAAATTACAAATTCTGGCTCCTATTTCCGTTGGGCAGTGCTGCTTTAGGGTGCACCCAAGTTCAGGTGAGCCACAAGGGGGCAGTGGAGTGCAGTGATACAGAGTGAGGGGACTGGGCCAGACAGATTCAGGTTCAATTCCCCAGTCTTCTATTTCTTCCCTAAGCACCTTGCTACTCCAGTCTACACTGCTCATATCTACAGAGATATCTTGAGTTCTTAGAATGAGCATTAATTTCTGTATCACAAGAAAGGGCACAATTTTTAAAAAGATTTTATTTATTTATTTATCTTTAGAGGGGAAGGAGAGAGGGAGAGAAACATCAATGTATGGTTGCCTTTTGTACGTCCCCTGCTGGTAGTTGGCCTGCAAGGAACCGGTCTGCAACCCAGGCACGTGCCCTGACTGGGAATCGAACCGCGATCGTCTGGTTCACAGGCCCGCGCTCAATCCATTGAGCTATGCCAGGGAGGGCAAGAAAGGGCGCAATTTTTAACAGCTGCCTAGCCATAGCCTGTGTGGCTCAGTTGGTTGGAGCATCATTCTGCAAACCAAAAGACTGAAGGTTTGATTCCCGATCGGGTCACATACTCAGGCTGCAGGTTTGGTCTCCAGTCGGAGAACATACATACGGGAGGCAACCGATCGATGTTTCTCCCATGGCTGTTTCCCTCTCTCTCCCCTTTTCTTCCCCTTCTCTATAAAATCAACAAGCATGCCCTTGGTGAGGATTAAAAAAAAAGCTGCCTAATGAGAAATAAATGTAATATGAATCTTGAATAAATAGTAAAATGGATCATACCAAACCAAATTTATAATATTCTTTCTTTTTTTTTTTTCGCCTTTGAGTCATTGCTACCTAGCAGAAAAATACTAAGGAAAGCAAAAGTACAACTTGGCATTATCCCAATGTGGATGGGCTCTGCTGTTTGGTGAGCCGCCTCTCCCCGCTAGGGAGGGGTACAGTGGAAACCACCTTTCTGGTTTGCTTAAGGAAAACAGGAAGGACCTTTCTCTCCAAAGGCAATCATATACCATTAAATAGCTAAATATTAGATAATTTTTGGGCATAAGAGTTACTTGAGCAGCAGAGGTAGTGGGACATGAACAGGATGAAAGTCCAAGGGCAGGAATTCAATCTTGGGTCTACCTCAGCCTAAACCAAGGTCAGAAGAAATCTCCAGATCTTGGTTTTCTCATCTGTAAAATGGGGATGAAGATAATAATACCTTTCACAGGAGTTTGTTTTGAAGATTAAACAATGGATACAAAAAACACATCTGTAAACTGGAAAGCATTACATAAATGTTAGCGGTTATGATCATTTTCTTCTACTGGATTCCGAGAATAATCGACATAGATGTGGCCACTTTGCTCCCTGGTATAATGTGAAAGCACAGCAGGTGAACAGGGGTGGCTTTGCACAGATAACTAGCTGGGACCTGGACTTGGTCCCATCACTGGGAAGGTCTCATTACAAGAGCACTCAGAATGCTACTGTCCTATACAAATGTAACTCACTGTTGCTGGTTTGGGTGACAATCAAGAGCTGATTTTACTGAAAGAGAAGAAGTCCTCTGTCGGGGTATCCAGGAGTCCCTCCTGCTGTGAAAAGCAGTCATCGCCATGCTCCAGAAAATATTTCCTGGTACTTTTAACCCACATATACTAATTCAAGATAATAGTCAGTGGCAATCAGAGGAGAATTGAAAAAGGAAGGTTAGAGTGTTCCTCTCTTGTTCAGGTCTTGACCAGATGAAATTTTAACAGATTTCTGCCATCATTTTCAAATCGAGACACATTCAGCCCATTATGATAATCATAACGGCAGTATATCGCTCCTAACAAGAAAAAGCACTTTATATACAGGCCATTGAGGCTCAATTTCTACATCCTCACGTAGATGAGGATGAAGAAAATCCTCACCTACATGATTTTTGAAATCAGTATTATATTACCCATGGATGCTCCCATCCACATAGTGGGTAGGCTTTCACCCAGATGTGAAGTTATTTGGGCTCTAAGTTAGAACACATACAGCTGTATTGTAATGATGACTTTAAAAAAGAGTCCTTAGCTTATAAACTTAGAAGTTTATAAACTAAGAGCTTATAAAAAGAGTCAAGTAAAAACACCCTATAACTAGTTATCGACAATTAGAACTCATTCCCCCGCAACATTTGATTTCTCCTTTTTTAAGGGATCGTCTTAGTGGCAACATCTATATGTATAAGGAATATTTAAGAAGTAAACATGAAGGTGAAGCAGGCGCATCACCCAAGTTACCGAGGCGGTTAGGGCAATCCTGGTAGGGAGACGACAGAAGAACACAGCACGTTAGCCTCAAAGGTACTGAACGTGCTCTCTAGAGGGTTAGAGGCACGGAAGCCAATTCAGCGTGTGTGTAGGTTGTCAGATCCTCACAAGTACAGATAAATACATCACTGCAACCTGATTCCAGCCATATTTTTACCTTTCAATGTCCACTTGTAATGTTTTCAACCTATTTTTTAAGTCCAGAAGCTAAATTATCACAGCCAGCATCATCACCAACATTCCGTGCCTAGACTTCTTATTAATAAAAGTACAAGATGCAAAAGCCCCCCTTTGTGTTAGTCTTCTGCGACACCAATGGCACTATTAACCTTTTACAGGGCAGTGAGTGAAAAGCCATCATCAGCGATCATGCCCAAGAGGCCTTCCTTAGAGAGTTACTCTACTCATTACTAATTCCAGGCACGCCTCCCTTTGTTTCTTACCTACAGCACAAACCAGGAAGAGCTGTGGTTAGGACATTTGGTTACACCTGCAGAGCAGACTGCTTTTCCTACACCAGCACTCTTCCCAAGTATATTCACGGAGGACTTGGGAAATGCCCTACCAAAAAAAGATTGACTTGGAAAATGCTGTGTTCCATAGTCCCTGCTTGCGGATTCACAGGGCCTTTAGCATATTAGAAATTCTTGCAGTACAGGAACTATCTTCAGTTTTTCATTCAGCATTTCCTGAGTTTATCTGACCCTGTAATCCTTCTCTAATTCCACCTCTCTGCAGATACTATGAACATCTCCCAGAGCTAATACTTCCAGAAAGACATTCTGGAAAATACTCTTCTTGACTGATAAGGGGTAGAAGTAATCAGATGAATACTAAATCTTCTCAAAGCTTGATATCCCTAATTCCTCTACTCTTGGAAAACGACACAACAGCATAATGGAGTAATTTCCGGGAATCACAGGGCCACCCGATGAAAGGCCCACATGCCACTTACTTAAGGAGATTCCCGAGATTGAACAGAGCGCGGTTGTGCTGCGGGTTGAGCTGGAGAGCCCTCTGATAGTACATCTGTGCCTCTGCCGTGTTTCTTGTCAGCGTTCCAAGGTTGTTCAGGGCACTCGCATGGCGTGGATACAACCTGGAAAATTTGAAATATGAAAGCATGATTGTTCAAAACGTTTAAGTTAGACACAGTTTGCTTGTCCTACCCTCCCTCTCCCCCAGCTTTGCCACAAGCAAGTGAAACAATGAATTCTTTACTTTAATGGTATGTCTATGTCAAGCTTTTAAAATCCAATTCTACTGAGATATAATTGGCACAAGCACTGTATAAGTTTCAGCTATCCAGTATAACAAGTTGACTTACATATACTGTGACATGACCACCGTGATATGTTTAGTTAACATCCATCATCTCATATAGACACAAAAGAAAAAGATATTTCTTTCTTGTGAAGAGAGCTGTTAGATCCACTCACTTAACAACTTTCATATGTGCCATACAGCAGTATTAGCTATAGTCATCTCTAATACTCATTTATCTTATTACTACTACAAGCTTGTAACTTTTGACCACCTTCATCCAATACCCCAACTATGGTAGCCACAAATCTGATATCCTTTTCTATAGGTTTTTAAAAACATTTTACATGTAGGTGAGATCACACAGTATGCTAAGCCCTCATTTAACACTGCCAATAGGTTCTTCGATATTAAGTGAACTGATTATAATAAAACCAATTTTACCATTGAATAATTGCTGTAAAAGAGGTAAGCTCCTAAGGTATCTCATTAACATTATAACTAAACCTCATTGACTGAAATGGTGCTATGCAAGGACCTGCTGTATTTGTTTTTCTCTGTCGGACTTATTTCACTTAGCATAGTGTCATGTTTTCACAAACTGCAGGATTTCCTTCTTTTTTTAATGGGTGAATAGTATTGCATTTTAATGGATGGATAGTATACACACCATAATTCTTTAAATATGTGTTCTTTTTCCATATTTTGGCTTTGTAAATAGTGCTGCTATAAATATGGGATTGCGGATGGCTCTCTGACATAGGGTTCTCATTTCCTTTGGCTATATCCCAACAGTTGAAATTGCTGAGTCACACAGTAGTTCTATGTTTATTTTTTTGAGAAATCCCCATACTATTTTTCAGAAGGGCTGCACTAATTTATATTCCCTTTTCTCCACATCCTTACCAACACTTGTTATTTCTTTATTGTTTTTTGAATACTAATCATTCTGGGTTTCAGGTCAAGATGGCAGCGTAGGTAAATGCAGTTCTCGCCTCAGCCCATAACCACATCAAAACTACAACCCAACTATAGAACAATCGTCATTCAGAACCACCTAAAATCTAGCTGAACAGAAGGCCTACAACTAAGTATGTAAAGAAGAAGCCACATCCAGACAGGTAGGAGAAGTGGAGACATGGAACAGGCTGGTCCCACACTCCTGTGTGGCAGATAAAAACTGGGAGTGGTATCCAGGCTTAAGAGGTCCCTGCTAAGGAGCAACGGGTCCCAGCCCAACACCAGTTCCCTCAGCCCAAGATTCCAGTGTCAGGAAGATAAGTCCCCATAATTTTTGGCTGTAAAATTCAGCATATATTGTGAATGAGTAAGACAGAGGGCTTCTAGATCCCCACACATCCCTCTTAAAAGACCCACACATGGACTTAATGTATTTTGTCATGTATAATGTACACTTTTTTGTCCAAATTTTTTAGGGAAAAATAAGAATGCACAGTATACATGGGTATAATGATTACGTACCATGGGTATAACAATGGGGTATAATAATCCCGTACATAATACACACAAAACATTGGTGCACATTATATATGGCAAAATATGGTACCTGGACTCACTCTGAGCTCCAGTGCTGGGGCAGCAGCTTGAAAGGCACCAGAGACTTATAGGGAGGGACTGAAGTGCTGGCCTGATCAGGGTGAGAGCTGAAGGGGCATACTAAAGTCCTAGCTGCTGAGCCCTCCCCACACAGCACCAGCAGGCGGGCACCATATCTGAGTCTCCATCAATCTGGCTAACACTTTTTGTCCTCTGCCCTGAAGATTCCCTGAGAAGCCACCCCACCCAATTTGTGGGTGCACCCAAGCTATTTCCAGTGGCTTTTCCAGACAAATGGCTTGTCTTGGCTCATGCTTTGGACTTTCCTAAAATATCTCAAACAAGCAGCATCTGGCCTCAGTGTGCCCCATACCACTCATGAAGTAGTCCTAGGCCTGGCACAAGTTACAGCCAGCCTTGGTTCACAGGTTGGTCTCTCCTTGATACCTCTAAGTCCGGCACAAATAGCAGCTATCTATATTCAGATTGCAGTGTAGCTCATGCCAGGTAGACAGAGGCAGAACACAGGCAGTGACTGACCTTGGCCTGTACTTCCTGGGAGAAGCCAGAGCCAGCATACCTAGTGGACAGCTTCAGACCACCCTGAAGAACCAGCAAACCAACTCCACAGGTGAGAGACTCAAGGTGTGGACTTAGCAGGTACCAGAGCCCCGACTTAAGTTAAGTCCTGCTCCATGGGGTAGACCCCTGCACAGCTGGTTCTCCTCAGTGGTTACCCAGTCCTTGTAGCTCATCAGCTTGAGGGTAAATCCTTCCCACTGATGTGCCAATAGCAATCAAGGCTCAGCTACAACGGGAGGGTGTACACATCCTACAGGGCTGGAGGTGGTTCATCTGGATTGTCCATCTAGAATGAACACGGAGGCTGTGCCACTGGACCTTGCAGGACCCCACTACATAAAAGGACCCTACTACTAAGCCTGGGAGGTATAGCAACTATACCCAATGCAAAGAAACAGGCTGCCAAAATGAGAAGACAAATAAACACGTCCCAAATGAAAGAACAGAACAAAACTCCAGAAAAAGAATTAAACAAAATTGACATAAGCAATCTACTATATGCAGAGTTCAAAACACTGGTGATAAGGATGCTCAATGAACTTATCGAGAACTTTAACAGTAGAAGAAAAGACACAGAAACCACAGAAAAGAACCAGTCAGAAATGAAGGTTACATTAACTGAAATAAAGAATACATTACAGGGAATCAACAGTGTAGTAGATGAAACAGAGGATCAAGTCAGAAATTTGGAAGGTAAATAGGCAATAAACACAAAATCAGAATAGTAAAAAGAAAAAACAAATCCAAAAAAAGAGGGTTGTGTAAGGAGCTTCCGGGACAACTTAAAGTACATCAACATTCAACATTTGCATCATAGGGGCACTAGAAGGAGAAGAGAGAGGACAAGAAATTGAAAACCTATTTAAAAAAATAATGACAGAAAACTTCCCTAACCTGGTGAAGAAAGTGGACACAGACGTCCAAGAAGCATAGTGAGTCCCAAACAAAATGAACCCAAAGAGGCCTATAAAAAACACTTGATAATTAAAATGCATAAGGTTAAATACAAAGGGAGAATCTTAAAAGCAGCAACAGAAAAGCAGTTAGTTACCTACAAGGGAGCTCCCAGAAGATTGTCAGATGATTTCTCAAAAGAAACTTTGTAGTCCAGAAGGGTTGGCAAGAAATATTCAAAGTGATGAAAAGCAGGCACATACTCCCAAGATTGTTCTACCCAGCAAAGCTATCCTTTAGAATCAAAGGACAGATAAAGAGTTTCCCAGACAAGAAAAAGCAGAGTTCATTGCCACCAAAACAGTATTATATAAAATGTTAAAGGAGGTTTTTAAGAAGAAGAGGAAGAAAAAAATCAAAATCACAAACAATAAAATGGCAATAAATACATATCTATCAACAATTGAATCTAAAAAACAAAACCAAAATAAATGAGCTAACAGAACAGAAATCGACTCATAGATACATAGAACATGTTGATGGGGCATGAGTGAAAAAGATGAAGGGATTAAGAAATGCAAATTGGGTCCTATTGGGTATGGTCTCAGTTGTTTGGAGCATCATTCCATAAACCAAAATGTCACAGCTGGATTCCCAGTCAGAGCACATACTTGGGTTGAGGATTCAGTTCCCAGTCAGGACACGTACAAGAGGCAATCAATTGATGTTTCTCTCTCTCTCTCTTTCTCTCCTTCCCTTCCCCTTTCTCTAAAATCAATGTGTCCTCAGGTAAACATTGAAAAAGCAAAAGACAAGTACAAATTGGAAGTTACAAAATAGTTATGGGGGTGTAAAGTACATATAAAATATAGTCAATAATATTCTAATAACTATGCATGGTGTCAGATGGGTACAAGATTTATTGAAATGATCACTTAGTAAGTTATATAATATATAATCACTGGGCTGTAGCCTCAAAACTAATATACTATTGTGTCAACTGTAACTGAAAAATGAAAAATGATTTTAAAAATATTAGCCATACTAACAGATGCTGAGGTGACATATCATTGTAGTTTTGCTTCCCCTTGATGATTAATAATGTTGAGTATCTTTTCATGCACCTGTTGGCCATCTGTATGTCTTATTTGGAAAAATGTCTATTCACACTCTTTGTCAGTTAATTTAACTGGAGTTTTTTGTTCTTGACTAGTATGGGCACTTTACATATTTGAGGTATTAAATTTTTATCAGATATATGATTTGCAATTATTTTCACACATTCTGAAGTTGTTTTTTTATTTTATCAATGGTTTCCTTTGCTGTGCAGAAGCTTTTTAGTTTTGTATAGTTCTACTCATTTATTTTTACTATTGTTGCCTTTGCTTTTACTGTCAAATCTAAAAAAAAAAAATCGTTGCTAAGACTGGTGTCAGGGAGCTTACAGCCTATGTTCTCTTCTAGAAGTTTTATGGTTTCTGGTCTTACACTTCTTTTTAATTTATTTTGTTAATTTTTGTGTATGGTGTAAAACCGGTTTTTCTGTCCAGTTTCATTCTTTTGCATATACTGTCCGATTTTCCCAACACCATTTATTAAAAAGACTCCTTTTCACATTGTGTATTTTTGGTTTCTTTGTAGTAAATTAATTGACAATAGATGTGTGGGTTTATTTCTGGCCTCTCTATTCTCTTCAATTGATCATTGTGTCTTTTTTTAATAAAACAATACTGTGCTGTTTTGATTACTATAGTTTTGTAATATAGTCTGAAATGGCACAAGATGCCTCCAGCTTTGTTTTTCTTTCTTATGCCAAATCTTAATGGTGAACTATTTTGACAGTTGCAAGCATAGACATAAGGCAGGGAAGGATATATTTGACATTTACTGGCATAAGTAAGTAACTCCCAAACAGTGCGAAGATAAACAGTATGTGAATCTATGAGAGTTAAATAAATTTTAATCCTTTGGAGATTAAAATTACTGTCAATTTGCTTTAATAGAAAATTCTCACTGCCTTGGGTGCTGAGTTTCTGTCCTGGTGGGACCGCTGACCAGCTGCCTCTGCAGTGCCCACTATTTCCAGAAGATGCTGGTGGTTCCTTGGACAAGACATCTTCATAACCACATTTGGAGCATCAGTTAGACCATCACCACTTAGGAAAGGTGGTACATGTTTCCCCATGAAAAAACTTTATCCCCAAATAATCAGCCCTCTTGACTCTCTTTTTCCACTTTATCTGATCTCCCTCTCTTTCTGCACTTTGGTACCACCTGGCCTGATATAGTTCTCATAATAAAAATCCTGATGAACACACACAAAAAAGCACCAAAAGTTAAATAATGCACAATAAAGTGAAAATAATGCTTCTGGTGTTCAAAAGCCAATGTAAAGGACTCGGTATATATCAGTAAACCAAATTTGTGCTGATTAAGGAAGAAAGGGAATAAATTTTTTATCTTTAACTCAAACTATAAAGAAGGCAAATCAGCACAGTGACATAGCTTAGCTGTTTCTGCCACATTTAGAGTGAACACGTTTAGCTGCTAAGAGGTTCACTCCATCTCTGTCACCCGGAGTACTTTGAATAAGCCCGTGGAGCTGGCTTTTAATGTGGAAAAGCCAAGGTAATGGCCAAGTAATAAAAATCGGATCTGTTCTTGTCAAGTCTCTTGACAGTCAAATACCCTCCCACCCTGCTCTGTATGTTCTAAGCAGATCAATTTAATTCTGGGACAGACGGGGCTGCTATTAAAGGGCCAAGAAGACAAGTTGCAGAACTTTTTATTTCGAATCTTTGCTTACCCAGAGCTTCCTAAGTTTATTTTCCTGTGCCATCCTCCCTTCCCTACTCCCTCACTGACCAGCACTGAACATCCCTCAGAACTTCAGAATTCGTGTTTTTAAAAAGATTATTTTGGGTAATGCTTCTCTCGACAGACAAGGAATAGAATCAATTCAAATGAATGTTACGTCCTCTCAAAGCTTAAAAGTTCTAATTATTCACAATGGCTTTGAAGGCTGTAGGAAAAAATATATTATGAGAGAAAGGCGGGGAAAGATAACACACCAGGCCAGACAAGCACTGTTGTTTGCTTCTCTTCGGTGACCTTTAATTAGCAAAGACAACTTTATAGAGACCCTGGTCCTCGCCCCTTAATACCCAATCTCACCGTTCCTAAGGTATGGCAAGTTTTTTTGCTCTTTCTGAGATGCCACTACAGGATCTCAGAGCTATGAGGAGAGGCAAAAATAAAATGCTCTTGCACCTGCCTGTTCGCTCTGTACCCAAAAGTCTCCTGGGAAGCTTGTGCCTAAGAATTATTTTGGAAATGGTTACGGAGGGCACATTACAGCCAGGGCCAGGGCTCAAATTATTCTAAAGTAACTTTTTTTTTATGTTGGGTAAACCTCTGTGACGTCCAAATGACTTAAGAGATGTCTAGTGAACACAGTGAGAATAATTCTGGTCATTTCTCTGATGACAAACAGTGATAAAAAGCATCCCGAGACATCTGCCTTCTCAGAAGAGGTAACTTCATAAACTTGATCTTTCCCTTATTTATTTGAGGCTTTCAAGCTCTCAAAATGAATGTCTGAGATGAAAGCACAAACAATGGACAAGGACAGTAAATTCAGGGAGAGCTGCCACGCAGGCTCGCCCCTGCACTGCCGCTCTCCAGCGGGCTCTCGGCCCTCCTTTCTGCACCCTAGTCACGAGCCCATGGTGACTTAAAGGAACGGCATGCACTTTCAAAGTTCACCGACTACAAAAATGTTTCTCTCTCCTTCTCATTTTTTTTAATCAAATCAGAAATGGAACGTAAGTCCACACAGAACTCTTAAAAACAGGAATAAGTAGTGAGAAAGTAAAAATCTTCAGTGTGCCTATGTTTCAAGGCTGCAGAACCAGCAGGTAGAGGAGAGGGCTTCCTGGCCAGCAGCGGTCAGAAAAGAGGTTCTACGTTCACTAACAGAGGCCTGACACCTCCAAGAAGATGGCTGCCATTTTAGGTGAATTACTGCATCTATTATCATGAAAAGCCCTCAACCTGGAAAATGAATAGGTGTTTATTCCTGGTGATAGTAAGGGTCTTCTAGTAATATCTTGTCTCACTAGTTATCTGATTAGGTTGACCTAATCACAAACAAGCATTGGATCATTTATGAAACAAAGATGAATTTCATTAAAAGGATTCTTCAACAACCATGTTAGAATAAAAATGTCATTTTTTTACTTTGATTTGTATATGGATGTAGATATTTTCTTAGATACTCTTGTGCATTGAAGACCTATGCAAGAACAAACCTTATTTTGTATGTTTACTTTTAAAAAAATTTCGCTTATTTATTTTTAGAGAGAGGGGAAGGAAAAAAGAGAAGGAGAGAAATATCTCTGTGTGGTTGCCTCTTGTACGTCCCCTACTGGGAACCTGGCCCACAACCCAGGCATGTGCTCTGACTGAGAATCCAACCAGTGATCCTTCCATTCACAGGCTGGTGCTCAATCCACTGAGCCACACCAGCCAGGTTTGTGTGTTTACTTTTGAAATAAACACAAGTTTATTTACTTGGGTCTAAGTCAACCCTGAGGTCTGAGGGGGCCAGCATGGAGGGAATTTTCTATATAAAAGATGAATAATTTAGGAGATGTCTATGTACCTATAGCAATTGTCAGAATGAATTGAGTCCATCTTGAATAAATTAAGCCCATCCTGACTCTAATTTCTACAGGCATGTTTTACAAAAGTTCTGTTAGTGATTATTCCCTTTCCCATGTAAAAAAGAAAAACCTCAACAAAAGCTTCCCCACACTGCAACAGTGTGGTGATTGCAGGCCTACTTTTCAAAGACCAATGCACCTGGATTTTCTTTCTCGCAGTTTCATTCACCACTCACATTGTTTATGGGGGCTCTTGCTATTTCTTTACTATTTTCATTTCAGTGAGTTAAATTTTTTAAATTTATTACACAGAAAAGGTGTTATGCTGTGAAATAGTTCTGGGGTATTAGGAAGTTTATTTTTTCTCTTTCAAAAAGAAATCTGGACCGAGAGGTAGAGTTCCATGAACTGAAGAGATGTTTTTCAATTATTGGATAATTTACATTTGTGATAAACACACATCCATTGGAGCATTTAAGGGGTTCTTCATTTTTATCTCTTGCCAGAATTAATAAAATAGATAGGTAAGAACATGATTATTCCCCTTCATTCCCAGTCATCTTCTCTGGGAAGAATGAACATCAACAATGCGTTAACAGGAACAGGAGCCTAAGTGAAAAACAGAAGGCAGGAACAAAAGAAAATGGGTCTCAAAAGAGCCAGGATGTATTCATGACATGTTTTTTATTTTAGAGGGTTTTTTCATACAGTATCTCATGTAGCCTTCTTAGTTCTTTAATTAAAATTACTGCATTATTTTATAGCTGAGAAAAGAGATGCTGGGAGAATCAAGCAATAGGTTATTAGAAAACAAAGAATATCTCAGAAGTCCTTGTGTTCTTAAGTGGTAAGAAGGCAGACAGTTCCTGTAAATCTATTTTCCCAAACAATACATGAATCATTACGCCATGAGCAAATAAATACAAATTAGAGCTTCTATCTTGAATATATTCTCTCTCTTTTTTTTTGCCTTTGACCAATCCATTCAACTGTGATCTCTTCAGAACTACTGCTCAGTGACAGAAGTGAAATAAATGTAGGAAATGTGGTTGCCGAGAGATTCTCATTCACTGAAAAAATTTGTCTCCTGACACACAAAACCGTGGTGTCTCTGAGAAGCATGGTATTATGCAAAGCAATCTACAATCAACAACACTCGGTATGTAAGACCTACATACGTGCTCTCTGATCCACTGTTCTTAAGTTTTAAGCACAACTAAAGATGTATAGACATGAGATGTACATGACTGAATTGTGGTTTTAAATTTTCTTTCAGTCATTTACTTTAAATTTTATACAGTCTGTTCAAAAGTTAAGGATCCTGTTAATTTTTCACCCTTTGAGTACCTTATAAAGCATTTCACTGTTTCAAATAATATTGTATCATGTGCTCCAGTTTGCAATTTTTCAGAATATACACACTGATTTGTCTGATTCTCATTCACACATTAATTTTATTTGAGGTTAACTATGCTAAGGTTAGATGTTTCTTTTCTATTTCCTTTTGAGAAAAAAGAATACAAAAGAAAAACATGGCTGGGAAAAAAATTCAATCATAAAAGCCAAATTTCTCTGGGCTAAAAAAAAATACTCCAAGTAAACTTCATTTCAGGAGTCGGCAGCATATTTTCAGCCTAATTAGTCTCTGGCATTCTTAAGTACCTGGTTCCTTCCTGGTATGACAATTGAATCATCATGTCACTAACTGCACCTGGGTGACGATTATTTATTGGTATGCTCCTTTAATTGTGGTGTATTCCAGTTCCTTTTTGCAATGCACTCCTTGCTGCTCACTACAGACAGCCTTGGAAAAAACCCTCGAATGCAATTTAGGGAACTGTGACACTCTCGCCAGAGAGAGCCAGTTAAATTATCTGACCTCTCAGAGTGGACTACTTCCAGCAGTGATTTAGGATTCTGCCCAACTGATTTTGTAAGATAATTTAGGGTAAAACCATGTTCCCTGCTACCCTGAGGAAATGAGTAATATTAAATGGCTGAAACCTTCCTGATTTCTGAGAATTTACCTCAACAGTTTGGGGAATGGACTGAATTAACTATTTCTTTGCTCTTTTAAGTAGAGAATGATGAACGTAATTTAACCTTTCTCAAAGGCTTGGGGTGATCATGGTGAACTTCGTTTTTTTGTGGCAGAAGGATGGGAAAGTCCTCTGGCAGAGTGGAAAAATAACTATCTGGGGAGGCAGAAGTCATGGGTGACTTTCCAGCTGTGTGATTTTGACTGTAGTCTGGGCTTTAGTTTGCGTTCTCTGCAACAACAAGGTTAACAACATATTGACCCTCTGTGAGAACAAATCATCTTTTATGTGAACAACGAGATGGTGAGTAAAAAAATAGCCATCGTCACACCTATTACAGTGCCTACATTTAATGCTTCTGAGTCCGCTGCAGGGCTGCTGGGTGGTTTTCCCTGGCTCCCTCCTTAGCCTGAATAAACCCACACCAGGCTGAAGCTGCCAGCTCTCCTTTTCTCATATGAATCACTTATCCTGCAAAAAATCACTCTCTTCACTGCTGTTCATGGCTTTTGACTTGCTCCCATCAGTCAAAGTAACACCCATTATTTCTTCATCACTAACCCAGTGAACACTCAAGTCATCTTGTATCCATCTGTTTCTCCCATACCGCGTGTTCTCAGATGTGAAGGGCGTGTGACCCGCTCCATTTTAAGAATGTAGGAATGGTCTTTGTCAAGTACTCACTCAGAAGCCTGTCAATCCCTCATCTTCTAGAGCAAATGATTCCCACAGGCACCAGAGCAATTTCCTCCAAGCCTTTCTGATATGCTCAATGCCAAGTGGAATTCCAGACATGCGCAATTTTAAAAACTACACCCAAGGTTATAAGGACATTCAAAGCTTTCTGTGACAGATCAATGTGCTTGTAGGATCCTGATTGTAATAACTGTTTGTAGCATGAATAGCACTGATTTTTTGGATCAACTTAGAGAAAAGAGAGTGGTGGGCAGGAAAAGAGTGTCCATATTCCTAATCAATAACTACCAACCAAGAAGATCATGAGAAGTGGAGAAGGCGGGTACATTTCCACGATAGTCACATTAGGAATTGGGGTCACCACTTACATACAGTGGGCAGGGGCTAGGGGTGTTAAAGACCTTGCAGTGTAGTTCCCGCCAAGATGAGGCGTAGGTAGAAACCCTTTGCTTCCTAGCACAACCAAAAGGAGGGTAACAACCAATTTTAAAACAATAAATGACTAGAAGTGCCAGAAAATGAAACTGCATGGAACTCTGACAACCAAGGAGTTAAAGAAACATTCACCCAGACCCGTAGGAGGGGCGGAGACAAAGACAGGCAGCCGGGTGGAGAGGATGCTCAAGGAGGCAGGGCTGGCTAAATGGGAAAATAGAGACTCACAGCTGGCTGTGAGACACTGCAGGGGCTGCCACAGTGGGAGAAAGCCCCAGTCTCACAGCAGAGTCCATTGGACAGTGGGGCTAGAGCTGAGCAAGTGAGTGGCATCATTCCCTCCCAGACCACCCCCCCACCAAACAGGGCCACACCACAGCAGAGGGTTGCCCCACCCTGGTCAACACTTAAGGTGAATATCCCCTTATAACATAACAGATGCACCAAGACAAAGGAACATGGCCCAAATGAAAGAACAGATCAAAACTCCAGAAAAAGGGCTAAGAGACAAGGAGAGAGACAATGTATCTGATGCGGAGTTCAAAACACTGGTAATCAGGAGGCTCACAAAACTGACTGAGCTCGGCTGCAAAATGAAGGAAGAGATGAAGGCTACACAAAGTGAAATAAAGCAAAATATACAGGAAACCAACAGTGAAAGGAAGGAAACCGGGACTCAAATCAGTGATTTGGAACAAAAGAAATAAATAAATATCCAACTGGAGCAGAATGAAAAAATAAACTCAAAAAAACAAGAGGTTTAGGAACCTGTGGGACAACTGAAGCACTCCAACATCCGAATCATAGGGATGCCAGAAGAAGCACAATAACAGCAAGAAATTGAAAATTTATTTGAACAAATGATGAAGGAAAACTTTCCCCAATCTGGCAAAGGAAATAGACTTCCAGGAAGTCCAGGAAGCTCAGAGAGTTCCAAAGAAATTGGACCCAAGGAGGAACACACCAAGGCACATCAGAATTACATTAGCCAAGATTAAAGATAAGGAGAGAATCTTAAAAGCAGCAAGAGAAAAGGACACAGTGACCTACAAAGGAGTTCCCATAAGACTATCAGCTAATTTCTCAAAGAAATTTTACAGGCAAGAAGGGTCTTGAAAGAAGTATTTGAAGTCATGAAAGGTAAGGACTTACATCCAAGATTACTCTATCCAGCAAAGCTATCATTTAGAATGGAAGGGCAGATAGAGAGCTTTCCAGATAAGGTCAAGTTAAAGGAGCTCATCATTACCAAGCCCTTATTCTATGAAATGTTAAAGGGACTTATCTAAGAAATAAAAGAAGATAAAAAACTAAGAACAGTAATATGACAACTTATAACTATTAACAACTGAACCTAAGAAACAAAAACAAAAACTAAGCAAACAACTAGAACAGGAACAGAACCAGAGAAATGGAGATCACATGGAGGGTTTTCAGGAGGAGGGAAAGAACTGGGGTGGTGTACAAGGAATAAGAAGCATAACATAGATGGGGAAAGATTAAGAACAGTATAGGAAATAGAGATGCCAAAGAAGTTATATGTACAACCCACAGACATGAACTAAGTGGGGTGGAATGCTGGAGGGTGGGAGGGTGCAGGGAAGGGAGGGGATAAAAGGAAGAAAAAAAGTTAGGAAAACTGCAATAGCATAATCAGGAAGATACATTAGAAAAAACACCCATCTTGCAATGCATAGGACAGTCCTGCATAAACAAGGAGTTGTTTCGCCTGAACTGCTGACAGTTCTCCCCGGGAGAAACACTGTCATTATGGAGTTGTCCTCTGACTCTCAGAGGGCTTGTGATGGAGATGTTACACATTGTGTTAACTCAGCCTTTCTTTCAGCAAACATTTTGCCAGTCCCTCTGCTAATGACTGCATGGAAGGGTGATCAATGCCGGAGAACAAAGTGAAGCACAGAAGGGGAACACGGTATGTTGGGGTGGCTGCACTTTTAAGAAAGGAGACCAGGGAGGCCTCAAGGACAAGATGACATGACATGAGGAGTCCTGAAGGAAGAGAGGAAAGTAGCTATTTAGGGAAGGAGAGAAAGTACTCAGGGCAGAGGAAATGACAAACACAGAGTCCCTGAAATAGGGATGGAATGTGACGGGTGTGTGCCTGACTGCCATGTGTCTGCAGCTCTACGCAGCGAGAGCTGAGCGAGCAAGAAGGGTTGTAGGAGGTGAGGCCTGAGAAGCAAGGGGGCAGGCACTGCAGGAAGTTATGGTTGCTACCTGGGTGCTGAGTTCCTGGGAATGAGGTGGGAGCTAGAGAGTGTTCTGAGTGTGGGGCTGCTATCCTGGGAACATCCCCATGGCTGCTGTGCTGAGAACGGACTGAAGGGGATGGTGGAGAGGTGAACATGGAGAGACCAGAGAAAATGCTGCAGTAAACTTGGTGAGAGATGGTGGGTGCTGCATGTGGACAGAAGTGGTCAGATTTTGGATGATTAATAACATTTACTGGGTTTAGTATTGCCAGGTATTTAGACACTGCTTTAAGCCTTTTGTATGAATTATTTTGTAGTATTCCAACCTGGAAGTAGCTAACACCATTATGGTCATTTTAATGGCAAGTCTAAATGGTATTGTGTACTCATATTGTGTGCTCACATTGACTTATACAAAAAATCATAAATTGAGCCGATGTAGTAGATGCTGCCTTGCACCGCCCAGACTCGCTTTTCGAGTCTGAGGTACTCGTTGCCCCAGCTGCTGAAGCGCACAGTGAGTCCTTCCCTGGGCATCGCTCTCAGCCTCAGAGAGCTGACTCAGTCATGGCTATTGTCCCTGCCTGGTGATTAGCTGAGAAGCAAGTATACAAGTTTGATATCTTATCCATGCACGACCATTCTAAGGGGCTAGCCAGAGCTCCCACGGGATCACCTGAAACCTCCTTGTAACTGCCCTGCACCTCAGCTTCCCCTCTGCACACCCTGCTTTCCAGGTGAGGCAGAGAGCACTCCTTAATAAACTTCCTGCAGGCAAACCCCTGCCTTCCCTCTGTCTCCTAGGGAACCACAGCAAGCTTTTATTGTGAGAGTCACATAAAGTGGAAAAAGGACAGACAGGGCCACATACATTATGGAATTTTCATTTGAAAATTTAGTCCATAAGTATGTCCATAATGTGACTAAAATTCTGTCTTTTTTTCTAAATGAAATAATGTTTAATTTCTTAAATTAATGGATAAAACTGTGAGAATTAACAACATTCATACATGTAGTGAGAATACAATTTCATCAATAAAAACAAATGGATATAACGTCAAGTGTCTACCTATAATACTGGAAAGCATATTTAGACTTTTATAAGTGAAACTACCACACCAACAGAAGAACCCATCTTGATTTCTTAAACCCGGCTAACAAATGGCATTGGAATTTTAATTCTTTCCAGAAAAACATGGAAGCTGGTATCCAAAGCCACCTGTAGTCATGTAAATTATTTCAAACCTTCATTCAAAATAGGCTATGTAAAGAAGGACGTTTTACATAAAGCCTGACTGACTTTTAAAAAATGTTCAGATTCCACCAGTTATATAGATAGCATTTTTTGAAGAAATTATAATAAAGGAATATTACTGAGATAGTTAGGAGATCCATGAACAGTGGGCTAATTAAGTATAGTTAGATTTCTCCAGACCCCAATGACACAGCATCACTTTACTAGTCATTCTTTCGTTACTTCCCTTCCTCCACACACACTTCCTGCAGTCTCATGGAACTTCCTTGCAGAGTTCCGGTTACCCACATGGGAGGGAACACAAAGGATGGTATCAATGGGCACTATAATCACAAGTCGCTACTTTATGCATTAAAACATTCCAATCAGCAATAGTTTACTTTGATTCTTTCCCACATGTTAGCCTATTAAATAGCAAGTGTATATTTGTTTTCTCCATGGGCATTAAAAGCTCATTCCTTCCCTTTCAGTAATGTCCACAGAAAAGAACCTGGTCAGGACCTTCAGTTTTCTCTTCCTTCAGATTTTCTGTTTAAAACATCAATAACAGATATATTAGGAATGACAAAGGTGGCTGTAAGGGTCCCAAGGCTTCCCACGCACACTTGAGTGCCCCCAGGGCAAGGTACTACATCTTCTGCGTGACAGGATTCTGGGAAGGGGAACATCTTAGATAGTTTATTGTGTATTTCATATCAAAACCATATTTGTGAGAAAAAATAGCTGTCTGGGTGACTGATCATAGACCTTTTATCAAGATGGATTCCTACATATGGCTGATGGCCAAGCACCTGGACCACACCAGCAAATCTGGGCGTGGCAGGGGATTCCTACAGTAGGGTGGGAGGAAGGGCATCTCGGTGAACGAGTGTTCAGTGGAGCATTGGGCACTTCACTGCTGACAGCAGAGAGATCTCCCTGAGCCACCAGGACAAAGGCAAACTCTATTCTCACTCCCAGTTGCAGGATTCCTGACAACCAGTCCATTTTAGCCAACTGGTAATTGAGTCATGTCAGGAATTTAAATACAAGATGAAAAAATAGATTCCATGACTCTATCACCTACAGTCTCTAATTATGTCATCAGATTTCCAGATGTTTGTTCTCTGGTTTCTGTAAAACATATTGATGGATAAACACAATTTGAACTTCCTCGGTGAGCCTGGGCCCTTTTGCTCCCATGGATTGAGTTGCATGGCTTCTAAGACTTTATTGTGTTTATTAACAGAATTATTCCAATTGCAGCCTTTATTACAATTATACAATATAATAAAATACTTTGAAAGCTGATAAAGTATAAATAAAAGGGTTATTTCCATGAAAACTAAGCAAATTGTCTAGAAGCACTTCAAAACAGAAGTTGCTAAAAAAATTGCTGTTGAATTAGATGTGAATAAGATCATTTATTCTAAAAGACTGAAGGAGAATAATCAGACAAATCTCAAATAGTCCCCAAATTTTTATTTCACTTTAAAGTATCAAAGTACTGATTATCATAGAAATAAATTATGGATGTGTTTTTTTCCAGATCAGTAGACTCTTCCTCAAAGGAAAGGACTTGCTTTGACATTAGAAGACTGGTGAATGGATGTCCATGTGAAATTTTAGTGTCTGATAAAACCTTCAAGAGCACACATAGTTGGTTTTATAACTCTTTACCTTGAACTGGCTTCTTATGTCAATCAATAAACCACTGGCCAGACACACAGCCAGTGTCTTCTGCACGTTATCAAGTCGGAGCCACTGTCTCCTTCGGGATTTATGGGACAAGGCATTTCGTGGGAGCGCTGGTGCAGGAAGAGCTGAGATAGTGGGCGGTCTCTGAACTCCCTACTCCCATCACGTGATGTGAGGTGGAGTGGCAGAACCCTTCCCAGGGTAACTGTGTGGTCAGAAAGCTTCGGAGGCCACGGCAGGTCCTCCAGCACACAGAATCCCACGCTTCATAGAACCCGGAGCTCCATGTACAGACATGGGAGCTGCCCTGCACAGCGAAGTGAAGCTAGTACTTAAGTTTGTTGAGGACTTAAGGAAAGGGTTCTGACATTTTTCTTTAATGAGGTGGGTCTTACTCTTAATCTATAGTCTTGGTTGTAGCATATTCCCAAAATACAAGATTTCCCTTGTATTACAGAAATATAATACATGAGGTACATCAAAAGGGAAGAGAAGTCAGCGATCCTTGCACATGATTTAAAGAATAGAATAACATTTAAAAGAAGCAGATATCCATGTCCTATACAATGATCAGTCTAGTACAGTGCTGTGTTTAGAACTGCAAGCCGGCCACAAAGACATCGTTATAGATCTAACCCTAGTGACTAATTTCGCCATTCCCCGCGGGATCTCTACAGCCATCACAACAGGAATGAGCAATTGTTGGGGCTGATTTCAGACAGTATCCCCTTCAGCCCTACATTTCCTTAATCATTCTCTTTCTTATCGTGTGCAAATATGGAAAACATCAGACACACTGAAGGTGAAATAGCAGGAGCAGCTGGGAGAGGGAGGAATCCCTGTCCCAGTGACTTCCACAAAGAAACAGCAATATCGCAATAAGGGCAAACACCAAGTCAAATAGGATAAGTTCATCAACGATAAACAGTCCGGGTATTTTCTTTTTCTTTCTGATACAGGGTGACAATTTACTTCCATCTAAAAAAAAATCCCACATCTTTTGAAAATTCACCACAGAGGTATCCACACAAAGAGAATGATATTTTATTTTAAATCAGAAGAATTTTGAGCCTGGTCTGAGAGAGTGAAATATTTCGCTAATTACTATGCAGTACATTTACAGCTTTCATTGTTTTTCCCCATTTCTCAAGGGATATGTTTCTTCCAGAAGCACAGTTGCTGAAACAAACATTTATTTTTATTGTTTTATGGGAAAGACACTGAAGGACCCAACCAGCTATAATTATTATAACTCAGTAAAATCACCTGTCAGAGTATTTTACTTAACTTACACCTTTGCCCCAAGCTGTGCCTTAGGGTCTACCATGTCTTCCTGCGTGAACATGAAAGAAAACTGTCTGTTCGACTAAAATAAATTTTAAAAGATACTGATACATTTTCTTCCAACAGTTATTTTTCACACAACTTACTCTTCTTTTTTTTCTTTCAAAAATGTCACCAAACTCATGAAACATTAATTGTTAAAGCCAAAACACACTTTATGTGTATCCTTGACTGAATATGCCTTTTTAAAAATGACATTTCCTCAAATACATTTTCACTGTGGAACATCTGGAGCACATAAGAAAATATCAAGAAAAAAAAAATCAAACCATAATCTCACCAACCGGAGATAAGCAATGTAAACATTTGGGTAATCTGCCTTCCAGTGAAAGAATATAATTCCTTAAAATCTTAAAAACGGTCCTTGATTTTTTAATAAAAACTTATAATCCTCAATAAAAAGCTCTGTTACAAGTATTCTTCCAGGACTTAACATTTCTTGAAAGCTTTGGAAAAGTATTTGATAGCACTTTTGGAAAGGAACTTGATGTGACAGTTGAGAATTTTTGCCATACTGAATATTAAATAACAAGTCCTAAAATCTAACAGATGCTGACCGATGAACAACACACTTGAGCAGAACGCTGTTCAAAAGGAGACTTTTAAAAATCAGGCCAGTTCCTTTAAAAGTGATGACTTCAAACTGAGCTTTGAGCACTGCAGTGAAATACATGATTTGTTTGGTTTAAGTATTTTAAGTATGTCCTAAGGTGGAACAGTACCAGAAAACTCCAACCCAATGTAGGCCAGTCTGCGGGGGCCTGGAAATCTCTTCAAAAGCCTCTGTGAGCTCCCAGTACTCAGTAAAAGAGAGGAGTCACCGTGTTTGATTTTGCCCACATTTACAGGGTCCGAGGCTCTGTTATCATGTCTCCACACGTTCCAGGTCAAATATGTTTATTATCCGGGACTTTTTAGAGAAGACCACCTTGAGAGTCAGAGCCACAGTTTTTCAGAGTGCCTAAGAGAGATCAAGGATGCCAATGGGAATACACAACTTGAATTTTTAGTTTTCTCTGAAGGTCATATTTAAAGCCCTATTTGGTTTACTCAAATGTCTTCATATGAATCTTTTCAGATGGTCAGAAGCCTGGAGTGGGAGAAATTTACTGGGGAAATATATACATACATATATGTATTATGCATATTTTTTCCTCACCTGAGCATCGCTTCATTTTGTAATGTGTAGCCGTGGAAACTTTTACAAGAAAACATCAAGTTAGACGCAAGGTAGAGTTACCACACTAGTAACAGAGTTGAACACAGAGCCGTAAGTCTCAGAACCCAAGGCCTACACCATATCCAAGGAGACATTCACTGTCACCAGAAAGAACCTACCCGCCCCCCATCCCCACCCCCGCCCCGCCACCCCATACTGGGAGGGGTGAGTGAAATAGACGGGGCCCGAACAGCCCAACAGCGACACCTGCATGGCGCCCAGCACTTACTTGAGGGCCGTTCTGTAGTGGTAGATGGCTTCCCGGTTCCGACCTTGGTCCTTCAGGAAATTGGCGTAGTTGTAGTGAACCTTGGCGTTGTGGGGCAGAGTCTGAACTCCAGACCTACAATTAAAAAATTAAAAAACAAAAAGCGCTGCTTAGGAATGTTGTCAGTCTCCTTCATATTTTACTCTAAGTTTCATGACTGCATTTAAAATGTCCACCGCACCCTTTAAGTCAAGTCTTCAAAAACATGTGAAATCACAGGAGTTACTGAACGTGCTTTGATGGGAAACAGCAAAGGCAGTGCACACCTGCACACAGCCGATCATGCCAACGGCACATGAAGCAGGGGTGGCAGCCCCGGTGTAGATGCATCACAGGAGAACAGCCCTGCATGCTCAGGTCAACAATTCAGTTTGATCTCTCCTCGCTTCCTTCATTCACATATAGCTTTCCTTTCCTTAAAAAAATTGAGATTGTCAACAAAAGTCAACCCTTATAGATGGAATGACTATAGACTGGTCTCCCTACTAATTTTCATTGAAAATGAACATTTCCTATGGACTAACTCTGTGCAATTTAAAAAAAAAATAAATGCAGGTATAATTTATTCTACAGGTTGCAGATAAGGAAGTATGGTTTTGTTTGGAAAGGTTAAGAACCCTGCTCACGTGGTCCCTTATTCTTCTGCCTGGGGTGCTATAACGAAATAGCTGGGGGTCCCCCGTGGGGTAGCGGCAGAGCTTTGAAGATGACACAGGAATGGGTGGGAGCAGAAGAGGACCAGTTGGTCACTGGCACTGCCTCACCACATTCGCCTGCACAGACCAGATGGCCCGCAAGCGGCACGTGTGGGATTCTGACCCAAGGAGTTCGGCCCGGGAGTCCCTGTTCTGTCACCTGCAAGGAGGCAGTGGCAGGGGAATGATGAAAGCAGATGGTCTGAGGGCTACATGGAGAAAAGACTCCTGCGCTTATGAGGACTGACTGCAGGAGGAAGACAGTTAACGACAGAGAGAAAGGAGAAAGAATGACAACCCCATTTCTGGGCAGTTATGCTCCAATGTACCATCTCTTCCAGAGAACATATGTTTGCTTATTTTTTAATGTAAAGGTAAGACTAATAAGGGGATTTCATACAACATGTTAACACCTGTTGGGGGAATACGTTAGGGCATTGCACCTTTGCTGAACTTTTGCTGCAGTAGCCCCTGAGGCCAGCAAAGACGGCCCCCTTGAAGCGCACTGGCTGGATGCTGGAGGAACTCTCCAGGGAGAGAGTTCACAGGGAGTGCGGGACGCCAGAGGCCAACCCGAAAGCAAGCAACAGATCATCAAAAAGCAGCAGAGTCCAAGCTTTTATACAGCTGCTTCGGTGACTTCAAAGGTACTGTGGGTAGCTCAGATTATTTTTATTTTTTGTGGTAGGGTGAGGCTGAAAAGAGACTGAGCATAAATTTGTATCGGGAGCAGTTAGACTCCCAGGCGCCTTCCCTTCCTGCCTATGCAAGTGACTTTTTCAACTCCTCTTTCCCTAGCCCAGCAGAAGGCAGGAGGTCTCCTCTCCAGGAAAGCTGACTTGGAGAGAACCTGCACTCAGGAACAATGGATACAGGTGAAGTAAGGGGAAGAGCTGTACCTCAAAGGCAAATTGAGCGAAAACGTGTACTCTGAACATGGGGGTTCCCCCAGTTCCTTCCCCATGTAAGGCTCTGAATGTCGGCAGCCAGAATTGGACCCCCCCAATCCTCTCCTCTCAGTGGAAAGATTTACAAGGGCTGACACTGGGGTGGCCCAGTGAAACCACCTGCTTCCTGTGAGCCCCTGTGGTGAGGCCTGCCAGCTGACACAGAGCTAGGATTTTAATGTAACATTGAAAATGGACATTACCCAAAGTGAATTTAGTCACAGGGCAGGATCTGGGTCAGTGCGGTAGCAATGGCTTAGCAAACACATCCAAGTTCTTTCCAGGAAAATGTCTACTTTTTCTTTCCAGGAGCATGTCTGATTGTTCTATCCAGAACTAAGTAGTCTGTGGTAACGGGTAGGTTTTACAGATAAGTTCGATCTGAGCATGAATATAACTGGCATACATATTAGAATTGACCCTTCCCTCTGTGTAATTACCATAGTTGTCCTAATTTACGTGTCACGTGAGGAATAGACAATTAGGCCTGAGGAAACACGTTCCTTTCTGAGGTCAGGGCATTGTTCGGCGATGGCAAGAGGAAGCAATAATATTCACAACAGGCAAGCAGACGTGGGTGGAGTAACCGAAATCCTAGGACACGCTGCTTCTCCCATTGTTGTTTTTGACCTTTATGTTCTCTCTGTGATTTTTTTTCTGCTGTATTTTTCCAGCCTCTCATTTTACAATGAACATTTTATTTAAAAAAAAAAAAAAGTCAAACAACTGGCCAAACGCAAAACTTTCCAAAACTGGCCAGGCTCCTCTTCCCTGGGGCCAGACTCCTCCATCTGCCTTCTTGGTGCTATGATTCAGTTCTCACGACTGTTTTAGTGGAAACACACGGTTTTGCACATCTTTACTCTACAAGGAAATGCAGCATTCATAAATTACGTGGCTAGATCCCAAACCCGATTACTAATAACAACAATGATTATGAAAAAATTTCCCTTTCAGCTCAGGATCTCAGTGCATGCACTTTGCATTTCTCCTTTACACCCCTCATTTGCAAAAGATTTGCAAAGCAACAGAAATAACAAATTCCTGATTAGATAACCAACATTAAAAAGATGGGTGGTATTCAGTCAAAGGTTAACAAGAAAGATAAGTAAGAAGAATTTGTGGCTCTCCTCAATTTTGACTCTGTTTTAACCTGAAGCCCTGCAATGCCACACTTGGGGTGGCTAGCACTAAAGGAATGTTCACTTTGAATCAAGCGCTGGGCTAAGCACCCATATCCATAGATTATCTCACTTCATCCCTCAATAACCTATCAGATAAGGAGTATTAATGTACCTCCCATATTACAGGTGAGGAAGTTAAAGCTCAGAGAGATTAAGACCTTTTCCTAAGGTTATAGACCTAGTAAGTAGTTGAGCAGAGATTTCAGCCAAGGCCAGTATGTGGTCAGAATAGTTCTGGAGTTGACTGATTATTTGATGCCCAACCAAAATGGTACCACAAGATACTAGTAACTTTAGAATGTCACTTTCACAGTGTTGATATCATTGGTGAGTCAACTATAGCCTTGTGGTCCATAGGCGCATCCATGTGTTTGCTTGTTATCTTTTTGGTCTCTTTCCTGAGGCCACAGCAGAGTGGGGTAGTTGCAAAAAGAAATGCATGGGCACGAAGCCTAACATATTTACTATCTGACCCTTCACAGAAGGATCTGCCAATCCCTGCTTTGTAGTCTCTGCCCTGGAAAGTCTGCTGACCTCTCTGGCTCAGCAATTCTGAGGGAAGGAAAGAGCAACGTGTTTCCTACCGAAGGGGGGGATGACCTAGGCTATACATTCTGAGGCTCACTTAAACAGTTAACTAGTGGGGCTCAGAGACAGCCTGAGGAGGGTGCAAAAGAAAATATCTTGTCTCTGTCTTCCCAGGTATTTTGAAGATTGGGGAGTGGTTAAGCAACTAGCCCAAGATCACACAGTTATGAAATGGGGGGACTTGGAGTGGAGCCAGGAAGCGTAAACCCAAACTTCACACTCAGCCACTAAGCCTACCTTGCCTCATACGTTGTTGGTAAATGTCTGTTTAATTTATCTGAATATTATTCAGCACAGACGAATACATACCAGCATCTGGTTTTGATGGAAAAAGAATATCCTTAAAGTCTCATATTCTTAAAAGTTTCCTTAGGACATAGGTAAATTATAACCAGCAAAGTTTTTAAAAACTATCTATACCTTTGATTTATAGATATAATATAAAATTCCATTTGATAACTGAAAAACTCTCAGGGCACAAAGTCTCTCTAAGCACACACGTGGAATGGCTGTTTTCATAATCAACTGTTTACTTACTACATACTTCCATGTAAAAGAAAAAAAGCTTGTGAATGTAAGGTCAATGAGCTTTTTTTTTTAGTGGCTGGCATCAACTGTGGAGGGTTTGAACACTAATTTGTTATCCTTGAAATAAACTGCTGCCTGCCAAAATCCATTCCCAAAGTTGCTCTGATTAAGCAGTAAAAATCATTAGAGGATACAACTGCCGTTAGCACCTTTATTCACGGCAAGGATTTAACACAAGGCAGAACCATTTAACGTTTCTCATTAAAGCAATCACTACTGGAAGTAAAAAAAAGAAAAGCAGCCCACAGAGACTAGGAGGAAGTTGTATTCCTGAACTTCAATGCCCTGTGTTTACAGAATGACCTCAGGCCTGGGGAGTGGGAGGAACTAGTTTATTGTGCAGTGTGAGAACAGCTTGGGTGTAGAGGGGTATGACAGAGAACCAAGAGGATCTGAAGCCTAAAAGTGAAAAAATCTTAAAAAAAATCAAACCCACACAAAACATCTTACATGGCAGCAACAGGTCCCTACAGTACCCATTGAAAGGATGAGGATGACAACGATGTAGTACTAACAAATGAACTCATAAGATATGCATGCCAGACTAATTTTTTCTATTAAAAAGTTAAGTTGCCCAGTAGTAGAATTAGATACGTGATTTTACAATAGCAGAAAAGGGCAGTGAAAATTTGTCTTATTTGTTTGTTCATCCATTCACTCATTTATTGATTCACCCATTCGCTCACTTTTGGCAGCCGGGAGTCTGTGCCCCTCCTCCAGGTCTCGGATTCCCCGTGGGGAATTCTCTCCTCTCCCTTTGTGGAGTTTCAGAGGGACCCCAGGGTGCTCTGCCTGCTCTGGCTTGGCCCGTGGAAGTCCGAGCAGCCCGTCGGCCCGATCACTCATCTCAGCGCCCTTGTTGGGGCAAGGGGCAGGCACATGCCTAAGCTCAAGCTCTGCCACTTGACTGGGGAAAAAGGACTTTCTTTTCCCCAGGACGGGGACGTGAAAGTAAAAACTGTTGCAAGTTTGCCCGTGTGTCCCCATGAGAGTGCAATGCAGATGCCTGTTTCCTGTCTGCTACATCCCAGGTTCTCTACCTGCCCTTCAACCCAGGGCACTTTCGTATACTCTTCCAGTGTCTACTCTTCTTGCCCGAGCAATCCAATTCTGTTTCAGCTGTTTGCCTCAGAAGAGTAAGGGGTGGGCTCCAGCTGAGCGGGGAACTTAGTAAACAGCATGTTGGCTGAATTGGGCAAGTGTATCCTAAGTCAGGACAGAAGATAGAAGGGGGCAGAGGCTGGGGATGACTAGGAAAAACACTGTTGAATGCCAAGTGTGGCAGTACAGGGGGAAAAGGGTGAAGGTCACCAATGCTATGGCGTTAGGGAGGCAGATTAAGCCCTAGGAACACAGTGTGATGAACCATAGTCCCAAAGAGTGTTCATACTTTATGACAGGTTTAGGGCTATAATTTGACATTGCCATAGTCAGAAACAGTTCCCATACCACATGAAAATCTACCAGAAGCTGAAAAGGTCTTTCATTGCCTTGTTCAGGAAGGAACGTTTAAAATAAAGCAACTAGATCACAGATCACAACTTAGTATTCTGGAATACTTGAAGAAAATTTATTGCATCTCTCTTCCCTCTTGCTGTGTGCTCACCTTTCCCATTCACTTGTCTGAACAGCGAACTTAGGCCAGCACTTTTCCTTGTGTTTAGACTTGATTTGATAGCCCTGCCAATTCACAAAGACCTCAAAACCTTCCCCTGAACCTTATTTTCATAAATTCACTTGGCACAAGCTCCTATAAAACTTTATATATTACCATTTTTAAAACCATCAAAGTGAAGACAAAAATAAAATTGTATCTTCCAGTTAAAACTTTACTAAACCTTTTTTCTGGATTAATAAATATTGGTAGACCCACGTTAGCACATTTGTTGGGAAACAAAGACATAAGCAAAGACACAAATGGGAAGCGTTCACTTTGACCCCTGTAATCCTACCTGAATAGGGACTCTCTCGACAGCCAAATTTCGTTCTGCTTCACAGTTTTCCAAGAGAACAGCAGCAGCAGCAGCACAGTGGACACCGTCAGCGTGGTGGCCCCGCATCGGTTCAGCCAAGAGCAGAGCTTGTTCAGTCCGTGCACAACAAGGATGCAGCAGCCCATGCTGGAAAACAGGGTGTGGGAGCAGGGTTGCCCTGGGGGTGCCATACGGCCCCCCGAGCACTCTGTCTCACACAGCTACCTTTCAAACGAAGCTGGTCCCGTGACAGAGACATGGCAGATACAAACTTCCCCTTCTCACACGGCATCTACGTGTTAGTTCTCCCACAGCTAAACGGGCACGTCAGCTACCCTTTGGCATCAATGTGGAGAACAAGTTCAACTCGTAGACTCAAACTGCCTGGGTCTCAGCAGCTCAGGCATCATGAAAAGTCCCTCATGCATGTTCTTGGGTCCTGAATGGGCTCTCCGACCCTTGACCTTTCACGTTACTGGCCTTGAATCACACTATTGGCACTGTGGGGCCAAATGCAGACTTCGTGCGATAGCAAGTCACAGCTTTGTGGGAGACAGTGCCCAAGGACTCCCCATCAGGTGGTAGGATGCTGGTCACCAAGGGCCATTGGTCTCTGTCTCCAGGAATGTGCCACCTCATATGTGCCACTGTGGCCAATGAAGTCCTGAAGCTGAAGAAAAACCTACCCAAAGGGCCAACTCCTGAGCCTCGTATCTTGGAGCTTATCACAGACAAGCTGTAGTGATATGATTCTCTTGCTGACGCTGGCTCAACTTCCCTAACAGACATGAAGACTGCCTCACGTCATCAGAGTGGAATTTTGACATGTTGAAATAATGTCTCTCAAAGCCTAGGGCTTGGTGGGCAGGACGTGGTTCCTAACATCATCTACATACCCCACAGGAATGCTTCTTGCCTGACGCCTAGACTCAGAAAAACCCACACTTTTAGTTGTGCCCATTATTGCTGCGTACATTTTAGTCAAAATCCACTTCATTCCAAAGATGATAGCTACTAATTATTATAGAATATTTTAAAAATAAAACAAGCTTGTGTAAATAAATCCTACATTAGTCAGACTACTAATGCTATACAAAGTCCAAAATTGATATAGCCCACTACTTTTTCATTATTTATTCATCTGCTGTCTATTATGTGATTGGCAATATGCCAAGCATTAAAACATACAATTATGAACAAAACAGAGGCATTGCCCTCAAAGAACTCCAGTCTAGTGGAGGAGGTTGGTTTTATTAGAGAAAACACCTGAATATTCTCACTTCTAACACACACCCCCCTTTAAAAGAAACACCTCTCTCCTTTGCTGCTGTTTGCCTTTCTAAATATCTATACTTTGGTACCAAGAATAGAAGGACAAGAGAGAAGAATTTGAAGTTCTTTTTTAAAAAAGTAAGTAATTAATTAACGTATTTATTTATTTACTTATAGAGAGAGGGGAAGGGAAGAAGAAAGAAAGGGAGAGAAACATCAGTGTGTCCTTGCCCCTTACACACCCCCTACTGGGGACCCGGCCCACAACCCAGGCATATGACCTGACTGGGAATTGAACTGGCGACCCTTCAGTTCACAGGCCAGCGATGAATCCACTGAGCCACACCAGCCAGGGCAAGAATTTGAAGTTTCTGACTTGGAGACCCTGGCTATCAATTCAAGTTAGAGCTCCCACTCCATTGTTCAAGTTCCAGAAGTTAACTGGTCCAGCTCCCTACAGTTCTAGGGTTCACTGTTTGGCTAAAGGGAATCACCACCCTGCTCAGCATGGGGGACAACAGTTTGAGCCAAGGAAGCCCATGGTCCTGACCTCCTACCCCGATCATTGAATTTGGTTGCCACAAGCACCTTGCAGAGCTTTGCAAATGCCCGAACACAGTCACCAGTGCAAACAAACAAACAAACAAACCCTCTTTCCACTTCCATAACTCTTCCTGTTTGGTCTTAAAGGTATTAAGATATTCTAAACATCTCCCATTTTTCTACAACCGACCATGCTGATGTCATTACCAGCATCATGGAAGCTCAAGTTCACAAGGCACACGGCTGCTTGCCACGTACTGCTCTAGCCCAGCGAGATGCCAAGCCCCGACTGAGCAGGGTGCTTCTCTGGCCACATGAAGGTCTTCTGGGTGCCACTCTTCCATTAGCCAGGTTTTTAAAAAACACTGATTACACACCTAACACTGTTCCAGACACCAAGCACAGATCAGTGACTAAAACAGAGAGTAATTCCAATTCTCATGAAACTCCAGGGGGTGGAGAGAAACAGCTGATAAACAAATAAATCAAAGGGTACATCACATAGAGTAGTTTTATATGTTGGATGGAAAAAAGAAACCCAGCAGGAAAGAGACAGAGGGAGTCCATAGTGGGGAGGAAGCTGTGACTTAACATGGGCAATGGTCGGAGAAGGCCTTGGAGAAAAGGTCACCTGTGAACAAAGCGCCGAAGTGCAGGGGAGCGGGGGAGGGGGGGGGTGCCACGCAGCCGCCCACATCCGCAAGGGCCGCTGCCTTCAGAAAGGGGAAAGGTGACCTGCTTTGCTGAATTCGGTCACACGGTTCATGCAGAGGAGAGCAGCGACAGAAGCTGGGACGTGCAGGTTCCAGAGCCGTGTTCCACGTGCTGCTGCCCTGGACTTCTGACCTGACTTTCGACTCGTCGGCGGATCCCTGTGTGCCTCACGCCTTACCGCACGGCTCCGCCTGCCTCCTTCCCAACCGCTCCTCTCACGAAACCTCAGTGGCCGTTTTCTGTCTCTGTGAGGGAAGCAGAGCTGCCATCTGGCAGAGCAGTGGGGAAGGAAAACACTAAGATTCCGGCAGCTCCAGATCAATGGCTGCAAAGGCACAGACGACGAGGAGTAACAAAGACAGCCAGAGCGATGAGCTGTCTCGTGTGCGATGAGCTGTCTCGTATGCGATGAGCTGTCTCGTATGCATGTGTATGTTGTTCCCTGGGTGCTTCCCATGTGCTGGACTCTAAATACTGTACTTAACAGGGCACTGTGTACCGCATAATGGGACAAGGGCAGTACTGGCTTTAACGGTTACTATCTAATTTAAAACTTAATCCTCAGTATGTTCCATTTCATAAATGGGGGAACGAAAGCTTGTAGGAAGAAAATAACTTGCCTACAACCCCAAAAGCTAGTAATAGAGTCAGAGCAGAAGACCCACGGCCCTAACACCGTGCCATAATCCAGGAGTCGACACGCTTTTTCTGGAAGGGGCCAAGGAGTGAATATATCCAGCATTTTAGGCTTTATGAGCTCTGCCTTTTCTACTCTGTTTTTGTAGCAGGAACGCAGCCATCAACGCTCTGTAAACCAGGGGTGTCCAACCTGCGGCCTGCAGGCTACACGCGGCTCAGGATGGCTATGAATGAAGCCCAACACAAAATCATAAATTTACTTGAAACGTTATGAGATTTGTTTGTGATCACATGTTGCAATGTATTTAAAGTGTGGCCCAAGACACCTCTTCTTCCAGTGAGGCCCAGAGGCACCAAAAGTTTGGACACCTCTGAGAATGAAGGGCATGGCTAACGTTCCAGTAGGACTTGTTTATAAAAACAGGTTGTAGGCCAGATCCCACATGGGCCACAGGTTTTTTGCTCCTGCTATAGCCAAAACAAGAGGGAACGCCATTCATTTGCACTCAGCACAGGCACAGGGGTTAAGTGAAAGGATCATGCGTTTTTTCCAAACATTGTTGTATGGACATGTGGTTTAAAGAAATGTAAGATCATACATATAAATAAAATAATCTCCGCTCAGGTTTGCAAATTTCTTAGGGAGTATCATATTTTAATAAGCTTTCATACAGTGTCACAGAGATTTTAAATGCTTCTCTATTATGGCATTTCGTCTTTAAACATCTCAGCAGCAGGGGTGAGAATCACTCTCCATCGCTAGGGGCAGGGCAAGTCCTTATTTTCAAAGGGGAGTATTGAGCAAATGAGAAACTACATGTTTTCCTGGCCTCTAGAGAGATGAAACCAGACACCAGTTTGCTCTGGTTTATCTGATTAAGGAAAATCTGGACTCCGACCAGAGACCCCTACACAGAGCACAAAGCAGTCAGTGCAAACACTGTTACTTGGCAAAATCATACCCTGGAGAACCCAGAGCCAAACTCTGGCTGCTGAATGTTTGGTTCAGCTCAGCAGCGAGACGCATTTTCAAAGCATGATGGGAAGCACCACTGCTGTCTCAGAGAATGGAGCTAATCCCTCGTACACAGGCTGATGCGAACTCCAATTCAGGACGCGATCTAATGACAAGCTACTCGGCATGCAGTACACTCAAAAAGGACTCTTCTTGCATTTCTTCTTTAAACTTTTATGATTCATACCCAAAGCAAACTGAACAGGAAATGCACATGAACAATGTCTTTCCTTTCACATTAGAATAAAACATATTTTAAACCTCTGTGAGAACTTTGAGAGAGCAGGTAAGCATTGTGTAAATTGTACAAATGCACTTTTTCAAACCTTGCCTAGAAGCTCTTAAGTGATAAGACGACAATACTTCCCGTTCGCACTTACATAAACCCCCCAAATGACAGTTTTCTACCTTTGAGACCATAGCTCCTGTCTTGTCCGCTCAACTCCATGTTTGTACCAGGAAAGCAGCCATCGACACTACGAGAACTGGGCCAAGTGCTTTACGATATGTGCTGTGGCTTCACTTCTTGTTTAATTAGATACAGCAAAGACAATCTCTCCGTTATTAAGCAGAACAGAAATTCTACCTTTTAACTTAACGAGTTTAAGCAGCCCACTGAGAGTGTCCATAAATGTATCTATCATATTAATGATACAAGGCAGATACAATCTTCCCATTTTATCACTTTAAAAAGTCTCTAACTTCAGCCCTGGCTCTGTAGCTCCATTGGTCAGAGCGTCCTGATACACCAAGGTTGCGGGTGGGATCTTACTTATGTCAGGACACATCCAAGAATTAACCAACGAATGCATAAGTAGGTGAAACAACAAGTCAATTCTTTCCTCTGTCTTCCTTCCTCTCTTTCTCTCTAAAATCCATCCATAAATTTTTAAAAGTTTTGAAATTCCTAACTTTATACTGCTTAAATGAAACATATCCATAGTTAACTTTATTCTGACCTGTTAAATCCCCAAATGGCACATTATTCAACAGTAAAGCTTTGGTCCAAGCTTACGGATATTGACCCAAAGGGGTTACACAGTGAAGCCCTGGACACTGAGCTCAAAACGGCTGCTGATTCTGTAGCTGGAGAGCACCAGGAAGTCAGTGGACCAGCTTCGGTAAGCTGAGACTCATTAGTGTCCCCATCCCTGACTGCTTCTTCTACCTTAAATATTTCAGGGATGGGGACATTTCTCAGAAGACTGAGCATAATGTGAGAGTGTATTAATTTTTTAAAAATGACCCCCAAGGCATCTCTTGTGCATTTCCTAGCATCCCATCCTAAAGATTTAGGGTAGGTGTGGAAGTCTCTTTGTATGTACTTCTCCATGAAATAGACCTCTTCTGTTCTTTTCTCAGCATATCTATGGAACAACTGGGAGGAAAACACCATGGCTTTTACCTTCTGAGAACTATCTCCTGATAGTTCAGGAGAACTTCTCGTCTCCTGAGAAGACGAGATGCTTCTTCAACCTCCTGGTTCACCTACCAGCTCTAAAATCGAAGAGACCTCTTCTGGTAAAGAAGGCAGGACTCTGGAGTCAGAATGCTAAGTGGAATAAGCCAGTAAGAGAAAGAGGAATGCCATGTGATTTCACTCCTGTGTGGAACCTAATGAACAAACTGAACTAACAAGGAAAATAGAGACAGTCTCATAGATAGAGAGCAGGATGACAGCTAAGTGAGGGAGGGGAGGTTAGGGGGTGGGGGGGATTGAGCAAAAAGGAAAAAGGACTCATGAACATGGACAACAGTGTGGTGAGTGCTGGGGAAAAGGAGTGTAAGGGGACTAAATGGCAACTGAAAAAATTACAATAAAAAATAATAATAAAAAACATTTGCCCCTCACTTCTGACATTTACAGTTATTTGATCTCAGATACATTAAGTTCTCTAATTCTTGGTTTTCTTATTTTGTCAATGGAAGTGATTTTACACTGTGGACACTGGTCAATACACACTAAACAATAACTGATACCATTACTATTATGTTGTAATAATATTGCTATTAGGGAATTATTTTCTGCTACGTGGAATGTAAGGCAGGAAACGAGTAAAGTTTGTATTCCACGTAGAAACAGATGTCTCTACACCAGTCTCCTCTAAACGCAGTAATGTCCCAAGGCCCTGGACACTACTAGCCTCAGCGGCACCGAAGTGTTCTGGGACAGGCGTTCAGTTTGGAGGTTCGCGGTGAAGAAAAGGAACTAACTCACTGCAGAAGAGAGTCTGGGGCTGGGTCTTCTGTGCCACTCATGAATTCTGTGGCCACAGATTTGCTCAACCTCATGAAGCTTTATTTGTTTATATTACTAGGACTTAATATGGCCTGCCTTAAAGTAAATTAAATAATGTGTGTGGATATGTTCTGTGAACTGAATACAGGTATTGGTGTCTTTAAGTATTTAGCATGCTATACTGTATTACATCAATAAAATGTACTCATACATCATTAAAATATGTGATTAGATCTGTAAATACACCTTAATAAATCTACTTTATCAAGGTACAGACAGACCCAAACTATCTAATTTATAGGGCAATTATAAGTATTCAAAGAGCACTCACCAAAGATGCCCTTAAAACTGCAAACTTCCTTGTACAATATTGTTTGTTTTGGAAAGGTTTGATTCTTGTATAAAACAAAATATTGCTGAAAGTAGGATTCATTTGTAGAGTGTGAAATATATAGAGAGCCATGTATTCTTGTAAACATGAATTCATAGATCTTGATCACAAAAAGCAAATCTTCCCTTATACCCATTTCAAATCTTTCTCTACTCCATCGTTGTGAAAGGAAAGAAAATACAACATATGAACTTCCTGGTGAATTAATAAAGCTTTTGCACTCAACTTTGAGAAGAATGAAACATTAACTGTTTGAAAGCTCAAGCTGGTTGTTTAAGGATAGAGTAACGTTTTACTCCTATTCACACCCTGAACACTGGGCAAACGACAAAGGCTGCTTCGTGAGTGTGACTGAACACTGCAGTTGAAGGCACCAGAAACTAACATGGAGACCAAGGTGAAGTTGACTGTCAATCCAGGTTGCACATGGAGATGGTAAGACCCACAGTGACCTGTCACCAGAGGACTGTCCATACCCAGGACATGGGAATGCCCCCTGGTTGGTGCCCTCACCCCAGACCAGGCTTCTTTCCCTCACAGCCTGGTGAGAGTTGTCACAACCACATGTTCCATCTGGGCCCTAGAGGCCTTTAGCCAAGCCAAACACTTCCCAAGTAACTCCACAGCTACTTCTAAAAAGTCAGAAAGACCACCTTCTCCATCGCCCGACGGCATACTCATCGGGACCTGGATTCTGCCGCTTCCTTGATAAACCACCATATTCCAGGGCACAGCTTCTTCACTTTTGAAGCAAAGGCAAAATGGACAATCCACTAGTTTTGCTGACCCCTCCACTTTTCCCCATGTTAACACAGACCTGATCACACAGTCACAGGCTGGGTCACCTGTCCACTGTTCTTTAATCCTCAACAGTACTCTTTTATGAAGCATCTATTGTGCCTGGTACTATGACAAAAGACAGAAGCACACATTGGTGATCCTCACTAGAGCAAGGTAATCCAGATTCCTAAAAGAGTATAAAGGATATTTTCAGATTACTGAAATCTGTATAAGAAGTCACAGGTTTCAGATTTATTTCCCTGTGCAGAATCCAAGGGAAAAAGAAATAGATTAAATGACAAGGGATCTTGATAGAAAGGAACTGGAATGGCCACACTTAAGTCCACCCACACCCTCCAGGCAAAACCATGGCCAACTAGGCAGGACACTGGGCATGTGACATGTCCTCTGTAGTCTCCTCCATGCACAGAGGCACATTTCAGAACCTTTGGTACTGAGTTTCAGATCGCTAACAGGCTACGCAGGACCGCCCACTTTTGAGCACCTGGGGAAGAAGGAGAGGCCTACACCTACGCTACTTTGATTTCCCTCGACTTTAACTTACCTGATCTTCTCACTTGCACAGGGTAGACTGAAATAATGACTTGCAATTACCTAGCATAGCTTACAATGTTTTTCACATATATTATTCCATTTAGTCTCATCTGAATTCAAATTACACTCACCATATTTTAGTTTTGAATCCTGGTTTCTAAGAAATTTGCTATTATTCACCATTTAGGACGTAACGGACATAAAAGCATTCATCTGTTATAATTAGCAAGGTTCTGTAATATTAAAGCCATGATTGTAGTCTAGTAAATAACCGTTCAAACTTATCCTCACCTTGAGCCCTGGGCTCAGCACAACTAATTCAGCACAACAGATTGGCCAGTTTCTTTCTTGCATGAGCACTCTCTCTTGGCTCACTTCATTCTCACCACTGCTCTGTTCTATGTTATATTGGTCTAGTTTTAGAACACATTCAGCTGAGTCCCTCAGCAAAGTCCTCCTGCTTCCCTTTCTGCTCATGACCTTCACACAGCATTCATCCCCATGCTGTCTTGGTGACTGCCCACCAGTCTGGTGCTGCCCTAGTACCATCCCTACCTGGGCACTGCCCTACAGAGTAACGCTCCATGAACAAGGTCTAGTTCCTAGATCTCACACCCTTGTCTGTGTTCAGGTCTCAAAGGGCTAAAGGAAACAGTGCATGCTGGCCCTGTTCAAAGAGCAAAGAGACAACAAACACACTGAAGTCAAATATTCCCATCTTTATCCCATGGCATTTTGAAGAATAATGTTAATTAACTTCTGGAATCCCCAGTGTACGCTAATAACCAGCAAGAAGCCTCTGCCTGCACGGCACTGGAGGCTTGTCCCACATAGGGTCAGAGACCTGGGGAGGAGTGGAAAGCTTGACAGACTCAGCTTCCTCTTAAAATACAGTGAGAAACATGGAAGACACCACATTTAAAACATCAGATTTTCTAAGTAAAAGGACTTTTTCATTTTCCAAATCTTGAATTTCTTCTCCAACAGTATTATTAATCTTCACCTTCAGATCACAGGGTAGCCTCACTTTATTGTCCCCTAATGTAACAGTGCATGGCATTTCTGCTTTCTTTTTGTCATTTTCATCATGACAAAGGAGCACCTTGTTTTTTAAGATGGCCATGAGAGAAATGCATATAAGAGAATTCAGATCTAAAGCTACACTAAAACAGAGTAGATTTGAGTAATTTAGCCTACACATACACACATGCTTTTACACACATATTCTCAGAAGGCCAGTGCACTTGACCTTGTAACTCAGTGGACTGAGTTACAAAGTCAATCTACAAGTGGAAATCTGCCTGTCAATCTATCTCCTAGGTTTTTAGTTGAGTGGCTCTGTGAAAAGCTCAAGTTGCTTCTTCCATCCCTCTAATGTATTACATGATGGGAATTTCAAACAAAAAATCAAACTAAGAGGCAAAGTGACTGAATATCTAGCTCCACTTGGTTCCTGGGCTTTTTACTGTTCCTATGACTTAGTCCACTCGAAATTGGATTACTTGTGTCACTTAGGTGGGTCAACCTTGTCCTATCACTGCTAGCAATGGCCTGAGAGAGACTCAACATGCTGAACTCAGTCCCAATCAGTTTTATGTGGTGTCTTACCCTGCATGTTGAGCCCCTATTTAGACATTAGGCTTTATCCCAATTCCTGAGTGTCTCCCCATGGAGGTTCATCCTTTGATGTGGACAGACAAACCTCTGACCTGTTCTCATGGACCTTCTGAATAAGCTGCCTGCATGTACTACTGCCCTTAGAAGAGCAAAGTCTGGCATTGTTCTTGTTGCTAGGGCCCTGTCACCTCCTGACATGCAGTGCTTGTCGCTGCTTGCCCACATCAACTTCTACAAATCGCTGTTCCTGCTGCTTAGGAGGACACTCTCTTCTGCCATAGTAGAGGCCTCACACCAACGCCTGCTGTCCCCTGGCAGGCACTTCAGGGAGCCTGTCCTCATGGCAAATGCATTCCTTCCCATCCTCCCTTTCCTGGGAAACACATCTCCCTTTCCCTGCTGGGCCGATCCCACTAAAACTGAGCAGACAGAGGTGGTCCCATTCCAATGCATAACAAAATTTTTGTTTAAGATCTTAAGGGGGAAAAAATTGTGCTTTCCATAAGGTTATTCAAAGTCACAAAATACAGTTGAACTTTGGAGCAGAAAAAGACTTTAGAGGTCATACAGCAGTGTTTACTGGAATTTTAGATTGCCCAAGCCAGTAACATTTCCAAAAAAGGGGGAGCTGAGAGGGTGGAGGAGAAACTGACAAGGGTCATGGGACCCTGCTTCTCTCAGTATTTCTTGGGAACTGCTGAACAAGCCAGCCCTCTGGTTTTACAGATAGGAAATTGGATTCCCCGTGACTGCTAAGCAGCAGGGGACAGATTGGGCTGTGCTGACTCCCAGTTCAGTCGTCTTCCCACTGGATTTGCTCAAGTAAGTTTTTGTTGCTATCAAAAAATTTCTCTGCTGATTTTAGTACTTGGTAAAACTTTGATTCTCTCTTAAATGATCATCACTCTCCTCCAATAGCTCTGAAGAAATATGTACACAGACGGCTCACCAGGAGTCTCCGATACAAGATGATGGAGGTAATGTGACTTCAGAAGTAATATTTCTCATTTTGCACACTGGAAACAAGTATTGCAGCATTATTTCCATTGCAACCTGTGTAAGATTTTAAAATTTCATTTCAAATTGGAATTTTGAATATGTATGATTTGAAGACATTTCTCAAAATTGAAAATGAATGAGAATCATCTTTCCCCCAATTTTCCATGTCTAGTCTGTCCGTAAGTTTAGGGACTATACAATCTGAATGGCATCTCTTTTTAAGAGTAGGGCAAGGTTTTCATTCTCTTTCTTCCCTCAAATACATGTTATCCTCTGTGGTTTCAATTGTTCTTGATCAGTTCTATTCACAATATTGTTGCAGCCTTCACTTATTCCTGCCTATTCTTTTCCTGTCTCATTCATATTTTCTTAAAGCAGCTTAGGAATTTGCTCTTTGGCACTGAAGTGAATAAATCACCCTTAATCTGGCAAATGAATGGATATCTGAACACATTCTATGAGTGCTCTCAACAACTATTTCTGCTTCACTGGTTTCTAAAAAATTTTAGTCCTTTAAAGCATTCTAAAGTGGTTTGTATAAAATACAAAAAAGGTAACCATAAAATTATGTGCTTCTCTTGAAATAAGAATGAGACCAAAATTTCTGTGAAAGAATGATTTAAGTTCCAAACTCTCCTGCCTCTTCAAAAAAAAAAAAAAAGACATCAGCAAAATTAGCACTTATCAACAGAAGAAAAGATTATTACAAATTTTTTTTTTGGTGGTAAAGTTCTGCCCCTAAAGCCTTGCAGTGCTAAATAGCTTACTCCTGTTGTTTTTATCCACAGATTGAAAGTAGAAGGATGTGCAAGTGAGAGGAAGGTGGTATTTGCAGTCCCCGCCAGCTCAGGATGGAGGGGAGTGAGAAGCCCGAAGTGTCTTGTTCGTTATTAGGCATAAAGTCAGAAGATGAAAGAGCACTGCTGGTCGGACTCATCTTGGGCTTATCTTATAAAAGGGCCAACTCAGTCCCCGGGGATTGATGGGACTCACCCATCTCCTGGGAGAAAGGATGTGACTTCTGTGGGGTTCATGAATGAGATTCTAAAGCTAGGAGTTGATGCCATAATAATTTGATTTATCATTTAATGAGTAGGAAGTTCACCTTCCTCAGAGGGATTATCCATAGAGCTCTTTACTTGGTTTTCCTATTGTTTGATAAAACTGTGGAGACAACACAGAATTTCTGCATAAACATAATGACTTGATTTTCAGGAACAGCATTAAGCACAATGCGTATGCTTTCCTTGAAGTACTGGGTAGTGATGCTGTGGTGGAAACCAGCTGTTTCTTGTCAAGGTCAATAATGGAAGAGGGTCATGCAGAGAAAATTCCTGTGTACATAAAAGGCTTGGAAGATGTTCTTCACCATCATCAAAGCCAATATGCAGGTTTTTTAAACGCAACAGGCACAATCCAATGCTCTGACACCTTCTCAGGGCTGCTGGCAGCATCTGCAAAATTCTCTGTGGCCCAAAGGAAGATTTTGGCAGCTCTTTGCCCAGCTACCATTCTCTAATGAGATGGGGTGTAGCTGGTCACTGCTGAGTAAAATTTTTTCCAGAAAAAGCCCCAGTTTTCAGAGAAAACCGTCAGTAGTTACAAAGTGGCTCTGATGAAGTTGTTAGACCTCTCAAAGCCCATGGCACAGAAGTTTCCCCACATAGGCTTGGATTTCTGACAGCCTGGACCTCCTGAGAGGCACAGTGACACAGCTTTAGATAACAAGGGACTCCCCTGCCCTAAGGAAAACTGCTCCCCTGTGGTGATTGTTACAATGGCTGTGAAGAAAAACCAGCACTCACCAAAAACCTTAGGTCTCCTCCAATTCCAGCCTCCCAAAATCTGCATTAAACTCTCAGGTTTGTGCCCAGAGCTGTGGGCCTGGCCCAGCAATCTGACCTCTTCCTCCGGACCAACTTTAAGGGGCAGGAGAGCACCTCTCCTCCCTGTCCCAAGGCTTAGGCATCTGCAGAGGCTATGGCTTTGGAGGGAGGAGAATGGCCTGGCTGGGCACAGGGACGATACGCATGTTAATACAGGCGATGCCAGGCAGTAAAGAGAAATCCTCAGAAGACGATGATGTAGCCCCAACACTGCAATGCACAGCTGCCGGAACTTGAAAAGAAAAGGACAACCACCTTTCTAATGAAGGCTGGTTTATGGAAATTGATTTTGGATGGCTCTGCACCAAGCTTGCACAACGCAGCAAAAGTCCAAATTGCTTCTGAGAGGCGGGCACTTGCTCTTAGTAAAACTGGTGTTTTTGTCATATTCAGAACTTCTGTTTTAATCCACATCAGTGTATTCTTAGCAGAAAAAGGACAGGGACACTACTTTGCCTTTTTCAGAAAAAATGAAAGAAAGTCAGAGAAAGGTCTATTACAGATAGGGCAGCCTGGGAAGGGCCAGCACTGACATGATTTTTCGGGTATGTGGAGGACGTGCCTACATGGGTGAGAGGAAACCCTTGCCTTAAGGAAGATGTTCTACAACTGGCTGATGGCAATGCTATGGACTTCCATGCTGTTTACCTAAGGGCCTCAGGAAAATAACATTTTAACTTCTTATTCATCACAAATTCTTCTCTTGTATCTGGATTAGAACACACACAATTCTTTGTCACCAAGGAGCCCAGACTCCTGAGGATTTAGAGCACATATGACTCTCTGAAGTATCAAGTCCTGATTACCAAATGGTGTTGAGCCGAAAGCACGTTCCGAAGTCCGCATTTTCTCCTTCTTCCCTGTCGATGTTACTGTCAGAGAAGCAGCACAGTCTGGAAGGTGAGGGATCTGTGGGCAGGCAACGATCTGCGCTCTGGCTCTGCTACTTCTAGCTGCGTCCCCTGGGGCAAGTCACTTCACTGCTCCGCCCCCGGGCTTGATTTTTGTGAAATATAAATAATGGTATCAGCTACCTCAACTGATTCAACAGTAATACTTGATATTTATTAACCATGTGCAATACAAGCATGTTCTTTTTTAATTTTATTTTTTATTTAATTCTTGTTCAAGTACAGTTTTCTGTCTTATATTCCCAGTCCTGGCCCCCCCACCCCCGCTGTGCTCCCCACCTCCCTCCCATTTCTGCCCCCCACTTTAGTTATTGTCCATGTGTCCTTTACACTTGTTCATGTGAGTCCATCCCCTTTTCCCCTATGATTCTCTCCCCTCTCCCCTCTGGACCCTGTCAGCCTGTTCCATATTTGAGTGTCATTGGTCATATTTTGCTTGCTTGTTTTTTTTTTGTTGTTTAGATTCCTGTTAACGGTGATATCGTATGGTATTTGTCTTTCACTGCCTGGCTTATTTCGCTCAGCATATTGCTTTCCAGTTCCATCCATGAGGTTGCAAAGGGTAGGAGTTCCTTCTTCTTTTCTGCAGCATAGAATTCCATTGTGTAAATGTACCATAGCTTTTTGATCCAGTCATTTACCGATGGGCATCTAGGTTCTTTTGGATTGGTGTTTCAGGGCTCTTAGGACATACTCCTAATAGTGGAATTGCTGGGTCAAAAGGCACATTCATTTTTAGTTTTCTTAGAAAATTCCATACTGTTTTCCGTAGTGGTTGTACCAGTCTGCAATCCCACCAACAGTGAACCAGGACCCCTTTTCCCCACAACCTCTCCAGCACTCGTTGTTTGTTTCTTTGTTTATGATAGTCATTCTTACTGGTGTAAAGTGGTATCTCATTGTGGTTTTAATTTGCATCTCTCTGATAGCTAGTGATACCGAGCATCTTTTCATGTGTCTCTGGATCCTCTGTATGTCCTCCTTGGAGAAATGTCTGTTCAAGTCCTTTGCCCATTTTTTAATTGGGTTGCTCATCTTCTTTGAGTGGAGTTGAGTGAGTTCTTTGTATATTTTGGAGATTAAACCTTTGTCTGAGGTATCATTGGCAAATATGTTTTCCCAAGCTGTTGCTTCTCTTTTTATCTTGATACTGTTTTCCTTAGCCATGCAGAAGCTTTTAATTTTGATGAGATCCCATTTGTTTATTCTTTCCTTTATGTCCCTTGCTCTAGGAGACGTATCAGTAAAAATATTGCCACGTGGAATACCTGAGATTTTCCTGCTAATGTTCTCCTCTAGGGCTTTACTGGTTTCATGGTTTATATTTAAGTCTTTTTTCCACCTTGAATTTATTTTGGTGTATGGTGTAAGTTGGTGCTCAAGTTTCATTTTTTTCCACATATCTGTCCAGTTCTCCCAACACCATTTGTTGAAAAGGCTATCTTTACTCCATTTTATGTTACTCCCCCTTTGTCGAATATTAATTAACTGTAGAGAGTTGGGTTTATTTCTGGGCTCTCTGTTCTATTCCATTGGTCTATGTGCCTGTTTTTATGCCAGTACCAGGCTCTTTTGGTTATAGTGGCCTTGTAATACAGTTTGATATCAGGTATTTTGATCCCTCTTACTTTGTTCTTTGTTCTCAAAATTACAAGCATGTTCTAAGTTTTATATACACTCATCTCATTTAATGCTCACAATATCTCACTGAGTTGGGTTCTATTTCATTTTATGCAGAAAAGCAACATCATGCTCATGTTCAAGTGACATGAGCTCATGTTCAAGCCAGAATTCCAACACAGGCGCTCCGCCTTGAGGGGCATGCCGTCAACTACCACCTACAGCAGAAATGAACTGATATGACAAATACAACATGCTTAGCACAGTGGCTGATGCAAAGTTTCAATGAAAGTTTCAATATGATGAATGTTAAAATGGTATTAATGAGAATAATATTAGTTTAAAGAATATTATGACTTGTTAAATGTTTAGAAAGAACTATGCTTTTTTATTTTATTATAATCATGTAGTAAGTTCTTTGAGGAAAGAAACTGAGATTTACTTATTTTTGTAGCCTCAGATGCCACAACAATACCACTGGCAAAGGTGCCCTGGGAATATCTGTTAAATGAAGAACGAATGTCGACTCCACTTGAAATCATCAGTATTACAGAGAAAACCTGACTGAAGCCACTTTCAACTGGTTTAAGCAAAAACATTATCTAGAAAAGATACTGATGTCCCCTTTCACCCTTCATATTTCTTATTATTGGCAAGGCCTCATTAGCCTGTGATCTGAAGGCAATATAGAACACAAAGAAATTGTGTTGTATTTTTTGTCCTTATTGGGTAGTATTTACCAAGAAATACTTTCCTTCCCAAATTATGCTGAAGATACATCAAGAAACTTCAGGGCTTTCTCACCTTAACCAAGTCAAAACCAGATGCTACAAAGCCTTAATTAAGAAAGCTGTCAGGGATTTGGCTTGGGGGGGAATCAAAGGTTATGAAATTAATTTCTAATTATATGTATTTAAAAATTTCCAACACAATATCAATAAATGTAATTAAATTTTATCAATTGATATTTTTAAAGATTTTATTTACTTATTATTACAGAAAGGGAGGGAAAAAGAGAGGGAGGTGTGTGCGTGCCTCTCATTCACCCCCAACTGGGGACCTGGCCCACAATGCAGACATGTGCCCTGACTGGGAATCGAACCGGCAACACTTTGGTTCACATGCTGGCACACAATCCACTGAGCCACACCAGCCAAGGCTTATTAACTGATATCTAACTTAGTTTAAAATTTTAACACAATATCACTAATAAAAAATAAAATATTGTCCTAATAATATTTCAGTTTATGATACTTCTTTTTAGGAGAATACAGTCTTATATATCATTCATACAATTATTTAATGTTAGAAATTTACTAAAACCCTTATTTTAAAAATTAGAAAACCTGGATGTAAAAAACTTCACATCTTATTACAAAATCAAACAACAGATAAATGGCAGAACCATTTCAGGGGCATATCCAGACATCTGAATAGAAATGTAGCCTTGGAATGATGCCATTTAAATACGACAGGAAAACAGACAAGCTCCAGCACAGTTCAAATATTCAGAACTAAGTGGCATTATGTAATCACACACATCTGAATGTCCTTTATATTTTTAACCATTTTTTTCTCAAGGACAAATTTTCTTGAGACTGCTCCTACGTTTAAAGTAGAAACCAAAGAAAAAGAGACAGAGCTAGAAGGAACAAGATAGAATTTAATTACAATCATGCTACTTAATCATTTCAAGCACATCAAAAATATTTTTAGAGAATCACTATAATTATGTTTACAAAACACAGACCTTTGGAAAAGAATGTATTGGTAAATGACTGCTGCTAAAATCCTGAATATACTCCAGTCCTGATGTCACATTTAACCGTCCAGTCTCCAACTGGAGATCAGCCCTTACTGTAAACTGGAGTGAGTGAGTGCAAACGTGAGCTCATTCAACCTTCTCTGTGGCTGTTTTCAAAGCAGAGGTAATAAGCACCCTCGCTCCACAAGGTCTACTTGTTACACCCTGAAGGACTGTCTCTCCGGAACTATCGGTGTTGGTGACAGAGGGCAGGCCTCAGAAAGACGACATCACGAGCAGTAATTACCTGGGCATGTAAAGGACTCTCTCGGCCACCACGAAGCCCACCCTGAAGAAGAGATTGCTGGCTGGAATGAATGGGAAAACCAGGAACAACAAACCCACTAGAACTTCCTTGTGCTCCAGTCTCTGAAACACACAACAGTGAAGGACAAATTAATCTGGGGTTAATTCCACTTCACTCAGCAGCATTTAACCAGCTCTTTCACTGTCCAGTTCTCATCGAAGGAATGACTAAATGAGACCAATGAAAACCTTTTGGTCCACACACTGAATTCATCAGAGAAAGCCTTCAGGCTAACACCTCTGCATGTCAAAATATTCACACGCACCCAGACACACATTTGCCACCCAGAAACATCTGCTATTTGCATAATATGATCAGGGGCCAATACTCCTTGTTCTGGGCTGGCTCTACAGCAACCTGTTTCTTGGTTCTGTCCCTCCAGGCAACTGATTCCCAGGGAACACAACAACTGATATACCCAAGCTCCCGAAGGCATCATGCAGAATTATTGTCCTCTCAGAAATAGAATGCATATAAAAAAGAAAACCAGAAACCAGGAGAAGCAGAGATTACCATAAAGGAAACTAAATGCAAATGGTAAATTTGGTACCAATGAGGAAAATCATTTCAGCTGAAGTGTTCTTAACAGTTCTGAAATTAAGCCAGTAAGCAAGTATTTATTCCATGAAATTTTTTGGAATTAAAATTCATTACAAGAAGAGCTCATTAACTGACAAAGCACCTTTTTGTAATATTATACACATTAACTTGTAAAGGTTTTTCTGTCACTTAAAGTTCACAGGAATAAAATTTTGTTTGTTACTAATAATACGTTCTAATGGACACAGTAAAAAATAGCTCACATTTTATGAGTGTCCATGGCATGGACACATTTGAAGAGAGGCCTATTTAATGCAAATCTTATTGTATCAGGGGTTACTTCTTTTCCTTTTAAAAAAGCTTAAGAAAACCAAATAGAGCTTTACAGTTTTATATGTTTCTTATGCACATTTAAAATAGTCTATTACTTTTAATAATTGTAGAAGACTAAATAAAAAATTTCAAAATATAAATATTAGAGACTCCCTAATATAAACTACTAATACTTTAAGTATACAAACTGAAAAGTTTTAAACATCTCAGGATATTTGTCATCTGGATTTTATTAAAATACTTTTTTTTTTACTACAACTACATAGAGTAATAAAATTTCTGACAGCAAGTCCATATGAACAAATATGATTTGGACAATTTCCCTTAATAGTTAACAACCTATAAATAATGATCTCATTTTTTAACCTAAAGGAACCACACTTTTTTGAATTAAAAGATGAAGGGGGAAAAAAGCTTCCTTAACAAGCTTTCCACTCAAATAGGTGCAATAATGTTGTATTTTCTATGACCCACTAAAACTGATTTTAAAAAATGGGTGAGAAAAAGTAGCAACTTCATTACACTTAAAACTGCTATCTTTGCAATTTAGATTACACTTTGAGTTTACAAAGTACATTTCAGTTCAAGAACTTGAAGTTTACATAATTTAAAAAATAAACACTATCATAAAAATCCTGTAAAATCAAAAGCAAGTATGTCTTCCAAAAATTAAAAATAAATCCCAGATAAAGAAGTACAAATTGGCAGTTACAAAATAGTCACAGGGATGTAAAGTACGGCATAAGGAGTATAGTCAGTAACGCTGAGATAACTATGTACAGTGCCGGCTACGTACTGGAAATATGGAGGGGAATGCTTTGTAAAGGAGATGATTGTCTAACCACTATGTTGTACACCTGGAACTAATCAAAATAACACTGAATGTAAACTGTAATTGAAAACTAAAAATTCTCTATAAAAAAACAAATAAAACAAAGCCTAGTGAATAAATGTTTTGTCGAGTATTCTTCCTAAAGTCTGTGCCTATAACTAAGGACAAGGTTAATACGTTCTTTTTGCAGGTACACTTTTTAAAAGTATATTTTATTGATTATGTTATTACAGTTGTCCCATTTTTCTCCCCTTAATCACCCTCTGCCCTGCACCCCTCTTCCCTCCAGCATTCTCATACTTAGCTTACATCCATGGGTTATACATGTAAGTTCTTTGGATTCTCCATTTTCTATATTATTAACTTCCCTGTCTATTTTGTAGCTACCAATTATGCTTATTCCCCGTACGTTTCCCCCCATTCACCCCTCTCCTCATCCCCACTGATAACCCTCCATGTGATCTCCATTTCTGTGATTCTGTTCCTGTTCTCGTCGTTTGCTTAGTTGATTTTTGTTTCTGTATTTTTATTTTTAGGTTCAGTTGTTGATAGTAGTGTTTGTTGTCATTTTACTGTTCATAGTTTTGATCATCTTCTTTTTCCTAGATAAGTCCCTTTAGCATTTCATAGAATGCTAAGGGCTTGGTGATGATGAACTTCTTTAACTTAATCTTATCTGGAAAGTACTTTATCTGCCCTTCCATTCTGAATGATAGCTTTGCTGGATAGAGTAATCTTGGATGTAGATCCTTGTCTTTCATGACTTCTTTCCAGCCCCTTCTTGCCTGTAATGTTTTTTTTTTTTTTAGAAATCAGCTGATAGTCTTATGGGAACACCTTTGTAGGTAACTGTGTCCTTTTCTCTTGCTGCTTTTAAGATTCCTTATTTATCTTTAATCTTGGGTAATGTAATGATGATGTGCCTCAGTGTGTTTCTTCTTGGATCCACCTTCTTTGAGACTCTCTGAGCCTCCTGGACTTGCATGTCTAGTTTCTTCACCAGACTGGGGAAGTTCCCTTCATTTTTTGTTCAAGTAAGTTTTCAATTTCTTGCTGTTGTTCTTCTCCTTTGGGCAGCCCTGTGATTTGGATGTTGGAACGTTTAAAGTGGTCCCATAGGTTCCTAAGCCTCTCCTCATTTTTTTGAATTCTTGTTTCTTCATTCTGTTCTGGTTAAATGTTTATTTCTTCCTTTTGTTCCAAATCATTGATCTGAGTCCTGGTTTCCTTCTCTTTACTGTTTGTTACCTGTATATTTTCCTTTATTTCACTTTGTATAGCCTTTACTTCTTCCTTTATTTTGTGGCCATATTCAACCAATTCTAGAGCATCCTGATTACCAGTGTTTTGAACTCTGTATCTGATAGGTCAGTTATCTCCTTATGACTTAATTCTTTTTCTGGAGTTTTGTTCTCTTCTTTCATTTGGGCCATATTTCTTTGTCTTGGTGCACCAGTCTGGATGAACACTTCTTCAACGCCTTGGGTATCAGACTTCCATACAGTTCGATTTTCTGGAAGTTCTGGTTGTTTTTTGTTTCTAAGTTGGTTGTTTTGCTATTTTGGCTGTGCAAGGATTGAAATGTATCTACCTACACCTCCATCTCAGCCAGAAGCTGGTATTTGTCTCTATAGGCGCACTTTTGAAAAAGATAGCTGAATACTTCTTAAAAGCTGAAAACACTTTTTACAAAAGTGTTCGTCTTCCTATATACATTTCTAAAGATAATTTAATACCTCCTATTTGTTACTCCTATAGAATTAAGAGAAATAAGGGTATAAACAGAACTCCCACTGGGCTATTATCCAAGTCTCTAGCCAGTGTTTTGTCCAAAGAAGTGCCTCTCTGGCCCTCATCAAGGTTATTAGAAAACAGCCTTCACTGGGGATACAAATGGGGAAAAGAGACTTCGCCTTCACACGCCTAACATCACACCTCCTTGCCTGACCAAAGGCCACCTTCCTCACTCCGATGAGTATATGGTTATGTCCTTTACTCAACAAAACACTGAGTGCTTCCACAGCTACTATGTTGCAAAGAAGTGGGCATCAGGTGTATGCCGAAGTCCAAGTTCATGCTGCCTCCCCCCTCATTCACCGAGCCCCTAGAGTGGGCAGGATCCCCAAATGGTCACTGCTTCTGGGGACATGGAGATGGGTTCTTCAGGCTCCAAGCACAGTCTCTATTCCCTTCATGGCAATCATTCCAGCTATAATTACATATTTATCTGAATGTTTACTACTTTAAATACTTCCACTGGATGGTAAGCTTTATGAAGAAGGGAGCCAGCCAGCTGTGTTCACTGGTGCATGACTTGTGTTTTGCCCAGTGCCTGGCACTTAGGACGTCCTCATAAATATCTGTTGAATAAACTAATCCGTGAATAAATATCCCAGGTAAGAGAAGAGGAGAGGGTAGAGAGGATTTCCTGGTGGAGGTGACAATCTTGGTTTGAACAATGAATGAATGCCTACAAGGCAAATCTGGTGATGCCAGTGAGGAGGGTTCACAGCTAATCTAATTCCAGGAAGCAGATACAGAATGTACAAAGCAGGGAGTAAAACGATACATGCTGGTGGTTGGCAAACCATGAGGATCTTGCCAGCCCTTGTGGAACTGACCTTTAGAGCCAATAGGGAGCTACGAAAGGGTCTGACGTGTAGAAAGAAAGAAGAGCAAGTCAGTGTCCAGGAGATGCCACCTGGATTCAAGCTGTGGTCCTGCCATCAACACACCATTAGTCACCTTGAGTAGGGACCTCATTACCTCTCCCATGCCTCAACTGTAAAGTGAGACAAGTGAGGCTCAGGGCTCAGTAGGGCTAGATGGTCACAAAGATTTATCATCAGCAGAAGTCCACATTACGGGACTTGTGAGTTGTGGGCTCAGAGGCGATCGCTCCATGCTCCCAGATGGGCTGGTCTTCCAGTGTACTTTTCTTTGTTTTCAAAATATTCAACTGAAGGCAATGGCATTGTGCCAACACTTACTGAAGTTCTGTTATTTTATTTTGAAGAGAATAATATTCGTGAAAAAGTCATTTATTCTCAAATTAAATGGATGATTATATTCTTTGTCTTTCCTCCTTTCCATTGGGTCAAAAGAAATAGAAAATATTCAAAAATATATTTCTTTAAGCTGTGAGCCAATCAGTCGAGCATAAAGTTAGGAAAAAATATGTCATGGATGTGGCTGAATTTCCTAGAATGAGAAAGACTGGGAGGGAATCCAAGTTAGTATCCTGTGGATCACAGATGCAACAAAATTGCCTAAATAATTTATAGCTCGTTTCAGCCTAATAGAGTCCGATGAAATGCAAACAAAATATGGGTGGAGGAAAAGGAGAAAATCTATGGCATTTTCCAAAACACACACAAAAGGGCATTTATTTCTAGGAAAAGAAGCAAATGGAAATTCATGTATTCCAAATTATACTAGGGGGTGAAACGGCATGAGAATTTAAAGAGATAATTATGAGCCACTGATAATACACGTCATTTGCCAATTAACTGTGCAAGTTCAGACAAATTAACTTACTTCTCTGAGCTTTAATTTGATGATCGGTTAAACAAAAGCAAGGGTATTGATATCTATTGTATTAGTAAGAAAAATGTGTGAGAGATTTACCATGATTTTCTTTTCTGGCTTAGAAGAATACAAATAAGCAGCCTCCTGAGCTCTAAACAGCTAAAAATATCTTAATGTCCCTCTTAAGGTGCCCAGAGAGTCAGTCACTCAGCCCCTGTTGGCCCAGCCACATACCTGAACAAGCGGCTCAGTTTTCTCAGAAATGGCAGTTACTTCCAAGGAAATCCAGCTCCAGAATCCATGTCTAGGCTGATAGCTTGTGGTTTATCCTTTCCCCATCTTACTCTCTAAGTTCACCTTCCAAAGCACCCGTCGCAGATTAGGAGGACACACAGACAAACACTCACAGGCGCTGTGGCCAGCAGGTGAGTGTGTGCTCCTGAGAAGGGGACCCCTCCCTGTCTCAGTCAGCAAAGACAACTTCCGCCGCAGGCTGTTCCTTTCCACAGAGCGGGAGAAAGGTCCCATTATAGCAATTGCTGTCATCACTATTACCACATTTTCTCTCACCTCTAAACAGGTTTCAGAAAAGTGGTGTAGTGCATTTAGGGTGTGAGCATGTTGTCATGGTTCCACATACAGCACAGTTATATTTCAATCTGAAGAATTTATTTGGCAACTTTAGGCCCTAGCTGTCTGGATCTTATTTCTCAACTTTTTGGGAGCTGATGACAGTAAAGCGCTTCAGCCCCCAGGGTGAGACACTTGCCAACACGACAAATGGCATGGCTGAACACACAAGGCCCTCCTTTTGTATCTGCTCACGGGTCTACTTCCCCCATTAGACTATAGATTTCTCCAGGATTCACCATCTCGTGTGAATCTTTTACCTAGACACCTGGCACATAACAATCATCATTCAACAAGTATGTATTGTGGTAGCAGAAATCAGTGATGACAGTCATATATATATATATGACTATATATATATATATATATCACTGGGGTCCTCAAGCACCCCAACAGCCATTTCAGGGACTTGCCACTAAGGAAAGCTTTTGCTTTTGGTAACCCTCGGAAACGCAGTATTTGCAACGTTAATTTGGGGTGGAAGGCCCTTAGTCCTTGAGTGTCCTGGAGTATCGCACAGCTGGCACAGCTGGCCAACAGTGCTGAGGTGTTTCTAACCAGGACATATGCAGACCTTCTGTCCTTCTCTAATTCCAGTCACTGCTGCTCACTATTGTACTTCCAGGTCTTCCACGATCACTTGACTTTTGTGCTCAGGAAAACCAACATCTTTCATTTTATTGAAATTCAATTTTAATTTTTTAGTATTTTAATTTACTAAATATCCCATTATTTATTACTACTATTATTATTATGAAAGTTCTTTTCATTTGAGAAAGACAAATTATTTATTTAATCAATTGGAATCTCTCAATGCTTTATTTGAGTGCAGAGTACTGTCTCATTTCTTACGAGGGGTTTGATCTGAATTCCAGTTACTGAGCTGGGCACTAAGCTAGGCTCATTCTCTGGCTAAGAGACTCCCAAACTGCAACCCTACAATTTGTGCAAGTTTAAATGAATTCCAACTTAATCCTCACTACAAGGCTGTGGGGATACTCTCCCCATCGTAAACTCTAAGATGTCTTAGACCTTTGGGTCCTTCACAAATAGCTGTAATTGAAATCAGCAAAAATGTCAGAGGGTTATTATACTATTTTCATAAGAAATATTCCTCAAGGCTGCACAGACCTTGAGGTTTTCTTGCAAAACTTCGGGATCTGGGCTGTCGCTGTGCTGCTCTGTACATTTTAAGAATTTTGTGTGGCCCAACACCCCTACTGCTATCCACAGAAAATGCATCAGTGAGTCCCCACTTGAATAAATCAGAGGCTCAGGTGCATTTAAAACAGCATGAACTTTGAAACTGCAAAATCCCCGACATGTTCTCAAGGATAATACTAATGCAGAATGCACCCAACACTTACTGTTTGGCCCCCAAACACTAACTGAGAAACCGAGGAGGATGATTTCAAGACCAGCACGGGAAGTGCCCAAGCTAGAGGAGGAAGCACAGAAAGATATTTGGGGCAATAGGCTTCCACCTGAGCTGTCCACAAACGCTCCTCAAACTTCTTTCCTCTGGGCTACGCGCTTGTCTGCCCGATTTTCACTGTTGTGCATGTTTTCCTTTAACTTTTATAGCTTCTCCCTCCTCCGCCTTTGTCTGGCACTAGTTATCTGCAGGCACAGCTCCAGGCTGAGGCTCCTTGCCAGGATCACAATGCTCCCCGGGTGCTGGTGACAGTCCCCTCCTTTGCCTCATCAGACCATCTGATTGGCGTCACTTTGCATGGTGGCTTCACTAATCCTGTCCACACCACTGTACTTGGTGCCTTCATAAACTCTCCAATCATCCCACTGACTGTGTCGTGTGTTTCCTGCCAGGATTCTGCCTCCCAGGTCAGCTCAAAGTGAAAGAGTATGGGGATGGAAGCACAGAGTGAACCCCCAAAAGGAACAGACCTCTGGCTCCTAAGAGCTAACATGAGCCAACTCCAGCCTACTCCTGACTTGTTCCCCTCCTTATATTGTTGTATTTCCATTCTATTTTAGTCCTTAGGTGAACCACCCTTTTAAAGGGCATTGTGGTTATAGAAATTTTTAAATTTTTACAAAAACAGTAAATACAAGGACAATCTGAGAGAGCTTTTTATCTGGCAGAGATTGAGACCAATCTCTGAGATTGGGACCAATGAGATTGGGACCAATGTCTCAATAACTGGAGAAGAGAAAGTCTTGAACTTCTGCTTTTGTGATATCAAATGCAATAGACTATTTCTTATGATTCAAACAAGATCTAGAATCTTAACTCCTTAACAGCAATGCAGGAGGCAAGAGGAATCTGGGGGCAGTCTTAAGGTGAGAGGGAATAAGAAAAATTGAAAGCTGATTCTCAGAGCCTCAGTCACTGCTGTCAATTTTTTTGGTGATTATATACTCACCTGGGGCCCTGAGTTAGTCCCACAGGACAATGCAAGAGGTTTAAGGACAGTCCTCCCATGCCACGCACACAATTCATACCTCACATGAGAGCATGAAAAGGTACACTTGTCATTTTTTCCTCCCTAGTCTGAAAGCAATGAGACAGGCTGAGCTGGGGTAGAAGCTGGCTTAGGTTCAAGATCTCAACAGCATAGCTGCCAGCCTACACTCTCCTTGGCTTAGGCTGGTGATATCATTTCCTCACTTTCATGTGCCTTAACATTTACTTATAAATGCATGGGGAGAAAAATTTTAGAAGGGGAAATGAATGAAGAAATTATACCCCCTCAGAGACAAAAGTAGATTTGTACACTCTGTGTCTTCTCTGAGCCAATGTAAACCACAGGTCTTTCCCGTGCCAAACTTTCTTCACCAAGAAGCCCTGCCAGATGCACTAATGAGTAGAGAGCCGAGGGCAGATTAAAATCAGGGCATTCCTAAACTAGCAGTTTTGATTTCTGGTCTTTGGTTCTGGGCTTCGTTTTTTGTGTGCATAGTTTTTTGTTTGATTTGCTTTTAATCAACAGTTCTTGGCAACACCAGTTCCTGAGATTGAAACTTCTTATCTCCCAAGAGCACATAATTATGTTTCAGGGTTGAATTGGGTGGGAGAGTGAAGCTCTCAGATTGCTTTATTCTAATTGAGAATAAACTAATTCCTAACTTTATTTGGAAATGTATGTTACATTCTGCATAGGTGTGTTTTACATGTTTTAAAAACTGAAGGCAAAAATCTTTTCAAAGGCCCTTTGGAAGTGACATAATTGGAAAATATCAATCCAGAGCAACAATGCCATGCACCTAGTTAATTGAGCACTAGTGAGGAGTTATGAAAATTAAGTACATTAGAAAAATGTTGTTTAAGAAACACTGTTGTGATTAGAAATGAAACTGTTACAAGAATTTGTGAAAACAGGAGAGAAATCAGAGAAATGAACTTTCTTCATCTCTATCTGTGGTTCCGAACAAAAATGAAAAAGGTACCAAAAGTTACATATTGAAAAAAAGGAGTGGGGGAGACTAGAGAGATGGAGGGCATGGGCAAGACGAGATCTCTTCTAAAGTTGCCTTTAACTTATAAATTATTTCATGCACACCGTGGGAGGGAGACACACAGAGGGGGCAATAAAAGCTGCCCTGTAAGTGACAAGGGTATAGGATGAAGGAAAAACAAATGCTTCCTACGCTCACTCCATATGCCACACATTTGACTTAAACTGTCCCACTGGAATTTCATAATAATATTACAACGTAGGTAATTATCTCCAATTTTATAGATGAGGAAATTGAAACTCAGGAGGCTTAAGATACTTATCTAAGTTGATCCGATTAGTGAGAAACATGGGTTTTACTGAGGTCAGGTTCACTCCAAAGCCTGTTCTTTTCCCACAGTCCACGTGGCTTTGGAATCCAAAACTAATGTCAAGTGTGTGTGTGTGGGAGGGGTAAGATGAATATTTCAGCCCTTCACTGTCTTCTGGTTCTGTCACTGAAAACAGATAAGATCCAGTAATTTGGAGGTTGCCAACCAAGGCACTGCTGTAGTAGTCCAGGAAATCTCATCTCTAAGGCATGTGACAAAGGGCACCACCGAGTCACTTCGCCAGATAAATGCAGACGCAAGTATTCTTCAGTCCACAGGGATCGGCAGGGTATGTCGCACAGAATATGCACCCCCTTGTCAAGTATTCTGTTCGCATGAGTGCTTTCAGACGGTCCACCTACTCATTCTGATGACCAGTCTCGGGAAGAATGGACATATCCATGGCTAGTAAGATGTAATAATTTATTTAACTAACCTTAGTTATTGAATTGTTAATTAAAGTTATATTTGAGAAGTTTTGAGAGGAGGGTAACGTTTATCCTTGATATAATAAATTAAGTACTGTGATGAAATTGTCCTTCTTAGTAAGGAGAATAAGAGAACATTCACATTCTAGTGACCACAGAGGCACAATAAATAAGCTAAGTGGTCCACTGAATGGGGCACAGGGTTTCTAAACTTTATACATGCCCTGCAACTGAGTATTGCTTTAAGGTTCCATTTCTAATATTCAACCATTTATGAACTGTTTTTAAACTGTTTTTTTTTTAATTTTTCAATTACAGTTGATGTATACTATTATATTAGATTCAGGCTTACAACCCAGTGATTAGACTTTATATGACTTACCATGTGATCATCCTAATAAACCTCATACCCATCTGACACCATGCGTGGTTACTAGAATACTGTGGACCAGATGCCCTATGCTGCACTTCACATCCTGTGACTACTCTGCAACATCAATTTGTACTTCTTAATCCTTTCACCTTTTCCACCCATCTCCCCCACCTCCTTTTCATCTAACAACCAGCAAAATGTTCTTTGTATCTATGGGTCTGTTTCTGTTCGGCTTGTTCATTTATTTTGTTTTTTAGATTCAATTGTTGATAGATATGTATTTATTGCCATTTTATTGTTCACATTTTTATCTTTTTTTCTTCTTCTTAAAGATGGCCCTTTCATATTTCATGTAATACTGGTTTCATGGTGATGAACTCCTTTAGTTTTTCCTTGTCTGGGAAGCTCTTTATCTGCCCTTAAATTCTAAATGATAGCTTTGGTGGGTACAGCAATCTTGGCTATAGGTCCCTGCTTTTCATGACTTTGAATATTTCTTGCCAATTCCTTCTGGCCTGCAAAGTTTCTGTTGAGAAATTATCTGACATTCTTATAGGAGCTCCTTTGTAGGTAACTAATTGCTTTTTTCTTGCTGCTTTTAATATTCTTCCTTTGTCTTTGAGTTTTTGCATTTTAATTATGATGTCTTCATGTGGACCTCCTTGGATTCACCTTGTTTGGAACTCTCTGAGCTTCCTGGACTTGTCTATATCCTTCACCAGTTTGGGGAAGTTTTCTGTCATTATTTTCTCAAAAAGTTTTCCAATGTCTAGCCCTCTCACTTCTCCTTCCAGCATCCCCATATTGCAAATTTTGACTGTTGATGTGCTTGAAGTTGTCCCAGAGCCTTCTTACATTATTTTAATACTTTTGGATTATTTTTCCTTTTTCTATTAAAATGAGGTGTTTTTTACTTTCTTATATTCAAAATCACTGATTTGATTCTCAGCTTTATCTTCTCTACTGTTGATTCCTTGTAAATTATTCTTCATTTCAGTTAGTATCTCATTCATTTCTGACTGGTTCTGTTTTATGGCTTCCATGTCCTTTTTTATGCAGTTAAAGTTCTCATTAAGTTCACTGAGCATCCTTATAACCAGTGTTTTGAACTCCACATCTAATAGATAGCTTGTCTCTATTTTGTTAAATTTGTTTCTATAAGAGTTTTGTTCTAGTCTTTCATTTGGACATGTTTCTTTGTCTTCTCATTTTAACAGCTTCCTTTGTGTTTGTTTCTATGTATTAGGTAGAGCTGCTATGTCTCCTGAGCTTGTAGAGTGACGTCATGCAGTAGGTGTCCTGTAGGGACCAGTGGCACAGCCTCTTTATTCACCTGAGCTAAGCACTCAGGTATCTCTGCTTCTGGGTGGGCTGTGCACATCCTCCTGTTGTAACTGAGCCTTGATTGCTGTTGGTACATTTATCAGAGCGATTTATCACCAGGCTGATGGGCTGCAAGGGCTGGCTGTGACTACAGTAAAGAATTAGCTGTGCAAGGGCCTATCTCACAGAGCAATACTTACTTCAGTGGGGCTCTGGTGCCCACTAAGTCATCCCCATAAGTGTCTTGCTTGTGGAGGTGAAAGGATGGTATTTGAACATGGCCCAAAGCTATCTACCCATTGTGATGGATCTGGGGCCTCCTGGAAGGTGCAGGTCAAGGTCAGCTGCCACCTGTGCCCTGCCTAGGGCCTGCTGGCATGAGCTACAAAGTGATATGCAGATTACTGCCACTGGTGCTAGTCTTGAAGTTGCCAAGGGGAGGCCAAGCTGTGAACCAAGGCCAGCTGCCACTATAACTAGGACTGGGGCCACTTATCTAGAGGTACAGGGCCAACCGAACTAGATGCTTCTTGTTTGAGAGCTTTTAGGAAAGTTTGAAGCATAAGCCAACACAGACCATTTATATGGAAAAGCTACTGGAAAAAACTTGGGTGGGCCCACAAGTTGGGTGAGGCAGGGTCTCAGAAATCACCAGAATGAGACAAACAGTGACAGCCATATGGATGGAGGCTCAGATATGGTGCCTGCCTGCTGGCTCTGTGGGGCGAGGGCTCAGCAAAGGGACAATCACCTCTGCCAACACCTCTGTCTGGGAGAGAGCTGCCCCTCCAGCTCTTCCCTTAATGCCAGACAGTTCAGTTCCTCACCAGGTGTCCCTGGTGTGAACTGTTTATATATAAATCTTAGAAATGTGATACTATATCATTTAATCTTATAATATATATTTTATTACATATATACATACACATATATAGATGAGGAATTCACTCATATATATGAGGAATCCAAGAGGGTGGATTTAGAAAATCAAAATAGAGATGTTGCTGTAAGAGAAATGTGTCCATATGTGTTGATACCAAAGCTAGCTGGGTGGATTCAGGAGAAAGAAGCAGGGCAGGTATCAGCACTCCCATGAGACCCCATGGATTCAGGGAAAGGTTGCATTACACAGGGTGTCTGTGAAAATCAAGGAGAGAAAATGTAAGCAGAAGTTCAATCTTGCCCCTGGATCCTTTCCAGAGCAGACAGTAGAAGACAGGGAGAGAGACCACTGCTTAGAGACCCAAGTCTTGCATCATGTTCACCCCATCCACTCTTGCTGGAGAAATGGTGATGATGCAGTAATGCCATTGAATTCTAGGTCAAGAACTATAATTTAATAAGATGACTAGTGCAGGAGGGAAGCAGGAATGATTAACCAATTTTTGCCCCTCTGTAAAATCCAACTAGAAACCAGGATGGATTTAACCATGCAAGTAGAGACATGGGTGAATTTAGCTTTGAGGAAGAAGAAAAGGGGGCAGAGGGAAACTAAATGCATTTTTGTAAATGGCTTTGTTCCAGTGAAATACGCACACCTGGCAGAAGAAGCCTTCCACTTACGACTATTGCTCAACTGTTTTTGTTAAGGAGATATCCCCCCACCAAAACCTTCCAAAGCAGGACACTATATACTTATTTTTCGCAAGAGTAAAGATGTTTTACTTTTTTCATACAGTGAGTCACACTCACTGGGAAGTATGATTCATCTACCCGCTTGGAATTGTCACGCAGAAGATAGCCCTTCTCCCTGTAATCTAAAATGAATAAACAGAAGGAAGCACAAAAATACCACAGTTCTACACAGTAAAGACCTGAATATTATATAGCAGCATTTTTAAAAGACTATACTTCAGCACTGGCTGGTGTGGCTCAATGGATTGAGCACCAGCCTGTGAACCAAAGGGTTGCTGGTTCGATTCCCAGTCAGGGCACATGTTTGGGTTGCGGGCCAGGCCCTCCATTGGAGGCATGTGAGAGGCAACCAGAAATTGATGTTTCTTTCCCTTTCTTTCTCCCTCCCTTTTCTTTAAAAATAAATAATTAAAATCTTTTTAAAAAGGAGTATACTTCACCATATTTTAGCAAATAAGTTACAAACAATGTGGCTTTCTTCACGTTTATGATATATGAAAGTAATGAGAAATTTAGTACGCTCTCTTAACAGCTAAAAAAAGTGAAATTTATTTGAACACTTGAGCTTCTAGAGAAACTACTGTCAATAGTGGATTTGATTACTGTAATCTGTTAATACATCCATCCAAAATCAAAGTATCTTCCATAATGAAGATGTGTTCCATCTCCTTCAATAAGACCCACTTTCTTTCTTGCTTCTGAAGCATACGTTGTTAAAAGTTGGGTGGATCATTATGCTTCATCAGAAGTTGTTAAAAAGCCTTTTTCCCCAATAACTGACTTGATGAAATAATGCTTGTCGCTTAGCCTTAAGTGTGCATTCACACACCCTACTTACCAAAACTTACAAGGGCAAGTGCAATGAACCAATACATGTAGCAAAGGATGGAAACAAAGGCCCTTTATTTTAAATTATATCAAATAATTTTCTGAGTTCAGACATTGAAATACCTATTTTTTTTCATTAGGACTGCTTTGTACCAAACAGCAACATAAATCTCTAAAATGTATATAAGAGAGGTTGACATGATCTGTATGAGGTTTGACATAAAGATACAAGTAAGAATTTGACCACATAATGCCTAATTGGGACTCATTTTCCCTTGGAAAATTCATATAAGGTCACAGAAAAAAATGATTTACACAGAAAAACAAAGGGTAAAACTATTTCTCCAACAAGCCTTGGCACTGAATGACTCCCAAGTGAAGGCAAGTCACAGTGAGCAGAAAAATAGAGTTCACTGGCTAGAGTTACCCAGTCCAAAAAGAACTACGCTCCCCTGGAATGGAGAGAATTTTCCAGGCAATGCCAAGAAGGCTGGCATTAATACATGTTCTTTCCAATTAATCACTTTTTAATACCAAATGCCAGAGTCCTGGGTCACAACTGACTAAGCCAATTTGGCCATTTAAAGTTGCCAGGTCCTCTGTAAATGCTGGTAACCTCTGGCAATTACAGCCAGATGGGATATGAAAATAAAAGCAAGATTTCATGAAATTCTACCAAAAGTGCAACCCCTTAGTGTCAAACAGTCCATCGGCTAATCACAAAACTGGAGGAAGTCCTTTCTCTGTCGCCCAACTTGCCTATGGGAGTCTTCTGTGATGGGAACTATATTCTGAGGCAAGAACAGCTCACTTTCTACTCAGGTAATGCACAGGGTACTTTCTCAAGCGTCTCCTGTTTTAATTCATCAGCTAAGCAGATGAAGACACAATTTTAAACTTCCTCCAGTTAGAAGGAACACCGTATGCAGAGAGGTACAGGCAGTGTCACTTTGGAAACTGCTACTTCATACACCTATTCTAGGTGACACTCGCTCGCTCACACTGTACCATCTCACGGATAGTCACATTGTGTGCTCATCCAATCATGAGTCTTAACAGCCTCAGTCACTGTAGCGAACACCCACACAAGCAGTTCTAACTACACCCTCACTATAATGGAAAATAAGAATTCCATGAATCTGGTTCAAGGTCTTATTTTTCACTTGGTATTGACTGGATGGAAACTCAAACTCTAAAACACACGGTTTCAAAGAAATCCTTTTACATGGGGTTCTGCTAAAGGAAAAATAATAGGATTTGTTGATGCTGTGGTTGTGGCTATTGTTTTTGAAGGTACAAATAAGGTGGTAAAAAAAAGGGTTTAAATACTGCCCAAGAATGGACTTCAAAGTTCTCATTCACCCACCCTCATATATCTACGCCAATACTTTCCAAATCATGTTGCAAAAACACTGAACCTGCAAGAAGCCCATAAAAAGGGTTCCAAATTCAAATAAATTTGAGAAATGTCATTTACCCATTTGAAAACTCACAAGGCTGCTTGGAGCACAGTAAAGGCTTTGTGAAGTCCCCCAGTTAGGAAAAAAAGAGTTTAACTAGCGCTTCTGAAATGCAGACTCTTTCCTCAGGGTGACTTGCTCACGACCTGTATGATGCCAGGGCATGATCTGAAAAGTGCTGGTGTCTGTATGGTATAAACTGCTTGAGCAGACAGAGGTTTCCACTGTAGGAGTTTCCAGTGCCTGTCCCCCAGATCATCTCACTGTCTGGAAACAGAAAATGTTCCCTGCATCTCTGAGCTATAGCCTTCACGCTACAGTTGAAACACATTTTCTGGTGTTCATTCTTGGGAAATGTGAAAGAGCTGGTTGCCATGTTCCAGGTTAAAAAAAATATCACCATGCATTTAAAGAACTTAAGCCATCTATCAGTACAGTGTTGGCTCCAGCCAGGAAAAGTCCTGAGAGCGGGCAGGTCAGAGGCATGTTTAGATCATATCTGTGTTCAGAAAGATACTTCTCCCAGAGTGTGAGGCAAGAAGGGAATGCAGGTAGGGAAAACCAGGCTCTTCCAGATAGCAACTAGGTTTTGTTTATTGTTATTCTCCATAGTCAGTATATTGCTTGAATATTTAATTCATTGAACCAATGAGTGGTCAATAAGCTAAATATCTAACATTTTATCTAACTGTTTTCCACTCCAATACACCACCCTGCAGCTACGTATTCCCTACAAAGTCATTTTGCTTATCTCTAAATACTCTGCCAGCTTTTAAGACAGTTTCCATTTCTATCACACAACTACAGAGCTGGCTGCTAACTGTGACTGGTCATGCTCCTCAGTCCCCTCTGGCCTGTGAGAGACACAGAAAATACAGGAGTATCAAGGGTACTATGGTACACTCCCAATTCATTTGCCTCGTCAAAGTACTCATGAAAATGTTCCCATCCTAAGCAATGGTTGTCTTGGTAAAAACATAGTCACAAATCATTCATTTATTCATATACATATTTTTGTGGTTTTTATGTTTTATTCATGCATTGTGCTTTTAGATAATCACTTAAGGAATCTGTCACCAATCACCTGTTTTTGTATTTTTCAGGCAGTATTCTACATTCTTTGGAACATACCCATTAATAAAAAAAGACAGATACAAAATAATCTACCATTTGAGGGGGGAGAGGGAGGGGAAGAGAGAGAGAGAGAGAGAGATTGCCTAGTAAGGGGTATCTGCAATGTAAGGTGGACAAGAAGTGGATTGCAATTATAAGCATGATGGTCAGGGTAGGCCTGGTTGAGAAAGTGGTGATTAGCAAAGGAGATGAGGCAGCCAGCCACAGAACTCATTTTGTAGTAGGCCATGAGTTTGAGAAGGAATAAGAGATAATAGAGTTGGGGTGGGCTGGGGCCAGAACATATAAAAACTTTTAGGCCATTATAAAGACTACAAATGATTTTTACTGTGAGAGAAATAATGAGCTAGGGGAGGATTTTAAGTACAAGAGGGATAGGCTCTTTTTCCTTTTTAAAGGCTCATCTGGCCACTGCGTTGAGAGTAGACTGGACCACTGGCACAAAGGGAGAAGCAGGGAGATCAGGTAAGCAGTTGGGGAAATGATCCAGGTGAGACTTGGTGGTGGCTTGGCCCAGGGAGACTGCAATGAAGTTGGAGAGACATTGTCAGGTTCTAGATATATTTTGAAAGTATAGTTGACAGGATTTATTGATAGACTGGATGTGTTGTTAGAGAAAAGGACAGAGAAGAAACAAGAAAACCCAAATAGTTTTCTTTTGAGCAACTAGTAGAACACACTGAGATAGCAAATAACCACCACCATTGTGGGGTAAACAATGAATGGCTAAGATCAGGAGTTAAACGTCAGAATGTTGAGTTTGAGACATCCATGGGGAAATTCATACTTTCCTTTCTGAACAACCCCAGGTACCATATATGAGGTCTGTCCAGAAGGTATGCAGCCATGTAATATGAAAAATAGAGACATATATTGTTGAATAAGATAAAAGAAAGCATGTACAAAGGATAATGACACCTCAGTACCCTTCAAAGTAGGCACCTTGGGACCTCACACAGTTCTCTCAATTGCCATGAGCTGCCCCATCGTATTTTCTTGAATTTCATTGATGGTCTGAAATTTCATCTCTTTCAAAGGTAATTTTAGTCTTGGGAAAAGCCAGAAGTCACAGGGCACCAAATCTGGGCCATAGAGGGACTGAGTCACCTGGGAGATTTTATAATTCACCAAAAAACTTTGCACAAGACGTGATGCATGAGCAAGCATGTTGTCGAGAGGAAGCTGTCAATCACCAGCGGCCCATAGCTGTAGCCTTCTGAATCATCCAAATAATTTCCACGAAAGAATGTCCCAGCTTATCACAAAATTTGGTGCAGACTGGTTGCTTTACTCCCTCATTTTGAATGTAACAGCTACACAGCACATGTGCTCATTTAATGGCATCTATGGGCCCCACTAACTAGTACAGTGAAGTCGTCATTGCTCACACATGCAGATTCCAGCCCACTCTTCTTGGCTGCCAGGGTACATCGATGTTGTGTGAAATGTTCTTGTTAAATTAACAACGGCCGGACTTCTTCTGGACAGACCTCATATATTATTTCATTTATTCTTTTTATATTTCAGGTTAAAAACAAGTTTGAAGACCTTATCATTAGCATGCTGATGTATAACAATGTATATGAGAGAGTATTATAAAAGCTCATATTACAAACTTGCTTTCTTTCTAATACTCTATGCTGCCTCTTTAGGCAAAGTCACATGTAAAAATAAGGTATTTTAGGGGTTTATGGGGGTGGGGGTTGATTATCTCCAGTTGTATTAATCACAACCGCCAGCCCTTTGTAGGGTTGCTGGGCAATCAATCACTGGTTTCCTTTGTATTTTCTGATACAGTAAGTAATTTTCAATGGGCTTTCTGTTTAGGGGGTCTTGTTTTAGCTATTTTTATCTCAGAGTCCTAATTACATACTTCATGGTTTTCTTAAAACAAGATAGAAAAGTGTCCTCCTTTAAACAGATATTTTATGTCCTGAATGGAAACACTAAGGACAGAAAGGCTCCAGGAATAACTAAAATGCCTTATCACCTTTTTAAGAGTTTAAAAACAGTCAGAAGCAGTATAAGTGGTAATAAATTGCTCTTATGAGAGTGTGAATTATTAAGTTAAAAGAAATAAAAAGTTACAAATTAAGATTATCACTCAAAAGGTGGCAATTATTTTGAGTAAAAGCAAATAATATAGACTATAAAATCTTGCTGAGACTCATAAAGCATACAATCGAGAAAAACAATAAACTCTTACTGATGTCAAAAAAGTCCTTTTTTCCATCATGCAATGAATTCTTCCATTAATAAATTCAGCAAGTCTTCTAACTAAGGCATAAACATCAGAGGCAGAGGTAAATCATTTTCCTATTAAAGAATGTGCCATGTGACAATGTAATTGCCCTGTGAAGGCAAAGATTAAAACAAACTATTTCACGATGTAAAAAACTCCAGCCAGGCCTAGATCAAAAGCCAAACAAAGCACCTCAGGTGTAAGTGAAGTGTGTGTTACCCACACAGAGCCTGAGGAAGAAAGGCCTGTGCGAGGTGCAGATCGAGTACAAGGAGAATGACTTCACAGGTGACAGATCAATAATGGACAAAAAGCAATGCCTTGGGAAGACTTTGCGTGGGGGCCCTATTTTCAGGTGGCCGTGCATTTAAAGTTGGGTTTCTGGTGTCTATTTCGTTCCGGTCCTCATCCCTGGAGGGGGGGGGGCAGAAAAATGCAGCAATGACTGTTAGTTTCAGGAAAAACAAAATGATTATCTCTTATATCCTGCCTATTTTTGCTAAAATTTCAAATGCCTTTAAAGACATCTATAATACTTCCATTGTCTTCCATTGTTTAGGTGGCAATTCCAGTGTTCATTTGTAAATAAGTCACGGATATTTGTCACTATTTCCTTTCCCTTGATAAAAATTCACTTTTTAACTAATAGATTAGTTTTATGTTAGGATTTTGTGTTTCTGATACATTTGAACATACCTACTTCCAAATTCCAAAATAAGCTAAAGCATTAAAAACTTGAGAATGTTACTGCCATTGGCTTTTAGATCAAGCATTTAGCCTCTGTTACTTAGGAAGGAATACGAGGGGAAGGGCAGAGTCAGTCTTCAGTACATGACACATATTTTTGATCATGTAAAGCATGACTGCATATTGAAATATATACAGTCAAGAAAGTCAAGTGGGTTGTGTTTTTCATGTGTTTTTCCCTACAAAATAGAAACAGGAACCTTTATTGTGCTCCTGACATCAAGCTATGACAATTCCACGATAATGGTGATGGTGATAACGACGACAAAAACCATAAAGATACCTGACAGGTTCCCAATGCTTCACACACACCAGTCACTGTGCCGAGTGTCACATGGGTCACTCTGGTTCAACCAGCTGTGACCCTAGAACAAGGCTGAATGAGGTGACTCACAGCAGGTCGGCAGCAGAGCCTGGCCTCCACCACACCTCAGTGCTGACCACTCTGCTGCACAGCCTCCCCTCCTTCTGCCTTGGGACTCTTAATCTGAAACTTTGGGCAGTGCCCCTCCCCGTGTACACGTGGGCCGCCTCTGACAGAGGTGGGACCGGCTCCTACCTGAGGCTTGGAGTCACGAATTTAAAGTAGACCACCAAGTGAAATTAGGGTAATAGAACATAAGCCACAATTTGTATCACAAATAGCAAAGCAATGACATAAAAGTATGTAGGAAAAGGCAATCCCCATACACATTTAAATGTCTTCTATTTCACAATGTGGTGCGGACTCAACTTTCCTATTTACCAACACTGCATCTGATGGGGCAGTAAGGTCATTTTCAAACTCTCATCATAACAGTGATATAAACAGAAATCTCAGCTTTGGAGCATGACCTAAGGGCTAAAGTTGATTACAGCTACTGACCTTGAAAGCTATGACCCAAGTATCTGGGCGTTATCCCATAAGTAAAAAAGTGGCAGGGGGTGAAGCCAGCTGAGCACAGTGGCAAGAGGCTGGATCAACTGGGCTGGCCAAACCGGAAACAGAGAGGCATCCCAGACAATGGCTACTCCCTTGACTGGTGGTCACGGACACACAAACGGTGCCAAGATATTAGCGACCTCTTCTGTCGGAGACTGCAATGGTCCCAAAGCAGGATGAATTACACGGGTTGTAAACGGGCAAGAAAGACTGGACTCTTCATAGTCTGAGGAGGATTTTTATGAATCGAAGAGAAAAAGAATGGAGAACATGGAGTGTGCAGAGAACAGGAACTGGAAAGGGAATATAGTCTAGAAATTTGAAAGAAAAAAATCAACATTGGCACAGAGCCATTCGCCATTAAAAACAACCTACATTCCTTAAGTTCAATTTTATTTCAACATTTAGTGTATCAAAACAACATGCTTATTTTACCAGGTTACATAATGGCTATTCTGGAATTTATAAGTTATTCCACAGTAATCTATGTGCCACAATAAATTAACCGATTATTTGGCTGAACAAAATGCAAAATAATTTTTAGAAATCTGAAAGCATGTTCAATTCAATTGTGTGGGTCTGTGGCAACATCATGTCCTATACCAGGGGTCAGCTGATTTACAATACAGTGGCAGAACTGAACAATTGGGACAGACTGTATGACCAGCCAAGCCTCAAATATTTACTATCTGGTTCTTTGAAAAAAAAAGAATCATTTTCATCTCCTGGTTTATCCTATTGTATTACATTTTTCCCCTTAAGCTGCTCCAAATCCTTTTTGGAATGCTGTAAGAATCTCAATGAGCAAATAATCACTTTCCAGCAGTGGCTCTCATTCCACTGTCTCCTTGCTGAGATATATGGGGGTTTGAACGAAGAGATCTAAGGCTGGCGGTCGCTGTTTGCCCACACAATAGCTATCATTCTTTAGCCAGTATATTGATGAGGTTGTGATTTAGATTAGCATGGGGGCTAACTGAGCAAGGCTGGGGACATGCACAAAGGGAGATCCTGAGATGAATGCTTCTCCCCTAAGTGAGCAGATACATTAGTCCCACCCCATCCTATCCCTCCACTTCTACCAAGTTGTTGCTAGTGGTCACCTCCATTGGCCAGGCTGTGGATTGCTCCTACTATACAGATGAAAATCTGACTTCTCTGGGGCCCAGGGATGTAGCCTAGGATTCATGTCAGGTTCAAGGAATGATGTGGAATGCTATGAATAGATTAGGACAAAACTGCACATCCTCCTACTAAAATTAAAAATATAACATAACAGTTCTAAAAGCTCCACACTTAGGAAAAGGGGCTCAAAAGACACCTCACTGCTGAAGTCATTATGAGGAAAGTTGGGTATCATTAACCCCCTTCTTGTTTCCTTGGGTTTTACTTTTACAAGCATGCCGCAAGATTGTAAAAGCTATAAAAATACCTCAAAATATAGGACACCCTGTGAGAATGTAATAAAGAATCAATAACAAATAAATTGCTCATAAATATAACTTAACGGTACTTCTTCTGTAACGCAGGACAATCACATTAGAGGACACGGGAAAGGGGCAGCTATACAGAGCAGGACCAATGGCACTACTACCTGCGCTCAGCAATCCCCATCAGACTGACTGCTCTCCAGGTGTACATCGCCATCTACTGCAGGTCAACCATCTGACGGACATACAGTCCGTAAGAGTCATAAAGAAAAACCCAAGCCCATTTTCAGCCTATGGTTGTCCTAGTATATAAACATTCACTATTCACAGAAGAAAATGGAATAATCAGACTTGGTGATTTAAATTTTCTCTTTTCCCACTGTACATACATTCCAACAGAGTGATTGGCTTCATCACAAAGAATAAGAGCAAATTAGTTGACTCTGAAATTCATTGTGAAAATGAACTCAATCCAGTAATGAATCTCTAGATTGTTATCTATGCTATATTATATAAATTCAAGGTATTGCTAGTGAATCAAGGGATGAAGAAGGGGCACAAAATAAGACAAATTCTACATTTAAATTCCTAAAGATGCCAAGTGAGCTCTTCAATGATAAATAATAAACTGCCCCTTGAGGTCTTAAATTTCTTATGCCATGAAAATAGGAAAAAATAGAAACAATCTTTTTATGTATTTACTTTTTAAAGACTTTAGTTTTAGAAAGAGGAGGAGGGAGGGAGAGAAGGAAAGAGGGGGTAGAAAGAAGGGGTGGAGAGCGAGAGAAACGTCAGTCAGCTGACTTATTTGTAGCCCAACCAAGGGACTAAACATGCAAATTGGGCACATGCCCAGACTGGGAATCCAACTGCAACCTTTCACTTTGCGGGATGACACCCAATTCACTGAGCCACGCCACTAAGGGCGACAAACAATCTCTAAGTTATTCCTGCAGCTAGTTCAGAAAGAAGTCTCTCAGATTCTGTAGCCTCGTTCGTTCTCCCACTCCATCCCGGACAAGAGTTTGTCAAAAGTCAAACATCTACTCCTGAGCTGCTTACTTACAGGGGTACTTCTCCTGGGTGTGGCAGTGGTCTGAAAGAGCCTGCCATCTGTAATGGTGTCTGGCTTAACTTACTTGTATGAAGAAAGAATCTTTGTTTTCAGTGAGTGTAAAAATGTATGAGAACAAAGGTTCAAAGGTAGCTTACAGAGGGTGGGGTTTGAGGGAGTGATCGGGAAATAACAAACCTGCTGTTTTATTCATTACATGTGTTAATTACATGCGTTCATTTGTAACTTTGTAAAGTCAATTATTAAAATATTAATTAAAAAATCAAGTAGGATACAGTTGTAACAGGGTAGATTATATTACAGCCCCTCCTCCAGAGCCCTGGTTGAAAACACAGAAGGACGATAGATGCTCTGTGTCTTCCACCGAAAAGACTACCCTTTCTCAGTAACTTTGTCAAGAGTCCATTGATCAAGTAAATGTGAGTTCAGATAAAGAATCTCAATTCTGTTTTATTTTCCTTTTTCTTACTATTATTTTTCCTGAGTTTGGGTCACACTCCTCTTTCTTCACATATTCAGTAATATAAAAAACTAGATATTGTATGCCATGCATTGTAGTGACTCTGTTCTATTTTGTTCTTCTGAAATATGCTGGTTTTCCTGTTTTATTATATGATGAACTTGCCTGGAGTCAAACTGAAAAACTTGTTTTTTTACAGAGAGCTGAAATTTTTGCTCAGATTTTTTTTTCTTCCCCCTGAATCTCTGGGGTATTTCTCTAGTACCTGCATAGTTTGTGATCAGCCAATAATTTCAATGGAGGGCAACATAAATAACTTAAGCCAGTGAACTGTCTACCCTCTGCTACCCAAACTGTATATGGGTTGAGGAATTCATTCAGATTTGCAGCAAATAAGTAGTCTCCCCAGGCTTTCAAGTTCGCTTGTGCTCCCTCAGGGACACCATGCACACGTGCTGTTGGGCAGTTGGCCACGAATGCTTAGAGAGCATATTATCTCGGCCTTCACACAGCTCTTTGCTTCCAAAAGCTCCTCGATGAATTTCCAGCTGCTCTGATACTCTCCCAAAGCAAATCAGCCCCCCTTAGCCAGTCAACCAGTTTTTAACATGGGTCGATGGTGGGGAACTGGGAGGATGAGAAGATCCTCAGGTATCTTACCCAATTCAGTAGCAATTTCTCATAAGTAAACATTTTCAAGTTCTTTGCTGTCTTTCAGCATTGTTGAAGTAGTTGCGGTCAATAATTTTTCTAGCTTTATATCATTTTTTATTAAGTATTACCCAACTGAGGCAGGTAGTCACCACTGGAAGTAGAGTCTTCAACATAATTCAAGCACTTATGACTATATTACTATTATCTCATTTAGCATTACATGAAATCAAACATTACATTACTTCAAAAAGTAACCAACCACAGCATGAAAAACATATCTTGTTCGCAAGCATTAAATATCAGATCTAATTTCTTCTGGGTCAATAGAAACAGCAGAAGAAATATAACTAAGGTGACCATAGTCTGTTAAACCCATGAAGGTCTTTAAAATATACATTGTCTACCAGGAAAATTTTAAACACATGAAGTTTTCAGACAACAGAGTAGATTCATTTTAGGCCCAGACCTCCAGCTGAGAAAGAAAGCATTAATGACTATAGGTTGTCTCTCTTCAAATGCAGGGTTCATTTACTTTTAAGAAAATTACCTTGAAGGCAGCTAAACAGTGCAGGCTCAGTAAGGCCATCACAACTGCCAGAAGGACGGTGGCTAAATTCCGAATGTCCCATATGGTCTCTACCAGAGGAATACTGCCAACCTGCCAGTCATAGCACAGGGTAACAGGTGCGAGCAGGAGCCACGTGTTGAAGGCCAAGAGGTAGGAATACGTAAGGAATCTACAAAGACAAGAAGACTCGTTGAAACACGACTCAAGGCCCACGACGTTCTGTAACCATTCATTCACCCTGTTTCTATTAAACAGCATTTCTACACTGTCAACATTATCTTACAGGAAAAGACACAGTCAGAAGGTGTTTCTTTAGTCCTTAAATCAATCATTTTGGAAAATAGTGAATAGTGTCTAGTTACTGTGGTAAACGCTGGCCTTTCAAAGGTGAGTAAGTATTGACCTAGTTTCCATGACATGTACTTCAAAATTATCATGCAAATAAAGACATTATGACCTGAGATAAATGCTACAAAGGAAAAGTTTGATGAAAGCATACGACAGAAATGCTGCCCCACTGGGTAGGAGTCCCTGGGTAAGAGACATTGAACTTTCTGTTTTTAATAGCGCCCAGTAGTAGATATGAAACTATTTAATGATTATAATCACAGATTGATTATCATTTTATAGCAAGTTGATCCATATTGAATTATTTCTAAAAAATCAAAATAGCTGTGGTAGGGAGATAAAGTCTCTTATTCACAAATGGAGGAACTGCCCTTCAAGAGGAGGCAAGAACAAAGGTCCTTGCTAACGAGAACAGCCAGGTAGACCCAGGGAAGGAAAATGCAAGTGGGGGTGTTACTATGTTTCCTGGCTGTGTCTAGGTACTGCAATAAAGTGGAAAACATTCTAACTGAACCCCTTCCATTTGGGATAGAGAAAATGGAATTCATTTAAATATTCAGTCAACACAAATTCCTTAAGTAGAGTTCTTGACCCTTGACAACTGCAGAAGTCTCAGCACGTGACAGACTGCATCCTAACCTCTGCAGAGGATGACCCAACCCGAGCTCTGCTCCCAGCAAGCAGCCTAAGGCTGTATTGCCAGGATGGTCCAGCCTCCCACTAAACCACTGGCCTGAGAAAACGCATCAGTGCCAGAATTTACTGTCTGTTCTAGCTAAAACCTGAGGAGAGGCCTCTGCCCTCCCTTTTTTTAGAGTGTTTACTACAGTGGGCTTCTGGTTGTGAATATGCATGTCTTACAACACAGAAGTGACTTTCTCAAGGACCTGACAGCTACTGCATTAAAATGCCATCATCAAAAAGGATAGGGCTTGTCTCCTAGTCTTTTTGGGAGGACAAACCTTCACTTTGAATATTTCCAGCAGGCTCATCTAGCCAAATCAGTCACACTGACCAGTCTTTGTCATCTGTCACCTCTCTGACTCTGCTGAGCCCCAGCTTGGTCCCTCTCTCATTCTCCCTTAAAGCATCCAATCAGCTGTGCACAAATCAGAGCGGTCCTCAACTCTTCCCCTCACTGTCAGCGGTTACTGAATAAACTCTGTTTTCACTGCTTTAACTAATGTCCAGCTGTGTTTATCTTTGACATCCTAGATGGGCTTAAACAAAATCATGAGATAATTTCTCTGTTTTCGAAGAATGTGCAATCCAATAGTGAAAATATGATGCACAGAAGTAAAGAAGCAGAATGAGATGGGCACCATAGGATTGCAGATTGTGAAGAAAAGTCCTCCCCTATTTCTCAGATTCTTTTGGAAGCACTCTTGGATTGCAAAGTGGGTAGAAGAGAGAATTTCTAAGTTACCTTCTAGTGTGATGAGACAAATCACCTTGAAATCCTGTCAACAGGCAGCTACTAATTTGGCACACCCTTCCCAGACCTTCCCCACTGATTGCCTTCCCTTGCCTTTTATTCCTCCAAGGTTGGCAGTCGAAAATGGTTAACAATGATCAGATGAGGCTCAGGGATGGAGATTATTCATTGGCCCAACTCTCAAGTCCAAACAGAGAAAAGGGTTGAAGGAATGGGGATACTGCAATGGTGTTACCCAACACTCTCCTGTTATTTTTAATAAAATCTTAGTACACCAATAGTGTTGTATATACTACAAGCTTTGTTACTTAACAGAAATGAAAATAAAAAATTGCCTTATCCCTTTTAGGCTTGGGCCTGAGAAATTGTCTTACAAGAAAGCCAATGCCATAGAAAGATGATTGGGTCACTTTGTGCTTCTATTTTTCACAGAGCTTCCAACCTACCTAATTCTTAGCTCAGTGTGCTTCTCAGTGACAGCCTTAAGGAAGAATGCTGAACCATCAAATTTAGCAGGAAAATCACTCAGCTTTGTTGCTCAGTTATACTACAGGTCTTAAAAATTACTTTGAAAAATAGTATCTCTTTTTCTTGATACAACGGTTATAAGCAACGATTACAAATGGCTGTAAAAAATCATTAGGTGAAAAGTTAATGAATGGATCAGGCTAAATCAGATGCCTGGAACTCACTAATTAATTTTAACATCACAGAAAGTGAGACTAACAGCCAGATGTCCTCCTGATGGATTTGCATACCATCACCTATGAAGTCTTCTTGTCAAAACACATCTACAAATAAATTTGAATCTGATCACGCCCTTTGTTATACCAGGTTACATCAAACACAGAGAAAGCTGGAATGTGCTACACGAGACCACAAGCCTGCAGTGTGCAAAATCTGGGATGGTGCAGATTCCTAGGCACAAAGGCAGTTTCTTCAACAAATAATGGGGGCGGGTAGGACAGGTGGCAGGAAGAAAAGGGACACCGATCAAAGTATAAGTCTTAAAAGACAAATCAAACAAAGTGCAAATTTTGTTTGGACGCTAATTCAGACAAACAAATATTAAAAATAATTAATCATGAGACAAAAAAATTGAAACACTGATGGTGTATCTGATATTAGAGAATTGTTCATTTTTAAAGTATGATAAAAGTCTTGTGCTTCTTTTTTTAAAGGGNCCTCCTGATGGATTTGCATACCATCACCTATGAAGTCTTCTTGTCAAAACACATCCACAAATAAATTTGAATCTGATCACGCCCTTTGTTATACCAGGTTACATCAAACACAGAGAAAGCTGGAACGTGCTACACGAGACCACAAGCCTGCAGTGTGCAAAATCCAGGATGGTGCAGATTCCTAAGCACAAAGGAAGGCAGTTTCTTCAACAAATAATGGGGGCAGGTAGGACAGGTGGCAGGAAGAAAAGGGACACCGATCAAAGTATAAGTCTTAAAAGACAAATCAAATAAAGTGCAAATTTTGTTTGGACGCTAATTCAGACAAACAAATATTAAAAATAATTAATCATGAGACAAAAAAATTGAAACACTGATGGTGTATCTGATATTAGAGAATTGTTCATTTTTAAAGTATGATAAAAGTCTTGTGCTTCTTTTTTTAAAGGGTCCTTGTCTTTTAGAAATACACACTAAAATATATACACATAAATGGAGATGATATCTGGTATTTGCTTCAAAGCAAGGAGAAAAAGTGGGCAGGGGTATGAAGGCAACAATCGGCCACGAGTTATGATTGTTGAAACTAGATGAAGGGTATGCGGAAATTCTTCATGCCATTTTCTCCATCTTTGCACAAGCTTGATATTTTCCATAAAAAACGATATTTTTTAAAACTGGTGGAAAAGGCAAAAGAGAATTGAAACAGGAATACTTCATGATATTACGTCTAGCTGCAGCTTGACTGAAGCAGCTGCAGACACTATGCAGAAGTCTTTATTGGGCTGTTCATTCCACATTTGCCCTTGTGCTTCGATTTATTCTCAGTTTCTTATACTTTCTCCTCTTACAATACCTTACTGACAAAAAGCAAACATAAAGAATATTACTTTTTAAAGTTAGGATTTCAATGTCATTAGATTTTTTTAAAGGCTCATTGTGACTGTTTACACAAACTATATACCCCAAATAGGTTAAAAAGGTAAACCACAGACTAAAAGCAACTTTCCTTCCTATAACAATCCAGATGCATCACAAGGGTAAGTTGAAAGTTTTGTGGTAAATTAACAGTCATCCCTCAAAAGAATAAGCTGACCTTCAGGCTGAATACCATATGACTTCTTAAGATATATGCAAGATTTTTAAAATGCATGTACACGTTGTAAGTAATGAAAACAACTGTGACATAATTTCTACTATAAAAATGGTGCAATTAGTTGTGAAGGTATCCTTTTTGAGTGGAAAATAGTTTTTAAAGAAAGGTAGAAAAAACTAAGAACAATAAAAAATATATATATAAGACAAAGAAAATTTTAAAATTACCAATTAATACATATAAGGTAAACGAATGAAATAAGGTAAATTAAAGAAAGGTTGAAAAAACTAGGAACAATAAAAAAATATATATAAGACAAAGAAAATTTAAAAATTACCAATTAATACATATAAGGTAAATGAATGAAATAAAGTAAAGATCACTACCCTGGCATAAAAACAAAATTCAGCAATGTGCTGTCCCTAAGAGATACAACTAAACCAAAATAGAAATGGCTACATGAGCCAAGTTTTAATTCAGGACTATACATCATTGCAAAGCTCCCAAAATTGAAAGTTACTATTACGAAAATGATTTCAGATGTTAAGTACATAAAACTTAAACAATTTAAGAACAGGGCATGATAATGTTTAAATATTACAGCAACAATATATCCTGAAGAAAATATATTAATATTGTCAAATATAATTATATCTGTACACCTCAAGCAAAATATCATGGAAGACTGAATAGATAAGGTATTAAAAATCTTCTCAATGAGCCAGATTCACTGATCAACATCCCTCCTTGATTCAGTACTTCTAAACCTCTTACCAATGCATGGTAAGATACAATTAGCTGTATCTTAGCAACACTGTTGTTCAGTTTTGTTTGCCACTTCAAACCTCCCCACATATGTTAATTTTACAAACTGTTACGATGTCTAACCAACCTCCATACAACTCTGTGCATTGTTCTCTAACATTTCCCACACTGGTCACTGACTAGATATTTACTGTGGATGATAAGTGCTCAATAAAATGCTCAACACATACATCTATATACACCATTATGAAAACAACAGCAATGATATGACCAAATTGCACCATTTTTTAAAAAGAATTCCAAATGTATAAAAAGTTTATTCCCCCCCACAACCTGAACAGAACACCAACCCTCCTTCTTTTAAAATCCAACTTATCATTTAAGATTACAAAACAATGTAACGAATACCAGGTATAAGTTACCAAAGTGTATTTCCACTAACCTTGTAAGAATGTAAGGCGAAAATGAAGCTGGATTATCTTGCTCTGAAAAGAGGGGCATAGACCCTCCCATTATCCACAGACGGAAGTACAAAACCACAATCACCTTCGGGGAAGAGAAGGTTCAGTAAGAAAACCATCACTTGCTGGGGCAAGACCCACCTTTCTGGGGGATATTTCCAAATGCTTTACAAACATTTTGTTTTGCAAACCCTTTTTCTAGTGAGCACTTCTATAAAATTCTAACATGTAAAATGAGTTGGAAAAAATGGAAATAGCAGGGGAGGGAGAAGAGTGAATAATGAAGGTGAGGAGGGAGCACAAGCAAATTCTTACCAACAGCTGTCAGTCCCACACACTTACTAGTAAATGCACTAGGTAACTGACGGGAGAACTGTAAGAGCCAGGAATTGAACCTGTGCCATTGGTCTGCACCTCCCAATTTCATAACGATCCCACTCATAACCTCAAAAAAAGTTAATTTAAACGTGGTAGGTCATACTGCTGAGTCTTGAATGAACACAGTTGGAAATGTTACAACTCTTGAACACCGCGAAGCAGAACACTCGTGAAGAGTTATTTCAACAACCCCGGGGAATGTTTTTAGTGACATCCAATGGGATTTTATCACTAACGGTGCTATCCTGCTACAAAGATACTAAGGAATTCTTTACAGACATGTTTTGCCCCCTCTTCTGAAATTCTCCAGTCAAAGCTCTCTACCTCATTCAGTTTTTTCATACTTATCTTCTTCCATAAACACACTTTTGGGTTGAAGAAAAAACTCACATTGTTAACAATAAATTCAAAGAAATTTTCATAAGTTTCCTGTCAAACCTTATTCTAAATCTTGACAGGAAATTTATGACACACAGCAACAGCATAAGAGATTGGTCTCCTAATGTCCTTGAATAGAAACATCCAACAACATAAAAGGATGATTAATGTGACAGTCACCAAGGGCGGCCACCAAGAATTCCTCTCATCTTCGTAGAAGCATTCTCCTTTGTCCTAGCAAGAAATGGAGTCGATTGCCCTACACTTAAATCTGGGTTGGTCTACTGTCTTGCATCAACCAACAGAAAGTGGTAGAAGGTACACTGTGTCAGTCCTGAGCCTGACCCCATGGAGGCCCTGCAGCTTTCGGGTTGTTCCCTGAGAACCCAGCTGCTACGCGGCAAGGAAGGCCTGGCGGTCCTGCTAGTGACATCGGCCACCGCGAGGGGCCTAGACAATGAGATATCAAAGAGAGACCACCCAGCCCAGGTGCCAGCAGCGCGGATTTAAGAGACCCCAGTAAAAATCATAATGAGCAGAACCATCCAGCTAGATGCCGCCCAAACTATAGCACGGAGGCCCGAGACACAGAAGTGGTTGTTTTGAGCCACTCCATTGTGGGGAAGTTGGTGTGCTGCCACAGATCACTGATACATCAGGGGTGACGACTCAGCCGAGACGACTCGGCCTCAGCACTCTGAGAGGCACGTGTAAAACACTGTAGTTTGCCCTGTCTGTGTCATGGCATCCGTGCGTCCCTTCTAATGCTTTCTAACATTTCTGGCATGTTAACTCTTTGACCGTAACATCAAGGTATTGGACTCTGTTGCTGATTCTATCAAATAATCTGGATCGTGTCTCTGAGCTAAGTTAAAGTGAAACATCCCTTGTCAGCTATTTCAAAAGTATACATGTACTTACATAACTTATGACCAAAATGGCCCTCTTCAAGAATGGCNCTCCATTGTGGGGAAGTTGGTGTGCCACCACAGATCACTGATACATCAGGGGTGACGACTCAGCCGAGACGACTCAGCCTCAGCACTCTGAGAGGCACGTGTAAAACACTGTAGTTTGCCCTGTCTGTGTCATGGCATTCGTGTGTCCCTTCTAATGCTTTCTAACATTTCTGGCATGTTAACTCTTTGACCGTAACATCAAGGTATTGGACTCTGTTGCTGATTCTATCAAATAATCTGGATCGTAACTCTTTGACCGTAACATCAAGGTATTGGACTCTGTTGCTGATTCTATCAAATAATCTGGATCGTGTCTCTGAGCTAAGTTAAAGTGAAACATCCCTTGTCAGCTATTTCAAAAGTATACATGTACTTACATAACTTATGACCAAAATGGCCCTCTTCAAGAATGGCCTCATGGTGAGCAGGAAATTTCTGTTACTGCTTGTTGTCAGATACCTGAGAGAGGAAAGAAACAAAATCTTAAATAAGTGCCAGAGTCAACCACATGTGGACGCTCTCCTCTCCACGTGAACACGCTGCAGCTCTGAGAAAGGCCGGAGGAAACCGAGTGTGGCTTCCAGACTCAGACCACCTGGGTTTCAACCCCAGGCTCTGCCACTTCCTTTGCGGAAGACTTTGGGCAAGTTTTCGGCCCTCCCTGCACATCTATTTCTCTCACCTATAAAAGGGGGTATAATAATAGTATCTACTTCACAGAAAAGTTGTTACTAATCAATGAAACAATACATGGAACAAGACCTACTAGCACTGTTAGCTCTACACACGACTGTCCCATCTACCCCAATAAGCCAGGCACTCTGGCGAGTACACCAGTCGCGGGGATGACCTTAAACAAAGCAGGAGTTTATTCACCTATGCAATTTGAGAAGTACAATGTCTTCCAGACACAAACCCTTTCACAAATGTCTTAACCCTGAAAACCAAGGATGCCAAGGCTGTGTGAAATTAAGTCATGTATCCAAGGTAACAAAGTCAGTAAGCCCTGGTGGTGGGATCAGAGCTCGCCTGCATGCAATGGCTATTTCTCACCTGCCTATGGCCTTGGGAACCAGACTACGAATAAGAACGCCAACTTCCAGTGGAGCGGGACCCTGTGCTGACCCTGTGTCTGCCACAGCGCGCTCACGCACATGCAGCGGCAGCGCCGCACACCCACTCAGAGGACAGGCACCTCACCTTGCCATGTATAACGTGCATCTACACTTTGGCCCAAACTTTCAGGATAAAAAAAATCTTCTGTTTTAAGATTTTAATTCCATTTTGTATTTACTTATGTCCAGAAACAAAACCAATTATTGTATTCCAGGGCATTATTTTCCCGACAGATACCATTATTGCTTCCTAGAGTTACACTTTGAACACATAAGCACAAATAAAGGAATTAAAAATGCTTATACAGATGGGGAGTTAGTACTACCTGTTATAATGCCCATTCTTACTTTCCCTAAAAAATCTGGACAAAAATGTGTGCATTATACAGGGAAAAACACGGTAATCAGCTGGCTTTAATAAAGACGATGAAAGGGAAGCAAGATGTGGCTATTAACAACCCTCTAGGAAAAAACTAAAGCAAGGCATTTTCACCTACAAGCAACTTTCTGCATGTTAAAGTACAGAATGGAGGGAAAAAAGTCAACTCAAATGGCCTCATCCAGCAAGCATTTTCCAACTTATCCTTATTACCCTTACCCGTTTTCATGTTCTTCTATTACTTTTTTTAATCCAATTTCTCCTCAAAGAATGTCTCCCCAGAATGCTTTAAAATTTGCATTTGAGTAAGGTCTTCCTACACAGTGGGACTATTCTACAGAACACAGATCCTTTTGTCAAACCTGAGTGGGTTAGCATCAGAAATAAATGTCCACTTTTATAATTGCTTACAAAATACATGTAGTTCTTTGGTTTTGTTTGGACAGATAAAAAATATGTCCAAATGGCACTGTAAGGACATAAAAAATATGTCCAAGTGTCACTCAAGAGGCAGGTCTTTTCCTTTTTGCTTCCCTGTTCCTTCCCTGGTTCATAAGTAGCCTAGAATCTGACCTTTTATGTATTGAATGCGTGGAGAAAAGGTGAGCCCCCAGAAACTACATTGAGTCAGCTTTTAGCAATTCCTGGACTGAATCCATCCTCAAGCGCTACATTTAAATCCTTTCTTCTCACTTAGCTCTCAAAAGAGAGCTTGGCAAGGAGGAAAGCCAGAGACGCTGTCCACTTTCACAACAGAGGTGCATCACGCAAGTCCCGAAACAGGCTTCCGAGAGCCCACCACATCCTGAAGCTGTCCATGAGCTTTTGTGTACGTTGGCGTGTGTGTAGGTTCCTGAGCCCAATTCCTTAGCGCTAATCTTCACTGTTAACTTGGTCTGTGATTTCAAAAAGATTCAATCCCTCCTAAGCATGCTCTCCTGGCTCTGCCTGTATCATTTTCAGAATAATTCAACAAAGACCAACCCTGGATATTTCTGCTATTCCCTTAGGTAAGCTAAATGGCTGCAGAGAGTGGACCAGCAGTGTGGGAGGGCGAACGTGATGGGGAAGGTTGGAGTCCCAATACATCTGAATGGGGAGAGGGGCTTCTTGGGTTGGTCTGCTTCTGGAAGCTTCATTTCTCAGATTCCCTCAGTTGCTGGTTTATTTTAACACAGTGTAACACTTAGGAGTGGTTTCCTTTCCATAAAACAATAAACCACAGGGTTTAGGAATTTTTCCAATGGTATATTTTGGTAAATTCATATTTTGTTTCACTGCAAGCTCACTATGATGGCTATTTCAGTGAGTTATATTTATAAGTTATCCCTTTGTTTAGAAATCCTTCCTCCATGAGAAATTCCATTTCCTTTTAGGCACCAAATAATTTACTTTTAAAATGCAGCACCTTAAAGCAATGGGAGCCAAGAATGATACAGAAAGCACTGGTTGACAAAATGACCTTCTTTCAAGTCTTCTATTTTTAGTTGCTTACCAATATTAAATAAGGAGACATGCCAAAATAACATGGCCCCCTTTTTTGCTAAACGCAAGATCAGAGGCTGAAATCCCTAAGCTCACACAGGGAGCACCCCAAGGGCATATGACTTCTTCTTTCCCCCACGCACAACAGAATTGGACAAGGGAATTGACCCCATTCATCCAGCATCTATGTGTGGTCTGTGAAGTAGACGCAAACACTAACAAATACTAACAATATTAACAATAATAAAAATAGGAAAGAATTAACATGTGCCTACGTGATTACACTGTAGCAATTTATTTACCACTTACAACAATTCTACTGTTGGCAGGACAATTCTATTGAAACAGAACATTATAATTCCTTTTTGTTTTTTTACAGAGAAGACCAAAAAGTTAGAAGTAATACTTAACTATTGTATCGGATTCTGTCAGCTTTAATTTGACCACAAACTAAAGTATCTGAAAGTGTCTTATAAGGCACTATGCAAATGCCATCACTGATTTATTTTCCCAGGAAGCTAGAGAAAATCCCGACAACAACATGAACAACAGAGGAAACCACTGGAATGGACACCAAGGGTCCAGTGTTCTATTCTCCTGCTTCCCACTCCTCTGTTCTGTGCCTTGGGGCAAGTCCACAGGAGCTCCTGTTGGTTTGTTTATTTTCCCTTATCAAGAAAAGTCAGACTATCCCTGGCTGGTGTAGCTCAGTGGATTGAGCACGGGCCTGTGAACCAGACAATCACAGTTCGATTCCCAGTCAGGGCACATTCCTGGGTTGCAGGCCAGTTCCCAGCAGGGGCCAGTTCCCAGCAGGGGATGCACAAGAAGCAACCATACACTGATGTTTCTCTTCCTCTCTCCTTCCCTTCCCCTCTAAAGATAAATGAATAAAATATTTAAAAAAAAAAGAGAGAAAAGTCAGACTAAATGGTTTCACAGTCCCCTTCACGTCTGAACTACTGTTATATTTGGATGTTCCACCAACTGATGACATCATAAATGACAAAAGAAGAAAAAGAGAGAAACCTCCTAAATTTTTTTAAACGCTTAAGGAATTAGGAAGAAGTAAATATTAGTTGATCACTACTTGAGTAGACCTTTCAAATTTGCATATCAAAAAATAATTTATTTTGTCATTTCTTTTTATTGAGGAGATACTAGCTTATAACATTATACTAGTTTCAGGTGTGCAACAGTATGTACTACCTTATGCTCACCACCAAAAGTCTGGTTTCTGTCCACATCACGCAATCGAGCCCCATTACCTGTTTCCCTCCCTCTATCCCATTTCCCTCTGCTAACCACCAATGTTCTGCCTGCCTCTGTAAGCTTGTTTTGTTTTCATTTTTAAATTCCACATCTGAATGAAATCATACGGTATCCGTCTTTTTCTAGCTAACTTACATTACTTAGCATAATAACCTCAAGGCCCATCCAAGTTGTTGTCATAAAAAATTATTTTAACATAAGTTTGGGGAATTAAAAAACATTCAACAGGCCCAAATTGTAGTCACTCTGGGTTAAGCCCACATCACCAAACCAAGACTTAACACCACCTAACTTAATTAGAGTGTCAACCTCCCCCAGGAGTGGAATATTAAACCAGTTCACCTGGTCGGCACCAGTGAGGTCATCTGCCCGACCCCCACTGTCCTCAAAGGAAGATGACACAAGCAATCCATGGTTTGGTAGGAACGTCCTAGCCCCACACCTTCTGCCTTCGAAAGTCTTTCATTTGTATGCAGCTCCCAGAGGCTCCTTTGTATGTATTTTCCAGGCAGGAAACCCCCTGAGTCCATGAATCACTGAACACAGGCAATACAATATTTAAGTATGCTCAACTGAAATTTTTTTAAACAAGGATACTGGCATTATCAAATTCTGTGTTTTTAACGATTGGTAATTTTAGGCAAACAAAAGCAAAAGATCACGATTACCCAAAGTGAATGCCTTAAATAGTGCTCCTTTACACCCGGAAACTTTCTGTTTTTCTGACCCCAAATTTTCTGACTATTAACACCTGCCTAAAAATCAGAGTTAAATATGACTCCTCGCAGGGGATTGGTTTGTTTTAGTCTGGCAAATGTGACTCAGCTCTGTATGCAAAATGTACAGAAGTGAAGTGGTAGGCAGGAGCCAGATCTTCAAACCGAGTTTTCCCTTGGGAATCAGACCTAGGAAATGCATACAGATTGTTATGGCTTGCTCTTGCTAAAACTCCATCACCCTGGTCTAAACCAACAAACGTGTATTGTCTATCTTCAAGGTAATATCCAAAGCTTGTGTGAATTTGCCCGAGGACAGAGCTAATCAGCTCATCACCATTCCTTTCTGCATGTTATTTTCATTTCCTTGATTGTACCTAAAATGTAGACAATAACATTCTATGTGATAGATAATAAATCTTTCTGAATATAAGACCCCAGGAATATAATAAAAGCCTGTCTAGACAAGGGTTGGGGCGCTCCCCTCTTGAGGGAGTGGCTGAGGTATCCCCAGAGGCACTCTCCCCTTGAGAGAGCAGCCTTGCCGTTCCCTTTTCCCACACAGGATTGTTGTCACCTGTGCCTTGATTCTTGTCGTAAGCCACAACAGGTGGACTCTGCTGGACAGGGTCCGCCACAACTCCTTCCTTAAGGGCAACCTCCAGAGCTCCTCAGGCCTCAAAGCCAGTTGAGAAGCCTCAGCTGAGACCAGGACAAGGAGCCACCCTGCATCACCAAGCCATAGTCCTGAGAGTTAAATGAATGCTTATTATTTTAAGTCACTTAACTTTGTTAATGCAGAATTATTGTGTCAACAGATAATCAATACTCACAGTAGGATGATCAGTAAATGCTTAAGGACCCAAATAGAATTTTAAAAATACTTATCTGCCTCCAATCTGATTTAGAAGAAACAACATGAGTAGTAGGTAGAGTAGGAACCCCAGACGAGGTACAAAAGGCCATCAGGGTGGAAAGCCCCAGGTGCCTAGTAACAGACAACTGTAGGTGTGACCTCACCCTCAGGGTGAGCCTTCCTTTCCTAGTCTATCACTGGTCATGTGGTTTAGACCCCTGACTTTTCATGTTGCCGGTCATGTGGTTTGGACCCTCTCCTGACCTTTCCTCCCCTGGAAAGTTGATAGTCACGTGGCACCCTCCCTAGAGGAGGAATAAGGGGGCCGGAGAATAGCCTCATACACAAGCCCTGGAATGACCACTTCCTTAAGCATTAAGCCCAGTGATGACATCTAGGCCTCAGTTGTGTTTCAGCCCCAGGCCCAGAAAAGCAGCAAGTCCAGGCAGGGTGATTCCATGGCCGACATCAGGACCAGCTGCAATGACTAATGATCTCCGGCCCTGGTGCTGACCAATCAATGAAGACCATGACTCTGAGACACACCTGGAAAGCTGGTGACTATTCTATTAAGATCTTCCCCTGAGACCTCCAGATAAACGCCCTTAAGATGAAGGACCCAGCTTACTCACTCCCTCTCTAGAGCACGCCCCTCCTTCCCTCAGACACATTTTCTTTCTCCTAAGCTCCGAGGCCCCTTCTTTTGTCTCTATAACTTGTTTCCTGAGTCCACGCAGCCCAGCTGGCTCACTTCTTCTACTCATGTGACTTTCTGAAGAAACTTTTGCTTGTATTTGAATTCCTTGGCTCTGAATTCTTTTATTAGCCAAATTGGAGAACTGAGGTCTAACATTCTTGTACAGGTTTGCCATTAACAAGTCAACCCCCTTTCTTATTGGACCCAATGCTACACCGGGGTCCAAAACAAGAACGCTACTTCAGTGGTACTGTGTCCCTTACCTTAAATCCTGGTGGTTTAAATGAAGACACTGTATTATACTTTTCAGCCCTTTCCAGAATCTCCTAAAACCTGATCATTTTTGCCTTAGTACAGTTCCAGTGGCACATAGCTCAGATGCAAAGAGCTGTTGCTGTTTAACATTGTACCAATAAAATATAAAAAAGCCATGTACCAAATTCCTTCTAGAACATCAGTCATACTAATTTAATTTCTCCTGCTCTATCAAAGTAATAAAGGAGATCAATAGTCACATACTATGACCGGAAAAAAATTGAATTCAAAGCTTTTTAGAAATCTGCTGCTCTTTGAAACACAAGGACAAGATTTTTGAGTTGACCACAGTAACAAAGATGAAGCTTACATTAGAAAAAGATTATAAGCTTAACAAAAGCAACAAAGGAAATTTAAGTGGGGTTGGGTTCTCTCTTTAATGCATTCTCCTTGAAACTATAAAGTGCTTCATCTAAATCTTAATAACCAAAGGCATTCTACAGAAAAGTAGAACAACCTTTGATGTCTCCTTTGATATTTAAATGCAGATTTTGAAGAGAAGAAACTGTTCTAAGGACAAGGATGCATTTCTCAGTTCTATCTGCTCAGAAACCAGAACTGACTCTCAATACCCCACCCATTCTGTGGCTGTCATAGAACGCTCACCCACAAATTTTAAACTCTTGACCAGTATGTTATAATACTTACAAAGAAATATTTACTTAAATTATTACATATAAAATGGTGGAAATAAAGTCAGAGAAGACACAAGGGAATACGATTTCAGTTCTCTTAGACTTTTGAAAATAAAATTTAGAACTGGAAGGACCCCAAACAGCTCAGGTAGTTTTATAAGTGGAAAAAAATACAAGATAGGAATGTTAACTGACTTGCAAAAGGTCACAGTCCTTCAGTGCCAAAGGCCAATGAGTTTAGGCTTCATTCATTTAGTCAGATGGTCTAATTTTTATTGTTGCTATATGTAATAGCAAAAATTTAGTTTTGGTGATATCACCCTTCTATCCTTAAAAGTCCTAGGTAAGTTTCAATCCGTTAATTATAGGGAATATTTTATACATTTGATATATGCTAGCCACTGTGCTAAGCACATTACCTTTTAAATTTTATTTAATCCTCATACCAGCTCTGTGAGTCTGAGGCAGGAGATGGTCCGAAGGAGGAAACTTCGGAGGAGCCCCAGGGCTAAGACAAAGGACATCGATACAGGACAGAGACCCTGTTCTAAGAGTGGTTGCTTCTGCTTTCTGGAAAAGTGCTGAATCACGGTGAATCATGATTGCACCTGCACAGAAGATGCTACATGACCCCTGCTTCATTACAATAGCATTACAGTAAATTAACATTGTGAGACCCCTTCCCTGGTGGCCAATCAAGGAAAATCATGGGTGACTGACTACATGCACAGTAGCTTTAAAGTAATATAACTACTTGTACATGTGCAATAACCTGTCCATAGGGCAAGGCAAACTTTTAATTACTGAACCTCTGCTTTTTTTCATCATCCTGTGAATGCCCTTCTTCCCCTTGAAATCTAAGGCCCTTTACCTTTTAGCTCAGAACGCCGTTCAAACCTCATTGTCCCTTTCTGTCTCTGAAGTTCTCACGTATGTGGGGTCTCTCTCTCTCACGTAAGCAGGCCCATAGGTGAGGCCATAATATGTGCACATGTAACCAAATTTGCTTATTTTCTCTCGTTAACCTTGTTAATGCTGATTTGATTATTAGATCAGCTGGAAGAACCTAAACGGGTAGAGAAAAATTTGTTCCTCCTCAACAAAACCGTGAAAACCGTGAACTCAAGACTGTTCTAAGCACACGTATTAATTTTTAAAACACACAACAACAGCAAAGAACAACTATGAAGCAGGTGTCATTTCTATCCTTATTTTACAGATGGGGAAACTGAGGCATAAAGCAGTGAATAATAAACTTGCCTGGGATCATAGAGCCAGTAATTAGCAGGACTAGAACATAAACCCATGCATCTGGTTCTCAGGCAGGAGCCCTCAACACCGCACCACATGGCCTTTCTGTACTTCCTGCACTGCCCCAGGGAGTGCACATGACAAAGGACTAAAGCAGCTCCGTACAAGAAGAAATCATCATGGGCTAGAAAATGAAGAGAAGTGAGGCCTGACCTGGGCCTGGAGGACAGAGAAGGAGAGAGAGGGAGAGAGCGGCAGAAGCCCAGAGGGGTCAAGAGTACAGGTGCCCAGGCCGAGGTGCAGGGACGATGAGGGTCCCTGCAAACACCACAGGCAGCCTGGTTCCCTTCCCCGGGTCACTCCTCACTGTATTTCAGTCAAGTGCCTCAAATCTAAACAAAGGAATGTTGAACTAGAGCTGCAAAACGCTGAACTTTTCAACAGCCATAGATTAATGTACTTCTGCCTCCTCTTTACTCAACCACAAAGGTAAATGACCTAGACGTGCCCTTTTCCCCTAAACCTGCCAGAGTCCGCACCTGGTGTCAACCTGGTCAGGAGGGCCCTTTAGATACTGTGGAGCAGAGGGGGAAATCGCACCCTCCCCCCAGCCCCTCTTGAGTTCTTATGACTGGACTAACAATAAAATGGACACAAAACCAGATGAACAGGAGAAAAATCCAATTCAATATATACACACGGGAAATCATAAATGATACTCAGAGAAATGATCAAAGCAGGACGTTTTTTATACCACTCAGACAAAGAAACAATAAATTTATGAGGCTATGGCAGGACAAAGAAAATTAGGTTTGAGTATTCATTAGTAAGACATCTAAGCCAAGTTCTGGTCTGGGCAGGAAATTATTCAAGAAGTGACAAGGTTTGTTGATATAGACTCTTCAGCCTTGAATTCCTTCACTCTGGTTGCAAGGACGTCTGCCTCAGCACCTCCACCCCACAAGGTGCCCAAAGCAAGGAGGGCACCTTTCACAGGATTTACTTTTTGCATTCAAGGAGACAAAGGAGGATCAATGTACCCTTCTATTTGCCCCCCTTTTTAATGGAATTTATTGGGGTGATACTGGCTAATAAAATGATACGTTTCAGGTGTACAATTCTATAATAAATCATCTGTATACTGTATTGTGTGTTCACTATCCCAAGTCAAGTTTCCTTCCATTCCTTTTCACTGTTTGCTTTTCAAACTTTAATTCAAAATAATCAATATGCCAATGTTGGCTATTTGGGGGCTTCTTGCCCCCGGCCCCAATAGTACCTAAAGCAGGACAGCCTCTCCCAAAGTCCCACCTCTGACCTGCTCTTTAGGATTTTCAAACTTTGCGGCAGTACCCAGGATGCAGACCAGGCAACCACAGCTAGTGGGAGAGGTCACCTTGTGCTCCAGGTGAGCACGCTCTTCCCTCCGCTTGTTGCATCCGTGAAGAATGCAGGCCAGGATGGCCCAGCTGTGTCTCTCTCTGTCCCATTCTTATGCTTGTTGCTGGGTGAGTAACTTAGGCGGGGGCTGTGCGGCACATCCAGGCAGCTTAGATGTAGGGCATGGAGAGGAGGAAGTGTCACCTAAATCTTTACAAAGCCACCTTCTCCAACATAGGGCCCTGCAGAGCCCCCTCTTCCCAAGTCCTCATGCCCATGCCCTGCAGCAACTCATAACAATAGATGCGAGTCCAAAAGCTCTCAAACACACACAGTGTCATGCACTGAGTTCACGCAGAGGCCAAGGAGGACATTTGGCAGCCTGACTGGCTTCCTGCAGTCCACGGCTTCTCCTGAAATACATCATCTCCCTAAAGCACTAGCTGAGCTATGGTCAAAGGCCCGCAGCAGAGTATGTGGTCTAAGAAAACACAGTTGGGTGCAGTGCAGAGTATGCATAACATAGAGACATTATTCAGATAATGGACAGGGATTTAATGTTTGTGCAAAATGTCAATCAGTATTGCAGAAGTCAGAGATCCATAATAACTTTGTATAATTTTTTTTCAAATGCTTCTTTGGTTATATAATTTTTTTAATGTTCTCCTAATTTCCTTCTAGATCTAAGAGTCTCATTTTAAAATATAAAAAGATCTTAAGTAGGGCCCTGGCTGGGGCATTTAGTTGGTTAGAGTGTCGTCCCATACACCAAAAGGTTGTGGGTTCAATCCCTGGTTGGGGCACATGCCTATGTTACAGGTTTGATCCCTCATTGAGAAACATATGAGAGGAAATCCGTCCATGTTCCTCTTTCTATATATCTTTTCCTTTTCTTCTCTCTCTAAAATCAGTTTAAAAATACCTTCAGGTGAGGACTAAGAAAAACTAAAAAACTAAATTTAAATATCTTTTTTTTTTAAAGATTTTATTTATTTATTTACCTTTAGAGGGGAAGGAGAGAGGGAGAGAAACATCAATGTATGGTTGCCTTTCGTGCGTCCCCTGCTGGGAGTTGGCCTGCAGGGAACTGGACTACAACCCAGGCATGTGCCCTGACTGGGAATCGAACCGCGATCCTCTGGTTCGCAGGCCCGCGCTCAATCCACTGAGCTACACCAGCCAGGGCCTAAAAAACTAAATTTAAAAAGTCTAAATAGGGAAGTTGCCAGAGGAAGTTGAAATTCCAGCCCCAGTCATGATTCATATATATTCATATATTTACATGGATTTATTTTACTTATATTTTTCAAAGCCACATTCATAAAATAATGTTACAAAGTCACAGTTTTCTAACTTTTAATTATCTCTGTATACAATGCCTTAGTTGACAGACAGATCTCTAAGGGTTCCTCATTCTAAACTCTTAAAAGAGAGCACCCTTGATGTTTGGGGGGAGAGCGGGTAGTCGGTGGGGTGAAACAACCACAGGCCACAGCATCTCATGGGATCACAGCTCATTCAGGTACAAACTGGGAGACTAGTCAAGCCCTTTAATTTCCCTGGGCCTCAGATGCCTCCAGTCTAAACTGGTCATCTCACAAGATTGTTGAAAGGATTTCAATGAGATAAGGTACAGAAATGGATCAACACAGTGCCACCGCAAAGGCACCAAAAACAGCCATTATTAGAATAGTGACCACGGCTCCTCCGAAAACACTAAAACCCCATGGCTTACAGCCTTTATGGTGCATGAGTGCGTGCACACGCACACACAAATGAGTAAAGGGATTCAACTAGGATAAGGATAGAAAAAGGACTTGATCTCTCTCAGATTCTATCAGCCCTCTCCTTCCTAGAAGGAGAAGGGAAAGGGAACATGGTATTTTCCTAGAAAGCAAAACTCTGATTTTGATAGGGGACTCAAGAGTTGGAAAATACTAGTTTAAAGTACTTTTAAGCCTAGTAAGAAATGCATATGTTAAAGCTTTTGTTTCAAGTTCTACAGATAAGGCCCACCCTGGCTCCTGGGAAAACAGCTGACCTACTGGGGCACAGCTAAAGATTACCTCCTGGAGACAAGTGGAGGCATCTGGGCCTGTGTTTCACAGAGAAATACAGACCATGGGTCCTGGGAACAGCTAACTGCCCAGGACAAGAATGCTGCAGTCTCTGTCGCCTAATTCTCCCTGAATTTCAAAACCCCTCATGCACCTTGTTTATTCCCTGTTATAAAAACGTTGACCTGGAAGGAAAATGGGAGACTATTCTTTTAGGGTACTAACCTGCCATCTTCTCAGATCGCTAGCCTTCTGATTAAAGCGCCCCTAAAGATTCAATCTCTGCCTCTGCTCTTGGATGTGGCAGTGACAGGCAGCACAAGCCCTGGTGTCTTTTCCAGTTTCAGTTTGGTTTTCACATTTTTCTTGCTCACTGGATTCCTTTCGTTCACCTCAAATGCTCAAGTCAGATACTCAAATGTGTTGCACAGGTTGTGCCTGCAACATGGAAGCCACCTGAGGAGGTGGAATCGACATGACCTGTAAGGATGAAATCCAGCCCATGCTCTGTTCAATAACCCCTGAGCCCCAAGCTGGCTGCACCTGCCCCAAGGAAGGGGGAACTTTTCCCAACTCATCCAAAAGAACAACGATGCCCCGACTCAAACATCAGGCACCTACCACGCACCATGCCTGTACTCACTTCTACTTCTTGTAAGTGTCTGCCGTCACCACATAACATTTCCATCACCCACACCTACAACTGTGGTCCCCTAAGATTATAATGGAGCTAAAACAATTCCTATAGCTTAGTGTGTTGTACTCATCACTGTGGTAGTGCAATGTATTATTTACCCATTTCTGAGGATGCTGGTGTAAGCAAACCTAATTCACTGCCAGCCATATAAAAGTATAGCACATACAATTACATACATTGCATACTACTTGAAAATGATAATAAACAATTATGTTACTGGTTTATATATTTATAATACTATATTTTTATCATTATTTTAGAGTGCATTCGCTCTTTATATCGAAAATGTTCTCTGTAAGACAGTCTGCCATTTTATATAGGCAGTGGCCTCACACACCCTGTGTTTGCCCAGATTCTTGATTGCATCATTTTCTCCTGTGCTGGAGTTCATCTCATGTGTTTCTGTACAGAAAATATACTGCACAGACTTGTAGCCTCAGAGCACCAGGCTATACCACGTGGCCGAGGAGTGCAGTAGGCTAGACCATCCAGGTTTGTTTGTGTAAGTGCACTCTGTGAAGTTTGTGCAAAGAAGAAATCGCCTCACAATGTGTGTCTTGGAGTGGATCCCTGTCACTAAGCAGCACATAACTATTTAATACCCACTAGACAGCTTCATTGTCCTAACGACTATTGCAGCAACTTGTTTAATCTAACATTTCCATTTTCTTTGCAGTCAATGCCATTTTCTCGCTGGCATACTAACACAGTGTTACTATATTTCCAGTTAGCAAACCAGGTGCAAGGTAACTTTAATGTTCGACCGAAGAACAGCATTCGTTTCTGTTTTAACTCAACTGGGTGTTCCTTGCAGACTCAGCACACTGTTTTGTACAGTAGGCATTTAATTCATCAAACTAAATTTAAAAAATCCTAATCACAGGAGCCTTAACACTACCTTTACAAACCTCACTGGCGTCGGGGCCCAATTTGAAATGTTGATTTTAAGAAATGCACTTTCCTGTCCTAAACTGAACTCGAGCCCAGCTGAAAGCAAATTTTTCCACTCGAGGTCTCCAGATCCTAGAGATTTTCATATATACGACTGGATCCCCATCGAGGGTGAGAGCCAGCCCAGGCTTCCCAGTGCCGAGGAGCTTGCTGGGACACGGGCCATTCACTGATCAAACTGGGAAGGTGCTGGAAGACCCTGGGAAGACGCTCACCCTGCAGGCCAGCCCCTCGCAGGCTAGACTGGCACAGTAAGAACAAATGCTGTTGACCGAAATATAAATTCTGTAGAATTCAAAGAAAAAATACCCTTCATTTTCTTCTTCTGGACACACACACACACCCCTCTTGATCTGTGACTTGCTATTCCTTATTGGTAAAAATTTAATCAAAACAAGTGTTTGTCTGGTAGACCACATCTACTCATTGGTTGAGCTTGTTAATTCTGAAAACATGAGAACTAGAATTTTCTCATCAACACTTTCCAGCTGTCCACAAAATTTGTTCTACTTGAATAAGCCAATATAAGGTATTCTTTATAGCATCATTTTATTAAAGTAATAAAAAGGAAAGGAGGACAAGGAGAAACAAGGATTTAATAACGATTAATACTGTACAGAGTCCTTTGTATGTGCTTCTGTTTGCATAGGTAGCTAGTTAGTTATTAATAAAGGAAGGGGGCGAATGGAATCAGAAATTAAGTCTAATTAAGTAGGAAGCTGAAGCATTCACAAACTCCCCGGGGGGACAGATGCATCCTCTGCCAAATGAATGCTAATCCCTGAGTGGGGGGCAGGAAGAACCAGCTTTCCAATCTCCCCAAGGAGCCAGCCTGTTGGGGGGAGTGGATAAAACAGCAGGGAAAATCCCTTTGCTCGGTGCATGCCCAGTAGAAGCCAAGACGGCGCAGGGGAGGAAAGCTCACAGGCAGTAAAACTAGATGATGAAGCAGAGCTTTGAGGCATGTGCTGCGGGCGTCAAAACGGCAACGCAAAGGGGAGGAGTATAGCCTGGAAAAATCTGGGGAATAGACTGGATTGGATAAAGGCATAAAATCCTGGAAGATCCAGGAAGGGGACTAGATCAGGAGAGGGCCCAGCACGGGCCCACAAAGATTTAGGAAGAAGCTCGTTCAGTTTGAAAGACAGCTTACCCCTTCCCAAACCCAAAGACATATTAATCAGAGTTTAACAAACTCCTGGGGCTCATCAGTTTCTTCACTCTCTTTCTCTACTGCAGCTGCAAGCCTAGACGGAAGCATGCAGCCACTCAGACTGGAGCACAGCAGAAGCAGAAACTATGCTGGACTGCGGAGGCCCAGGGTGACCGCATCACGGCTCTAGACCCTGCCCCTCCTGGTGGGCTCTGGTGCACAGCAGGCCCACGACTTCTTCTGCAGTGAGACAGAGCTGAGCCACCTGGTCGTGGGCGAGATATCGGGCTCCAGGAAGCAGTCCTTTGTTTTTGCTCCAATCGATCTTGCCACTGCACCTAAGTCTTCCTATGTGTAGGTTCCCAAAATGCGTTTCCTGTGACTTTATAAAAGAATTCTGTTTCCACCAGCAACACTTCTACTGGCCAAAGACGAACACATAAGCATCAGCAAGAATCAAATAGGCAAAGAAAACAAAAGAAACAAGCATTTGTCCTGCGTTGCCTATATGAACAGAACCCCTAGGGTAACTAAATATTTCAGGAAGAAATGTTTCTTTTGATACATATTCTGTCTAATAAATGAAGAAGAAATGAAAGAATTAGAATAGCACAAATTTTCAATCCCTATGAAATAATAAATTTAGGCTTATGACAACTCACTTCACGGAAAGAGAAACAACCAGAATCATTTACTTTCTCCTGGAAGTACACAACACCATCTAGGACATATTCTAGTCAAAAATCGAAAGCCTGAATGCAGTAGAATCTCTAGATCTAGCTATCAATTTGCAGGAAAGACAGCAGATAGAACACATCCATTGACATCATGGAGACGAAATCCCCAAAACACAGACTTCAGGAAGCACTGAAGGACAAAACAAAACAAACAAACAAACAAAAAAAAACAAAACAAAAGCAAAACCTATGGCAAAAGTGAGAACTGCAAAAGCTCAGCAAGAACACTGCATTCCAACTGAGAGGCTGGAGCAGACTTCAAGGTCTCCCAGCAGCCTGCAGCCTGGTGCAGGGAGGGTGCGGCCTCCTGGCGACCTCCGAAAGAGCTCAGGGGGAGTTGTCAAAAGGATTTACTGTTTTGTTCCCATTAACACCTGAAGATAGGCACCTGATTCCCTTTCTTAGAGCCTTTACTAAAAAGGCTTTATAATTGCAAATCTTTCCTCAGTCCTTTGGTCATGCATATGTGTCTCCTACAACCCAGGGGGGTGTCTTTCTCAAGGATCTGAAAGCCATTCTTTTGAAACGTAATTATCGGAAAGGATAGGGCCTCTGTCTCCCAGTCCTGGGAGGACAGACGTCTGGCTTCCACAGCTGCCAGCTTGCAGACACATTTGTCTCATCTCATTTTCACCCTCCAACCCTTTGCCCTTTTCCACTTGAGTCTCCACTCTCTCCCTCCCTACCTCACTCTCCCTTTCCAACGCCCGCCCAGTCACCTCTGCACACGGAGGAACTGAGTCCCCTACCATCAGTAGTTGCTGAATAGAATCTGTTTTCACTGCTTTGATGTCTGGCTCTGTTTATCTTTGACAAAAGGAAAAACAGGTAACAGAGAAAGGGAGAAACCATGGAATAACGGGATGCTAAAAGCACATCAACCAATTTAAATGTATAGACGTTATTTGTATTCTGTCTAGAACAAACAAGTAAAAATATGAAAAGGGGGAAATTTAATGACTAGCTACTTGATAAAATTAAGAATGTTTTCTATTAGAGTGCTGTTGTGGTTGTATTTGAAAGAGGAGCCCTTTTATTTTAATGTCCTATTGACATATGTATAATGAAGTGATATGATGTCTGGGATTTGCTTCCAAATAATTTGAGGGTGAAAAGGGGGCTGATAATTGTTGAAGATAAGAGACGGGTAACGGGGGTTCATTATATTCTTTTATCTAACTTCCACATGTTTGGAATTTTCTGTAATGTGTATAGTTCTTTGAGAAATTAGGATCGCTACTTTACAAAGGATTAGTATCTATATTATATTTTAAAACCCTCCAAGCTCAACAGGAAAAAATTTAAATCAAATAAACGATTCAATTAGAAAATAAGCAAAGGATAATGAAATGACATCATGCTATGGAATATATAGGGATGGTCAACAAACACAAGACAAGTCATTCGAGGTCACTAGCCATTAGGGAAATGAAAATAAGACGGCACTGAGATACCACGGATGTCTCCACACGCCTTTTAGAACACCTAAAATAAAAAACAGAGGCAGCACCAAACGCTGGGGAGCGTCCAGAAAAACTGGATCTCTTCTCCATCGTGGATGGAGCACGAAATGGTGCAGCCAGTCTGGAAAACGGTTTGGCAGTTTCTTAAAAAATCGTAACATATACTTACCTTGTGACCTTGCAATCCCACTGCTGGGCATTTATCCCAGAGAAATGAATCTTTATGTCCACACAAAACCTGTAAGTGTTCATAGCAGTTTGCCTATAATAGTCCCCGCTCCCCTCCCCCTAAAAATCACACTGCAATAAAAAGGAATAAACATGATACACACACTGACCTGGATGGATCTAAAAGACATTATGCTAAAAGAAGAAAGCCGATCTCAAAAGGCCACCTACTGTATGATTTCATTAATATAATGTTCCTAAAGTAGCAAAATTATAGAGATACAAGTAGTGGTTGTCAGGGTTTAGGATTTGTGGCAGAGTAAAGAGAGACAGTATAAGGCATATCTTTGTATTGACAAAATGATCCGGTATCCTGATGCTGATGTGCTTAAACGAACCTCCTCCAGGTATGATAAAATGACTCAGAACTATACACATACATGGTACCAATGACAATTTCCTGAATCCGATCTTGTACTATAGCTCTAGGTACACTGCAAGCTTTAAGGGTAACTGGGTGAAGGTGGCTGGGACCTTTCTGTATTATCTTTGGTCTTCCTGTGAATCTCTAAGTATTTTAAAATAAAAAGTTGTGTTTTTTTTTTTTTAAATCAAGCTGATCTTATTCATAAGCCCATGTCTCTCTTCCTGGTCCATGAAGCCTCATCACTAAAGAACATTAAGCTCAAAGCAAGAACAGCTGTTAAAAACACATTATTCAGCATCTGCAGTTAGCTTAGTTTACAAAGGAGCTTTAGCACAGGCTGAATTTGGTTACTGTTGGCAGCAACTGAATTATCAGAACTCCTGGCTCCCTTCCTTTAATATTCAATTGCCCAGAGGGTTTCGAACTGCAGAGAAATCAGTGGAAACTCTGACTTTTAAGAAGCGAAGTCAAACATATTTACATCACTCTTGCAAAAAAAAAAGCATCCAGGAACTTAATATGAGATTTCCACAAAGTAGGCGATTCTAAAATTGAGACAAACATTGTTGTACCAAACCAGAGAACAGTAACATAAAGAAAACCCTCTATCATCTGAACCTAAATAATACTCATCAAAACTCCACGGAAACCTCAACTACTAAAAACGGCTCTGCATATAAAACCTGTGGTCAACTGTGTATAACACAAATAAACACTCAATTACGATCTCTCTCGCCAGGTTGTTGCTGTAAAGTGCTGGTAAGTTTAACTACAGCGTTCTGCTTTAGACAACTCAAAAATTCAGAGAAAACAAAAAGCCCAACAAAAGAAGGGAAATAAAGAGAACATAAGATGCCTAAAGGTGCCAACTTTGCAAACAGTCTCTCATGATTATTCAAGAGTTGAGATGTTTGCCCTAACAGGGTAGCTCACATGTAAGCTGAATAATTAATTTATTTCTTATCACTTTCATAGGGGAAAAATGGTATTGGCAGGACAGAGTGGTTAAAAAAGAAACACCTCTGTGTTTACTCCTTTTTGAGTAAAACATGGGATTTCCAGAGAAGTTTTATTGATAATTACTAATTAGAGAAAAAGAACACTAAAAAGAAAATTACCCCAAATGTTTCTAAACTCCTAACAGCTGGAGATAATCATAAATAATTTCGGATTTTTTCATATCAGAAGAAATGTACATACTTTATCTCGTTTGACGACATACATCACATCCAAAGATGACAATTATAACAGCAATAACGACATGGCTTTCTCTTTCATTTTGATCCTGAATTGCTTTGAACAGATTTACATCTGATTCACTTCCTAATGTTAAGAAATACAAAAATTAGTGTCTTTGAGAAGTGTTTTGTTTATTTACTGTTTGACCCTCTTTCTCATTCTCAAATATACACTGACCAGATATTGGTGTGAATGGTCCCGTGTCTCTGGTTTTAGAGACAGACCTGGATCCAGAGACTGATTCTCCTACTTCCTACCCGTGAGCTACAACCACAGTGAGTGTCAAGGAAGAAAATACAGTGAGTGAGAATACCTAGCATAAGGTCTGAGATACACACCCACACATGCAACATACACACTGCGGACTACCATTATTGTTTTCTAACAGGGTGAGTGCCAACGACTGGTTACAGTGAACATACAGAATTTTTCTAATTCAATAGTTATGCAGAAAATGTGTGAACAAGTCCCTTGTTCTGTATGCCATGCTATTTCTAATAAAACTCCAAGAACTTTTTTCCCCACTTGCTACAGTGTTTTTTATTGCCAATCTAAGAAACTGCTTTTTAAAGAGTAATTGTGCATTGGATAAGATCGTATCTTTCCAATACACATTTTTACTTTTTCAACTAAAATGCATTCACAAACCATAAATTCAACTTAGCTCAACTGTAAGAAGGGATTTTCCTAACTAGGTATCAAGTATATCATTCAGCAGCAGCAAAATAAATCCATTAGGACCACATTATTGGTAAGAAAACAAATCCCCTGTTTATTTTTATATATGTTTGCATGTGTTTCTTCATTTAAATGCAGTAGTATAGTATTCCTTATTTCCAAATTTATTTCAAAAAGAAAAAAACTCTCTAGGAAGTTTTATAATTATGAATAAACTACTACTAAATATAATACATGAAGATTTTTGTGCTTAAAGGTTTATGTTTCCCTTTGCTACCTAAATTAAAATTAGTTGTTTAAAAACAACAAAAATGTACAAAAATAAAATCCCATTCTATTTACTTATGGTTCTACAAAAAAATTAACAAACCTGACCACTGATTTCGAAAGAGCAAGTTATTATTTTAAGAAGGATTGTTTTCTACTGAAAACATAACTGTCAACCAGAAAAGACGAAGAGGCCTGGTATGCAATACAGCGAGTAGTCTAACAGTGAAGTTTAACAAAGGAGTAGAATTATTTTTGAAACTTATTTTCAGTGTTATGCTATACATTGTGACAAAATTAACAGGGAGACCGATGATACCAAGACTAAATCAAGCAAATGTAAACTCTAAATGGGTTCCCTCCGTTATAAATAAAGTAGACTAGGGCACCTGCAGGAGGCGGACAAACTACCCCTTCACCTCACATTCACTCTGGTGGAAAACTACAGACTATTGTATAGCAGGAATGTTTAACAAACAAGGCGAGCCTGGCAGGTTCACCCTCTCAGCTCTAAAAGCTGCATTATCATCCTTCCACCACTCAGCAGCTGCTGAATTCTTCTCAACTCAATCCAGCATCTACTCAAGTCCCCAAACTAAAACTTCTACTAAAGAAGAAAACAACCAAATACTCTAACCCACTTTTAGTCTTTATCTTACTAGACATCTTGGCCACATGGGACATTGTTTATCAAACTCTTGGAAATCTATAATCTCTTGGATTCTTTGAAAACCTTCATCTCGAGCTCACTTTAAACATTTCACTATCCTTCCTTGAAGCCCTTCTGTGGCTTTTCTTCTTCCACCCACCCCGAATATGCCATTTTATCATTAACACATTTTATTTTCCTATTAAACATTATCACTTAGTGATCTCGTTCACTTTCAGGAAGGAATGACTTAATTTGTATACTTTGCTGATCTCCTTGGTATAAATTCTCCCTTCATGGCTGATGCCAGGTCACCCACGTGATGACCCTGCAGACGAAGTTGCGAAGAGGCGCACAAGAAACGGGCTCTCTGACCCAGCAGGAGCCCGGCCCAGCACACGGCTGCACCCCCGCACACGGCTGCGCCCCCGCACACGGCTGCGCTCCCGCACATGGCTGCGGCCCCGCACACGGCTGCGCCCCCGCCCACACCTCCTGCCAGACATCCTCTCTGAGCTTCAGCTTCACACATCAAACCACCTCTCCTTGAAACACGTTTTCTGCAATTTCAACACTTTCATCTCTAAATCCCCTCCTCTTATATTTTGGATTATACCTGACCTAGATGTCAGACAATCATATCTGATTCCTACTTGTTCATCAGCTAGAAAATCCAGTTCAGCTAAAGACATCTTATCTCTATAAAAGTTAATTGAAGTTTTTTGGTCTGAGTGCCATACCTCATTAAACAAATCAGTGTATTTTCACCAAATTTGAAGTTCATGTGGTATGACCAGAATTTAAATATGGATTGAGCATATTTTAATATATGTTAGTCTATTTTGTTATAAAGAAAGAAAGAAATGAGAAAGAAGGAAATGCACTTCCTAACCATTGAAAGTGAACCCATAAATGTACAAGAATGATAAAATTAGAAAATCAGCAGGTAGCAACCATAAATGTAGTAAATGAATTAAGAAAGAGAACATTAGTGGATTTTAAAGTTATTAGATGGAAGCATATTTACGGTCTCAAAATTGATCCCCAATATATTGATTAATTACAAATATGTTATACTTATTAATTATAAATGTGACATTAATTACAAAAGGAGAATTAATTACAAATAAATTAATCATTAATAATTAACTTGTGATTGATAAATTAATTATAAATATAATCTACTGATTACAAATATATTTATTAATTACAAAAGGGGAAAAATTGCTACACAGTAGGGATACTTAGTCGACACCACCTTAAGTAAATGATCAAACTTAACACCATCAGTCATGTGACAAACTAACACCACATGTCTCTTGCTGTATGCACTAAGGACACAATATGAATTCTGTTGTATTCCTCGCAGGAATAGAGAGCCTGAATCTACTCTTGACAAAATATTAGACAAAGCTGCCCTGGCTGGTGTGGCTCCGTGGAGTGCCTGCCTGTGAACCAAGGGGTCACAGGTTCAATTCCTGGTTGGGGCATATGCTTGGGTTACTGGTTAGGTCCCTAGTGGAAGGTACATGACAGGTAATCACACATTGATGTTTCTCTTCCTTTCTTTGTCTCTTGCTTCCCCTCTCTAAAAATAAATAAATAAAATCTTTAAAAATATATAAGACAAACCCAACCTAAGGAACATTTTACAGAGTAATTGGTCTTGTACTTATAATAAGTCTCAATATCGTAAGTGAAAGAAAGAATGATGAAATGTTGTAAATTAAAGGAGACTAAGAGGCATGGCAAGGGAACATGCTATTAACAATTTATAACCCTTGAATTAGGTCTGTAGACAGAGAATAATATTGCCTTAACATTAATTTACTGATTTTGATAATGTGGTTATGGGAAGGAATGGCCTTCTGTATTAGTCAACTCTGATTGCTATAACAAAATACCATAGACTGGGTGCCTTCAACAAGAGAAATTTATTTCTCACAGTTCTAGAGGCTAGAAAGCCAAGATCAAAGTGCCAGCAGGGTTGGTGTCGGGTGAGGCCACTCTTCCTGGCTTGCAGGTGGCTTCCTTCTCACTGTGGCCTCTGTGCTGTGAACTCTGGTGTCTCTTCCTCTTATTACGAGGATACCAGTCCCATCAGACTGAGGACCCATGCTTATAACCTCATTTAGCCTTAATTATCTCCTTATAAGCTTTATATCCAAATATTAACACATTGGGGTTAAGGCTTCAACATATGAATGCAGGGCACAAGTCAGTCCATAATACTTCTTCAGGAAAGCAAGGGTAAAACATCTGGGGGGAAAATGGCATTATGTATTCAATGTACTTTCAGAAAATAAAATAGACAGGTAGATAGATAGATATAAAATGATAAAGCAAATGTAGTAAAATATTAACATTTGTTTGAGGAATGCGATGAGGTATATAAGGTATATCCTATTCTTGAATATTTGCAGTTTGTCAAAATATTTAAAAATCTCAGTTATAAAGCATATACACAATGTACTTTGATAGTCCTAAGATTTTTTTAAAAAAAGAGATTAGGGCACTGGCTGGTATAGCTTAGCAGACTGAGCGTGGGCCTGCAAACTAAAGGATCGAGGTTCAATTCCCAGTTGGGGCACATGCCTGGGTTGCAGGCCAGTTCCCAGAGGGGACACATGAGAGGCAACCATACACTGATATCTGTCTCCCTCTTTCCTTCCCTTCCCCTCTAAAGATAAATAAATAAAATCTTTAAAAAAAGAGATTGGGGTATAAGGAAATTATTTAAATAACAGTGTTAAAATGGCATACTACCCAAAGCAATATACAAATTTAATGTAATCCTCATCAAAATCCTAATGTCACTATTAAGAAAATACAACAAAAAAATCACCAGATTTGTATGGAAACACAAAATACTCCAAATAACCAAAGTAATCCCGAAAAAAAAGAACAAAGCTGAAAGTTTCACACTACTTGACTTCAAATTATACTACAGACCTATGATAATCAAAACAGCATGGTACTGGCAGAAAAACAGATGCACAGATGAATGGAAGAGAATTGAGAGCCCAGAAATAAAGCCACATGTATATGAGCAAAGGATATTTGACAAAGGGGTCAAAAACACACAATGGAGAAAAGAAAGCCTTTTGAACAAATGTTGCTGGAAAAATTGGAAAGCCGTGTACAAAAGAATTACACTAGATTACAGTGTGTCCCCATGTACAAAAATTAATTCAAAATGGATCAAAGACAAATATAAGATCTGAAACAATAAATTACGTAGAAGAAAACACAGGTACTAAACTTATGGACCTCAGTCATAGAGAACATTTTATGAATTGGATCACAAGGGTAAGGGAAGTAAAGGCAAAAAATAAATGACTGGAACTATATCAAACTAAAAAGCTTCTGCATAGCAAAAGAAACTGACAATAAAACAAAAAGGCAACTGACTGAATGGGAGGTGGTATTTGCAAACAACAGCTCTTACAAAGGACTAATATCCAAAATATATGAAGAACTCACATGACTCAACACCAAACAAACACATAATTCAACTAAAAAATGAACAGAGGACCTGAACAGACAGCTCTCCCAAGAAGGCATACAAAGGGCCAAGAAATATATGAAAAGATATTCAACTTTACTAGCTGCTAGGGAAATGCAAATCAAAACTATAATGAGATTCTACCTCACAACTGTTAGAATGGACATTATCAATAAGACAAATAATAAATAAGTGCTGGAGAGGTTGTGGAGAAAGAGAACCCGCATTCACTGCTAGTCAGAATGTAGATTGCTACAGCCCCTATGGAAAACATTGCGGTGGTTCCTCAAGAAAATTAAGAATAGAGTTGCCACATGTTCCACAATCCCTCTCCTGAATATCTACCCCAAAATCCTTAAAACATGTAATCTCGAAGATATATACACTCCTATGTCCACTGCAGCATTATTGACCGTGGCCAAGACATGGAAACAACCAAAGAGTGCTTCGATAGAGGGTTGGATAGTGGAGATATGGTGCAGATACACTATGAAGTACTACCCAGCCATAAGAAAAGACAAAATGCTGCCATTTGTGACAACATGGATGGACTTTGAGAATATCATGCTAAATGAAATGTCGGTCAGCAAAAGTTAAGAACCCTATGAATTCACTCAGGTGTGGGACATAAAACTGAAACTCCTGGGCACAGACAACAGTGTGGTGATTACCAGAGAGAAGGGAGTGGGGTGGGGGCTGATATACAGTGATGGAAGACAGTTGACTTTGGGTGGTGGGCACACAGGGCAATGTACAGATCTTGTATCATCGAAATGTACACGTGAAACCTACATGATCCTATTAACCAATGTCGCCCTAATAAAGTTAATTTAAAAAATAAGAAAACCTGCTGGGAATACAGAAGATAAACAGTGTCAAATATGAGCCTCTAGTCAAACATTACCAGACAGGGCACCCCAGGCTGCAAGTGCTTATTTATGATGGTGCTGCTTGCCGCTGTACAATTCCATGTGGTGTGTTCCAGAGTGCACAGCGGCAGGCACTGGACAATATAAGGGTAGCTAATAGTCTTTCTAAGCAACCAGGGTTGACCAACAATTCATAGTGTTCTCAAATTCCTTCCTTCCTCTCTGCATAAACATCTCAAAGACTAAATAATGACCCATATCTTATTCCTCAAATTAAATTACAATAACTAGTATGAAGTCCTGTATTATACCCCTAAAACTTCCTCTGCCTTTTTGATTCTACCAAGAGAGTTGGATCTCAGATAACCAAAAAGGGGGTTTCCATACATCTGCTCCAAGCTAGGGTCCTAATACGTCATTCTCTGGTGCTATTTCTGCCAGGATGGGGCAGCCAGGTGAGGTGCGGGTCCTTTGTCAGCCCAGCCAGGTATTCATGTCCTTGCCCAGGCAGTGCGGTCCCTTCCAGTGAGAAGGCTCCTTGCCCAAAACCTAATGCTCTGGTTATGGAATACAGCTACCTGTGGGTATCATACATATACTATCTCTTTTATTATTTACTCATAACAGGACTTTGAAGTTAGGACTGTCCCCATTTCATAGATGAGAAAACAAAGACTCAACAACTTCACTACACTGCCAAGTAAAAACACAGGAAAGCAATAGCTTTATTTCATGACAGAGTCTGCCCTCCCTCCAGTATCCATTCCCCCCATTTTCTTAGTAACAGACACACAATTTTTAGCTGGGTGCATTGCTGACCAACTGAAAGATTAACATTTCCCATCCTCTCTTAGGACCAAGGAGATATAAGCAACAACATCAGGTGAATCTAGTAAGAAATATTCTTAAAGAGCAGACAAGAACCCTATTTTGTGTTCTACCTCAATCCTGTCTTCTTGAACTTGAGTATAATGACCAGACTGCCAGCAACTATTTTACGTTATAAAGGTGAGGGTCATTACCTAGGGGTGGAAGATCAGAAAACTTGAAAAAATCTGGCAAAACAAAGAGAATCACACAAGTTTGTGGAGCTTCATTTAAATGGAGGAAAGCAAGCTACCACCTTGCTTAATCCATGGTTTGTTGTTGTTGTTGTTGTTTATTTTCAAAATAGTAACTGAACTTCTACCAAATTTTTTCTTCTAATGAATATATATAACATGGCTGGTTCGGGACTCTGAACTTCATCTCTATTCTCTATCTTTTATAACTTTTACAAGGTACAGAGATGAGGAGACTGAGGCACAGAGATTTTTAAAAGTTCCCTGAACATCAAGAACATACATTCATAATGCAAGTCTGGTTGTTTGAAGGATAATAGTAATTACCTTCTGGGCTTGTGAGATGAATGAGTGCGTAAATGTGCTCCCTTCCGTGTTCCTAGAATTTATCCGCTCTCATCCTCTGTGCAGGATCCCTTTCCTCCAGAAGCCACCCCTTCTCCAACAGCTTGCTCAGATGCCATGGAGAGAGATTACCCTGCTTGGCTCTTCTGGGAGAGCCAAGCTGGATGGTAACAACTGTGTGTTCTTGAAAATGAAGTTGATCACATGGAAGATAATTGCATATTTAACCATGTCCTTTACCTGAACAAGAGTGCATCCACCAACTGCTGTATCTGTATTTATACATATCACTGCTGGCCCTGTTTGATAATTCAATAGATAATGTTATAAATGGATAACTTTTGAAACCAATTTTTCCCATAATCAATTTGCCAAAGCGACTTTCATCACAATGCAAACTAGGTCATCTCAGAGACTCTTAGAGAGGGTTTTTTTGTATTTTTTTGTAATAGTTAGTAAAAGGGCTTGGTATTCAATTCTAGTGAAAAGAGTAATGAACTCAGAGAAAGGAACTGCTATAATTAGTGCCTTCTTCATTTTAAATATATTGCTTTTCTTATAAGATGAGATGAAAGAAAAACATGTTTGCATCTCAAAATAGGCTAAACCAGACACTAGGCAATATATGAATTAGGAATCTTAGTTTATTTATAACATTAATTACTAAGGCAAGTTGCTTTTGCATCTTATCTATGAGATGTGACAATAAAGTGATGAGGTCAGTTTTTTACTAGGTTCATAAACTGGCACTGATGGAAATTCCAAAATATTGACACATCTGAGGAATTACAAAATGGATGAAATAAGTTTATATCCAAGATCACTCATTTCAAAATATATAACATTCATTTATATATGTTCTGATCTATACATTAAAACTATAGTCATAGTACTTGATTTTCACATCTCATATACATACATATTTTAATTTGTTGACAAAAAGAATTAAGCATCAAAGAGTATATGTGTTTTCCTATTCTTTAAGTTTTTCAAGAAACTCTTTCAAATATGAATATGTATTTAATTTTACTATGTATTGAAATATCTTTATGGTACCCTTGAGACCAGAATTAAATAACTGGTTTAAGATGAAAACTGTGTTTTGGGAAAAAGATGGTCCAAATGAAAGAACAGATCAAAATTTCAGAAAAAGAACTAAGTGATAAGGAGATAGATAGCCTATCAGAAGCAGAGTTCAAAACACTGTAATCAGGATGTTCATAGAAATGGTTGAGTTCCATCATAAAATAGAAGAAGAAATGAAGGCTATGCAAAGTGAAATAAAGGAACATATACAAGGAATCAACAGTGAAGGGAAGGAAACTGGGACTCAAATCAACAATTTGGAACAGTAGGAACAAATAGACATTTAACCAGAACAGAATGAAGAAACAAGAATTCAAAAAAAAAAAAAAAAAAAAAAAAAAAAAAAAAAAAAAAAAAAAAAAAAAAAAAACGAGGAAAGGCTTAGGAACCTGTGGGACAACTTTAAACACTCTAACATCTAAATTATAGGGGTACCAGAAGGAGAAGAACAACAGCAAGAAATTGAAAACTTGTTTGAACAAATAATGAAGGAAAACTTCCCCAATCTGGTGAAAGAAATAGACATGCAAGTCCAGGATGCTCAGAGTCCCAAAGAAATCAGATCCACGAAGAAACATACCAAGGCACATCATAATTAAATTACCTAAGAGTAAAGATAAGGAGAGAATCTTAAAAGCAGCAATAGAAAAGGAGAGTGTTATCTACAAAGGAGTTCCCATTAGACTGTCAGCTGATTTCTCAAAAGAAACCTTTACAGACAAAGAGGGGCTGGAAATAAGTATTCAAAGTCATGAAAGGCAGGGACCTACATCCAAGATTACTCTATCCAGCAAAGATATCATTTATAATGGAAGGGCAGATAAAGTGCTTCCCAGATAAGGTCAAGTTAAAGGCGTTCATCATCACCAAACCCTTATTTTATGAAATGTTAAAGGGACTTATCTAGGAAAAAGAAGACGATCAACACTATGAACAGTAAAATGACAACAAACTCACAACCATCAACAACTGACGCTAAAAAACAAAAACCAACTAAGCAAACAACTGGAACAAGAACAGAATCAAAGAAATGGCAATCACATGGATGGTTATCAGTGGGGAGTTGGAGAGAGAGAATGAGGGAAAAGGTACAGAGAATAAGAAACAATAATAGGCACAAAACAGACTGGGGAAGGGCTAAGAATAGTATAGGAAATAGAGAAGCCAAAGACCTTATATGCACAACCCATGGACATGAACTAAGGGGGAGTGGAATGCTGGAGAGAGGCAGGGTACAGAGTGGAGGGGGATAAAAGGGAGAAAAAAATAGGACAAATGTAATAGCATAATCAATAAAATACACTTAAAAAAAAAGAAAACTCTGTTTTGGATTCTTTACCATGACTGTTCAGCTGACTTTCACCTAGAGACAAACCTAAGGAAACAACTCTCAGTCATTCAGGTGTTAGCATTCTCAGAGGAAGCATTTCAGGAAGTTTCATTAGACATTGTGATTATGTGTTAAGTTACGTGACTCGTAAGCCCAAAAGTAAAAAAATAAACATATAAACCTACTTTCCCAACATGCTCCACTAGGGTCTGTGATGAAGGATGCCGAGGCAGAGAAAGAAAAAGAGTGAGTGGGCTGCACAGATAAACGTGTGTTAGTAGAAAAACCAAGACATGAAACTGGGGACTATTCAGACTCAATGCAATGAACTTTAAGAACTTAAATTTATAATGCAAGTCTGGATGTTTTACAGTTAATAGTAATTACCTTGTGGGCTTGTTAGATGAACGAGTGAGTGCGCCCCCTTCTGTGTTCCTAGAATTTGTCTTCTCCATCCTCTGTAGAGGATCCCTTCCTCCAGGAACCTCTCGTTCTCCAACAGCTTGCTCAGTGGCCATGGAGAGAGAGGTTACCCTGCTTGGATCTTCACATCTTTATCATTGCAACAAATTGCATGGTAACAACTGTGTAATGTGGAAAATGATGGACACCAGCAACCACAGAAGGCCTGATGCTGTGTCCTGAAGGTGGCAGATCACTAAAGGAAAAGGTGTAACTCAAGGGCGTAACTCTTTGATCTTAATAAATCAAAGAAAGAAGCTGTGTAATGGACAGCATCTCAACAGCACTCTCACTCATGAGCACATTTTGATCTCAATGATTTCAGTTTACATTGTCATTACTTTTCACAGAGAATACTCAAATTGTTACCAATGGTCTTGATGTACTCATGTCTTTTGTATCTTCAGTGATTCATTATAACAGGATTTGGCTTCCCAAACAAGACATTTTTTCCCTTTTAATAAGCTCTTCTCTTTTTTCCATAATCATTCATTTACTTTTTACTCATAAGTTTCCCTCACCATCCTCTTTATTTCATTTTCCTTACTAATCCCTCTTATAATCTTTTCCTCTTCGTACTGTGCGTTCTATGCCATTATCGCTCAGGAAAAAAATACACAGTTGGGTCTTGAAGACCAATGACAGCAGTTAAGAGCTTAAGTTCACCTGAATCACCACAAAAGACAGAATCAATATTACTGGTCAACAGTCAAAACAAGACACTACTTTACACCCCATAGTGTGGCCACAATCAAAAGACAGACAGACAGCAAGAAATACTGGTGAAGACGTGGACTAACTGGAGCCTGCGCACGTTACTGGTGGGAAACGTGAACTGGCGCAGTCAGTGTGGAAATCAGTTTTGCAAAAATAAAAACATTAACTTAGTATATAACCCAGCATTTCCCTCCAAGGTGTTATCCCCTCCTCTAAAAAAATAAAAACACATGCCCATACAAACACTTATGTGCAAATGTGTATAGCAGGATTATTGACAATGGCTCAAAATGAAACTGTCCAAATGTTCACTAACTGGTAAATAGATAAATAAAATACAACTGAATAATACTGGGCAATAAAAACAAATGAAATAATGATATATACTAATATATGGATAAACCTCAAAAAATTATGCTAAGTTCATGAAGGCCAATACAAAAGAAACTTACTTTATTATTACACTTAGAAGAAATGTCCAGAAAGAATAAATCTACAAAAACCAGATGAGTGGTTGCCTGGGGTTGGGATTGGGGTTGAGGATTGACCGCAAATAAGCATGAAGGGTCTCTTGGGGGTGGAGGAAATGTTCTAAAATTGGATTGGAATAATGTTTGCACAACTCTATAGTTATTTAAAAGCACAGTACTGTATGCTTCAGATGGGTAGATTTTATAATGTGTAAATTATAACCCAATAAAGTTTTTAAAACTCTATGAGAGTATCATTTTTATATAACACTGGTAAATATTAGTGTGACAAGAATCTACTCAGTGGATTCCATTGTAAAGCTAGAGGTAACTTTTCCATGAAAGACAAATCTGACAGCCTATATTGAAAAGGTGTTAAAATGCCCAGGCAGATTCATGGCATGTTATACAGGGTGGGGCAAAAGTAGGTCTATAGTTGTTTGGATGGAAAATAATAGAATAATTAATAATACAAGAATAAAACTTTGTTTTGCCTACTAACAATTGTAAACACATATTTGCCCCATCCTATGTTTTATACTTTAGTTTTCTTAGAATTTAGAGAACAGACTGAAATACTGCCTTCATGTATATCCTCCAGCTTAAAACTTCATCAAATTCCAGCCTTTAGGTTATCGATTCCATCTTTTTTTATATTATAGTCATGCGCCACACAACGACTTTCAGTTCTCCAAAGACTGCACATATAATGGTGCCCACCGTATAATGTTGTAGGAAAAGCCATGCCTCACGTGTTTGTGCTATGTTCGTCTAAAAAAACCTACTGCCCTGCCAGTGGTACAAAAGTACAGCACATACAGTTATCTAAGGTATGTGATACTTGATAATACATGTTTATGTTACTGGTCTGTGTATTTACTATATTATACTTTTATTACTATTTTAGAGTACACTCTTTCTACTTATTTTTTTTTAAGTTTGCTGCAAACCAGCAAGCTTGGTTACACCAGCAACAGCCTCCTATCTCCTGTTTGCCGAGTCTCTTGATTGCATCATTTTCTCTTGTGCTTGAATTAATCTAGTGTCACTTTGCACACTAACAGGCTGTGCACGCTCATAGCCTAGGAGAAACAGCCTACACCATACAGCCTGGGTTTACATGTAATACATGATATTCAAGGAATTTTGGTTGAACCTTACGTGTATTAGTTTAGTGCGGCTGCCATAACAAAGTACCACAAATTTGCTGGCTTAAAAACCACAGAAATTCATTCTCTCACATTTCTGCAGGCCAGAAACCTGAAATCAAGACTTTGGCAAGGCCACACTCTTTCTGGAGGCTCTCGGGGAGAAGGCTTCTTTGAATCTTCTGGCTCCTGGAGCTATAAGCATTCCTCATCTCCCTCAGTTTGTGACTACATCACTCCAAACTCTGTCACTCCACTCTCCTATCACCTTTTTCTTTTTTGTCTCTTATAAGAACATTCATCACTGGATTTGGGGCCCACCTGGATAATCCAGGGTGATTTCATCTCAAGATCCTTAACTTAGTTATACCTGCAAAGACCATTTTTCCAAATAAATCACATTCACAGGTTCTAGGGATTTCAACAAGAACATAACTCTCGAGGGCAGGAGCACTGTCAAACTCACTATACTTTTAAAGTATTTTTAAAAATTTGACAATACCCACATTAAGCAGCTTTGCCACCCTACTAATTCAGTTTTGTCAGAGAAAATTGTTTCTTTTATTTACCCATGTCTTCAACTAAATTCTGGTAGTAGATTTTGTGATGGGATTGACTATGGGCTAACAGGAAAATAGGCAGCAACCTTTCCTGTCTGAGTAAACATAAGTCACTACTGAAGCATGAGCCAGCTGCGTATTATTCTCCCAAGCTCTTAAATTTTTCCAAATTTTCCTTTTGATTGACAGCAGTTATATTGCATGGTTCCTGTAACTCTCCAGGGGTGTTTTTCCAAAGAGATGTATTTAAATATATCTTGAACAGGAATAAAATATTGTGATTAACTATGAAACAATAGGAAAAGATATTTCACTCGATCTAGACATTTTATCGCAGCCTTCAGTTTGTGTCTGTGGAAAGGACGTGACCAGTCACGCACATCTACAACAGATCTGAGTCGCTGCAGTTTAGGAGAGAGTTCTACCTAATGGGGAGAACAAAAGAATAATATATCATTAAATGCTTCAAAAACAAGGATAAGTGGAAATTGCCAACAGCTTTTTCAGTGTCAATTCTGGACATGACTAGACCTCAAAAACAGTGAACCCCGACTATGCCTTTGAACTAGGAAACCTTACCAATATCGTAATACACTGCTATAATTTTCCATGTAAACTTTTAAAGATAAACTGAGAAACTCAAAAGAAAGTTATAAGAAATCTCTTAGTCTGCAAGAGTTTGAGGCAACCTCATCAACACCAATTCTAGTCCATACTATGTCCCTACTTGCGGATGATCTTGAATTTTCTTACAATACACATTTTCCAAGGAAATTAAAAGAAAAGTCAGTTAATATTAAGTTTCTTTTAGAGCTGCTGCCTCATATTTTCAAAGCATTTGTATGGTTCAAACACTGTAACATAAACTAAAATGGAAGATTTAAATACACCTAAGAATTAACAACCATCAACGTTAAAGTCTACAATTTTTTGTTTGTTTTCTCGTCTTATTAAAAAAGGATAAACACTTCAGGTTTATCGGTATTTTATCAATCTATAGCTTTAATTTTTTAAAAAAACTTTTAAAGATGCATTTCTTTTTTCTAAAATTTTAAAACATTTTCTTTATTTACCTTTAGAGGGGAAGGGAAGGAGAGAGGGAGAGAAATATCAATGTGTGATTGCCTTTCTTGTGTCCCCTGCTGGGAACTGGCCCCGCAACCCAGGCATGTGCCCTGATGGGGAATTATAGCTTTAATTTTTAAAGCTTAAGAAATACATATGCTAATATTTTCTCAGGATTACTAATATGCTTGGTTACATACTAAACAAGTTTTGCTGGGGTAGAGGAGGATAACACAAAGAAAAAAGAATACATAAAAATGATATTTTCTGCAAATTAACATAATTTATTTTTATATACTTAATGCCTTCATTCTCTAGTTTCTAATTTGTGTTAGAATAAACTTGAACAACTTGATATTAATAAACTGACATAGGAGAAATATTATTATTTAAAGAACAATGAAATAAGAGGATATAATAGAGTTTTGACAACCATGAATGTCCACAGAAGTATACTTTAATTATTCTGAGAAATCATCCTCATTCACTATGAAAACTAGACCTTTACATTTCCCCAGGGCAGGAGAATTTACTAGCTTCGTTTAACTATCTGTTCCCCAAACCTTGAGCAGTGCTTGGCACGTGGTCGGTTACCACCACATATTTGTCCAATAAGTGATGGAAGAAATGAAAAGAACCAAGAACACAATCCCAGAGCCCCAAGTCTGAGTATAGGCTCCACTGCCTGTGGTCGACCAGTCCTAGCTGAGCCCCACATCTTCCCCAGTCACTTAGCACTTGGCACAGCACCTGCCTGATTATGTCCTTCCCTTCATATGACCACGTATGTCCTCTTTCCCTCGGTTCGGTTGCAAGCATAGAATCTACTCTTATAATTCTGTCCTCCCTTTGCTTTCCCAGCATCCCCCGCGGCATGCACTCACAACTCAGAAAGTATGTGAAGACGATGACGAAGATGGGCTTGCTCTCGGATGTTTAAGGAAAACAGCGTCTAAAGTAACCACCTTTATAAAAATCCAGCCTGTGTGTCCCAAAACATCTCCTCTTTGTGTCCTCTTAATCCTCATGTTTCTAAGTTATAGGAGAACTTCACGGAACACCAGGAAGAGACCTTGTTCTTCAGCTGCTCCAGAGTCTCACTTATTTAACTGCCCCTCCCCCCCCAATAGTCATATCCCCACACCTATACGAATGCCTTAAACACAGACCTCTGGTATTGACCTTCAGCATATCATAAATCTAAATCAATATTTCACAGTCTTCCCAGAGCATGAACAGATCTTCGCTCTCCTCAAAATGTGCATATCGAATACCGATCCTTAGAGTCCAATTCCTATCCGTAAAATCAGGAGGGAACTGGGGAAGGAGAAGGTTAAAAATCTCATCACGGGAACCAACCTTACATGCTCCAGCTGCGAACAATTAGTCTTGTCAGCGGTCTCTGAGGAAACTCCTGCTGCTTTATTAGAATAAATGGGAAACAGCATTTTGACTTTTTGATAGGCGAGGTTATAAATCTGCTATCAAGACTGGGAGGGGATCAGCTGGGTTTATGTGCACAAGCTGAATCTTTAATTACGGAACCCACACGATGTTCAAGTCAGGAATGTCCCATTGTGTTTAAAACAGAAGTGAGAGGAAATGGAAAAACTAGGCTGTCACTAAGGAAACTCTTTCTTTTAACGGGATTATACAGAAGGCCGGGTAACAACTATGCAGAACAAGGTCTCTGAATATCCAGTGTCAACTTGGAAGTGTTTGCTCATGCACAATTCCACTTTTCATGGTTAGTCATAATTTCATGACGTCCTCTGAATTTCAAATCTGATTTTTAGATAATCTTTGACATAAAAAGGTGTACTCCAGTTCTGAGAAAATAGAAGAGGTGAAAAGCAAGTTAATTTGAGTTTTTAAGAAAAGAAAGAGCCCTGGCTGGTGTAGCTCAGTGGATTGAGCACAGGCCTGCAAACCAAACCTCGGTTCAATTCCTAGTCAGGGCACATGCCTGGGTTGCAGGCCAGTTCCCAGCAGGGGGCGCATGAGAGGCAACCATACATTGATATTTCTCTCCTTCTCTCCTTCCCTTCCCCTCTGGAGATAAAGAAATTAAAAAACCTTTAAGCCCTGGCTGGCATAGCTCAGTGGATTGAGCATGGGCCTGCGAACCACAGGATCGCGGTTCAATTCCCAGTCAGGGCACATGCCTGGGTTGCAGGCAAGTTCCTGGCAGGGGATTCACGAGAGGCAAGCATACATTGAGACTTCTCTCCTTCTCTCCTTCCCTTCCCCTCTAAAGATAGATAAATAAATTTTTTAAAAATCTTTAAAGAAATCTTTAAAAAAAGAACGTCCATTTCATTAAAAAACAAAAAGAAAAGAAAGACATGCCAAGAACTAAAATACAACCATAGATGAATTAACACACTTCTCCCATCTCTACTTCTATGGGACAGCGTCTATTTTTCTAAAATAAAGTATAATTTTTCTAACTTGAGAATTGCGTGTGCACCATTTTCTTGGCTTCTAAGACTTGGCCATCTGATGACAGCACAGGAGTGTGCTCTCCAGTGAACAATTTGCATTTACTTTCTCTCTGTGTGTAGGACATTACTTCAGCACCTAGCAGTATACAATAAATATCTGTTATCTCAACGTCTCTGTGGGTCATAAATGGGCACAGCACAAGCTGGTACCTGTTGCTCCAGCTCTCTCATGAGGTTGCAGTCAGGTGTTGGCCTGGGCTGCGGTCTACCTGAACGCTCTGATGGGAGAGGATTGCTTCCAAGCTCACTCAAGTGGCTGTTGGCCAAATTTAGTTCCTCCTGCACTGTTCGATTTGACCTTCACATCCTCCCCGGACTGCTCACCGGAGGCCTCCCTCATTCCCTGCTACCTGGGCCTCTCTGTAAGGCAGTTGCCATCCCTCACAGCAAGTGAGCAAGACAGTAGGAAGGACTCCACAAGATGAAGGCTGCAGCTTTTTTTTTTTTGGTAACCTAATCTCAGAAATGACATCCCATCACCTCTGTTCCACAAAAATGAATGACTAATTAAATCCAGCCCACACTCAAGGAGCAGGGATTACACAGGGGCATGAGTATAAGAAGAACGAACGACTGGGCAATCTTTGGGCATGCCTCCCACCCCCTTGCTGTAAACACTCATTTAAGAGGTATTTTCCTCCAGTGCTTAAAGATCGGTTCACTGAAATCAACACCAACACCAACAAAAACCATACCAGGCAGCTGTGGATTGTGGCCATTTTTTTGATTAACAAGTAAACAAACATAGACACTGAACAAATGCCTAATCCTCTAGAGCACGCAAGAATAAAAATGTGGGAGAAAAAAAAACAAAATAAAGAAAACTGCCTTTGGAAGGCATGAGAGTCATGAAAGGCACTCAGAAAAATGGTGCTTTGGTCTAAGGCATCAACTGAGAAAGTCCTAAGGAAGAATGTTCTCATAAGCACGCCCAGAAAAGGCTTGAGGTTTGTCACTATCCAGCACATTTTTTTCAGAGTTTAGCTTTTTACTGAATGTGTTATGAAAGAGGTTGAGTCAAAAGGACCAAAGCCCATGTCATCATCAGACTCCTCAGATTCTTCTTTGCTTCCACTGTCTTCTCCTCAGCTGGGGCAGCAGCGGTGGAGGGGGCGGGGCCTCCAGCCCCTACACTGCAGAGGAGGGTCCCAGTGTAGACATTGGCCAGGGCCTTTGCAAAAGCCTGATCAGAAAGGTTGTTGTTTTTTAAATTGTATTTCATTGTTAACAGTATCTAATTTAGCCTGCAAAATATAGTAAACTTTTCTCTTTATGGACTTCAGGGTATTTTTATGGAAAACCTGGTTGGTTTCTTAAAGTGCCACAAACACGCATCAGATTTTGGTCCATCCCATGCTGTTTTCTCTCCCCCAGCAAAACCACAATGAGGCAATGAGAGATGCAAAAAGTATGGAAACTTATTCTGCTAAGAAAGACTAAAAATCACCTAGTCCAGCCCCCTTGTTGTTTTATTCTCCCGGCTGTCAATCAAAGGTTTCCTCCAGTGGAGCCCCTCTTTCCACTGTCATAGCTCAGCGGTTAATAAAGTTTACAAAGGTTTTGAAATCCTTTTGCATTTCCTGCCACTATCACCTCTTGGAAAACATTAAATTTGAAGTTGCGATGACTTTTTCCAAGACTCAGGACTTTACTTAGGTTGAGTTATTAATACAATTGATATGTAATATCAGTATCAGCTAAATATGATAATTTTATAGAGTTTACTTATTTCAGTTAAAACCAACTTTATTTTGTAAATTCATTCTTGATTTTCATAATGTAACACCATGCCATTTTGATGAAAAAATACTGATATGTTTTATTAAAACAAAACATAAAGTTATATCAAGTTCAACTTTGTAGCATCAGGAACAAAAGTGGCTCAATTTTAAACCAGGCATCTAAAAGGACTAATAAATGAATGAATACATTAATTGATGCTGGAAAGTCAGAATGAAAAGGAATGAATCTCAGGGGCACCTGCAGATGAAGTCATTTCACAAGGAAATAGCCCATCTGGTAACTTCTATAACCCCAGCTCTTAGAGATGGTAGAACTTTGGGAGTTGGGGGAGAAGTACAGCAATAATTACTATGATGAGTGACAGAATCAAAACCCAAATATATCTCAAACAGTTAGGGATAAGAGGCCAAATCTAATACATTAAAATCTCATTGGACAGTTATTTTTTAGAATCTGAATTTAAGACTCCACAACTTCATAGATAGAAAGAAGAAGTGGAAAAAGATAAAACTTAACAGGAATCGGTCTTGGGGAGGTGGCAGATGCTGACCGTGCATTTACCATGGTCTAGGAGAGATATCTGTCTGCCACAAGAGCTCACACTAGGCTGTGGCAGGTAGCAGAATATGCCACCTCAAAATAGGCCACTTAGGCATAGGATTATCTTGAGCTGAAGACAGCTTAGAAGAAGTGAATGCAAGAAAAGTTTTCTAATCTCCCCATTTGCCTAAACACAGAAAATAAATTTTCAAAGGTGTCCTTCCTCTCCTCTCTACCAGGAAGGATAAAAATTAATCACTGGAGAAACTTTTGAACCCATCAGCCTGGAGAAGATGCCAGAAGGATCTACATAACAGACTTTACTAATTAGTATTTATCTACTATTAGTTTCCTCCCATGTATTTACCTTTTCATAGTTTGCCAATCTCGAAAGCCTAAAACTATTTATTTTCCTTTCTTCTATCATTTCTCTAGAAATTTACTGTTCTTTGCTAAAGATGCTACATAAGCCAGAGTTCTAAGCAACTGCTTTGAGTTATTCCTTTTTCCCTATGTATCTCCCACAAATGTATGAGGTACACGTGTTAACAAAATTTCTTCCTGTTTTTCTCGTTAATCTTTTGTTGCAAGGCTCTCAGCCAAGAACTCATAGTTGTCAAGGGAAAGTGACTTTCCCTCCCCTACAGCTGCATGAACAAACAGAATCTAGTACATAAGGGAAAAAGTGCAAGTTGTACTCCTCTTGTAGTGAGTAGAATTCAACTCTGGGCATCTCCCGTTTTTAGAGATGTTGATTAATTACCGACCATCTCAAAAAGAGCAACCAGAATAATAAGAAAAGGTAAAACTGTGGTACATGAAGAAAAGGTAAACAATGTGAAGGTCGTTATCCTAGAAGAGAAGTGATTTAGGAGGAGGAAATGCGGCCTGCAAATATCTGCAGGACTATCAGCAGAAAAGGGTCAGCCAAGCCCTCCTCCCCTCAGAGGAATGGGCAGCCTCGGGCAGCAGCAAGCACGCAGTTGCTCAGAGGTCCATGTAGAGGCCGAACACAGCTGACAGTGCGATGCTGGAGAGAGTGCTGTGGGAGGAGTAGACTAATACGAAGGTGTCTTCAAACCCCAAGAGTCGACAACTGGTCCCCCAGTCAAGACTGGGGGATTCTTCTGCAGTCATTGGTTGCTAGGTCTAGCCTGCTCTGAACAAAACCTCAGGATGATCTCAAAGAATCATGTGCTCAACTTCTTACACTACTGAAGCTTCTAATCACCAAGATCTGTCTGCTCTGGGCCAGAAAAATAAGCTATAAAATGCTATATAAAAGAAAGCTGTAGTTCTCCTTACAGGTTATCTCTTAAGCTATCTCTCATCTTACCTTCACGGGTTCCACTGAGGCTCAGGATATGCTTCCTACAATTCTCCCTGTGCTTCCCATAAGGTAAATCAATCTACTAGGGATGCTGGCTCAAAAGGAGGTACAGAATTTTATCACATTACATATACGGTGCCCAAGCAACAATGCCACCTGGTTTCAGAGAAAGGTGCAGTAGGGGGCCACAGAAAATCTTCATAGAGATGGTGAAATCTGACCTGGGCCCAGCAGGAAGGGGAAGTTTTACAAGGAGAGGGAGGTGTGCATTTCCCAAAGAGCAAGAGTTCAAACAGATAGGAACATTAGACAAGAGCCAAAGGAATATAATTTTCCTCACTATTCTCGGTGTATTGCAACATAAAGTACTTGCATTTTCTTTCCGCCCAATCATTGCACACTCAGTTTATTTCTGCTCTCAAGTAATGAAAAGTATATCTTGGCTCCTGAGTGAGCCACAATGCTAATGAGGTAGCACCATTAGCATCAGACTGGAGTAATTACTTCTATCTACACATTGGCTTCCTCTTTGAAATGCAGGGTTGTGAAGAAGTGATTCTGGAATTTCTTGAACAGAGTTTGGAGCAGATGCTTTAACCTGGAACACTGACTCCAAGAATCTTAAAACACTTGGGAACAGACATCCATAAAAATAATTCGTTTCACAATGTATGGCTAGCCTCAGCTCCCTGGAGAGGACTGTTAATTCTATTAATGACGTCCCACGTAGGTATTTTCGATAAACTTCAGTTTCTGTGCTAAGACTTCTTTCTTGGGCAGCATTTTGTTGATGATATTCTCTTGATGAACCAAGGGAGTTAGCATGATACCAGAAGAAGACAACAGTATTGAAACCCTAAAGAAAAAAGTGGGTCAGCTTGGAGGCCTTGTGTCCTATGGGGACAAATAGACCTGGTAGCAAATAAATAATTACTAGTCAGAAGGTCAAGTTCCCACAGATTCACTGCTCTTTTACTTTGTGGGTACTGAGAGATGGCTTGGGGGTGTGTCGGAGGTCAGCCTGGTTTGAAAACCATACTGCAGAACCCATTTACACCTGCATCCCATGCAACCCCTATGCATGGTAATGCCTCTTCCTTGGAGATGTGTCTGACCCGGCAGTCATCAGCTTGGTCCTCATGAAGTGCCCGAGTCATGGATATAGTTTGGCTGACATACATTCCATATTTCCATCTAGCAAAGGGCTTCCTCAGCTACTCAGTGCAATTTCTTTCAGTATCTTGCCTTGTGTTATCTTCACTCCCCGTCTCCACAGCCCCAGACCATCCCCCACCCTACACACACACACACATACACACACACACACCCACTCAGCATCTCTGTCCCCTCTGCTCTCCAGCCCCAGACACCCTGTTCTATAAGACCAGGTTCAGAGGACCACTATTACTCCCAGCATTTTTGTTTCTTCTTTTTGAAAACCCCCTTCCCAACACAAGTCACCAAGAGATGCTAGCCCTTCTTCACTTAAGCCCTGATTTTAAGACAGAGGTGACAGACGGAAGTCAACAGTACAACTAGGGAAACTCTGCAGGCTCTTCCTTTATCCCTGGGTTCGTCCCTGCACCATGTGGCCATCTCACCTTCATGCTGACTCTGTTCTTCAGCTGGCCTGCAGTGCTCTCTCTGCAGTGCTCCTGTCCCCGAAGTCCTTCCCACTCTCATCTCCACTGACCAGCCTGTCTGCTGCCTACTCCCTTGCCCTATTGTTCACCTCCTATAGCACTTAAAAACTGAAAGGTTTCAGGTATGTTCCTCTCTCCTCCTCTATTGCACTACACGTTTATTGGAAGTTGGAGATCAAGCCTTTTTTTCTGTTCCTGTGTCCACGGTACACAGAACTGATTCACACACTTAGATTCCTGGTGATTACGTATTCACAACAGATATGAAATGAACTCCTGCTAACATGTGGGCACTCTGAAGAGACACAAAGATGTCTGCATTCAACAACTATTGCCTCAGGTTCTTTCACCTGCTAGGCACTGTGCCCCGCACTGTGGTTACATCGGAGAAGAGAACAGACACGAAAGCCCTGACCTCCTGCAGCTTTCAGCCTCCTGAGGAAGATGCTCCTCAAATAAATCATCACAAAATGCGACAGCAGGTGAAATGGAAATGCACGGGATGGCGTGACTGTGGAACGAGGCGACCTGATTTATTCTGAGTGGACATGGCTCCTGCTTCCGTAGGGTGCATACACATTAGGAGTTCATAAAAAATGAGGAAATTATTAAATACAGCTAATAAGCGAGAAATTAAAGTGAAGAAAGCCACCAAAAGCTTTAGCAATTTATTTGCTAAATAACTGCATATGAAAGGCACAGAAAAAAATCCAGTCGTAAGAGACACTGAAAAGTCACAGGAACAGACAATTTGATTGGAAGTCACTTCAAAGTGGCTCCTAACCACTGAGCTCCTCTCAAAATCCGAACGTAGCCAAGGTTACAGGTTCGATTCCCCAGGCAGGGCACGCAGCCATCAACCAACACAAGCATAAATAGGTGGAACAACAAAATCGATGCTTCTGTTTCTCTCTCTCTCAAATCAATAAAAATCCGAACACAAACCAGTGCTGCATACAGTTGCAATGGGACTCTTTAAAGCTCAGGGACCCAGGTTGAGAAATAATTTAATGGTATTTTACCCATAATTCCCATCTCAGGGCAGAAACACATTGCACATTTCCAGACCTCCAGTATACCCAGACATGCCAGGTCCAATAAACTTGTATGTGGGGAAAACATGCTAAAGATGAGGTATTTTCCATGCTAGAAGCACATAAAACACAGCCCAGACATAAAACTAGAATCTATATAAAAAAGCTTTAGTGTAATACGTGGCATGTTAGAAAATAAAATAGCACAGGCAAGAGAGTAAAAAGGAAAAAAAAAGGAAGAAAGGAGAAAATATCTCCACATGAGATACAGAAAAGGAGGAACAGAATAAAACATGTCAATGCTCCTCTTTCTAAAATACAAGTGCTTTCAAAATAAGAACTTGTGAATGAAATGTCACAGGTTTTCAAAATATAGAGTTAAGACTGGAAAAGAAATCAGAGAAAATCCCCACTTTCCTGATCCCGGCCCTTTCTTTTTTAAAAAAATATATTTTATTGATTATTCTATTACAGTTTTTCCATTTTTTTCTCCCCTTCATTCCCCTCTGCCCTGTACCTACCCCTCCCCCACCATCATTCCCCCACCTTAGTTCATGCCCATGGGTCACACAGGGAAGTTCTTTCTCTGCCCTTCTTTCCTCTGAAGGAAATGACAGGTGGTAATAGAGCCAGTCATAACTGGAAAACACTTAGCCAGATATACATCTGCTTGCAAAATATGTTCAAAATTTTTACAATGCCTTTATAGTCAGATGTTTTAAACAATGTTTTGAACAAACCTAGGTCTTAACTCTTCACTGGACAGCATCCTGTGAGGCAGGTCTGCAGAGGCTGCTGCGGGCATCTAACCAGAGGGTGGGGACAAGGCTCGCTGAAAGCCCGGAGTGCTGACTGCAGAATGAGTCTCCCGTCCTTATAGAAAAGATATTGTCTACAGCAGGAGGTCTCCTTGAACCGCTGCTAAGAGTCCACAAAGGGATGTCACCAGCCAAAGGCAAGCTGTTCTGATACTGATACCTTGTCACACTCTGGTGTAATGTGTCTCTCTAGCTCCGCTCAAACAAACAGCAGTTAGAGTCTGTTTCTGCCTTCTCATTTGTTTCCTTCATTTCTACTGAAAAACATTCTTTAATCACGCAGCTGCCACACTGCCAAGTGGCTTCCAGCCTGAGCTACTGCAAACGCAGCCACACCGCCTTGCTGGGGGCCCAGAGAAAATCGTTAGGCCTGTTACGACACAGCGGGGTCCTTGTAAGGCGTCTGGTTGTGCTGCGCCCCCTGCAGGCCAACTCGCCTGCGGGAGGCTCCTCCTGGGCAGCCACTGGGACCTGCTCCTATTTCAGCGATGTCTCAGGAACACGTGACTGAGAAACCAAATGACGTGGGTGTCAGGTGTGGGCCACCAACCTGGACCTCCAATGCCCTTTGCAAAATCTACCGGAATCATTCAAAGGCCATTTTTAGGGAAGAAATCGTAAAGTTAAACTTTTAACAAGAGGGGAAAGTATTTACACAGGAACTAGTTTTTTTTTTTCTGATGATGCGAAAGGGAGGACGTCAAAATCGTTAAGATAAGACAGGTTCCCATGAGTTCAGAATGTGATGAGCACGGTGTTTTCTTCCCCTCACATGTACCGATACTGTCTCATGATCCTCTGTTCCAACACAGAAAGTGAAGGACACTGACAAGGATCTCAGTGACCCTGGTTTAATGCAAGCTGTAAACGGCAAGGGCCACGTGTTTCTAACGGGAATGCAGCCAGGAGGACTGTGGGCTCGCAGCCGCGGTGGGCAGTCAGGGACATGTGGCCTGGAGGCAGATCTTGAAAGCGCTGCTGCATGGAGCTCTGCGCGCACTTGACCAGATGCTCTCAGTCACTTTAGAGAACAGCTGGCTCGTGTCCGGGAGGCCACTAGTGTGCAACAGAGCAGGGACTTCCCCTGGGACAAATTCCACGTGGGAGAGAATCCCCCCATTACCCAGCCTGCTCAGCCATCCATCTTACATCAGGTGGGACCACCGCCCACACTGTTGCAGGGTGTGCACGCCACTTTTACGTAAAGACACGTGTGTGCTGTCTTAATAACAATTACTTTTCCCCAACCTATCACCTCCTTTTTTCATTAAAAGTAGCAACCATCAAACAATTTTTCTTGTGTAAAGGCCCTTTCATTAAAAAAATTAACTGAAGAAAACAAAGATTTATGATTGTTAAACTTAAAAAATTGCATTTATTAATTCACTAGGAATAAAAATAAGCCCATTGCGCCCTGGCTGGTGTAGCTCAGTGGATTGAGCGCGGGCCTGCAAACCACACGATCGCGGTTCGATTCCTAGTCGGGGCACATGCCTGGGTTGCTGGCCAGTTCCCAGTTCCTGGCGGGGGAGGCACGGGAGGCAACCATACATTGATATTTCTCTCTCTCTCCTTCCCTTCCCCTCTAAGATAAATAAATAAAATCTTTTAAAAAATAAAATAAAATAAGCCCATTGCCTATTAACATAATTTATTTTAAATTCGATATTTTCCAAAATTAAAAAATGAAAATTAAAAAAATATTTTGCAAATTTCTTTAAATATCTGCCTCCATAAAAAGAGAATAGAAACTATATTCCCACATTTCCTTCTACATTTAATCTGTCATTATGTGTTGACTTGGTGGAAGTATACGAAAAAAAATCTGCCCTTGCTCAGATGTAGCTGGAAAGAAGAGGAGTATTTTAGACTGATCAGACAGGATCAGGCACGTCCAGGGTGGTATGGGGGGCAGTATTTTAATGCTTTTCCAGAGAACTGTGGATATCCTTCCTTGATAATACACCACTCAACAAGCGGTAGTTTCTTAAAGCTTAGTTGCAGTGCAGAATCCACAGATCTATCTTAAATTTTGGGTAAGTCTTTTACCCATTTTGATGGTTAATTTTTTATATGAACTTGGCTGGACCACAATTTCCAGTTATTTGTTCAAACTCCACTCTAACTGTTTCTGTGAATGGATTTTTAGATATGATTAATATTTAAATCTGTACATGTTAAGTAAAACAGATTGCTCTCCATAAGGTGTGTGGGCCTCATCCAATCAGCTGAAGGCCTTCAGTCGCTGAATTATACAAATTATAAAAATGTCCACACATTTCATTATGCATTATTTTGATAATTATATTTGCTAATATATTACTGATTTCATCAGAAGTTTTTGAGTATCGGGAGATTGTCAAGCTCACAATGGCAATTAGAAATTTTATAAAATGCTGATTATTGCTGGCAAACTTGAATTTCGACACAAGTAATAAATACTATCTGTCGGTTCCCTTGAAGTACCACATTGCTCACTCTGGAGAAAACAGCTAGTATAAGCCCAAGTCTAAATAAATCTTGTCCAATAATCTCTACCAAAAACAATGTTTCATTTTTTTAAAGAGGCTAGTAAGACTTGCCACTCAATCATACGCTTCTCAAGACACCGTTCTTCGTTGGGCAGTAAAAGTGCTCAGTGCATACGGCTGATTTCACCACACAGCACGTACTCAGCTGTTGAGGCTTAATACAAAACTAAGTCTTACTAATTCATGAAGCAAATTCTTCAGTGGAAATGAGATTTTTAAAAAACTGCAAGTGCGTAGCAGGATATGCAGTGACTACTAGTCACATGTGGTGCTGTTGCTGTGATTTGTGGCGATGGGCCGTCTGATCTGTGCACCAAACACACAGTCGGTGCAAGTAACAAACAATAAAAAAGGCAGTGTCTCTGGATTATTATGAGCATGGTTTTGACCTCAGAGACCCCTTAAAAAGTCCTGGTGCCTCCCATGGACCTGGGGAGCACAGGATAAGAACCACAGAACTGCCCTGCTTTCTTCCCAGCTCACACACCAAAGAGAGAGAAAGGATGGCTGAGGAGGAAAAGGGGTACATGCACCAGGGCACACAAAGACTTCCCAAAATTGAGTCACTTCAGGAGCACATCCAGATGCCACTTCCTGTTCTGTTTCTACCTTCCCTTTCGCATTAGACCTGAATCTCTCTTTGTAAAAGAAGTGACATTTCTACCCATCCCTTTTTACAATAGCGGGCTGTAAATCCTCACAGGGCACCCAACAAAAATATAATTGAAAATGTTCGTATAGCGTCACAAAAAAAATTACAAAGACTGGAGAAACAGCATTTTGCACGGGAGGGGTTTCCCATAGAAGCAGGGTGTCATGGAGTCACTGAATGACAGGTCATTTAAAATGACATAATTTTAAATTATGACCTTTTTGATGAAAGGTCAGTAAGTGGTTTTTTGGGCACATACCCAAAAACAAGTTCAAAGAATTGAGCAACTTTGTTATAACAAGACTATTTGTATTTCCTTCTGTTCATCTATATAAAACGTTTTCTTGTTCGTAGCATGTAAGTGAAAAATTGGGACGGCCATGGTGCCGAAACCAGATTCATTTCAGCCATAAATAATATTTGTCATTTAGTACGTGAACTAATTGTTAAAAAATTAAAAAGATACCTCCATCTCATTACAAGATGCATGGCCAATAACATTTTACTTTTCATTTATAATAATTATGAATGGAATAATAAGGCATTTAGCATATGCCATTTATTATAGGTTAGAAACTATTCTCAACACCCGGTCTAATTCACTTATCCCTCATAACATTCATATTAGATTAATATTATTCTTAACCTCAATTTTACCTACAAAGCAAATGAAGCCACAGAGCAACACAAGTTACAGCTGGGAATTGAACCCGGCATTCAGGCCCCAGAGTCTGCACTGCTTCAATACATTATTAAAATATAAAAGTCTTTTGCTAAATTATACAATAATAATTATACTTGTAACTACTCTAGAAGAAATTTTAATATTTAGAGCCTATGGAAATGGGAAATTTAAAGATCACATTAATTATTTGCAGTTTTATTGTAAAAAATGATAGTGATTAATAAAAACATAAAACTGTATCAAATTGAATAAAATTCTATAAGCTGAATGGGAGAAAATAGGAATGTAAAGTAGGGAAAAGTCATGTACAACTCCAAGTGATCAGAGAGAAGCTTAAAGATATATTTTAAAAATGTATGATGGTCGATAAGAAATCACTTTTAATATTTATATTCCATTGGACATATGTAAAACAGGGATATAATAATTCTGTTTTAAACTGTCAGCATATACAATACAGGGTGGGGCAAAAGTAAGTTTACAGTTATTCATGTAGAAAATAATACAATAATTAATAAGTAATGACATAAGAATAACCCTTGTGTTTTGTGTACTCACAGCTATAAATCTACTTTTGACCCACTCTGCATATGGGAGATTATGGTCCTTGTAACTACTGAAACTTATGAAAATGTTAGCTGCCAACCTAAATGTAGAAGGATTCATGTCTAAGAGTAATTTAGAGGGAATGCTGATCAAAATGTTTTAAGAGTACTGTCCTAGGGGCGGAAAAGTTTCAAGAACCACATCCTTGGCCTAAAGAACTTTCAGAGCATGGCTTGAAATGCACCAGGTCTGAAAGCTACAGGGCCGGTGGGACTCCGCTAGGGTGGTGAGTCGGCTGCCACCTCAGGACTGTTTGTTTACCAATGGGCATCCCATCCACGATGCATCTTTTCTCCATACTTACTAAGAGGGACAGCTTTATTTATGTATAAGGTTAACACTCCTGTGTTCCTGAATACAAATTAAGTAAATCTATAATTTCTAAAAGTTTGAAGAGAGTTAGTAATTATATTCTTTACTTTAAATGGTTTCATATTAAACATGAAATAGTAATATCCTTCAATAGTTACTTCCAACTTGATAGCAGCATAATCAGTCAGTAATTTTTATGGGATTCTTATTTTGTCATATTGGGATTTATAAATCCTTCCACAAACAGAAAGCTATGCACTTCGCTATAAACTAATGGTCCGATAATTACCTTTCAGTTAGGCAACTTGTATGTTGAACTTGCAAGTGATTTATGATAAAGCAACGACAGGCACTTACCAAAAAGAAACACTCTGTAATACAATGCAGACCCCTTGCAATAAATCAAACCACTCAAAATAAACACTGTTTTCCTAGTTATTATGCATGCTATAAGTTAAAATGTCAGATCAAGTACAGGAAGGTTCTGTCTCTAATAATGGTGGAATATGTTGTATAGAACCAACCCTCCCACATACACACACAAGCAAAACACTCGTATAACTATATCAAAAATAACTACTGAAGGAACTGGAGAGAAATTAAAAGCAGGCAGACACCAGAGGGGAATCAATACTTTGAAGGAGGTAACAGCACTGGTTTTTAAGTTCTATGTTTCCCCCCATTATTTGTCTCTTCATTTGAGGGGAGGGCAAGGTCAACTCCACTTTGGAAGTCAGCTAAAACTCCTAGAAACCCCTAGTCCTACTCAGCTGACCATCTGAATGACAGACTCCAGGGTGACCATGGTAGCTGTAAAGTGAGAGAAGATCCAATATAAATAAGACCCACAGAAGAATGTCTCAAATTGTGCATTTAAACTCTCCCCAAATCCGTGGCTGACTGAACGGCATCCATCTGCAATTGCAGAACTCCAAACAGCCCAATCAAGGTTATTAACGTCTGACCAGGGATTCTAGCTGCCATCCTATTACAAAACAGACACTGTGGAAGTTTGAAATCAGCCAAATTAACTAAAATTTAAAAAATCAGCACTCTTCAGAAAAACATAAAAGGATCCAGAGTCTCTATAATATATCATTAACAATGTCCAAGACACAATCCAAACTCATTAGACATATGAACAGGAATGTGTGATTCATAGTTAAGACAAAAGACAGTATGAACACCTAGGTGTCATTAGGAGACAGAATTTTAAAGCAATTATTATAACTATGTTAGAAAATCATGCTCATAATAAATAAACAAACAAGAAATCGCAGCATAAAACAAAAGTGATTGGAAATAGTACTACATGAAAACTCTACAACTAAAAAATACACCTACAATGAAAATTCACTGGGTGGGCTTAACAGTATGCTGGACAGAGTTGGCAAACTTGAAGATAAGTTCAAAGAAATGATCACTGAAACCCCAAAGGAAGAGAGGAGAATTAAACTGAAAAAATAAATCCTAAAGAAATATTTACCAAAATACTTTAAAATTTTGTAAAAAGGCTCACATTTCAGATGAAAGGAATTTAGTAAACCCAGTCCAGTATAAAGGCAAAGAAAACTGCACCTGGAAGAAAATGCACTTGATACAGAGGACCAACAATACAGTATCTGACGGCCTGTTATGGAACACAAAGGGCAGCAGAAAGGGCACTAGGCTATTACCATAAATGCTGAAACAAAACAAGCAGGGGCAGGCATTTAAAAGCAACTAAGTCTAAGAAAGTGAGGAGGACAAACTGTTTCCAAGAGATACAGATCTTTCTCCCACAACCCAGTAACACAGCAGCAGTGGTCACTTCTATCAAGAGAAATGGGTAGAAGAGGAGAAACAGGGAGAATCACTTTTCCCTGAACGCCCTGTTGTACCTTCTGAATACCATTTCATTACTTAAAAACCCCAAATATTTTAAAAGTCCAACAGTGACAAAATTGTAGTTCTGTTATAAAATGTATGTTTTGTATTAATTAGCTACTTCATTTCTAATGATATGGTCTGAAGTTATTAAAATATAAACTCATAAATCCAGAAGAAATGAAAATAAGCACACAGGAGAGAAATAAATCAGAAAAAAAATAATATTAAAAAAAACAAGTCTGACTTTCAGCACAGGGAGAGAAGTGATTTCATCTGTTATAAAAACTATGTTCCTTATGAACTGGCTCTTTCCTTACTAATTAATAGATGCCTCAATAAATCTAGAAGTCATGAAAAGAACTACCCCACAGATGAGCCGAGTCAGCAAAATTAAGAGAAAAAATAATATGAGTAAAAACCAAGGCTGAGCTTCATGACAGTGAGAAGCGGTCTGGAATTTGGAAGAAAAGCTGGATTTTCATTTATCTTTACACTAACTTTCATTTACAGGCTGTATGACAGACAAACTCAGAAAAAAATGATAATTTCACATTTAAAAGCCACAAAAGAGAAGAAAGTGAAAACATTCATGGACATGGTCTGTGGTTGCCAGGGAGGGGGACGTGATGGGGGAGGTGGAGGAGGGTGTGGAGGGAGAGATGGTGATGGAAGGAGACTTGTCTTGGGGTGGTGATAGAACTCAGGTGTACAACTCTGTAACAATACCTGTACATCTGAAAACTGTATAATTTTGGTAACCAGTGTCACTGCAACTAATTCAATAAAAAAATGAAAATAAAAATAAAAGCCACAATTGAATTTCCTACTACTTTAAGAGAAGCAGCTTGGCATGATGGTTCTTAAGCTGGTCTAAACTTCGAACCACAGTTACATCACTGGTTAGCTGTGCAACCTTGAATAAGTGCCTCAGTTTCCTCATCTGGAAAATGGAAACAACAAAATAGGACCTTTGAAGGTATTTGTTGTATGGATAAAATGAGGTAGTATTCAGTTTCTCATAACAATACCTTATACATTATAAACACTAAACAAATGTTTATATGTTTATAAAGTTACACGGTATTTCGATTAAGCATCACCAGTGTTAATATAAACCCTATTGCTTGAAAAACAATCTGTCTTGTGTAGAATATCCTCAATGATTTTTATTACTCATTTGTATTTGATTACACATGATAAGTGTGAGCTATTGGAATAAGGTTGCAAACATTTTTTCATCTCAGAATGGCTACAATCTGCTGCTCTGAGGAAGGAAAGCTACCCCGCCACTCAGAAATACACTCATGTGTGCACTCCCCCAGGACTTTTCCCAAACACAGATACCCTAAGTGCTTAAAGAAGGGCAAATTTAAATTAAAACTGCAACTGTATGATATACGAATTGCAGTATGTCTCAATAAAGCTGTTTAAAAAGTACCCACACTAAACTCTTTGAATAGTTGGAAATTTTGCATTTCATTTTTCTTTTTTTATAAAGATTTTATTTATTTATTTATCTTTAGATGGGAAGGAGAGAGGGAGAGAAACATCAATGTATGGTTGCCTTTTGTGCGTCCCCTGCTGGTAGTTAGCCTGCAAGGAACCGGCCTGCAACCCAGGCATTTGCCCCGACTGGGAATCGAACCGCGATCATCTGGTTCACAGGCCCGCACTCAATCCACTGAGCTACACCAGCCAGGGCTCATTTTTCTTTTTGTACTCATGTTTATTCTACTTTTCCCACAGAATTATACCTTGACATTGTATATTTTATTGTCAAGCTCTCATTCTTGTCTTAAAAAATATGTACACAACCTGAAATTAATTTTGTAAATAATGTTTCTTGGGGGTGGTGTGGGGTGGGGAGGATAACCCGCACAAGTTACCTTTCTCCAGAATTTAAGTTTTGCTGACAAAGAGATGTTTCCTCTGTGTGGCCTAGACATCTTTACATCACCATGGCCACTGAACAAACTGCAACAAGGTGTGTACAGAAACGAGGAATGTGTTAAGTGACAACAGCACAGATGTGGCCCTGAAACTCCTGTGACCAACCACAGTGTGTGGTACAGATTCGTCTGTACACTGCAAATGGGGTTGCAAGATGAAATTGTTCCTTAAGACATGTAGCTGTGGTTCAAAAGCCACTAAGCTGTCCAGTGAAGCGGGACAGGCTCAGTCCACACAATGCCTGTAGTTCACAACAGACAGAGTTGGATTTCTTGTTCTGTAGTGTGACAGTGAGATCCTCCCGTGGAAAAATAAAATTGCTAGACAAAACATGTTTAAGACCAATTTGCAAATATACTGATGAACAGATAAAAAACTTCTCAGTCCTGGCTGTGTGGTAAAGTTGGCTGGATTGTTGCCCCATACACAAAAAGACTGTGGGTTCGAGCCCTGGCTGGTGTAACTCAGTGGATTTAGTATGAGCTGTGAACCAAAGGGTTGTGGTTCAGTTCCTAGCCAGGGCACATGCCTGGGTTGCGGGCCGGGTCCCCAGTGGGGGCCATGTGAGAGGCAAACACACATTGATGTTTCTCTCCCTCTCTTTCTCCTTCCCTTCCCTTCTCTCTAAAAATAAAAAAAAGAAAGAAAATATTTCGAAAAAGGACTGTGGGTTCGATCTCAGGTCAGAGCAACACCTAGGTTGTAGGTCCCTCCCTGGTCGGGGCATGTACAGGAGGCAATGGATTGATGTCCCTTTCTCACATGAATGTTCTCCCCCTCTGTAAAATCAATAAGCATATCCTCGGGTGGGGATTTTTTTTTTAAATCTTTTGTCCTGGCTAGTGTGTCTCGGTGGATTGAGCACTGGACTGTGAACCAAAGGGTCACTGGTTCAATTCCCAGTCACGGCACAATGCCTGGGTTTCAGGCCAGGTCCCCAATAGAGGTTGCTCAAGAGACAATCACACACTGATGTTTCTCTCCCTCGCTTTCTCCTGCCCTTCCCTTCTCTAAAAATAAATAAATAATATCTTTTTAAAAATCAAAATTTAATTTTAAAATTTTAAAATATATTTTATTGATTATGCTCTTACAGTTGTCCCATTTTCCCCCTTTATTCCCCTCTACCCTGCACACCCTCTCCCATCTGCATCCCCCCCGCTTAGTGCATGTCCATGGGTTGTACATATAAGTTCTTTGGCTTCAACATTTCCTATACTGTTCTTAACCTTTCCCTATTTTCTACCTACCATTTATGTTACTTACTCTCTGAACCTTTTCCCCCCAGACTTAAAAAAAATTTTAACAGTCTTCCCAGAAACCAGGTGAAATTAGGATACCAACGAGGTAAGAGGACTGTGAAAGCATTTGCTAAGCAACGTTGCAGTAGAGAGCTTTCTAGTCCTTGGCCTTGCAATCATTAGAGAATAAAAGAAAAAGTCCAATGACCACCGAGATGGGGAGTTAGCAAGAGACTCCCCCTGCATAAAGCTGGCATTCTAAAGGGTTGTGCTTCACTGTAACACCATAGGAAATTTAACTGACCTCAACTTTGGCATCGGATAAGGTTGGAAAAAATCTCCCTTGATAATTTATAATCACAAACTGGCCAGCATAAGGTTTTATAGCTTAAATTCATACCACTGTATCCTCCAAAAAAAACTTCAAGTTTTATACTGTCCCCAAAGCAAATGAAGCAAATGCAGATTATGCTGCCCGGGCAGCCAAGTATTCACACAGAGAAAGGTCCAAGACATACGTGCTCAGAGTTAATCATCGAAAAGTACACAAGGAAACAAAGCACTATGAGACAGCCTGCAGAAAAAAATAATGAAGATGCCAAATAAGACCCACAAAGGCTTCATAAATAGCAATTACCTGTGAAAGAATATAAACTTCTATATTTTATCCAGTATAAAAAGCCATCAATTTAAACTGCAGCATTATTTTATAACATAAAGAGAAAAAGCAACACTGACAATTAAAATTGTAAGCTGCATCACAATTTTGGGGATGTCAATGGGGGAAAAATGTTTACCTTAGGAAGAATGATACACAGTTAGTACATTCAAATGGCTGAGTTGAAAGAATGACTCCACCCAGGACTGAGTCCCTGAAGGCTGGCTTGCTGTGAAGCCCCACGGAACCCCTCCAGTGCTGAGTGCTCTTCACAAGCAGTCCTGGCAGAGCAAGGAGGCCACGAACCAAGCCAGCGGTCTGCTTCTGAGCTGCAACCACAAGTCTCGGACGTCAGCACCCAGACCAAGCTCAGGGAGGTGCTGGTGCTCCCCTGACCATCAATGCTGAGGTGGGTAACAGATAAGGGGGCCAGGGTTTTATGTCATAATGTTACAACCCAAAGTTTGAGCTTCATTTATCATGTTAGGGGGAGAGTGGTATTACTACGATCCTTTAGCTTAAACACTCCGCTCTAGATCCCTCCCTGTTCTTCCTTCTGCTGTCTTACAACCCCCCAACCCTTGATCCCTGAGTGTATCTCATAGGACAATGGGCGAGAAGCGGGGTGAGCACACCCACGCAGACTCCTGTTTCTGGGAGCTTCACCCAATCAGTAGGGAGGCAGATGGCTCAACAGATGTGCTTAGGTATTTTTCATTTTCTTACTCTGTAATGTATAAAGAATCTGTAAATATGTTTAAGAGGGAAAAATATTAAAGACTAAGATTTGAGTAAAAATCAGAGAGAAATTCTAGGAATAAAAAATATAACAGAACACTGTTACATACTTAAAAACTGCAAAGAGGGTAGATCTTATATTAAGCATTCTCTCTCTCACACACATGAGCACATACACACACAATTACAACAAAGGGCCAGAGGAAACTTTGGGAGGTGATGGCTGATATGTCTGTGGCCTTGATGGTGGTGATGATTTCATGGGTATATACTTATCTCCAAATTTATCAAGTTGTACACATTAAATATACACCACTTTTACATGGCAATCATACCTCAATAAAAATTTTAAGTATAGGGAAAATGTCAGACTCCACCTACAGGTTTATGAACATCACAAGTCAAAATGACAAAAACTTGGTGAAGTAGAATCAAACCTGGTTAAATTATCAGGATACACTATAAAAAAGACAAAAAGAGTAAGAAAGCAGGGTTGATCGAAATGGAGTGACAGGCTTACCCCACTTCAATAAGAGATGCAGATGAAAAAAATGAAGTAGAGACTATTTTTAAACAAATAATGGTTACAAATACTTTGGATTGGTGAGCAGTGCAGTCCACAGGTTTGGGACTCCCAACATACCCAGGATGCCAGATAAATAAGAAGAAATCAACATTTGATCTACCAAGATGAAAAGCAGATGACCAAAGAGAAATCTTAAAGGCCATCAAAAGGAAAACACAGATTAGGTTACAAAGGAGTGATAACCTTACTGGTCACCTCCTGAAACCAGGAACTAGAAGTCAGAACATTATTTACAATATGCTGAGGAAAAATGACTGCCAATCCAGAAATGCAGATGTGTACATAAATATAGGTTAAAATATCTTTCAAAAATTAAGGTAAATAAAGATATTTAAACATAAAGGGGTATCCCACTACCATAGACTTACTTCAGAAAATGCTAAGGAATATTCCTCAGGCTAAAAAGTGGTTACAGATGGAGAGCTGAGGTCAATAAGAAACGAAGAACTGACACTAAATACCGAAGGTGTATGTGTGTAGACAGACGTGTACAAAAACAAGAAAAGATGGAAGTAAAACACATGATAATAACACACATTTTATGAGGTGACTATATTTTTTGACATATTCAATAACTTTTATATTTGTTTACAACTGTCATATCTGAGACATAAGAACAAAAAATTTAGAAAGACAAAGACAGCATCAAGCAAACACTAACTCCCCAAAAGTCAATTCAGCTATAACAATTTCAGACATAATATATTTTAAGACAAAAACCATTGCTACGTAGTAAATGATTCATATCACTAAGAAGATATTACATTTCTAAACTTGTTTATTCTCAATAGCATAGCTTGAAAATATATAAAGCTTGTCAGGACATCAAGGAGAAACAAACAAATCCACATTAATGGGAGAAAATTCTAACACACTTCTTTTAGTAACTGATAAATTTAAAAGACCAAAAGAAACACTGACCATAATATCAAAAACCTGAATTACGCAGAAAGAAGTTTGATCCCATAAACCGGTGCATCTCAGGGCCCCCATTAACATTCCGCAAAATCAAAGGAACGAAGGGAAGGCAGCTACCGGCAACGAGAGAGATAAATCTCAGGACCATAATGCTGAGTGAAAAAAGCGAGTTGCCAAGAAATACACATTTTATGATTCAATATATACAAGTTTATTGTTTATGGATACAAACATATTTTATAGTAAAACCATAAAGGAAATAAAGAGAAAAATTCAGGATAATGTTACCTCTGAGGGGGCTGGGAAAGAATAGAATGGGTTGAGGGAAGGATCCCCAATTCCCAGAAATTACTGTCTTACTAATTCTCTATACTTATGTAAATTTCACAAATTCTTTATAAAATCAGCATTTAATTTTTAAAGTAAAACAAAAATATTACATAAAAGTGAACAGAGACTAATGTGCCATACATAGTTCATATTTTTTATCACAAATGACAACCTAAAACTCAATATAAAAATTGGCTGCATCTCTGCCCCAAGTTCTTAGTGTAGTAATTTCTCATTTTGAATTATTAGACCATCGTGTAATAAAGGCAGAATTGAGAGACTACCGGTGAATAATTGTGTTTATAAAACACAGAACTCAGATAAATGACAAAAGTCCTATAAAATATATTATTTATGCTTGGTTCATAATTAATTATATGCCCTAAGAAGAAAAGATGTTCCAGTAATAAAGTTTTTGTCATTTCAGGAGACATATTTATTGGATCTGCTATTTCGTGATAGTCTATCATTTGCTATAGCATTTAATCTTCCATAAATAGCATTTCCAAGTCCTCACTAGAGCTGACTTTTAGGGGGAAAAGGACATTTAAGACCCTGAATTGTTAAAAATCCAATCTTCAAATTCAAAATCTTAAAGGAAAACTTCAGTTGTTCCTTCGGCCAACGATATTTCAAAGAAGTATGTCTGAATCCAAACAACAGGCTGCCTGCTGGAAGAATTCCATTCTGGCCTCTGAGCTTTTTTAAGACCTAAGAATTTATAAACAGACCCACCTAAAGCCAGATTCCTCAGCCCAAATGAGTTGGTTGCCAAGTATTTGGCTTGAGCAGAATTAAAAAACATACAGCATGTTCTAGTCCGTCTAGCACTGCTCTGGGGAAGAACAGCACTGTGCAGAGGACGCCACCCAACCCAGAGGCCTGGGAGAGCTCTAGCCCACACTAGATGCAGAGGTAAGGAGCTGGAACAGAAAGCAGCTTGTCTCATTTAAACATCCCTGATCTGTGCCCTCATCTCTGCCTGTTCAACATCTCACACCCGCTCACTAGCTGTATTTTATATCTTTCCTGCAAGATACAAGCAATTAACATGAAAACTATTCTTTATAGACACCAGGGACATTTAAACACAGTATTTACTTCCTAAGTAACAGAGAACCCATGCCATCTTCCTATCTTAATATAACCCCAGAGCAGCTCTCCCTAGATTTTTAATAAAGCCCTCTTTCACCTACATCTGACTCTGGGAGTTCAAGTGGAATAAGGCATGTGGCCAACAAGCATGTAAACAGAGGTACAGACTATGTTGCCTCAGCAGGGCAGCCAGCCCTAGCCTCTCTTCAATTGTTTTTGGAAGCCTGCCTCTTCTCTCCACACTCATCACAAGCTTTATGACCACGTCTGACACTACTGCACCTCTTATTCTTTAACAAGCCAGAAATCCACCCCCAGTTAAGTGCTGGCCATACCAGCACAGGGTGTTATCAAACCGCGATAGGAACAATCACTGGGATGCAGCAGCACGTGATAAGCTCATTCCTGGGAACACACCAGAAACAAATCAGAAAGCCAGGTAAGGTGATACTGTCAACATGGAGATGATTCCAAAGCTATACAGATCTGTCTATATTGAGAAATAAAACGAACACCGAAAAGATTATCCCTTCCAAATACCCACAGGACTTGCAGGGAGCACTGGGTGTAGTGAAGAGATCATGAATCATGTAAACATGGTAACAGGACAGCAAACATCTGATTCTCCACAACCTTCCAGAAGGTACTGCTGGGCACGGTAGGGGGCTAACACTGCTGCCCCGGCCTGACTGGGCTGAGAGCCTCATCAAGTGCAATTAAATCACCCCAAATGTCCAAATACGGCAAGGGAACCATACCCACAACATCGCAGGAGCTCCGCATCTGGGAAAATTTGATGCATGACTTATGAAGTGTGTGCTATACACCCCATAATCAAAGAAAAGGAACTGAAAGAAAAAGAAAGGCTCACTACTGTAGTCCCAGACAGATTTTCTGAAACATGAAGTTTGAGATTTTGCATTCTGTTTACACGGTTGTGGACTATAGTGAAACGGGCCCCTCCCCCCAAATTAAGGTAGAAAGCTTGGGAAACTGGGGGACCAAAGGCTTACACTTGTTTCGAGTGTTTAGTGGCAGGAAGATATATCACTTTCCATTTGCAGGTGCTCCTGGCAGCAATGCCCTTTGCCAGTTATTGCAAAAGGAGAGTGAATTTGAAAATTACAAGGTTTAAGCAGAGCATTAATTCTGCCTAAAACTTAAGTCACACAGTATTAAGTATCCTCTGCAGGTCTAACTATGAGTAGGAAATCTTTTAATAGAAGAAGGAGCTTTAAGATGCCAGAGGTTCCTTCACAGGAACACTGCAGTTGGGAGGTGAAATTACAGGGCACAGTAAAAATGGCACAGTGTGGTACCTTGAGCACCAGGCTCCGTTTTCACATCCAGCTCCCTAGTCACCTGTGATGGGGAATGAGAATCCATGAGGCAGAAGGGAGCGGCACCAGATGCTGGGCGAGCTCTCAGATTCGGAAGGACCAGCTGGTGACAGAGCAGCCCCTGTCCACCAGAACCTCGGGCTGTGTCACCTGAACTCAGCCCCTGGGGAGGAGGGAGCTGCCCACAGCGGCTCCCTCTCCAGAGCCTCCTACAGGGTCCTGACCAGGAGAACCACACCAGCGACTGTGCAAAGGAGCCTCTGGTATCTGAAATCAGAGGGACGCAGGGCTTTACAGGCCTGACTGGGCCTCCAAAATCACGCAGCCCGCTCAGTTCACTCGTCAGGAAGAGGGACAGCAGAGACTGACTCACTGAGCTCCCAGACTCCTATCCCTGCGCTTCTCGTCCTCTTTTCTAACTCCGGGTCCCCAATCCCTCGCTACACAAAGCAGAGCAAGGGCATTGGGTAGAAATGCAGACTCTCAGGCCAACTGAACCAGGGACTATTTTTAAACAAGTTCCCCAGAAGATTCCCACGCACGCCAAGGTTTGAAAAGCACGGCTCTGCACCACACAGTTTAACTCTCCCAACCCAGCAAATCAGAACCACACACAAACTTCCTGGGTTCCAATCTCGACTCCTTCACTTCCTAGCTGTGCGACACTAGATAAATTCCTTAAACTCTGTCTACTTTCATCTCCAAAAATCATCACAATACCTATCTCACAGGGTTCCTTTGCGGGTACTCAATAAATATTCCCTTATTATTCTAACTATGTTAAAATGTCTTCCCACTCTTCTGTCTCCCTAATGGACTGAGGGCACCTCAGCGGCAGAGGGATTCGTCCGTGTACTCCTGATCTCTCCTGTTGGTCCTCTGACCTCCTTTAGCAGAAGGCTGGTCCACGTGGTCTGCCTCATTGGGCTGTCCGACCCTCTAGTTTACAACGGGGAGATCTGGACTAGAGAGGAAGACCAGGGCATTTGTTGCCCTGGACTTCCTCTCTGCTGAGTCACCTCAGGCAGCTGGTGCCTCCACCAAAGGCTCCCTTCAAGGGGACTTTTCCTGCAGTTTCCTGCAGTTAATCCCTGTCTTCCAAGGTTCTGGGTGATAACGGCTCCTCTGCCTGTTACTTGAGTAAGCAGTCCCTTTGTAACTAATCCTGTTATCCTAAATTGCATGTGCCATCTCTTCCCTGGTGTGACGTTCACCAAAACACCACGTATCCCTCCATTCACCCCGAGTGTCAACAATGCCAAACACTAAGCCGTTTGCTGAAGATACAGAAGTAAAAGAACAAGGGCAACATGGCTGCCCTTGCAGAACTGACCTTCTGGACCTGACACTGTGTCTGGCACAGAGCAGACACTCTTCTACACGGCAGACAGAATTTCCTCTTTTCACTAAAACTTTTCCCCAGTCCTGTGTCAACAGTGTGCACCCAGCACCCGCGGGCCACACAGAGCAGACCTGGCCAGTGAGACGACGGAGGGCGGGAACAAGCCACGCAAGCGAACTAGAGTTTGTGCAAGGGCATAGCTGAAACCAGAACTATATGGATTTGAATCCAAATCTACTTGTTTTCATTAACTAAATAAAAGACTTTGAAACTATTTTACCTGGGAAAGTGAGATTCTTTAAAAAGGGGCACAGGAAGGTGAGTTTCGCAGCTTTTCCATCAGATCAAACCACGTCACACAGCATTCATAACTCCCATCATCTCTAAGAGAATGGTCCCACACAAGTATCCTGGCTGGTGGTTTTATAGGAAAAACAAAAAGGATTTTATGGAAAACAGCCACATTTCCTAGGAAGCTGAATGTCTTATTAGCAATACTTATCATTTAAAATTCTGAGCTTGAGGCTTCTTCGCAAAATCGTCTTCCACATCTGCCTGATAGTTTCTTTGAATTAGTAACACCCATGCCTTAGAGACCGGGAGATGCTCTGGATTTTTTTTCTCTCAGTCCTCCTCCAGCAAAATGTCAGACGCACTGAAAGCAAGCAGACTGTCAGAGGACGACAGCATCGCCACCTGCCCTGGAGGGTGGCGTGTGTTAGCACTAAAATGATACAATTGCTTCCTGCAGCTAACAAAGGTTTTCCCCTGCTCTTCCTTCAGCTGTCCCATTTGAATAAAGACGGAAATCTGTGATAATGGTTCTTAGATTCCAAAATTCTTGAAGGTCAACTTAGTACCGATTCATTTGGCATATAAAAAGGAGAAGGATCACCATGAGAAATTCCACTTAGGAGTTGTTCAAGAAAGGGGGAATGCTCTCAATTTGTTGGTGTTGTTAGTTAGAATCTGTCAGCACTGAGCAGTTTTAAACCCTGCTTGACGAAGGAGACGTGCGTAGTGAGGACAGGTGCTCCCACAAGGACCACCTCGGTTCAGCACTCTGGACAAGTGTAATGGGTTCTGCACCTCCCTGAGGAAGGCGGTGAGAATTTGCAGGAAGAAGTAACTAGTGAGTAGCAGAGTCAAATCAATGAAAACCCATATTCTGACCAGGAACTTGAGTTCTTAAAAGATAATTTAACTCATCAAGGAAATGGGATGAATAATAGCTTAAAAGTCCAGGAAAGCACAGTGGAGAGTAAAGTTTATGTTCTTGAAACAAAACGGTAAGAAAAAGAAAAGAAAAAAAAAACATTTAGAAACCATCTGCTCCTTTTAAAGGAGGTACTATAAGAAAACAAAGAAAAAATCTCTGAATCTAATATCAATTTTATTTTCTCCTTTCATTTACTTGGAAAAAAGATAACCAAATATTATCAATATAAAAGTGTTCATGCTTTGAGTTCATTAAAATACAAAAAAGGCAAAAATAGAATACTGCTATATAGCTATACAAATGTAAACATTTTTCCTATCACTTTAGTTTCTGCTTTTTCATATACACTTGAAGATTTTTGGCACACATTTACCTAATTCTTCTAAACTGAATATCAATTCTCATGTGGTCCTAGTATATTCCTTCCATTACTATACAGTGTCTCTTGGCTATTATTTTCTTTTACTCATTCCTTTTTTCATAATATTCTTTTCCTGGAATTAGTCATTTGAAGACGCTGTGTACAATACGGCATTAAACACTGTTAGGATTAAAAAAGGAAACTCACACCACAAAGACTTTAACCTCTTTTTGAAAAGGGCACACAGAGCAAAGTTACAAATACATGGCAGCAAGTGCTCATTGTAAAATCAGTAAAGCAATAACACCAAGGGCAATGGGCCTCGGGATAAGAGACAAGCAGACAGAGCTACATGCTCAGGAACAGTGTATCAAAGCAGAAGGAAATTTTTAAGTGAGTAGAACAAGAAGGTTATAAAGGTAAATGACAAGAAAGAAAAATGATGGAGACCGGTCGTACAAGGTGCACTTTGACAGAAGTGGGGAGAGCCATTTCAGTGCAGTAAACCTGTACAACAGGGAAGCACTGGGACATGAAGATAAACAGACAGGCTTAAAACCAAGGAAGCTATGGACGCCCAGAGCAAGGCACTATGGGAGGGTCAGAGACTGCCTCCGAGGCCAGACAAGTCTTGTTCTCTAAATTCAGTTCTGCTTCCTACCACTGTGGGTTTCCACATCCATAAAATCTTGGTCATAACAGAGCCTATCTCAAAGGGGTTCCCTAAGCAATAAAAAATAAACTCTATCATACTGCCTAGCACACATCAAGGGATTAAAAAAATCTTCAAGTCTGTTCCTAGTATTAGTCACACTGAGGCGTCTGGGTTTTGTCCTGTCACCAGCAACGGGGTCTTGGTGTGGAGTGACGTGAAGAATCCTTCACCTGACAGACGACTCCCAACACCTGACCAGAGAGGGAGGGCACTCTTCTCACAGCCTTCTATGCAGCTTTCTCAATGCAACTTAAAGTCAATCCAATGCCATGAATTCGAACTGACTTCTCAGCCAGCCATAGCGTTCCCTTATACCCAGGGCCTCCGGAACCAAGCTCCTACCTCTGCACTCGGCCGTGGTTCCCCGGGAATGCTCCGCCATCTGCTCGTACCAATGCTAAGCTGCACAGACCAGTGGACACGGATGTGGGTCAAGAGAAACCTAAATTCAACTGTGGATTACCTGTCTCGCCCTTGACAAGCTATTTTATCTGAGCCCAATTTTCTCACATGTAAACTATGGAAACAATGAAACTAATCTCAGTATGTTTTTATGAGGTTAAGTGAGATACATAAAGAAAAGGCAAGGAGCACATCATCTAAAACAGAATGCTAAGCACTGATTATTATGTAATTAACCCTGAAAACAACTCCGTGAGGTACATGCTTGTTATTATTCACATTACCGATGAAACTGAGGCTTGCAAGTCACAGACAACATGGAGGGCAGAGAAGCATCAGAATCAGGCAGTCTGACTGCAACGCCACCTCCCTCCGCCCGCCCGCACCACCGCCCTCCGCCCGCACCATCTCAAAACCGAGACATCGCCACCTGAGACAGTAACTAACTACGTTGACTAGTGTCAGCCTTCCCAGGCCCAGTGCCAACCTGACCTCATTGAGTCACTTGTGAGAATGTCTTTGGCTGAATAAAAGTCATAATCAAAAGAAAATCCTTAATATCCTTTAAGAATTTGTTTACTTATTATCATATTTTTTTCACTCCTAATGCCAAACACTAACAGCCCTTTTGATGGCATAAAGAGGTCTCAAGAGTTAAGCTAAGGACCCAGCTGTTATCACATTCATGTCTCTTTTTCTTCCAGAATTAACACATTTTGATGGAAAAAAAAATCTACCTTCTGAGCACATTCTTCCTTCTCCCTCTCCTAGCTGCAACCTGACAAAATTTCCAATCAGGTTGGCTTTCTGCCTTCGTGTGAGCTTGAATGTCTTATGAGCTGCTTCTCTATTCACTCCTTATCAGCCTGTTCTCTCAGTCTGCATGCCTTCAATAATTTTTCATTACTCAACAAACACACCGCGTTCTTTTCTTCACCTGTTTCAATATTGCTCGGCTCACTCTATTGTTTTTCTTGGGAAGCTTCCCATTTCTGTTTTGACAACCCAAGGCCATATTTTTTCATTGCAGTTTCTACAGAACATTAATGTACATGAAGCTGCTTACATAATTTTCTTGGAAAACAAATATCCCACCCTTGACTGGGGAAGATAACTCACTTCTGACATTAATTGCTGGAGTCTTCGTACCTTTTCATAATGCAATGATCCCCTGTTCTCTTTCACTCAAATAATTGGGAAAATTAATGTGCCCTAAAATATTCGTTGCTACATCTGCTTTCTCACTGAGCAGACGAAGGTGTCTATTTCAATTATGATTCATTCTTTCTTAATCCAATACTGCTCTTTGTATTCTAACATTTTCACATGTCTCTTAAACTTCAGGAAAGTTCAAGTGTGCTATCTACAGGGATGACTTCTTTTTTCTGAGCACTCTGTTGAGTTTGCCTGAATATAATAAGGCCACGTGCATTTCCGAACTTAAAAACTACCTCACATGCTCTGACTTGTCAAGTGGGTTCTAGGAGACACAAAACTTTTATATATGGATGGACCTCTGACCCCTTCCCAGGCTATTGGTAATTCTTGCTTTTTTTTTTTTTGCATTTGGCATACCCTTCCTTTTGACCACCTCAGTAACAGATAGGGGCCTGTGCCGATAAGTCAGGAGATTGTAAGCTATCTTGACAGTTCTACAAACCAAACTGGAAATAATCACACTATGAAAATATCTGAGCAAAAGATTTTAAACATATACACTATTTCCCATGCTTATGACATTAAACTGCCACCAGTAATTTTTCACAAAGCTCATTTCTTTCAAAAAATGTGGCTTAATTTTACTTTAATTTTAGAAATTAGTTATTTGGGTTTTTTTTATTTTCTTCTTTTGCTTTTTATACCATTACACTAGATTATTTGTAGGAGGGAATCTTTCTGCCTCAAGACAGCTGTTGCCTTCAACTATGATGATTGAGGGGACCACCGGGCACCTCCAGGGCTAGTCCAACTCCGTGTAAACACAGGGAGACCCGGATCTGGTAGATCTGTTTTTACGAGCTCTGCTTCTAACAAATATTTCACTTTCGTCACAAGAATTAGCCTATCCCAGACTCGTTAAAAATACCTACTAATCAAACAACTGGTCCTCTCTCCACCGCGTTCTCATTAAACCCCAGAACAAAGCTGAGACTACATTAGGTGAGCAGATGGAAAAGGCACGACGGCAGAAACACCTACGTCCACTCCGAGGCTGGCCCCTCGCAAAGGCAGATCGCCCCCACCACTCTGCATGCAGGAGCCGTCCTGGAACCGACAACCTGATTATGTTTTGAAGTTGTGAGATTTCTCACAAAAACATGCTTTCTCTCTGTGGAAGAAATATATAGTGAGCTGGTTTTAAGAGCAAAAACTCAGGAGCCAGGCTGCAGGGGTGTGATTTTCAGGTTCTCCAATTACTAGTTGCCTTATATGGAACAAGATACTTATTCTCCCTGGGTCTCTATTATTGCATCTGTAAAATGTGGATAGTAATGGTACCTAAAGTAGAGTTCTTATGATGACTGAGTTAATATACGTAAAGCTCTTAAAACTGTGTTTTACTCAATAAATACAAGCTATTATTATTAGATATACTCTGGGGGATCAGTTATTGGATTTCAGTATTATATCCAAAAAGAGAATGGTTACCTCATCATTTGGCAGGGTTTTTTAAAATATATTTTATTGCGTATGCTATTACAGTTGTCCCACTTTTCACTTTTGCCCCTTCCACCCAGTACCCTCCATTCCCTCCAGCAAACCTCCCTACCTTAGGTCATGCACACAAAGTTCTTTGGCTACTCCATTTCCTACACTGTTCTTCACATCCCCCTGTCTATTCAGGACCTGCCACTTTGTACTTTTTAAGCCTTGCACCTTTTCCCCATTCTCCCCCTTCCCCTTCCCAAACGATAAACCTCCAAATGATCTCCATCATCTATGATTCTGTTCCTGTTGCTTACCTGCTTAGTTTGGTTTTTAGATTCAATTGCTGATAGTAGCAAATTTATTTCTATTTGAATGTGAATAGTTTTGATCATCTTCTTTATCTTAAATAAGTCCCTTTAACATTTCACATAATAATGGCTTGGTAATGACGAACTCCCTTAGCTCTGCTTTGTCTGGGAAGCACTTTATCTGCCTTCCAATTTGCTGGATAGAGTAATCTAAGTTGTAGGTCCTTGCTTTTTCATCATTTTGAATACTTCTGCCTGCCAAGTGTCTTTTGCAAAACCAGCTAACAGTTCTATTGGGATTCCTTTGTAAGTAAATATCTGCTTTTCTTTTGCTGCTTTTAAGATTCTCTCTTTATCTTTAACCTTTGGCATTTTATTATGATGTATCTTGGTGTGGTTCTCTTTGGGTCCATCCTGTTTGGGACTCTCTGTGCTTCTTGGATTTGTATGTCTATTTCCTTCACTAAATTCAGTAAGTTTCCTTCTATTATTTTTTCAAATAAGTTTTCAACTTTTTGCTCTTCTTCTTCTGCTTCCAGCACCCTTATGATTCAAATCTTGGTACATTTGAAGTTTTCCCAGAGGCTCCTATCCTCATTTTTTTGGATTCTTTTTCTTTTTGCTATTCTGATTTTTTTTTTCTTCCTTATGTTACAAATCATTGATTTGATTCTCAGCTTCATCCACTCCACTGTTAATTCCCTGTGAATTTTTCTTTATTTCACTCAGTGTAACCTTCATTTCTGCCTTGGTCTTTTTTATGCTGAGTTCCAATGAGTTCCTTGAACATCCTAATAACCAGTGTTTTGAACTCTGCATCTGATAGATTGCTTATCTCCTTTTTGTTTATCTCCTTTTCTAGAGTTTTGTTCTGTTCTTTTATTTGGGCCATATTTCTTTGTCTTCTCATTTTGGTAACCTCCCTGTATTTGTTTCTATATATTAGGTAGAGCTCTTCTGACTGCCTGTGTTAGTAGCATGGTCTATTGTAGAAAAGTGCACCCATAAGTTGGATGGGGCAGAGCCTTAGGTAAGCACCAGGGCAGGGCAACCTGTGTGAACCAGGTTGATGGAGTCTCAGACATGGTGTCACCACTCTGTGGCTCTTTGTTGAGGAGGGCTCAGAAAAGGGACAATGACTTTTGCCTGGCCTCTGGAGTTCTGTCTGGCTAGAAGCTGTGCCCTGGGCACTCAACCTGATGCCAGACAGTTCAGTTTCTCCCCATAGGCCACCAGTGCGCTTCTAGCTGCTGCCCCAGTGCTGGAGCCCAAAGGGAGTGAGTCTGTGTAGGTCCTAACTAAGTTATGAGCCCTTTAAAAGGAAACCCCAGAGAAGCCCACAGTTTCTTCAAGTGTCTTAAGCCCCAGTGGTTTTTACAGCCAGAAGTTACATGGAAATTTATCTTCCTGGCACTGGAACCCTGAGCTGGGTGGTCTGGTTTAGGGCTGGGATCCTTCACTCCCAAGGTCTCCTTCCTGATTTTTATCCACCATACATGGGTGTGGGACCACCCATGTCCCTGCTTCTCTGTCCTCCACCCCTCCTACTGGTCTAGATGAATATGACTACTTTAATTCTTTGGCTGTTGGACTTCCATACAACCTGATTTTCCGAGAATTCTGGATGATAGTTATTTTGTAGTTTAGTTGTATTTTCTGCTGTTGTTGTGCAAGGAGGCAAGCTGTGTTAGTAGGCCTCCAGCTTGACCATGGCAGGTGTTTAATAAATATTTGTGAAATTACACTCCTTGAAGTGATGACATTTCGTAAACACTCTAGCATAAAAGTCGATGAGCTTGGGAGAAAGTTGACTACATTTGCAACGCAGGTGCAAAGCCTGAAAAAGTGAGGTAAGTATTTCTAAGAATCACTATTGGCTCGGACAGACGAAGGGATCAGGAGCGTCTCAAGGTCAGGGGAGCTTAAGAGCTGTGCCCACTGATGCTGGGCCAAGCATCGACTGTACAGCAGATGTTGTTCCAGGTGACAAGAAAGCCGGGGTAAAGAAAATAAATCCCAAATCAGCCTCAGGGCTTTCCCAGATTAGATCTCTCTGGGTTATTCCAGACCCAAAGTTACTATATGAGGAAACTGTATGATGAATCTAACTAGAAGTTGAAGCATAATTAGTTGACACAGATATGGTAACAGAAAATAGCCCGTGCATACAAGTCCTAGACAGGCACTGTCCCTGGGAGGCAGTAAAGAAAATGACACAGTGGCAATGTTAAAGAAGACTCTGCTATATATGGACAGTTTCCCTCCTCAGGAAGTGAAAAAAGAATAAAGAAAAAATAAATATGACCACATGTCATATGAGTGTTTGTTATATTATTTTTATACTAAATGCTTTAAATTTCTCAGGCCTAAAAAAAGGGAAAAAGAAAAGCAAACTTTTCCTTACTTGTCTCTGCAAAAAAATAAAAATTAATGGCATGGGAAACAGATGACATGATTGGCTACATAGAAAATCCAAAGTAATCCACAACAACAACAACAAAACACTCCTTCACAAACAAGCAATTACAGCGAGGCTGCAGGATACCGGGTTAATATAAAAAAGTCAATTGCTTTTTTATATCAGCAATAAACGAGCAGAATTTTAAATGAAAAGCAATATCACTTGCATTAGGGCCCCCAAAATGAAATAGTTCCGTACAAATCTAATAAAACATGTGCAAGATCTATGAGAAAAACTACAAAACTCCGATGAGCAAAACCAAAGCCAAACTAAATAAAGGGAGAAACCGTCAATGTTCACAGACAGGAAGACAGCATTATCAGGATGTGAATTCCTCCCCACTCACTCTGTAGATTCAAGCCAAGCCCAATCTAAATCCACACAAGTTACTGTGTGGATACAGATGGCAGAAACTGATTCTAAAGTTTGTACAGAGAGGCAAAAGAGCCTCTCTCAATTTGCTGGCTGTCAATAGACAACAAAATATTGAAGAAGAAGAAGAAAATTAGAGGGCTAACACTATTTACCTTTAAGACTTATGACTGCTCTCTGATAGAAGAGCAACAGTAATACAATGAAGCAAAGTCAGTCTTTTCAGCAAATACTGTTGTATCAACTGGATACCCACATGCAAAAAACAATTATTCTAGACACAGGTCTTACACCCTTCACAAAAATTGTCTCAAAATGGATCACAGACTTAAATATAAAACACAAAACTAAAGCAATCCTAGAAGATAGCATTTAAAAAAAACTTTGATGATCTTGTTTATAGCTATGACTTTTTAGGTAAAATGTCAAACGCATGACCTATCAAACAAATAATTGATAAACTGAACTTAAAATGAAAAATTCTGCCCTGTGAAAAATAATATCAAGAGAATGAGAAGACAGGCCATAGGCTGAAAGAAAATATTTGCAAATACACATCTAACAAAAAAACTTGCCCTGGCTGGCGTGGCTCAGTGGATTGAGTGCAAGACTGCCAACCAAAACATTGCCAGTTTGATTCCCAGTCAGGGCACATGCCTGGGTTGGTGGCCGGGTCCCCAGTTGGGGGTACACAATAGGAAATCCACACACTGATGTTTCTGTCTCTCTCTTTCTTTAAAAATAAAGAAAATATTTTTAAAAAAACTTACAAAAATATGTGAAGAACTCTTAAAACTGAACAATAAGAAAACAATGTAAATAAAAGTGGCCCACTCACCTCAACAGAAACTTCACCAAAGAAAATATGCAGATGGCAAATAAGCATCTGAAAAGATCCTCCACATCACACGTTATCAGGGAAATGGAAACACAACAAGGAGACACCACTACACACCTGTTAGAATGGCCGAAACATGAACACCAGCAACCCCAAATGCTGGGACAATGTGGAGAAAATGCCCTGTATGATATCACAGTGATGGATATATGTCACTATACATGGGTCCAAACCTTAGAATGCACACCACCAAGAATCAACCTGACATAAACTGTGCACTGTGGGAGGTACGACGTGTCAACAGTGTAGGCTCATCCTTGCTAACAAGTGTACCATTCTGGTGAGTGATGCTGATAATGTGTTGGGGGTAATGAGTATACGGGAAATCTCTGTACCTTCCTCTCAACATTGCTGTGAGCATAAAATTTCTCTAAAAATTTAGTAAAAATGACTTACAACGGTACCACCACCACCACAATGAAACAAGGCTTTGACATGCCCACAGTGCATGCTTTCCCAGGTATACACTAACTTTAAAAAGTCCACAAAGAAACACTACACACACACACACACTCCATCTTTCAGAAACACCACATAAAGAAGTTTCACTGCAGGGCAACACAACCATCCAACACAAACTCCGGATACACCATAATCTAGGAATGCATCTACCACTGAACAGCTGGCTCACTGTTCCTTCAGAAAACCTGAACAATGGTATTTAATGACTGCTCACACACAAAATGTGACACATCCCACCCAGCACTTCACTGTAAGGTGAGGAGCATCCTTCAAGAAAGGGCTAAGCAGGGTGCTTGAAAAGAAATCCCCACAGCGTGATGGGGACAGGGGCCCCAGCCAGGCAGAGCCTCAGCCCTGTAAATGAGATGAAGCCACCTGGGCTCCAGAGACGCAGAGGAAAGAGGGACAGATTAATGCTCTCAGGATACTTCTGCTTTTGCCACAGTGTTGTAAAGGGCTTGACCCTCTACGGCCTGACGAAGCCTACATAATAAAGCCAAGTGGATGTGGGTTCAAATCCTAGATCTTCCGCTGTCTAGCTGCGTAATGCTGTGCAGATTAAGAAACCTCCCTGAACCTCGCCTTTCACATATGTCAATATGATGGGAAGACTCACTTCCTAAGGACAGAGGAACAGTGAAATGAGCTGGCTCCTGTCTATCTCCTGGCTTGTAATAGACATTTCACATTGGCTCACCTTTACCTCCCAGCGGGAAAGAGGTAATAAATAATTAAGCCAAACTGTCCAGACATTGACAAGTACCTCCACAGACGCATGAGACAGACAACGTGGTTCCCCCATGGCCATCTGTACAAAGACTGGACCTCTTCAGATTAGTTAGTGCACAGTAATGAGAACAGCTGAGTGTACTGGGCCCTGAGCTAAACTCTATGTCCTTCATGCTATTTATAATGATTATTACTAAGTATTCTTATTGTATAGATGTGGTCACTACTTAATCCAAGTTTGCAGTGATACCGAATGGGAAATCTGGGACTTAAATCCACCTTGTGTGAATCTAGGATCCACGCACGAACCACTGGGTATGCCGTTGCTCTGTCACTGTTAAAGTTGAACATGGAAAAAATTCTAAAATCATTTGTTGGGAAAATTGCATCATTGAAGGCCTTCAAGTCAGCATTTGATGTTCCTCCTGTGAAAACTAAACTCTTTCTTACGCTGAAGCTCTAACACTATGAGTCTGACATATGGGCTTGTTCGGAATTTACCTTGGCCCAGTCTAACACTGGACAGCACTCGCCACACCCCTTACAAGAACTCAGTCAACATTAGATTGCAGGGCTTCCAATGGATCATGCCAGAAAAAGATATTTGTTTTACATCTGCTCATTTTCCTTGCCAAGTAGAAAAGCAATTATCTGCACCAATACAAAATATAACAGCTACTTGGACATAATACACATAAGAATACACATATTATGTATTAGCATACTGAATGCCTAATAGGAAGGGATTATCACTTCCATGAAGTTCCCATTAATTTCTGTTTTTTGGAAGAAAATCATAAATTCAGAAGTCTTAAATTCATTAACAAATATGGGTAAGTAGCATAGCTTTTTTACTGTCACAGAGAAATGTATTCTAAAGGCTCCTGTTAACATTTTTTAAATGTGAGAATTCTTTTAAAATGACAAAAAATACGTAAAGAAATTTTTCTATAAGACGTGATCTTAAAAAACAGAAAACATGGCCTGGCTGGTGTAGCTCAGTGGATTGAGCGCGGGCCTGCAAACCAAACAACCGTGGTTCGATTCCCAGTCAGGGCATATGCCTGGGTTGCAGGCCATTTCCCAGCAGGTGACCCACAAGAGGCAACCATACATTGATATTTCTCTCCCTCTTTACTTCCCTTCCCCTCTAAGGACAAATAAATAAAATCTTAAAAAACAAACAATCAGAAAATAGTGATCAGTCACACATATGCAGGATTAATTATGGTAACAATCTTGGAACTACTGCTTTTTCAGTCTCAAAAATATAATTATTAATAACAAAAATTTTTAAATCTTCATACTTAGATAATATATTCCATCTGGGTTGATGATTAGACTCTCCTAAAACCAGTTTGAGTATGACACCGCATGTAGGAATCAAAGCCCCATATATCTCTCCCAAGTTCCTCCACGACAGGGCTCCTGCCTGCCTTCCCAGCCTGGTCTCCCACTACTAAGATCCCAAGTGGCTTGTAGGCAGACAAACATACACACACTCTGCAGGTGCGTGGCTCTGTGTCCTCCCCCAGGCTGTGCTTTCTGCCTGGAAGACAGCCCTTTCTTCAGCTCCTCGTCTCATCTATTAAGACTCCGCTCAAACCAAACTTCTGGACTGGCTAAAATATCCTATCCTGTGCCTCCCATAAGTCCTCATACACCTGTCATTGTGGGACTCCCCGCCGGGACGTAAGCTAACCCACACTGGGTGAACCAGAGCCTCTTCTTCTGAGAATCTGGAGTCAGGACATGGTCCATCTCTCACAGAGATTTCAGATGAAAGTGCAGGCAGCCCTTCACTTACCACATTAAGCAAAGTCACTCTTTAAAAAGAGAAAAAAGAAATACAATATAGATTTGTTTTAAAATAATGAGTCCATGAAGCCCCAAAGAGGTAAAAGAATAAATCTTCTGACTTCACCAGTTTCTGTGTCCTGAAACCAGGCTCAGCACTCAGGATGGGGTGCTGTTTTAGACTAGGGGTGCTGAGTAGCCTTTTAATACACACCCCAATTTGTTTAAACAAGTTTAAAAAGTTTTCGTTCTTTACAAGAACTGATCCCTAAAATGTTTGTATTAGTAAGTGTTTAATAAATGTTTATTAATCAAAGGAATCAACAAACTATCTCTGAAGAGCCAACAGGAATCCGTTTGCAAATGCACAGTGTTAATTACATCCATGACAGACGAAGGTGAAACATGTGTGAGGCAAAATTTAATTTTTTGTTAGTATCGCCACTTTCCATCCACTTTCCATCAATACATTTGAGTTATGTACCAAAGACCTGGGTAGCCAAGAATCCAGGTTGGAAAAGGAAAAGAGAAAATAACAAAATTTCTTGTACCATCTGTTTAGTCACTGTAAGAGCCTCCCGTTTTGGTATCTCATTTTAGGGTCAACCCACAACTCCCAACAACACGCATGCCAAAAAAATACAGCAATCGAAAGACAAGAGGAAAAGTGACACCAGCATTTCATAAGAACTTGACCGAAACAGACCATAGAAAGGGTATCAAGTGACAGGAGACCACCCTCTCATGCCTCCCTCAAGGAAAACAGAAACCCAGGGAAGTAAAATAACGGGTCCAAGTCCCAGAGCGAATCACATCGAAGTAGAATTCGGCTTTCCCACCAACCAGGCCATGGCTCCCCACACTACCCGATGCTGCCTCTCGTTTTATTACATGCAGCCCAACCCAGGAAACAGCTCTTCACTTAAAAAAAAATGTCAATACTACATTGCTCAAATTCTTCGTAAAGAGCAATGAGGGACAATGATGAGAGTTGTCATTTTCAAGACATCATACTCTCTTCGTCATTAACTATTATCACACCTCTATTTTTCTGCTTAAAAATATCCGGAGACTGACACCCAATTGCGACCTCATATGAAAGATGTACCTGTCTTGTCTGCTGTAGCGCTAAATGCTGTGCTGTAGAGAAGAGGGAAACAATCTCACTGAGGGTACGTGCAGTCTCTCACTGACTGCATGGAAACCAAAAGTGCAGTTTTATAATTAAATAGACAGGCTTTTTTAATCAAAACTTTTTTCACCGCAAATGTAGCATGGATCATAAATCCTTCCACAAAGTCACATTTCTTTCACAGTCACAAAGGAAAATTACTTCAGGGAGCCAGGCACTGAGCACAGAAGCAATCTAAGGCCAAGACTGAACTGCCAGGAGCTTACAGCCTAGCCCTGGGAAAGCTGAAATGCCGTGTGGTTACTGAGGGCTTGTCCAGCTCTCCACAGGAGACACAAACACGACGCCCTCCACCCAACTCTGGCTGGTTGTTTGGCCTTCGTTGTTTTGCAATTCTCTGAGTGATGATACAGTAATTGGCCTCATCCCCTAAAAACCCACAGTCATGTTCCCTTTAAAGACTTCACCAACACGTTTAGAGGTTAAATCATTAAGAGCAAATCTTTAATGCCAGACTTCTCATGGAGACTGCTGCCTAGGGTGATTTCAAAATCAATATGCACTTTCCAGATTATATATAAAGTAATAAAGATCACGGTTTGGATAATACAAATAGCATCAAAAATTTATAAATCTACACGAAACACCTCTTCCTATAGGGGTGTAAAGTCATTTACCTATAAAACTAGTAAATTAAGGTTTTACTTGGTTTGCAACCTAATGATCTGTTTATTAAAGTGATGTTTTCTTCAATAGTAATTCTAAATATATCAAATATTTTAAATTAAAAGTTAACTGCTCTTCTCAGAAACTAAGCATATCTTTTGCTACAACTTATAAATGAGGATGGCATTTCGCCACATCAGAGTAAGTGTTAGCACAGGCATTCCATTATCTTCTAAACGCCACTGAACTTTTCATCATTGCTATGAGAATGTTTTTCTTTTGCAGTCATTTCCCTTTAAAATATTGTAAGCTTATGAAAAGAGAGAAAATAACAAAGTATCACAACAAATCATATCAAGACTATACCATTTCCTTTCATAAATACAGCAAAGAAAAGGTGAATGCTATAAAAAGATTTCTTAACAATAATTCTTCCACAGTGACTCTGGCATAAAATAAGGGTGTTGGGTGGGGGGAGCTAAATCATAGCACTACCATTTCTAAAAAGCTACCAGTAAAAGCTGTATGAAGCTCTTTCTGTGTAGTAAGTCATTTGTTCCTCAAGATACCTCATGGAGTAGGTACTAGTATTACTTGCCACCTACTCATGTGCAAACTGAGACACAGAAAGTTGAATTTGCCATACAGCATATATACCTGGTAAGTGGTAGAACAGGATTAGGTAGTCTGTATGAATCTATGCACTATGTGAAGGTCTACTTCACAGGTTGTTGGGAGAATTGAAACCATAAGCTGTAGGTACAACCTGTGAGAAGTGCCCACTCCACAGGAGCTATAGAAGGACCCACAATGCTGACTGTTGGTGAGAATCAAGGCCATGATGCCTGCTTGTGAATTATAAGAGAACTACCAAATCATTTGTATTTCCATGATTTTTTTCCTTCCGCTAGACTAAAGGTCCCTCCAAACTCTTCTTGAATATTAAAGAAATATTATTTTCAAGCATGTACATTATTCAGATTCAATCTACAAAACAGTACCAGATCAAAATGTGCGCCAGACAATTTTCAAAGCAACAAACTCAAAATACCACCAATATATCTGAAACCACCATGATCTATTGCCTGGCAGAGAATAACATTCTTGTGGAAAAAATATTTATCTATACCCTGAGTGTCTGCAATGGCAAGAGAAACAAATATTTCTTTTATTACAATCACTCCACAACCTCTCAGCAGCCTATCTTAGAAAAGAGAAAGCGATGAAAATATTAATCTGGATGACAGTGGCATTAACTAAAAGGGCAAAGAAATCTGCAGCAAACGCCCCACAATGCCCTAAGCACCCTAACTGCATTCTGCAAAAGGAGAGAGAAATGCCTTGCTGGCCCCGAAGTCCCCGAGCCTCTTAACCACACAGGACAGAAGTAGGGTATTCCACAGGGTGACTGCTGAGCTGATGGAGAAGCATGGGAACGGGATCTTCTAAGCAGCTACTGTAGCAGTGACAAACTGCGTGCCAACCAGAAATGCCTCCGTTCCGAGAGTTTTCTCTTTCAACATATGTGCATCTGGTTGGAAAGCAGATGCCTGAGCCTGATTGCTCCACACTGAGAAAGCAAAGAACTTATCATCCACCGACTGAAATTCACAGGGGACCCCAGAGTGCCAAGAACTGCTACCCAATTGAGATTAAGCAGAATGAACCAAGGGCTTTCAGCAGTTAGGAATTCTACCAACTGCTACCCATAAATTAAAAGAAATGTTGCCTACTTACATGTGATTTATTTGGAAGCTTTTAGTGCTAAATTCTGAAAGAAGCCAAGGAACGTTTTATTGAAATGGTCCATTTCAGTGCTGAGTTCAGTTCGAGAACCAAAGCAGATTTCAATAAGCTTTCAGACAAACTCATCAAGGTAGCGCCTGCTTTACCACACACACTAGTCAGTGAAGCTCAAAATATTCACATGCTTCTCCAAGTCCCCTGACTTTAATTACCTCACAGTTTCACTTCAGGGCCAAAATTGGTTCAGGAGGAATAACACCACTCTCAGCTAATTGTGAGCAAACAGTAAGCGGAAATAAAAAAACTCTCAAATTCTCCGCCGACAAAAAGGGAATACCTTTCTGGCAAGCTCTGTATTTGCGAAGAGCTACCATAAAGGAAGTTGGGAAACCAGCTTGGGTAAATCAACCCACCAAAGAACATTACAGTCACATTAATGACCTATCCCAATGACCACAATTCATAATTAAGAAGCCTGCTCATTCTTACTGATACAGTTTATTTTTTTAAATAATGTTTTAACTTAATGAAGGTGGTTTCTGTTCTTAACGTAGATTTATCATTGAGGTTTACACCTGCATTGAATTTTAAGTAGGGGAGGGGATTTATTAATGTGAACTCACAAACTTCACTTTTAACTGTTGGATAGGCTTACATTTAACTCCACGCCTCTTAAAAGCAGCAGCTAAGTGAGACTGAAAATGGTACAGGTGAGATCAGTCAACAGAAAAGGTGTGTGAAACTGGGGGGCGGGGGTGCAGGACAACCCAGTCATTCATCAGTAATACTGGCTTTCAACACAGATTTTTTTTCTGTCACCTGCAAATCTCACTTCACTAGCTCACTAATTTCTCTCAATGCTGATATGAGGTGATTAATAGGATCTGAAACACATTTGCCCTACTCATAAGATCCTATGTGTGAAATAAAAGTTCAAAATCCCACATCAGGAGTTCCATCTGCACAGCACTGCTTACTTTGAGGAAAAGGAGTGTAATGCGAGGTCTAGAGAAACAAAGCGTGTAAAATATCAGTTACCCACTCCATCAGCAGAGTCAAAATATTTAAATGCCTCCCTAAGTCTCTTGATTCTAATTACCTCACAGGTTCACTTTCATGTCAAATTGTTCTCTAGTCCTAAACCTGTCTTAGTTTCTGGATTTGCATGCCTACATCCAAGGTATTTACAAGAAAAACTTTTAATACCCACCAAAGTGAAAGATCTAACTACCATCTCACCCACAAATGTGAGCTCATTTTAGGTAAAAATACCACAACCATTATCCAGCTAAGTTCCATGAGGGCACAGCTTTGTTTACTTGTCTGCCAAAAATGGTGCCTGGGACATAATAGCTGCTCAGTCAATACTGCTGAATAGCTAGGTCATGACAGACCCTAAAGGGTATCAAAAAACAAAGGAAATGAGCAAAAATTTGAGGCAAGAACTGTCTTCTATGCCTATTATGATCACTGTTATTTAAATATTAAATCAATGAAGTATACACGAGAGAAAAGAGTCTAGACACACAGGCATATCCATATACATGAGTTAGTTCTGAAGGTACGATTTCATGCAGAGCTCACTGAGCTTCTGTAAAAGAGGAAGTGGCACTTGTTTGAATGATTTTGATTCAATAAAGAGGGTCGGGAGAAGGAATGTTTACATACAAAACATTTTTCACTTCACATTGAGTAACTGAGTAAAAGACAGTATCAAATGAAATTCCATCGAATTCCAGAGCATATACCCTAAGTCCTAGGTTTTTTCATTGCACTTTCTACCTAAATGCCAACCACTTAAGTCACATGAGAAAATGGGCAACTAAATAAAGGACTTGCAGTAAGATTGCTCCCTGGGGTGGGATTTTCCCCTATGTAGGGTAACTTCTGAAAACATTTTACCTGATGGTATTTGGCTGCTGTTTTGTCAGTCTGATGCCACACATGCAATGCAAATACACACTAGCAAATAATACTGAAGTTCAACTCTACCCCCCCCCCCCAAAAAACCCATCCCACACAAACTCACTCCCTGCCTACACACTAAGGATGTACCATTTTCACAATGCAGCCTGGTGTTCAGAAACCCATGCAGGAATGGTACCAGTCACAACACTAAACTGCTAATAATGATGCTGCTGGCTGCCATGCACTACACGGCCACTCTGTGCCAGGCACCTACCTACAGAATAATTTCATGCACTAGAGCCTTCAGTCCTGACTGCCAATCTGAGAGTAAGGTACCACTATTACTTCCCTCTTCTTGAGGTGAAAAAATGGAGGTCCCTAGAGATAAAATAACTTGTCCAGGATCAAGTAAGCGAATGAGCCATGATTTAACCACTGCCTGTGGAGATCTTAAGAATTAAGATAACATTGCCTCTTTGAACTTTTATTTGCTTCACCTGACCACCTTCTGACAAAATAAGCATAGCTTTCAAAATTAATTTTTTTCAAATTAATTTTCATATCAATTAAATTTATCCACCAACATATGACCCAGTTTCTTTCCAAAAAGGGAAAATATCTGACAATTTTCCTTCTCAAGGAGGGATAATGGTCCTCCCGCCTACAAACAGGTTAACTTAGCAAGACTCTGACCCAGTTCCAGCTGTGCTGCGTATTGCTCTCCGGGCATCATTTTTTTTTTCTAAAATAGCCTGAGGCTCAGGGTGGAAAAAGAATAAAACATTACCTACTAAAGCATGTCATCTAAATAAATGTATTAGCACCAATACCATATGTTAAAGCAAGTCAAGAAGTGCCTCATTTGTGAACCCTAGGATGGCTGCACGTATCTGTCTACCCCTGACAGTTCAACGGGGAGGCCGCCTCCCCAGAGAATGACACCAGTGTCCTCCTCATCCCCAGAGAGAAGCCCTTGCCCAGGACTACGGATTTCAGAGTCCAGGAAATGGGCAAAACACACGGTCACACAGCTTGAGTTCCAACCCTGACTTTCCCACTTACTATGTAAATGTGGACAAGGTATTTTTAACCTCTAGATCTCCCATTTCCTCCTGGTAATAGCAACTAAAATATCTACCTTAAATGCATTACTATGATGGTTGCGTGGAATGCTGTACGGGAAACACTAGCCCAGTCCTGGTACCCAGTAGATGAGTGACAGATATAAAACATTCTTCCTCCTCTGGAAAGATCTTTCCTCACTGGTGTGTGATGGCTGACTCGCTGGGTTGTAAGAAATGACTATTAAGTTTTTAGGTATTTCCCAAGCCAGTTATTAATTACAGCCATTGCTGAAAATGAAATTATATATTTTTAAATGTTTTACTTATTTATTTTTAGAGAGAAGGGAAGGGAGGGAGAAAGAGAGGGAGAGAAACATCGATGTGTGAGAGATACATTGGTCAGTTGCCTCTTGCATGCCCTGAACTGGGGACCTGGCGCACAGCCCAGGCATGTGTCCTGACGGGGAATTGAACCAGTGACTTTTTGGGTCACCGGCTGGCACTCAATCCACTGAGCCACACTAGCCCGGGCTGAAAATTAGATTATATTAACTTAAAATTAATGTTATTAAAAACATAGGTGGTAAATACTCAGACCTCATCACTGCCTACTAGTTTACGTCATTTTACTGTTAACTGTGCTCTTGAGGTTGTCTACATCTACTGTCTATCAGGCAGTGGGAATACTGCACAATGCTGGGCTCCAGCACTTCTCCCCCAACTCCACATTCAGTGACGTCATGTTTGCAGCTAAACTACAAAGGAGTGGTTCACCTGGGAACTGGCAAACACAAGTCAGGACTGCGTTGCTTTGGAAGCCAGTTATTAAACATTCACCAGCACACCACTGGTATTCATATTTCATCATATTCCTTTCTGCTACAGCATCTTTCATCTCTACTCTGCACAAGCCAACCACATATAGACCCATGCCCATCAAATTTAAAATAAAAATAAAAATAGAAACCTACCCCCCTCCAGTTTCCATCCTTTTTCTCCATTCTTTCATTGCCAAATTTACTAAATCTATTCTACGTATGCTTAATTCCAATACTTTTCACCGTCACCTCATTAATTTAGTCATTTAACAAATATTCGTGCAACTATCAGCCAGACACTGTGACAGGAACTGGAGATAGAGACATGAGCGAAAACGGACATAGTCCCCGCCCTCAGGGAATCACAGCCATACCAGCCTGACTTTGTCCCTCCTTGGAAGTCTACAACTCTCTTTTAGCTCCTCTCCTTTCTCCTCCTTTGCTTCCTTAAAAACAATTTCTAATTTCCCTAAATGTTTATCTTCCTCTCTTCCATGGCCCTTCCCATAAAAGTCAAGATTTCCTCAATGGTTTGACTGTTGATCCCCTTTTTTTCTAAAGAATTTCATATACTACTGTGACTTTGTCTTACCCTCAGCCCTCAGTAACCTTAACTCTCTCTCTCAGTAACTGATACCACCATCCGCCCAACTGTTTAAGTCCCAAACCCCCAAATCCTTGTCTCCTTCCTTTCCTTCACCCCAAACACCCGCAAGTCATGGTGGGTCTGTATCCAAGAGATTCTGCATCCACTACATCTGTCCACCCCAGTCTCCGTCACCCTCAGCCAACACCCTTCCTTCTCCCCCAGTCTGTATAAAACCTCTTAAATATTTCCCTGCCTTATTCTTATCCCCAACATCATTTGCCAAGATGAAGCCAAAATGTTTAATGTAATCATTTCTCACCATATTAAGATTTAAAAAAATCCTCCAAAGTATTTCCATTCCACTAAGATTAAAATAAAAACTTGCCTCCATGGCTATCACCACTCTTCATTTCTGGGCAGTGCCCACCCGTGACCTTGCCTTTCCAATACCCACTTGCCCATTACCCCAAGTCTGGAACCCTCTGACCAGATTTTTGCAGGGCTAACTCTTCTTCTGACTCAGGAGGATGCAGGAGGCCTTCTGTGACCAACCAGTGCAAATTTGCCCTGGCCAGGCCCCCTCATCCCTCTCCATCACATTGTGCATACATTGTTGGTTATTCGGTTTTCCTACTAGGAAGGAAGCTTCGCTAGAGCAAAGTCCTCATCTTCCTTATTCACCAGGACATTCCTGGTACCTAGAATAGTGCCTGGCACGTGCTACATACTCAATAGGTATTCTATTTAAAATAGATATGTAATGAGTGAATGGAGTGAGATACAAAGGAAATACAGAAAAAAGTGGGAATAGTGGGGAACAAAGACCCTGAAAAAGAGGGAGTTTTCTAGAACAGCACAGAAAAATAAGAACAGCAATCTGAAGTAATAAAGTGCTAACCGTATGAATTGAATTTCCATCTTTATTAAATTCTGTCTTGCCTATGGCTTGTGCTATTTTAGAGGCAATCTAATTTAGTGAGCACCTGTTCTGATCAATCTAATGTTAGTTTTCATGGCTAAATCAAAATATTTTTAAAAAGAAAGAAAATCCCATGCTTTATAAAGATTTTCCCACATCCTTAAAACATTTCAGAGAGGTGGAGTCCCCCGGATTTCTCCTGTGCTTACGCTGTCATAAATTCCTATCACACACAAAGAGCAGGAGAGAACAGGCAAAGCGAGTGCTCTCTCCTCCCTCAGAAAACCAACACAAGGTTCTTCCACCAGGAAAAAAAACCGTGTATTCTTAATTGAGTCTTCACAGATCCACCCTTCACCCCCTGCTTTTAAGTAACAGCAGATAGCAGCGCTTTTTCTAGCTACTCTTTCTTACCTGGTCCAATACAGGGAAGGAAGGGAAGGAGGAAGAAGGGAGGGAGGGAGGGAAGGAAAGAGGGAGGCAGAGAAACAAGGAGAGGGGGGAGGTCAAAAGAACCCACTCAGGCCTTCAGTTCTCCTATCAACTCACATGGGTGATGCTGGATGGTGAAAACGCACACAGTCAAGAAGCCCAGCCCAGTACCTCATCATGGACCACACAGCTCGAGGAGACGCTGGGAATCCACTGCTCTTGGGTTCTGGTGGCAATGGGGGGTGGCAGCCACTCCAAGCTCCTCTGTGAGGGAACCGCTGCTGCTTCCCATTCTCTCGGAGAGGGTGCGCTGGCAGTGAGGAGGGCTGGGGGCTCCCCGGGGGCTGCGGGCCGCGCTGATGGATGACCCCATTGCTCCTAAACAAAGTCAGACGAATGACAAGGCTGGCAACAAGAAATGGCCACCCCCTGTCCCACCCCAAAGTCCTGCTCCTAGAAGCAACCATTCTCAAGCATTTTAACTCTCCTTTCTGGCATGAATCATGGTATTTTAAAAATAACACAATTATAATGTATTTTTGATTTTAAGATATAGTACACTTCTGTGTACACTTACACTTAGTACTACACTTAGTACACTTAGTACACTTCCTAATACAGAAAACTAGGACTCCATCCCTCTTATATGGTCACCCACACACATACACCCTGTTCTTCACCCGATTCTCCAAATGTATTTATCTCATAATATTTGATTGAAGTGGTATTCAGCATTTGCATAATTATGATCTCATAACACACAGCTGATCCATACAAAGTACTGTGACTGCATTTTTCTTCCACGAATCCTCTCATATATATATATGAGAGGATATATATGTGTCTTGACATGTGACGACACAGTGAACATGCATCTACCTATGGCCCCAGCAGCTCCACTAGGGTCTGTCCCAGAGAGTCCCATGTGTATTTGCACAAAGAACTGCATTGAAACATAGTTTACAATAGCAAAAAATGTGAAAATAATCTATTTTCCAACTGTGTAACAATGGATAAATAAGTTGGGGTAGTCAAATACCACACAACAGTTCAAATGAACGAACTATAGCTATTGTATTGACAATGATGTGTCTTAAAGCCTAATGTTAAATGAAAAGCAAAGCAAGTGGTTAGAGACTAGGGTCAGGGAATGCTAATCTCTGCAAGTTGGAAACTATATCCTAATATTTAAAAAGTAAAGAGAAAAAGCCATTTAATTTTCAGGAGCTCATCTTTTGCTAAAAATTATTTCTTCCTAAAGGTGATATCACATACAAGAAATTCCACTCCATTTGTGATCCACTTCAAATTCACAAATAATTTGCTCTTCATGTAGGAAAGTGCTTCCACCATTTGTTTCTGTCACTGTCTCTTTCCCACTGCCCAAATCATACAAGAAAAGACCTCTAGAACAACCTAGTGCCAAGATATTTTATTCTCAATGAGCAAATAAAGTAGGGGGTAGATACCTAAGACTTTGCGTAAAACCATGTGTGCACATTATACTGGGAAAAGGGGACACAATTTGGTGAGCTTCTCAAAGGGGTCAGCACTCAGAACCTCTGAGCCGGTCTCACGGCATGAATGTGAGGCCAATTACTGAACAGCAGGTGTTCTGGGAGGTGTGCCTTTCACAGAGGCCAAGGTGCTCAGGGACCCTGGAGTCACAAGGAGAGGGGTCCTAATCCTGGCTCCTCTCACAGTTAGACCACTCTGGAGAGGTTACTTTCTGTGCCTCTATTTTCTCCTCTGTAAAATGAGGGCAACAGTTGGGACCATTGTGTGACTTCATACCTATAAATAGCCTGGCACATGCCATGCCTGGCACATGGCCAGAACTCAAGAAATAGTAACCATCACAGGCCAGGTCTCCCTGTTACATACTCTGGGTTCTGTCTCACCACGTTCACAGCTATAATCAGTTACTCGTGTAATTACTTATGAAATGTCTGTCTCCCCCACTATGACACATGCTCTTAGAGGGAAGGAATCTTATCTCTCAGGTACAGAATGAGTCTGTGTTGAATGGGCGGAGAGAAGGATGAAGGAAAAAATGAATGTCTCTGCTTTTGCAGAGCTGCTGGTTTTGAGAGCCGGGTTACTTAAAAGAAGTCACAGATTACAATCTGTGCAACTTCTGCGCTACGTACCAGCATATTATTCCTCCCACAGAACTTATAGCAGTTTATGATGGAGGTCAAAAGAGATTATTAAAGGGACAAAAGAGACAGTTATCCCCTATGAAAACAGCCTGGTGGGCCCTGGCCAGTATGGGTCAGTTGGTTGGAACACTGTCCCATAGACCAAAGGGTAGTGGGTTCGACTCCTGGCCAGGGCACATGCCTAGGTTACAGATCCAGTCCCTGGTTGGGGTGCATGCCAGAGGCAACCAATCGATGTTTCTCTCTCACATCACCATTTCTTTCCCTGTCTCTCTCCTTTCCTTCTCCTCTCCCTAAAATCGATAAGCATGGCCTCTGGTGAGGATTAAAAAAAAAAAAGAAACTGGAGGAAGAAGAATGAACTATAGGCAACGTTGGACCAGAGAATCCCAAGACCATAGGAAACATGGCTTCAATGACGAGGTTAAAATGGCTCTGGAGGGGACCAAAGAGGAGGGTCTGCAGTCAGTTGTTGCATCTTCCTGCTGTCAGTGAGGAAAAGTAGAAAGAAGCTAAGAAGCACAGGTAAAAAGGATGCAAGGAGAAAGTGAAGAAAGTCATCGGCTGAGAGGATATGGGGAAAGACATTTTCATTCAAGCAATGGGAGATTCTTGGGCTCACACTTTCTTGGCATGAGCTCAGGTCAAAATGATAACTGGGTTCCTTCCTCTCACACCTCTCTGAGACTCACAGGGAGTCGACCAAGCACTCAATTCTATTTGAATGATATCCAAGTACACCGAGGCAGGAAGGTGATCGGAATTTAATGATTAATCTCAGCCTTCTGCCACTCAATAGCCCTGCTCTTTATGTCAAGAAGTATAAAGAGATAGGGAACAGAATAAAAAGACAGGATTTTTAAAAAAGTAAAATTCTTCATTGGACAAGGCAGAAAAATAAATCAAACACATTTTTAAAAGTTCAAAAGTAAGAACATTAAATTTTCTGAAAAACAGAGTCTGTGTGTCACCGCGTTATTAGTAATTATAAATGTGACAGAGAGAGAAAATTATACTGTGTGTTTGAACTTGCCTTAGTCGTTCTTATCAGCTGCAGACCCCGGGGCAAAATGAATGTGCCTTCAATTGTGAAAATGGAACCGGGCTACTAAATAAACTTGTTCTCTGATTTGGATATGATGTGTAAGTAGTCCTGGATGGTTTATGCTGGCCCATTGTGACATTTCAAAATGAGATTCCCAAGACTCTTAGACAACAGCATGGACTCTCGGAGCAAACTCCAACTTAGCAGGGCCCTTTGATGGGTCACACTCATTTCCACACACAGATTCAAGGAGCCGTTAACGGCTTCCACTCACAACCACCTCTCTGTGTAAATCGAAATGTCTCAGTGGTTTGCAACCAGAAGGTATTGCTACTATAAACTTGCGAGTAGCATAGGTCTTTTCAATTCCTAATTTGGGGCTCACAAAAATTTTATAGCCCCCACTGATTTTTATAAAAGCATGAATGAAGAGTCTGAACATATGTAATGGATTTATCCTAATGAAATATGATTTGTTTATTATATTATGGTCTAAGGAGAAGTCATGCTTAACAAAAATGCTGTACCTTATTTTAATTTATTTAAGTACTTCTCTGCAATGCACTGCCTGATATCAAGACATTCAAATGACTTACGATTTCTCTTGCTTGTGGGACAAGGAAAAGAGGTCATAAACCAAGCACACTCCAAACACAGTGATGCCCGTCTCTTTCACCAGCATTGCGCAGGTCCCCAGAAACAAACCAAGCAGCAAGAAAAAGGGAGAAGCCGTGGACGGGAAACAGTCCCCAACACAGCACTGGTCCACACTCCTGAAAAACATGGTCAAGATTCTTCTCATCCAAAAGGCACCACCTTTTAACAATAAGATCTAACATCAATTTCAGCGTATTCTAAGTAGGAAGGTGAGCAAAGATTTCTTCAAGAATAGAATCATTTAAAATTACAAAGAAAAAAAAAGTGTCTAATATTGATTTGAATGCTCAAGGTATATAAAAATTATGATGAAACCTGGCATATAATAAATGCACATTAAAAAGCCACTTAAATGCTACCATAGAGATATATTTAATGACATGGAAACATCTTTAAGTGAATATATTTTAAGTGAGTAGCACAGGTCACACTAAGCCACACACATGAACTCTGGAGCCAGGTCTCCTGGGTTCAAATTATTGCTCTGCACTTAACTAGCAGGGTGATATGGGGCAGGTTACTTTGCCTCTCCGCCTCAGTTGCCTAATCTGTGAGATGGGGTCACAGTGTTGGAGGGAGGATTCAATGAGTGCTTTATTACATGTTAAATGCTTAACATCATTATTATTTTAGCAAAAGTATTTAATATGTTTTTCTACACAAAACAATCAGTGGAGATACATGAGTATATATAAACATACACACACATACCCCCCAAAACACAGTCATCTTTTCACTCTGTGATGAACATACAGATGTTTTAGCATTTTCTTCTCTTCTGCCTACTCTGTATTTCTCAATTCATGTTCCATGAGGATGTCATTAGACAAAGGTTTTTCTCAGCATGATTCCCAGCGGGGACTTTCCAGAGCCTTGCAGCTGCGTGAGGTCTGTTTGCATCTCACAAAAAGGAAGCAGCCCCGCAGGAAGACGCGTCACTGCGCTTCAGCGGGCGCCATGCCTGCTTGCCCCACTCCTCTGAAAGAAAGGCCAATAGTTCTGTGGCTGCGCTGTGTTACCCTGATTCTCATGTCTCAAAGCAGCCACATAGGTCTGGATTCTTCTTCGATGCTAGTCTATAGCCTCAATTGCTAAAGGCGGGAATGGCAGGCACACTAGAAAGGTGGATTACGACGGCTTGTTGTCACATAGACATGGATACACCGCAGGCTTAATCATGTTCCCAAATATATCAACCACACGGAGAGGGCTGGAAAGAACAAGTTCAGTCTGGTTCTAACACCAGAGCAAACAAGAAACCATTGGTGAGTTGGGATTTATACTGTTGAGATTTTTTACACCTTTATACATGACCAGCAGTGCCGTGGGAGGTCACCAAGCCAGGGGTAGGAGACTGGTACCACACTAAAAGGTTCTTCACTTTACTAAAACTCCATAAGACAATTCATTTCAGCCTTGACCCAAAGTCTAAATTGGTTTACAACAGGGTTTCACAATTTCAGCACTATTGGCATTGTGGGGAAGAAGATTCTTTATTCTATGGGCTGTCCTATACATTGCAGGATCCTTGGTCTATCAAGCTGTGACCAGCGAAAATGTCTCCAGACATTGTCCAATGTCCCCTGCTGGAAGTAGGTGCAGATTCGCCACATATTGGGAACCGCTGGTTTAGAACAGTGTCCCTCAGAGTCACTGGGCTTTGTAAGAGTGTAGAACAATGAACTGACCCAAAGATCAAGGTTCAGGAATCCCTACCCCAGCATCCCTCCACGAAGGAGAACAGCATGGTTCACTGGCCCCTTTTTTCAGGGCCATGCCCCCAGCCATCTGCCCCCATGCACATGTGCTTCTCACCCTGCCCCTTTCTCCAGCTGATTATGCCACCACTCGGGTGAGAACCTCATTACGTCACCACTCGGGTGAGAACCTCATTACGTCACCACTCGGGTGAGAACCTCATTACGTCACCACTCAGGTGAGAACCTGATCACACTGCGGGGAAAAAGGCAACATAATTAAAAAATTGTGTTATTACATTTCAATCTCCCAAAGCAAGAAGCTGCTGTATATTGATGAAAGAATATGTAAATTGGAAAACCACAGTTGAGAAAACTGCTTTCCATTCAGCCTTGTTTTAAGCTCTGAGCTACTTTAATGAGGATAAGGAAGCAAAAAAATTAGGACCGAAATGAAAAGGAAAACCCAAACAAATCATAGGGGCACGTAAGAGAGAAGACTACATCCCATATATTTTGCCTCAGAGCTAAGATTCCAAAACCCACTCTCAGTAAGAAACGACAGTTAAGAGGAATCAAGGAGCAAGAGCGCGTCTGCCTGGAACCAGGAGGGCAGTTCCTCCAATAGGCTACGACAGGGTTCGGAATGCAGCTGGAAGAGCGAACACCCAGCGGTTGGTAAGGAGAGGATTTCCTGAGCCAGGTTTCTGGGAAGCTCTCTGCGCCCTTCAAGGCCAAGAAGCCTCCCTCCTCTCTCAGGCAGAGGCCCCATGTACACGTGTGCACATGCATGCACGTGGCAGAAATCCCCTCTTTAGGGACAGCACAACTGTAATCACAGAAAAGGACATTCTTAGCTGTACCCACCTATTGTAGGAGAGAAAGGCCAACAGAAACAGCAGGCACGCCAACACATCCGCCCTGCCGACGATTCCGGCCACCTAGGGTGTTTGAAAAATACAAAATAAAAACCTCAGAAAATGACTTCCAGAAAACCATTACAGAAACTTACTGGCTTATGTAGGGTATAATAAAGTGGGAAACACGCCATTCTTCAAATTCTAATATATGACTAACCACCTCTGGTTATCATATATATTTAATAATAATGTATTATTTAAATATATTAAATAATACATTTAATAATAATAATATTAGACATTTATTTAATAATAAACATTTATAGGAGGAACAAAAGAGGAAGGAAGGGCCAAGATTTTCAAGTTTAACTTCATTTTTAACCTTTCTTCTATAGAAGGCTAATTCACAGCATCCAAGTTTATTCATTTCTTGGTTTATTTGAAAATATTTTTTGAGCAATGATCAAGTACAAGACATTGTGCTAGTCTTTGGGCCCTGGAGTGTGAATGGAGCTGAGGGCGTTTACACAGCACTGGGAAAATAAGCTGAGGGATCAATAACTCTGACAAGAATGGGAATGAGTGTAAACTCATCACTGCTGTATGTGAGTGTACGTGCATGTGTGTATTTCTTAGCTCTGCCACTGAAAGGGCCTAAGAGCAAATACCACAGCAGCAAAGAGCCCTCTTACTAACTAAGGGCCATTCCTCCTCCACCGAGAACACGGACTGCAGGGCTGAGCTGGAAGGTAAAGAGAAGCATGTCGGAAAGGAAGAAAGTGTTAAAAAATGACAGGTACATGTCAAAAGGACACAGAAGTTAGTCAGGAACCACTCACCAAATACAAGACAATTTGAACATCACAATAAACATGGACATTAAAAGTTATAAACCAATGAAAAAAAGACATTTGAGAGTGCATACTGATAACAAATATATGGATGGATGGATGGATGAATACATGTGTAAGTTCCTATATACATACAGTGAGCAAGTGAATGGAAGGGAATGGACATCTCATCCTTTGGTGAAAAACCCCATTAACGAATGTAGAGGGAGTAGCACAGCTGAAAAACAGCCATTTTGCTTCTTCATATGAGTAAAAAGTGGCTCAATCAACAAACATCACAAAATATCAAAGCGTGCTAAATCTAAGGTATGAAAGTTTAATGAGGCACAGGATATTTGCAGAGTTCCAAACCATTTCTTCACTGATTACTTATTAGCTGAAAATTTTTTAAAAAATAATTGTACAGTGGACAAATGTGTTGCACTGCATTACATCTTGATGAGGGAATAAAACAACCTCCCCAATCAAGGGCGAATGGACATGGCACACCACTGTCTGGGTCCCACACCACTGTCTGGGTCCCACACCACTGTCTGGGTCCCACACCACTGTCTGGGTCCCACACCACTGTCTGGGACGCCCTGCAGGACACATCACTTGTACAGTCTGCCAGTCAGGAACGCACAACCTGAACCTAATCGCGAGACATCACAGAATGACCCAGGATGAGAGCATTCTACTACAGTACACAAATTAATACGTATTTTCTATAAATAAAGTATAAGATATAATTCAACATTATCTTATAACATTAAATCTTATATCTTAATATATTCTCATATTATGGTATATCTTGATTTACTAATTATATCACAACTCATTATAATCTAGTATACCATAATATAATGTTCTATACAATTTATTATTATATATTACAGGTATATGTTGTACTTAGGTAATATACTATATATGCATATATTATGTATTTATATTTTATGTTATCTTTACATATTTCTAGATTATATACTACATAAATATATTTGTGTTTAATATTATAAAATATTAATATACTATACACTTAAATAATACAATAATATCATAAAATATATAGTATGCACTATATATTTATATTTTAATTGTGTAATATAGCATATTTAATGCTATGGACTTCAAAGTTATAAAATGTATGATATTAATAACATTTTGTTATATACATTCTAACATAAATTTTACATTATGTTTAAAGCTATATATTACTGAAAGACATAAAAACTAGTAGCTGATCCAAACTTAAGGAGACTGAAGAGAAATGTTGATTAATGGCCTTGGTTTTAGAATATACAACTAAAGTATTAAGGGATAAAGGGGCATGAATTATGCAACCTGCTCTCGAATGCTTCAAAAAATAATATTTTTATATGTTGAGAAAGAAAGGGAGGAAGAATGATAAATGTGGCAACTTTTGAAAAATTGGTGACTCTGGATAAAGAGTATATGGTCATTATATATTTTTAAATTCTGATATTTTTAAATGTTATTCAAGAACAGACCAAAATGAAACAGAGGTAGGGATAGAAGGCTATCTGTACATTTTGTATTATTGCATTATTTAACATGTGTGTGAATGTCTCTTAATTTTATTTACATCCAAGAAAGAAAACTGTAAAGAAAGAAAATGAGGTATGGTTCAAAGACTGTTTCAAAGAAAAGGTCACATATGAGCTGGATCTTAAAGACCAGGAGGAGTTCACAGGGAAACGAACTGGGTTGACATTTCAGGCACAGGAAACTAGCATCTCCCAAAATTACACAGGACCTAAAGTCACAGTGTATTGGAGACTCAACCAACAATTAACAGCAGAAAATAGTTTCCTGGGAAATGTTCCTATAAATACCCTCACATAATGAGCACACCTTGTAGTCATTACGGAGATGCAGTGACACACGGCTGGAGTCAGACCCTCCGGCTCTGGAATATAGACTCCCCTTGCCACCTAAGTGAGACTCAACTTTGTTATGTTTAATTTCTGAGATTCAGTTTTACCTTTAAAATGGATGCAACACCCCCTATCTCATATGACTCCTGTAATTAATGAGATGCTACCTACAAAGTGCCCACCCAACACGGGTGCCCTCTTTCCCCCTTTTCCCTGCAGAGAAATGGGGTCACACTCTTAGCACTGAGACAGGATGCTCTGTGTGGATTATAGAAATAATCTTTTTACCTTAAGGTTTACATATATTATCTTTTAATTTAACTTTATTAGATAATCTAATATATCTATTAGTTAAAATAGAAATAAAAGTAATTCAATTACAGGCCTGCATATAGATTGATAGCAAGTCACATATTGAGAAAAATTCTACTTCAGTTTAAATCAAGAGACACCTGGATATGGTCAAATAATTTCATTGGCAATACAGAGTTGAAAGCTATTACCTAATGGGGCTGCTTGGACCACACACAGTTTCTTGACCTGTTAATCTAAGACAAATTTGAGTGCCAAATCGGGAAGACTGCAAGACTCAAGGGAAGTAGGCAGTAAAATGTGGTGTCACCTTGGTGTCAAGACCCAGCTCAAACTCACCATCTGTAAAGCGACAATTAATTGCACATGGTTCACTGGTGAAGTCTAAATCTGGTCAGTGTATTCCACTGCCTCTGTGAGCATGGAGCTAGACATCAACTGTAAGGCCTTCTGAGAGTTGAACAGAGAGCCCAGCTTGCCAGCAACAAAGTCTTGGGATCAGGCCAGGCATCTGGATCCAGAGGGACACCCATTGTAGCACAACTAAAGGGGCCAACTCAAACAACAGCAAGACTTGCAAGCTGATATTGGGTGTAGCAAGCTGCAGTGAGGCAATCGTAAGCTAGGCAAGCATAACTAATGCATTAAAGGCACCTGAAGCCCTGCTTCTCAAATTGCAGCCAGTTAGTGCTGCTGGGACAGAGCCGCAGCAGAATATGCCAGCTGGATGTGTCCCGATGTAAAGAATGCAGTGTCCCTTGGAGCAGGTCAGGGGGTGTTAAAATGTTAGTGCTAACACTGATAGACTTTGTTGCCAATTACCAACCATCAAGCATTCACTGAACATCTACTCTGTATTTGTGTTGAATTAGGGTCCTGTCAGCAACTACTATATGCCTAGACTAGCCATTCACTGTCACTCAATCAGTTAATAGGATCATATTCAGTAATTGCATGGTGTATTCCAGTCAACAAACATCTTCCAAGTGCCTCCTATCTGTCAGGTATTATGCAAGCTGGAGGGGTATAACCTACCTCGAGGAGTTTAACATCTGGTGAGGAGTCAAAGGAGTGTATTAATATGATACAGGAAAGCTGCTGTCTCATAAAGAGGAGAAATCACTGCCATGGGAAAACTAAAGGAATTAATTTTGACATTTGTGTCTGGGAAGGCTTCGTGAAAAGGCTGGCTTTATACACTAAAACAAAGGACAGGCCAAGGAAGACTTCAGGAAGCTCATGGTAAGGGAATGTGTATCCTGGGTCAGAGAGGAAATGCAGAAGCAATCGAGGCAGAGGAAAGAAAAGTCAGAAAGCAAACAACGTGTTTCTGGAAGGGAAGGCACAGAGGAATGAGAGCATGGAGTAAAGGGAAAGGAGGCAGGAGCAGGCACTGGGAAGCAAAGAGAGAATTTAAGTTGAAGCCCCCTTGGGCTTGATTCTGCAACAATGTCAGCTGAACCATAGGATACTGGGAAGTACAAAAGAACTTGCTCAAAAATACATGCAGATGGACAGCATGTATTTCTGCTTTATGCTGCAGGTTTTTATCTCCAAGGGGGTAGTTATAACCTGAGAGCAGTATCCTTTAAATATTCAAAAAGTGGAAAAACATAGCTGAATTTGGTAGAATCAGAATAGTGTAACATTCAAATTTCCGAGTAAGCATAACAGAATCATGTGGAAAGTGCCAATTAGGAACTTAATTTCCTCCCAAAATGTATTACTTCTTGGAATACCACTCATAGGATTTATATAAAGTTATTAATCATTTTATCTGCAAGGATGAGTTCCATTAGCATCAGACAGAGCCAGGAACCCACACTCAATACATGGCGGCAGCGAACGGCAGGACGGACAGATCAGATCATGGCAGTTCTCTCCTACGTGCTCTTGTTCCAGTTCTGGAAACATTGACCTTAACTTGCAACTTGCTGTTTCAGCATTTCCTGCTGATGCTTTTAACTAAAGTGCACTCCTTCAAACCAGTAATAATGTCTCTGTGATGAATGAGTAAGTCTTAATTTTCATAGGGGACTACAATAATTTTCCCCATTTTCCCAATTACTGATTTTCCTCACAATTTCCTAAGAAATACACTGTCGGGAACCCCTTCCAAGAACTGCAAAGCCTTAAATGAAGAAAAGTCTGAGTTTATCTCATTCGTGGCTCCACCCCTGCACTGAGGACAACATTCCAGTCTCTCGAATACCTGTTGAAAAACTGAGTCAGTGTAATGGAAGACTCAAAAAATGAAATTTATTTATAAAAAATCATGTGTTTATTCTTACATGTTTAAATTACAGTCACCTTCAAAGTACTCTCCATTTGATGCATTACACCCATCGAGACTTTCTTCCACTGCTCAGAACAGTTCTGAATTCATTGATTCTGATGCCATTTAGTGCTTCTGCCATTTTTTGTTTCACCCCTTCCATATCAACTAAAAACGTTTCTCTTTGAGGGATTTTTTCATCCAGGGAAACACAGAACAAAGCTGCTCAGGGGAAGATCCAGCAAACAGGGAGGGTGAGGCACGGAGGTCATGCCTTTTTTGGTCAAAAACTGTCTGACACTCAGTGTGGCATAGGCAGGTGCACTCATAAATCACCCATCATGAAATGAACAAACGTGTTGAGAGCCTTCAAAAAAAATTCACTGAAACTGAATGCAGCCTCTCACAACCACACCATCTGGTACAGTGATACAGATGGGTTCCTGGAACACTCACCTACCAGGGGAAGCCTGTATAACAAGAGGCCCACCCTCCAGAAGATAATAGCAGTTTTGGGGGGGTTCTCCCTCATAAATGAATTTGTTCCTGTCTACTTAAATTAAAAATATTGGGTTGACCAAAAAGTTCATTTGTGTTTTTTTGTAAGGTGGCTCTAGTAATGCTTAGTCGTCTTTAAATTCATTCAAAACAATTTTATTAGATTTTACTGTGACAGCTGTCATATCAGCATGTATTTTTTATTTACTATTTTTGTTTTTTATTTAATTATTGTTCAAGTACAGTGTTCTGTCTTATATTCCCAGCCCTGCCCTCCAGTGCTCCCCACCTCCCTCCCATTTCCACCCCCCACCTTAGTTATTATCCATGTGTCCTTTATACTTATTCATGTGAGTCCCTCCCCTTTTCCCCTATGATTCTCTCCCCTCTCCCCTCTGGACCCTGTCAGCCTGTTCCGTATTTGAGTGTCTTTGGTCATATTTTGCTTGCTTGTTTGTTTTGTTGTTTAGATTCCTATTAAAGGTGAGCTCATATGGTATTTGTCTTTCACTGCCTGGCTTATTTCACTCAGCATAATGCTTTCCCATTCCATCCATGATGTTGCAAAGGGTAGGAGCTCCTTCTTTCTCTCTGCTGCATAGAATTCCACTGTGTAAATGTACCATAGTTTTTTGATCCACTCAGCATGTATTTTTTTAAAAACTTAATCAAAATTGGCGAATTTTTGTGTAGTCATTTTAAAATTGAAGATGGAAGAAAATAAGCGAATTTTTGGCACATTATGTTTATTATTTGAAGAAAGGTAAAAACTCAACTGAAATGCAAAAAAAAAGATTTGTTCAGCATAGGAGAAGGTGCTGTGACTGACTGAATGTGTCAAAAGAGGTTTGTGACATTTTGTGCTGGAGATTGCTGGCTGGAGAATGATGCTCCGAGGTCAGGTAGACCAGGTGAAGGTGACAGTAATCAAATCAAGACATTGAGAACAATCGATGCTGTACCGTGTGGGAGATTAGCCAACGTACTCAACAAATCCAAATCAAAAGTTAGTGGTGGAAATGAAAAATGTATCTTTTATTTTATGGGAAAAACCATACGGACTTTTTGACCAACCCCATCATTTTTTCCTCCGCTGGGATCCTTGTTTTATTACAACACACTGCCAGGTCTTCTCTGTACTTACGTGCACATGCTTTGGCTTTCCTATGAGACTGCGAACAAATCCTGCATAGGGATCTTGCTATCCAGCCACACATCCCCTTGGCACCCAGCAGAGTGCCTGCACTAAGTAAGTACTCATTAACTATTTCTTGATTACATAATAAAGCAAAGCCTTAATCATATCAACATGTTTAAATATAATAATCCCAACATGTTTAAATTAAACCTCTCCCCCCGCTAAATTTAAATCTTCAGTCCTTCCTGAGATAAAGTACAGTTCCACTTTTGTTTTTGTTTAACGAAGTAGAGATATCTCCTACTAACCCCCTCTCCCACCCACTATGTTCTCTTTTTCTTTTTAATATAATTTATCACTGTGTCTTTTCTAAAGCACATCTCTTTTTTCTAGTCTTCTGCCCTTCTCCTTAGAAACCTGAACTAATATCTATAAGCAAATAACAGTCTCTTGATTTTACTTCCTCGTATAGATTGTTATGTAGGTCAAATTTCTTCACCTCCTTTTTACACCTCCTTTCTCTCCTTGTGAATGCAAATAGTTTTTCTAACACTCTCCCCTAAATAAGTGTCCAACCCTTAGACTCTTTAGCTCTTATAATTGTGTTACCATGGGTTCTTTTTTTCAATTAGTACAAAAGCTTGTTGAAACCCTTTCTTAAAGGTCATTTTGCTAGGAGGATTTTCCTTTTTTATTTAGAATTCAACCTAACTTCATCAGCCCATGATCACACTGTCAGAGGTTATCCACACTTTATGTTCTCCTAGTCCACACGCTGAGAATTAGGACTGTGATTGTCATACGCATTTGCTCTTTCCTGCAAAAAGTTCCCCAAGATGTTGTAAGCACAGATTTTCAACTTAAAAAATTATTTGTCAGAAATGTAGTATTGTCACTCCGGCCAGGTGGCTTAGCTGGTTGGAGCATCATCCCATACACCAAAAGACTGCGGGTTCAATCCCCAGTCAGAGCACAACCTACCCTGGGTAGGTAGGTTGTGTGTTCAATCCCCAGTGGGGGCACTTACAGGAGGCAACTGATAGATGTTTCTCTCTCACATATCTCTCTATCTCTCTCTCTCTCTCTCTGTAAAAATCAATAACATATCCTCGGGTGAGAATTTCAAAAAATGTAATATTGTCTATCATTTAGAAATTGCCTTGGACCAGCATCATATACAGGGTGAAGCAAAACTAGGTTTACAGTTGTTAAATATGTGAAACATGGGGTTTGTATTATTTCCTGTATAAACAACTGTAAGCCTACTTTTTCCTCACTCTGTATTCTACATGGCTAGGTAGTAGCCCTTGATTAGTATTTCTCTCACATCGCAGCAGAAAAGAATATCAAAAAGTTATGTTACCTCTCTCATCTTTAAAAATCCATATCAAAAATTTTCAGCAGCCCTGGCTGGTGTAGCTCAATGGATTGAGCGTGGGCCTGCAAACCAAAGCATAGCGGTTCGATTCCCAGTCAGGGCACATGTCTTGGTTGCAGGCCAGTTCCCAGCAGGGGACACAGGGAAGGCAACCATACATTGATATTTCTCTCCCTCTCTCCTTCCCTTCCCCTCTAAAGATAAATAAATAAAATCTTAAAAAAATGTTTTCAGCATAATTTTAGATTATGCATAATTTTAGACTAGAAAGAATATAATTTCCTATGCAATGTAAATATTGACATTTTAAAATAAGGCTATAATGCTACTGTTTTAAATGTACCAAAAGGAATCTGAAATATACCGCAGCATGTTAAAATCCATCATTTTTCATTTAAACAACATCAACAAGCTCTTCTTTAAGTGGTGGGCATTTATACTTTCCCTGAACTCACAGTTCCATTTTATTTCCCCCTGAGCATTTTTTAAAATTATTATACAGTTATGCTTAAAAATACATGTATTTTATCATCTCTCCCTGTGATAAAATACAGATAAAATTAAATGTTTTATAAAATTTTTGTGATAAGTTCCTGTATTATTCTTAATTTTGTATTATTTTTCTAGTTAGTATGAATATGAAATTGTTTAGTACATTATAAATAAATTATAAAAATGATATATAATTATCAAATATAAAGGACAGATCTCTAAGTAACAGACACAGCAGCCTTCTCTTCAATAAATTCAGTGTTCTATGGCTGAATACCACCTTTCACTAGACTAGGAAAGCATACAGCATCAGTTCAATTCCTAGCTTTCATCTTTTTGGACGGTTTGCAGAAACGGGAATAGAACTAGCCATGTTATCACAGCAATATAATTCTCTGAACACCGAAGTTATCCACAAAACCACAGTGACCTGTCCTCTCACATCCTGTTTAATGATTTACCAGCCAATGACAACTCCATCAGGTCTTCCTTAATTCGGCCGGAAGCAAGGAATTTAAGCATGCCCATCACTGTAGGTTCCTGTCATTAGTCACTCACTCTCACCATTTCTCAGAAGTACGGCAAAAGGCTTGGCCGAGACTTTCCAAAGGACTATTACTTATGTCTCATAGTCTTCTACTCGGGCACCTTGTTCAGTCTAAGATATCCAGAAAAGGCTGGAAAAATTACCTTTAATAATGTAATATTTTAATAAAGTGACTTTTTTCTTAATTACCCTAAATAAATTTTTGTCAAACCTTGGGCTTATAAATTTAGAATTTTGTTTGTGGAAAAAGTCCATCTTGCAGCCTAAAACCAGTCTTCATGAACAAACCAACAGCCAAATCAAACTTCCTGTGTCCATTCAAATGAACATATTATTATGCATCCCCATGACAGCCATCTCACTTCTGAATACAGAACTTCAACACAAGCCCTGGCTGGTGTAGCTCAGTGGATTGAGCTCGGGCCTGCGAACCACACGATCGCGGTTCGATTCCCAGTCAGGGTACATGCCTGGGTTGCGGGCCAGTTCCCAGCAGGGGACTCACGAGACGCAACCATACATTGATATTTCTCTCCTTCTCTTCCCCTTTAAAGATAAATAAATAAAATTTAAAAAGATAAATAAATAATAAAAATATTTTTAAAAAAATAAAAAATAAATAAATAAATAAATAAAATAAAAAAGAACTTCAACACAGGACACTGTGCCCTACTCCCAGTAATATGCTATAATCTTCATAGGATCAGTATTGTGTAAGACAGAAAGATAGGAAGCCCGGCTTGGGGTTTAATGATGCCTCAACTGAAGGAGACATTGCTGACAACAATATACCAAAGTATTGGTTGCTTTGAGAGAAAAAGAGAAATATCAGTGTGTTGTTTCAATTATTTATACATTCATTGGTTAACTCTTGTATGTGCCCTAAGCAGGAACCAAGCCCAAAACCTTGGTGTATCAGGAGGAGCTTTTCTAACCAACTGAGCTACCTGGCCAAGGTTCAAACTGTTCCTTTGTAAGTGCCTTCAAAGTCTGGGCACCTGATGCATAGTACATTTCTGATGTATGGAAGACATTTCTTTTTCTTCTCCTTTCTTCTCCTTTCCTCTCCTTCCCTCTCCTTCCCTCTCCCTTTCCTTTTCTCTTTCTCCTTCAAATTACAGAANTTCTCTCCTTCTCTTCCCCTCTAAAGATAAATAAATAAAATTAAAAAAGAACTTCAACACAGGACACTGTGCCCTACTCCCAGTAATATGCTGTAATCTTCATAGCATCAGTATTGTGTAAGACAGAAAGATAGGAAGCCCGACTTGGGGTTTAATGATGCCTCAACTGAAGGAGACATTGCTGACAACAATATACCAAAGTATTGGTTGCTTTGAGAGAAAAAGAGAAATATCAGTGTGTTGTTTCAATTATTTATACATTCATTGGTTAACTCTTGTATGTGCCCTAAGCAGGAACCAAGCCCAAAACCTTGGTGTATCAGGAGGAGCTTTTCTAACCAACTGAGCTACCTGGCCAAGGTTCAAACTGTTCCTTTGTAAGTGCCTTCAAAGTCTGGGCACCTGATGCATAGTACATTTCTGATGTATGGAAGACATTTCTTTTTCTTCTCCTTTCTTCTCCTTTCCTCTCCTTCCCTCTCCTTCCCTCTCCCTTTCCTTTTCTCTTTCTCCTTCAAATTACAGAACAATTGAAAGGGGAAGAGGGAGAGGAGAACCAACGCAACACCTTTACCCCAGGTGTGTTCTCAGGCAGATCAGCTTTAGGAAAAGTGTCCACATGCAAGTTGAGGCTCTAGAAACAATTGTTTTAAAACTGTGGTGTCCATGTCTTCCTTGGAAAGTCTTTGTCTACCCCTGGCAATAAACATTAAATAAATCAAGTCTAGTTCCTGAGATGTGAAACAAGGTAACTTTGATAATGCCAGGTTGGGGCAAGATTAAATCAGTATTTTAAAGAGGACCAGAGATCTGTAAACTATTTAACTTTATAAATACATTTCCCATCTTCAACAAAATAACTACACTTCATATTAGATAACTTGAAAAACTATGTGTTAGTCTCCTACTAACTTGAATATCAGTATAACTTTTTTTATAACGCTCCTCCCAGCACTTACAATTATGCATCGTAAATAATATCAGAGTACAAAGCAAAGTGAGAAAAAGCAGAGCAGGAACAATGACCCGGCATAGGTATCTCAAAATTCTCCTTGTTGTTTAAAATGCATTAGGGCTTAAATTTCCTGCAAATGAAGAACGGTAGTCACACATTACTACCTATAGTAATAACAGTGGTTATTTTGAAAAGTAATTAAATCCTGGAGATACAATAAAGACCATTTGAACACTCAAAATGAAAAGTTGTCAAGCAGAATGATACACACACACACACACACACACACACAAACATTTTAGTAGAGCTTTAAATTAACATGGTTTTGAAAGGAAAAAAGTGATCAGTTTAGCTTTTGGCTGGGGGGGGGGAGGTTCATCCAGTTCCAGTGACACTCACCGCTTCAGTATGAATCGGATGCACAGCAAAAAGCAGCGCTGTAACAAAAGCGAGCCCACGGTTCTTGAAGACAGTTTTGTCACATGTGTACATCAGCACAAGAGTCACCAGGCAGTGCAAAATTACATTTACTGCATGAAAGTAAAATGGGTCCATGCCAGTCAAAAATATGTTTAGCCTGTAACAAAAAGACGAAAACAAAAACAATTAGCTACAAAAAAGAAAGCACATAAGCACAAGGAAATCTATCATTTTAAAAAGTAAGCTATTCAAATAATGATTTTTAAATGACTCCCAACCTCAGGCTACTCTATATACTTGAGTATCACTTTTTTCCTGTCTCGGAATTTTCCTGCCCACAGCAATCATTGCAAACACAACGCAGGTTATTTCAGAAGACTTTGTGGTCTCACAAGAAGGCAGGCAGATTCGTGCTGACCCTATTTTCCTCTCTCCGTGGCCGATGCAAGCATCTGGACAACACTCTAGCTTCCCTGCTAGTTCTTCTAAGTAGCTAAGAGTTCAAAGGCAAGTCCACAGGGCCATGAGTCAGAGCCACAGCCAGTGGAGATGAGAAAGAAACCACAGGACCTATGACTGTGGTCACAGGTGGGACAACCCAGGCATAAAGGTGTTCCCTTACCCATGGCGCCACAGGAACCAAATTCCCAGATTACGCATCAGAAATCATCATTAATTCTCACCCCACAAGCAAGCATCCCATTACCAGTCACACCTGAATGTACAAGGATGAGCAAGAGCATAGCATTTCATGCTGCTGCAAAGGGTAAAATTTTCTTCTTTTTTTACAGTCAAGTAGAATTATACTGTGTACATGTGCTATAGTTATTTTATCCACTCATCTACTGGTGGACATTTGGGGTGCTTCCATATCTTGGCAGTTGTAAATAATGCTGCAATGAACGTAGGGATGCTTATGGTCTTTCAAATTAGTTTCTGGGGGGGGGGTGGTTTCTTCAAATATATTCTCAGTAGTGGGATTATATTGAGGTATATAATCAATAAAAGAGGCAGATCCACTTTTAATTTTTTGATGTATCTCCATACTGCCTTCCACAGTAGCTGTACCAACCTGCACTTCCACTACCAGTGCAGAAGGATCCCCTTTCTCCACATCCTCGCCAGCACTTGTTGTTTGTTGACTTATTGATGATATAGCCATTCTGACAGGTGTAAGGTGTGACATCTCACTATGGTTTTAATTTGCACAATTGGAGAACATTATGTGAAGTGAAATAAGCCAGTCGGAGAAAGAGAAGCAGCATATGATTTCACTCACATGTGGAATCTAATGAACAAACTGAACTAACAAGGAAAATGGGGACAGACTCACAGATGGGGAGCAGGCTGACAGCTCTGGGGGTGGGTTGGGGGTGGAGGGATCGAGCACAAAGGAAAAAGGACTCACGGGCATGGACCACAGTGTGAGGATTGTGGGGTGGGGGCATCCAAGGAGGATAAATGGTAATGGAAAAAAAACACATTAAAAATAAAATGAGAAAATAAATAAAAATAAAATAAAGGGGGGAAGCACAGCATTTCAGAATTTCTATTAAATATTTCCCAATATAAATTCCCACAGATCTCAGAATCTGAATTCCAAGATTATGACAAAAAAAAGAGAACCACAAAGAGAAGGGAAATTTATTGTCCAACATCTTAAAAAATCCTTTCCTGAGATAGCAGTGCGGAACAGAGAGACTTTGAAAGGTTGCCTTAAATTTAATAACAGGGCACAGTGTCCCCAGCTGAGTCTCTGGGTTAGAGAAACAGTGCAGTCACACAGGGCACGATTCCTTTGCATGGGGGCATGGCTGGGGGGGGCGGGGGCAGGCACACCCTAAGTGGGACTGCCCATAGTTGTCTGCACCCAGCCAATCTCTCCAGAACAGCAACTCCAATCTTTACTTTCCTGTCCTTGATCCGCTTCTTATAGAAATACTTCCTCTTTGCCGAAACAAGAATGTAAAAGTCAATGTTAGCAATGACATAGGCATGTTCTAAATATTAAACTTGATTCATGTGCAGCTTTAACCTACAGAATTTTAAACAACTCAAGCTTTATTTGGACACATGAATCTAAATGTCATAGTTACTAATCAACTCCATTTTCATTCCCACTGAACTAAGCTTAGAAAAATGAATTGTCCTGTGGAGTCGAACTACGGGGCTCGGACGCCAGCTGTGTAGGCAGGCCCGGGAGTCTGCCCACAATTCAGAATCCTTAAGACAGGAAGAAGACTGGTGTGAAATAACTCACCCAAAGGGAAAGAGGAGCCAGCAGCGAACTAGGGGACTGGCAGGTGCAACTAACAACGGGACAGCAGTGTCCTGTGACAGTATAAGAGAACCCACACAGAGTGAGAGAGCCCCTGGCAACCAGAAAGCCAGGGATGGAGGAGCTGTGAGGAGGGTGAAACCAAGTCCCCACCCTCAGACAACTTGGGTGCATTTCCCTAAGAGCCCATGTCCCCGAGGTTGATTATACACCGTTTTCCACGTCATCAGGCTGAGAGTTCCAGGCCACCTAAGCCATTAATTTAACACTATGACCTTTGACTTAGAGAGGAATAAGACAATCTCGCAACGGGTTAGTGGACGTCTCTGAGCCACACCTGGGGCCACACATTAAGCACACAAACATTAATGAAAACTGATGAGCACAAAAAAAAATGGTCTTAAATAAATTTATGGTTTTGTGTTGGGCTGCATTCATAGCCATCCTGGGCCACATGTGGCCCACAGGCCACAGGTTGGACACCCCTGGTTGTCACTATGTACCAAAGGATTTAAAAAATACATACCCTTTGACCAAAAGTCCACTTCTACAAATTCTCCTTAAGGAACCAGAAAAGTATTTTTTCCTTTAACCAAAAGGACACTTCTAGAAATTTTCCATAAGGAACCAGAAAAGTATTTTTTCAGTATCTATCTCTTTTTTTAATAAGTAGGTTTTCTTTTTTTGTATTTCAATAAATATATACATACATACATACATGTAATATTGTGACATAGTAAGAAATGCATACTTTGTTCTTCATTCTGACTCCTGGTCAGAGATATGGAAACGTCTATAATTTCCTAAGCAACGAAGGAGCTAGGAGCATCTTTCGCTCTAACATTTGGTCTCTGTCCCCGGGTCCTGACATAGAGCTCCTAAATCACTTGAAATGCCCCTGGTGATAGACATGTCTTTTATTCTAATAAGGTGACTCTTGGTGGACTCCTGGATAGTTTCAAGACGGGGGCTGGCCACCAGAAGAAAGACCAAGCCACGATTATAAGATTGGAAATTTCAGCCCCACCCCACAACCTATAGAATAGGAAGAGGGGTTGAAGATTAAGCATAATAATTGATTATGTTTACATGATGAAGCTTCCATAAAAACCCCTGCCCCAGGGTGCAGAGAGCTCCCAGGCTGGTGAAGACGGGCCAGCACCCCATCCTGCAGGAGACAGAAGCTCTTGTGCCTCAGACCCCCCGACCTTGCCCAACATATCCCTTCATCTGGCTGTTCACCTTCAACCTCACCCCTTATTATACAATGAACAGTGCACGTAAGTGTCTCCCTGAGTTCTGGGAGCCAGTATAGTGAATTATTTATCGAACCTGAGGAGCAGTCATGGGAATTTCCGATTTGTAGTCAAGCTGGACAAAACGTAGGCAACCTAAGGACCCACTACCTACGATTGACATTTGATGCGGAGGCAGTCTTGTGGAACTGAGCCATTAACCTGGGGGGTCTGATGCTAATTCCAGGTTGACAGTGTCAGAATTAAATTGAAATGTCATATGCCCAGCTGGTGTCGGAGAATTGGTTGGTTTATCAGTAAAGCCACACACCTGGTGTCAGGAGTATTGCGAGTGTGAGTAGAAGAAGAAACAGGAGTCTTCTTTTCATTGTACAAGGATGCATCTCACTCTGTTAGTTATGAAAATGAAAAAGCAAGACATCTAATAAGCCAAAGCCCTGGCGTATTTGGCTATTCCCTCAGTATGATACTGTAAATAACTTGGGATTACAAATAACTGTGCTGGTTTTAAAAAGGGGACAAATGACCTGTTATTTTTCAAAAGTATTCATTTTTCAGCCATTTGAAAAGTAAAAAAAGCATCATTAAGGATAGTGTTATTATTACTATATCACCACACTTTTATGAGGCACTTAAAGCAATTCCTTTCCCCTTCTAAAAATGACATAAATTGGTAGGCATGAGTTGCCCCGGGGTCCATGTGCACCACATCCGAAATGCACAGGTGTCATCCATATGGGTTATTATTTCTGGAAATGGGTTAGGACAGAGTGCCTCGTATTTTTAGTGGATTCAATTAGATTCCAGAAGAAGAAAACGAACCTGCTGAAGGGGGCACCGCTGGGGTAAGAAGGCAACGGTACACAAGTGCCTCACCTGGAGCCTAACCCTGACCAACTAAGCTCTGGGAAATCACCTGGAACCTAGAGTTTGGAGAGTCCTCCACAAGAAAGAGAGTAACCTCTCCAAACTACAGATGAGCTCGAAACAAAATGGTAACAAAATGTCAGAACTGACCCTTTTTGCGAGCACTGGAAAAAATATCTCTGACTTTGGGAGCCAATAGGAGTTCACAAAAAGGAGGTTTAACTGATCAACCTCGTATGTGAATAGGACAGAGGATGAGAGAGACCCAGCGCATCTTACACAGGCATTTACCAAATCTCTCAGACTCTCCTCGCATACAAGATGGAATGAGACAGATTTGCAGCTAACACAAAGAGAGGTGAATAATAAATCAATGTCTCTTTGGATGGAGGCCTCCAGTGCACGTCACAGGATTCTCATACTATCTCTGGTCTGCCCAATACTCTCCTCAAAGATTAAATGAGTCTGCGGTGCATGCCAACCAAGCTTGCAGGAGGGCTGGGACTGGGAAGGAGAATTACTGCACTGGCAGGCTGACGGATGGACATTCACAAGGGTTTAAATGCCTGAAATGGTTAATTGATTCTAACACAGAATATGGGTAACAGTAAAGACCCTCACTTAGACATAAAAAAGAACAAAACATTTGCAATTTGATTAAAACTCTACACAGAGTATTGTTCAAGGGCTATTGGTTTGCCCTGAATGCACAGGGTTGTTGTGTCTTGGATATTGAAAGAGACCAAACCACCACCAGTGGGGCAGGGAAGTGGGTAAGTCAAACTATTCTTCACTTCAATTCACTCCAACAGATATTTATTAAGTGCCCACTACATGTCAGGTATGACGACGTACGGCCCAGAGATACGAAGAGGAGACATGGCACCTGTTACCAAAGCCTTAACAGCACAGTGAAAGAAAGAATGGCACTTGAACACATAATGACTGGTTACTTTAAAAATTCTGGCAAGAGGAAAACCTACCAGGTGCAGAGACAGGTAGAGGTATTCTACCTGCAGGCAGGAGTGGGAAGGTGGGTGGTATCCCTTGGGAGACAGCATCCCCTTCCAGTGCTATTTAAATGCAGAAGCACCTTTACAGGTGAGCTCCAGGGTGCTAGAGGGACGGGAGGCTCTCACAGGAAGGTAAACTTGAGGAAATCGAGGGTGCTCAGCTAGAGAAAGATGACAGAAATGACACCAAGTTCTCCAGGGGAAAGGATCTTTGCCATATTTAAGGTTATATCCCCAGTGACTAGCACAATGCATGGTTTGTGGTTGTCACACAAGAAGTATTAGAAATGAATGGATGGAAGTAGGAATGAATGAATGAATGAAATACTGAAGTAATATACTTATTCTAAGTAGCTCCCAGAAGGGAATCTATGATCCAATAACAATGTTGCAAACACTCTGTCCAAGAGCTTAGCTGGCAAATTGTTTTGTTTCACCTGCATACATTTTCTTTTTTTTTTAATATCAACATTTTTAAACAGGTGGTTTCATACAAAAAAATTCCAGCTTCTTTTCAAATATTAGACCTGGCCAACTCTGGGCTTACATAGCTGCACTCCTAAATGGGAAATATCTGCGTTCCCATTTAGATGGAACAAGAAGCCACAATTTGCCACAGTGCCTGCCGGCTACTAAGAGGCAGACTTCAGCTCAGAGAAAGACTATTCGAGACTAGAATATCTGGATACTATGGTCCTGGATAGCCATAAACGTCCATGCAGATGCATGATAACACCCTACCTTAAACACCATCGATAAAGAACAGCCTCTCAAGGTCCACATCACCCTGAATGTACCGCCATTACAGCATTTACTCAATTTCCTTAAACTCTTTTACCACATTCTTCAAATATTGTAAGCATTTTTCATGCATTGTGAGACACTAATTACTTTTCATCACTGTATCCATCGCACTTAGCACATAGCAGATTCTAAATGAAAGTTTACCGAGTGAACAAATACAACTTACAGTAACTTGGAAGCTGGAACAGACTGCCTTTCCCTTCCAATGCTGCAACCTCTTTTTTATTTGATTAAGCCTTCATCCTCCTTTAAAGCTAGGCCAATCAACAGGAAACAAAACATTTTTTCTGAAATAATCGTAGTAATTACATTTGGCTGGTTGAAAGCCTTCCAGATTTTGACAACTATGAACACAGAAAGCCCCTCCGACCTCCGACCTCTTCTGCCTCCTCGTAAAACGTCCTAGAAAGGTGGGTCCACACTGAGCCCACAGAAATCAGAAGGTGCCAGTCCCCAGGAAAGGCCACAGAGTCACACACTTTGGCACCAAGAAGTCTCAGGAGGAGGGATGGGCAGGGGAGAAGAGCGAGCCTCTGGCTGCCCTGCTGTCTCCTCACACTCTCATTGCCCAGAGCTCTAGAAAATGCCCATTCCTCTCATCTACATGTCTTCTCTGAAAAATAGCTCTGGTTCAGAAAAACAAAACCAAGCTGTATCTCGGAGAGTTCTCATAGGGACACCCCCACTCCACCTCAGTCAGACAGCCCTGCCTTCAAGAAACTGTCAGAGGTCTGGAAGAGGCGCACAAGGTCTTGACTCTCTATTGTGGTGGGGTTTTTTGTGGGGAGGGTCCCTAAACCTGAAGTTTTTCTGGTATACACATCAAGCAACATTTAAGAGGGCTGACCATTTACTTCATCTCCCAGGCAACACGAGTAATAAGCCACTACCAATGATCTCTGTGGGTCAAAACACTCTGATTACCACCGCATCCCTGGGGCCTTCGTGGCGGTGCTCTCCACCTCGTCTCTGGCACAGAGCTCTCTGCAGGTTGGCCTCTGGCACTCCAGGACCCCAGCCCCCCCAAGCTCACCTCACTGGCAGCATCTCCCACATCACATTTTGCCTTCAGAAAAGAGCTAACACAGAGCTTCTCAAAGTTGCAGGCGCTCCCTCACCAATGCATTTCTCAATGAAGGGAAATCACCTGGCCCTCTCAGGGCATAAAGGAGAGAGATGGGTGGCCGGTGTGTGCAGGCAGCAGGTGATAAGTGACGCATCCTAAGATTACTCTCTCAGTGAGCTTTGGGATTCCTTTCTCTCCGTTACAGCACCTCAACTCCAATAAATACAGGTTTCCACTGAGCCCCAGTGGTTCCCAGGATTCTGAATCTCCTGGTATGGAAGCTACAGTTGCTGATCCCCTGATCCCATCTCGAGATATTCTGAGTCAGTAGATCTAAAATGGGGCCCAGAGATCTGCAAGCGAGCCAGTGACTCAAGACAGGTGATGCTCATCCCAGACAGTCTCAAAGCTTACAGGAAGGTTACGCATGGTTGCCATGCTTACCAGAAAAACCGAGTTTTCTCAGTAATAACACATTACAAACCAGGGAAGAGAAAAATTAAATGTGCCTCTTATCATCTGTCTCCATCGTCTCAAATGATGGGTCTCCAACACTTCCCTGGTGAGTTTCCACAGCTCAATGCCAAGCACACGGTAATTGTCCTGTCTTTTTCCATCACCATTCATTTCTCTTCTTCGCATCTCTTGCTCTCATCACTCTCTCAGATGCTTGCAAGTGGTTTCCATAGTGCTCTTACATCGTTTAACCAATAAATAACAACATCTGGTTCATCTCATTTTTCCTCTAAGACAATCTCTTTGGCCCTTAATCACTCTGGTTGCTTTTCTTCTGCATTCCCTTCAGTACCAGGAACAAATCAGCGAATCATCATCACTTAATGTATCTCCATAACCAAAGGATGTGACTTGCAGGAGCCATCACATACAACAGAGTGGAGGAAAGCTGGTATTCTGAGGCAGAAGCAAAATTCATAGATTTTGTTTGAGCTCAAGACATCATATTTCCACCTGGCTATGGGGAAAGTATGGGAAGGAAAGAAAGGAAGGGAAGCTGGTCAGGAGGAGACCATGCCCCGTGCAATGGGCAGTTATGGTCACTGTTATCACGTAAGTACTTGGACTAACAACTATATCAAAGAGACAGTGAGAAAACTGAGGACAGGAAGATCAGTAACCGCATCTAGAAGACAGCAAGTCCCAGAAGAAAATCTTCAAAAAGAGAGGCAGCAAATAATGAAAATTAACAGATCAACACTGAGTTATAACTGGTTAGTTATAAATCTAAGTTGTCAATTTTTAACAATTTTTCCCTTAAAAGGTACATGTTTGGTGGAGTTCTTGAATGCAATGCAGTTTTGACATTGACTGCCAAGAGTTTGTGCTGATTTCACAACTGAGAACAAGTCCTGTACAAGACTCCCCTCACTTCAGACACCAGCAGCGACTTAAATGGCCCAAAGCCACCTACCTGCATGTCTGACAAACTGGCCACAATTTCAGGGGTTCCTACAGCTCTCTCAGATTCAATAATTTGCAAGAACACCTTAGAGAATTAAGGAAAACACTATACTTATGATTATAGTTTTATTATTAAAAACACAAATCAAAACCAGTCTAAAGAAAAGACTCAGGAAGTGAGGTCTGGGAGAGTCCTAAAAAGAAACTATCTGTGTCTTCAAAAATATCACCCCTTCTGAATGCTAATGTAAGATTACCAACCAGGGAAGCTCGGCAAAGCTTCAGGGCTGAGTTTTCCATTGAGGCACATTACGTAGGCTGACTGACCCAATCACTGACCACGTGAGTGGACTCAGCCTCCAGCATCCCTTTCCCTTCCAGGAGGCTAGAAGGTTGGGATGATGTGTAACTGTCAGTCTCAGCTCTCTAATCATATGATTGGTCTTTCAAGCACGGCCAGCCCCCATTCGGAAACTATCTGAAGGCCTACCATGAGTTTGCTCCTCTTTAGGATGAATTGGGGTGCGGCCCCTGGGGCCCACATGAACCACAGAGGCACTCCTATCACCTCGGAAATTCCAAGGTCTAGGATCTCCCTCAGAGGAACCTGGGACAAAGACCAGGACAAAGACAAACTCTGTATTGACTGTGAAGTCACAGTCATCACAGTTCCCTTGAGTAAGTATTGTTGGGTCCTTAGACTCCATTTGATACAACCGGAAATGGTAATTCACATCTACTTCATTGACTTGAAAAAATGACTACTCTTTACAGACAAAAGGACAATGTCATGGATCTTTCGTCCCCTGAGAGCGGGGTGTGGAAAGAACCTCATGTACTTCTGGCGTTTGCCTCAGAAGGTACAGCTGCTGTGTCTAGCCTTAGACTTGAGAGCAAGCACCCAACAACCATCACACTTCAGAAGGCCAAGCAAGAGGAGTTTGATCCAAAAGTGCTCAAGGTCATCATTCTCCGCAGTCCCAGCCCCAGCAGGTTACAGTCGAGGACCACCCTGCCCCTTCCAGAATCAAAGCCGCCTCTTCACCGCCCGGGAACCAAAACCCACTGGAACCATCTGTGTGTGTCCTGGAAATCCCTTGCCTGCCTCCACTTTTCTCTTTGACAGAGGACGATAAATAAAGTACATAAGCCAAGAAATAAGTCAAGCAGACTTTTTTCTCTACACTATAAAGGTGTAACCCTATCTAAATAGTTACTTGAAGAAGTCAAGCAGTCACCAAAATGATGAATTCATTTTGGTAACAGGACTTTACTGAGCCCCTACTTTGCCAGAAACTGTTCGAGGTGTTAACGATGCACCTCGTGCTCCCAGGGTGGTGAGAGGAGACAAAATCCAACAACAAACGTATGATGCCAGGGAGCAGTGAGGGCTATTAAGGCAAAGGTGGTAAGAAAGTAAGGATGGAACCTGGAGGAATGTCTGCTATTTTAGGTCAGCTAGCCAGGGAAGGGCTCTATGATGAAGTGACCTTTGAGTAGACACGGAAGGTGGCAAGAGGGAAGAATGCACGGATCCGGGGGAGAGCATTCCAGGAAGAAGAAACAAGCGCAAAGGCCTGGTAGCAGCATGTCTGGCCCGTGTAAAGGACAGGAATGCTGACGTAGATAGAATGCTGTTGATAAAACAGAGCTCAGCGAGGCAGCCAGGGGTCAGATCAGACAGGGCCTTGTAGAAGAGAAACCATTCCTCATCACTTGGAAAAGGAACACGGCCACCACTTTGGCATGACCAGGTGTTCCTCCCCTCCCTCTTTATGTAACATGACTACACGTTCAAAGTTAGAAAAAATGCGAATATAGCTCCAAAGGAAGATAGAAAAAGACATTTGTTGATTGGAAAAAGGAAAAAAAAAAGACTGCTTCAAAAGATGTTCTCCAAGCCTTCATTCAGAAACTCACCTACAAAAACCCTCACGCATCAAAAATACATTCCTCTCCCTTTCCATCCCTCCCACACCACCAGGCTGCAGTCTACAGCTCATCGTGCATCTAAAGCACAGGCAGCAACCAACCTGCTCCTCCCATAGAAACAGTAACCTTAGTTCAGCACGAAGTTTTCAGGAGCCATCTACTAAGTTTTTCTCTAGAAAATCTTTTTTTGCCTCCCATCATACTTTTCCTTGGCTTTATCCACCACTGAACATCCTAGACAGCCTAGTCAAACATCCTGAACAATCTTACCTCGTCTCCTATCACAGACTTAGAAAACAAACTTATCAGTCTTGGAGCACGAACCCCTCTTAAAAAATAAATTCCCATGCCGGTCACGTCAACAGGAGCAGAGCCAAAGGGAACGTGCCACCGTTTCTTTTAGGCTTTGAGCACAGAGGCTAAAGAGGATTTTCCTGGTTGGCCTATCACATGTGACTAAAAGGTGCAAACTGCTGTAAAAAACCACCCCCCAAAACTCTGAAGATCCGAACATTAAAATACTGCAAATTTTTACAGCTACACACATTAAGATATTCTGTTATTTTTAACTCTGACATTTTAAACTACCCACTTCCCCTCTTAGGGTTTATATTCCCATCAGAAGCATTCAATAAAATAAAAATTGATAGCAAACTAGTAGAATATTATGATCAAATAGCTTAAACACAGAGAGAAAGACTGTAAGCTCCTTTAATTTGCCTTAATTTCCTCATCTTGAAAATGGAAAACCCACTGGTTCTCTCTTGTTAAAGGAAGTTTTGATTGCTTCCTAGTATGTAATGCCACTGCTAAGGGTCCAGAAGGAACTTCTTCTCAAAAGGAAGGGGCGAGGGAGGAAATGAAATAAACGCTGAGCACCCCGCAAATGAAAGTTGAGGCCTTTTTTATGAAGGTGGGGTGCTGTGGGCATCATGGGTCTGGTTTTGTGTCAATCCAGTGTCTAGAGTGTGTTTCTCCTGATCCCAGAGTTAAAAACAGGTCATGGCCAGTGCAGGATAAAGAAGCAAAACAAAAAAGGTTACTGCTGCAGATTAACTTTCCACAGATGTTTTGATTTTGCTCTACAGTGGTCCAAAAATATTCCTGTGAGCTCTTGGAAACGATCTTATGAAAAGGCTGAATAAAAATTAGACCAAAACCAGAAATTCATTAGAATTTTGAATTCACTTCAAGGAGCACAGAAAGATGACCATTTGTGTCAGTTAAGGTTTGACCACAGAAGTGGAACCATTGGGAACGATACAACAGAAGGGACTTAGTCTAGAGATTTGACCTTTCATAATTGTGAGAGCCGGTTAATAGGCTCTGGAAGACAGCTGCTTCTGTGTCCCTAATAGAAGTGGGAAGTCAGCAGGCACTGGGGAAGGGATGGTGGATGCACTTGAAGGAAAGGAAAGGCAGATGACCTGGAACCCATGAAGATGAACTAGAATATAGCTCTACTTCTTAAAACCTCTAAGGCTCCAACTGTAATAATGCAAATGGCTTGCAAACAGGCTGGCACCCTTCCCCAGAGAGCTGCACACTCACCTGCACCGTGATTCCAAGTAGCTAATGGTGATCTGGGGAGCCCTGGAGGAGCTGTGGGCCTGGCTTTAACTGCACACCACCGGGCAGGTTAGCCATAGTGCCTAAAGGCTGCAACAGTACCGAAACCTACCCCAGCCTTCTGAGTGGGAGCATGGTCACTTCACTTTCACTTTCTAAATCTCTAAGAAATTTCTTCTGTGTCTAACTCCAACTCAATACAACACAGGAAAGGAATTTCCAGGAAACACTGTTCCGGTTTAGTTAAAACAAAGCCACCACATCTTGATAAGCTGCCGTCATTTTCCATTGTGCGCTGCCCCACAAACTGGTAAAAGAAGACACCCTGATAAGCCATTTCCTCATTTCGAATTCAGCCAATTTCTTATTTGAGAAAAATTGTGAATAGTATCTTTCTATGCAAGCAAGCATCTTTACATACTATAACAAGCATTATGCATCTTTACTCATTTATTCATTGTTTATTTTTTTAAAAAATATTTTATTAATTCATTTCTAGAGAGAGGGGAAGGGAGGGAGAAGAAGAAGGAGAGAAGCATCAACAGGTGGTTGCCTTTCACGTGCCCCCTACTGGGGACCCGGCCTGCCACCCAGGCATGTGCCCTGACTGGGAACTGAACTGGCGATCCTTTGGTTTGCAGGGTGGCTCTCAATCCACTGAGCCACACCACCCAGGGACATTAATGGTTTATTCTTAAGGGAATGTCTAGCTCTCTAAATGTATAATATTCATTCACTGAATCAAAGATAATGTGATACTTTTAATAAAACAATAGGTTTGAGTTTTGCACTGGGAAACATCCTGTGAAGAGGATGAAAAGACAAGCTATAGAGTGGGAGAAAATATCTGCCAAGCACGTATCTGCCAAAGAACATGTAGCTACACTATATTAAGAACTACACCATGTGTAGCTCAGCGATTGAGTACCAGCCTGCGAACCAAAGGGTCAACAGTTCAATTCCCAATCAGGGCACATGCTTGGGTTGCAGGCCAGGTCCTCAGTAGGGGGAGCTCATGAGGCAACCACACACTGATTTTTCTCTCCCTCTGTATCTCCATCTTTTCCCCTCTCTAAAAATAAATAAATAAAATCTTAAAAAAAAGAAGTACACCATGAACTTGTGAATCTTGTCCCTAAGATGTAAAGATAGTTCAACATACACAAATCAACTAAGGTGATATACCACATTACCGGAGAATAAAAATCACATGCTCATCATAAATAAATGCAGAGAAAAAAAGACAAAATTCAACACCTTGTAATGTTAAAAGACTTTCAACAAACTAGGTTTTGAGAGAATTTACCTCAACTTAATAAAGGACACTTATGAAAAGTTCACAGCTTACATCATACACAACTGTGAAAAATGAAAGCTTTTTCTGTAAGATTGGGAACAAGGTAGGAATGCCCACGTATGTTACTCCTATTCACCATAGTACAGAAGTCCTAACCAGAGCAATTGACAAGAAAAAGAAATAAAAGACCTCCAAATCCGAAAGTAAAATTATGTCTGTTCACAGATGACATGATCTTATACGTAGAAATACCTAAAGACTCCACCAAAAAACAATTAGAAATAATACATGAATTCAGCAGAGTGATAAGATACAAATTCAACACTAAAAATGCAGCTTCATTTCAATACACTAACAAACTATCCAAAATTAAGAAAACAATTCCATTCACTATAGTATCAAAAAGAGTAAAATACACTCAAGAATAAACTTAGCCAGTCTTGGCCATGCTCATTTTTTTGGACTGTTGTCCCATACACCAAAAGGCTGCAGTTTTGATTCCCAGTCAGGATGTATATCTCGGTTGCAGGTTCAATCCCCAGTCAGGGCATGTGCAGTAGGCACCCGTGGATGTTTCTCTCTCACGCTTATGTTTCTGTTTCTCTCTCTCTCTCTCTCTCTCTCTCTATCAGTGAACATATCCTTGGGTGAGGATTAGGAAAAAAAAGAATAAATTTAGCCAAAGAGATGAACAACTTGTACACTTAATACCACAAATCACTGATGAAAGAAATTAAAGACATTAATAAATGGAAAGACATCACAGTTCATGGATGAGAAATTTTAATAATGTTGAAATGCCTATACTACCCTAAGCCATCTATAGATTCAATATAATCTCTAACAAAATGCCTATAGCATTTTTATAGATATTGAAAAAAATCATAAATTTCATACTGAACCACAAAAAAACGCTGAATATGCAAAAAAGAACAATCCCGGAGGCATCGCACTTCCGCATCTCAAAATGTATTCCAAACTACAGTAAATAAAACAGTGTGGTATTGGCATTAAAACAGACACGTAAACCAAAGGAAAAGAACCAAGAACCGAGAAATCAACACGCGCATACAGAGTCAAATGATCTTTAACAAGGGTGTTAAAAACCTACGATTAGGAAAGGATAATCTTTTCAAAAAAACGGAATTGAGAAAACGTCTATACACAAAAGAAAGAAATTGAACCCATATCTTACACCATGTACAAAAATCAACTCAAAATGTACTAAAAATTTTAATGTGAGACCTAAAACTGTAACACTCCTAGAAGAAAAACATAGAGGGAGAAACTTCGTATTAGAGGCTTGGCAATATTTTCAGAGATGCCATCAAAAGCACAAACAATAAAACCAAAATTAGACAACTGAAACTACACCAAATCAAACAGCTTCTGCCCAGCAAAGGAAACAAGCAGCTGAGCAAAAGGGCAACCTGTGGAGCAGGGGGAATATGTGAAAGCCACATATCTGAGGTTATTAATATCTAAATATATAAGAAACTTTTACAACTCAAAGCAAAAACAAAATACAAAAACAACCTGATTGGAAAATGGGTGAAGGACAAAAATAGACATTTCTCAAAAAAACCCATACACATGGCCAACAGGTACATGAAAAACGATAATATCCTAATTATCAAAACATAATCATGTAAATCAGCACCACAGTGGGATATGACCACACACCTGTTAGGATGGCTTTTATTTTTTTTTAAAAGGTAAGTGTTGGCTGGCAAAAATGTGGAAAAATTCAACAATCTGGAACCCTTGTACCCTATTGGTAGGTACGTAAAATGGTGCCATCGCTATGGAAAACAGGTTAGAGGATTCTCAAAAACTTGGAAATATAATTATGATATGACCCAGCAACCCTACTTCTGTGTGTATATCCAAATAAATTGAAATCAGAATCTTGAAGAGATACATGCACATCCATGCTCACTGTAGCATTATTCACAATAACCAAGACATGGAAACAACTGAAGTGTCCAAAGTCAGATGAATGGACAAAGAAAAGTGGAATATGCACACAATGGGTTATTCAGCCTTTAAAAAAAATGGAAGGAAACCCTGTTCACCTATGTTGCCATGTGTGACCGCATAGATGAGCCTGGAGGACATTATGCTAAGTCGTCTGCCATTGGCAGAAGTCCACTTATGAGGTATCTAAAATAGTGTGACCTGGAGAAACAGATCGGGAAATGGTAGCTGCCAGGAGCGGGGCTGGGAGAGAGCAGCCACTGCTGCAGTTTCAATTATTCAAGAGAAGTGCATCGGAGAGGCATTGGAGAGGCACGGTGCCTGCACGTGACGACCCTGTGCTTCCACCTGGAGATGGTAGATCTCACACTGTGTTCTTACCGAAATAAAAATAAAAAGTAAAAATTTTTCAATACTTCTAAATTCTCAAAGGTTTTTTGCTCAAGCGGGCCTAACTTAAGATATAGTTAAAACAGTTTGCACATATTTCAAAGGCCACTTGGTGTTTTTACCAGTTGCCTAAAATAAAAATCATAAGGGCGTAATCTATGTAAAGCACCTAGGCCAATGCTTGGATCACAATGAAGAGTCAGTGTGATTTTCTGTCCCTCCTTGCAACAGTCTGGAGAGCTGTGTGGGTCTATCGTGGTTCATGTCACCCCTTATACATGCCCAGACTTCTGCTATTCATTCCAATAGTGGTGAAGTTTCATCTCAGGTGACTGTGTACTAGGGAAACTTCCAGGTCTTATTTAAATCCACGCCTGTGTGTGCAGAAAGATTAGTGCGCTTTCTGTTTCTGAAGAGGCACCCACCCTTTCCAATCAGTGCTCTGCTGCACCCTAGGTTTGCAACTTGACCTTCTCAAAATAACTCTTTTGTAAGTATACATTGCATAGCCAATAAGATACACTATTCAAAGAGCAATGCGTCTCAGACACCAAGCTGCTTTTTATAACCCGGTGGTTACAAGAGTCGCCCCTGCTCCCCGACTCCCCTTCTCCTCTGCCGCTGTTCTGCCACACCCCTGCCAACTTTCCTCTTCAGTGGCCTTGGCTCACTGACTACTCCTCCCTCCCCCGCCCCCTTTCTTCTGCCCCTGACGTCTACTGCATTAACTAAAAATAAATAAAATACAACAGAACTTTTTAGAGAGTCAAGAAGTGAAAACACCCTTCCTCACCCTCCACCAACTGGGCAGAAGCATTTGACATTGGCCTTTTTAAACGGAAAATACTCAGAACAGGGACCTTCACGGCTATTGTTAAGTCGGGCACACCTCATGCTGTGAGCGTCAGCACCTTAAATTAGCCGACAACCCTCACTGTAATAGATGTAAAATTTGACCTGTTAGGCAGGTGAATCTAACGTTAAACATTTATATTTGTGCCATCTAAGGAGATGTTTAAGAAACATTTGGAGAACCGAAAGTACTGAGCTACTCAGTAGCTGGAGGCCCCCGCTGAGGTCTCCTGACAGGTGACTCAGATGACTTAGAAAAGGAAACCATAGCACTTGGCAACAATTCAAGGGCTTTTAACTTTCAGCTGAAAACCAGAACCACTTTCCAAGAGGACAAATGTTTACAGAATATTCCCTTCCGAGTCAAATGTGCAATTTCCTCACCCCCTTAAAACATTAAACGTTCAATGGAAAGAATTAAGTAAAAAGTCCGTGAATTGTTGCCAATTGTTAGGGTTTCTTTTTCTAAGTCATCAGAGACACCTGTCAGGAGACCTCGGTCTCCAGGCCGGGGCAGGCTTTTCAAACTGTCTCAAATAATCATTACAGTAAAGACGGGTTCATATTACACCCGTTTTAAAAAAAGGCTTAAAACGCTGATGATACTGAACATTATTTCAACAGTTTTATCCGAGACATTATAAGCTCAAATGCTGAGCCAAATCATAAGCGGTCTGAATTAGGCTCGTGATGTATGACCGCACTTCCCTCAAACCAGCCCTTCTCCCCTTCCACCTGAAGCTGGCCGTCTTTTAAATTCAAGAAAATTCTCCACCCCACCAAACTCTGGCGTTTCCTCGGGTCCCTTTACACTCGATTCACACCAGAAATGCTGAATCACGACTCCGAGGTTGTAAAAGTATTTCGATTGGGACTCCAGGATCCCCGGAGGATCCCACGTATCTGCATTCCTTTCCTTTACACCTTTCGAAGCCTAAACCGGGGCCCTTTCCGCACACTGGAGAGATTCCGGGAGCGCGCAGGTCCAGAAAGAACCTCTGCTCGCTCTCCTGCTTCGCCTCGAAACTCACGCAGCCCTGGCAGCTCCAGGCTCCCGCCTCGCCTCCTCGGAACGCGACCCCTAAGGAACTAACACACTCCCCAACTGCAAAGCTGCAAAACGCCTCCGAGAAATTCCCAACTTGGAAGCATCGCCACCCGGACCACCGGTTCGGGGCTCCGCGGGTCCGCACGGGTCTCACTTGACCAAGTTCCGGCAGGGGCGGGGGACGCGGAGACAGCGCCTCCAACCCGGCTGCCGGTCCTCGCCCTTGGAGAGCTCAGACTCTTGAGAAACTCGATCCCAACTCCCAAGCCCGCGCCTCCCCGACCGCCCGGGAGCCTAGAGAAGCGGGGCCAAGGTCCACGGAACAGCGCGGCGCGGACAGCCCGGAGAGGAGGGAGGCGCTGAGGGGCAGGGGCTGCGAGAGAAGAAACGCCCCCCGAGCTCGTCCCGCAACTTCTCGCAGCCCAGCCCGGCGAAGTGCGGAGCGGCGGAGGCGTGCGTACGGTGAGGACTCACTTGAAGGTGAGGACGCAGAGCGGCCGGTAGGACTTGTGGCTGGTGTTCTCGGCCATGCCCTTGCCCCAGAAGTCGTTGGCGAAGATGCTCCAGCGGAGCGGGGTGCCGGGCCGCAAGTCGGGGTTGTTCACGATCGCCCACACGTCGTCGTGCACGAACTCGCCCTGCAGGGAGCGGCCGTAGCACAGGCAGCTCGCCCCGGCCAGCAACGCCGCGGCACCGGCCGGCACCAGCCCGCAGTCCCGCCGCCGGGAGGGCGCGCGGTCCTCTCCGCCGCCGCCTCGGGCAGAGCTTGTCACCACCATCGCGCCGCCACCGCTGTCCTGGCCTCTCCCGGGCGTCTGGCATCCTCCCCGGCCGGGGCCCCGGCGGCGCGCGGCGGCTGCCTGGAGGTGGGCTCGGGCATGATGGGGCCGCTGAACCTGCCGCCGGCGCCCCGCGCCGCGCCGCCGCCTGCGCCTCCGAGTTGGCCCAGCTGCAAATAAACAGCAGTCCCCCCGCCTCCCCGGGCCATCGCCACCTCCTCCGCCCCACTGCGCATGCCCCGCTCGCTCCGGGCTCCACCGCCACCCCCCGCCCCATCCCGGGACCCGGGCCGCTTCCCGCGCCCACCCCCGCGCCGGCCGCCCGCGCCGGGCTCGCCCCGGCGGCCTGTCCCCCGCGCTGCGTCCCCGGCGGCGAGAGTTGGCGCGCAGGTGGAGCGGCGGTCGTGGCGCGGAGCTGCCGGGTTCCCTCCCGCCGGGCCCCTAGGATTACCCCCATCCTCTCTCTCCCACCCCCTACCGGGGCTGAGGACCGCGTCCCGGAGACCCCTCGGCCCCGCAGCCCTCCCTCAGAGGAAAAAGTGGCCGCTGCCCGCCGGGAAGTTCCAGGCTTTTCAGCACCCCGGACAACAGCAGCGGCGGTGCCTGGGGACCCGCTTTCCCGCCCTGTGCCCGCGCTCGAGTCCGGTCGCCCGCGCCCCATCACCTTCCCCGGCCTTTCCGGCCCCGCACCCGGCGCTGCGCCCCGCGGTTGCGGCGTCGGGCAGAGGAGTCCGCGGGGGAACGAAGCTCCCCGAGCCCCTTCCTGAAAATCGGGAGAGAGGGTCTCGCCGGCCCTGGGCTTCGTGCCCGCCTCGCCCCGTTGGCCCAGAGGCGCCACTGGCTGTTCTCCTTTACCTTCCATTGGTCTGTTCGCACTTAGAAAAAGTCCCAGGTTCGATTTTTGGTTTGAGTCTGGACGCTAAATTGGCTTCTGAAACATTTCCCCTCGTTTTATTTTTTACTGAAACTCTTGAGATAATACAGGAGATGCCAAGCAAATTACTTTTTCTTCTCATCTAATCTTCTTGGATCTGGTTATACCAGGCTATGGGAGTGTTTGTACTGTTCCTACTCAATCAATAGATTAAATAATAATAACAATAATAAAAATGAAATAATAATAATAATAATAAAAACAACTGCGTGAAGACCTCTGGCATTGGCTTCTAATACTCCATGTTTCTGCAAGGTTTTCTTTTTAAAAAATACTAATTATAATATGTAAATAAGTTAGGTGAAGATTATTAGAAATTCATCACGTTTGAAAAATTTTTAACTCCTTGAGGCCCCTTGTAAATCCCCATTGCTGTGTTATTGAAGTTACCTGAAATTTGACATACCCAGACAGAAAAACTTGGAATATAAAATTCACCATTTTATTTCCATTCCTCCAAAATACTTAAAAGTTTCGTAGATCTAAAAAAAAATAGTAAAACAAGACATTGTTCTCATACTGACTGAGCATCTGTGTGACTTTTTTACACCGCTAATTTATATGTTTTATTTTTAATTTAAAGATATATCTGAACAGTTGAAAAACCAATGAATTAAGACAAATGTATTCCAAGGCAGGATGCATTTCACCATTGCACTTTGTTGTTTGATGACTTGAAAATAGTGACTGAGAAATGTTTTCATCTTCGTGTCAAAAAAAGCTAGCCTCGGTAGCTTTAATATCCAGACTCCGCATACACCTGAACATACTCCAGAACACACACAGCCTTTCTTCTTTGCCCATCCATTAATTTAATAAAAATATATGAAAGGTATACCTTAGGCTACAATGTGCTAAGTACTATGCTGGATGACCAAAGCTGCTCAAAATTGTGTGTGTGTGTCTCTGTGTGTGTCTGTGTGTGTGTCTGTGTGTGTGAGGTCAATATAAAAGTCTCACGTTCTAAGGTAACAGCTGAGTGGGATAGTGAAATTGTCCTTGCTGAAATGATAGCATAAGGCCAATGTATCAATCTTTACCTATAATAAATAGGGGCTTTCTAGAGACAATTGTCTTACTCCCAATGAGGGACTCTAATCATCGATTTTTATAGACAGCAGAACTTTCCCTTAAATCACCTTTCACTCTCGTAGGAAGCACAGTCCTGCCCATCCCTGTGTGTCTGAGCTGTTTTCCTCTTTAGATGAAGACACTGTCAGAGTTCTCTGTGACCGTGGGAAGAAGAGAATAAGGACTCCAAAAAGAAGTGGAAAGGGGAAGGCATATGGCAAGCCTCAAAGTGGGATTCCAGATTTCTGAGCACAGAGAGTTCATTATGCTTTTCTCTGTGGCATCGCAATTCTAGGTAGTTCAGATGATTAATTTACTTGGAGATCGTGAGATACCTCAAGTCCTTTTAAGGACAAACCAGTACATATTTTTCAGACTATAAGATATACTTCTCCCCCCCACACCAAATTTGGGAGGAAATGGGGGGTGTGCCTTATAGTCTGAATGGAGCTTTACATTTACACTGGTGAAATATTATGTTATTTATGTTATTAAATATTTTACCACATTTTTTTGCTTCAAAATTGTTTTTCCTATTTTCCTCCTCTAAAACCTAGACACGTCTTATGGTCTGAAAAATACAGTAAGTATATATTTGCTGACACTCAACACATTCTTTGTGGCTCCATTTCTGATTCAATACTGCTCTGAGTTACAGGAAAATACTGTAAAAGTGGTAGTGTCAGCTTTACATTGCTACATCAGCCCATAATCCCTTCTGCTTTTCTCTGAAGGTATAAAGCACTCATCTTGACTAATTGAGGGGCCCAAAATAAAATTAGATTTAATTCGTGTCACTTAGCTTCTGATTATTTTAAAGGATTCATAATTAAAGCAATATTACCTCCTAAGATACCTTTTGTCCACTCAGAGCAATTTAAAACATAAATTATTACAGAAGTGCCTCTCTGAAGCTCATACAGATCTAGTCACCTGTGCAAATTAAAATGGACCAGATTCCTGAAAGAAATGAGGGCACAACTAAAAATAAATCAAGGGCAAGTAAATATTTGAATGAAACGAATTTCAAGTTACCACATTATGCTTTTCAACTTTATACACCTGTTCAGATACACCCCATATCAAGAAACAAATACAATGTTACAAAGGCAGAAATTCAGGAAAAGAGCTGATAACATAATTTACATTAAAAATAACTTGTTGCCTAGCTACTTAACTATTATTGTTAAATAAAATACAGAAAACTAGAAAAAAGAACAAAAAATTAAAATACACTCACTCTGCTACCCCATGGGATCTGCCTTAGGACAGACAGCCAATCCACACTCTAGCACCTGTGGGCGGGGCTGCGTGGTCTGAGGGAGGGCGGGAACTGGGAGGGCGAGGCCCAGACCTTGGGCCAGGCTGGTGACAGCAGCCAAGGAGAGGAGAGGAGCCCTCAGTGGAGATAAACTGGCTTCCCTTCTGCCCCCAGAGCCAATCTCTGTGGTGTCCGCACAGAATGAAATAAAAGATCGTCAAAAACTGATTGTGATCTTGCTATTTCTGGATGGTGGGCAATAAACCTGGTCAGCAAATTACTACAAGATGAAGCATACACATATATGTCACAAGAAAGCATATCAAGTCTAACTAGATTTCTTCATGTCACAAGAAAGCATATCAAGTCTAACTAGATTTCTTCAAAGAGTTTAGAAACTCTGGTTTGGAAAATGTAGGCAACATTGCAAAGCAATGTCCAGAGTCTTAGAAACAAAATCAGTGCTGAGATTATTGTATATAACAGAAAAACAATATTTTTATATATATGAAATTTTAATTACATACATTTTGTTTTACAGTTTAATTATATGCAAATCAAAAAGCATCTACTAGGGTTTGTACAGCCTATACAGCCTATAGAAAATGTCAGAGGAAACACTAAAATGCCATTGTGTAAACTGACCACTAAAATTAAATTCACACTTACTCCAAACTGATTTGTAGTAAGTTACATTGTTTAGAAAAACTACTCCATCAGTATCACCAGCTCTAGAAGCACTATGGCTTATACTTTGAAATAATGTATCAGAGATGTATCCCAATGTGTTCCCAATCCACTTTTAACAGCTCTGGTAGCAGATATGCAAAAAAGATACTTCTCAAAATTAAAGAGTATCAAAAAAAAAGTCCTGATCTGCAGCATTTCCTGACTCTCATTGTGCAAATATTCTTACCACGGTCACTTTCAGGCCACCACTGTAATGCCACTTAACACAGAGATGGGAAGAGAGACACAGGAGTGTTAGCGTTCTACAGTGTTTTCATCACACAGACACAGGAGCTCTAAATTGAATTAAGAGCATATGAAAAGCACAATACCATAAATAATTAGAAAATGATGATTTTTGAGCATTTATTATCCTTGTTTAATCTAATTTACATAATTGTAAGTTTATATGACTTATTTTTTATGATGGCTGTTTTTAACAATTAGCTTACAAAATTCCTGAAAATTTAACCATCAGTTTTAGTGAACTAGTTATGAGTTGACTCTAGCACGCTATCAAATGAAATAAAATTGACCATTATTGCTATTATAATTTTTAATTTTTATTTATTGATTTTTTTAGAAAGAAAGAGAAATATCAGTCTGTTGGTCCACTTATTTATGCAGTCATTGGTCGATTCTTGCATGTGCCCTGACCAGAGATTGAACCTGCAACCTTTGCATATGGAGACAGTGCACTAACCAACTGAGCTACCTGGCTAGGGCCAGTATTATGATTTTGATTTAAGTGATAAGTATGGGCAGAGGCAGGGGAGGGGCTTCATTATACTTGTGTAGTGAAGAATTAACTGTAAGGCAGGTCTGGCCATTGCCCTTGACGACTGGGAGATAATATCTAAGCCCCTGGAATGTCCTGTGTGACAGAAGAGTCTTTGTTTGCTGGGGGCTTTGGCTACTGGACAGTCTGACAATGTGGTTTATGATGAAATCTCTTGGCTGCACAGGATCAGTGCTGACCTCTGAGAGAACTGGAGACTAAAGGTATCAGCCTGACCTCTGGGAAGGCCTAGTGGCTAATGGTCAGCCCTGCAAGCAGTATGCCGTGAGCCCCGGTAAAACCTCTGAACACCAAAGGCTCCTGTGAGCTTCCCTCATCGGTAATACTCGGTGCATATTTTCATACATTAATACCTAGCAAGTGACAAGTCCTGACTCATGCAGAGGAGACAGTGAGAGCTGTGTTTGGTACTCCTGCACTCTGCCCTGTGTGCGTCTTCCCTTGGCTGTTTCTCATCTGCATCCCACCCTGTGACAATCATGTCTATAATAACTGCTTTCATCAAGCTCTGTGAATCCTAGCAAATTGCCTAAACTGAGGGTGGTGTTTGGTACACTCCCAATTTGCAGCTGGTGTCAGAAGTGAGAACACTGTTGTGGAGATAGTGCTCACACTGTCCTTAACACTTTTCCAACCAAAAACAAACAAAAGAAACCAAAAATGGGTAGCTACTTCCTCCATGAAGAATGGAAGAAACAACAGACACACCCAACATTGTCATGTTAATGATTTTCCCTATGCAAAATCTTTGGGAAACACCACAAAAGTAAAAAAAAAAAAAAAAAAAAAAAAAAAAAAAAAAAAAACAAGAAAGAAAAGGCAGGAAGCAAGGAGAGGAAGAGCAAGACAGAGAAACATAGACAGAGAAAGAACCATAAAAACCTAGAACAACTGCCTGGGAACTGCTGGAAAGTTATTCCTGCGTGACTGTTGGTTTGTAGATGATGAGGCTTGAAACTAAGAATTGTTTTAGAAAAGAGAGAATAAATAATGAGAAAAACCAAAAAGCCTGAGCAGTCTATATAAACTTTTATTACAGCCTTCAATGTTTGATGTTCTATGCCACACAGTAACATTTTGTTTTAATGTGTTTAATTTAATGTCACATTGATTTTTGTGTAATGAGATATAAAAATGATTTTGTTAAGGAACTCATCCACCTGGCTCTCTTTAGAAACTCCAGCTACACAATTTGGGGAGCCTAATATAAAATGAAAATTATAAAACATTCAAACATTATTAAGAACTTCAAGACGGTAAGATGACCGAATGGAACGAGGAGGGAGCCCTTCCAAGTACTGGGTCCTGCGACAAGCGGGGGCCTTGAGCAACTGCTCAGGTTGCACATCCACAAAACAAGACCTGCTTCTGAGAGACGATCCTGTTCATGGGACTCTTCCATCCTATTTGGGGTACTCTTTGCAAACCCCAGTCTGGAGACAGCCACAGCTAGTGAGCTCGGGCACGAGAGACCTAATAAAACACCTGCCGTGAGCCAATGACATCACTGGTCACCTACAATGTAAAGACACTGGAGAACCTACTGTGCCAGTTTTTTGCCCAGGAAAGATTGTATCTGGAGACAAATAATTTCCCTTCAGGAATAAGAATCCACCATCTTTTCTTCCTGTGCCACTAACTCTTGTTTCTTGGCCTATTTTTCCATGTGTGAAGGATACAAGTGAGTCTTTTCAGCCTACTGTAGCTTGCCCCCAAAATGAAAACTGTCTTTTAGATTTTATTCTTGGCCACGTTTCTGTGAATGAGACAGCGGGCTTTTTTGTGGTGGTGGTGGTGTTGGTAAGTCATTCTGAGTCTTCTCTGAGCATCTTTTGTGGCCTTTCCAGGGAGAAGGCAGAAGCAGATTCTTGCTTCACGACCTGTTTCACAGACTCGGTCCCTTTCATTTCCCGCTTGTCCAGTGATTCTTCTCTTCCCCTCTTACTCACTGCGAACGTTAGGGCAGCACTTCATCTACCTGGCAACCCTTTCATGGGAATGAGCGTTATGCCTACATTCTAAGGAAGAGTGTCCTGTCACACTGTCATTGCTGGCCTGTTTGTAATTATGGACATGCCCGAGTGTTATTCTATTTTCTCCTTCATACGTGGCCCAAAATTCAGCAACAATCATGAAGAGGTGTTATCAGGAGTTACCGTGATGCCAAACCCACAAAACGTGAGTGACATAAACCCTCGTCCTCTCTACGCCTATAGAAAACTCGACTAATCAGCTCTGATACTCTTGCCCGTAAATTCCAGATACAATCTTAGAATCTTTCTCAACCCAGCCCTGCAGGCTGCTACTCTCTGTTGATAGGCTGGCCTGTGAGTTGAATGAAACCCTCTTCCATCCCTGAGTGAGTGAAATACAGCTGCCAGGAGGCATGGGCACTAAAACAATGTTTTCCATAAAAATAAATGCTAACATTATAAAATAGAAACACAAAAGTGTTTCTCTGGTTTGCAGGCCCGCGCTCAATCCACTGAGCTACACCAGCCAGGGCCAAAAGTGTTTCTCTCTCTCTCTCTCTCTCTCTGTCTGTCTCTCTATAGATATGTTTATATTTAGATGATATATATAATTTTACATGTTATCACTTCTATTTGAGCAAATGTATTTCTGATAAAATTTTAAGCAGATCTAGAAGATTACATTTTTTGTATTTGGGGTATTTTTAGGAGATTTCCATAGGAATTTTCACTATTCTGCAAATATATATATTATCAGATAAGTGGAAATTACCACACAAGTATTTTTGCCATATTAGAGTACTTATATGAATGAAATGCCTAGAAAATATTTTCAAAAACCGTTTAAAATGCTGTAAGTGCTAGTTATAAAGAAAGCCAATAATTCAGGCACAGATTAGGGCTCTGATGACTACTGCAGTGTCAGCTATAATTCATCAGCACTAAGTCTAATCCTGAGTTTTCCATCTCTTCCAAAATTGAATATTACTTGTTGGTGAACAAAGGAAGAGACTCTTTAATCTGTGCCCTTAGAAACGGCAGAACGCAGCACTGCAATCCAGCTTCTCACTCGTTCCTGAACTAAGGGCTCTATCTTGCTTCGAATGGTTTATAGTCAAGATGCTCACTGACAACCGGGCCTTCCTCTGCCAGACCGCCTCTAGGCTGGCTTCTGGTTTCCCCAACTGTGACAGTATCTCAGAAAGCCATTGTGAAGGTTCAGTGAGCAAAGTCAAGAGCTTTGAAGAAAGCCTGGCATATATGAGTATAACCAGTGAAAGTTGGCCATGATAGAAGAAGAAGAAGAAGAAGGAGAAGGAGAAGGAGAAGAAGAAGAAGAAGGAGGGGGAGGGGAGGGGGAGGGGAGGGGGAGGGGGAATAAGAATTTTCCTTCTTTACTCTCAGTAATTTTTTGGCTACTTTTATTCCTCTTCATCATTGAAAAATAGAAAATCCACTATCGAACACCTATTAGATATCTGCTTCCCAATTCCTGATTGATTACTTGTTTGTTTCCTCACTTGTAATGACAGTTGTGGGTATCAGCCTACCCAGGATTTACTCTGGACAGCGCTGCTCTGCTGTGCCTTCTGTTGCCTTGCTGTGGCAGTGGGGTCAAGTCAACAACCCTCCTCCTTCCCTGGAGCCCGAGGATGCCTCCATCGCCATGAGTCGCCGGCTGCTGTGTTGTGTCTAATCTGACTGCTAGTATCGGATTGCTTCTCAAGGAATGTTTAATAATTTTCCTTTCCAAAACTTCAACCTTTAGCATTACATGACATAAGTTTTTAACAATCACTTCATAGGAAAAATTTTTATATTTCCCCATGGTCACAAAAGAAATTACTAGCAACGTTGTTTGGCGATTTTATCACTAATGTTAACCCCTTTCCTTGATCTGCTTTAAAAAAAATTACATTTCCTTGTGAGGCAGAGTTTATGGTGAAATGAACTAGGAAAAATATAAAAAGGTAGTGAAAAGACATTTTTTCTAGAGATTTCTTTTCCCAGGATTTTCAAGGACATCTTGGGGGTTTTTTCCTTTAAAGTTGTATATCTGGAGCTTAAGCTCCTAGGCTCTATTTGTTGTAACTCTAAGGTAGAAGATACTGAACTAATATTTTTGTAGTGTTAGCTAACCCTAGGGAAAAGAGGAATGTCATGGGTATAAAAAAAAGTGATACGGACTTTGCCACCCTGTAATAGAGCATTAGAAGGTTCCAGTCATATCTCTCTCTCTCTCTCTCTCTCTCTCTGAAGAAACATGGAAAACCAGATTAAACAACACTTGCCTTACAACATCAGATGATTAACAGTAGAGAGGTACCAGGGCAGGAAAAGACAAAGGGTTAGCTCGGCATTCAGGGCCCTTTTGCCCACAGAATTAGAGAGAGGGGCTGAGCAGAGCATTGACACCCTTCAGGGAACAGGAAGGATTACACACTTGGAATCCAGGGTACCCTGGGACCCACCCTCTGCATAGCAAGTGGACCCTTAAGAAGGCGTCTGAGAAACAAAGAGGAGCTGGAAGTCAGCCACTACTTGTGACTCCAACCCAGTTCCCAGGGATTCTGATCATCCCAGTCAAGCTGAAAAACTTAGAAACAGAAACTAAAAGAGCTTATCACCAGAAGGCCAGTGTGAGAAAATGCTTATGGATGGTCTTCCAACAGAAGGCAATGATTTCAGATGAAAGCATAAAGATAGAGGAAGAATGCAATTGAAATAATAATATGGTAACATGTGATTAAATCTAGTTGAAAACTACCTGCTTCCAAATCTACAGAGACAGAAAGCAGGCTACTGGTTGCCAGAGCTGGAGAGAGGGGCAATGGGAGTGACTGCTAATGAGTCCAGGATTTCTTCTGAGTCATTTCATGTTCTAAAATTAGATTGTGGCGACATTGCATAATTCTAAGAGTACACTAAAATCCATTGAATTGCACACTTTAAAAGGGTGACTTGGACGGTAGGCAAATTATCTCAATGAGGCCTTTCTACAAAAAGAAGAACTGTGTGACGTCAATAGCAGCATGTAAAGGAAGAAGGGCAACACGGGCTGGAAGTGTTCTGGACCATGAACTTGTCTGGGAAGAGCACACATTAGGATTAGTCATCAGGCTTTAAAATGCTGTGTTATGACACATTCCGTAGGTGTGTCATGTCGTGCCATACACACACACATGCACATTTTTTAAAAAGAAAGGCAACCAAGCCAAAAGCATTAATCCTCATAAACAGTGCCCTTTGCCAGGCAGTTCTGTTTTCTCTCAAGACCCCCTCACAAAACAGTGATGTAGTTTCCAAGCAAACGGAGAGTGGAAACATAAAACGTGTCCCTTATGTGTTCTTCCAAACACGGTGAGTTAAGGCAGCCGTGCAGCAAAGAATATGAATAAACTTAGTGGACATGATGAACACAAATCATCTCAGACAATGAGAATATGAAGTTTTAAATAATATAACGGACTTAAAAAAGAAAGGCCACAGCTTTATAACTATTTTCTCTGCTTTATAAATGCTGTACTATCGTAAGCCACCTTCACCGGGCTTTAAATGACCCAAAGCAGGCCCAGCGCTGTCCTGTCTGCCCCAGACAGAACTTAGCAGATTGCCCGCCACACAGTCACAAATCCGTTACCGGTTCGTTGATGGGAGGAATAATGCTTGAGTGCATTCGTAAATGGAAAGCAGACAGGACTTCTGAAAGCTGGATGGTTAGGATTTCCTAGAGGCAGGAGGCAAATCCACTCTTTCCTTTTCCTACAATCATGTATATTCTAAGTATGTTCCGAGCTTCGAAACAGAAAGTAACACATTTATAAAATGTTATAAACCTCTGAAATTGAGTAAAGGCACACTCCAGAGGCATGAAACAGTTACCACTAGATACAGGATTTGCTTTCTATATCGTTACTTCTGCTGAGTGATGCTAATCCTGATTTTTGATTCAGAAACATTTCCCACCTGCTTACCATTTGGAAGGCATCTCCCAGGGTCAGTGCTCATCCTCCAGACAGCTCTGTCTACAACGACTGCAGATCTTCCATCACCTCCAGAGAAGAAAACTCCACAATTTCTTACTCTGAAGTTTCTCATCCCTAAGTTTTTCTTCTAACATTACTCAGTACCTACAATTTGAGATCATTTCTCTTCCCTCTTCCAGTGTGAATAGGGAACATTTTCAATACAAACTTTTTGTTGTTTTCTCAACTGTTAAATGGTTCCATTTTCACAGAACAATGTTATTTGAATGTCATAATCAACTGGGTCTTTTAAAAATTCCATTCACCACTCTGTCTCCCCAGCTTCAGCTTGAGGAGTTTGAACTCAGTGGAAACTTCACAGGATATAAATTACGTCTCAGGAGAAACTAGCTCAGAAATGGCCTGGGCTGCCTCACAGGGCTTGGCAAAGTGGAGCTCAGGCCTGGCTGGGTCAGTGATGGCGGCCGTTACGAGTCAGGGTCTGCAGCAGAAAGAGAAACGGAGGAATTGAGACAGAGGATGGATCTGCAGCCAGAGGAAATGCCAGTGGTTACTCCAACACGAGAACCAGAAAATCTGAGTGCTGGGATGGAACAGACATCTGGAGCCTGAGGGGAGCTGGGTGTTTGTGCAGACCGACAGGAGCAGAGGGGCTCCGGTGCCCACCGCCAGGACTCACCTCACCTTCCCCGGGCTGTGGAGGTGCCAGCCTCCACCGCCCTGCTTGCTCTGTGCAGGGACTCTGGTTCTAGGGCACGTCAAAGATGCCCAGGACTTTCTAATTGTCAATATGCTACAGCCCAGGGAGGGACAAGGAAACTGTCCTGAGCAGGGAAGTCTGGACCAGAAATGAGTTATAAAAATGAGATTCATCCCACTGAGGAGTTTGAAATCAGATGGTTAGTGTTAAAAAATGAGGAGAAATACCAAACTTTCGTATTCTTTAGAAGTGATTAAGAAAGCAACACTAGCATAACATCATCGATGGGAAATTACCTTTGCCTCCTGGTGAGAAGAGGAGTTTAGGAAAATGTAGTAAGAGTTTATTAGAAAAGAGAATGTTTACTTTTTAAAAATAGTTTCCTGTGTTTTGATAGTGTTATTACAGTAGGAAGTGTGAATAAAGTTATTTAAGATAACATTGTATGTAAATAGTATTGATATTGTATATTCCTAGAGCCAAGATCAAAAAGGGTCACCTCCAGAGACGTTATTTAAAATCCCCTGTTTAACGATTTGTGAATCCTGGGCATTGGCCAACTCCTACCGGCCATCCAGGCGTGACAGAGCCCAGCTGTGCTCTGGAGCTGGCTTCTGGAAACACCTCTGTGTGAGGCACTGACTCTTTACTGTCAGGGAGTTAGGAGAGGAGGTCCCAAGGGAGAGGCCAGGATAGGGCAGCAGAGAGACCCAGCTTTACTGATACCTTACCCCGTGTTCCGATATTTTAGTAGCCTGCTCCAGGCACAGCTCATGTGCTCACTACGACCAGAGACCGGGAAGCGCGGCGGTGCAATGCGTGGCTTTGTAGCCAGGCTGCCGTGTGACCTTGGGCAGTTATAGAATCTGCGAAAAGCATTGCTAGGAGGATTGTCGGAGATACTTTTTAAAAAGTGATTAGAAAAGTGTCACATAGCGAATGCTCAATACCCAATATTATCTGTGGGTCATGGTTATGTAGAATAGAGAATAAAAAAACAGAGCATAAAAGTGGCTGTGACTGACTATCAGTGCATTGCATGGGCCAGGGAAAGGGTATTGGCAGTAATAAGAGCTGTAGGTTTGCCAACCCTACTCTAGTACACCCGAAACCAACCTGACAAGGTACATTGACAATACTATTTAAAACCAGCACCAGTACATTATTGATTTTTAAAAAAGGTGGGGGGAGGACTCTTACAAGCCCCTTTGGTTACGTCTGAATCTAAAACTCACTTACGTGACACCAAGCACTGTATTTCAATACTGGCTCTTAACACTGACAAAGTCTTGTCAGGTCCATGTCCCCCCAAAAATTTGGTTTGGGGTCACCCTCTGGAAAGCTTACAAATTCTGTTTTTTCCCTCTGTCTCATCTTTGTGTTCCTGAGAGTAGATTGGGGAGGTGAAATTTCCAAAACCTCCGTCTCCTGGAAGCTGATAGTTGTCAAGTCTGAAGTCAGACATGGCTGAACTCTGGTTGGGGCTGAGAAAAGAGGTGTGAAAGCAACACCCATGACTTATCTTGTCAATTCTAATGGGATCATCTCAGACCATATTAACATGTCCCAGGCCAAATATCATCTGATGTGTGTTCTCATTATTAACCGAATTCTTATGCATATCTTTCAAAATGGTATGGATTCACTAAAGGAAACTTGGAATGTAAGTGGCCCTTCTGATGAACTTTTAATATGATTAAAATCATTCATCTTAGAGATAACGGCAAAATGGCAAGGATAATTTCTTATATTCAATGCTCTGCCTTTTAATAGTGGAAAGAAGCATTTAACCAAAATTCGGACTTCTAAAAGGCTTTGCAATAGGATTTCCCCCCAAAGCTAATGAAAAATGTGAAGGGAACTTGAAACCTTTCCGTTTCAATAAAATCTTGTCGTTCCCTACATCCCGCCCTAACTCCTTCCCCGGCGACTACTGCCTCTAGCTGCCAGTGCCTTCTGTTTCTCACTGTCCATCATTCTTTCCCTTTCCTCCCAAAGTCCCCTATCCTGACACATCCTTTTGTTCTGCTTCCACCACCAAATACAAGTTCTCTAAAAATAAGTCCCCCCAAATAGGGTGAGGAGCAGATAGATTTTAAGCAAAAGAATTTCCATAAGCCCCCAGAGAAAAGATGGAAACGTACCTAGAAATTTAAAACCCTACTAGGAGCTAGGAATCCCAGTCTCCCTAAATGAAATCAACATGAACACAATGGGTTCTTTAGATGCCAAAGTCTGGCTCTCAAATGTTGCGTGGAGGGTTCAGAAAAGGATCTAGCTATTCCTGATTCCTTCAAACATAACAGGGACAATGGCAAAAATGCAAGATGTGGGGACAAAGCTTATTTACTGGGGCCGTCTGTGTTGGACTTCCAGTAGAGACGGAGTTGATATGCATCTAATTTATGAGCACAAGAAGGGCACATCCATGGGAGATTTTGAAAATGATCTTCTCCATTCCTTCTGACAACATTCTGGGTAGATCCTCAGGCAGTTGCTTCTGGCGTTACCCCCATTTTTGCACAGGGCCCAAAGCTGGAAATAGAGGATTGGATTTATAAGCAAGGGCTCGAAATGGAAATGGCTTTGCTAATAATACACTACTGGATTTAGCCAAACAGTTTGTGCTATTCTTAGAACAAAAGAGAAATGAGGTAATGGCTTTGGAAATTAAGTAAGGTAGCACTTGACTTTTATTTTTTTTAAACGTACATGAATTACCATGAACTATTAAGGGCAAATTCCGTTTCTCATAGCAATGAGGACTACGATATTGATGATAACCCCTGCTACCATGTTCACTCAGTTCTCTCAAAATCTATCAAAGACCCCCAACGGCAGGTATCTGTAACTAACTTCAGATGCCCCCATCTTCCTATTTTTGCACCCCACCTTCCAACCACCTAAACACTGGACTCTTACCCCAAATAGCAAAATTCTGCAAAAATAATTACGGCACTGTCTCTGGGTCTAGGGATCCCGCAGAAGTGGGAACCGCTATTGGCACTGTCTTCTCTGCCCTTGTTATCCTCAGAGTTTTCTAACTTTCCCGTGAATACGGCCCAACTCTGCCGAGGAAAGGCAACTGGCATACTTCCGTCGTGATAAGCACTGCTGTGCCCCTGGTGTCCTTCTGGAGGACTATTTCTTCTGTGGACACTAAGCCTTTACCTGTTTTCCACACACAAACCCGATTTACGACTATTGAGTAATTTTTGGAGACTTTTCTATATTTCACATTCTTCCACTTCCTGTGGGCATATTTCATTGACGTGTGTGTCCAATCACTTACAAAACGAAGAATGAACTCTGCTCTCGTGATTCACCAACTTTTTATGAATACCACCTTGTAAGTGGAGATGATCCAATTGGAAAATTTGTCAGAAATATCAATATACTCTTTAACTTGGCCAAAATTATAAAAAGTACCTCCACTGCAAAACAGATAGCATCGGACAATGTAATTTTTTCAGTTCCCTCAGAGCTCAGCCAGGTAGTGCCTGTGCCTTTGCTAACAACTCTTGATGCACCGGTCAGGTAGACCAACCCATCTCTAAACTAAAGGACGCGATATCTGCATGTCCCGGGTGAAACCCACAGGAACGCTGAGAGGATTGTTCTTAGACTAGGTTCATGGCTTTAGGATCACATCCAAGGCTAACACTGCTCCTGCCTTCATTCTTCCCCTGTGTTGCCATCGCGTAGGGCGGACTCCGGGATTCCAAGTGCCACCATGCAGCTACTGTCATCTGCCTAAAGAAGCAACAAAGCCAGATTCTGTTCTATCTCCAAAGCCTCATCTTGAGGTGGCAGAATCCTCTAGAGACTATGACAGCCATATAGATCTGCAGCAAGAGTGCTTTTGTGGCCAACCTCGCCACCAGTCAGAGGATGGTTGAAAAGGGGGCTTCCAGAACCGAAATGCCATCCCCAGGAGTGATGCAATTGAAATCTCAGGATGTCCGGGACTCACATAACACCTCATTCCGCATGCAGAACCTCATCTTGCCTGCACTAATTCTTGCCACAAAAAGATATTGAAAGATGTTTTAAAAGTAATAATTTTAAAAACATCCTTTATACTTCTCAGAAATATATTTTTCTTTTCTTCATGGTAAAAAACTAGAAATACTATTTTCTCAGGATGAAGACAATCGTCAGAAAACTTCTTAATAAGAGTGAAGAAGAGCATTTAAATATCAAATTCAAGATACCCTCCTTGACACTAAATGAAATAGTGCCATTTGCCCAATTTAGAAATCTTATTTTTATAAAAAAACAAATTTTCAGACACAGTTATAACAATTTCAAATATCAGCATGAATTCGTTTTTTCCCTCATACTCCTGTGACTTATATATGGTCATGTTTACCCTTCAGAGTAATTAAGAAATAGTTAAGAAGTCTTTCTGGGCAAAAAAATCCTATCGATGTACATTAAAAAAATAAAATAGCAAATGAAGAGCAGCAAATTAGCTGTGACCCCTCGGAAAAACAATGGCCGCATCGTCCACCTTCGCTCTTGTTAGTTCCTTCTCAGTCTTCTCCGCGCTGCCGTCCAAGCGGCTGGAACAACCGCCAAGGAGTGGCTAGCTTCTAATTGGCAGGCCACAGTGTTCGACACACACTGATGGAAAGCATACCCCAGGAGCATTTTGGGTAAAATCTGTCTGTTGGTAGAATTTCCATAAACAAGTACAGAATGGCCATTTACATTTGTATTTCAGATAAGAATCACAATTAACTGAGCAGCCTGTATTTTATCTGTTTACACTGTTTCTTGGCCTTGTAATGATTAATACAACCCAGTGAATAACCTGTTAGGGGCTTTGTTAAGTACGCCTAGTAAATACCTAAATTAAAAAGACATTAAACAAGCTAGCAGAGTTCCTTTTTTAATCTTTCAGTTAAGTTGTCGATAACAAATGTTACTGCGTTGTTGTATGGATAAAGAGCAAGTGATTAATAAAAAACTTATTTGGGTGTGGAGAAACACCCAGTCCCTCATCGTGTCTGTAAAGACTGTGACGGTTCCAGATCGCGTGTAGTGGGAAATACATTTCCATACATGAGAGACTGGTCCATCTCTAGATGGACCGACATTTTAATTTTGGGGGGGAAAATTCCCCCTGCATTTGGTTCTGTCACTATTCTCCATGCATACACATGCGTGCGCACACACACACACACTTCGTTTCTGTTGCAATAGACTTCTATGTTACTTTAATGTGAAATAAGAAATTGAAAGCTAGCATGCAGGCATGTTTACTTGGTGTTTACTTGGACTATGTCATTAACATTTCCAACTTGTCGAGTGGTTTCCCTGATTCTCAGAGGTCTTCACCCCATAAACACTGATGGACGGGCTGCCAGAGCCTTCCAGGCTTCAGTGGATATAATGGGAGCTCAGTGCCTGGAAACAATAAAACAGCAATTTTCTAAGAGATTTGCCTGCAAGAAAAGCCAGGAACATTAAAGCCTTTTTCGGTTTCCCACCCCAAGCCTCTTCTCTTCTCTCAGTCCCAGGAGGGGCTGGGGGGACTGCATCCCGTCAGGTTAACTGAGGGTGACAGGCACTGCAACCTCAGCAGCAGTGGCCGCACTGGCTCCAAGGGAAAGACCCTGGGGCTGGAATCAGAAGAGCTGGGCTCTGGCCTGGCCGCAGTGGAGGCTTCCTGTCAGGAACAACAGAAGCCAAGGCTGCAGGGGTTAGGAGACGTCAGGTCTTGTCTCGTGAAAGCTTGGAGGGAGCATCCAGTCGTGAGGTGACAGGCAGTGGTTCTGGCTGCTCCGCAGTTAAGGCCAGCAGAGCTGGTCCAGACCGTCTGAAACTCACCTCAGGCACCGTGCACACACTGCCTTCTCAGGGGGCTGTGCCTTGCAGCTGGGTCACTTTGCGTTACAGGAAAAGAAGGGATGTGCCTCCTGGACTCAGTGTTGGGGAGAGAGATTCAGCATAAGGAGGTCTGGGGGAAAGTGAGGTGGGGGTTCCTGTGGGGTCTTGACCAAGACCTTGTCCCTTAAATCAGTTTTGTAACAGTAACAAATTAACCTTCACTCGGAAGAAGCTCATACTCTGGGTCCCCCATCCAAATCCATAGTCCATTGGATACTTTCTGATCTAAAATGTATCAAATTATGACCATTGCTTTTTCTTATTTGTTTATTTAACAATCACGTTGTAGTTTACTTCCTGGTTCACCCAGCAATCCAAAACTCTTCCAAATGTTAAATAATTATAAACTTAAAATAAGGTCTCTCGATGGCCTAAAAAATAATGTTGGAAAAATCTCTTTTAATGGACTTTATGGCTCTCATTGGGAAACAACTATATTTTCAGGGTTTAAAATCCTAATGTGAGGTTAATTTACATGACATTGTATTGTGATAGGAAGCTGGCTGTGTCTTATTGCTGGGCAGGGGAGAGGACGATCATTAAAGATGGAAACGCGTTATTAGTCCAGAAGGACTGAGCTCACTTTATCTCACAGCAAAGTTAGGGAGCTGTTAGGCTGCAGAAGCAGAGGGGATGAGAGGGAAGAGTGCAGCCAGACCCTGAGGAGAGAGTTGGGTTCTTCTGAGTTTGATGGAATCAGCTGGTTGAAATCAGGCCTTTTAAAATCATAGATTTTCATGGCAGACACCTACATTCTTCAGTCTGTACAATGCCTCAGAGGATCACGGGACAGTGAAGGGTCCACATGGATAATAGGAAAGTGAACTCCAAGTGCTGCAGCCTTAAAAGCCCCAGCAGATCCTGTGCCCAAGGCATGAGTGACCGAAGCAGCAGATGCCACAGGCAGCAGGTCCGTGGCTGCAACACACCCCCACCTCAGAAGGGAGGTGTGGGCCAGAGACGGGGACAACATTTAGGGATCCAAACTGCAGCACTATCCATTTTACATGCCAGTGCTGGACCAACATCTCTGGCCTTGGCTCAGTCATTACCCTCAAAAGAAAATAGTGTTGGACACCATCAACTTCTCATTGTGCGGAGCAGTGAAGGGAAGCCCATGTAGAGCCATCTTCCCAGCATGAGCTAGATGCCAGAGGACAGGCTGACCGCCAGGCAGAAGCAGAGTGGACGTCAGAGGCTCTGGCCTGGGGTCAGGAGTTGTGAGAAGCACGTGAACACTGGCTGCCTGGTGTGTGGTGTTTCCAGAGAGAAGCTCAGACTGCGCTGGCTCGGCCTCCCCTCTCCCGTCTAACCTTCTTCCCAGCTTCACCTCCAGGCCTCTGCTGTCAGCCGTGCATATTTCAGACTGATGGCCCCCATTAAATGAGTCAGATGGTGCTTTTCTGTTTAAAGGATGAGTGGGCATTTCCATAAGATGCATCTCGTTTTACTAACATCACTAATTTCTCTGCTTCTTGCATCTAATCAATCATTCCACTTCATCTGTGGATTTCATTAATGAGCCATTGACTCCCTCTTCCAGATCATTAGTGAAGATGTCAAATTCTGACTAGACCTAATACCAATTCCCAGGACTGGGTGCTGGCTTCCTAGAGAGCTCCCAGGAGAGCCATTCATCACTCTCGTACATGTGTCTTCATTACCCCAAACCAAATCTAATCTGTTTTGCAAGAAACACTTAGGATAGTATAAAAATTAATGCTTTCCCAAGAAACTCCTAATTTTCATAGGACCAGACAGATGGCCACACACTACACCCATGAAACCCCGGTGCCCCGCAAACCACACGGTGTAGGCTCATTTGTCCGTTCATTTTTGTTTCTGGGAAAATAGAAGAACTACATGTTTCTGCTACATACTTCTTATGCCTTTCCAGCATTAGGCCTTTTTTTTTTTAATCGATTTGCCTTTTCTATTTGATAGAAGCTTCTGATTTTAGTCCATCTTTGTGGTTACTCCTAAGGTGTTTTATGCAAATCAGCATGCTTCTGGATGGCTTGTAGCTTCCATAAGCAGCTAAAATTTAAGTTTAGAGACGGTGCTGTTCTCAGTGGCTTGAATGGAGGTATTGCTTTCTGGATTTTTCTGACCTTTTTTTGCCTGCTTCTAGTGAAAATCAGGTTCTAGTATGTGAACTAAAAACAAAACAAAAAAATCTAGTACCTATGGTTAAATTTGCTTTTATTTTTATCCCTAGGTGCCTGGTTATACAAAATATTCAAGCTTCAACATCAACATTTCATTTTTTGTCTTGAAATTTCCCTCTGAAATTCAAGAAAAAAATAGCATTTTCTTCTTTCTAGTAGAATACTTTTTTGATGAAAGAATATAAAATTTTATCTCTACTACCACTCTAAGTTGCAAAAAAATGCTTATGGAAGTACCCTGAAAACTATAAAATGAAACGTTTGTTGGAATGGCAACACTGAAGATAAAATTTTCTTTATCTTGTTATAATTTTGTTTAGTATGATTAGCATAATATAATCTGTAATATACTCTTATATAGTCAGCTATTAAGTGTCTTTTCAAAGCTGTGAAGAGGAGCAATGTTTAAAACCTTTCAGGAAATACTTTCTTTCTGTCTGGAGTCCAAGCTGAGAACGGAGCTCTCTTTAGTCATGTGATGCGGTATTTCCTGAGTAACAAACACCATAAACATTTTTCAGGACACAGGATCTCTGATATTATTCTTGAATTACTTTATGCCAAATATTGTAAAGTATGTAGGTTGTACTATATAACTCAACAATTATTCTAGAAGGTGAAATGTCTGGATCCTTGGATGTGTAGTACTATACATAATCACATTCTTTGATTATGTACAGTGATATAGTATAACATGGCATTGTGGAACAAATAAATAATCTAATATTTGAGCATTGATTTTGAAAACAGCATAAGTTCAAATCCTGGTCCTGCCACATATTAGCTGTATGATTTTAGGAATAGTTTTCAATCTCTTTGAGCCCTAGTTTTACCACATGAAAATGTGATAAATGATACATACCAATTATGAGGATTGAGTGTGTATATATGAGAATTCCCCAAAGAGACGGAAACTATATGTGTACATGCATGAGACAGATTCAGTGTAAGGGACTGGCCCACATGATTGTGGAGACGTAGAGAGTCCCATTCAGACAGGACAGGCCTGCAGGCTGGGTACTCAGGGCAGAGATGCGGTCTGAACCCAAAGACAGCCCAGGAGAGGCCAACATTTGTTCTGTTGAAGACTCCAGCAGACTGAGTGAGGCCCACTTACATTATGGAGGGTAATTTGCTTTACTCAAAGTCTACAGAGGTAAATGTCAGTGTCATCCAGAAAATACCATCACAGAAACAACCAGAAGACTGTTGGAACAAATGTCTAGGCACTGTGGCCCAACCTAGTTGACATATCAAAATGAACCTGCACAGTGAGGCAAGGTTTGCAAAGAGGGAAAAACAGACACTAGTAAACATTCAATGAAGACTTACTGTTTTACACCCCAGTGACCTAAGATAAGGAGGAGTTGGCTTAAGTTGGCTTTAAGAGAAGGTCTTTGCTGAAAGTTTCTGGTAGGCTCAGCTGATACGTGGCTAAGGTGAGTCACTATTTAAGACCAGAGGTGTTTGTGATCCTGCATAGCGGCTACTGTATTTCACATAAAAGGAGAAGACACTGGAAGGATGTGGAGTTACAAACTCTCACACCACTAATGTAAAACAAAAGAGAAGACCTTTCGGATAATTTATGGGGGTAAATAGCTGCACTCTCCTAGCTCTGGGGTAACGCAAGGCCAACACTGCAGTGAAATATAAGTGCATACTCTTCCTTTTCTACTTTTCTCTTCCAAACCATACACAAAGGGAAGAACCAGGTGTTCTAAAAGATGTACCCCCCAAATAATGCAAGTAGAGAATAGAGATACTAGGGTAAAAATGCAAATGCACTGATTAATACCACAGGGAACAAATTTTTAAGACATTAAAGTTTTATACTAGTAAATTCAACACGAAATTCATTCTGATTTGACTACTGATGTTGAACTTGCCTGGATCTCCTATGTTTCCAACTTAGAAGAGCTTAGCAAAGATATTTCCATCCTACACATGACTCAGCCACCACCACCAGGAAGTACAACCCTTCATAAAAGTACAAACAGTGGCCAAAAGTACAGGGGTGATGGGAATCAGAGATTACAGGTGTTATAAATGCAATATTAATTTAGTAAAAAAATTATAACTGAGCCCTAATGAAAAGTGTACTGAAATGGAGAGAGAATCAATGACTAGTTGGATGTTTTGTTTTAGAAACGTTTTCCTCTCTATGTTGAGAAATGTGTTAGGCCAAGCTTCTTCTCTTGCAACATAGAGAAAATAATAGGACCTGCCCTACTTTCCAGAAAAGTTGTGCTTGTCACAGGCAGCAAATATGTGAGAGCACATTGAAAAACAAAATGATGTAAGTGGAGTTATTATTTTCAGTATTAAAAAGAAAAGAAGAGAGACAGGGTGGGGAAATGGAAGGGGTAAGAGCTTGAGAATCAGCCAGTCTGGAGGTCAAATACCAATTCTGCTTCTCTCTACTTGTGTGCCTATTAGAATTTCTTTGAGTAAAATATGTCAGGCTTTAGATAATGAAGTGTCCATGTGTGTATAGTTATGAGTACGTGTCTGAATCTGTATGTATGAATGTGTATGATGAAGAATGCGGTGAAATTGCTGCACTAATTCTGTATGGAATGGAAGCAAACTATATAACACAGGAGAAGCTATAACACAAGAGATTGCCAGGACCAAGAACAAAATACTTTTGTGGGAGTCACAATGACTGAGAGAAAGTGGGGGAAAGAATAAAGGAGAAAAGCTGGGAGAGGCTGAGTTTAGACTAGAAAAGAGGCTTCATGGAGGCAACTCCAATCCACAGCCTCAAGCTCCCAGCATCTCAGTAGGAGAAAGATCTCAGGGCAAAATCAAATCCTATTAGGCAGAAGCATGACAGTCTCTTTTAAACAAATCTCAGAATCAGATAAACAAAATAAAAGAGAAGGAAAGTTTTAATGACTCTTGGGATTCACTTTGGGGTTGAAGAGTAGATGTGCTTGAGTCTAAACCCTGAGGTGTGCTTCCTGGGTGCCTGTTAGCAACTTGCTGTCTTTGGGCTCCAAGCCCAGCCATCTGTATTCAGCTGGAAATGTTTGGTCTGAGGCTCTACAACCCACAGCTGTTTTGCCAACTGATTCTGTCAGGCCCTGTTTGCCAATAGAGGGCACTAGAGGGAGACTGGAAAGTTGAGGAGGGAGAAAGAAACACTCCTTTCTCTTGCTGCATATTTTTCTGTTCCTGTGAGTATCACCCTCCAAATGCTTCTTCACTTTTGCACTGGCAGTTTCTTCTTGTAATTCCTATAACACTTGCAGATCCAGACTCATGATACCCTTTTGTGACTCCTCCACCAGCCAGTCAGCACCCATCCTCCTTACAGTTCTGGGGGCCAGACCCCTTGTCTGAGCTTGGAGACACTAGACCCAAGTCAACAGTGTAGAGTGCACCCTGCTCGAGCAGGCTTACTCTCAATGTTGCTCTACAACATCGTACTGCAGGTCTTGGCCATTGCATTGAGCACAAAAAGGAAATGATCAGGGAAAGAGGAGTAAAACACTCTCTCTCTCTTTCTCTCTCTCTCTCTGCAGATAACATAATCATTTCTATAGAAATTCCTAAGAACTACAAAACAATTACTAGAACTAATAAATGAATTTGTCAGGGTCACAGGACTAAGGTTACTATACTAAAATCAAGCGTATTTTATATGCTACAGCAAACAACATGAAAATTGAATTTTAAAACTTCCATATATAATAGCATCAAAACCCACAAAGACCTAAAAAGATATGAATCTGTCATCCAGGACTTAGTATACACTTTTTTTTAAAAGATTTTATTTATTTATTTATTTATCTTTAGAGGGGAAGGAGGGGGAGAGAAACATCAATGTATGGTTACCTTTCGTGCATCCCCTGCTGGGAGTTGGCCTGCAGGGAACCAGCCTGCAACCCAGGCATGTGCCCTGACTGGGAATCGAACTGCGATCCTCTGGTTCGTAGGCCCGCGCTCAATCCACTGAGCTACATCAGCCAGGGCTTAGTATACACTTTTGATCAGGTACCAATATATGATGCTGTCTCTCCAATAGCTAAACCTCCCCTTATACCAAGCAACCTCCAATAGCTAAAACTCCCCTTATACCAAAGTTTTAACATCCGTATCTACAACTTTACATGCAGCTATTTGGAGGTCTTTGTTTCTAAAAGAGAAATCCTTAGGACAATGGTTACATGAAACTGGAGTTTGAGGCCACAGTTTGAGTCCCTCATACCATTAAGTCAACAGGCGAAGAAAGGAGTTGTTCTGCCGAGTGGTTGATCCTAATTACCAAGAGGAAATCGAATTAATGCCAGACAATGTGAACAGGGAGGACTATTCCTGGAACCGACCAGATTCTCTGTGATATGTCTTATTACTGTCATTTCCAACAGTGTTGTCAAAGTGAACTGAAAGCTACATCAACCAATAAAAGAAAGAGCCACTGAAGAGTCAGTCATTTAGGAAGAACCCTGACCAGTTGGTGTCCTGGATGATGGAAAAGGAAACGTGGCATGTGTAATGGAGGAAGGAAATTGTAAAAATCAGCCACGGCCTTGTGATGAGTTAGAGAAATGGGTACCGGAGCAGCTTCACACGCTTCCTTCTCTGTTTGATGCTGTGTGTATACCTATGTTGACTATTTTATTCTTCTCTTTTTCTCTCTCTTATTATCTAATATGTCTTATTGAAGGATAAAGCTACCATTTAATATTTAAGAAGTGATATATAGATGGCACTGGGATTGAAAGTGAAGTATAATTAACACACTCCAGAGGTGACTAGAAATTACTTACAGTATAGGTTTTCTTTGCCCCATGTGTGCCAGAAGTAGCCATTGATATCTATTTATGTTTACATTATCTTTTCAAATTTTTATTTTAATGTATATCATGTACTAGCAAAACAATACACATGTAGCTTATAAAGAAATATATTTACACACACATGAGAGGTGCATGCTATGAAAGCGTGATAGGGATACATGACCCCAAAAAGTCTGCAGATCATGAAGTTAGAGCATGGGGATTTAGAAACCAGGAATATAGCTTTTCCCCCTGTGTGTGGGCTACTCAGTTCTGCAAATGCAGACACTCCATTCCAAAGTCATGAGCCCTGCCCACTCATCCATTCAGTACCATCTTACCTACAGCCCCAGGTCAGATATTGAAGGTGCCTTAGTGGAACACACCTTGCCTGCTTAAACAATGAGTTCACATCATCGGCACATGATCTGAAAGCAAGCACTTACATATCCTGATTAAATAAATGCATCTACAGAGGTCAGCAACGTAGTTGCTAAGCTCCTGGAGGGCAGTGATCTAGCATGCCGTTAGTTGACACTGACCCCCACATTCTGTCTAGCAGACACATCTACGAATGACACTTCAGAGCTCCGCCAGTAGAGTGATGACTGATGTCCACAAAGCTCCTGAAGGGTGGCACCCGTATTCTGCCTTCTCAATCAGACCAGAAAACTTCAAGTTATTTACATTGCTCAGTTTTGTGTGTTCTCGGAACCCTGTAGCCCTCTCTTAGAATCATTAACTTGAGTACTTCCTCTAGCCAGGCCTGACACATTTTCTGTATTTCTTCATCCATCCAATTTTTCCACTCATGTCCTCACTCACTGCACACATACTTACTGGACTGGCAAAGCTTCAAGATGAAGAAAATATCAAAGTCCTCAATTCCATTAGCCATTAAATGAGAAATTTGAACTCACGTGACCTCTAAAATCTCTAAAGGAGTTAGAGATCTGCATCAAATGTTCAGCCTGGGCATCCTAAATTGCCTTCAAACTGATCAGGTGAGCCAGACTCCAAAAGATAAGATAAATCTCAACTCTCTTCCACTCAAACTGTTCCCCTCTTTCTGCCCAAGTCTCCTTTTAAAAATGTTACTGGATCCTGCCCTGGCTGGTGTAGCTCAGTGGATTGAGTAACTGGCATGTGAACTAAAAGATCAAGGTTCGATTCCCAGTCAGAGCACGTGTCTGGGTTGTGGGCCAGGTCCCTAGTAGGGGGTGAATGAGAGGCAACCACACATTGATGTTTCCCTCTCTTTCTTTCTCCTTTCCTTTCTCTCTAAAAATAAGTAAAAACCTAAAAAAAATAAAATGTTACTGGATCCAAATCCTGAAATATTCTAATGATCATTGCCTATTAACAACCAGGACTCACAGACAATGAGAAGCTGCTTTGTCTCCACAGCTGACCAGCCACCTGGCACGGCATGTCTGAAGATGAAGGGCCCCCTTTGTTCCTACAGACAGAGTTTTTCTCTCTTAAAAATAATTGCTATTTTTGACAGACTGCAACTTGAAAAGGCACTGCTCAGTAGGACAGCTGTTAGAAAGGGAAGCACTTCATTCCTGGGTAACTTAGACAACAGGGAGCAGAAATTTTAGGTGAACCTTAAAAATGTTTCAGATGACCCTAAATGATAGTGGAGCTTTTCTTACTGATAAGATGGGTACATTCAGCTCAGTGGCTGCTAGAATGCAAATACATCCACACATTTATCCTTCCAATCAGCAATCTTATGTCCAAGAAGCCACTCAGAAGTGGGCCATGGCCCAACTTTTTCATTCAAATACATCTCACTTGCAAAAACTCCTTCTGTTTCACGTTTATGAAATAAAAAATGTTACTGTCTTTTTCATAGATCTATTAGTTTAATTAGTTTTCAGTCTCCTAGTCCACCAGTTTAATAGACTTCCAGACCTCCAGCCCAGGTGTGAAACCCCTTATGTCTATTCATCTAATATCAACATTAATACTGGTGAGTACTCACCTAAATGTACACGTGGATTAACTAGTACTTCCTTAAGCTTTTACTCATTGAAACACTGCAGTTGTCTAAGTGAAGTTCTTTTATGAATATCCGTAGAAAGGTTATGGAGTTTCTCCACCTGGTCTAAGAACCAGGGAAGAAAAGATTGAGGCGAGAAGGCCAGCAATTACAGGGCAAAGCCATTTCAGCCACTGTACTTACAGTGGATTAGCTTCCACGGTGCTTTTTTTTTTTTTTTTTTCAAAAGAGGAGGGTTGTTTTCTTTTACATTTGAGAGGGAAAAAAAAGACTATGTGCAGGATACAATTTTCATGGGTATTTATGTTTAATAGTTAAAATGGATTATGTTGTACTGAGACCCCCCTCATCACCTCTAAACCTGCAGTGGGAGAAAGTTCTTTCAAACCTGATGGAAAATAAACAGTTATGTGAGCATTGCCATCTGGATAGGCTTTGGTGACAACTTGCAAACTCCTCTTAGCATCCTCTAAAAGATACTTTAAATGCATTCAGATGGTTCTGAGTAAGTGTGGTGGGAGTTTAAAGGATTTCAGCGGTTCTTCCTCTCTCAGTCAGCAAGAATTTTTTGCTAAAGATCCCCAGTCCCTTTAGTGCTTTGCAAACACTGGTGAATGAAAGCTCATCAGCACTACCCACAAGCAAGCTGCTTTCAGCAAACTTCCTTAGCTAGCCTCGAGCTATTTAAATAGCTCACTATGAGCACTGTCTGTGAAGGGTCGGAGATGGCCTTGACGGAGGTGCCTGGACTTTGGCAGGAAACCTGGGACAGAGTGATTCTAGCTTCAGTCACTGACCCGAAGAGTTCAAAGATTGGTTATGGATGTTTTCACCTGAATGGGAAAGCAGCCAATTGGCTTAAGAGAAAGTTTTAGTTATTAGACATTTCTAAAAGCAATAGTAAATCCAGTTCAGTTCACAAGACAAACCACTGAAATCCACTGGTTTAAATTAGAATGCCCTGAATTAAAATACCAGGGAAGTTCTGAAGAAATATGTCCTTCTGTACATAGTTGGTAGGAGAGTAAATGGAAACAACCATTCTAATAAAATAATTACTAAATAATTGGCTAGATAATCACTCTTCTGGGAATTTATCCTAAGAGTATAATGGTAAAAGCGTGTGAATATATATTCAGAGAATTATTTATTGTATATTGTCACTGGAAGCAACCTGAATGCTCACACAAGGAACTTTATGAAATAACTTATAGTAGATATTTATAAGGGATTATTATCTAACCATTAAAAGTGGATGAGGTACATAGAACAAGATGTTCATGATACAGTTTTAGGTGACAAAAGTAAGTTGTGTCTCTAGCATGAGTCCATTGCTGAGTAGATGGAAAAATCATTGAATGCACTCTTCTTGGCCTCCACACTCCTGGTACAATTTCTCCATGAGTCACAGTTCAACAGGAGACATAGGCTCAGCAAGAACGTATTACCAAGGTACTACCATTGGTAGATAGCTATACCAATCTTGGTATCTATCTCTCTGTGCATCTACTTACCTACCTATCTATAAATAAAGGGATTCATTACCGGGGGTTGGTTTATGCAGTTCCGTGGGCTGCTCCAGCAGTCCCTGGAAGGCTGTTCATCTTTGTCTGTTGCTGGAGATGGCAGTGTTGAGGACACACAGGAAGAGAAGCTCACGAGCAGTCTGGAGTTCCTCAAGGATGAACTGAAACCTGTATCCATCCTTACTGCCTCTATCCTGCAGAAGCTGGGGCCTTTTGTTATGAAACTGAGCACTTCCACCTTCAGAAAAACTGAAGGAGGACTCAGGGGAAGGTGGAGCCTCTACAGGCCCAGCAGCTGCCTCACTCAGAGGAGGCAAGTCTGCCGACCAGCAACAACATGTGTCAGCTACAATCCTGCAAGGATCTCTTGTATGACCTTCCCTATCCAGAAATTACAAGAACAACTTTTGGAGATATAGTTCAGACTAGCCAAGTTGACACACTGCAAAACCATCCCAGAGGCCAAGTTGGAATGCAGCTTGGAGTGGGAACCAAGTTGATGCCTGTTCACTGGACCCCTGCTTCAAGATCCTGTGTTCACCCAGCCCTGGGTGGGGAGGCATTACCTGCAGAGCTTAAATGGTTTTCTCTCTGCCCCGTAGCAGGACTGAGCCTCCAGGAGCTAAAGACACCCAGGATCAGACTCCACTGTTTTTGAGAATGACTTAATGCAAATCACAATAAAATAGTGTGTGATTGTCCCCAGTGCTTTACATATATTTATTTACTTAAATCTCACATCAGATTTATGCTAAAAATGAAGACATTGAAACACCAAGGGGCTAAGTAACTGGCCAGAAAGGAGATGCTAAAGGGCAGAGTCAGGATTTCCACTGAGCACTCTGGCTCTAAGCCTCGTGTGCTTCATCATATTCTGCACTTGCCTCTCCCAGACACCTACACAGCTGAAGATTGATGTCTCTCATCAAAACCCCGAAACTCTGCAAAATCCTTAAAAGTGTAATCAAGTATACTATATTTACTAAAGATAAAAAACAGTTAATAGACCTTTGACAACTCATCCAGTACAAAGTTGTGTTAAATTTTCAAAATGGCTAAAATATAATTCTCATACAAATATATAATGAACATCTGTTCAATATTTTATTTACTTCATCAATCAGTGATAAAACCAGTATGATATTAAAACCAAGTCAAATGACAAACTGACTTAGAGATATTGATATTCCCTACTGGACAAGTCATTTGCATCACCATGAATAGGAATATTTTGCTATGGACATGAAACATTTGCATGATCATCAGTTCCCTACATGAGCAAGACTATCACTACAGCTAGATGAACAGTGTGGTCAAAGACAATCAAATTTCCACACCCTGGAAATTCTACTAGACATTCCCACATTCACTTCATGGACACCTTGGTAATCTCTCTTGCCCATTTCCAAGGCTTGAATAACTGTTCCTGACAAAGGAAATAACATTTCTTTGCTGAATTAAAATGAGCCATTCATAAAGCATTATAGTTACTCCAATTATATTTTAACTTTGTCAAATTTCTTAAGGCTCTTTCTATTCTAAAATCCTATGATTCTTAACAGAATGGATATTCTCTGAGTTAAATATTATAAGAAGAAGATAAAAATAATTTTATTTTCTTACTTTCATTGATATTATAATTTTAGGGGTTATGGGGAATATTTCAACAACAAACTTTTATCAGGAGAAATCATTTGAAAAAAAGCAAGAAAAATAAGTTAAAAATTGAGTACAAGAGAGATAGATGAGTCAGAGGCATAAAAACAGACAGATAGACACTATTTTAAAAAGGCACATAGTGGACTGTGTTCCAAAAAGACCCTGTAATTATATTTATCTCCTCACTGAATCTCAGAACCATCAATGCAATGCTGCTGATTCCTAAGTAACTGAGCCGGGGGGTTCAGCTCCTAACCTAGGGTCAGTGGGAGAGTAAACATTCTAAGATTCCAATTAGGCCACTTAAGAGAAAGGCTTAGTTTTGTGCGATTACAAAAAAAGCAAAGAAGAACACATTATGGTTTTTTAATAAGTTCCAGAAGAAAGAATCCCTCTACCAGGTTCCTTCTGAAATGAAAACCCTGGCAAACTGGGAGATGATGAGTAGATACGACCCTGCTGGAAGGGAACAGCCTCTCCACCAGCGAGACGTGCGTCTGTGTTTTGTGATGATGCTGGTTTCACAGGGGGTTGTGCAAACTAAGAATCCTGGTTCTGCCTTGGACCCTGGTGAGCGGGAAAAGCCTGTTTAGAGGTGTTCACCCTAGTATAATCAGTGGTACCCTAAGCATATTATCACAGCCTTGGTAGAGTTTGATACTGAGACTATTTGATGATTCTTTTAAAAAGACTTTGAACTGTAGGTAAAAAGATCATTAGACAAAGTATTAATCATTTAGAGTGCTGTAATGTGTCTCATTACATGGTGAGCAGGAACTGAAAAATGGTTTAGCCCATAAATCCCTTTAACCTAATTTGTAGCAAAAAGCATCAGAATTTATTTCCACATTCCCATGTGGCAGTAGATAGGTGCAAGACTTTTGGCTGAACACTGGGGCCAGTCATCAAAACAGGGGCCACATTGTCAAGTTGCTTAAATTTTAGTCAAGCAGATACAACAAAAGGCCTATAACAAGGAGTCAGACCGGGGCTCTGGTTCTGAATCTAGCACTGAGGAACTCTGTAAGTCTGAACAAGTCACTTCCCCAGGTGGTATTTCCAAATCTGTAAGGAAGCGGATTAGATAAGATGATTCCCAAAGTCTTTTCCAGCTCCCAAATTAGTTCTGATTTATGAATATGAATTAATGTGTTCAGAGTGTTGTGGATTCATCAGCAAAATTCCTGCTACTTAGTAGTAGCAGGAATACAGGGACTGACAATGATGATGGTCTTACTACAAGCCAAGCACTGAACGTAACATTTTAAAGCATCACTCATCTAAGCCTTAAAACAATTCTATGAAGCAGATTATGCTAGCAGGTTCACCTTACTGAGAAAGAAACTGAGGCATGGGGGGGAGCGGTGTTAAAATCCCCTCCATAGATTACACAGAGTGATGGGTCATATACCTAGTTGTGATTTTTTAAAGTGGAACTTAGAGGTAGGTAAAAATTGGGGGAAACAATGACTGAAAGTCTGAAAAGTCACACTCAGTGTGGATAGGGAATACACAACCCCTAAAGGGGTTGCCAAAGCGATTATTTCACTCCGTCTCCACTGCTGAGACAGTGCTTTCAGCCATCCTCCTCTCCTGCCAGGGCTCCTGCTCTAGCTGCCAACAGGCAACCGCATTGGGACCCCTTGTCATTCTCAGCCCAGGGCAATTCCACAGTGTAGCCAGAGTGATTTTTCCCAAAGGTGAGTCCGATGTTGTCAGTTCTTTGATAAATATTTGCTGAATGAATACATGAAAAGCACGATGGAGTCCATCCATGCCTGAGAACTGAATGATGGTGAAGCAGAGTGGCGGTGGTGGGGAGGGGAAGGGAAGGGAGGAGGGAGAGAGAGCGAGAGAAGGGGAAGCTGAGCCAGGAAGTGGCGTGATAAACACTACTGGTGGGAAAAGGAGTTCCAGAAGCTGGGTGCAGAGCTCACTGGTGGAGTGAGAGCAGCAGGATGGTGCTCCTTCCTCAGTGCAGCCCAGGAGCACAGCCAGGGGCGAGCTCTGCAGCCTGACGGAGGGACTCCAGCTGAAAGCGTTCTCAGAAACAATCCAGGGATTTGGGGAAGAGCTGGATGAAAGGAAAGGGGAAACAGAAAGACAACCCATGATTTCACGAGTCTTAGGGACCATCATCAGTGGGGGAACTGATAGGTCTTGGTGTATTATTTCTCGAGCATCTTAACTATCAGAATTTATAGGAAAGCTACTTGTGGCAAGCCCCAATTTTATCAAAATTATAACAAAATTATAACAAGCTCTTCTACATTTATGATGTTTCTAATATAACCCAAATTTTTACCTAGAAATTCTTTCTAGCAAACAAAAGAAATTTTAAAAAGAAAATTTCTAGAGCTCATTAATGATATAAAGTTTTAAAGAATCTAACCTACATTTAATTATTTCAGTAACCCCAGGCTATACCCATTATTATACCTTCATGTTATGCATACACTAAGGGTATAAATCTTTCCTTTTATTTAATCCTCATAACATATTTATGCCTATAGGAATTAGCACTTCACTGTAACTTTAAGCTGCTGAATTATGTAAGAATTTTGGGAGAAGTACTTCTAATATATGGAGCATATTCTCTTTTTTAAACTTATTTATTGATTTTAGAAAGAGAGGAAGAGGGACAGAGAGAGAGAGAGAGATTTGTCATTCCACTTATTCAGGCATTCACTGGTTCACTCTAGTATGTGCCCTGACTGAGGATGGAACCTGTAACCTTGGGGTATTGGCACAACGTCCTAATGAACTGAGCTACCCGGCCAGGGCTGGAGCATATTCTTTTAATTCCCAGTTTACTGGGCTCAGAAAGGAAATGCATAGTGTTTTGCTCCCTATGGCTATCTATCTCAGGGCAGGAGACAGCTCAGAAAAACAAATATCACTTGCATCTCATATCTGACTAGGCAAATCTACATTTTCCAATATGGATTATTATTGGTCCAGTGAGTTTTGCTTCAGTTCTTTTTCTGCTATGTCTATTTTCACAATATGATTAATAACTGAACTTTCCTGCTCTTCCCCACTGTTGCCTTGGGAATTTAAGGTATTGGTTTATTAATGTACTGTAAGGGCAACACAGTGATGAAATCTTCAACGCATAGGTTGCTGCAAAAATGCACAGATATTCTCATGAATCTCATGAACTGTTTTAATCCTTTTATTGATAATACGTAGAACATTTCTATATGGTGCACATGCTCTTTACCATACTGTTCAGACAAAAATATTGTTTGTGAGGAGTATCAGATTTATATCACAAATTAAGCTCTCTCTCACCTTGGCTGGTGTAGCTCAGTGGATTGAGTTCAGGCTGAGAACCAAAGGGTCGACAATTTGATTCCTATTCAGGGCACATGCCTGGGTTGTGGGCCAGGTCCCCAGTGAGGTCCATGTGAGAGGCAACCACACACTGATGTTTTTCTCCCTCTCTTTCTCCTTCCCTTCCCCTCGCTCTAAAAATAAATAAATAAAATATTTTTAAAAATTAAGCCCTCTCTCTAGATAAAAGACACTAGAGTGGCAGAATAAGATCCTCTTTCTGACATGTAGTCTCAGTTCTCAGAGGGGCCACACTAAAAATGAGAATAATTTTTGCAAGAAAACAATGTTAACTAGAATGTCAATCATAAAATAGTCATTTGTACAGTGAATATGGTCAGCGAATTGTTTCAAATTTCCAACCCGAGGAAACATGAGACTTTTCTCCTTCGAAATCTCTTACAACCCCCTGAAGTTTCCTCTGAATCTTAAAGTGCAGCTGCTTGTGGAAAGCCCTGACTTAATGGAGTTAGCATCATTCAAAACCCATTCTTGCTCTTCGGAACTACAGACCTGTGCAATGGGACTACCCTGTCACCTGGAAATGAAAACTCCATTTCTTTCTGGCTTTCGAGACATGTGAAAATGGCAGTTTGATCCAGCTTCTGTTCCAGGGCAGGTGTTGTGGTCCAACAGACCTGAATTCTAATCCTGGCTCAATAACTCGTTGGATCAGCAGGGCCCACTTTCTCCCTCCAATACCATGATCAAATACACACAACTATTTTTTTTATTTCTCTCAATCAGCCAGTTTCTCTTTCATTTCCAGGCTGGCAGACGTGTTTTTCAATGTATTTGCCTAGAGTACTTTTTCTACTCCTTTTTAGCTGAGCTAGTACTACTTGCTCTTTGAGTCTCAGCCTAAAGGTCACCATGTCTTCAGTAAGGCTTTCTCTGCCCAGGAGACTACAGCCCCCTGATATATATATATATATATTTTCATTCCCATAGCACCCTGAAACGTACATGCTCCCAGTATGACACCAAGCATTATACTGTACTGTAACTAGCTTCTGTAGTGGTTTCCTTCCCCTTGAGGGGCAGGGACTGTCTGCCACCACAGCCTGCGTGGGAGTGCATGCTCAGTAAGTATCACTTGAGTAAATGGATGAATGGAAGGTTGTATCATCTAAATCTGGTTACTCACCACTTTGAGACTTTGTGTGTGCTATTCCGAGAATTAAAAATGATAACGTACATAGAGTGCATAGCTCAAAAAATTTCGAGCACAATAAACGGGAGCTGAGCTGACTTTATGGGGGTGATTTACACCCTCCATGCTACGGTGTGGAAGGTAACAGCAAGTCTCAGAAGCTTTTGGAGACAAAGGCCATCTCAGAATGCCCAGCTCAGAATCTGAAGTGCACTTTTTTCCAGGAAATGCCAAGTTCATTTGCCATGGCAACCAATAAAAACAACTGATGCTGCACCATCATTTTTAGGAATACTTTCTAATGTTGTCTTTAGTGTAGAATCCCACTTTTCAGTTAATAATAGGAAGAAACACAAACCTAAGTCTAAGGTTCTATATTTATCAGTACTGTGTGATACATTGTCTCGTCACGTCCTCCAACCAAAGGCAAGTGACTAAAAGGCAGAGGCTGTATCCTTCTCTCATTGGCAGGGCACTAGTCCAGACTCTGGCTTCAGGAAACACTCAGCACATCTTTGTTAAGTAAAATTACAAAAAATAATTTCGGCTTCCTGAAATAAACCTTCAGATTTTACTTGATTTCAGGAAGGTATTTCTAGCTGTCCACTGATTCAGGTGCTCTGTCATTAGAATTCAGCATGTCGAAAACAAAGTGTGCTATTTCCAACAACCCCAACTAGGCTGGCATCTCTTTCCTACCATCTAGTATATTCCTGTGATATCATTGTTTTTATAGAAACCTTGGAATTACTTTTGAATATTCCTTTGGTGAAATAATAGAGTTTCTTTCTTTCTCTTTCTTTCTTTCTTTCTTTCTTTCATAGTTATACTTTCCTCAATTTTTCTTTAGGCTGTTTTTGTTTTTAATTTTTTAATTTAATCTTTATTTTTTCCCATTATCATGTAGTCCCCTTACATTCCCCCCCCCCTCCCCCAGCAATCACCACACTGTGGTCCGTGTTCATAAGTCCTTCTTCCTTTTGGCTCAGTCCTTGTACCCCCTCATCTCTCCCTCCCACAAGCTGTCACCTGCTCTCCATCTATGAATCTGTCTCTATTTTGCTTTTTAGTTTAGTTTGTTCATTAGATTCTACGTATGAGTGAAATCATATCATATTTGTCTCTCTCTGACTGCCTTATCTCACTTAGTATAATGTTCTCCTGCCACAAAGGGTAACAAGACACAGATGACCGCTTTCATCTCTCTTACTCAACATAGCACTGGAAGTCCTAGCCATAGCAATCAGACAAGAAGAAGAAATAAAAGGCATCCAAATTTGGAAGGAAAGAGAAAAACTGCTTTTATCTGCAGATGACATGATACTCTATGTAGAGAACCCCAAAGGTACAACCAAGAAACTACTAGAACTGATAAGTGAATTCAGCGACATATCAGGACACAAAATTAATATTAAGAAATCAGTAGTATTTTTATATGCCAATAATGAACAGAAAGGGAAATTCAGAAAACAATCTCATTCACAGCTGCTTTAAAAAGAATAAAATATCTAGGAATAAACCTAACCAAGGATGTAAAAGAACTGTACAGATAAAATTATAAGACACTGAAGATAGGGTTTCTATATAAAATCTGTCACAAAATCAGTCATTTCTATGTATTGTTTCAGGGCCTCAGTCCAGAGCTCAATTGCCAACTTTCCAAATAAGCATTTCCATGACCACTTTCCTCACCATTGCAACTCTTGATCTTCCTGAATTCATTTTTGTGATCTTCCTTTAACCACGAACCTATTCTTCACTAATACATTCAGAACAGACTCCTCTGTCTATTTCTTGGGCTACCCATAGTCTGCCTCCAATAATTTCCTCAGCTTCATCCACTATTTTCCCACTGCTCCAAGAAGGTCCATGTGGACCCTAACTGCTTTCCCCCGAGCCTCACATAAGCACATAAGCTCTGCTCGTTTCTGCAGTGCCTTCTCCCCTCCTCACTTAATTAAATTCTACATCATTCTTGGAGGCCCAATTAAAGTCTTACCCCTTCCCTAATCTCTCTAAATTCCACACAGTTCTTCCTTTCTCTGAATTTACACTGCAGTTATAATTTAGCAATTAAATATTCTCTGGATTCTCTATCCTCTTCCATCTCAGCTGCACTTGCAAGTCCCCATATACATATGCCCCTGGGCTGGGCACTGGATGAATGCAGAAGAATAAAACCAGTAAGACAAATATCCCACTCTTAAGAAACACTAGCTTAGACAGATGCTATATTATCTGCCTCGAGTAACACCCTCTTTCTTCTGGGAAATGCCCTATTACCTATTAAATAAATCAAATGAAGGCACTATTTTCTAATGGAGTCTCCTTTTTCATAGCCACTGCTGATCGCCAATGGGATGTGTTACACATCCAAGTTGGGACAGTCACGGGAAAGAAGTTTAAATCTCTGACCACACGTAACTGGAACCAAGTGGAAACCTCACTCAAGTTTGATCAATTGGAGTCCTTCTTTGAAGCTTTGCGTCTCTCCAGAGAGAACAAGTTTCCATCTATTCCGACCCCGATGTTGTGTGACATAATGCCATGTGTCACAAGCCATTAGCAGCCATGTTTCCCAGTGATGGAGAATGCAGGCAGACCGAAGGCTGTTATTTTCAGGATTATATTCTCAGGATCAATTGCAGTTCTCAGTACATATTATTCAATGAATATTGAGTGGATGGTGCCTGGTATTTATTTACATGCAGAATGCTACACCAGGCACTGTGATAAGGAAAGAGAAGAAATGGGATGGAGGTTAATAACAGGAAGATATATGATGATCGTGTAGTGGGTGTTTTCTCCATTTTCTGATAAAGAATCAGAGCTCAGGTGGCTAAGTAACTCACACACAGGGGGTAAGTGAAAGAGCCCAGAGAGCGGAGTCACACTCAGGTCTGTCTGGCCCCCAAGTCCATTTCCCACTACACCATGGTTCGTGTCTTCTCAACGCTTACCACTTGTTTGGGAAGCTAAACCATGCAAACATTAATTGAGAATTGGGTTTGCCCTCCAGATGTTTACTTAAGTTTAGAGTAACTTGGATGGAAAGCAGCATGTCCCAGGACCTACCAAAATTACAGAACATAGCTTGATCACATTCGGGGTTAGATAACTGGTTTTGTCCAAAAATGTAATTGTAAGCAGAAACCACTTCTGCTTTGAGACTATAGTACAAAAAGGAAGCAATGTAACACATCCCGGCATTCACTGAGTTTGGCTGTTTCTGTGATGGCCAGGAAAGTGATAAGGAAGAGGTGCTCATCATAGCTGAGGTTTCTGGGAGAACTGTTACCACATTCCTCTCTGGAACACATTACATTTTTTTTGTCTCAGGTATTCAATTCTTATTGCATTGCCAGCCTTTGTAGGAAGGATGTGTGTCTGTCTAACTTTGTCTCATTTACAAATTCAGTTCAGTTTACATTCAGATGGTTTTCATGCTTTCCCCTTTCTGCTGGGGCTTAAGCTACAACATGTGGGAAAAGAAGGTGGATAGTGGCTTAAAGAGCACTGATGTGAGAGGAGAAGCGATCGCTTTAATACTGATATCAAAGGAAAAGGGAGGGTGTGCTCAGGCTTTCTTAAAGGAAGTATGGGTTAGGGGAATAAAATAGGAGCTAGTCCACTTCCAGCTGTGGTGTTTATGTCAATCAGGGTTCTTCCGTTGCAAGTGAACAGAGCCAATTCTGACTATCACGCAGGAATGTAGTTAGCTCTTCATATAACCCCCAAGGGTAGAGAAGGAACTTACAAAGGGGCAGGAGCCAGGACAATCTCAGGAGTCTAACCCAGCAATGATTGAACATCAACTGCTTTTCTTTTTCTGCCTTTCTAATGACCCAACTTGGAGCTATCACTCCCAGAAGCATCTCCCAGAGACCAGAGCTTACCCTGGTAAGCTTCTCTTCTACCGTTCCCTCTGTGCATGGATCTGAAAGTCCTGAGGACCCCCATGGCACTGTATTTCTCATAGCCCCCTAACTGTCTTAGTTCTGTGGAATAAGGGTAAGAGTCTGAATGTTTCCTGTCTCTTGCAAGCAATGGTATATACTTATCCTATAAGTTATAGGTGGTCCATACAAAGAGTAATTTTTAGTTCTATATTCTACTCTCTTGCTAAGAAAACCTGTCTGTGATGGCTTAGGATAGAGCAATGTAGCTGTGTACCAAGGACAGACACAAGATGTGGAGTTATTGTGTTGGAATGGGCTGAACACAAGTATCAAAAGTTTGTCTTTTGTTTGTTTGATTTCAAAAGAAATCAGAGAAACTCTACGAAGCACAACTGTGTTTTCTTGGTGCTCAAATCCTTTGATCTCTCTGCAATATTTGTAATTGATGATGATTTTCTCTGTGAAACTGTTTTCTCTCTTGGTCCTACTCTATCTTTCTCCTACCTTTCTGACTGTGTCTTTTCTACTTATTCATGTGCTTAGTATGCTCTAGATAAAAGACAAAAATAATTTCTAATTCTGACTTGAATGTGGTTCTCAGTAGAAACAGTGAGTATTTCAATAGGAAGGCAGATATTACTGTGGGGGTATAGGGGTTGGCTAATGTTCAGAGGTCTTTGCAAGCAGGGCTGGCATCCTACAGATTAGCACCTGGGTCTCCTTTCGCCAGAAGGAGAAGAGCAGAAAAGTTCCAATACCCCAGAAAGATCATAGCAAAGCACGGAGGCAGGAGAAGACTGAGACCCTAGGCAAATTCTTGGAACAGGAAATAGAACCTAGCCAGGAAGGCAAGTATCTTCTGGTGCATGGAGGGCACTGGGTCTTGGACATGAGTGGGAAACCCAGGTCCTCCAGCTCCAGAATGTGAGGTTGGGCTGGAGCAGCTTAGGTGCATTCTGCGTCAGAACCATCAGGTTAGAGAGGCGATCATTAGAAGGAAAATGGAGAGATTTGGATGAAGATAACATAAGAATTCTATAAAATATGAAGTTGACAGAAAGCCACAAAGAGACTGATACAAGGCTCAAGCACGTGGGTGCAAGCAATTTTGGTTCCCAAGAGTCAGTTGTCCAATTATGTAACGTAGTACGGCTTCGCAACAGCCCCTGTGTCACAGACTTTGGAGTCTCAGTTCATGGTAAGCTCAGCATAAATCATAGTTATGTTTTTGCTTCCCCAAACTGTTGATTCAACCATAAATTGCATTCATGAAAGTAAAGTATCATAAAGATTGAATGAATATCTTAAACATAGGGTGGTAATTCTTCTCTATAGTGGTTGAATCCTGGCAGAGCGTTGCATTCAATCTGATTCAAAGGATCATAAAACAACAACAACAACAACAAAACCCTGAGACATTCAAAGAGCTAACAAGGAGAATGGGGTTTCTTAAAACATCTTATGAGAAACAGTTGAAGAAATGGGGGCTTTTAATCAAAAAAGATAAGATACAAAGATAACAATAGGTGCCTTCAACCATTTCAGGGGTTGTATAGAAAAAGGATTAAATTTCTTTTGTGTTGCCTAATCTGTAAATAAGTAAGAAATATGTGGAATTTTCAGGGAGATATATTACACTACACGGTCAGAAAGAACTTTCAAAGGAGCATAAATATCCAAACCGAAAATGAATTGTTCAAGAGAACAGCAATTTATATCACTAGTCCTGCTCTGCATAAATATCCGAACATTCCATGGGTATATTAGGACTTTTCTTGTTGTGACAGAAAACCAATTCAGGCTAGCTCAAGCAAAAGAGAAAACTTACAAACATAATTGTAGAAAACATCTTTTGAAATCCTGCCGTACATGAGGCACTGTTTAAGTATTAAGAACACATGCAAATACAATGACCTCATAAAGTGTACGTTCTAGTGAGGACACAGACATTAAAGATACAGGCTGCCATATATATATATATATATATATATATATATATATATATGTACACACACACACACATATCATACAGTCTGGTCAATGCCCAAAAGCACCCAGATGAGAGGGCAAGTGGAGTTTAAATCAGACTTCCAAGCCCTGAATCTCAGTGGGCCACATGTTAGCCTGGAGGAAAGGTCACTGTTTTGTAATTTGTAGCAAGGCAACAAATGTCTTTTAAGACAAAAGAATACAATATAGTGCTGTGAAGAAAGCTACAACATGAGGCATCGTGGATGGTGTCTGAGTAAAGACCCAAAGGATGTGAAGTCAGAAAGGTTAGAGGCAGGGAGAGCCAATGATACAGGGTCCTGTGAACCAGTGCAGGACTGTGACTTTGTCCCTGAGTAGACCAGGAGACAGTGGAAGAGTGGTGTGATCCCAGTTACATTTTGAGAATATCGTCCTGGCTCCTGGGCTGAGAATGGAGTAGAGAGAAGCGATGTGGGAGCAGCACATCTGGGTCATTGGCTGCTGCAGTAACTCAGGGAGACGGTCGTGGACTGGAGTGCAGAGGCAGCACAGTCATGACAAGTGGTTAGATTCTGTAAAGATTTAGAAAATAAGCTATGTGCTGATAGATTAAATGTGGAACTCATTTAATCAGAAAGACCAAGAAGAATAAGGCAGATGTTAGGCATAGCTCGGTCCTGAAGTTCAAACAATGAAGTTGGGGCTCTGACTCTCTTCATTTTTCAGATGACTCATCTGATGGTAGATGCGATGTTCATATAAAACCCTCCACTTACCCGACACCAGGTTAAAGTGAACGTCATCTCCCATGGCCATGCCAGAGGACCTTAGGTTTGTGTTCTGTGTCTAACCCTGGGTCAACAACTATGGCCAAGTTATGGACACACCCTATGGCCAAGGATATATGTCCACTACCTGCAAGAGTAGGTGGAAGGGTGGGGATGGGCAGCGTCAGTCTCAATCCAACTTCGAATGACACCCAAGTTTCCCAACTAGTCAAGAGCTGAGCCAATAACGAGAGTAGAATATGGAAAAGTCTTCGTGGATAGGCAAGAAAGTGCACATAGGTTATGCCTGGTACAGAATGAAGAGAAATTAATCTATAATTCCTTCTGAAACTATTTCTTATTAATAGGAGATTTGTATAGAAAGAATGTTTTGAGAGCATATTAGTTTTTTGCTTCAGCAACAAAGTACCAGAACTTAATGGCTTAAAATCACACAAATGTATCATCTTATAGTTCTGGAAATCAGAAGTCTGACACGGTCCCTCTGGGTTAAAACCAGGGTGTCGGCAAGGTTGTGTTCCTTCTAGAGGCTCTGGAGGAGAATCCATTACCTCACCTTTTCCAGCTTCTAGAAGTCGCTTACATCCCTTGGCTCATGGCCCCTTCCTCCATCTTCAAAGCCAGCAGTTAGCATTTTAAAATCTCCCTCTCTCTCTCTCTCTCTCTCTCTCTCTCTCTCTCGTGTTGGGCTCACTCAGATAATCCAGTATAATCTCCCCACCTCAAAATCTTAACCCAATCAAATTCACAAGGTCCTCTTTGCTATGTAAGGTTAACATGTTTATAGGTTCTGGGAGTTAGGATAAGTACACCCTTGAGGGACATTATTCTTCCCACTACAGCCTGCCATGCATTTAGCCAAATTATGAAAACTGCTACCACATTTATAACTTTTTGTTGGGATTGTAAAAGTGTTCACAGATGGTATTACTCGTGATAAATGTAGCCACACTCATTCACTCACTCGGGAAGGGGCCTCCTAGCCCAAGGGTTGCCCATCCAAAGGACTCCTTTTAGAGTTCTGACCAAAAGAAATATTGTATCAAAGAGGAGGAGAAGTCAAACCAATCTGCTCCTGTCCTTTGAGATTCTTAAATTACAGACACACAAGGACAAGGGCCTATTAATAGAATGGTGAAGATGCAGAAATACAAGCAGTGAAGGCGGTGAATAGAAGCCATGTTTGCAGGGAAGATTGGAGGGGCAAATATGGGTAGTTGAGAAGAAAAGCAAAGGAAGAGATGGAGGGCCCAGCCCCAAGAATTCATCAGAGATACGGTGGATTCTACACTTTGGGTTAGCTCCTTTCCACCCGAATCCCTGCTCAAAAGTGATGGACATCTAGCTCTACCATTGCAGATAATACATATATACATACAAATAAGTAACTATGATGATAAGTTCTGCTCCTATGTATTTAACAGCTTTGTTTTTAACCTTGGGGTTTTTTTTTTGTATGGGTTCTCACAATAAACCCCCATAACTGATAGCCTATGTCTCTCTTCCTGGCAACCTGGAAGAACCTGACATGAGAATAGGACATGAAATCTACCCAGTTAACACATTAAACACAAGACACTTGCATCAGACCACAACCAGTACAGCTCATTCCCTTAAAAGTTTACCACTACGTTCCCAGAAACTCCCTCGCCAGTGGCTTGACTCTGTGACCTAAGGAGAATTCCTATACGAACATATGGAAGCACCAGGCCTACTTACGACACTTGATTTTTAGGGTAAAAACCCTGCCACGCTGTGAACAGGATCAGAACAGAGGGGAAGCCAATAAAATTAAAGAAGACAGGGGTTTTGTATATGAAGAAGAGGAAGAAAAGGAACATTTATGACCACAGTAACTTCTACTCTGTGTGGGCATGTGTATCCTTATGTAGGTTTTTAAAAAGATGGAATCTAAAGCCTCTGTGATCCAGGGAGGCCATGGAAGCAAAATGACGGGGCTGGAGTGAGGCCAGTAGAATTTGTAATCCCACCCTCTTAAGCCAAAACAATACTGACAGGCATGAAATTGCTATTTATGAGGTTATAAGTCCTAAAAGCATATATTGTATAAACAAAGAAAAATACCACCCACAGAGCTAATTCTTTTCCACGTTTGAATTTAGGCTGAGAAGCTCTGGGGTAAGAAAGTCAATCTTTTTTGGCTTTTAAGTTAGCTGTATTTAACATTTGGCCAGTGTTCAATAACCATGTATTTTATAGAGTGGTAATAAATTTTTTTGAGCCATGGACCCTTTTGAATATTTTATGAAAACTACTGACCCTCTCCTCTGAAAAATGAACATACACACACCATTTTGCATAAAATTTCAAGGAGCTTAACATGGTATCTGCACCACCATGGACTCAAATGAACACAACACAACAAAAACTCTAGGACATGAAAAGTTAAGATACATGCCGTGGGCTATTCAAGAGGCCAGTGATTCCACAGATACCACTTTCTATGACTCTTTCAATTTTTTTCATTTTCCAAGCTGCTCATACACAATTATGGATCGTTGTGTAATTTGTGCATTTAAGAGAGGTTTTCTAAAAAGAGAGCATTGGAAATGCCTGGCTATATAAATAATTCACAGAACACTTCCTTTTTTGAGTTTTCTTTTTTAAAAAAATCAGAGGTATAAATTTTTTTTACATTCAATATTATCTTGTATTCATTCCAGGTATCCAGCATCGTGGTCAGTCACGCTTTACTGAATGCTTCTTGAGAGGGCGTGCTGGGTGGGGGTCAAGTTAACAGTTCCTCTTTGCCTCCCTAGTGTGGAGGCTGCCTCAATCTGGTTCTTCCTCTTTGCTCCATTGTGATAAAAACGTTGAAGTTTAGATATTTGACATCACCCATTTCAAAACTTCTCAAACTTTCATGCGTCAGAACCCCATGGAAGGCTTGCTTAAATGCAGGGATTAAAGCCCTGTCCCCAGAACTTGTGATTCAGTAAGTATGGGATATGGTCCGAGAACTTGTATTTAACAAGCTCTCAGTTGGCCCTGATGCTGTAAGTCCCAGGAATCTATTAGGCACTGATTCCTCCTATTTTAAAGATGAGGACTGACACCTGCTCAGATATCCACTGTCTTTCTTCATTTCTACCCTGGAGATGGGCAGATCCACTGATCCTTGGGTACCTGCCCCCTGAAACCACTAGCAGCAGTGAAGGAAATCAGGCTGGCAGACACATCAAGTTCATTCCTGCCTCAGGAACTTGTACTTGCTGCTCCTTTAGCCAAAAAAGTTCTCTGCTTATTGTCACGTGATTTTCTGTCTCATTTGGTAAACATCTATGCTCATATTCTCTCCACATCACTTTTCCTGACCAGTCTGTAACAGTAGATGCCCTCACTCTCTCTCTGCTTAGACCACATTAATTTTATTCCCAGCCTTCACCTGAAACTGAGGCACATGTTTATGGGTTCCCTGAATGTGGGCGTGGCTCCGGGAGGCCAGCTCCTTGCATTCACCTCTGGTACTCTGGCTCCTGGAACTGGGCCTGGAAACTGATGGGCTCTCAGTGAATATATATGTTTATTTTTCACCCTCCCCAGTAAATATTTTTAATGAATAATAAATGTGGCCTTTATAGCAAAAACTTTACTCTGTTTTATGTGATTATAACCTTCCTTGAAATTATAACATTTTCTATAATACTAGTGGTATTGTCCAGTCTTCTATTTCAGCAGTTAGGATTGTAACAATGAAGTGGGTAACAATGTTTAGACATAAGAAAAAAATGGAAAAGTATTTATTTTAACTTATTAAAGAATTAATTTTAAATAATTAGTTTAATTTATCTTAGTGCACTGCAAATACTGCTCATCATACATTAAGATTGTATGTATACATCAGTAGTCAAAAAGGGAAAGCCGAAAATGAGAGGGGGTATCTCTCTAGAGAAGTAAGGGACATTGGTATTCCACTTGATCATTTCCATTCATTTTTGCAATAACTATATTTATGGATGCCCTGCTATATGCCAAGTAGGGTTCTAAAATGGGGAGGGATGATCATTTTCCTCAGGGAGCTTTCATAGTAGAAAAAGAAGAATAGAGGAAAGAATACAATATGAATGTATTATGTAGTATATTGGAAGGTAAAAAAGTCTTGGGAGAAAAGCATGGAAGGAGGGATAAGGAGTGTGTGTGTGTGTGTGTGTGTGTGTGTGTGCAATTTTAAATAGGATGGTCAGGAAATAGCTCACTGAGAAGGTCACATTGAGAGAAGACTTTACTCACCGAAAGGGAGAAGCTCCATGAATATCTCAGAGAAAAGTATTATGGGTAGAGAGTAGAATGTGCAAAGGCCCTGAGACAGAACCATGTTAAGGGAACATCAAAGAGGCCAGAATGAATGGGGCAGGCTGGAAAAGAAAGCTACAAGTAGGAGATGAATCTGGAGAGGGTGAGAGTTGAAGAGTGCCTACATAGGACCCTGCAGGCACTATAAGGATGCATAGCCACATTTGTTCTGGACTTAAAACTCAATTGTGATTTGCCTAAAATTGTGATGTTAACCACATCCCATAGCTGCTATGTTAAGAAGAGTACTTGTCTCATATTTAGGCTCTGTATTCCCCAAATAGAAAATCTGAGTTCAGGAACGTAAAAATACTTCATTTCAAATCTCTCTCTAAATTTTGCTACAATACAATCTTTGTTAAAAATACTTATGGCTTACCTACTATTTTTAATGCAGAAGACAAAGAAGTACAAGCAACTATTTATCAAGGGCCTTTTGTGTGCCCACCACAGGCACTTCACCTCAGCTATCTCTGTGCTAATTCTGTGCCCTCCTATGGCTTTGAGTTAGCAGGGAACAGCAACAATGTGCATCAGTAAGAGCAAAGACTCTATAGAAGGACCCATGAGTGCACAGGTGAAGTACCACTGGCTTTGCAAAGCAGAACAGGTCACTTCTGATAGGGGCTCCATTGGGCAATACTGAGCAAAAGCACTGAGCCATGCGTCCTAGGACCAGCAGGCAGTAACTGGTCTTAGAGAAACAGTGCAGAGGCAAATGTGGGGACGCAGGGAGGAGGCCAGGGGAGTTTCCTGAATCCAGATGCTGACAAGGCCTTATGGCTGAGAGTGGGTAGAAGGAGCCGCTGAAGACATCCAAGAAGGGACAGCTCCTCAAAGCCACACGTATCTGCAAGGGTTGAGGGTGGGGTGCAGTGGTTGGGGAAGTGGACAAAGCTCCTTGTACGGGAAGGCAGAGAGAGAAGAAAGGCTGGAGATAACATCCATGGGGAACCCCAGTCTGAAATGAACTTGTGTGGGGACAAAGCATTTCTAGCTAACTTCTAAGCATAAGCTAACTTTTAAGTTTCATCTTCCCCGAGTGGGATTTTTTACATTGGCATGAAGGCTGTGATTAGGGGAAAATTCCTCAGGGCAGACAATTACATCAGCATATTTTTCTGATTTATATTTGAAATGGTACAAGTGTTCCCAGAGGCCTGGTGACAGAGACGACTTCTATAAATATATTAAAGTCAAACAATCTGCACGCCACTGCCAGCCGGCTGAAGACTCCCACCCCTTTCCAGATTTATCCAATTTTTGAAGGCAGTTACATTTAGAAATGTTAAACTTGCAGCTAATCAGTCTAAGGAAAAAAGTTTATTCCCATAACATTGCCAAGGAGCATTTCCCCCAGCCCTTATTCCTTGGCATTCGAGTCTGGGAGACCTATTCACCGTCACCAGGGAGGTGCAGGAAAACACAAAGCAGGGGAAGGCGCAGGCAGAGGGGCAGTGCCAGGCAATGAAGGGAGTGTAGGGTCTGCAGTCAGAGAGACCCAGGTACAAATCTGAGACTAATCCCGACCCTTTCCAGGGGGACACACACATACCACATATACACACGAACACCCACATACATAGATTTATTCCTATATCTATGCATGCGCATTAAAAACTATGAGCTCATACTTACATCTGTAATTCTAACCCTGCTCCACAGAGTGTTTACTTTATATTAATTTGTAACTTCTTTCTCTGACAGTGAAAAACTTGGCTCTTATGATCCACAGTATATTTGCTTATTCTTTCAGTTCTCGTGCACGCATAAGTAGTTTCTGAATTGCTAGCCCAAGCTTCTTTGAGAAACCAATTTACCAGCTCAAGTACAATATTTGTGTATACTTCCAGTTCTTTTTGTTTTTAGCTCCATGGTAAACAGTCAAAATACCATTTTCCAAAGTTGCTTAAGTTAGTATTTTTCCCCATCCCCTTAAGTACAGTTATGTTATTCATTTGCAATATCATTAAGTTTGATTTTTTTTACTGTTTGTATTCCATTTTGGGTTCATTTTATCCTTGAATTTTGATTACTTATGGATTCTTTGAGTATGTGAAGCAGCGTCACGGTTCTAGGAGTCAGAGCTGCATAGCAAGTCATAACCAGAAAGTTGCCCCCTCGCCCCCATTCCCCCAGTCTTTGCCTACACTCTGTCTTGTTCTCTCTACATCACCTCATTAGTTTTAGGTTTATCCTTCCTGAATGTCTGTTGTGTAAGTGAACAATTACATGTATTGATTTCTTACATCCACCTTTGTTCTTTCATAAAGAATAGCATACTAGACTGCTGTTGGTACTTTGGCCAATTGATCTTTGGCACATTACCAGGCTAATTCAATAGGACAGCACTGGTCTTTTCGACAAATCATGCTAGAACATCTAGATACCCATTTGGAAAATAAAAATGACTCTTGCCCTTTACTATATCATATCATACCTCATCCCACACACAAAAATAAACTTAAAGTCAATCATGAATCTAAATATAAAAATGAAAACTATAAAACTTCTAGAAGAAAGTATATTTCACTGGCTGGTGTGACTCAGTGGATTGAGTGCCAGCCTGCAAACCAAAGGGTCACTAGTTTCATTCCCAGTCAGGGCACGTGCCCGGGTTGCGGGCCAGGTTCCCCAGTTGGGGGTGTGCAAGAGGCAACCACACACTGATGTTTCTCTCCCTTTTTTCTTCCCTCCCTCCCCTTCTCTCTAAAAATAAATAAATAAACTCTTTTAAAAAGAAAGTATATGGGAAAATATACATAGCAAACAAACAAGTAAAAAATCACCCTAAAAATCATGAAGAAGCTACCAGTCTTGGGCATGTTTTATTTGCATTGGGTTTAAGGGAAGCCAATAAATAACAATTCTTTTCTAACAGGGGGTTCAGAACCAATTGCAAGTTAGATAGATGAGTCATTCAGATGGAATCTATAAAGAGATGAAAATATTGCTGTAACATATTATTTGTAAAGTTAATATTGGAGAACATGGCTTGGACCTGCTAGTTAAATGGACTTGCTAATACTCCCTGCTCACAGCGCATCCAGTGGAAACGTCTGCTCTTAAGAGAAGAGTCACTGGTGATCAGGATGCTCACAGAATTGGTTGATTTTAGCCACAAATTAGAGGAACATGTGAAGGCTAAACTGATTGAAATGAATGGAAATGCACAGGAAACCAATAGTGATGGAAAGGAAACTGGGACTCAAATCAAGGGAGTGGACCAGAAGGAAGAAAGGAACAACCAAACAGAAAAGAAGGAAAAAACAAGAATTAAAAAAATGAGGAGAGGCTCAGGAACCTCCAGGACATCTTTAAACGTTCCAACATCCAAATTATAGGGGTACCAGAAGGGGGGAAGAAACAGCCATGAGTGGAAAACTTATTTGAACAAATAATGTAGGAGAACTTCCCCAGTCTGGCAAAGGAAATAGACTTCCAGGAAATCCAGGAAGCTCAGAGAGTCCCAAAGAAGTTGGACCCAAGAAGGAACACACCAAGGCACATCATAATTACATTAGCCAAGATTAAAATGAAGGAGAGAATTCTAGAAGCAGCAAGAGATAAGGGGGCAGTCACCTACAAAGGAGTGCCCATCAGACTGTCACCTGGTTTCTCAAAAGAGACCTTACAGGCAAGAAGGGGCTGGAAAGAAGTATTCCAAGTCATGACATCCAAACACCTACAGCCAAGACTACTCTATCCAGCAAAGCTTTCATTTAGAATGGAAGGGCAGATGAAGTGCTTCTCAGATAAGATCAAATTCAAGGAGTTCATCATCACCAAGTCCTTATTATATGAAATGTTAAAGAGACTTAACTAAGAAAAAGAAGATGAAAATATTAACAGTGAAAGAATAGCAAACTCACAGTTATTAACAACCACACCTAAAACAAAAGCAAATTAAGTAGACAGCTAGAACAGAAACAGAACCATAGAAATGGAGATCACATGGAGGGTTAGCAACAGTGGAGTGGAAGGAGAAGGGGGGGAAGGTACAGAGAATAAGTAGCATAGACAGTAGGTAGAAAATAGACATGGGGGAAGGCAAGAATAGTATGGGAAATATAGAATCTAAAGAACTTGTGACACATGGACATAGACTAAAGGGGGGAATGGTGGGGGAGTGGGTGTGCAGGGTGGAGGGGAGTGAAGGGGGGGAATGGGACAACTGTAATGGCATGATCAATAAAATATCTAAAAAAAAAGAAGAGTCTCATTCTGGGAGAAAAGGAAGTCAGAAAAGATGGGTAGAAAGGGAAAGCAGAGAAACGGAAGCATGTGAAAGATTTGACATGCTGGCTCTGGAACATGCAGACTACGTGCAGAACCCAGAGAGAAGTCTCCAAAAACTGAGGGTGGCCCCAAATCTGCCACCTGAGGACAAGGGAACTGGCCAATGGAAACCTCAGTAAAACCTCCAGCGAGAGATCACTGCTTAGACGTTTATGTGGCTGAAACCCAGGGCCATAAAATCAAACACAACTTGGAAAGGATTTTGTTTTTAAGACTCATTTAACTGAACGTTATTAGTGCTTATAAATAAAATAATGAAGAAATACTATATTGTGTGAAAATAGAAGTGGTTTAAGATTGAAAAATACTGGGCAATCTTTCCAACTTTGCTACTTGCTCTGGCTGTGAGAACATAAGCTAGTCCTCTCTCTGAGTCCACATCTTCAAATAGGAATCACCCTATATGCCCAAGCACAAGATTGCTTCAGTGATTTAACAGAATAGCACATGTGAAAATGCTTGGGAAAATGGAAAATGCTCTTTAAAACTCTATTTTCATTAATATTATTAAAGATAATACCCCATCATGATTAAGCTCCTGTGGCATGGTGTTTTTACACATATCTCAGCCTTTCCTTGACTCTTGGGTATCATTTATCACATCTAGAGAGCAATTTTGCAAATGAGACATACTTTCTCTTTTTCCTGGTGACTGGCCATGGCATCTACAGAGAACTATATTTCAAATGTACAGCTGATATGAATAGTGCCTAAAAAAATGAATGTACCTTAAGGAGGAAAATACTGACGTATCCAAGGTCAAAATGAAATGCAGCAAAAAATCAGAATAGCTCCCTTAACTTCTACCTGTGAATGTTTTGTAAGCACATTAATAAACTTGTAAGGTGTGCTTGCAAGTCTTTTTCTTAAGGTCCCGAGAACATTTTGAGTTATACACAGGGATTAAAAATTACTGATCTGCCCATTTTGACATGCAAAGCTGTTTCACCAATGGTCCATAAGAGAGTTTCTGCTTATTATTATCATCAAAGATTATTAAGTTATAGAGGGAGCACACTAAAGTTTAGAACTAGAATTTCAAATTACATATGCCAATGAGAGAAAATGCAGGGATAAAATTTGCTTCTCTTTCAACAAGTTGACTTTGAGGCTGGGAAGTTGGAGGGAGAAGATTGTGTAAAACAGTACAATAACTTAAGATGTGTGGATGCCAGGGCTCCAGGAGCAGATAGCTAACTAAGAGAGCACCATCAAGTTCAAGAACAAAAAATCACAGAGTAGCCTACTGAGTCTTTCACTCCCCCTGGTCATGATGGGCCTTTTCTAGAACACTCCTGTGATTCTTGACTTCACAAATAAGGAGACAGCTTGGAAAGCTAATTAGAGTGTCGAGAATTAAAATTATGACAGAAAGATTAAAAGGAATACTGGGACTCAGTCTAAAGTAGACAGCAATAGAAGATAATGAGAAATTAATACTATTCATGGGAATAAGGAGCTCTTATCCTATAAATAGTGTCTATGGGTTTTCATGGGAAAATTCTAAAAGAGAATGGTTTAAACATTGACAAAGTATATAGGGCTTTTGACCCCTTTCTTAAAGGTACCCACCACTTGTCCAAGCAGGTGGTGAGTTGAGTCCAGTGTCAACTACACGGGACTGGTAGTGTAGCTGGCGGGTAACACTGGCAGTGTTAACTCTACTCCACTGGTGCTGGGGGCAGACTGAGCATGCTGCTATGGAAAGAGAAGGGGGCACATCTAACCCAGGGAAGGTGCTACCTTAGCCAGATTTTGAAAGGATGCATGATCCAGGGGAGGGCATTCCAGGCAGAGAGAACAGCATGAAGGCTTGAGATGACATGGTGTTTGTAAAAATAAAAAATAGCTCAAAAGCACAGGTTTATAGACTATAAGACAAAGGTAAAGCTAAACTAGTTGATTTAGTTGAGTGTTAATTTGTATGACATGTGCTATTCATGTTTGTACATTATCTTGGATAACCTATAATAACCTGTGTGGGGTAGTTTTGTTAACCAAGGTTAATATACAAACCCTGAACTCTCAATGGCTTAGCCCAACAAAAGCCTATTTTCTATCACATAAGGCCCTGTGTAGGCCAGGCAGCTTACTTAGGTCTAGTAGCCATGACGTCTGAAACCTGCAGCCCATCGGGCCATCAGAACAGAGGAAAAGAAATACAGAAGACAGTCTGGTTCCTAAGTATTTACAATCACTACTGCACACAGGTTGTAGACCAGAACTTGTCACATATCCCCAACTTCACTGCAAGTGAGGCTGGGAAATGCGGAGAAGCACATAATTATCTGGTGAGCACTACCTGTCCCTGCTCTGGGAAAGTACTTGGCCGAGTTATTTATCACTGCACAGCAGTGACCACAAACCTAGCGGCTTAAAACAACATACAGAACTTGAAGTAGGTCGGGAATCCGGGCACGGCTTAGCTGGATTCTCTCTGTTCCAGAGTCTCAGGAGACTGCAATCAAGCTGCTGGCTGGGGCTGAGATCTCATCTGAGGCTTGAATAAGGGAAGGCCTGTTTCCAAGCTTGCATGGTTGTTGGCAGTAGTCAGTCTCTTGGGCTGTTGGACAGAGGTCTATTGGAATTCCCCTCAGCTGTTTACTATGTGGGCCTTCCTAAGAGGGCAGCTTCTCTCCTCAAAGTGAGCAAGGGATCAAGTCCCTCCGCAAAACCAATGCTGCAATCTTAATCATGGAGGTGACATCCTGTCATCTTTGCCATATTCTATTGGTTAGAACCATATGGGTGGGATGGTAATTGCTCCAAATGGGCAGGGGATTTTTCATGATGGTAGACACTTCAAACACTTTTATCAATAAGCCTTCAAGGTAGCCCCTGTGGTTGTCCCTATTTATAGGAAAATGAAGGGAAAAGGAGGAACTTAACTTGCTCAAGTCATAGAGCTGACAAGTGGCAGGTCCCAAGTTCAGGACAAACAGTCTTTGTCCAGAGTCTACTAACTACCATATCGCACAGCCTCAGAAGATGATCTCGGTCCAAAACCTATGACTTTAGACTCCTCAGTCCCAGACGCATTTCAGAGAGCAAAAAGGCTAATTCACTCCTATGGTTCATTCATTCATCCCCTAATGTTTATTGAGCTCCTGCTCTGTACCAGGTACTGTCTTCATCATTTTGCACTCATACTTTTTAATCCCCTCAATCAACTTATTAAGCACATTAAAAAGAGGTATTATTATCTCTAATTTATTTTTAAAAACCATTTCAGCATCTCTCACTGGTTATAAAGTGAGTGCTTCATAAGTTCTAAGTGAATTTACCTGACTTGAACATCTTTACAAGAAGACTGGTCAAATTAAAGGGTGGTCCCAGCCCAGGTCCTCAGCCCGGGGCCTGTGTTCCTGCCACCCTTTCTACTTTGATTCTAAATACTCCTGTTGGAGTACCACTTATCAAGAAGCTGCAAAATTCATTTAAATACAACAGCACAACAAAAGGGTGGTTCAGCAGCTTCTACACCAAAAAAAAGTACATTTCTTTACCATCAAATTGTAGAGGGATAGATGTCAAACTTTTATAGATTTTTAGTTCAAATCAGTTTCTCTTCTCTCTGCTTGCCAAACACAAGGCATATTTTCTATACTCCAAAGAAAACCTTATTGTTACAGTCATCAGCCAACTCCCTAAACCACCCTGAAATCACTACAGTCCCAGCAGTTTCTGGTCCTTGCACACCCTCTCCAGATTAATCTTGTGACAGCACCTCATTATCATCACCCCCGTGAACACCTACAGCCCCTTCTGGACCATGGGTAAGGCACTAGGCACATCAATGAGGCTACAAACCTTTGAAGGACAGAGACAAGGAAGCTCAAGTCTATGACATCATGACTAGAGCCTGATTCTCAGTAGGAACTTAATATGTACTCTTAACTTGATTGCTCTTCATCCAATCTTTCTATATGGGAATAGGACCAAAGCAACAACAAGCAAGTGCTCCCAGCTGTTCTCTCTGTCAAATAAAATAGGCTCTGTTTGGCCGCTGCTCACTTCCTTCCTCTCCAACACCTCTCGAGAAGGATTCACAGAGTGGTCCTATGTTTGTAGTGAGCCAGACCTGGGATACATGTTGAGGGATAGATGCCCCATTCCCGGGAAACATTAATGAGAGGGAATGTGAACATTTCTCCCACAGGCCCTGGAGTTTGGGGAGTTGACACTTGGAGAGTGTGAGGCGACGTGATAATGATAAAGGGCAAAATAATGGTAAAGGGCTCAGGGTAGAGGTGGGAAGGGCAAGAGAAGGAGATACATAGGAAGGGTCCTAGAGGATGAAGGAGAGAAGGCAAGCGACAGGCCCTGGGAAATGTCGGATATTAAATCGTAAGTGAGGAAGAAAATTCTGGCAAGGGTTACCTTTGAGTTTTACCTTGTACAAGAAACATGAATGCAGGTTTGAATTATTATTGTACTTTTCTTCTTTGAATGTGGTGTCTCTGCTGAATTACCTATGTGGATTGTGGTTATGATGCAGTGACTTTTGCAATAGCATTTATTAAACTTGCCTGGTGATCTCAAACATTATTATGTAGGATGGGGAATAAAATAAGTGACAGTGATAGAGACACATAATTTACCTAAGAGTTGATATGATCAAATGTATACATCAGTTTATAGCCTATAAAATTGTTCATTATTTTATTTTTTAAAAATTTTAATAGTATATTTTATTGCATTTTTCTCATTACCATTTATCCTCATTATACGCTCTTCTACCCATCCCCTCCCCTCTACAATTACTACATTGTTGCCCAAGTCCGTGAGTTCTTTCTCACTTTTTTCTTTTTTGCTCCATCCATTTAACCCCCCAACCCCCAAGAGCTGTCAGCCTGCTCTCTACCTTTGAGTCTGTCTCTATTTTGCTTGTTAGTTCAGCTTGTTCATTATATTCCACATATGAGTGAAATCATATAGTATTTTTCTTTCTCTGACTGGTTTATTTCACTTAGCATAATGTTCCCCAGGTCATCCATGCTGTCTTAAAGGGTATTTTCTTCTCTATCACAGTCAAGTATCATTCCACTGTGTAAATGTACCATAGCTGTTTTATCTACTCAACTACTGACAGACACTTAAACTGCTTCCAAATCTTGGCAATTACAAATAGCACCGCAACAAACTCAGTGGTGCATATATTCTTCTGAATTAGTGTTTCGGGTTTCCTCAGATAAATTAACAGAAGTGAAATCACTGGGTCATAAGGAAGTTTTATTTTTAATTTTTTGAGGTAACTCCATAATGCTTTTCACAGTGGCTGCACCAACCTGCATTCCCGCCTACACTGCAAAAGGGTTTCCCTTTCTCCACATCCTTGCCAGTATTTGTTTGTTGATTTACTGATGATGGCCATTCTGACAGATGTGAAGTGATATATCATTGTGGTTTTAATTTACATTTCTCTGATGATTAGTGATGTTGAGCATCTTTTTCTTCATATGTCTGTTGGTCATCTGTGTGTCCTCTTTGGAGAAGTGCCTATTGATGGGCAGGGGGAGAGGGGTTAGAGAGGTATGTAGCTCTGGTCATATGTAGATTATTTCCATATTAGAGATAAGGAATCTGAAGCTCAGAGAAGACTTGACGGTGGCTGTCATCTTCTAAGTAGCAGGGTTAGAAATAAACCCCATGTTGGGGAGCACCAACACTTGTCCTCTTCCTGTTTTCTCATATTCTCTCCAGTTTGGAAGGAAAATGGTACATCAGACAGACATCCTGATCCGCAGATCTGATTTCTGATATATAAGCTGGTTTTAAGATTACTAAAAAGGGAGGAGGTGCTCAGGTTACTAATGTGAACAGGGCTGTGATGTAGGGACATGTCAGCCGCACAGTGATTGCCTCCTTCTTGGCTCTGTGGTCACTCTCGGTTTCACACACCTCACCATGTGGTTAGAGAGAGCAGACCTCCAGCTTTGGGAAATACTCAGCATCCCTACACATTCTAGGGATTCCTTCTTTCTAAGAAAGAAGATCTGAGTCAGTTTGTCACTATTCCATCTGGAGTACTCTGTGGGGCAGAGTTTGACCAAGGCCTGGCAGAGATTCTTGGCCTTTGTCATGGCGACAGTCCCTGGTCAATCAGTGGTGACCAGGGCACCAGGATTGGTTTCCCTCTCTGATCTGGGCTCCAACTGTAGTATAGTAACTTTGTGTTGTTTTCTTTAGAAGAAAGGTTCGACTGTGTCATGTGATGGCTAATGGACATTTCTCCAGGGGCCACGCCAAGGAGAGGCAGAGAAGGAAAGACTGTGACTCAGGCTGGTGGGCACCCAGGAGCCCCGCCGCCACACTATACTTGATGAAAAAATAGATGTGCCATCTCAGTGCCTACCTAAGAACAACAGAAACTCACTGCCTCTGCTCTCTTATATCTTTGCTCCTAAGCAGCCCTATTTTTAGTCTTTATTTCCATTTCTCTGTCCCTCTGTTTTGTGATTTAAATGTGTTGATGCAGATTCCATCTAATAAGGAAGAGAGGTATTTATTTTATTTGATTTTAAGTGGATGTAGTTGCAATTGAAAAGCAGCACAAATATGTGTAACATGTATCATTAAAGAATGACAAATGTCCCTGAAAATAAAAATGTTTAGAAACTTCCCCCATTTGCCTCACCAGTGCATTATTTTATTTACTATATTTTAAGGTTACATAAGGGAACATGAAGGAATCTGGTCTGTACATCAAAGTTTGATTGCTTTCAAAGAATTTTAAATTAATGCAGTACAAACAAATGAACAGTCATTAATACCCTCAGGGTAATTTAATATAATTCAGTTCAATTAAATATCATCGCGGTAAAGAGGAATTAAAGGCTCCACAGCTGCGCTCTAAGTATAGCAATTAATGCAGTTGAAATTCAGGAATCTAAAAACTACTCCATTACATTTCACTAAATCAAAGGATCTAAGAGCAGTTGTTGAATCATTACTGGATTAACAGGACTGTTGATGTTGCATAACTGAAACCATAGGTCTTAATCCCTATAATAAAGTCAAGCACCACAACTGTGCGAAGCAGAACAAGACCCCAGGGCTGAGACCCCTTCCCGAGCACCTGCCTGCAGTCCTACTGACACCCCTCACAGCGGTCCAAGGAATGTGTTAACAACACATCTGCCATGGATGTCACAGGTGTTAGAGGCCAGACTTAGAAGCAGAAAGTGAGTGGACAACCACCCAGCTGTGGTTTGAGGGATTCTGGAAAGAGTCTCTTGACCAAAATAATATCCTCTGCCCTCTGTCAAAATCTGCCTGAAATTCAGCCACAGGGGATTTAGTTTTGGGGGGTATTAAGGGTTTTTCAGACTTCCTCACATTTCTGTCACTAAAGAGATTGGTTAGTTTCGTTCTTCAAGGCATAAAAGACTTGCAATTCTGATGGGTGACGGTCACTAAATGCATGGTGATTCAGCTGAACATGGCAATTCAATGATTTCAGTGTGGATAACCGAGAGGCGTGGTGATGCGAACTATCCAGGTAGGTATACCTTTCCCACACGCACATGACACCGAGAAAAGCCTCACTAGCTAAATGTAAGAGCTACTTCATTCAGCAAAACTGAAATGAATAGTATCTTCGTAACTCTTATCAATTGCAATTTGACTTATTCTCCGCTTCCAAAATTAAAGTGAAAATTCTTTTCACCTCTCAGTTTAAGATTGCACAGCTCTGAAATCATATTTCTGAACCAAATTTTATGTACATGCTTTTTGTCTAAGCGAGTTTTTTCCCTGGCTGCACCGGAGCTCAGACCGCAGTCTCCTCTGCCACCTTGTCCTCCTTTTCACAGGCTTTATGGCAGAGTGCCAGTGCGTTCTCCCTCTCTCTGCCCCTTTGACTTTTTTTTTGCCATGATTCATTAAAGAAAATCACCAAGAAATCATGGTACTCATGCGCCCAGGTCGGTCCTGTGAAAGTGCTCGCCCATTCATTCTCAGGATCCAACTTAGCCATGCCCTCGCAACTCCTGTTGCCCAGTCTGCCCCCAAGGCCCCTAGGAAACAGTTCACTAAGATGAGCACAAATCAGTCACAACATCCACCTCAAACCTTAAGCCACGTTCATTTTTCACATCATTTTTTAAGGACTGAAAACAGATTTTCTAGAGAATTCAATGGCAGGCTTTTTTTTTTTTTTTTTCCCAATGCTGGCTTAACTGTAAATCTTGTCTCAACTTCTCTTGGAAAACACACAGAGAAAAACAGAGATTTTTTAAAAAACAGAGTATTTGTTTACAGTGAAGCCAGAAGACAAAGAAACCTTGCTAACTGTATTTACATTTAAAAACTGCCAAAAACAGCGGAGGCCAGCAAAACTCTAGGAGGGAGAGGGGTTGGGGTGCAGGGGGGCACCAGGCATGAATGGGAAGATGGGAAGTACAAAGGGATTAGCGCAGTGCATCTCAGCAACCTCCAAAAGGTTAGCCCCTCAGAGGGGAATGTCCCNAACAGATTTTCTAGAGAATTCAATGGCAGGCTTTTTTTTTTTTTTTTTCCAATGCCGGCTTAACTGTAAATCTTGTCTCAACTTCTCTTGGAAAACACACAGAGAAAAACAGAGATTTTTAAAAAACAGAATATTTGTTTACAGTGAAGCCAGAAGACAAAGAAACCTTGCTAACTGTATTTACATTTAAAAACTGCCAAAAACAGCAGAGGCCAGCAAAACTCTAGGAGGGAGAGGGGTTGGGGTGCAGGGGGGCACCAGGCATGAATGGGAAGATGGGAAGTACAAAGGGATTAGCGCAGTGCATCTCAGCAACCTCCAAAAGGTTAGCCCCTCAGAGGGGAATGTCCCACTCTGTAAGGGAACTGCTGAAGGTAGGCATTAGATCAAAGAAGTTAGAAGTTCTGGGAAAGGATGAGAAGCAAGGTGTAGGAGCTGCCCACAAAACACACCCTCAAAAAATCTGAGGACCACCTTGGAAAGCAGGTTCTGTCTCCTGCTGGCAGTAACTGGTGAAGGAACTGGAGGAGCATAGATAGGGTTGGTTAGAGAGGCCACCTTGAACCAGGTAAGTTCAGGGAGGAACAGAAGATGTGGCTTCACGAGAGTGTTGCATTTACATAGTAACAGAGGAGGTGGAGCGCTCGAGTGCCTAAGCCAGCAGAGCTGCCTTGGCTCTTACTCCTCCTCGTTTACCCTCTGCCTCTAACATCTTGCAAGAGGTGGTTTAGGACAATACAACAATAATACATTTTGTTTAAAGACATGTGTAGCGGTCATCCAAAAATGCTCTTAAGAAAATATGTGGGAAAGAACAGCAAGACATTTCTACAGACAAAGAAGGCTTTCGGGGTAAGTGGCTATAGAGCAGACAAAACTTATAACTAAACCATCTATCATTAATGTGAAAAAATTTAAATGAATCCCAAATATGAAAGCCAAGATAGGTAAACTCAGTGAAGAGAGGAACAGACAACAGAAAGTAAAAGGTGAAAGATTTACACCATCTGAAGAGAAACCAGAGTATGAGACAACAGAAAGTAATGGTAGAACTCAGGGAAAATGCAAGACAAAAAGTTACAAACATTTAAAAAACGCATTAGAAAGGGCACAAGAGAGACTTGACGACAGTGAGACCAGACTAAAGGATATAAAGGATAGAAATGGGGAAAACAACAAAATAAAAGAGAAATAAAGACACAGGATTCACAACAAATCCTACTATAGAAGTGAAGCATTGGAGCAAAGGGTAGCCCTTGTATGTTGAAGTGGCACTTCAAAGGAAAAAGCTAAAAGAAAGCAGTGATCAAATATTTTAACAAATAATTACTAAAAATTCAGGGCACACAACATTCAACACCGAGTCACCCTTTGGTGAAGTTCCTGTCTTTAGAGATAGAGAGCAAATTTTTTTGGAAATCCTTGAAAGATGTAAAAAAGAATCCTTGCCTATTCAGAAGCCAGGCATTAGGATAAACTCCCTTCTAAGCAAGGTCAAGGCAGATGGCACCAGGCTTCTGTCCAGAAACATTCTGCACAGAAGACTGAAGAAAGACCTACAGCACACTAAAGCAAAGAATGTGAGTCAAGAATTTCATAGTCAGCCAAACATCACTTAAAGTAGAAAGGGAAATAATTTTTTTTTACCTTGATGTTATCTTTAGAAAATTGGATTAATCAGAGCTCTTTTTATCATCTCATCAAAGTTCAACACCTTATTTTATGTATGTGTGAATACATGCATGTATATATGTGTGTAGATGGGTTATGAATGTATTGTGCATATATGTGCCTATGTACACAAGTGGTTATTTATGTAATAACATAAAAATCCAATGAACCAACTATATGAACTCTTACATTATAGTTACTTCCACCTGCTTATAAATGCCTTCTCCAGGCCCTATCTCTGCCTCTGTATACCAGCAGTAAGAACTAGCCTATGTCATCTGTGTGTGTGTATGCCTGTTCTTAATGTATATATAGTTTCATTTGCTTTTAACTTTGTGCAAAAGTTATTTTGCTGTATACAATCTTTTGAGACTTCAAATCTAATACCCCATGGATCATTAAGGAGTACAATGTTTTATATACCACTGTACTAGTCACACAGAAACCACACCTGTTCTTTGAACAGAGGAATTGGATATAAAGCACTGTGGCCAGGTACAAAGCTGTTTCCACTGGAAGGATACAGAGAGAANCCAGGCTTCTGTCCAGAAACATTCTGCACGGAAGACTGAAGAAAGACCTACAGCACACTAAAGCAAAGAATGTGAGTCAAGAATTTCATAGTCAGCCAAACATCACTTAAAGTAGAAAGGGAAATAATTTTATTTTACCTTGATGTTATCTTTAGAAAATTGGATTAATCAGAGCTCTTTTTATCATCTCATCAAAGTTCAACACCTTATTTTATGTATGTGTGAATACATGCATGTATATATGTGTGTAGATGGGTTATGAATGTATTGTGCATATATGTGCCTATGTACACAAGTGGTTATTTATGTAATAACATAAAAATCCAATGAACCAACTATATGAACTCTTACATTATAGTTACTTCCACCTGCTTATAAATGCCTTCTCCAGGCCCTATCTCTGCCTCTGTATACCAGCAGTAAGAACTAGCCTATGTCATCTGTGTGTGTGTATGCCTGTTCTTAATGTATATATAGTTTCATTTGCTTTTAACTTTGTGCAAAAGTTATTTTGCTGTATACAATCTTTTGAGACTTCAAATCTAATACCCCATGGATCATTAAGGAGTACAATGTTTTATATACCACTGTACTAGTCACACAGAAACCACACCTGTTCTTTGAACAGAGGAATTGGATATAAAGCACTGTGGCCAGGTACAAAGCTGTTTCCACTGGAAGGATACAGAGAGAACTCTCAGGTATCACGGAGGTAGGAACTGTGGAAAGGACCTATCATCTCCTATGCCTTAGGAAGCAAAGGGAAATAAGGAACAAACCTAGAAAAGGAGCCCTAAGGGTGCTGAAACTTCGACCTCGGGGGAGGAAATACTGCTCAGTTGATGACGGTGTGACGCAGGCCTCCTCGGTGGCTGCCTGTGGTGAGGGAGTGTTACCCAACTGGTTCTGCAAGGGATGGAGAAACTGTACAGTGGATTCGGCTGCCGCTCTAGGAAGGAATCGCCACTGCTGCTGGGAAGAAAGGTTGCTGGGTGGGGGTAGGGGGGACGGGTCACAGGGACAAACCCAGGAAGCCGAGGGGCGGAGCAAGTCCCTTATTCCTCCTCCAGCACTGAAGTCCCCTCCAGTGCCCCTATTAAGGCAGAGAGCTGGCAGAGCACGCCTGTGAGTTGCCAATATCACAAAGCAGATTATAGATAAATAAAATTTGAGCTAAGGGACAATATCTTAATCACTGGCACAACTATTAATTAAAAATTATGCCAAGTAAGCTAAGATTTCTAAAATGTTATATAGAAAAATTATGCCGATTAGGATAAATGAAATATGGAATATTGCTGATTGGTTCACTGCTGTTGGATTTAGCTATAGGTCATTCATTTCGACGGCTATATAATATTGAATTTTGGAAATATACCACTTTGTGTATTCTTGTGTTGAAATGCTTTTGGATCATTTCCAGGTTTTGCTACTGCAAATACTATTATGAATCTTTTTGTGCATGTGTTGTGATATATTTGTCAAGATTTTTCTCTTGGATACTCATGTTGGCATGGAATTGCTGGCTTATAATAGAGTTTGTAAATGTTCGGCTTTAAAATACGTGACCAAACTATTTATCACAGTTGTTAGACCAGTTACACTGCGACCTGTGATTCATAGCTCCTGTTGTTACCCATTCTCTCTAGGACTTGGTATTATTAGATAGGTTCGAACATGGGAATATCGTTCATATGAACATATGACCCAATGGAAAATTTACTCTTTTCAAGGAAACTACAAGAGAACACACTCCAGCCAATGACTAGATGATGGGTAATTTTGCCAAAGGACTATTGTAAAAATTCCAGTTTGATATATCTGATTGTCTACACGACCTCTTCCTTTGGAGGTCCAATAGACCTCTCAAACTTAGTGTGTTAAAAAATTAATGGCTAGCGCCACCCAATCTGTTTCTCCAGTTGTCTTCCCATCTTAGTTAAGGCCAACTTCATCTTTCTAATTGCTAAGAAAGATATAAGACTCACTTGAATATTCTTTTTTCTCACATTTCTTATTCAAATTATCGGCAAAACATTTCTGATTTACATTCAAAATGACGCCCACATCCAATCGCTCCTCACAGGTCCTACAATCCGACCACACTGGTCCAAGCCACGCTCACTTGCCCCTTGATTTACGGTCACAGGCCAACCAGTCTCCCTGATGTGCCTTTCTCTCCCTTCAGTCTTTTTCTCCAGTCAGCCATTGCAGTGATCCTTGAAGTATGCATGCCAGATCATGGTACCCCTCTGCACGAAATCCTGCGATGCCTCCCTATCTAACTGAGAGTAAATGTGAACATTTTTATATCTCAAAGTAGACTTGTATCATCTCTTACAGGGTCTCATGAGAGCTGGGCCCTCATTCGTTTTCAAGCCCATCTACCACTTTACCTTTGGTTCCTTCCACTCCAGTCACGTGGTCTCCCTGCTGTTCCTCAAACGATCTCTGCACCCCTTGTTCACTCTGCCGGGAATCCTATTTTTCTCAGCCGTCTGAATGACTTGGTTTCTCCTCCAGTTTTATCTAAATGTCATCTTCCTGATGGGCTTCTCTGTCTACCTTGACCAAAAGTACAAACTGCCCAACTCAGTGGCATTTCCTGGTTACCTTGTTTTAGTGTTCTCACAGAACACTATGTTTTAGTGTTCTCTTCTACCTGATATACAAATATTACACTTCTTCGCATCTAAAAAACCATCAATTACAAGAAATGGTATAATTTTACATGCCACTAAGACATTAATTAAATAAAAAATTGTTGCCATTAAGACTGACCCTTCTTATCACTTCAAAAGTATTTTATAGTCAAGGAAAAAGCAATTTTTGACTTATATAGACATTGGTTTTTATTATATGTCACTATTGTGCAATCCTGAGAGAAAAATATAAGCAAAATAAGTTGTCTGCTACTCCTAAAACTTCATCATATTCAGAGTTCAACACATGGTATCATCCACATGGTGTTCTCCACTCACTGTATTCTGCACCATCAGGAGCTTGGGGGACTCAGCATTTCTGAAGAGGACATAGCTCTCTCCAGGATTTTGTCCCAAGCTACTGATTTCACAAGTTTTGGTGCATGTGAACAGGCAATAAAATCCACATTTTGATTGACACAAGGCACAAACAAACTTCTGAGGTGTTAAAATGTGCAAAATATATATCTCCAAATAAATTAATTATGGCAGTTTAGTTACTTGTTTATTGCCTGTCTCTTTGCATGAGATGGTAAGCTTGAAAATGGCAAAATTTTTGTCTGTTTTGTTGTTTTGTTTCCTGTTGTAGCCCCAGGGCCTCCTGCAATGCCTGGTATGCAGCTGTTGATTTATTCTGCTTAGAACCATTAAGTTAGAATAATGGAACATAATTTCTAGGCTCTGTGAGATTATGCTGAATGGATGAATTCTCCCTGCCTTGAGTTAACTTTTTCTTTTTAAAGCCATCAGTAAGTTAAGCCTCTTTCTTTAGACTTCTATAGGATCCTAATCTGAGAGAGATATTTCCCATTCATAAATTTCTAACAAGAGTAGAAAATGTTGTAATAAAGTTAGCTGATAGATGAATGTATTATACTCTGAAACTGTACACTTGGTAACATTCTATCTGCGAACACACTATTGCCTGAATGGGAGATCAAAAACATTTATAAACAGAAACCATCATTTACCACATCTGGGAAAAGGGGGACTATTGTTCATGTCAATCACTAGAAATTTTCTTGTATCAGAATGAATCAAACCCAACTGACCTGGTTCAATGTCCTCTGATTTTGTTTTACTTCCATCCCACCACCTACTCGAATGGTCCCTATTTCACAAAGAATATGGGGCGATCATCTCTACCCTTATTCTTTCACTTGCTGCCTTTAGCATCTTGATACATTCAATCAGCATTTATTGAGAATCTGTAGGTGCTTGGTGCATAAGAAGTTAGGGAGTAAAGGAAACAGAGCACAGATAAAACCAGCATGTCCAGAGGGAAGATCATGTCAAATGCATTCTTTAAGTGTCCAGTTACTGGAACCAGCTCTTTCTGCAAATGGTATTGACTACATGACACCTAATCTAGTACATTTAAAAAGCTTAATTTTGAACTTAAAAATGCAAAAATTTTTACTTTCTAGTGTAATTACAAAACCATAATAGTAACTTTATTTTGATATTTTTACTAAATTAAGCTTTAAAAACATTCATTTTTTGGTAATTGTGTCATTGATTTTAATTTAATTTTTTAGAATCCACCTGAAATTTAAACTATATATATTCCATTAATTTCTGTTATCCATGAGCATATTTCTGTGAGCAGAATTAGAAGGAGAATGAGCTTCCAAAGGGATAAAAGCAATTTGCTTGTTACTCCCTAGGATGTTACCCTCAACCCTTCTTAGTAAAAAAGAAGCTGTGTGGCAGTTCCCGCATGCTCATTGTGTACAAAACTCCTCCATAGTTTTGCCCTTCAGTTTCTTTTTAAAGAGACTGAGGTACAATAAGAAATGGAGGATGAAGTCAATTACATGCTTATATCCTTCAGGGCAATAGAAATTACCACTCTCTTGGCTGTATTCTGTAGCTACTGAGAAAAATAAATAGAGAATTGAAGACTCACAAATCAGCGAGTACTGACTAAATACTCACAGGGTGTGCCCAGACCAACGCTGAATATTGGAGCAGAGAGAGAAGTAGGGGAGAGACGATTTTACTCATCTATCTGTCTAGTCAGTCTATCTTTCTATATCTTAAAGATATATACAAATACATCTTTCTGTACACTTCAATACTTTACTATTGCATTCCCAGCATCAGTACAATTTTCCAGTCCCTACATATCCAATGTGATAAATGATTATCTAGCATAGCATACACAATCACTTAAATATTATGCCTGATTTTAGAGCTAAAACATGCAGAACTTTGGAAGCCATTTTAAAAAGAATTTGGACATTGTTCCTGGTCTCCTGACGGTGTCTTTATGATTTTCACCATGACATCTTTGTTTCCACACTTTTCTTCCTTCATTTTTTTCTTATTTTATGTCTAAAGTGCAAATGTTCAGAATGCATTAGATTACAAAACTTCCCATCTCTGAAGGGCTAAGTAAGTGCTTAATAAATTTGAGAAAGTAGTGTCTGTTGTTAATACAAATTAAATTTGCAAAGAGTGGAGTAAGTTGAAGAAAAGAGATACCAAAGATATAGGAGAAATAAGAGGAGAAAGAGATGATAATAAACTCTAAATCTTACCAAAAATAATATTAATAGCTTTTAAAATAGCATGGTATCTCAGAGATATGCTTCCTTTTACCAACAAGCATGAACATAACAAGAATTAAATATGAAGTTTTACAGAGTAACAAAAAATACAGGGTGGGGAAAAAGAAGGTTTACAGTTGTTCATATGGAAAAGAATATAATAATTAATAATTGATAATACAAGAATAAACCATTTTTGCATACTCATAACTGTAAACCTACTTTTGCCTCACCCCTTATATGCTAATACAAATAATTTCTTAAGATTCTGGGGACAAGAAAGCTGCCTTCCTCTGCCCTGAGCTGGTAACAGAATCTGAAGGCAGCCCCTGAAGGTTGACGTGAGGATGGTCCCTTTGCTACTCATCCACAGTGCGCACAGGCACAGGGTAGAAAACAGCCAAGTTCACGGTAATATTCTTATTTAATAACTTCTGTGCATTCTTCCTTAATAAATGAAGCTCTGTGTCTGGTGGTGTTCTATCATTTTTACACACTTCAAAAGGGAGAGAAAGTTAAGCAAAAGTACATTTACTCCAACATTTTCCCTGGTGATTAGACTTTTCGTTGCTGTTTAGTAAGCAAATATTTAAATATCTGACACATTTTGCTGGAAGACTGTCATGGAGTTACATCCTCCCCCTTGGGATCACATTTACAATCCTAAGGAAAAGCACAGTGGGAAAATAGAGCCACTAGAAAGAATTGCCCTTTACAGCATTTTCTCATTGGTTCAGTTATGAAAGTATACAAGGTCATATGGAGTCTAATTGAAAGCATGATCCATTATTTGAATTTATTGGTTCTCTGCATGGCAGAATATAATTAATGGTGTCACCAAATATCTACCACAAAGTGACAGCTCAATAAAAGACTTGGGAAGTCAAAAGCCTGGTTATTATTTCACATGAACTGTCCTGTTCTTATATTTAAACCCAGTCATTTACAAAAATTAGATTTCAAGTTGAACATAAACATGAGATGTGGAAAAGAGAATCCAAGGGCAGAAAGGCGTATCAGTGTACTTACAGGAAACCAGGTTCCAAGAGTTCAGAGTGGATCTGTTCTGGTGCATTGGGGCTGGTGCCAAGGTCAGCATTCCAGCTACCAGCTGAGCCATGACCTTGGGGAACGAGAAGTGAGGGTGGGGACTGAGGAGACAGTTCCCACAATCCAGACTTAGCAATACTCTTGAATAATTCTGAGGAACAGTTTTGCAGTAATGGGAGTCCTCCGTGCATGTTAAATTCATCAATTAAGGCATCATCTTTGCTCTGCCTTTATAAACATTTGCAGTTATCAAATCCATTGCCTGTGGTAGTAGAACTGACGCTGTTCGCAAAAACAAACACATTGACTACTATAAATGAGCACATTAAGGAGTACCGACTTGAGCTAATTCCTATATATGTTCTTTTAAAAATCACCTGTAGTTCCAACCAGGGCTTTAAGGCCACACAAATGTAACCTATACATTGATACACTGAAAGTGAAGGTGACATAATAAAAAAGTGGCAAAAGTGAAAAAGAAAAATAGTACCTGAGATCAAATGCCTAAGAGACATAAACCTGAATTGAGTTCATGTCATAGTCATTTTTAAGCATAATTTGAAAATATCCCAGTTACACCATGATAGGAAAATTCAGCTATCACTTGCTCTTCAGTCAACCTCTCACAGAATCTTAGTAGGAGGAAGAACCTTGAAGTTCTATTTCTTTCTCAAATCTGAGACTGAATTTTCATCTCTCATGCTCCTATGTGGGCAATACCTGTCCTTTTATCAACAGCTGAAGGTTTGTATGTCTTTATGTCCCAAAGTGTCAGAGAGGTTACATGTCCCTAATTGAGAAGGCCATGACTTTGAGAAGCATCAGCTATTATTCTGCAGTTCTGAAATAAGTACAATGAAAGATAATACTCCTATCTCACTCATCAAATGGAAATCAGGCTAGTCATACATAGAATGCATAACTGGTTATTTGTTTTCTGTTCAGTTTTTTCCCCTAATGATCTATGTCACATGTCCTCCTTTCCAAAAAAAAGTAATATGACCTATTGCATTTCTGATATTGACACCTCTGTATTTCTCACACATCTTCACCTGTCCACAAATTACTGAAGAAAATATTAAAACTTGCAGAATTTCATAGGATGTCTTAAAGAATGCCACAGCTCATTAACACTGAATAGGACCTTAAAATAGATGATTATAAGAAAACAAACAGCAACAATAGAGGCAGAAACATAACAGAAAGCATTTGGACTTTTGCTTACTACTGACTGCCATCGCAGGAAATGGAGGGCTCAGAATAACAAGGTGGTTTTCCTAAAATTTGGTTCTAGGAAACACAGTCTCACAGGCTGACTAAAGCACCAGCCCCTGGGGTGATTCCTGCACCGTGGGGACAGTGATATTTGCAGGTTGTGGGAACGGTCTTCTCAGTCCCCGCCCCCACTTCACCTTCCCTTAGGTCATGGCTCAGCGGTAGCTGGAATGCTGACCTTGGCACCAGCTCCAATGCACCAGCACAGATCTACTCTGAACTCTGGGAACTTGGTTTCCTGTAAGTAAATACACTGGTATGTAGTGAAGGAGAATGAACTGTGGATTTTTCTTTGCCACACACTAATTGCATGGGTTTGTATAGATACCATGACTTCTCTGGGCTTTTGTTAAACGGGAATAATAATGTTTAGTTTACAAATGAACATAAGAGATTAAGTAGTTCTGAGACAACATCTAACAAAGTGCTTGTTTTATGGTTGGTCTTCAATAAATTCCAGGTGCCCTTAGGTTGTCAGATAGACCAGTCTCTGCAATCAATCGTTAAGCTTGGCGTGCATAAAAAAATCGCCCCTTTAAACTGTGAAAAGAAGAAAATGCTCCTGCCTTGTCTCATCTCAAATTGGTGTCAGGAACAGAAAATAATAATTCACCTGAGTCGACCCATCTGGGAGCAAAGTACCAGTTTGTTTCCTGTACCAGTTAACATTGTCGACTGCAAGCAAAAGAAACCAATTCTGGCTAACCTGAGTAGAAAAGAAATTTACTAGAAAGGCTTGAGATTTGCACCAGGAATTGAAAGGCAGGTAGGGAACTAGGCTTGGGAAATGTTGGGAAGTAATAGAGCTGGGAAGCAGGCACCGGCGTGGAAACTGCACCGAGGATGCCGTGAGTGGCAGGCACCCCTGCCCCCGCTGCCATCGAGCATCATTGCCATGGGGCACTTGGTGCTGCGTAAGCCCTTCTCCATAAGCCCTTCTCCCTCTTATGCTGCTTGATCCCTGATGCTGCTGTCAAGAATAATTTCTAATGAGTCTTGAATTTTTGATACATTCCCTTGAGATTTGGATTTCTTGGTTTCAAAATGGCAAATGTCAACTACATCCCCTCAGTGGCTTGCACAGCAAAAATCAGCCAAGTTTAAAAATACCTCTTTATAAAGGAGGTCTCTTTGGATGCAAAGAAAACTCCAGTTACAGCTGTCTCCTCTCTCACAGTTCTCCCACTAGATCAACCACTTCTCTTCCTGTGCACGATCCCAAGTTCAGACAGGCTGGACCCGAGAAGTGGCACCACTTTTCCTGAGTATAGTACTTCTCAAATGTGGTTGGGTAGCAGAACACTCAAATGTCAAATCTCTGAGTAGATAATATGCCTCCAGATAGGCAAAATGTATGTTTGGTTCAAAACCATGCCTTCGGTGTCTAAATAATGCTTAGCAGGGAGCAGAGATGCAATGAGCATTTGTTGGATGATAGACTAAATTTGAAAAACAACATGACATTTTGCATGAGATACTACTGTATAGTCACACACTATGTAACAACTTTTCTGTCAGTGATGGACTGCATATAAGCTGGTGGTGCCCTAAGATTATAATGGAGCTGAAAAAAATCTTTTGCCTAGTAATGTTGTAGTTGTCATAACATTGTTACTCACCTGTTTGTGATGATGCTAGTGCAAACAAAGCTACTGTACTGCCAGTTGTATAAAAGTATAGCACAGACTTATATACATAAAAATTAACCACATTTTGCTGTGTATAATGTGTACCTATGTTTTTGTGTGCATTACACATAAGACTATTATACCCCATGATTATACCCATGGCATGCAATCACTATACCCATGTATAATGCACATCCTTATTTTTCACTTAAAAATATGGGCAAAAAGTGCTCATTATACACATCAAAATTCTGTATGTACAGTACATAATATTTGATAATGATATTGACTATGTGACTGCTTTGTGTATTTACCATACTATACTTTTTAATTACTATTTTAGAGTGTGTTTTCTACTCATAAAAAAAAATTGCTGTGAAACAGTATGCCACTTGATACCAGCAGCAGCCTCATACTTCTTCTGTTGACTGGGTCTCTAGGTTGCACCATTTTCTCTTGTGCTTGATTTAATCTTGTGTTGTTTTGCACAGAAACATAATGCACAAACTTGCAGCCCAGTAGCAATGGGCAATATACTGTATAGCCTAGGTGTATAGTACGCTATACCATACAGTTTTGTACAAGTGCACTCTGTGATGTTAGGACAACAATAAAATTTCCTAACAATGCATTTCTCAGACTGTGTCTCTGTTGTTAAACAGTGCATGAGTTAATACTGTGTTAAAAAATATATTAAGCAAGTACAACTCCTGATAGATATTCAAAGTGGAATTTTATTACTATCTCCCAATGTCCCTCTAGACACATATTTATTCATTTTCATTGGATAAAATCACCAGCAGTCTCATTAACTGTCCTGGTCACTCTTTTTTTAAGATTTTATTTATTTATCTTTAGAGGGGAAAGAAAGGAGAAAGGGAGAGAAATATCGATGTATGGTTGCCTCTCATGAGTCTCCTGCTGGGAACTGGCCTGCAACCCAGGCATGTGCCCTGACTGGGAATCAAACCGTGATCGTGTGGTTCGCAGGCCTGTGCTCAATCCACTGAGCTACAGCAGCCAGGGAAAAATTAAAAATTCTATATAATAATAACTGGAAGAATAATTTGAGGAAAATCTCTAAGAAAGGATGACAACAGCATGAAAGTACAAATATGGAATATGCATATTAGAGTACAAAATGTACTGGTAAAGGTAAGCGTATAGTCAAATTCAAAATGCTTCAGTACTGTAACACGTACTGAAGGGATAGAAAGGGATAGAAAACCTATTTGAAAAAGTAATGATGAAAAACTTTCCTAATTTGATGAGAGAAAAAGTCACACAAATCCAGGAAACACAGAGAGTGCCAATCAAGAGGAACCCAAAGAGGCCCACTTCAAGATACATCATCATTAAAATGGCAAAATTCCAAAACGAAGAGAGAATCTTGAAGGCAGCAAGAGAGAAGCAGAAAATACCATACAAGGGAGTTCCAATAAGGTTAGCAACTGACTTCTCAATGGAAATGCTCCAAGCCAGAAGAGAATGTCAAGAAATGTTGCAAGTAATGAGAAGGCTACATTACCCAGCAAGGCTCTCAATCCAGATAGAAGGCCAAATAAGGAGCTTTCCAGACGAAAGAAGTCTAAAAGAATAGACCTCCAGCAAACTAGCTCTGTAAGACATGCTAAAGGGACTGCCTTTAGAAAAGGAAGGAACAGAGAGAGAGAGAGAGAGACACAGGTACAAAATGACAATGAATAATAACTTTATCAATAATAACTTTAAATGTAAATGGATTAAATGTTCCAATTAAAAGACATAAAATAGCTGAATGGATAAGAAAGCATGACCCACACATAGGCTGCCTATAAGGGACCCACCTCAGGACAAAAGACCTACACAGATTCAAAGTAAAAGGCTGGAAACAAATTTTCCAAGCAAATGAACAAGGGGAAAAAGCCGGATAGCAATGCTCATATCAAACAACATAGACTTCAAAAAAGGGCCATAAACAGAGACCCAGAAGGTCACTTCATAATACTCGAGGGAAGAATCCACAAAGACATAAACATTGTAAATATATATGCACCCAATGTAGGAGCATCCAAATGCATAAAGAAAATCTTAGAAGACTTCAAGAAAGATATTGATAGCAACACAATTATAGTAGGGGATTTTAACACCCGACTGTAAAAAATGGACAGCTCTACCAAACAAAATATCAACAAAGATATTGTGGCATTGAACAAAGCCCTAGAGGAAATGGACTAAACTGATATATACATAGTCCTTCATCCCAAAGAAGCTAAATACACATTCTTTTCAAATGCACATGGAACATTTTCAAAGATAGACCACATGATAGGACACAAAATGAGCCTCAACAAATTCAAGAAAATTGAAATCATACCAAGCATTTTCTCTGACCACAAGGGATTGAAACTAGAAACCAACCCAAGGGAAAGAACCTGAAATACTCAAAATCATGGAGATTAAATAGCATGCTATTGAACAATGAATGGGTCAAGAATGAAATTAGAGAAGAAATCAAAAAGTTTCCAGAAACAAATGAAAATGAACTCACAACTCAAAATTTATGGGTCATGGCAAAGGCAGTCATGAGAGGGAAGTTCATAGCAATACAGGCCTACCTTAAAAAGATAGAAACATTTCAAACAAACAGCCTAACCCTACGCCTACAAGAACTCGAGGGACAACAACAAAGACAGCCCAGAGCAAGTAGAAGGAAGGAAATAACCAAGATCGGAGCAGAATTAAATGACATAGAGATGAAAAGCACAATTATAAGGATCAATGAATCCAGGAGCTGGCTCTTTGAAAAGATAAACAAAATTGACAAGCCTTCAAGCAGGCTCATCAAGAAAAGAAGAGAGAGGACCCAAATAAACACAATCAGAAATGAAAGAGGAGAGATTACAACTGACACCACAGAAATACAAAGGATTGTAAGAAATTACTATGAAGAACTGTATGCCAAGAAATTTGAAAACCTAGGTAAAATGGACAAATATCTAGAAAAATATAATCTTCTAAAACTCAATGAAGAAGAAGCAGAAATCCTGAACAGACCAATAACAGCAGAGGAAATTGAAGCAGTAATCAAAAACCTCCCATCACACAAAAGCCCTGGACCAGATGGTTTCACAGGAGAATTCTACAAAGCATTTAAGGAAGAGCTAACCCCTATCCTTCACAGACTATTCTAAAAAATTCAAAATGATGGAAGACTCTCAAACTTTTTTTATGAAGCCAACATCATCCTAATTGCAAAACCAGATAAAGACACAACAAAGTAAGAAAACTTCAAGCCAATATCTTTGGCGTCTATGAAGAACATAGATGCTAAATTTCTCAACAAAATATTGGCAAACTGCATCCAACAATGCATTAAAAAGATCATACACCATGACCAAGTCGGATTCATCCAAGGGATGCAAGGGTGGCTCAAAATTCACAAATCAGTAAATGTAATGCACCACATAAACAACAGCAAAGACAAAAACCATATGATCATATTAATAAATGGGAAAAATGCATTTGATAAATTACAGCACCCATTTATGAGAAAAATACTCAGCAAAGTGGGAATAGAGGGAATATTCCTCAACATAATAAAGGCCATATATAAGAAACCTACAGCCAACATCATACTCAATGGGCAAAAACCAATTTTACTAAGATCAGGAACAAGACAAGGTTGTCCACTTTCACCACTTCTATTCAACATAGTATTGGAAGTCCTAGCCACAGCAATCAGACAAGAAAAGGAAATAAAAGGCATCCAAATCGGAAAGGAGGAAACAAAACTGTCACTGTTTGCAGATGACATGATAGTGCACATAGAAAATCCTATAGACTCTACCCAAAACCTGCTCGACCTAATTAATAAATTTTTCAAAACAGTGAGATACAAAGTCAATATCCAGAAATCAAAGGCATTTTTGTATACCAACAATGAAACAGCAGAAGCAGAAATCAAGAAAAAAATCCCATTTGATATAGCAAAAAGAAAAATAAAATACCTAGAAATAAATCTAACCAAAGAGGTAAAAGACCTATATGCAGAAAACCACACAGCACTGAAGAAAGAAATCAAGGAAGACACAAACAAATGGAAACATATACCGTGTTCATGGATCAGAAGAAGCAACATCATCAAAAATGTCCATACTACCCAAAGCAATTTACAAATTCAATGCAATACCTATTAAAGTACCAATGGCATATTTCCCAGACATAGAACAAATACTTCAAAAATTTGTATGGAACCATAAACAACCCCAAATACCTGCTGCAATTTTGAAAAAGAAGAGCAAAGTAGGAGGAATCACAATACCTGGTATCAAACTGTATTACAAGGCCACTGTAATCAAAACAGCCTGGTACTAGCATAAAAACAGGCACATGGACCAATGGAATAAAACAGAGAGCCCAGAGATAAACCCAGCTCTCTACAGTCAATTAATATTCGACAAAGGGGGCAGCAACATAAAATGGACTAAAAATATCCTCTTCAACAAATGGTGTTGAGAGAACTGGACAGATGTGTGCAAAAAAATGAAACTCAAGCACCAACTTATACCATACACCAAAATAAATTCAAGGTGGATAAAAGATTTAAATATAAGCCATAATACCATTAAAGTCCTAGAGGAGAAAATAGACAGGAAAATCTCAGATATTTCATGTAGCAACATTTTTACTGATACGTCCCCTAGAGCAAGGGACTTAAAGGAAAGAATAAACAAATGGGAACTCATTAAAACAATAAGCTTCTGCATGGCTAAAGAAAACAGTATTAAAATAAAAAGAGAACCAACCATATGGGAAAACATATTTGCCAATGATACCTCAGACAAGGGATTAATCTCCAAAATATATAAGGAACTTACATGACTCCACCCTAAGAAGACAAGCAAACCAATTAAAAAGTGGGCAAAGGACTTGAACAGACACTTCTCCAAGGAGGACATACAGAGGATCCAGAGACACATGAAAAGATGCTCGATATCGCTAGCTATCAGAGAGGTGCAAATTAAAACCACAGTGAGATACCACTTTACACTGGTCAGAATGGCCATCATAAACAAAGCAACAAACAAGTGTTGGAGAGGTTGTGGAGAAAAGGGAAGTCTAGTGCACTGTTGGTGGGATTGTAGACTAGTACAACCACTATGAAAAACAGTATAGAATTTTCTCAGAAAACTAAAAATGGATGTGCCTTTTGATCTGGCAATTCCACTGCTAGGATTATATCCTAAGAACCCTGAATCATCAATACAAAAGAACCTATACAACCCAATGCTCATAGCAGCACAATTTACAATAGCCAAGTGCTGGAAGCAACCTAGGTGCCCATCAGTAAATGAATGGATCAAAAAACTATGGTACATTTACACAATGGAAATCTATGCAGCAGAAAGAAAGAAGGAGCTCCTATCCTTTGAGACAGCAGTGTTGGAACTGAAAAGCATAATGCTAAGTGAAATAAGCCAGGTGGTGAAAGACAAATACCGCACAATCTCCCCTTTAACAAGAAACTAAACAACAAAACAATCAAACAAGCAAAATATAACCAAAGACACTGAAATAGAGAATAGGCTGATAGTGTCCAGAGGGGAGAAGGGAGGGAATTTCAGGGGAAAGGGGGAAGGGTTTACAGGAACAAGTATAAAGGGCACATGGACAAAAACTAGGTGGGGTGGAAATGGGAGGGAGGGGCCAGGGATGGGAGTAAACGACAGAAAACTGTATTTGAACAACAATTTTTAAAAAATTTTTTTTAAACTTCCAAGAAAAAAATTCTAATAGAGGGTTGGAGTGAGAGCAAAATTTTATAAGAATAAAAAATAAGCAGGTGTTTTTTCCCGCCTGCTTATTATAAAGTGAATGATAAAGGCAATAAGAGCTATCAGCACCAAAGAGAACATTTTATTAGGAATGAGTTCTCCATGAAAGCTTATGGAGAAGGAACTTCAGCTATGCCTACATAACTGGGAGAAGTTAGATCAGTGCCTCATGAGCAGCATAGATTATTTTTTGGATGTCACTCTTCCCAGCCCCCACAGAGTTCATTCTAGTGTTCTCTGTACCCATATTTGTAACTCCCTTTCCCAAGAGTGAACAACACTTATTTTCTATTGTCAAGGTATAGTGGTTTGATATAAATCCAGAAGATTGGTCCTATTAAGCAGATTTTTAAATCTTTTATATCTATATTTATTTTTTATTCACCTGACAAATGGTGTTTTTCAAGTGTCTCATTATTGGTGCATGCATTCTGCATCTTTTCCTGAATCTCCAGTGAGCATCTACAGTATTACTATAATTTAGCCCAGCGGTGAGTGGTATTACACACCATTCAACCAACTTTATGTGGAGCATTTGTCTTAGCTAAATGAATCATAGCTTGCTTGCCAACCCAAAGGAAGATCAAAATAAACAAAATCCATTTGTTCTCTCTATCCATTCTAATCCCATATTAATAAACAACAATAATTTACTTTTCTGTCTTTGGACTAGTGAAATAGATAGACTATGTTAACTAATTGTTCAAATAACTAACATTTCCTCTTGAAGGCAAAAGTTCCCCACATATTTTTGAAACTTATTTATCTAAAGATTGTAACAAAAAAAGACATAAACCAAATTAATCTCCTATTCAAACAATAAAATAATCATTTAGTTTTTGATTCTTTCAACTTACTGTCCATGTGACCACATTTTTTCATAAAGGTAAATATGTTTAATATTCTTTACTTTTCATTGAAAAACATTTTACTCACTTTACTATATGGACTTCCTGATCATTTTATACTGTATAATATTGTAGTATGCAATTACCAAATATTCCAGACAATTTTCTTCTTATTAGATCTTGTCACTGCTATAAACAATTTACAATAAAAAATCTCTATATATGAGATTGGAAAAACAATTATCACCTTATACTAAAGCTCCTAGAATATAGGCCAATATGCTAGAACTTGATTGCATTTGAAATTAAGAAAGGCTATAAAGTTAATTAGTTAAAATTCCAACTCCTGAAGTTATAAGAACAATAGAATTAACCCAAAGAAGTTAAAAATGAACACAAGAACAGAAATTATTAAAATAGAAAAAGTTTCACAATAGATTCAAACAACTAAAAGCTAGTTTTTTGAATCAAGATTAATAAAGACTAATGCCTTCTGCACAAATCATTTTAAAATGCAAAGTAATACCAAAGAAACATTATTAGGAATGAAATGAGAGATATAACTATAGGTATAGTTTATAGTGTAATATTTTTGCTGTAGAATTATACCATTTCCTTTCAAAATAACCATGTATTTAAGGAGAAACACATATGATTTTAAAAATACCTTGAGCCCTAGCTGGTATAGCTTAGTGGGTTGAGCACAGGCTGCAAACCAAAGGGTCACCAGTTCAATTCCCAGTCAGGGCACACGCCTGGGTTGCAGGCCAGGTCCCCAGTTGGGGCACATATAAGAGGCAACCACACATTGATGTTTCTCTCCCTCTCTTTCTTCTTGCATTCTCCTGTCTCTAAAAATAAATAAAATATTTTAAAAAATGAACCACTTTGAAACCTAAGAGGAGAAACAATATTTTAGTAATACTTGCCATATACCTAAAATAAGTTTAAATATTTCCAGAAAGAATTAGAAGTACCAAGCTGCTTGATATTTCCTATGGACAAAGACATTCACCTATGACTTGAGAGATTCCTTTTGGTATATTGCATTGATGGAAAAGCTTGTATTTGAGCGGAATTTAGTTTACTTCCTAATAGGGCTCTATTAATGTATGCCCAGCTCAATTAACATCTCTTTTCCTCACATCAGGCTGAAATTTCTATAAAGACTGTAGACCCTCTACTTCCAGTTCCGCAGACTTGCATGTACCTCCTCTTGATGGCATTCCCCAAATGACCAACCCCTGAAGGATTTGCCACTTCGGAAATATCTTACTCCATAAAGAGTAGAGGCTCTGCCTCCATAGCCCTCTGAGCTTTCAAATTTTTTAACATAAATGACTCAGAAATAGAATTCTATCTCCCACTTGCAAGTGCAGAGCAATGTGTGATGGTAAACCAGGAGCTAAGTCAAGGATAAGTGAGGCTAAAAGATTCCTCCCCCCACCCCCGCCCTCTATTACCTTTGCTTGCATTTCATTTGTCCTGATAAGGAGATGTACTGGGTTGGCCAAAAAGTTTGTGTGGTTTTTCTGTAAAATAAAAGATACATATTCACCAATAACTTTATTGATTTGCATATTTTGAGTATGCCAGCTATCTCCCACATTGTTCTCAGTCAATGTCTCTATTTGATCACTGTCAACTTCAACTGGTCTACCTGACCATGGAGCATTGTCCAGAGAGAAATCTCCAGCACGAAATGTCACAATCCTTTTTTGACATGCTCATTCAGTCACAGCACCTTCTCCATACACTGCACAAATCTTTTTTTTTCCATTTCAGTTGCGATTTTACCTTTCTTGAAATAATAAAGCATAATACGCTGAAAATGTCACTTATTTTTCCATCCTCAGTATTAAAATGGCTGTACAAAAATTCACAAATTTTCATTTTCTTAAAGATATGCACACTGATATGATAGCTGTCACAATACAATCTAACAAAATTGTTTTAAATGAAGTTAAAATCAACTAAGTTCTACTAGAGCCATCTTATGGGGGGAAAAAAGAAAGAGCTTTTCACCCAACCCAGTAAATCTCTCAGCACCAGGGTTACGGGCATAAGCACCCTGAACTCACATGAGAACCCCCATTGGTCTTCCCCCTACCAATGTCAGATTTAAGCTTTCCATCCCTTTGTTCTCTCCTACACGGACCAATTTTGTCTCACGGGACTGGGTAAAGGTGCTGCTATATCTGACCCTTTTCTTGAATTTCCTGCAATTGCTTTTTTTCCCTAGGCGTTCCGGTTTGGCAAGATTTTCCTCTAGTAATTTGCTATTTGAAACTGGTGGTGAGATTTTTCTCAAGACGATCCTTTGCAGACACCAGTGCCCTTGTGAAATAAAAGGAAGAGAAGGTTCCAGTCTGAGTCATCAGCCTGCTGTCATAACGGAATGGGGAGAACTAAGAAAACAGTGCCTGTGTGAGTGATGCAATCCTTGCGAGTCCATGCCTTGAAGAACTCACCGTTAGTGTTAAGTACCTGACCAGCTGGAGAATGTGAAGGGAACGATTTCTTCCACAAGGTCAGACAGCAGAAGAGCAGATTTTTCAATTCTGCTTATGAGAGGTCTGAAGACATCAGCTGTTACTTCTGGAAGTAACAGCTGGGCTGTCATTTTAGAGTGCTCTCATTAACTAGAGTCGTGGCTAGAGATTTATAATATTGGAAGGACAGAGGGAGAGAGATAGAGAAAAGTAAAAAAGACAGGGGGATAGTTTTTAAAACTTCGAGAGTGATTATGAAAAAGTTTAAGTGTGTCATACCTACTAAGCAGAGTTATAATAATCTTCAACTTAAAGTGTACAATATAAATACCTTTTACAGAAGATAATTTAAGTAAAAATGTCATTTTTTAAAATGATAAGAACAGACAGTGATACCAGTGTTAGATTTGCCCATCCCCAAGAATCGAGGCAGTGCACACCTCCCGGACCCTTAATGCAGGAGAGACCACCGTGCAGTGCTCTAGCCCCATCTGTCCGTCTCCCGACCTGCTAAACGCACTGTCCCCACCCTGTTTTGGCCCAGTCTGCTTTGGTCAATACTGCCTAACCAGCATCCTCAGGGCTGCCTGGTCCTCAGTCATCCCCAATCAGTCCCAACTACTCATTTTCTCCAGGCTCTTTCCAGTTGTAAATCCATTTTCCTCTTTAACTAGTTCACCCTCTTTTCAGTTCCCTGTCCTGCAAAGTCTCAGAGCCAAGGTCTTTCAGTTTTCCTCATGGTCCCAAACAGGAGTTCTATCCACTGTGTTCTCTGTTTAAAGCTCACATACGGATGAGAAATATGTACTCTCTGTCTTTCAATCATAGATTAAAACAGGACCTCTTGGAGTGAAAGTACTTTGTGCAATTAAAGACTAACATTTACTGATGGTCGTGGGTCCCAGTGGAGGGACCATCTGTGAAGGGCCAGAACAGAGGCTGCCAGTGAGCACTCAGTGTTCTGCTGTCACTATTGGTACTATTATTGCCACCCAGGCGCTGTGTCAGTGTCTGTTCCTTATAACATCGCTTGTCCAGGAGGTGAAAAAGACGGTGGGGGTGAGCGAACAAACGAAGAATTACCTCTTGTGGTTGACTGGAATCCTCAGGCTGTGTGTTCAAGCAAATTTTACAAATTTTTCTTATTAATAATATTGACTCTGATGAAGAGGATTAATAAAATCCTGAATAAGTGAGAACTTGGGACTGCTACATTTTATTATTTGTTTTCAACCCAAACATTTGTCTTACAAGTACCTCTGATATTTATTAAGGTTTACACGTGTGTATAGTTAACTGGGAGTTTTCAATAAGTGGTTCTACTGCAGCTGGGCATCAAATTGTGTTTCCAAGAAGTTTCCCTGAATTAAAGGCTCTAGTCTGAGGCCTTGGAATCTCCTTCTCTGGTCACGACTCTCTCTTCTGACTTTTTACTCAAAGCCATGCTGACTGTGGCAGTACTTAGTTCCCCAAATTTCCCCTTCATTTTTTCTCCCTCAAAATGTCTTAGCGGAAATCATTATAGATTCAGAATCTTTGATTTAGTGTCTCTATTCCCTATATCCTAAACTATTAAATCTTGTAGTCTCTAGGTAATATTATTACTAGAGACTGTTATAGGACATTTTTGTAAAGAAAATCTAGCTTATGATATAGCCGAATTTACTCTACCATTTGTTCACAGAGAATGTTAGTGTTGCTTTTTGGACCCAATATTCAACACCCCCCTCCCCAAACTGTAAAAACATTTTCTTTTATTACTAAATATTTTGAGCCAGAGACATGTATTCTCCCAGCACCCTCTCCTCACCTCTTGGCCTCACCTCTCCTTAAAGAAGCATTCTATCTGTCGCTTTTACCCTCTTCCCACAGCCTGCAGCATGCCCTAGGCCTCAGGGAAGGAGTGAGGCTGTGGAATAAAGCAAGACAGCCTGTGTCGGACAAGTACCCAGCAGTGAATGTAGGAATAAGTCTCATCCACTATGGCATCCACAGGACCACATAAGATGCAGTGTGCCTGACCTATAGGTTTACTACCATTAAGACCAGAGTTTGGGTCATCATGCGATGAAGTTTCTGCTTAGATGTTCTCTATTAGATCAAGGCCTGCTAGTCACAGGATGACACCCACATCACCCCTACCCACTCCCAGCACCATAGATTACCTTTCTGGTCTGGGTATTTTGTTGCGTTGCATTCGTTAGAATGGTCCCGTTTTTGCACAGTAAAAAGCTCCCTTAGCTCTGTGTTGATAACAGCTACAGGATGAGGTTGACATTCTAACCACTGCCCTACCATGTAATCTGTTTACATTTTCTAGACACAAACTGAAGAGCAGAGAGGCTGAGAGGGATGAAGCTTGAGAGTAGCTCAGCTGAACCAGAGTGGACCTGCTTCAAGCCCTCCTCATGTCTCCAACTCATCAGTGTAAAGGACAAAGTCCTCATAGTCACCTTCAGGGACAATCTAGGATCTTCAGGATCAATCCTGTGATCTGGCCCTTCGCTTGCTCTGTCTCAGCCTCATAGCACTTTCCTGAAATGCAAAGCCTTTGCACTTGCTCTTTGTTTGGTCTGGAAAGCTATTCTCCTAGATTGCCATGTGGCTTGCTCCTCGTGGACTTTGGGTCTTTACTTGAATGTACTTTTCAGTGAGGCTTTCCCTAACCACCCTAATTTATCATTGCAACCTCTGCCTCTAGCACTCCCTGTCCCCTTCTCTGCTTTATGTTTCTCTGCAGCATACATTTTTGTATTTGTCAGAATGCCTGTTTGTATACACACACACACACACACACACACACACACATACACACATATCTGTATATGTGTGTGTGTGTATGCAATGGGTCAATTGGTATATATATCAACGGGTTCTTTTCTAGTAAATAAAAGCCCCATGAAGGTAGGATTTCATTCATTGCTGTATTCTTAGTACTTGACAAGTACCTGACATTTAGGATACCTTTCATAAATATTAGTTGGATAAATAGATGAATGAGTGAATCATGGTGAATCTTGGCTTTTATTAGGTATAAGCAATATGGTTTCCTTATTTTCAGTTTTCCTGGACAGAGAAACTCATCAAAGGCAGCTTTTACTCTTAAACAAATAAGCTTGTTTACCAGTAAGAACAAGTGTTCTATAAATAAGAAATATGAAAATATTTGAAATAACACTTTAGAAAACACTTCTGTTAAGCTGTAAAGAAATGGAGCCACACCAACTCTAGCACGCAGTTTCTCAGCTTCAGCCATATTGCTGTTTGGGGCCAGATAAGTCTTTGTCATCCTGTGTGAGTTAGGCTGTTTAGCAGTGTCCGTGACCTCTACACACTAAACTCTAGTAGCACTCCCAAGTTGGGACAACAAAAATGTCCCCAGACATTGCCAAATGATCCCTGAGGACAAAAATCCCCTTAGTTGAGAACCACTGCTTCAACAGGACTTTAGTTCAATAAAACAGATTTAACTGGGGTTAAATCATAGCTCCCATAAGTGCAGACAATTCTCTCTGTGACCAGTGAAATCATGACACCCAGTTTACAGACACAGTCAAAACTAAAGAAGACAAGGGAGTCAGGATATTCTGTAGGAAACACATATGGTACTAACTTCACTTTTTAGAAATCCCTCTTTTTGTTTTAAAATAGCTCAAAGAGAAAATAACCCATTGTTTTCAATTATTTGAGAGAAGAAAGATATAAGAAAAAAATAAAAACACCCCATTAAAAAAGTATTTCTTATACCCCGATGTGCTGGAGTCCACCCATGTTCTTCCAGGTCTCTGTTCAATCATGACTTTTTCATGGCTCTAATTACATTTTTAAAAACAGTAACATTGCCCTGGCTGGTATAGCTCAGTGGATTAAGTGCAGGCTGTGAACCAAAAGGTTGCCAGTTCAATTCCCAGTCAGGGCACATGCCTGGGTTGAGGGCCAGGTCCCCAGTACAGGGCACATGAGAGGCAATCACACATCCATATTTCTCTCCTTCTCTAAAAACAAATAAATAAATCTAAAAAAAAAACAAAACAGACACATCATCATGTCACAAAGCTAGATGCTTACAGGTTTGTGGAAAGCAGTCTCTTCACACACAAGGATTTGAAAAATGAAGGCAACACCCATCATCACGGACCCAGCCACTACTAGCTCACGAAATGCCCAATTTTCTTTCCTATTATTTTCTAAAGTCCAGGCACAGCCTAAATTGCTGATTCCAAAGTGGAAGAAACTGAAATGTGTAATTTCCCTGCAGAGTTAAGCTTGTGGATGAAAAGAGGTATGCAATGCCTAGAGGGAATCCAGGTGATCTCAATTATTGTGCATCATTTCCCACTGGCTTTGACCTGTGTGAAAACTGCGGTCTTCAGCTCTTTTCACTGTGAATGAAGCTGGTAATAAAAATTTCTTATTACCATTGAATCTTAGAGCAGTTGCCTAACCCACCTGAGCATTCAAGGCTGGCGTGCCTTTTACAATATCACTGTTGTTGTCTAGTCTATGTACAAATGTCTCCATGTCCAGAGGCTCATCGCCCCTCAGGAAGCCTAGCCTGCTGGCAGAGAGTTTTAATTACTAGACTACCTTTCAGCCAAAATTTGCTGCTTAGTCCAGAGCAACACACAGTGTCTCATGCCATCGGAAAGGTCTTCAAATGTCTGAAATGCATTATCACTTCCTCTTAAATTTTTCTTTTTAGCGAAAAAACAAATATTATATTGAATGTAGTATCTATGAGGATTTTCTTTAAATATTTTGTTTGATTTGAAGTAAAGAATTTCTCCTAGTAATTTTCAATTTTAATAGCATGATCACCATAAATGTGTTAACTCAGATTACAGACAAAGGCTAGTGGTTGCTGTCAATTGAAATATGGATTCTATTTACATATTAGTGATATATTTTAATGTTCGTTATTATTTTAATTATCAAAAATGAATGCAGTAAGTAAACAAATCAAGTCCATCCACTTTCACATAAAACAAGCAAATGAGAAAATACCCTCTTAAAAGTAACTGATGAACTTGTGGTCAAGATGGAGGCATAGGAAGATATGCTTCACCTCCTCATGCAACCATAGGAAGAATGACAACTAGATCTCAAAACAAATAATATCCAGAACCGTCAGAAAACTGAGCTTTATGGAAGTGTGAGAACCAGGGATTTAATGAAGCCATACTCACCCAGATGAGTAGGAGGGGCGGAGTCATGGAGATGAGCAGAGAGGCACGGAGATGCCATGTGGCACAGAGAGGGGGTGGAGGCAGTGGAAGGAAAACAGCCAACCTTACATTCGCTTATTGTGGATAACAACTAGGGAGGGATAACTTGGGAGCAAGCGATCCTAGCCCCAGGCCCGACTGCAGAGCCCAAAGTTCAGGAGCAGGGAAGATAAGTCCCCATAACTTCTGGCTGTAAAAACCAGTTGGGGTGATGGAAAAAACTGCCAGATTTTCAGGAGATGCAGCTTCAAGGGCCCACATGGACGTAGAATGCGTGCAAACCCACTCTGGGATTCACCACCAGGGACATACATGGAAGGGCATCAGTTGCGTATGGGGAGTGGGTGAAGTGACTACAATGGGGCAAGTGCCAGGCAAACCCCCAGAAGCCAGTCAGCAGCCTTGTCCCTTCTCTGAGCCCTTCCTCCCACCCCACAGCCACAAAGCAGTGAAGCAGGTGTCCTCATCCTGGCAATTACCTAAGGCACTGCCCCACATACTTTATAGGTGCCTTTTCTGCAGTAGACCACATTACTAAGACAGGGAGTCAAAGCAGCTCTACCTAATACTCAGAAGCAAATGCAGGGAGACTGCCAAATTGAGGAGACAGAGAAAAATGGCCCAAAGGAAAGAACAGAACAAAACCCCAGAAAAAGAGTTAAATAAAATAAAGATAACCAACCTATCAGATGCAGAGTTCAAAACACTGGTGATCAGGATGCTCAAATAACTCATTGAGCACTGCAACAACATAAAGAAAAAATGAAGTTTACACTAAGTGAAATGAAGAAAATCTACAGGGAACCATCAGTGGAGGAGAGGAAGCCAGGACTCAAATCAACGATTTGGAACATAAAGAAGAAATAAGCATTCAACGAAAACAGCAAGAAGAAAAAAGGATTTAAAAGACAAGGATAGAATAAGGACTTTCTGGAACATTTCCAAATGTACCAACACCTAAATCATAGGGATGCCAGAAAGAGAGGAAGAGTAAGAAATTAGAAACGTATTTTTTAAAAAATGAAAGAAAACTTCCTAAATTTGGTGAAAGTAATAGACGTATAAATCCAGGAACCACAGAGTCCCAAACAAGTAGGATGCAAAGAGGACCATACCAAGACACAGCATAATTAAAATGCCAAAGGTTAAAGATTAAAAGAGAATCTTAAAAGCAATGAGAAAAGCAGAGAGTTATCTACAAAGAAGTTCCTATAAGCCAATCAGCTGATTTCTCGATAGAAACTGCAGGCAAGAAGGGACTGACAAGAAACATTCAAAGTCATGAACTGCAAAGACCTACAACCAAAATTACTCTATCCAGCAAAGCTATCATTTAGAATAGAAGTGCAAGTAAAGTGCTTCCCAGACAAGGTAAAGCTAAAGGAGGTCATCATCACCAAGCCATTATTATATAAAATGTTAAAAGGAGTTATTTAAGAAAAACATCAAAACTATGAATATTAAAAGGGCAACAAATTTGTAACTATTAACAACTAAATCTGAAAAAAAAAAAAAAAAACTAAGCAAACAACCAGAACAGACAGAGAATCGTAGATACGGAGATCATTGGGAGGGTTTTCAGTTGGAAGGGGAAGGGGGAGAGGCAGAATGGAGGAAAAGGTGCAGGGAATAAGAAGCATAATTGGTAGGTACAAAATAGACAGGGGGAGGTTAAGAATAGTAGAGGAAGTGGAGAAGCCAAAGAACTTGTATGTACGACCCATGGACATGAACTAAGGGTATGGAGGGGAATGCTGGAAGGAAAGGAAATACTGGGCAGAGTGGGGCCAAGGGGAAAAAATTGGGACAACTATAACAGCGTAGTCAACGAAATATATTTTTAAAAAACTAACTCAATGTTAAAGTAGATTATGGACTGTGTATTTTTGGATTAACTATTATTGAACAGGGGCAGGAGTAGAGCACAGGAAGTTATGCCACTTACTGTGTGACCTTGGACAAGTTACTTTTTTTAAGTTGATCCATCTCTAAGATGGGGATAACAGTGGTACCTGTCTCACAAGATTGTTGTGAAGATTAAATTAATTAATATATGTAAAAGTCGCCCTGGCTGATGTAGCTCAGTGGATTGAGCACAGGCCTGCGAACCAGAGGATCACGGTTCGATTCCCAGTCAGGGCACATGCCTGGGTTGCAGGCCAGTTCCCTGCAGGGGATGCACGAGAGGCAACCATACATTGATGTTTCTCTCCCTCTCTCCTTCCCCTCTAAAGATAAATAAATAAATAAAAATTAAAAAAAAAATAAGCATGTTTCCATTTAAATATATATATATATATAAAAGTCTCAGAACAGTGCCTGATAACACAGTAAGTGCTCAACATACTTTATTATTAATGGTCTAATATTCTAATCCTTATATATCTGTACTTTATATAATTATCATTAATACCATTGTTTTAATACAGTTAGAAATGTTTGTGTATGTATACATATTTATGTAGAAAGGAAACTATGCAGTCAATTATAGGAGATAAGAAGGCGGGCATTAAAAAGATTTTTCAGGTAAGAAATATTCAGGTATTTCTGTTTTTAAGTCTGTTATGGTTTTCTGTGTTGAGGGTTCATGTTTAAATTCATTTCTCTAAATGTATTTGTACTTGCTTTTTGATAACATTTTTAAAGTAACTCAGTACTTAATTTTATGAGAGAGAGAGAGAAACAGAGAGACAGAGAGGGAGAGAGGCCAGTCCTATTTAGATTATATATATATATTAGATTATTTATCTATTTATAATTTATAATTGTTCTAGTTTAGTATTAGTTATTATTGTTAATCTCTTACTGTGCCTAATTTATTTTTTATTTTTTAAGAGATTTTATTTATTTATTTTTAGAGAGAGAGGAAGGGAGAGAGGGAGAGAAACATCACACTGTGTGAGAGATACATTGATCTGCTGCCTCTTGAGCGCCTCCAACCAGGGACCTGGCCCACAAACCAGGCATGTGCCCTGACTTGCCTTGGTCATTGGTTGGGAATCAAACAAGCAACCTTTCAGTTTGCAGTATGATGCCCATCCCCCGAGCCACACCAGTCAGGACTTACAGTGTCTAATTTACAAATTAAACTTTATTATAGATAGAAATGCATAGGAAAAAGCATAGTGTGTGTGTGTGTGTGTGTGTATATATATATATATATATATATATATATATATATATATATATTTGTATATATATATTTGTGTGTATGTGTANTATATATATATATATATATATATATATGACTCAGTACTGTCCAAGATTTTAGGCATCCACCAGGGTCTTGGAAGTACACCCTGCAAATAAGTGGAGACTATTGTAACTCATGATTTTTAATAAAAAATTGGCTAATTGTGCCACGTCATGACCCAGAGTCACAGTGCTGAATGCTATCACGTGCGTTAAAGAGAAGAGCACACTTGTAGGGGAAAGAAAATTCACTGACTGTATATTTAATGAGAAGGAAGTTGTGAAACTAAAAATCCTGGAAGAAAACATAAGCAGTAAAATTCAGACTTCACTCTTAGCAATACTTTTGCCTATATATCTCCTCAGGCAAGAGAAACAAAAGAAAAATAATAAATGGGGCTACATCAAATTGAAAAGCTTCTTGCACAGCAAAAAACACTGTCAACAAAATGAAAAGGCAACCCATGGAATGAGCGAACATGTTCATCAATGATACATCTGATAAGGGATTACTTTCCAAAATATGTAAGAACTTCTACAATTTAACACCAAGAAGAAAAAGAACCTGATTAAAAATAGGCAAAGGACCTGAATAGACACATACAGATAGCCAACAGACATATGAAAAGATATTAAATGTCACTAATCATTACAGAGATGCAAACTAAAACCACAATGATACATTACCTCACACCTGTCAGAATGGTCACCATAAACAAATCAACAACAAAAAAAATTGCTGGCAAGAATGTGAAGAAAAGGTAACCATCGTGCACTGCTGGTGGGAATGCAGACCAGGAAGGCACCGTGGAAAACAGTGTGGAGTTTCCACCAAAAATTAACAATGAAACTAGCTTTGGACCCAGCAATCCCACTTCTGGGAACATAGCCAAACCTAAAATACTAACTCAGAAGAATATATGTACTCCTCTATTCACTGCAGTGTTACTTATAATAGCTAAGATCTGGAAACAGCCTAAGTGCCCATCAGTAGATGAGTGGATTAAAAAGCTGTGGTACATCTACACAATGAAATACTACATGGCTATAAAAAAGAGGGATATCTTGGGAAATGAAGAAGCCAAAGAACCTATATGTATGACCCATGTACATGAACTAAGGTGGGGGGAATGATGGTTGGGGGGGTGGGTACCGGGTGGAAGGGAATAAAGGAGAGAAAAAATGGGATAACTGTAATAGCATAATCAATAAAACACATTAAAAATAAAAATAAAATATAAATACTTATCATAAAATTTTAAAAAACAGGAAAAATAAGAGGGAAATCTTACCTTTCGCAAAAGCATAGATGGACCTGGAGATTAGTATGCTAAGTGAAATAAGCCAGTCAGAGAAAGATAACACCAAATGATCTCACTTATATATGGAATCTAATGAATAAAATAATTAAACAAATAAAATAATAGAAACAGAATCATAGATATATAGAACAGACCGACAGCTGTCAGAGGGGAGAGGGTTGGAAGACTGAGTGAAAAAAGGTGAAGAAATGAAGCAAATATATATGACATGTAGACACAGAAAAGAGCCTGGTGATTACCAGGGGGAAAGGAGGGTGGAGGAGGTGAAGGCGAGCAAGGGAAAAATGAATGGGGGCAGATGGAGAATTTACGTTGGGGGATGGACATATAGCGCAGCCAGTGTGCAGACGATGTTTTATTAAGCTGTACACTTGACACCTATGTGGTTTTATTAATCAACGTCACTCCAAAATTCAATTTTAAAATATTGCACGTAAATCCTAATTGAAAAAAAAGTTAATGGGCAATGGTAATCTTTTCAAGTATGCCATTTTAGAATGCAGGCTTGACTGGCAGGTGATGAGAAACAAGACTATGTACAGATATACAGCAGCTGACAGGGAAGGACTAGGGAACTTCGCAAGGATGCAGACACAAAGAGAAAGAGAAAGACTATTGTTGGCAATATAAATAGAGCAGTAAGTAGACTGCTTTGGGGTTTGCTTGTGTGTCTGTTTCTGAAGTCAAAGGGGACTGAACCAGTCATTCTCTTGAATTCTATTCTTGTTTTTGTAAATGTGTAAATTCTGTTAGTTTATTAATGTGTCTAAGTCCTGATTTACATTATGTTGTGAACTGGTTGGTCAGCAAATAGAAATATACAATTTTAAATGCAAATTAAACCAACTTCTTAGGCAAGTCAATACTAAATTGAAAATACAAATTTATATTCTTGAAAACAAGAGAGCTTCAAATGTACCAAAAAGTAAAAACCTTCATGTGCATTTCAAGTTGGAAAAATAATTAAAATAGAATTTTACTTCAGGGCGCACAGTCCACTGGGCAACGAGTATGGTGTTATGTTTTTGCCGCAAACCTAAAATTTTTCTTTTCATTATTTATAAGTATTTATTATATGCCAAGAGTATGTTGTTCTGCCCAGATCACAAAACACGGGGTTCTTTCTCAAATAGTGTTGTTTTAAATAAACTACAGTAAGAGCATTTTACAGAGCCCTATTATATAAGGGCATTCTATCAATTATAAGGTAGGGTAGACGTGGTTAAACAATGCATTTAGAGTAAGGAAAGAAACATATGTAGATGTCATCTATTGTCATCTAGTGTCCACCCTGAGCCTATGTCTAGATTTAGATAGTTTCCACATCACTGCAGTAGAATATTTCCTCGCCGTGGATACGTAGAAGCTTGTATAAATGATGTGAAAAGAAGTCCATTATTCAATAAAGCACCCATATTGCTTCCGGCAGCCTGGGGGTGGGGGGGTGGGGGGGGTTTCCTTAGAGGTGTGACTGGGAGAACTGGGTAGATTTTACTGAGCTGAACTTGGAGCTCTGGAGAAATCATGCTCCCGCAGTACAATCTGGCTGTCATCATTTTGAACTTCCTGCCAAGCTCAGTGAGTTTTATTTGTGGTGCATTAGTTGGGTTACTGCCATTTGTTTGATAGACCCGATCAGCATTATCTAATCTCAACAGAACAGGTTTTCCTTAATCTCCCTTGCCCGAGTCAACTCAGAAACCCAGTTGCTGTGTAAGTGTGAGCTCACCAGACAATTCTTTATTCCATCCTAATTCATCTCTTCATCTGCCTTAAGTTACTTCTTTAAAAGAGAATAACAACAAAAATGCATTAGATTTTTTAAAAATTAGCACTATGGTCTCCACTGAGGGAGAGTTGGAGAAGGAAAAGAACTAATGTTTACTGAGCATCTGCTACATGCCAGGCACCGTGATGCACTCTTCAAATATTTGGGATTGATGTCAATATGAAGCATGCAACAAACCTCCAATTCATATCCACATTTATTTATTTCAGATTTAGTTAATAAAAGCCTTGAGTGGCTGGAAGATATAGAGAGATGGAAAGAACCTCACTTCCATCCTTACCATGGGAGAACACTGGCCAAACTGCAAATTAATGACTCCTCTTGAACCTGTGTCAAAGGGCAAACAGCCAACCTAAGAGATAATGCTTGCAGGGAGAAGCAGGACGTGAGCATTTGCTTCTGTGGAGCAGGTACTACCAAAAACCATATACACTGGTGGGAAGATGAAACCAAAAATATTACATTGTTCAAGGTCAAGTGCAAGCTAGTAGGGAGAATATGAAGCCTCTGGGATCCACAGACATGGAGGAAGGTGTTCCACATCCTTGCTGGGTTTCCCTCCAGGAGCCCCACTAAGCTCTAGGGTGACCTGTCCTGGTTTACCTGGAACTGAAGGGGACACTGGATACAAGATTTGCCGATGTATAGCCAGGACAAAGTGGTGACCTCACTAGGATTTCAGAGAAAAGTTGTGGAGAACCCCAAGAGAGCGTCTGCATGCTGCTGTCTAGGTGAAAACAGTGCACTGTCCATATGAACCCCTGCCAACTAGGAGAAGGAAACAGAGGCGCCACTAAATTTGTCCTCCAAGACGGGCCCCCCACCTCCAGGCCACAGACCCATACTGGCCCAGGCCTGTTAGGAACAGGGCTGCACTGAAGGAGGCTAGCTTGAATGCACTTGAATCACCCTGCAACCATCCCCCAATCCCCCAACCCCGTCTGTGGAAAAATTGCCTTCCACCAAACCGGTCCCTGGTGCTCCAAAGGTTAGGGACAGCTGCTCCAAGACACATGTCCCTTTTCCCCTGAGGCAGCATTGTGTGCAGAATAAATATGAGCTTTACAAAGACACCCTTACAAACACACTGAGGGGAAGTATTTTTCCTGAGAGCATTAAAATCGATATCCTCACAAGGTGACTTCCTAAAAGAATATAACGGTAAACAATAGTGCATTCCCTTTCTTCTGTCCTCAAATAGCCAAAAGCACAGCTTTTTATCTGAAACTTCTCTTCCCTCTACTGGGTTACTCAACTAGATTTCAAGTAGAAATGCAAATTTTGAAGTTCACACAAGTCAAAGGAATTCAGATCATATCGAGATCAAACAATGACACCTCGAGCTTCCTCAGCCCCAAAGAGCCGTCTTACTGCTCTGGTTCAGTGGCAAATGTCCTTGATATTTACCTTTCCTTTCACTCATGACTCTGAATTTTAAGGAGGAATTAAGATTCCACTCAAAAATATAATCAGAAATCACTATAGAAGGAAAATAAATGACATGTAACATATTTAAAATCAATTTATTGTTTTTATTGTTCCGTGCTGTGTACACACAGTGCATTTATCCTAAATAGCAGTGTTATCTACATATTGAAACTTAATTTCATAAACTTCCTCTTCCATTTAATTTACTAACTTAGAAATTCCTGAACTAAGCCTCGCCATTCTTCGTCTCTACAGACATTCTAAGTTTAGGAGGAAAAGAAGATAAAAATGTTAGACACCTGTAATTAAAAATGCATATGACATAGAAAAGGTTCCTTATAGGTTCCCAGTGGGCCCTATGTCCCACTGGGCACATCTCTTTCAACTCTGTTCAGCGACATCGCACTGGCGGCTTGGAGTCATTACACTATGGAAATTAGCAAATGTTACACCCAGAAATAGGAACATGTAAATATTACCTAATGGATAATCTCTAGTAACACATGCTTCCTGCCTAGAACAGGGGTGACATTTCAAAGTCACGAGGGAGGTATAGACAAAAGCAGATGGCCTTGAGGTGCCAGTACTGGAAGGTTGCTCTAGTACTAAACCCGTTTCTAGAAGTGTTCTTCATCTTAGTTAATGACGAGTCATAACCTATCTCCCATAAACCTTTTTTCCCCAATATAGAATAGCTCTAATAAATTAAGAACAGTAGTGGATTCACTGTGGCCCCCAAATATATGTCCATATCCAAATCCCTGGAATCTTCGAATGTGTCCTCTAGAAAAAGGGGTCTTTGCAGATGCAATTGGTTAAGGAATTTAGGATGAAATAATTCCACTGGATTACTTCATGAGCCCTAAATCCAATGACAAGTATCCTTGTAAGAGAGAGAGGAGAAGACCTGAAAAGTTCTCGTGACAATGGAGGCAGAGATTGAAGCCATGTGATCACAAGCCAGAGAAGATGAGACACGAGGAGTGGGCCATCAGGAGACAGAAGAGACAAGGAAAGCTTCTCCCCAGAGTCTACAGAGGGGAGGGTCCTGCTTTATCTCAGTCTCTGGCCCCCAGGCTCTTCAGTCGTCCTAAGCCACCTGTTTGTAGTACTTTGTTGTGGCAGTCACAGGAAACTAGGACTAAGAGGAATAGACTAAGACCCATGGGGAATTAAAATTTATCCTAATTATTTCTTTAAGACACATAATATCAAGACCTACTACTTCAAAAGATACAACAGACACACACCCTCTTTTATCCTCTACTTCTGCACTTATTTCCTCTACAAAATAGCACTGACACTCCTTTGTCATCAAATGGCCATTGGGTGCGCCACTCACTTTCCAAATCTGCACTCTACTTCATCTCTACGTATAACTGACACGAATCATTTAATCTGGCCTCCTCCCCATCCACCTCCTACACTCAGTAAATGTCAGTTCTTTTCCAATCTGGGGTTTTCTTAGCGGCTAACAGGGTATGATTTGTATCAAAATGTGACAAATATGCAAGAGAGAAATAGCACTTTAAAGAGGAAATGCCAAACACTATGAAATAAAAGCTAAATAAAAAGCATTATGTGAGCCAGCAGCCACAGGACTAGAGCCCTGACCGGAGACTTTGAAAAAGGAAAAAAATAAACAAACAAACAAAAAACCCCCCACTTTCTCTATTCTGTGTACAGTTGCAGCTTCCTACTTCTCCAGGCTTGTCTCAGGATGTTTTCACCCTCATCTTCTCTACTTTCAGGCAGGATAACTGTTCGTCCTCCTGGGTACCTCCAGCTAAGAGTTAGTTTAGATTAACTTGGCCATTCACATAATGACAGGAGTAGCTGTGAAATACTGTTCACCCTTTGGCCCAGGAACTCTACTAGGAATCTGTCTTAAGATAATTATCCCAAATCCATTTTTAAGATGTCACATTCCTGAAGATATGCACTTCCACCAAAAATGTAAGGGAACCTAAATAATCAGCAACCTGGGAATTATTAAGTGATTCTCTAATATGTGCATTTGATAACTATATACTAAGCATCCACAAAGATGGTATTTACAAAGCCCATGTAGTAACATAAAGGACATGTGCAATATTTTTATGTAATATAATAAATGAATAGAACAGGGTACATAGTTACAGAAAAATTAGTATGTATGTACACATATAGAGAGAATATTAGTTTTATATTGCCCAAGACTAACTAGCACAAATTAAGCAATTTAAAACAGCACTCAGGTATGATCTGAGTTCTATAGGTCACAAGTCTGAGGCTCAGATGGGTTTTCTGCTTCAGGTCTCATGAGATCAAAGTCAACATGTTGGCCGTGTAGGTTCTTCCTCAGAGGATCTGGGGAGGAATTTGCTTACAAGCTCATCTGGGTTGCTGCCAGAACCCAGTTCCTTGCATCTATAGCACTGATGTTCCCATTTCCTCACTCTCTGCAGACTGTCCACAGTCCTCCTCCCGTGACCCACCTTCAAAACAGCAGTGGTGCGTCATGTTTCAAATCTCCGACTTTGCCTCCTACCTTCCCCTTCTGCCTTTTGAAGGGCTCAGGCAATTTGGTCAGCCTCATCCAGATTCCCTGCATTTTAAGGTGAAGTGACTTGGGACTTTAATTAAATCTGCAAAATATTTCACAGCAGCAGTACCCAGATTTGTGTTTCATTGAGTGACTGGAGGATAGGAATCTTAGTAGGGCCATCTTTAGAATTTTCTCCCTTCCCTTCCCTTCCCTTCCATTTCTTTCTATCTCTTTATCTCTCTGTCTATGGATGGTTAATTTTATGTGCCACTTGACTGGACAAGGGATGCCTAAAAAGCTGGTTAAAAATTATTTCTGGGTGTGAGTGTAAAGATGTTTCTAGAAGGGCTTAGCATTTGAATTAGAGGACTAAGTAAAGCAGATAGCCCTTCCCGATGTGGCTCAGCACAACCCAATCCATTGAGAGTCTGAGCAGAACAATAAGGTGGACAAAGGTTAGATTTGCTCTTTCTGTCCTTGGCTGCTTGAGACAGGACATCCATCTCCTGTTTCCCTCAGTGGTCCTGCTTCTCAGGCCTTCAGACCTGAACTGGAATTTATGTCATTGGCTCTTTGGCTCTCAGGACTTCCAACTACCCTGTTGACTTCCTGGGTCTCCAGCTTGTAGAGAGCAGACCATGGGACTCCTCAGCTTCCATAATAGTGTGAAGCAAGAGGGTTTTCAGTTAGGAACAGCAATTACATGTTTACTATCTACCTGGCTGAGTCCAGAGGGGACAAACTAACTAGGGACTGTTAATTCAGCATTTTACTTGTTTTTCACCCTTACGTCCTTTCTTTTCAGAACACGATTGAAGAAGCATGTGAATGTATATACAAAATCCTATGAAATAAATTACTGAGGATAAATAATTAACCCAGGAGTAAGAGGAAGACTAGCCAACAGAGAAACAAATGATTCAAGACCAAATAGTTGTTCACAGGGGCACAGGTTTGACTAGCAAAGAAACATATCCATCAGTTAAAAACAAATCTGTAATTCCAGTAAGGAATTTTGCCCTTGTGTTTGCACCAAAATGTCACCTGATAGTGTACAGGTGATGGGTTAGCCTCCATCTCCAAACTATAGTTACAATAAACACGGATGTTCTTATGATTTCCCTTAGTGTAGGACAAGAACAGTACACTGGAAGACAAAGCAGTTTTATGAGGGGCCTCATATGGGGTGCCCTGCCTGCCCCAGGTCTCTGATGATCTGAACATCATGATACGAGAGTAAAATTTCTAACACATGCAGGAATGGATGGACTACACATTCTTTAGTTTATACACAGTTAAACATTCCACAAGTTTTATTGAGCACTTATTATGTGGCAGGCACTAGGCAGATAGCCGTGAATAATAGCTATGGAGGAAATGCAGATAACATTAAATAAAGGAACAAATAAGATAAATACTCTATCATGAATGCTATGAGAAAAACTGAACTGCAGAAGTGATAGAGAACGGGAGGGGTGTAGGCATTGCTACATTAAAACAAGTCCACATGAAAAGTTTTTCTGATATGAGAGAGACATGATTGAAAGAAGAAGGAAACTGCAGGAATATGTGGAAGAAAGGACGCCCTAAGGAATAGTGCAAAAACCTAGAATGATAGTCTTAACAAAACAGTAGGAACACCAAAGGTTGACCTCAATATAAACTTTATTTCTTTGATGAAAATTTGGTAGAAGAGAGTCCCCAGGTCATACTCTCTGATGAGAACTTGCAGCAGAAATGTGCTCAGTTCCAGGTTCAACAGCATTCCATACGCTTCATAATCAGTCAGGTGGAGGGCGGGACAGGTCCTCTTTTGCAAACGCAGCAGTGAGGGTCAGGTTGGCCTAGAGCACTGATGGGCAGAACTAGCACCTTCTTAACAAGGAAGTTCTGCGTCTGCTTCCCTACGTGAACAAATGCAGTGGGCGGAGGGATGGGAGTGGCAATGACATATACCATTGAGCAAGGCCAAGAGCATTTTAGTTGAAATATTAAAAACAAAATCCCACATGCTTTAAAACTACATACATAACCATACACAGATCTCCTAAAATCTACAAAGACTGTCTCGGTTTTGCTTCAGTGAACCTTGCAGAATTAACTGACCACAAATTGCAGCCCTAGGTAACTGATCTTCAGGTAGAGCCATTCACTGGATACCAGCCAACCGAATGGTGGGCTTGTGTCAAAAATGTTGAGTTTGATCAAAAATATTCTCTCTGGCAAAAATAAAAAATAAAAAAAATAGAGGACATGATTCTGTTTTGGACACTTCTAGGTATTAGTAAAACTAAACAGTTCTATTATAAAATATAATTTATATTTTTAATTTCAATAGCAAGGGGCATGTATCCAGGACATTGAAAAATAGTATCAAATCATTTACATAAAAGAAAAAGAAACAGGAGGGATGAATTACATCTGTGTTGCATCCCATTATTGCAACTGTCCTTGATCTTTGAAAAGGTATTAATATGCAGAGTCTATAAGGTTATCAGTAATTTCATCATTTACTCCATTTCAGTTGTGAAATAACCAATTTCTAAGCAAAGCCTGAAAAAAGATTAATACAAGTGGCAAATAATCTTATATTTTTCATGAAATATTTTCCCCCAAAGTGATGGAAAATAAATCAGTAAAATGGCTTATTTTGTCCTAAAACCTACCTATTCTGAAGTACCTAATCTATGTAATTTTTAACAAAGGAAAAGAGTCAGGAAGAGTGGACATCAATTCTAACCTTACAAGTTAAAATCATTCTATGAAAATTTGTGCAATCTTACTTTACAAATTGGACAATGAATTTTTAAAATATTGTGTGAAATTAAACAGAAGCAATTGCTTGCTCGGCCAATAAAGAAGCAAAGCTCGAACACCCATCTGCCCCCCCTGGACCGTGTGTAGTGGGGCCTCGGTAACATGGCAGCCGCTCCTTTGTGCTGGGATCTATGCAGATTATGTCAGGGGGAGAAAGAACACCTGACATAAAAACACTTTGTCAAAATACATCAATTAGATTTCGATACCTCATTTCTTTTAGCAAAGATGAAGTGATTTACTGTAGATTCGTACTGAAACTGATTAAACCAGACCTTCCAAGGTGCCAAGAGATCCTATGTCTTTCAATCCTCACTAGAAAGAGCCATTGAGATTTGAGTGGGGCTCCAGGTAATTGCCTGGGTTTCCTTCCTACCTGTAACTCCTTTCCATCATGTATTCACCACCCAAAGTTGTCTCTGTCCTTTACATTTATCCCTCCTTACCCTCTTCCACCTCCCCCATCCCTTAAAATAACTTTTCTTAAGAGGTCATCAAACCCAAGAAGTTTGTAAGGGGTATTTATTTTTTAATCACATTTCTTGAGGTAATTTACATATAATTAAGTGCAATTAAGTGTACAGTTCAAAGAGTTTTCATAAATGTGTACACCCAATTGTATACCTGTATTTCTGCTGTGCTGTTTGGGAGTTTTGCTCAGTACTTTATAAGCTGTTTACAGGACCAAGATGTTTTCAGCACTTACAAGTTGTTCAGTACTTTACAAGTTGTTTACAGACCTTCACTTGACCTTCAGCAGAGCATCATCGGTCAGGCGATACTGGTGGCCGGAGACGGGGTCATGTGATCTGGAGGATGACTTGGCCTCTGACACACAAATCACACCACTGCAGGCTGAGCCACCAGCCTAGGACAGGCCTGGCCATGTTTCAGAGGCAGGTGGTTTTATACACAATTTATATGGAATGGGTGTGAAAGATCAGCTCTTCTAACATCGTATTTTTGTTGCAAGGAGCCGGTTCTGTCTCCCACTGCTGGCACAGAGGAGCTGGAAGTTGCTCAAGGCCTAAAAGTCACCACTTTCTCTGTGAAGATTCTCTCTTGTGGGTGGCACGGGAGCCATCGTCTGGGTATCAGTGTCTTTCTGGACATCAATTGCTTTTCTACTGACATAAATGAGCAATATCGTTAGCACAAAGGGGTGGAGCCCTTGGAACAGCAGAGGGCGTGTGACCTGTGTGTGTCGCTGGGAGGCAGCAAGCATTTACTGAGCAGTGGCTATATATGCAGCACAGTCCCACATTTTTATAGTAAGTTTTTTACTAATTCTCGCAAGGATCCCACAAAGTGGTTATGGCTATTACCGCTATCATTACTGCTGTTTTCCTCATAAGGCAATTTGGATTCAGACAAGTTAAGTGATTCATCTGTGGTCATATAACCAGCTTTCAGACTCCAGGTTCAGTGCCTTCCATTGTCCCATATCTGCTTATTCTGCATGGCCACTGAGGAATTTCCCTCTCCCTCTGTGATCTTGATGCCCCACATGTGGTCCATGGACCCCATCTTGGCATTACCTGGAAGCTTGTTAGAAATGCGGAGTCTCGGCTCTCCCCCGGAGACTGTCTGAACATGGAGACCTCAGCCAAACCGCTCCATGACTGATCAAAGGCCGCTGGGAGCACCTCCTGACACAGAACCCCTCTGGCCTCCGCCTGTGGGACCAAGTACTGCAGAGTGAAAACTAATTTGACTCCATACATTTTGATTTGTAAGCACCACAGCTTATCGCAAGGCAATTTTACTTAGAAGGCAGTTCCCTATCACAGACTTTGAAAAAAATTATTTCTCAGCAGACCTTATATTCAATGATTCAGTTTAGCAAACATTTACCACCGTCTGGTATTTGCCAGGCAGAAGGGAGGAGGTGTAGGTCTCAGTGATTTCCCATGGGAGGTGGCTGTCCATGCTACTTCTGGCTTATCATGATTCAGACAATTCCTGGTTTTAAAGTTGCATATTTATACTAAAATTGCTTCTGCAGCTCTCTTAATGCTGCTATCTTGTTGATTCATCATTTAGAGAACAAATATTTAAAGAGCATGTGCAAAGCACTGTAAAAGTCCACTATGTTTACACACACTCAGGCTTTAAACTAAAGTGTCCCCTGAAGTAACTCATAAATAAACAATTTTTTACATAAATTTTTGTTGTTGTTTTTAAAGCATTGGCGTATTTTTCTTGAATTTGATGGCTAATAGAGTTCATCGAATTTAAGGACTTTAAATGTTTTTACCAAACTTTTTATATTTTGGAAGTGTGTCCCAGGGTGGAATAGACTTAGAAATATATTAAAAGTTCCTGAGATTTATTATCTCCATAATAATATAACTTGTATGCTTTTCAAAATCAACAGAAAAAAGACAAAAATTTTATAGTGAAGATTTAATAATGTTTAACTTATTTGATTTTATCCCCAAACTGACTTTTTATATAACGATTCTATTAGCATGCCTGTCACTAAACACAGATGATGAATTTTAATATTTCAGGTTCCCCTTATATATTCATTTTCCAAATCCAAAAACATCATCATAGGCGTTCTCTGTAAACTCTGCTTCCCTACAGGAAGCTGTACCTCTATAAATCCCACAAGGGACTGACCCACTCTGAATAGAAGGATTCGATCACATAAATTTAGTTTAGTGTATGCATTAGTCAGTGTTTTCCAGATAAACAAACCTATAGCATTGTGCATATATCAGCTCATACAATTATGACACTGACAAGTCCAAAACCAGCAGCTGGAGACTCAGGAGAGCCAATGTTCTAGTTCAAGTTGGAAAGTAGTCTGCTGAGAGAATTCTCGCTTGCTAGGGAGAGCCTAGCCTTTTTGTTTTATTCAGGCCTTGAACCAAATAGTTGAGACCCATCCAAATGACCAAAGGCAATTTGCTTTACTCAGAGTTCACCAATAAAAACGTTAATCCATCCAAAAGTACCCTGCAAGTTGACACATAAAATTAACTATCACAGTAGGGAGAATTACAACATGCAAAGCCTTGAGGCATAGGAAATATTTCCTCTCAGCTCTGCATCCTAACTTTTCTTGGAAGCTTTTGGAGAATTATTAGATACCAGAGACTTGGGCTAGCAAATTAAGTTAACGTCACCTTGAAAGATGTTTAAAATACCTATCCTTTTAAAAAATTATTGAATTTATTGGGGCAATATTAGTTAACAAAACCATATAGGCTTCAAGTGCACAACTCTATAGCAACTCTATAGCACACCATCTGCGTACCGCATCCTGTATTCGCCACCCAAAGTCGTCTCCCTCCTCCACATTTATCCCTCCTTACCCTCTTCCACCTCCCCCATCCCTTAAAATAACTTTTCTTAAGAGGTCATCAAACCCAAGGAGTTTGTAAGGGGTATTTATTTTTTAATCACATTTCTTGAGGTAATTTACATATAATTAAGTGCAATTAAGTGTACAGTTCAAAGAGTTTTAATAAATGTATACACCCAATTGTTTCTATCATTCCAGAAAGTGCCCTATTTATTGACCATTTTCTTTCTGCTAAGTCTCATGTTTAATGATGCATAATATGTTTTAATGCTCATTAAATGTTTTGAAGTAGGCAGCACAGAGTGTGGAAAAAGTAGGTTGATGGTTGTTTATATGGAAAATGATACAATAATTAATACATGATAATACAAGGATAAACTCTGCATTTCACATAGTCACAACTGTAGACCTGCTTTTGCCCCTCCCTGTATTACTCTCCTTCTAAAATAGAATAGGAAATGTTTCTGAGGTCGCGGCCTTTGCCCAGTCACCCAGCTCAGTGAAAACATCGGGATTCGAACCTGGGCGTGCTTGACTCTAATTCCTTAACCACTGCAGGGGACTAACTCCCCAAACACTTCAGCAGCACAGTCCTCATTGCAATATCAAATCTAGCTGGTTCCACGGGCAGGTCACCTGCAGCACCCTTCCTCCCTCCCTCCAATTAATCTCTTACATATGCATGCACTGGTCTGTGATCCTTTCTAGGTTATAAGCTCTGATAAGGGTGAGATCAGATCATATTAATTTCTTCTACCTCCTTGACCCTACAGACTACTCCAGTGATCCGTACAGTGGCAATCCAATAAATATTTGCTAGACGCATAAAACACTGTTATAATTTTGTATACTTCTAGCTTTTGATAAATTTCCCTCTGTGAGTTTTCCTGTTGTCAAATGATATCAAGAAACATTTGTCTGGATTGGCACAACACCACAAATCATAGACATGCTCCTAAAGAAAACAGAATAATCCCAAGCTTATTTTGGAATAATAAGAAAATGACAATTAGAACCTCTAATTATTAAACACTTACTACCAAACAATGCTGATCGTGCTAAGGCTGACTTGGTTCTGCTAAGTCAGTCATCTGCCTACCCCTGTATAGCAGTCAAAAGCACAGTCTCTAAAGTCAGGACATCTTGGGTTCAAATTCTACCTCTACTTCTTATTAGCTGTATTTCTTGGGAAAATTAGTTTGTGCCCACATGTTTCACTGCCTTCATCTTTGCAATAGAGCAACAACAGTGCCTATATAATTCATGAGAATTAAACAACTGAAAATGTTTAGCAAAGTGCCTGGCACATATAAGGCAATATTTTTTGTTCTTACTGATTATTTTTTTAAGTAGGCAATTAAAACTGAGGTTTCTCTTTTCTTAATTAATTTATAAAATCAGGGAGAATACAGTGGCTCATACCCCACAGAAAGTGTAAGGGAGACTTCAGTATAATTTTTCCCCAAGCAGACTTTTGACAGGATCACAACAGTATACTCATGGATGAAATACATCTTTGAACCACAGAACTGCACTAAATTTAAAGTAATTCCACTAACAGAATCGTAAACCTGAGTCAAAATGCTAGTAGAAGCATTATTCATCATATTCAAAGGTGGAAACAACCGTCTCTGGTATATACTCAGATAGTGGAATATAATTTGGGATTAAAAAGAAACGACACATCAGTATACACACTGCAACAGGGATGAACACTGACAATACAACGCTAAGTGAAAGAAGGCAGACACAGGCACCAATATTGTAAGATTCCTTTTATATGAAATGTCCAGAATAGGCAAGTCAATAGAAACAGAAAGTGGATGAGTAAAGGTTTCTAGAAGGAAATACTACTTTATCCTAGAGCAATTTTTACTTTGCTCATCTCATTTGATAGTGTCTTAGTCTGTCCAGGCTGGTATGGTAAAATACGACAGTGTGGATGACTCGTAAACAGTAGAAATTTATTTGTCACAGCTCTGAAAGCTGGAAGTCCAAGTGTGGTTTGGTGAGGGCTCTCATCTGGGTGCAGACTTCCAACATAGTGGAAAGATCACAGGATCTCTCGTGGGCCTCTTTTATGGAGGCATTAATCATATACATGAGGGTTCTGCCTAATTAGTTCACCTAATCACTTTCCAAAGGCCCCACCTACTCATAACATCAAATTGGCATTAGGATTTCAACATGGATTCTGAGAGGACATTCAGACCATAGCAACCAGAATTCCTCAGTCCATCCAGTTCCAACCGCACATCCTTAAGAGAAGTTCAGAGAGTCATTAGTGTGTTGCCCTTGATATCCCATGATTTTTCAAAAGTGATTGAAGCATTCTTTTTTCTGACTTCACTAAAATGGACCCTCTAGCTAACTGAACAGAATATGTATTGAAGTGTTGTTTACTTCTGGAGTTGATCTAATCATTTGCATTTTATCCATTTGTTCAATATGCATGATCTAGGGATTTTACACTTTGTGAATATTAGAAAAACAATTTGTAGAGTTTGTTACCTATGACACCTGGCCAATTCAGAGGCAATTCCATTTTACTAATTATTTTTCCATTCTGCATACACCTGTCAAAGTGTTAACAGAAACTTCTTTATAGATGAGGCCTAAATCGATATTTGGCTCCTGGCTTTCCTAAATTATGTATTACACAGTCAAAATAAATGCATTAGCAAGACTTGCTATCGTTGACGCCGTCTCAGGGGTGATTTGTGCTGTCAGAGTAAATAGGTCATTCATACTGCTAAGAAAATGCATAATAACTATTTGAAATTTCTGTTTTTAGTATCCTTTCTCATTTTTATATTTAAGTAACTCCTGAAAAAAAACCCGATCATCTAGGAAGCTTCATTGTTTCCCTAAAATGGCAGTTTCAAATGGCTCCTGTTTTTTCTTTTTTTTTCCTTATTTTAACCATTGTGTAAATGTGTGTACATATGTGTGGTGAGAAACATTTGCTGAAGAGGAATCTGAGTGACAGATCTCAGAGCAAAGAGATGTAGGTCTAGTCCCAGGTCTTCCTCCTGGGACTTCAGTGCATCGTTTCCTCACTTATCAAAGAGGAATAAGGACAGTCTCCACCTTGGAGAGGCATCCACATCTAATTCAAGTGGCTCCCATCCAAAGGGACAACTTTGGTTCTTAAAATGATCACTAAATTTCACATTTTTTTAAAAAGAAAAATAATTTTAAAGGGCACAATTTAAAGAAAGATATAACATGTCATTGTAAGACAGAGCGACAAAATAGACCTAAACGAATCAAATGTGAAATATCATTTTCTGCTTCCAGACCTTGACCCATGGCTATTTAGAAGCACAAATATCTTAAGGACCCTGGAACTAGAGCTCAGAGTTATCTAAATGTGGACCGGTGTGCTTTTTTCTGGGTCACCACTCTCCGCACTCAGAGACACTGACTGGCTCAGGTGGATGGAGACTAACCTTAACATCTCCTTCAGAAAGATACAGTAAAGAGGGAGTTTTTCTCCAAAGAAGAAAACGAAAATCATGAAGCTTGAACCTAAACAGTTTTTAGTCTGAAGAGCTATGGGGGGAGTATGGGGAATGGAAAGGGAGCAGGACAGTGGTCCAACAGCAGCCATTCAGACCTGCTGCAGGTGAGGCCAAGGGCACCCGAGATATCTGCATCTTGGTTTCCTCACGGGTTAAATTGGGGTCAAGATGATAAATTATGTGTGGCTAAGTTAGCCTAAACATTAAATAAGACAAAGGTCATGAAATAACTCTGTAAAGTAGAAGGTATCATACAGTTGTTAGCTGTTATAATTTTTTTCTAAGCTACTGGATTGAATGATCTACTCTAAAATACAGCCATTCTGTTTGTGAAAAATAGATAAAACAGACTGTAAACCAGGGTGACAATCTAGGTCCTGTTGTCAGCTAGTTATGTGACCTTCTACAAGTTGCTTCACCTCTCAGAGCCTCAGTTTCTCTTCATCCCGATCTACTTTGCACACTTGGCTTCTCCTGAAGCAAAGAAAAGACCCCACTTCAAAAACTACAAACCACCAGGTAAATATAAGGCACAGCACTAACCGGGTTACTCATCAAGAATTGACTTTACTAGAGTGGAATTAGAGAAAAGAATTCACCTGTTGGTTTCTCTAGAGCACTTTGTATTGTGAAATGGGGTCATTTCCATCCTTCAGAATAATTTTTTTTTCTGAATTGAACTCATTCTAGAAAACAGCACTGGCAGTTTCTGTGAATCAAAAAGGGAAAATTATAGTATTGATCTCTTGCTTAGGTCTAGGCCAAATGAAATTTAAAAGAATCTCTGCCATCTTTCTTCCGTGGAGCCACATTTACACAATGTTATAGCATAACTGCAGGGTACTTTTCACAAGAACAAAATGTCATTTTGTAGCCAAACCAATAAAACTGGCTTTCTTGAAAAGAATTAGCTAAGAAAAAAATTCACATCTGCATAACAATCGAAATCAATTTTTTCATTGCGTTACATGAGCCAGGGACCCAGAAAGGTCTAGAAGGAACGTCTTCGGCCTTTCTGCTGTTTGGGCTTTAAGTAGAGGACATTGAGAAACAGCAATGACGTTTAAAAAATGAGTTCTTAGGACTACACATGAAGAAATAAACGGCCATAAAATCTAACTGTAGTACAATAAAATAATAAGCAGCATATAGTCCTGTATTCTAAATAAATAATATAATAACTGCCCTAAATTTTTTCTTTCATTTTTTGATTTCCTTTTATTTCCTTTGATTTCCTTAAGGAGCTTCTTAGTGTTAAAATGGCAATTCTGCCCCAACACGCACATCGTCGATCACCTTCGCGTTCATCCTTCTCAGTTTCCATCGAAGAGTACCTTGTTTACAAATCAAGTGTTAACATTTTTACTGATTTAACAGTAAAGGTTTACTGTTAAACCTTTTTAATAGTACAATAATGGCATTTTTGTGTTCTATGTCCCCTTTATTTTGTATTCCAGCACAAGATCTAAGGTCCTTTTTGAATGTACAACTTACTTTGTGCCCATGACTAATGTGTATCACTCTGCTCTCCACTAAAGTTATTCCCAAACTGACCAACACCAATTCTTCCACTTAATGGGACTAAAGAAAAATGCAAATTCTCTCTCTCTCTCTCTCTCATACACACACACACACAAGTATAAAAGCACAAATATCTTCGTGAATGTGACCTCAAGATTCAGGCGGTAAACAGGCAGGCACATTATACTACAGTTACCAAGGTAATTACATCAGTTCTGTTCTGAAGAGGCTAGAAGAACACAAGCAACCCATTAACTTGAAGAGCCATCTGGAAAGAGCCCCTGACAGAGCACTAATGAAAGGCAGAACTGAAGGGAACCATGTCAGTCATTGTCTGTTCAGATGGGCAACCATGAGTTTACAAGAAGAAAAAAGGAAAGATTATTTCTGCCTAGAGTAACTAGTTTTTTTTCAATAATTTTTATATAGATGGTATAAAACATTTATAAATAAAACTCATCATATTGTATCATTAAAATTAATTTAGTAAATTTCAAATTTAAAAAGAAAACCCTTCAAAATGTTTTTATTTCTGAAGCTTTAAACTCAAAATATTTTAGAGAAAAGTTTATAGTTAATTTTAGTTTTCCTTCTTTGTAGATAAAACAGGACATTCCAATGGCATGACTTATGATGACTGAATCTCTGCTGAGTTATTTTAATTCAGTTAAAAACATCATCAATTATCTAACAAATATAAGTGACCAAGGCAAGTACTATAGGATACACAAACCTAGTCTTGGCCCCCGCAGGACTTTAAATCCAAAAGCTAGTTCATCATTTGGGTGACTTCTCAGCCTCTCAAAAGACATATACAAATATTGCATTATTTTTCTTTGATTTCAAGCATTTAAAAATATTTCTACTTGTTTTTATTCTAATTTGGAAGTAAAACGCCATCACCACCACTACCATCACTAACAATGTCACTCATATGTCTAAGGTTTATATTAATAAACAAGCAAGAGTCACCCAACTCTAATCCTGTCTTCAATGACCCAATTGCATTAGCAACTGAGAACATGACAGGAAGCAAAAGCCAAAGACTTTTCATACAAGTGAAAGTTGCCACTACTGATCCCAGCTCACTTGGCTTCTTATATATAGCATAAAATGGTCATTATAAACTGATCATTATGAGTTATAATCTTGCATGTTTTACCCCAAATTACATTCCTTGGAATGTTGGTCTTAAAAAATGCTTTTTCCTGAACACCATTACTTGGACAATGCTGTATTCATATTTCCTTCTTAAAGTTTCACAGGATGCATTAGCATATTAATGGCTCCTGCAACAAAGAAATCTATCTCCACTTACCTCAGCATTTCCTAAATTTATTTGACCAGGGAACTCCCTGCTTCCACCTCATTCATTTAAAAACAGCAATGGACATCCCTCAGAACTTATATGTTCGGGAAGACACTTGGAGAAATATTACTGTTGACTGACAAGGGAAAGAATTAATTCAGATGTATATTACATCCTCTGAAAGCTTGAAAACTATAATTATTCTGCCCTATGTAGAGACTGTGGCATGGTAACTAAAACAGTGTTTATATTACAAAGTCCTTGACCTTCCCCGCTCCTTAAAGAAACGTCCAAGATTTAAAACAGCCCAGTCATGGATATGGATGACAATGTGGTGATAGTGGGATGGAGGTGGAGGGGAGGGAGGGTGTGGGAGGAGGTGGTAGAGGGTATAAGGAGGATAAGCAGTAATGGAAAAAATACAATAAAAATTAAAAATAAATAGATAGATAGATAATCCGTGTAAAGGCCAATGTAAAGCAAACAATAATGAAAAGACCCACTTATGTGTGGATCTAACTGGAGGGCTCTCTGACAATATACCTTTTTCTCTGCTGAGCCCAGGGCTATTCCGGGCACCTGCATGGTGGAGACTGAAAGAGTGAAAATGTTAAGCCATTTGATTGTGCCACAAGCTCTAAATTAGCGACAGTTGGCTTGTTCCTTTGTCCCCTATCAAATCCACTATCCACTATCAAAATCCACTATCAAAATCAAACACTGGTAAATTTTCCCTCAATGATAAAACCACTGATGCAGAGTATTAAAATAAATAATCACCTAATAATGCATAATTTAGAGCTACTAGGCAAACACTACCAGCATTCAATAATTTTTAGCTCACTTAGAGCTACAATTACTTTCAAATTCTTGCATTAAACCACCCCGCCCCCCTTGCCTTAGGTGATCAGTTTCTGGCCCAGCAGGGCTGCTGACCTGCTCCTACAGTGCTCTCTGTTTGCACAGGACGGAGGAAATTCATTGGATAAAGAATCTGCATCACAGAAAACGAAAGTGTATGAAATCCTGCCCAAATTGTTCTTTCTCTTGATTTCTTTGTTTTGTTTCATTTCCTCTTTTGCCACTATTGTCCACCTGGCACAATATATTTCTTCAAAATTGAAAGAAATTTTAGGCTGGCAGAATACTGTTAAAAATATTTAAGCAATGCACAATTATCAGGAAATAAAACAAAACAGAAACCAGGCCAACATCCTCAATGTTCAGAAAAAGATGCAAGGCTAGCTGCGTGTATATCAGTAAGCCAATTTTGCAACAACTAAGGAAGCAAGAGAGTTAGCTTACTTACCTCCTTAACCCAAAGCTATAAAGAGGCCAAATCAGCACTCCTACCCCTATTTTTGCCACATTTACAGTACACACATTTTACATAATATGCTCTCTTCAGCTCTGTCCCCCAAGATCTAGAAATAAGCCTATGGGGCTGGTTTTAATGCCGAAAAAGCCAAGATAATAACAAAGTAATAAAAACAGGATCAGCCCTTGTCCAACTCTCTGGACAACTGAATGCCAAGCTTGCTCCCCTGTACTGCCCCATCTAAGAAGATCAATTGACATGGGGCAGAAGCAATTTTTATTGAAAGGCCAGGGAGACACTCACACTAACAAGTCCTATACAAGAGCTTAGGCAGCTATCATGGGAGACATGTGAGAGAGGGCTGGACAAAGAAAACACATGGAGCCTCAGAACGACCCACTGCTTCTCCCTTCTGTCTTTCATTGGCAAAGACAGTTCAAGGGCCTTCTCATCCCCTCGACTACACTGTCGGCAGTAACAGGGGGATAGCAAGTCCCAGGTGCTGTCTAAGAGGCAGCTAGCGGATTTCACAGCTACGGCTCCAGCACAGAATACCCTTGTGCTCTGCCCTAGAAACTCTCCCAGGCAGCTGGGTCTAAGAATTACTTCGCTGCATCTGCGAAGCGGCTGTAAAAGCACATCACAGCCAGGAAAGTACCTCAGAAGTTTCTTTTATCTATCGATCTATCTATCATCATCATTATCTGCCCATGCGAGGTTCCCTGACCCCAGGCAGATTTCAGGAATGCCCAGTGGACACAGTGGGGCACCTCCCCTGCTGTTTCTTTGACAACATGCAGTCACAGAAAGCCTGCCTGGGACCTCTTCCTCCCCTCAGCACACAAGAAGTAGTTTTTAAAGCCCGATCCTTTCTCTGGGAGAGAGAAACACATACAAAGTCTGTGAGCTGAGAAGACCTTTCATGTATCCTGTGCACAAAGTATGTCTGTGGCTGCAGGATCATGCTTCCCTGAGACGACAGGGAAAGGACTTTGGGACGGCCACTGCTTGGCTGCAACAGAAGCCTCGAACTGTCAGAGAAGAGGGTCGCTAGCGTTTAGAGCAACTTGCTGTTACCAAGCATGGCCCCCCATACACGGAATGTCCAGAGACTTTTGTTGTTGTTGCTCTGGTAATGGTAACTGTTTGAAAGCCACAGCCTCTCTCACCAGGTATGTGATGAGGTGAAAATTCCCTTGGGGTTCCTAATCAGCGGCAAGCATTGCACCGGCTCTGAAACAAAGCTCAATTTCATTAAAACGATTCTTCATCAACCAGGTCAGGAAAACGATCATGTTTTGTTTTGATTTTCTAAATCAAATGCTTTCTTAAAACATATATGTATGTGTTATACATACATACATATATATATATATATAAACATACACCTATATTTCATATTTACCACAGACTCAACCAGAAACAAAACGTATTTTGTGTATATCCCTTCTAAACATATGTTTGAACTAATTTGGGGTTTGAGGGTCCCCTTAGGTCAAGAAGGGGTGTTTTCTTTTGAAAAGATGAATAATTCAAGAGATGTCTGACTGAATAAATTTAAGCACATCTTGATATTGTCTTCTACAGGTGTGTTGAACAAAAACCCTGTTGGTAATTATTCTCTGCCCATCTCAGAAAACAGAGTCCCTTGATATAACTCAACACTTCACTGAACAGGATCAGAATGAGGATTTTCACCTCTTGAAAACCACTAGAAACAGCCCCTAAAATTTCCTTCTCCGTCTTATTCAACATTTTAATTCTTTACGGGGAATCTCTTACTATTGCTTTTTTCATTTTTCCTGTGAACTGAATATTTAAAATTTATTATATGGTACTGTGTTTGAGCTTTTAAATGATGAGGTGAGAAAAGGTATTTCTTTTAAAAGGCAAAATAAATACAGAAATATGGCTTCAGGTGCTGAAGGGAAAAGAAATGAGTTGTCATGGAAATAATCTCTAATCCACTGATTAAAACATTAAAAAACGTAAATGCTTAATAATTGTTGCACACACAAGCAATCTCCACTGGCTGTCTCCTTTTAGCACCGCAGGCAGTGAAAAAACAAACAACCCTTTCATCATTTAAGGGGCTCTTAATCTCTATCTAACAGCATTTTCTTTTTACTTTTATTTGTTTATCTTTAGAGGAGAAGGGAAGGAGAGAGGGAGAGAAATATCAATGTATGGTTGCCCTTCGTGCGTCCCCTGCTGGGAACTGGCCTGCAACCCAGGCATGTGCCCTGACTGGGAATCGAACCTCAATCCTTTGGTTTGCCGGCCGGTGCTCAATCCACTGAGCTACACCAGCCAGGGCTAACAGCATTTTCTTAAACACAGCTATTAAAAGTGGGAGGCAAGAACATTGGTACTTCTCTTCAGCTAAACCAGTGCATCTGTGACTTGTGAAGAGGACAGTTTGGGAAGGAGAATGTGCCCAAGGAAACAGTGGAAAGTACAAACCACAATGACAAAAAAGATCTGAATAACTAAGTTAGTAAATCTGATACTTGATATTTGCATTATATTTTATAGTTTATAATTTTTTCCATTCATTATGTTATATGATTTTCACAATATTTTACAATAAAATGATTATCCCAACTTTGCAATTGAAGAAGCCACAACTGGAAAAAATTAAGTAAACAATGGACAATTAAAAGATATATAATTATTACTCTAATTACATTATTTTAAAATATATTTTATTCATTATGTTATTACAGTTCTCCCATTTCCCCCTTCATTCCCCTCCACCCTGCACACCCTCTCCCTCTCACATTCCCCCCTTTAGTTCATGTCCATGTATCTTAAGTTCTTTAGCCTCTACACTTCCCATACTATTCTTGCCTTCCCCCCGTCTATTTTCTGCCTGCCATCTATGCTACTTATTCTCTGTACCTTCCCCCCCCCTCCCCTGTTGCTAACCCTCCATGTGATCTCCATTTCTGTGGTTCTGTTCCTGTTCTAGCTGTCTACTTAGTTTGCTTCTGTTTTAGGTGTGGTTGTTAATAACTGTGAGTTTGCTGTCCTTTCACTGTTCATATTTTTTATCTTCTTTTTCTTAGATAAGTCCCTGTAACATTTCATATAATAAGGGCTTAATAATGATGAACTCCTTGAACTTGACCTTATCTGAGAAACGCTTTATCTGCCCTTCCATTCTAAATGAAAGCTTTGCTGGATAGAGCAATCTTGGCTGTAGGTCTTTGGATGTCATGACTTGGAATACTTCTTTCCAGCCCCTTCTTGCCTGGAAGGTCTCTTTTGAGAAGCCAGCTGACAGTCTGATGGGAACTCCTTTGTAGGTGACTGTCCCCTTATCTCTTGCTGCTTCTAGAATTCTCTCCTTCATTCTAATCTTGGCTAATGTAATTATGATGTGCCTTGGTGTGTTCCTCCTTGGGTCCAACTTGTTTGAGACTCTCTGAGCTTCTTGGACTTCCTAGAAGTCTATTTCCTTTGCCAGATTGGGGAAGTTCTCCTTTATTATTTGTTCAAGTAAGGTTTCCACTTGTTACTCTTCCTCTTCCCCTTCTGGTACCCCTATAATTTGGATGTTGGAATGCTTAAAGATGTCCTGGAGGTTCCTAAGCCTCTCCTCATTTTTTTGAATTCTTGTTTCTTCATCCTTTCCTGTTTGGTTGTTTCTTTCTTCCTTCTGGTCCACTCCATTGATTTGAGACCCAGTTTCCTTCCCATCAGTATTGATTCCCTTTGCATTTCACTTAGTTTAGCCTTCATTTGTTCCTCTAATTTGTGACTAAAATCAACCAGTTCTGTGAGGATCCTGATCAGCAGTATTTTGAACTGTGCATCTGATAGGTTGGCTATCTCATTGTCTCTTAGAAGTATTGGCTCTGGAGCTTTCAGCTATTTTTCTGCTTGAACCATAATGTTTTGGTCTGTTCACACCTGTTATGTATGAGGGGTGGAGCCTTAGATGTTCACCAGGGCAGGACGACCCAGTCACTGGATTGTGACACTGTATGTGGGGGTGGGGTCAGAGAGGAAAGAAAATGGTGTTTTGCTCCCCACTCTGTTGCACCTCAGTCTCTTCCACCACTTCCCACTTGTGTGCATTCTAGGACCCTGTGGGTCTCTCCAATGAACTTTCCTGTGAGGGTGGGAGTCTCTCCTTGTGCCTCAACCCCCACAAGTGTTTTCAATCTATATTTGGAGGCTTTATTTCCTTGTGCTAGGACCCCGGGTTGCACGATCTGTGTTACTCCCCAGTAATCTGCGGAATGCGGGAACTCTGCCCGGTCAGCCAGCCACCTTGTGCACGGTGCCCTGCTTCTCAATCACCACCTCGCTGGGTCTGCCCGTTGCCACCCCATGCCCAGGGTCTGCCAACCGCCGCTTGGGTGCCCAGGGTCTGCCCGGTGCCTCCTTGGGTGCCCCGTGACACCGCTTCCTGTGCCATGACCCCTCTCTGCTCAGGTACCCAACTGCGACCCGCCTACTGGTCTGGGTGAATGTGTCTGTTTTAACTCCTTGGTTGTCAAACTTCCATAGAGTTCAATTTTTTTTTTCAGTTTTGGTTGTTTCTGAATTGTTCTTCTTATTTTGGTTGTTCAAGGAGGCACAGTGTGTCTACCTATGCCTCCATCTTGGCCAGAAGTCCCAACTGCATTATTAAAAACTGATGTTTTTTTTTAAAAATTAAAGAAAGCCAATGTATTCTGTAAATATACAAGTTTTCCAAAGAGACAACTCAGTTAAATTTTCAAGAGTATAGCCCACTAAAAAAATGATAAATATGTGGGTAGTATTTAAATTTTTTTTTTAGATAATTACTTCATTTTGTTTTACTGGCCCATCTAGTCAGCTTTTAGAGACCAGTTTTCAAAAATAGAAAATAAATAAACTCAAATTTCAGGAAACTGGGCTACTAAAATTTCTTCTTTTAAATAAAAAGTTTGTTTTCAATTATACAAAATGAACATTACATCCCTGAAGGTATGGCATTATGGAAAGCCATTTTAGGACAGATGACATTCAGAAAGTATGTCAAACTTATCTTCCTCAGTTTTATAGAAAAACACAAATTAAAATATACCATGCATTCAGCTCTATTATTCTTCAACTAATACTCTACAGCCTGAAGTCTGGAAAGCAATAAAATGGGACTCTAATCTAGATAGTAAACAAAGATTATATATTGATGGAATTTATGTAATTAAATTTTAATTTTATATTTAATTCCAATCATTTCCTTTAGTTTTTTAATACTCTTGTTCAAAATTCAGTGATTTTTTTTATCCTTTTAGTCACTTTCTTACTGTTTCATGCACAGCTCTCTGCAATTTCCTTTCTGAATGTCCATAATATTACTTGCCTGCCATTTTCACACGTTAATGTATTGAAGATGACTATGTTTAAGATATTTATTTTTATTTCATATTTTAAAATAATCAAAAGGAAAATACGACTGGGATTTCACAAGCCTGACTCTCACAGAACTTAAAAATACCCAAAGAGACTCTATCTCATCCATGTTAGTCTCTGCCATTCATTAAATGCCTAAATCTTTCCTTGCTCCTGGGAAGCACTTGGTCTGTAATCTTAACCTGAACTTAATTAATCTCATCACATTTGCATTATCACGTCAATAAACTGGCATTAATAAAGGTAGCTAATCCTACTGGTCTGCTTCCTTCATTATTTGGACTTGTTATAAACACTTCAGATGGCCACTTCCTGCTCTAATGGTAGTTGCTTCTGGCCCCTAATGGATAGACTTGAAAAAACTTTAAGGTGATTTAGAGACATGAGACATATTTTTCAAATGAGTGGTCTACTAAATAACCTCACCTCACACAATGAGGACAGATGACTTCTAGGAATGACCTAAAAGGACTCTACCCTGTTTATTTCCCAAGACAATTTAAGGTAAGACCATTGCTGTTTATTTCCTCTGGAAATGAGTCTTGGTAAGTACATTGGCTACTAGCTGAGGGGTTAAAAGTACCAATGAAAAGGCATTTTATTGACTGAAATTCTTTGGCCCTTGCACAGTAATACTGCTCTTTTGAAAAGATGATGGTGACCACTAATCATCAGAGAAATGCAAATTAAAACCACAATGAGATATCCCCTCATACCTGTCAGAATGGCCATCATCAATAACTCAACAAACAAGTGCTGACCAGGATGTGGAGAAAGGGGACACCTTTGCACTATTGGTGGGAATGCAGACTGGTGCAGCCACTGTGGAAAACAGTATGCAGTTTCCTCAAAAAATTAAAAATGGAACTGCCTTAAACCCAGTGATTCTACTTCTGGGTGCATCTCTGTAGAAACCCCAAAACACTAATTTGGAAGGATAGATACATTCTTATGTTCACTGCAGCAATACTCACAATAGCCACGCTGGGAAGCAACCCAAGTGCCTATCTATAGACAAGTGGGAAGAAAAGCAGTGGTATATGTATACAATGGAATATCACTCAGCCCTAAAAAGAATGAAATCTTACCATTTGCAATAGCACGGGTGGACCTAGAGAGCATCACGCTAAGTGAAACAAGCCAGTCAGAGAAAGCAAAATACATTATGATTTCACTTATATGTGAAATCTAAAGAACAATGTAAGTGAACAAACAAAACAAACATACTCCTAGATACGGAGAACAGACAGATGGTTGCCAGAGGGGATGGGGGTTAAGAAACTGGGTGAAAAAGTTGAAGGGACCGAGATATACAGATTGGTAGTTACAAAATAGTCATGGGGGATACCAAGTGCAGCACAGGAAATACAGTCAATAATATTGTAATAGCTCTGCATGGTGCCAGTTGGGCACTGAAAATATCAGGGGGTTCTAAAGTGTACAATTGTCTAACCACTATACTGCACACGAGAAACTAATGCAAAATAAAATTGAATGGAAACTGTAATTGAAAAAAGAATTTTAATAAAAAATTTAAAAGACCAAAAAGAGGATGGTGACCCTAATTTAACCCTTTCTTGGTGGCCTGCCATGAAACAAACAAGCCTCAGTATTTGTGACAGGATAATGGGAAACTGCCTTGGTGAAATGGAAGGCGGGCTGAATTTGAATTCAGAATCCCTAAGTGACTTTTCTGGCAATGGCACTTTCTAACTGTGTGATTTGGGGTTTATGTCAGTGTTTTAGTCTTTTTCCCTGAAAAATAAGGCCAATATCATGTCCTTGGGCTGCTATGGGAACAAATAAAACGATGTGCGTAAAACCAGCCACTACTGCCCACTTACAACATGTGGTCACATTTAAATATTTAAATGTGGTTGTCTCCATTCTGAACTCACCCCGGCGGGGAGGACCCTTGGCTTTGTCACCGGGACGTGCAGTGGACCTCCAGGCAGCAGTGCTCCGCTGGTGCCGCGGCTGAGTGAACCCATGCCAGGAGGAAGCACCCGGCTCTGCTTCTCTCCTGTCCTTTTTCATCTTCTCCAAACCATTTTCTTCACTTGCTCCCACCAGTCCAGATATCACCCATGACTTCTCTGTCACTAACCCAGCGGCACTCGAGACAACTTTCTCTTACACAGAGTGCTTTTAAGTATGAAGGATGAGTGAATATCTCTATTTCAAGCCTGTGAGAAAATGTATGTCAAGAGCTCGTCCAAATTTTGTCAATCCTTCATTATCCAGAACAGACGATCTTACAGACATCTGAGCAATTGTTTTTTGAAGACTCTCTGAAATGCCAACATCAAGTGGAATTCCAGGCGTGCTCAGTGTAAAAGTCTGTATCTAGGCAGTAATAGCACTCAAAGTTCTGTGAGGTGCCTGTGTGACAGATAAACGTGTTCATGGGATCCCTGTCCTTAGAATCCTTCACACCACAAATAGCGCTCTGGTTGCTGAGTGGCCTCGGGGAAGAGACAGTGGGGGGAGGAAAAGCATATACAAGTAACCAACTGTCCTTTGAGGAGACCTGGGGAGGGACACACATATCCTCTCCAGAAACTTAGAAGAGACAGATTTCATTTGTAGGGGCCACATTAGACCTTTTGTGAAAAGCTCCAAATTGGCTAGGGTAGCCACTTATAGTCCTCTCTGAAAACTTGAGTTCTGGAAATCTCTTTCACAGGAAAAAAAAAGGGTGAATCAGCCAGAAAAAAGTCTCTGTGTATTTGTATACTTCTATTAGGAACATGCACAAACATTATAACATCTTTGAATATTCTGGGATTATGACATTTTCAACCACCCAATGTTAACCTATATGGGGCCCCAGAGAGAAAACACACAGTCTCTCCTTATTTTCCTTACATGATGGAGAACTTGACTCACTGGCAGGCAGATATTGGCAAAAAAACTATACCAAATTGGACTACATCCATCAGCAGTTAGACTCTGTTGAAAAAAAATAAATTCTCTGGAAAACTAATGGTGGTATTTGGTAGTCTCACAGTCACACTCATTTTCTCCAATGCTTGGTATGAATTTAAAATGTCAAAACCACCCTTCTCAAAGTTAATATGCCCAAACTAACCATATAAATCTCTGTGATTTCAAGAAAAAAAAAACAACCAAATATCAGTATCTCTCTTGAGATCCACTCACAGAGAACATGGTCTGGGTCAATAGTTCTCAAAGAAGCATGCTTAAGAATCTGCTACAAATTGTGGAAATTCCCCCCGCAAATGGACTTCAAGTTTAACTGAGGATCATAGCATTTGGTCAGGTTGGAGTAAAGCACAAAGCTGGTAACGCAACACTGGGTCGCATCAGGGGATCTTAGACGACCAGGTACAGCAGGGGCTTATGGGAATGGGGTTTGAGGAAGAGCATCTCAGTGGACAAACGCCCGGTGGAACATGGGTAATTTCTGGTGGTAGCATTGAGACCTTCCAAATCACAGACGACTGTCTAACCACTATACTGCACATTAAAGAGTGTAAAGAATTCTTTACATTCAGGCAGTAAAGAATTTCATTTTATATTCTTAGGTATAGGGTTTTTAATGACCAACCCACATGAATCAACCAATCACCGAGTTGTGCGGGGAGTTTGAATAACAGTAAAATTCAGAGTTGGTACTAATTTACTTATAATAGACATATTTCACCTATAGTAGCAACTCTTTTAAACAGTCTCCACTTCATCATGTCACCAAGTTAGTAGACATTCCTTATTTCCTCTGGAGAAAGTAGCAGTGGAAACTCACGCCCAAATAAACGTTATAGATAGAGTCAGCCAGCCCATGTACTTCAGTGTGTACTAGATTGTGTAACTGCTAAGAGCCAGCTGAGTTGACTCCCAAATTTACCCCAGTTGTACTTTGTAATCAAAATTGCATAAAGTATCTATAAATTTATCAAGTATGTGTGTACAAAGAACTAGCTGTTGTCTTTATGAAAACCATGTGATAAAAAAGATAACATGATGAGGAAGTTGCTCGAACAATTGCTAGTGATAAGGTGTGGGTAAAACAATTTGAAGAAAACATAAAAATCTCAGATTCTCTAAACAGACTGAGTTTTCATCCCACTTCAAAGCAATCAAAATTGATAATCATTGTTTATCACTGTTAGTGGGTTCATTCAAGGAAGATGAATTAACTCTTACACAAACAAAAGCCCTTGGTCTGCATTAAAATACCAGTGAATAAATTCACATCAGCTCATTTTTTGTTAAAATGAAATATGTAAGATTACACATCATTTATTTTATGATTCTCCATTTTTTTAAGGATTTTATTTATTTATCTTTAGAGGGGAAGGGAAGGAGAGAAGGAGAGAAATATCAATGTATGGTTGCCTCTCATGCATCCCTTGCTGGGAACTGGCCTGCACCCCAGGCATGTGCCCCAACTGGGAATTGAACCGCGATCCTTTGGTTTGCAGGCTCATGCTCAATCCACTGAGCTACACCAGCCAGGGCTGAGTCTCCATTTTTAACTAACTTTTAAGATTAATCTATCGACTAAGTACCCATCACTTGGTATTCTGTACTTTATTCAAGCTGGTTGACTGTGCTTCTTCTGTCAGTTCATTGGACAACTACTTTGAAGTTTTGATGTAGGAATAGTGAGCTGATTTTGGATGGTCACTGATATAACTTGCCTTTGGCATCTAATGTAATGGAATTATAGAATCATTCCTTAGGATAACTGGGGTTTACTGTTATGAAATGGGTCCCCATGAGTCACTCCTCCCTGATTTATTACCATTGGATACTACCATCCAATAGTAATTTCTTGGACTAATGGAGTATGGCAAAAATGATGCTGCACAATTACTGGGCCTCGGCCCTAAGACACCTCAGACCTTTTGCTTTCGTTTTCTTGCTGCCATGAGGTGCCATGCCAGAAAGCCCAGGCCAGCCTGCTAATGAAAAATAGGCCATGGAAACAGACCCTGGAAGATGGAAGACCACTTTGAAGAAAGGCCAAACCAGCACGCATTTGTTTTAGCCATCATAGATGAGATGCAAAACATATGAGTAAGTCTGTCTTGGATGCTCCAGACCCAGTCACGACACCGGCTGACTGCAGACAAGCACATGAGCCCACCCCACTGGTACCTCTAGGGGCAGAGACAAGCTGCCCAGCTCAGCCTAGCCTGTCACAGAATTGTAAGCAAATCATTGTTATTTTAGGCCACTAATTTCGAGGGGGAGTTTGTTACACAATAATAAGTACCTGTCACAAAACTGAATGGTCACAAAGCTTTGGATGCGTATGGTACATACTCCAGTGGTTATCTGAGAAAACATATAATCACAAGCCTTAATGTAACAGCAATTGTAAAACTAAAAAAGCTGACTCTCATGAGAAAAGAAAAGTTATCACTCATGTTTGTTGAACTTTTTAAAAAAAACTTCTGACTGTTTTTATGATTCAGGTTTTAGGTTCAACTCACAACCTTGGAAGCAACATTTTTCAGGAGCAATTTTGTTCATACTGCAGAAATAAAAATATGTGAGGCTAAAAAGTAAAAGGACAGTGTTAATGCCGCAATATTTTTTAACATTTTTATTTACTGATTTTTAGAGAAAGAGAGAAGGAGAGAGAAGCATCAGATTGTTGTTTCACTTATTTGTGAACCCATTGGTTGATTCTTGTATGTGCCCTGACAGGTGATCCCACCCACAAACTTGGTGTATGGAGATGATGCCCTAACAAACTAAGCTACCCGGCCCAGGCCTATTGCCACAATATTTTAAAAATCAAATAAAAAGTTGAAACAGCAAAACGGTCATGTAGTCCATGAATACCAATTTAATATTGTGCTACTTTAAAAAATATAAGCCAGACAAAACAGATTGGTTGTTATAGAAAAATACAGGATCCAGTAGAAGTAATGCCTGCTTGAGTGTGGCTGGTAGGGTAATAATATGGGTGTGATGATTTATGGTGTTAATTTGAACATTTCACCTGAAGCATCATATGGTGTGCTTGAGTGTGATCTTGTTGTTACAGAATTACATGCTTAAGATTTTGTGATAAAAAAGGGGGTGTTGTTTGTGCTGGACCCTGTATAACCTTGGTGACAAATGTAGCTATTGTCTTTGGATCGATGTGTTCACTGCAGCATGAGCAGCAAACCATTGTTAGAACTGATTTCTCATTTCACCTTACCCATGCATTTTCCCAATTATTTTTCTCCCTACTGTGTTCAAATATGGAAAGCACTAGAAAGAGCACTTAGAGTGGGAAGGGACTAAAGGGAGAAGGGGATCCGCTCCCTCAGGAACTTCTACAAAATCAAAGTAAAAACAAACACTCTTCCAATCATCTGAGTAAATGATCATTAAAATGATTAATTGCCCTTGCTGTTCCCCCATTCTCTCCAGGACACATTAAAAAGTGATAATTTATTTCAAAAATGACCAACCTTATTTGAATATTCGCAACAGGGGGCTCCACACACACATGCTAATATTTTTAAAGCAGAGCGTGTTTTCAGTTCTGGTGTGAGAAGATAAAATATTTCACAAATCACTGTGCAGTATATTTGTAGGGTTTTTTTTCATTTCTCAAGAGACATGTTTCTTCCAGAAGCACAGTTGATAAAACATGATTTATTTTTATAATTTTACCAGAGAGAAGCTAAAAGTACCTAACCAGCTTTCATAATTCTGTAAAATTAACTACCAGTGATTTTTTGCTCATTTTATATTCTTACTCTGAGCTTGGCTTTAAAGACTGCCTTATTTTCTTTCTTCAGCTGAGCCTAACAGAAAAATAGACTGTTAGAATAAATAGAAATTACTAAAACCTTTCCTTTCATTCTACAATTTTCAGATAAACACAGTGCTCTTTTTCTTCACTCTACAACACAACCTAAAATTACTGTTAATTAATTGTTAAAGTCAACATCTGCTGGTCTGTGTCCTTCCAGTTTAAGATGACATTTTCTAATAGCTAAAGTAATAAATCATTCATTCATTAGAGACTCAGGGCCTTATTTTATGAGCAGTAGAGAGTAACTGGAGGGTGTTAAATAGATGAGAGAGGCCAATTGTACAGCATTTTAGAAAGACAGCACTAAACACAGAGTAGAAATGGATTGGAAGGAGACAAGACTGGAAGTCAACTATGGCTGGTTTCAGTAACCTAGGAAACACAATGACAGGAACCACAGCAGTGCTGCTCCGAGGAATCGCCGTGACTTTAGTGGCTCACACCAACACACATGTATTAGCTCACAATTCTGGGGTCTCCCTGGGCTATCATCAAGAGTCACCAGGGCTGTGTGCCTTCCTGCTTCCTTGCATTTTCTAGCTTCTAGAGGCTGACACATTCCTTGTCTCATGGTCCCCTTCTCCATCCTCAAAGCCAGCCATGGCTGGTCGAGGTTTTCTCATAATATCATCTCTCTGGTTCAGAATGTTCTGTCTTCCTCGTCCCCATTTAAGGACACTTGCAATCTACCTGATAACCCAGGTAAATCTCTTTATTTTAAGGCCAGCAGCCATGGCTGGCATAGCTCAGTGGATTGAGGATGGGCCTGTAAACCAAAGGGTCGCTGGTTCAATTCCCAGTCAGAGCACATGCCTGGGTTGTGAGGCAGGCCCCCAGGATGTGGTGCGCAAGAAGCAACCACACATTGATGGTCCCGTCCCTCTCTTTCTGCTTCCCTTCCCCTTTGCCTACAAATAAATAAATAAAATCTTTTTCGGAAAAAAAAGCCAGCTGATTAGCAACTTGAATTTCAGCTTTAGGCTTAATCACCTCTCACCACGTAACACAACATATTCAGATTAGGAGTTAGACTTGACCGTCTTTGGTGGTCATTATCTTACCTCCCACAGTGGGTACTGAGACAAGCGGAAGGATTCAGGAAATATTGTAGAAGCAGGAGTAACCACATTTGGGGATGTATGACTCCTTGCCGAACAACCCTGCATTCTCAGCCAATGCCGTTGTTCCTCTCTTCGTTCCTTCACTCACTGATAGCCTAGCATTATTGGGGTGGGAGGATATCTAGGCAGATGACAAAAACATATTATTAAAATAAGAAAAATATTTTTAAAGGGGTCAGAGCAGAAGTGGTGTAAGTGGAACTATCTGAGTAAATGGCCAAGAAGGACCTTAGAAACAGTTCTGAGGTCTCCAACAGGCCAACAGAAGAGTGATTTTTATGCCTTACTCACGGCCATGATGAATTTACTCTGGAAAATATTCAGGGAAGTGTTACCGTTCACCTTGAATAGCTCTTCAGACAAATCTTAGCTTTAAACAATGTGACTTCCTGGTGATATCGCCAAGATAAATTATCAGATTTCCTCAATTCTAATAGTCACATTTTCCCACATTATGTTTCTGAAATCAGGATGAATGTGGATGCACAATGTAGTATTAATTGGGGGGGTTTCCCTCTCAAAAGTTGTTTACAGCTGATGAAGCCTTACAATTAAGGATATATGGTAACTGTGTAACATCCTTTGGCGTGACTGTGTAAGAATTAACAAGTTGTTCTGCTCTACTGGGTTATTGATTACAAAAGGATTTCTACCAACACTAAATTTAATTATTTTAGAATACAGTAATTGGCCCTGGCTGGTGTGGCTCAGTGGATTGAGTGTGGACCTGCAAACCAAAGGATCGGGTTCAATTCCCAGTCAGGGCACATGCCTGGGGTGCAGGCCAGTTCCCAGCAGGGGACGCACAAGAGGCAACCATACATTGATATTTCTCTCCCTCTTTCCTTCCCTTCCCCTCTAAAGATAAATAAATAAAACCTTAAAAGAAAAATATTCAGAAAAACTAATTTAAAAAAAAGAACACAGTAATCACCCCTAACTCATGGGAGATACATTCTAAGACCCCCAGAGGATACCTGAAACAGAGATTAGTAAACCCTATATATGTTACTTTTTTCTTATAAACACATACCTATGATAAAGTTTAATTTATAAATTATACACAAAAGAAATTAACTATAACTAGTAATAAAATGAGATAATTAGTATAATAAAAGCTATGCAAAAGACTTTGGTGTCTTTATTAAGCAAAATAAGGGTTATTTGAATAGAAGCATTGTGATGCCTTGGCAGTCGATCTGATAACCCCGACAGTTACTGAGTAACTAATGTGCAGGTAGCTTATATGGTGTGTATATGCTGGACAAAGGGATGGGCAGGACCAAGTGGGATGGTGAAAGATTTCATTACACTACTCAGAATGACACACTATTTAAAACATAAATTGTTTCTGTCTGAGATTTACTATTTACTATTTTCAGACCATGGTTAACTGTAGGTAACTGAAACCCTGGAAAGCAAAACCACTGAAAGATTTGGTTTTTCAGAGGACTACTGAAATTAATCTAAAGATAGTTACAATAGGCTGAACAATGACCCACAAAGATATCAGATCCCATTCCTAGAACCTGTGGCTATTACTTTATGTGGCAAAAAATCACCGTTGTTATGATTAAGTGAAAGGTGTTGAGATAGGGTGATTATCCTGGATTATCAGAGTGGGGCCTAAATGCAATCCCATGGATATTTACCAGGGGGGATTTGACATGGACAGAGGAGAAGGTGATGTGAAAATAGAGCAGAGAGGGTATTGAAGGTGCCAACCTTGAAGATTGGAGTGACACAGCCACTAGCCAAGCAATGCCAGTAGCCACCAGAAGTTGATAGAAGCAAAAACCAGATTCTTCCCTTGAGCCTTGAGAGGGAGTGTGGTCCTCCTAGCGCCTTGATTCAGCCCATTGATACTGATTTCAAACTTCTAGTCTACAGAACTGTGAGAGAATACAAGTTTGGGCTAATTTGTTATAGTAGCCACAGGCAACTCATACAACAATTCTTCTGACAGTAATTACACAGCAGAACCAGTGGCTTGTTCAGGACCATCCTCTATCTTTCTTATGACAGTAACACAATTCTATGGGGGCCTAGGAAAATGATTTTCTCTTCAATTTGAATTGAGCAAACTGTACTTTTTCTTGAATATTTCAGGGACTACAGTGAAATTTTCAATTGTCTATAAAATGTCTTACTGATCCCCACAATGTAATAGGCATGTAATCTGGACAGGAAAACCAACCCCAGGCTCATTTCCCCAACCACAGAGACTGTCCTACCGAGAAAGACAATGTCCATAAACAAATGATAGTCTCTTTGCCAGAGTGTTGGTCTAGACCAGGGGTGTCAAACTTATTTTTACCTCCTGATATGGGGGCCATATAAGCCTTGCGGTTGCCTCCAAAGGGCCAAATGTAATTTTAGGACTGTGTAAATAAAACTGCTCCTTAATAGGTGAGTGTGAGCTCAGCACTGCCACTGCATAGAAACGAGTTGCTGGGCCAGATAAAACGAGGTGGAGGGCTCGATTTGGCCCAAGAGCCTTGTGTTTGCCACCTGTGCTCTAGACGGAAGTCAGACCAAAGAGCTGAGAGATGTTTGAGAAAGATGGTTCCTCACCCTTCTGGGAGAAAAATTAAAAGGCAGGTCCTTTCCCACTGTATATGAACAAGAAGGAAGCTGATAACAGGTAGGCAGAATGGAGACATGCAAAGGTGTGGAGTCTGGATGACAATGCCGGTGTACCAAATTCTTTATTGAGCACCTATGGGCTAGGAGCTATGTTATACCCTTAAAACGATTAATTTATTTAATTCCTATGACAATCCTGTAAGGTATATTACTAATCTTCAAACCTGATATATAGCCAACACACTCCTTTGTCACCTACAATCATAGTCATTCACACTAATAACATCACACACCTTTATCTGAGGTAGGTATGAAGAGGTACAAAGCACCATGTAAAACCACCAAATACTGAAATCAGACTCTGAAGCATGAGCAGGAAAACCCCCCGATGTTCTGCAGCACCAGCCTGACCAGTCCTCAACTGAATCAGCCCAACTTCCTGTTTTCCCCTAGGTTGTCAAACACTGTTGGTGAAAGCAGAATAGTTGAATATAACACTCCAAACCCCATGGTTTCCCACTTCACTTAAGACATCAGTGCTGCTCAGATACAGATATTCCTTCACTGGCAACTCATCAGCTGTCTTTTGAGTTCTCCAGTGCAGTAATTCCAAATGTGTATTGCTTTCTTCTTGGGCCTTACTACATCTTGTTTTCCTGATCTTAGATGAAGACCATGCTTATTCTATCCTTCAGATCAGGGATGTTACCTGTGGATCTCCTCAACTGCTCTGCCTGTCTTTCTTCCTTACTCCGTCATGGGTTATAGCTGGATTCAGCTGCACCGAGCTCTCCAGCTGAAGATTAATTCCCGTGGTTGTCTGTTAGCCTAACCTCCAGACACCCTGCTAGGGCTATGCACTTAACAAGAGCAAAACAACTCATTAAAACCCTCTTTCCCTCATCTAAACCTTGCTGTTCTCCCTGTATTCCACATTATTGTGGTAATTAGAATGTGAAGAAAAGAAGAGATAGGAGTGGATGGATATGGAAGGCAAAGCATTGACATCAGAATTTTCTATCTTGCCAACCTAGCAGAAACACAGAAATTATTCTGATATCTCCAACTGCATGAGGAAGGTGGACAAAGACACTGACAGAGCTGAGTCAGCTCCCTCACTGACATGTGTGAACTTAAAGATCTATAATCTAGTACATGCATAGGAGCACTCCTGAGCACAATACAGGAATCCTCTCTAGCTGTGTTGAGATGAGGAACTAATTAAATGTTGGCAACAGCCTTTTATTGATAGTGTCAAGAAACAACCAGAAGGCAGGCCTCACTTATTCTTATAGTCCCTTAACTTGGGGATCTCCTTTACACTCCTCCCTCTCTCTAAGCCCTATCTACTAGCCATCCTCCCCGGAATCATCACCCAACTACTGCTCCTCCTCCTCCAAATACTGCTGGAGACAGCAGTCTCAACAGCCCTGTGGTAGAGGGTAGTGTCTGTCCCCATCTCCATTGGTGAAATCTTGCTCATCTTTCAAAGCCCAATCCTGACACTATTTCCTCTGTGAATACTCAGTGACCTCTCTTTTCTGCTTGTCCTATCAGAGATGATTGCCTATCATGGTCTCTGGCCCAATGTTCATACCCCCCATATATCTTTGTAAAAATAGTCATGCATTGGTAGGTAAGCCTTATTCAACTAGTGCTCTATGGAGAGAGGGGAGAAGAACAGAGACATGACATCGTCTTTATTTTATACTCTCTGCTCCTAACACTGTTGTTGACCCTATTTGGTAAAGATGAATTTCCTGAAAACAAAAATACTTGTACAGCAGGTCCCTGAATTCCATTCAATGTTGTTTCACCATAACATTGATAAGATGTCATAGGAACTTAACTACTGTTTATATCAATTAGTCTGTGGTAAAATTGGTTTTATTATATGTCATTTCACTGGAGGTCGCAGAACCAATCAACAACATTAAGAGAGGGCAGACTATACAGATATATTTGCTACAAAGGCATAATTCCCAGGGAACACAGCATGTACGAGCTCTGGGAAATTTGGTGTTGCAATGAGTGTTTTGTGTTGCACTTATTCCCAAGCGCAATGTATTTTAGGGTGGGGTGGAGTTGTTAGTGGGGAAAGGCAGAGGCATCACACACTCCTGCCTAAAGAAACTGCACAAACCCTGCCACAGCCTCGCTGTGGTCCCTTCAAGTCAGTCCTGAAACAAGCTTGGAGAAGAGTGCCAGACGCAGTTGTAAATTGGCTCATCTCTGCTGTGGACCAGGAGCTGAGACACAGACACATGAAAAGGACATAGAGATGATTACTTTTCAAAGGGATATAAAACACCTGAATGGTGTAATACATGAATATTTCAGTACCACTAAATTCCTTACCACATTAGTGTCTGTCATCCATAGAGAAATAGATGGTTTTGCACTTAGCACCTTCGTATTTCCAAACTAGCAAATGTGAAAATAGTTCTGCATGCTTGTTCGGACAAAATTTTGCAGCCCGTGGCACAGATTGTATTGTTTATAGACTGTTGGTAAGTTTTACCTGGAAGGTTGAATGTTGCTTCCTTTTATTACCCCTTCCCATGTGCCGGGCCCTATGCTGAGCACCTGTGTAACAACAGGCACAATTGTCCCTTGAGTTGCAAGGAAGGGAGGGGAGACTTTTCTGAGAGGTTTAATGACTTACTCAAGGTCACCATCTAGCAAATGAGAGATGAGGTTTTGAACCTCTCAGTCTGATGGACTTTGGAAGCCCACGCATTTACCCACCAGGAAGAGTATAGTGCTCTCTAATCAGGCACAGGGAGTCCAGCCACCCAAGGGTCACCAGAGGCTGCCGCTAGCTGAACAGGTATGCGAAGCTGTTCTTAAGTGAAGGAGCCACTTCTTGTGGGCTTTTCTCAAGTCATGCAGAACCAAGTGTTATGTTTTTGTCTTGTTTCCTATAGAATTTTTCACCGGAAAAGACACCGAGAGGTGGGAACAAAAATAGTTGGCTAAAGGATTTTCTCTTTGCATTTCCACTCTGAGGCCATCTGCCCAGGAACTGCAATCTTTTGAAGGCAAAACTGGGTGAGGGGAAGGGTGTCTGTTGATCATTTATAGCTGATTTAATCAGAGGACTCTGTTGGCCTTTTCCTGGAGATTGAGCCTTAGAATTTGTACTTCCCCAGATGCCCTCCCTGACATCCTTCTTGCCTTCAGGTCTCCCATGTCACCCCCCTGAGGCTGTTCCCTTCACTTCCATAGCCTCCTGTCCTTACCTGAATCATAGTTCCTATACACTGTACCCAAATCTGGTTTGTCTCCCTCAACAGACTGGGAAGTCTGTCTTCTTCCCACTTCTACCTCTAGCACCAGGGAAGTGGCTGGCACTTTAATAGGAGCTCAACAAATAATCTTTGTTGAACAAAGAAATGCTGCTTTCAGATTAATTGTTATTGGTTATCAAGGATCCGAGGAACTAAAGATCACAACCACTAGGCCTAATTTTGTGGGGTAGGGTGACAATGGTGATGAGGGAAGACTTGGGACACAGATTGCTCTTAGATGAGGATCAAAGAGGGGCATCGGCTGGGGCTGGAGCAGAGGGGGGACTGGGTTGGAGCAAGAAATGTGATATCTCCATCATCATCACCATTATCATCACCATCGGATGTTGGGCACCTTCCATGATGGGGAGATGGCAACAGGGGAGAGGGAAGACTAACAGAAAGGGAGAAGAAAATACTAGAAACAAAGTTGGTACATTCTCAGTGTTACTGTAGGCCAATCTTGGGGCCTTCTTTGGGTTTAAAAAAAAGAAAAAAATGAATAAAGGGAAATTTTTTATGTTTTTTAACCAGGGACTTTCATTTGGCCTAGTTATATTGTTTGGGAACTTTGCACATTTCAAGGATTTAATTTAATCTGGTAATTAATGAAGGTACCAGTAAGACATTCACATTGTTTCAAAGGAGAATTCAATGAACAGCACATTCACATAAAATCAGAAATGATGAAATACAGTTGCTAATAGATGCAAAAGGGGTTGATATGTTATAGCGCAGAAAAACACAATGTTTCCAGATTATCTTTTCTACAGCGTGGAAGTCAATTGAATCTCCATAAAACAAAATTCCTTTGCATTTTTAAATGTCAAAGGTCATTTGCATTACTCTCGGTTTTCTTCTAATTCTATGCATGCAAAGTTGTAAAATAGTCTAATCAATGCAAAATAATTATCAAAGGTAACCAGAGTTACAGAATCAGATAATCCTGGAGGGTCTGCTGGAGAAGGTATGGACACTCCATTGAAAAGATAGCCTGTGACTATTTTCCCTCATCCAAGCTTTGGATAAGTCTCCCAACAAAATGAGTTTAAAATGAAAATGACTATGAGTAAGTAGTTGGTTTGCAAGACTCTGATCTTAGACCTTTTATAGCAAGCTAAGGACAGCAGCACCTTATAAGGGTGCTGCCTTATTCTAAGTACCTTTTATGTATTGGTTATCTTCTTTAATCTCCATAAATCTGTGGATTGCGTCCTATCCTCCCCAAATCACAGACTGAAAACTGAGCGCAGGGAGGTTCAGTCACCAGACTGAGGCCACCCAGCTGGTGGGCAGCAGAGCTGGAATCCCCCCACCCAGGGAGTTTGGTTCTACAGTCTGTTCCCTGGCCTGAACTGAGGCAATGACATAAAAGTAGATGGTCTTGAGAGTTACTTGGGAGGAAAGAGCTCGAAACTTCTGATGATTAGATTTGGGGGTATTGGGAAGGAGGTAAGGTAAAGAGCGCGGCCAGGCAGGGAGAAAAACTGATAAAATAGAGGAAAGAACTGAGGATGCTTTATTCCATGTTTATCTAGTATTTTGAAAATTGGAGAAAAGGGGCCCTGGCTGGTGTAGCTCAGTGGATTGAGCTCGGGCCTGTGGACCACAGGATCGTGGTTCGATTTCCAGTCAGGGCACATGCCTAGGTTGCAGGCCAGTTCCCAGCAGGGGACTCATGAGAGGAAACCATACATTGATGTTTCTCTCCTTCTCTCCTTCCTTTCCCCTCTAAAGATAAATAAATAAATAAATCTTTTAAAAAAAAAGAAAATTGGAGAAAGGGGGGCATCAAATTATGTTGCTCTGGTGTTATTTTACTCCAAAAAGGGGTACGGTAGTATAAGCTATAACTGTCCTGGGCTGAAGATGGCAGCCATCACTGTTTCCAGGAGACAACACTATTGCTAACAGAAATTAGGGTTCACACAAGTGAGGGGGCGGGTTTCAGCTTCAGATGGCTGGAGGCAGAAAAGATGCCAGCAAAGGCCCTGCAAGCGGACTTGAGGACATTGCGGAGAGATGTAGAATTTCTAATGCCCAGATGTAGTTTTAGAAGGGAGACCAGGGGTGGGGGTGGGAAAGTGAACACTTCCTCACCACCCCCCACTCTTCTGATTCAAGCCCTTGCTCTGTAGGAAAGAACTTTGCTACAGGAAAGTGAGGGTGGAGGCCTTGGAAGTCTACAGCCCGGATGGGAATCTCATGTCCGGGTATGAGGTTTATTGGCTTTAAATGCATCATCTAAGCCAACATCGTAACTGCTCCTAAAATCCAGTGAGGTCACTATTATGACCCTCCTCTTGTACAGATGAGGAAACTGAGACTTGGAGGGTTCACTCACTTGCCCACTCAGGGTGGAATACCAGCAAGGCAGTCCTGCCTTGCAGGTTGCCCCCGACACAATGCAATAACCAGAAAATATCTATAGAAGAACAAAACCGAGAAGAAATTTTCCAAACCACTGAAATGAAATATGGCTTAAAGAAATCATGCTTTATCTAAAATAATCTCTACTCAGTTTGGAAAATAATCTAGACATGTGCTACATGGCTTAAAATCCTAACACGAATATTGCAGAAATTAAGATGCTTCTTTAGTACAAAACATCTTTCAGTGTCTGGTCTAATCCAGACCTCATCAGCCCAAGGCATTGAGAGAAACCCTCTGTCTACAGCTCTGGGAGCAGAGCAAGGCCTCCTTTCAGAAGTGAAAATTGAAGTGAATAAGAAACAACATGCTTTTCTGGCCTCCAGGGAGATGAAATCAGAGTTCAGCAAGCCCTGGTTGTCAGGAAAATCCTGGGCTTGGCCAGAGAGCTCTACGTGGAGCGTGGAGGAGCCACTGTTAGCCACTGACACGTGAAGATGGTAACACAACCACTGGTTGCCAAATGTTTGGTTTTGCTCCCCTTCCAAGGCGTGTTTGTGAAACCCCACTGCAGCCTCAGGGACAGGAGCCCGGGTGCATAAAAGGGATCCTACATTGCAAACGAACGGTACTGCCAATTCTGAACATGATTGACAGGCTGTTTAGAATTTCACCACTTAAAAAAAGATATTCTGCTTCTAACACTTACACCTTTACGGTGCCTGTCTAAAGGGCATTTATCAAGTGAGGTCAATTAGCAATACTTGAGTGTTCAAGTTAAACAAATTTTCTAGCAAAGCTTCAAAACCTGTCATTTTAGAACTTGGTAGGCATTTAATTCCTATGTAAATTATATAAATGCATTTTCGTTAATCACCCCCAGAACAATAAAAAAAAACAATACTTTCATTCTAACTTATATAAACAACGTTCTGATTTGGAGTCAAACATTTTGTGGTTTTTATGATTCTGCTGTGGCTTCACGTCTTGATTTAATCACATGCTGCTAAAATACCCTCCCTCCTTCTGCAGAGTACTGAAATTCTGGTTTTTGCATGTTAATAAGTTTACGATCTGCTGAGAGTGACTATAAATAGCGTTAATGATATAAGACACAGTTCTGCTATTTTACTGCCTAAAAAATTACACTCAAACTGTTCTGGATTAAAGGAAACTAAAGAAACTCTACAAACACACACAATATTTGATGCTGCCCTGGATCCTGTACTGGAGGCGGAGCAAATGCTGGAGAGAACATTACGTACTGGTCAGCTGACAAAGTTGGAGTACAAATAGCATGTTAATTTGTGTGAATGTGTGTGTGAATGTGTGTGTGTGGGGAGACACAGAGAAAGCATACTAATTATGAGGAGAAGTATCACATGTTAGCAAGAGGCAAATCTAAGTAAGGAATACACAAGTTTTCTTTTTACTATTCTGATTTTTGCCACTTTTTAGTAAGTTGGGAGATGATTACCTAATGAAAAAATTTTAATGGCATGTTACAAAAAAAATTAATAAAAAGTCCCCTTAGAACATTTTTCCCTGGAAAATTTCTCATGCATTATTTATAAGCTTAGCCATGGAACTATAAACAAATATTAAATATTTACTTTCCTTGCCTTATTATAACCCTATTGATTCCAGCTGAGCCTGGGGAAGCCTGGCCGGGAGACAGTGTGGCAGCAGCGCGGGTCTAGAGGCATCTAGGAGGGGCCGTGCTTGGGGAGAAAGAGGTCAGGCGACAGCCTCCCCTTGTCCCAGCGAGAAACCTCGGAAGTCCCGAGCCTCCCAGCACCGAGAGGTGCTAAGTGCCTGGCACTCAGTCAGTACTTCTCCATGACTGAGGGAGTAAGCAAATGCATAAACAACTGCAAGGAGAATGATGGATCTTTTAAATAACTTACTGTAAAATGTAGGCAATTGACTTCCACTTCTGGGAAAATGGAATGAATATACATACTTTTCCCTGTTCTTCCCACTAAGTACAACTACGAACCCTGGATATTATGACTAAAATGAACACACAAAGCCTCTAAAAGGTGCTGAGGAGGAGGTAGAGTGGCTAGGGACTCCAGGACCCCAGGAGTGACATGGTGGTGGGTTCCATGGCTCTTCTCCCAGCCGTGTGCATCCCAGATTTGGAACTGGGGAAGCCAACAACTCAGAAATAGCAACTGGTGAAGATTTAAAGCCACAGACCATCCTCTCTCACCAAAGGACCAGCAATGAGGAAGCCTGGCCAGACAGTAAACTATGAGACAACAATTGCTCTACTCCAGTCAGAAATCACAGACAAGAACTGCGGCTGCATTTTTACCCACACCAGCAATTGCCAAGTAGACAGCCAACGGTCCACCCTTGCCCAGCTCTAACAAGTGCCTCAATTCTCTGCTCCCCATAAGAGGCAACGTCAGATGAGGCCAACTAGGGAAGCTGGGACCTTTATTTCCACTGGGTGGTAATAAACCCTGCACCTCCCCCACACTCAGGGTCAATAGAGACCACATGGGGAGCCTGGACTTCCAGCTCCACCCAGCAGTAATGAGGTATCCCTCCCTTTGCCCTCTGGGTGGTGTCAGCAGAGGCCTCGTGGAAGCTCAGGGCTTTTACCACCACCCAATGGGCATGGGCGGGTGGCATGCCCCACCCACTTTGTGTCAGAGGAGAACAAAGGAAAGCAGTAAGCAGGCCTGTCTATCCGCCCCAGGGTAGGAGTAGCAAAGGCCCAGTGGAGAACTAGAAGTCGCCCCTCTGCCCAGCAGTAATGAGATATCTCCTCCTACCACCAGTACCTTGGTATCAACAGAAGCCAATTGATGAACCTAAAATTCTAATCCCTCCTGGCAGTGACAAAATGGAACCCACTTCTTTTGGCACAGAGCTGTCAGAGGAAGACAGCTAAATCTGAAAGTTTAAATAAGATCCAGAGTTTCCCAACATAATACCCCAAATATCTATATTTCAGTTGAAAATCACACATCATACCCAAAACAGGGAAGATCTCAAAATGAATGAAAAACAACAATCACTCGATGCAAACACTGAGATAACAGAGATGTTAGAAATATCTGACAAAGATTTTATAGCAGTCATCACTAAAGTGTTTCAATGAGCCTTTATAAATACATACAACACAAATGAAAAAGTAGAAAGTGTCAGCAAAGAAGCAGAAAGTTTCAGCAAGGAAATCAAAAGATACAAAATCAAGAAGATACTGAGAAATATGATAGCCAAAATAAAAAAAAAACTCAATGGAGAGGCTCAAAAGCAGAACAGAAGGAACAGATGAAAGAGTCCATGAACTAGAAGCTAGAGCAACAGAAGTTATCAACTGTGAACAACGGAGAGAAAATAGAATAAAAGAAGATGAGCAGAAGAACCTCAGTGATATGAATTCTAATAGAACATCTAACAGTCACGTCACTGGAGGCCAGGAGGACAGGAGAAAGAGAACAAAGCTGAAAAAGTATTGGAAGAAATTAGGGTTGAGAACAATTCAAATTTGGCAAAAAAACATAAACCTAGAGATTCAAAAGCTGAGCAAATGCTAAGCAGGATAATTCACAAAAACATCCATGCTGAAGTACATAATAAACTTTGGAAAACTAAAGACAAAGAAAAAACCTTGCAAACAGCCAGAGAGAAATGACTCATTGCCTATAGAAAGAGAACGATTTGACTGACAGTGGATTTCTCATCAGAATTCACAGAGTCCAGAAGGAAGTGGCAAAATACTTTGCCAATGGAAAATGTTGGAAGAAAGAACTGCCAACCCAGAAATCTCTATCAAGTGAAAATATCTTTCATAAATAAAGGGAAATCAAGACATGCTCAGAGGAAGAAAAATAGAACATTTCTCGCTAGCAGACCTGCACTTGAAGAATGACTAAAGGAAGTTCCCCAAACAAAAAGGAAATGATAGAAGAAAGAAACATCAAGAAGAAGAAAAGAACCCAGTAAGCAAAAATATGGGTAAATAAATAGATTTTCCTTTTCCTCTTGAGTTTCATACATTGTTTGACAGTTGAAGCAAAAATTAAAAGACCGTCTGACCTAGTTCTAAATACATGCAGCCTTTAGCCCTCCGGCTTCTAAGCATCTATGCAGAGGAAAGCAAAGGAGTCTGGCATACGTGGAAACATAAATACAATTTAAAAAATAATTTCAGACGTGAAGATTAACTAAAAGGAATGTATAACAAATGGACTCGGCACGAGGAAATAATGACAAAAGGACTTTCATGATTTAGACACACACATATTCACAGGCACACACAGCCACAGAGGATGATATAGGGGACCTCGGAACCATGAAAAATGCATGTGTATTTATTTAGTGGTGTTCTCAGTAGAATGACTTGTGACAAGCCCAAGGTTCCTTTTCCTGTCCGTTTAATAAATAGCACTGTGAGATGTCAAACAAAGCATCAAGCTAGAGATATCCACCTGATTCATGGGCTCTCTGCTATTCGTGTGGCTTTGGCCCCTTTTAAATCTGGAACTACTTGAGTCAAAGTGGCAGGTTCAGTCTTCTCCAATCCCCACGAAGTATGCCTTACATACAGGGACTCACACTAATTCCTAACACTCTGATTGGGACCAGTCATTTTGTGGGCAGCCTTGCTCTGACCTTGAAGGTGGGTATTTAGTTTCACCTCAGTTCCTGAGTCCCACCTCAAGACTTCATATGGCCAGGTGAACATCTGACCTGTCCTCATGGACTGCAACCTCTCTTGGTAAGTCACCTGAACTACCATCCCTTCCAGAGCAAGGTCTGGCATGACCCTTGTCACCCAACCGCAGTGCCCAGGGCCCCATTTCCTCCTGACACACATTGCTTGTTGCTGCCCGTCCACATGAGCTGCCGGGCATTGCGAGTTCCTGCTGAATTGAGGATACCCCATTCCCTCCCAGCAGAGGCCCCAAACCGATGCTTCCTGAACACTTCCCAGAGCCCACTGCCAGGTCCTTCACAGAGCTTGTCCTCGTGGCAGGAGCACTTCCTTTCCTGCCTCACCCCACAGGGTGCATCAGATTGTAGACCCATGCCTTTCCCTTCAGGGTCCATTCTGCTGCATCTTACCAGACATGGGCAAACATGCGGCCCCAACATATGGGGGTGGGGGGAGAGTGAAGCATTGTATAAAAGCTTAAGGGGGAACCCCCCCCACACACACACACACACACTCATATTCTACAACATTACTTTGGATCACAAACACATACAAATTGAACTTTGGACTTAGAGAGACGATAGAATTTATGCAGAATAATGATTCCCAGATTTTCCGATTTTCCAAGTGGCTTACCATATAGAAGAAAAGGCAGGCAAGAAGGGAGAATTTGATTTGCCTTAAAAGGGACATCTGCTTTCACCATTATTTAATAAGAAAAAAGGCATTTTAACAGTAATAATATAGGACGAGCAATCACAGAGTTTTAAAATGACATAGTTTAGTTTTATAAAAATTTGTATGGTCTTTTATTTCCATTTATTTGGCCTCATATTCATCTAAACTCTCCCATAAGCCAACACTGTTCCTCTCACCAGTGTTCAGTTACTTTGTTGTTCAGTGGTGGCCCAGGCACTGAGACGGAGCAAGGCTCTGGTTTTACAGATGAGAAAATGACTCATTCACTCAGTTCCTTACTAGTACCAATGGCTGACTGCTGCATGCTGATTTCCAGTTCAATGTTCTTTTTACAACATTTGCTAAATTTAGTTTATGATCATTTTAAGTGACTTTTCTGTGGGTACTAATATTGGCAACACCTACATTCAACATCGATTAACCATCCCTCTCCCTGCAGTGACTAAAGAATCAGAGGTTTATATTCATTGGTGTCTCCACTGAATGGTTCTCATACATCAGGTAAGAAAAGGAAGGCGACCTCAATGGTGACATCCTTGGATTATGTGACATCCAAGAAATAAATACTGCAGCATTGCTTTAGTGGAGATCCCTATTTGGCCAAATTTGGCTAAAAGTTAATTGCCATAATTTGAAGATTTTGCTCAACACTAAAAATAACATAGGGCACTCTTTTCAAATGTTTCCATGTTTCATGTGTGCACATGCCCCGGGACTGAGCAGTCAAACAGCATCTCTCTGAAACTTAGAATTATTTTTAATTTTCCTCTCTCTCCCTCACAACATTATGCAATTTCTATTTCCATATGCTGTGTTATTTTTGATTGCTTCTATCCCAAGATATTAATTCAGCTTTTCTCATTCCAGTCTAGTTTTCCACAGTCCTCTCATTCATGTTTTCCTAAAGTAGTTTAGGGATTTTTTCTTTGGCACTAAAAGGAATAAATCACCCTTAATCCGGCATGTGAATGAATAGCTGATCTCTGACCACATTCTATGATTTCGTTTTGAGAGCTATCATCAGCTATTTCTGCTTCATCAATCTTAGGACATTTTAGATGTTTGACCCATCCTAATGTTGCTATACAGAGGACAAAAAATACATAGGCAGAAGTTTCTCCTAGAATAAGAATAAGAGATCAAAAGGTTCAGGAAGAATCATCCAAGCCACAAAGACTCCTGCCTGTTTAAAAGGGCACCCATAATTCCTCTTTTTTCTGCCTTTTTTTTAACCTCCACAAAGTATCTTCTCATTTCTAGAAACTCTAAATGAGAAAACTGAGTGTGTTAATTTGTAAATTTTGTGTTCTTTGCCTCATGAAACCAGAAACTTGAAATTTTGATCACAGAATTCTTCAAGTACCAAGTTTTAGTCATTTAACAGAATTGAAAGTACTGAAATATTGTACTAAGCTTTACCATTTTAACTCTTCAACAGGATTATAGTGCAGAAGTTAAGATATTTGGCATTTAACAACAATTAGCATTGCATTCCAATTCCTACTGTTTAAGAGCTTTGTGATGGGCAAGCTACTTTCCTATTCAAAGACATATTTTTTCTATTACCTGATAGAGCTGATGGGGACTATAATAATTACAAATAGTTAACATGTATTGAACATCCATTTTTCCAGGCACCGCGTTAAGCATTTTACATGATTATCTCATTTAATCCTCCAAGGTCAATGCAATGATGCTGGAGATCATCACAGCTAGTGGGTGATCTGGAATTCGAATCCAGACCTCTGGCTATAGGCACCATGCTCAAAAGGACCCCTCAAAGAGAGTATGGTATGAGGCACTGACTATACAGGGTACAGCATTATATTTGACATGTTATAAGGACTCAATAAAAGTTTGCTATTATTTTTGTTAGTGGCAAAAGAATGTCTTAATTAATACAACAAAGAAATATTATGATAACCTTTTAAGAGATTTTATAGCTTATTGAGTGTTCCTGGTATGCGCTGACCTCTGAGTCACAGAGTCCTTGACGACGGGCACGTTTACTTTTGTTGCTAAGAGTCTAATACGAAGCATCTACTTTGGAGTCAGTGGTCTATAAATACCAGTTGAATTAAAAGGTATTCAGAATGGTTACGAATATTTAATCTATCACAATAATCAAAACTCTCAAAGAATAATGACCTTGGCATTAGCAAGTGGCCTAGAGTAGAGGTGTTGTTTCATTTTGCCTGTCTGAAATATGGGTACGGCTCTCAGAGTTGGCAAGCTTTCAAAAGACTGCATTTCAAGACCTATTCCAGATGCAAAAATCTCTGTCCTATTTTTGCCCTTATCAAACAGTATTTACTAAGCAACATTTGCTTCTCAAATTGTAGTAAAGTCATATAAAGCAAGCTAAGGATTGACTGCTTCCTTAATCAAGTCCAAACAAGACCCTGAAATGTCTCAAGAGGGACTGAATAATTGGTGGCTGGAAAAATAAAAGGTTTTTACGTGCACATCCAAGTAAAATATATGTTTTTGATCATTCCTAATTACTAATTCAACATCAGAATAAAAACCATTCTTTCTTTGCATTATTTTCTTTTATCATACTCTCAGTAAATGTCATTGCTGAATACATCATTCAAAAAAATAATTTTAAAGATTGTTTAGTCAAATGCTTCCATTCTAAAAGGAAGGTCATCAAACTTAGTGGTAGACCCAACACTCTATCTCCCAATTTGGGGATTTTCCAGGCATTTAAAAAGAAACACGGCCTCCGAAAGATGCAGTCTGCACAAGACAAAAGACAAGCTTCAGAACAATTGAAACATCCAAAAACTAAGTGGCATACGTAACTACAAATATCTCAATACTGTTAAAATTTTTAAACCTTGCATTATTTTTCTCAAGGCAAATTCTTAAGAGATTTTCCTTATATTTAATTTTTAGAGGGATAGGTTAATTAAAACCAAGCTAATTACCTCAACATAGTTAATTAATGGTTTTATGCAAATCAACACATTTCTAGACAAGTACAGTTGGCCCTCGCACAACATGGGTTTGAACTGTGTGGGTCCACTTAGATGCAGATCATACCAACGAATACATACAATACTATAAATACATTTTCTCTCCCTCATGATGTTCTTATCCTTTATTGTAACATACAAAGCATGTATCACTCAACAGTATATGTTATGAGTGAGGCTTCTGGTCAACCGTGAGCTGTTAGTAGTAGTTAAGTTCTGGGGAAGTTGACAGTTATACGTGGGTTATAAATGGGTTAGCACCCACATTGTTCAAGAATCAACTGTACTTCAATTACATCCCAGAAAATGTAGATGTTTGGTCAAAACTTTACACTAACCTGTTGCTGCTATTCAAATCAACATTTCAGATTTTCTGTAAATCTCGCAATTACAGACATTAAAGCATAAAAACTTATGTGGACAGGCCTGAATTTAATCTTGTACACCAGTTTGTGAGGTTGTTTTTAAAGCTATTGTAATAAAAATCTTTGGTCCACATGGATCTAATTGTTGTATGCACAAAAGTTTTTCTCTCTGGACAAATAGATGTTGCTGATGAAGAGCAGGCCTCATTTAAAAAGAAACCAAATACAATAATTACTTAGGCATGCAAAAGACTTTCTTGGCCACCACACAACCCACCCTGAAGAAGAGTTTGCCTGCTGGAATGAACAGGAAAACCAGGAATAACAAGGAATTAACATTTCTTTCTGCTCCAGTGGAGCAGATTGAATTTTCTAAAAATGGCCACGGCCATATTTCTGATCCCACATGCTCCTTCTTGAATCTGAGCAGGACTGTGTGGCTGTAGGGATGAATGGAATGTGCCACAAGGGAGCCTGTGTAATTTCTCGGGCTGGGTCATAAAGGAGATGGGGCATTTTGACTCCCTTTCTCAGGACCCTCACCTTGGAACCCAGCCACAGGTTGTGAGGAAGCTGGCCACAGGAAGAAGCCACCCCTGGGTAATTAGCTGACAGCTCCAGCTGGGATCTCAGTGACAGCTGCCACCATCTGCCCTGACTGCGAGGGAGGGAGCCCTTGGACGATTTAACCCAGCCTTTGAGCTGCCCCCAGTTGATGCCAAGTGGGGCAGGGACGAGCTAGCCCCACTGAGCCCGGCCCAAATTGTGGATTCCTGTCATCGGAAGCCACTACTTTTGTGGTCCACTACTCAGAAAGAGAGGAAAACATCCAGAACATCCAATTTGGGGCAGGCACAATCATAAAGGAGAAATGAATTCTCATTTTATTTTTGTCCTGTTGACTTTTAACCATCTCTCTCCTTTTCAAATTCTCATAAAAAGGAATGAGTAGATCAGACCAGCATAAACATTTTGATTAGGGTGCTGAATTTAATGGAGAAAGCCCACAGGTGGGAATCAGACACATGAAAACACTCACATGTTGTACCTCTGACAGAAACATCTGATATTTGCGTGGTGTACTCACTGGGCTGGGCATAAGCAAAATCCTAATCAGAGGAAACCACCTTTAGCAGCTCCTGAGCTTTGCTTTCTGCCCCTTCTGGCAATTCTGTTGCCTGGGCATCTAGTCCTCCCAGCAGAAGTGCAACTGAAAAACTCAATCACACCAAGGTACCAAAATATACAGAAATTTTAAATTGTGGCCTTCTCAGGAACAAAACGAATTGGGGGAGGAAAAAGCACCAAGAGAAACAATGCGGAGTATAAAGGGACTTAAAACTTTTGGTGCCCATGGGAGAGACTGGTTGAACTGGAGAGTTTTCTTGGCACCTCTCAAATTTCCCAGTAGCTAGGAGCATCCTAGGCAGAAAGTACACGAAGTACAGGGGCAGGTTAATGTAAAATGCCACAGCGTAAGCACGAGCCATTCCTTATCTCTTGACTGTAAAGTGGCAAGGGAGGAATGGCAGGAAATCAGTCTAGACGTGTGGGCAGGAAGCAGAAAGTATGGGTCCCACATGTTCTGTTGTGAAGTTGACCCTCGCTTGGGAGCCAGTGGGAAGCTACTGAAGAGCCTCACAGGAGGAAAATGCCTAGCTCAGGAGCCAGCAGGCCGGGAACCAAGTCCTGGCTCTTCCTGTCTTTAGGCGTCTGATGAGGCTGGGGCTCAATGTGGTTGTGATTGCAAAGACTGTCCGGCTCTGGAAGTGCATGCTCTCTGAATTATGTGACCCCAAGGCATGAGGTCATCATGGAGTGAGGAAGAGGGAGCTCCCACCACGTGAGCTATGAGCTGGGGAGGCAGCCTCTCTCCTTTTTTCCAGGGCACTGAACTGAAAAGACAAGGAGTGGGCCTGTGCTCTTATTTTTAAAGTATTCAAGTAAACACCTTGACAAAATACCCACACTTGATAGGGTTAAAACAACAGCAGCAACAACAACGGCATTCACCGATGTTTCTTTAACTTCAAATTCTACTCTTCATAACATTGTTTCCCTCTCCAAATCGAAGACGATATTTCTTTAAATTGCATATGTATCTATCTGCCAAGTAGAAAGTTGGAAAATTGGACAAAAATGTGTCACTGAGATACGTCTGGTTTCCAAGGACAGAAAAGACTGGGAGAGGAGCCCAGTCTTTTGAAACTAGGGACCAAAAATTGGCTAAACATTTTTATAGTTTATTTGACAAAACTGTCTAAAGAAATTATAGCATAGTTAAGCCAAATAAATTCAGATGAAACTCAAATACAATGCGAGAAACCAGAAAGAAGGCACTTGTGGCATTTTCCAAGAAACAGTGCATTCGTTTCTGGGAAAACAGGCCAATGGAAAGGTACACACTCCTAACTGCACAAGAAATGGAAGAGACATGAAAATTAAAATAGCTAATGACACAGCCACCGATGACACACAGTATTTCTGCCTCTGATTAACTATGTGACCTTGGACTTTTCTATACTTTAATCTGTCACATGTATGTAAAAAATGTAATAATTGCAGACCTATCCTACCTCGTGGCAAACCTGTGGGGGAAAAAAAAAACACTGTGGGATATCCATAGATTTCCTGCAGCAGATATTACTGAACTTAAACTTCATTCTCTGGCATGGGCAGGTCTTTCTGAGCTGCAAGAAGGCAAATATCTTTTTCCACACTCCTGTTAGAGTCTCCGAGGAGACCGAGGAGAAGCCCAGATGGCTGCTTAGGTGATACTGGCGCAGCAGCACTTCTGGCTAAGCAGCTGCGAACCAGCAGTGGCCTGGCTCAGCCCGATCAGTTGCCACAGAGGAAATCCAGCCCCGGCTTAAGTGTAACCTGGAAGCACAGTGGGGGAATACAGACACACACACAGTCAGACAGACACACAGACACATACATATGCCCACACATGTACACAAAGACAGATACAGAAGTATATTCACACAATCCTCCACATGTATACACAGATAAAACAGAAATAGATACACACAGAGATACACCCACCCACACGTGTATATGAAGACAGAGACATGGATACATGCACATGTACACTAACATACACACAGCCATACATACACCCCCCACATACATAGACAAGGCAAACATGGACAGTAATATAAGCACATACAAATACTGACAGACGGATCCACACAGATACACACACCCATGTATGCTTACAAGGGGAGACAGACTCATATAAATGCACACACTCCCTGCAGACACGCACCGCGGCCAGCCGTGTGGGGCAAGTACGCATGACAGGAGGAGGCTCCCCTACCCTTTAAACGCAGACTTCATCCACTGCAGGCTGCCGCCCTCCCATGGAGGAAGAAAATGGGCCTCATGATATTAATTATTATTATCATTTCTAATATAACAAGTCATAACTCGAAGCAGGATCATGATGCACTTGGGGTGTATGCATGTTTCTCAGAGCTCTACATATAGAAGTAGTATTTCAGTGCTGAAGATCTGTCTGGCAGGCCTAGGCCCTGGCTGTCTGCATCCAATTTATCAGTCTTCGGGGAAGCTGATGACAGTCCAGCTTCCCCTTTCAGCCCAGGATTAAGACATTTGCCAATCTGACAACTGACACAGCTGCATCTCTGTTTACTTAGACTTCCTCCTGCATTCATATCAAAGTCCACATACTCTGAAAATTCATAATCTTCCCCACTGGCAAGTATTAGACACAGCTGACCCAGAAAGGGGCCGCTCAACAGGCATGAGCAAACCCCAGTAAACAACCCAGTCTGCAATTAGGAATCCCAGCCTCTTCCTTTGGGGTTTCCCCTCCTTTCTGCCTCTTTTCCTGGTGTGGAAATATGGCTTCTTTCCTCCATGCTTTCAATTACAGTCCAGAGAATGAAATGGGAGATGCAGATCTGAATATGCAGTCATTTCTACCAGTGCGCTTGTGTCTTTATGCCACAGCAAGACGGTTGGTGATTTGGAGTAACCAGGTCATGGGCATTTCAGATCTCCTAGTCATTCCTTAAGGCACGATGTCTCTTCCCCAAGAAACGTTTCTTCATTGCTCCACATACCTCCTTCCCTCTCACCTAGGTTAGCTGACCCTCTCCTGGTTACTTGCAACACCCTGAATAAACTCCTATGATTGCCCTTAACTCATTGCTTTGTATCTGTTTCTGTGGCCATTTCTCCATCACACTGCAGATTGCCCAGGGATATACACAATATGTTCGAATTTGCCATCTCGGGACCAGGCACACACCAAACAGGTACTCAGTACAAATGAGACGTGTTAGGAAAAAGATGTGAAGAGGCCTGCACCTTTATCACTGGGGTTCGCAGGCACTCCTGTGGCTTTATGAGACCTTCCACTGAGGTCGCCTGTCTCTGATAACCGTTGACCAAACAGTACAGGCGACCCGAAGGTGAGCGGGTGGTTCTCAGGTATCGAGCACACAAGGGTGTCTCCGAATGGTCAACAGCACTGCCACCAGGAGGAGACATTTTTCCTTAGGACACCAGGTCTGCCACCTGAACTTTCGAATGTGTATTCATTGCTTTTGGTACTATTTTTTCTCTCATGACCATAACAGTTTTCTTGCTTAGGAGAAGCAATATGCTTCAGAGACATTAATTGTTTTCATTAATAAAGAAATTTTAAACAAAGAAAGCTAAGTGTTTTTAATCAACCAAAACTGCCCATGTATCATCTGATTGCACAATTCTTCTCTGACTTTCCTGAGAAGCAGGATCAGGATCCCAGTTACACGAGATGTGGGCGGCAGGACAGGGCATCAGATAAGGTATTCGGTAGTTAAATGCCCCCTGTGTATGAATCCTGCAGCACGGTAATCTAGATTTGTACCAGGCGTAAACAAATGCTCCTTTCATCCACACAGCGATGTGGTGGAGGTATCATTAGCCCCATTCAAATGGGTGTGTATATCTTAGACCTTTGGGTTTCTCACAAATAACTTGAAACACAAAGGTTAAGCCAGAAGATGTGAAGACTACACAGGTCTGACAATGACAAAATTCAGGAGCTGTCGTTTGCTTTAAGAATTGTCAGTAGCCCAGTGCCTTTGCTGTTGGTCAGTCTGGACACTTTTTCCACAGAATATAAAACCGGGAGTTTCTGATGGACTAAATCAGAGGTTTAGTCAAAACATCACAGAAATTTGATTCCAAGAAAATCCTTATAGTTGTTAATATGACTAGTGGTGAAGTGAATTAGGATTATAATTAGCCTTTACAATTTTACGGATTTTACAATTTGGCCTTTTCAAAGGCCAAATTTCCTCTTCAAAGGGCACTGCTGCCTGCAGTAATGATTAGGGCGCTGAAGGCAGAGGAAAATTCAATTTTCGAGACTGACAAGTCTCAGAGGGGAGGGAGAGAGGAGGGCTGGATGAAAGAAGGTGAAGAGATTAGCCAAAGAGCATACATGCGTCGTAACACACCAGCACAGAGACAACAGCGTGGTGACGGCCAGAGGGAAGAGGGGTGGGGCCTGGGTGGAGGTGGGCAGGGAATGGACCCATTTGTAATAGTATCAACAATAAAAATGAAGAAAAACAATAATAGAGACTTCCAGGCAAGATGGAGGCATGGGTAGAAACACTGTGCCTCCTTGCACAACCAAGTTTAAAGACAACAAAGTTTTAGTAACAAAAATACAACCAAAACACAGAAAATTGAACTGTATGGAAGTCCGACAACAACAAACCATTCATCCAGACTGGTAAGAGGGGTGGAGTCAGCAGCTGTCGGAGCGGGGTTGCACAGGAAAAAGTGTCCAGACTGACCCAGGCGCACAGGCGGCGGTTGGGGGATCCCAGGCTTAAGTGAAGGCTTAAGGCAGCTGGCTGACTTCGGTCACACAGTCTCATGCAGATAAACCAAGCAAAGGAGCAAGCAGTGAGACAGACTGCTCAGGCTAGGGCCCCAGTGATGGGAATTAAAACCTAAAAGCACCAATTGGAAAAACGTCTGGGGTCGAGGTGCCGGGAGAGGCTCCCAGGCTCACAGAGAGATTTTTGGAGAGATCCACAGGGTCCTGGAGGGTGCACAAGCCCACACACCTGGGAACCAGCACCAGAAGGGCCCAATTTGCTTGCGGAAGCAGCACAGGAGACCAAAATCCGACAGAGAGCAGAACAAACACCATTACCCGTCTCTGACCTCGCCCCTAAGTACAGCATCACAACCCAGCAACTGGGTGGCCCCACCCTGGTGAACACCTAAGGCTCTGCCCCTCATACATAACAGGTGCAAACAGACCAGAACATTATGGCTCAAGAACAGCTCAAAGCTCCAGAGCCAATAATTCTAAGTGACCAAGAGATAGCCAACCTATCAGATGCACAGATACGGGTGATCAGGATGCTCACAGAACTGGTTGATTTTAGTCACAAATTAGAGGAACAAATGAAGGCTAAACTAAGTGAAATGAAGAAAAATGTGCAGGGAACCAATAGTGATGGGAAGGAAATGAACTCAAATCAAGGGAGTGGACCAGAAGGAAGAAAAAAATGACCAAACAGAAAACAATGAAGAAACAAGAATTCAAAAAAATGAGGAGAGGCTTAGGAACCTCCGGACAACTTTAAACATTCCAACATCCAAATTATAGGGGTACCAGAAGGGGAAGAGGAAGAGTAACGAGTAGAAACCTTATTTGAACAAATAATAAAGGAGAACTTCCCCAGTGTGGCAAAGGAAATAGACTTCCAGGAAATCAGGAAGCTCAGAGAGTCCCAAAGAAGTTGGACCCAAGAAGGAACACACCAAGGCACATCATAATTACACTAGCCAAGATTAAAATGAAGGAGAGAATCCTAGAAGCAGGAAGAGATAAGGGGACAGTCACCTACAAAGGAGTTCCCATCAGACTGTCAGCTGGTTTCTCAAAAGAGACCTTATAGGCAAGAAGGGGCTGGAAAGAAGTATTCCAAGTCATGACATCCAAAGACCTACATTCAAGATTGCTCTATCCAGCAAAGCTTTCATTTAGAATGGAAGGACAGATAAAGTGCTTCTCAGATAAGGTCAAATCCAAGGAGTTCATCCTCACCAAGCCCTTATTATATGAAATGTTAAAGGGACTTATCTAAAAAAAAGAAGATAAAAAATATTAACAGTGAAAGAATAGCAAACTCACAGTTATTAACAACCACACCTAAAACAAAAGCAAACTAAGAGGACAGCTAAATCAGGAGTGGAACCATAGAAATGGAGATCACATGAAGGGTTAGCAGTGGAGATCACAGTGGAGTGGGAGGAGGAGAAGGGGGGGAAGGTACAGAGAATAAGTAGCATAGACAGTAGGTAGAAAATAGATAGGGGGGAGGGCAAGAATAGTATGGGAAGTGTAGAATCTAAAGAACTTGTGACACATGGACATAGACTAAAGCGGGGGATGGTGGGGGAGGGGTGTGCAGGGTGGAGGGGAATGAAGGGGGGAAATGGGACAACTGTAATGGCATAATCAATAAAAAAAATTAACCCCCCCCAAAAAAACAAAAAAAACTGAGGAATAAAAAACATTTCAAGGTAAACACAAACTTTTCTTACAATGAGAAAATAAAGTATTAATATACTTATGAGACTAAATAAAACGGAATATAATGTTAAGGTAAAAAAAAAGAAAACCAACAATAATAAAATAAAGTAGCTATATGTTTAAAAAAGGAAATTCAGCCCCAGCTCATGTAGTTCAATACATTGAGCTCAGGCCTTCAAACCAAAGGGTCACTGGTTCGATTCCCAGTCAGGTTATATGCCTGGGTTGAGGGTCAGGTTCCCAATAGAAGACATGCTAAAGGCAACCACACATTGATGTTTCTCTCCCTCTCATTCTACCTGCCTTGTCTTTCCCTTTCTAAAAATAAATAAAGTATTTTTTAAAAAAGAAAATTCAAGGTTCATACACTGAGATTTTACATTTCTGGCTTGTGAATTCTGAATGTGATCTTCTGTGTCACCCTTTTGGTTTGGTTTTGTTTTTAATCAGTAGTCTTAAACTTCTCACAAACTAGGTCATGAGTTTAAAACTTCTCATTTCCTCAAAATTATGATCAGTGCATTTCATTGCATGTGAATTATATTTCAACTAAAAACATAATTATTTTTTCCACAAAAGCAAAAAAAAAAAAGCCTTTCTGGGTTAAATGGAATAGGATACTGCAGCTCTAAGATTTTTTTAACAAGAAATGTGAGTGAACAGATTCAAAGTTTAATCTGGAAATATGAGATACATTCTGCTTCTATGTTTTCAAATGTTATATGGGAAATATGTCAAAGTTCTTTTAACAATTATTTCTGTAGAAGGGGCCCAACTGGAGGACAGAGCATAACATGGGAAATCCATTTATAGTTTGAATTAAAGGATTGTTAGAAAGGAGGTAGGTTTTAAAGAATTACAGCATTAATAAATATTTTTACAATTGGAAAGAAACTGTAACAGGGTTTTATTGAGACCTGGGGAGCGTCCAATAGCATAAACTTACTTTATAATCTATGGTTATGACCAGAAATGGGAAAGGAAGTAGAAAACTGTGTGTATATGTGTGTGTGGTTGGCCTAGCTGACCTACACAAGATCCTTTCCAAAGCATAAATTCTGTGTGTGCTACAAGAGGTATACATGCCACAGTAAAAATAAATAAGTAAATAGAAATAAAACCACTAATAAACTACAAATGGTGGAGAGTAGGAGAAATATTATCGTCTCTCCGGTGTTTTTGCTATGTGCCAAATGAGACCTCATGGTAACCCTACCAGGTAAGTACAATTATTCCTATGTTAAAGAAAAGAAATTGTAGCTCAAAGAGATTTAATAACTTTGCTAAGTTCATCCAAACAGCGAGAGGCAAGCTGGGTTTCAATCTGACACTTGGCTGACTCCAAAGCCTGTTCTCTTCCCACAGCTCATCTGGCACTGGACCCCAAAGCCATTCTCAAATATGGGAAGCAATTCTCGCCTGTCCACTGCTTGGCTGTTATTCAGCTGAAATGCACTCCAACCGCAGATGAGATGCAGCCATCTGAGGCTGCCAGGTAAGACTGCCACGTGCCATGGCGTTTGAGAAACACCTCCATGCAGCAGGTCTCTCACCCAGGGCCTCCCTGCTTTCACTGGGCCAGGTGAATACAGACATGGCTATTTTATAACATAGAGAGATGCAACCCCAGAATATAAGATCCTTACCAATTAGTCCATTCCATCATTTTATCCAGACCACCTACATAGGCGGGCACCCAGCATCTGAAAGAAGAGACGTGATGTGCACTAGCCACAATATTACACCTTAGGAATAAAAAAATTATACACGAATACCCTCCTTTCCCTGTTTATTTTCACCGAAGCATTCAAACACTCTGCGGAAATCACCCTTCTCAGTAAGAAAATCCAGAGAAGGCTGCAGAATCCACAGGGACCATCTACATTCCAGGGACCACACAGGGCCAATGAACAAACAGCACAGTTGGGAATCAGCCAGAGGGGACAAAGTTCTTCTTAAACTCTAACTCCCGACATGCTCTCTTCCTTGTCATCATAAGCATAGTGTTTCTCATTAATACACAATTCTTTACTTCATAAAAATTTCTATTAACCTTCCAGTAATGCAATCTTATCATGACCTCTCAACCTTATAACATATTAGCTACAGGAAATTATATTTTTCAGTAAAGTAATATGACATTTGCTACAGGATTCTGACTTTGCTCAAGTTAAATGGTACATAAATGCACAAGTCTTGTGTTAATTGTTCTGTTATATAGACCATTCATTCACTGATTCATTTATTCAACAAATATTGTCCAAACATCTAATCTGTGCAAGTCCCTGTCTTGGCACCTGGGATACAGCAGTAAGTAAAGCAACATCCATGGACTTTAAGTGCTCGTGGAAAGGTAGACAACAAGCAAATTCGTGTCCACACACTAACATGTTAGGTGGTTAGAAGTGCCATGAAAAAATACCATTCAAGGTAAGGTTACACAGTGGGATAGAGGGTGTTATTTTACATGGTGGTTGGGAAAGGCTTCTTTGAGAAGGGCATTTGAATATATGCCTAAATCAAAATGTAGGAGCAACCATGAAACCCTCTGATGGAAGAGCGTGCCAAGTAGAAAAGGCCTGAGGACTATTCTTTGATAGCTTTTTAGCCAAATCTTTCCCATGATCACAGAAAATAAAATTGTCTGTTGGAGCTCTGATATGAAGTCAACATGAAGCCTCATGTTCCCTACAGTATACACATGTATATATACAGAGGCAAATGCAAACACATACGTGTATAATAGTGTTGCCGTTTAAGGGACTGCAGCAGAAGGCCGTGTATTAGTCAGGGTCTTCTAGGTAAACAAAAACAATAGGATGTGCATATGTGCAGAAATAGACTTATTATAAGGAATTGGCTCATGCAGTTAAAGTGTCTGGCAAATCTGTAATGTTGGCTGCTAGGCTCAAAACCTACAATAGCCAAAAGGTCAGTCCCCATCTGAAGGGCACCAGGTAGAGACCCAGGAGAGCTAATGGTGCAGGTGAAATTGGAAGGCAGTCTACTGATGAATTCCCTGGGGAGGCCAGTCTTTTTGTTCTATTCAGGCTTTCAACTGATTAGATGAGGCCCACCCGCACTATGGAGGACAATCTATTTTACTCAAAATTCACCAATTTAAATATTAATCTCATCTCCCAAAACCCTCCAAACTGAGACATAAAATCAACCATCATAGACAGGATGGCAATAGGAAGTGGCTATAGATGGGCAGGGTAAGCTAAGACAAGGCAGCTATAGGGGAGAGGGGTGTCCATTCAGTTACAAACACCTGTATGAAAATGGCTGGGTTTTCAGTGGAACTGAAAGACATTCCACTGTCAGGACATTCCATGCTGGATATTCATTCAGGTGGGTGGAGCTGGAAAAACCTAAGCAGCGATATTGCTGTGAGAGAGCTATGTTCATATGGGAGAACAAAAGCCAGTTGAGTAAACTCAGGGTCAAGCAAGAGATTGGGTGAAGTACCAGAACCCCCATCAGACCCATGTGGCTTCAGGGAAGCTAGGACTTGGAGATGAGCACTACACAGGGAAATCCACAATAACGGACATCTGAGACGGAAGAGAAGAACATGCAACAATTCAAGAGTTGTCCAGAGACCCAAGCCTGGCACATCATCAATTCACCACACTTCAGTTCTGGTTGGAGATGAACGTGGCTCAGATAAGGTCTGGGCCATAGAACCCCGGGTTCCAAACACTTAAACATGCAAACAGAGTCATCAGTGAAGGTGCTTTGAGGAAATGGAGAAAACAGAGGCAGAGAAAATGAGAAGGTAGCTAACACACATCTGTGTAAAGTAGATGCATGCATCAATAGTTTTGTTCCTAAAGAAACATACACCTGGACAAGGAGCCTTGACTGCTGCTCAGTACTGTTTGGAGAACACATTTGTCCTATGAAATCTTCTGAGCCATCCTTACTCAAGGAATACTTTTCATTCATCTGTCACTAAATGTTGACAGGGGGAAAAGGTGCCTTCATTCTATAATGTAAAATAAGCAGAAAGAAAGGGCCAAAAATTTCATAGTTTCACTCACTTAGCAAAGATCTAAATACTTTAGAGTGGTATTTCCTAAATGTAGACATGAACCCACCATGCTTTATCAAACAAACTTGTAAAGAAATTTGTGGCTCACTTCAAGGCCACATTATTTGAAAGGTGTGATAAATCTAGTAAGCATCTGTCTTAGCAACTAAAAAACAATGTGTGAGATTTATTTATATAACAGACCTTTGAGGGGAGCTACTATTAATAGTGTAGTTGACTCCTTTTATCAATCAATGTGTTCATTCAAAAGCAAAATATCCTCTATATCAAAATAAAGTGTGTTTCTTTGGAAAACATCCCCTTTCCTACTCCCAAGTTCATGGTAATAAAGCCTGATGGATTGTTTAGCTTCTAAAGAAGGTTAAAATGCTATTTTTAGAGAAAACTCACTTGATTGGATAGTTAGTTCCCTTTTTCCACTTTTAAGTGTGCATTCAAATACCTACATTCCATAACTTAAAGGGGATGTTAATGGGCTCATAAAATGTAGTATAGGTCCTGTTTTTTATAATTGTTCAAATATCTGTATTTTTCTGACTTTAGGCACTCATTCACCTATTTTTTCCTGTTTCATGGTGTGGAAAATGCATTCTTACAGTGACTGCTTTCCCCCGAATGGCATCAACCCACATTCTGAAGTGTATGTAAAAGAGAGGGAGCTTTCTGTGACTCATATGATGCTTACAATTATGTTAAATATAAATAAAAAGCCAATGTATTAAATACTACTTGAGGATATTTCTTCCCTGAAAAATCCCTTTAAGAATTTTAAGCTTCAAACAGAAAGAATAAGCAAGATTATTTCTCCAACAACTCTTAGCATTTGATTATTCCTATGACATTTTCCTAAAACATTTGCATATGAGGATCTAAACCTGAAAGAGGCAGAAAACTAGACTCACTGGCCAAAGTCACTCATATCAAAAAAAAGACTGCAGTCAACTGGAATGGAGAGGAAACCCCAGTGTTCCCCCCCAATGGATTGCTTTTGGATATTGAATCCCAAAGTTCTCCTGCTCTGAACTCAGCTTGGCCATCTAAAAATGCCCAAAGCCTTTGTAAACATCTCCAGCAATAAGAGCCAGGTAGGATGTAAAAATGAAAGCAAGTCTTAGACAAAATTCTGCTGGACTGCAAAGATTTATGAAAGAGTGGATCCAAAGCGTCTACACCACCTGCCCATGGGAGCTTAGGAATTCCCCCTCTGTCTTGCAACTCTCTAGGGAGAACTTTAAATGATAGAGTCACTCTGAGGAGGTTGACCAGTACTCTGAGGCAGGACCAGCTCATCTGCTAGCCAGAAGAGCAAAGCCTTTTCTGCAGGGGCACAACCAAAACCAGTTCAGTGCTCACCCTACAAGGATGCTGGGCTTGCCAGAGTTTGACCTTTTTCTCTTGAGAACAGCAGTGCCTGTACACACTTTCTGGCCAACTACTTAGTTTGACCACTACTTATTGCACCCACATAAGATCATTTTCTAACTGCCCTCGTGCTGAAGAACAAACCTCTGGTATGGATTTCAATGACAAAATTGGCAGTGCTTGTGTAGATATCTGTGTTGGGTAGTTTTGTGTGTCGGCTTGGCTAGGTTGTAGTGCCAGTTGTCCGATCAAACACCAGTCTGGATAATGCTATAAAGCTACATTTTTAGATATGGTTAACATTTGCAATCAGTGGACTTTAAGTAAAGGAGATTATCCTCCATAATGTAGGCGGGCCTCATCGAATCCATCAAAGGCCTTAGGAACAAAGACTGAGGTTTTCTAAGGAAGAAATAATTCTTCCTCAAGATGCCAACACAGAAGGCCTGCCTGNTTGACCACTACTTATTGCACCCACGTAAGATCATTTTCTAACTGCCCTCGTGCTGAAGAACAGACCTCTGGTATGGATTTCAATGACAAAATTGGCAGTGCTTGTGTAGATATCTGTGCTGGGTAGTTTTGTGTGTCGGCTTGGCTAGGTTGTAGTGCCAGTTGTCTGATCAAACACCAGTCTGGATAATGCTATAAAGCTACATTTTTAGATATGGTTAACATTTGCAATCAGTAGACTTTAAGTAAAGGAGATTATCCTCCATAATGTAGGCGGGCCTCATCGAATCCATCAAAGGCCTTAGGAACAAAGACTGAGGTTTTCTAAGGAAGAAATAATTCTTCCTCAAGATGCCAACACAGAAGGCCTGCCTGTGTGAGTTTCTGGTCTGCTCTATTTGCCAGCTACCATGATCACACAAGCCAATTCCTAAAAACAAACCTTTCTCTTCACTATATATATATAGTGGGAAAAAGTAGGTTTATAGTTGTCTCTATATAAGATAACACAATAATTAATAAATAGTAATACAAGAATAAACTCTGTGTTTTGCACACTCACAACTGTGACTTCCTTTTGCCCCATGCTGTGTGTGTGAAAGAACACTCACGAACATAGATTGTCAAGAACAAAAACCACTGATTTGGGTACTTCCTATGCTGACTAACCAACCACCTCTAGAGTATGCATTAAAGGTCACTTAACCTCCCACACATTCAACACAATGTTAAAGGAAATTACCACCTAGACAATACATCACCTCGTTCTGTGGATCCCTTCCCTCATTGTCTCTTCCATTTCTTTTTGTTTCTCTTTCATAGTTTTGCCTTAATTTAAATTAATAGTTAAGCAGATGTAGAAGTAATTCACTCCTATATATTTTTCCATTTATATTTCTGTAACTCCTGAAAGATTCACTCAAGAACCTGAGAACTTACCACTGTAAAAACAAATATGTGAAGAGTTATATAAGGTAATGCTTTCACTTTCCATGGATAAACTGTCATGTAATGTAGTGGTAAGTAAGCTACTCTAGGTGGAATTATCATCCCCAAATTATACTATCTCATAAATGGCCTGTACTTACCTCTTATTTTATTAGAAGCCTTCAGAGTTTCAATCAAAACTAATGTGTTTGGAAACCAGAATGAGGACTAAGATTCCACAAATCTGTTTCTGGTCCTTAACACTCATTGTGTCACTCCACTGTGGCTTACTGGAAAATGTCTAAAACTGTAAAATTATTCCTAATGAATCTGTATATAGGTGTTATTTTTATTTTTAAGTAGAAAAGCAGAATACATTTTACTCCTGGGTTTACACTTATATTAAAAGATGGGCACAGGAGTATTTTTCCATGTTAAACATCTAAAGCCAGCTGTCTGTTCTAACTTTTCTTTAAATGACACTCATGGATTCTTCACTTGTTAAAGTCCAATACATAACCAAAGCCAAGTGAACTGAAGTGAACTAGGTACCACCCCGTACTTCAAAACTATATAACTTCAATACCTCCCCACTCCCACCCCACAAAAAGTAAAAGGAAAGAAAGAAAATATTTCCCCAACACCCCACAGAGGCTGGTTAACTCCTAGCAGGATGTGCCAATAATATTTGCTAAAAAAAAAACAAACAGTAGGTTGTTTCTTTAAAAGGATAGATCTGTGGAGATATTTGTTGTTGTTTTTAAAACTATGAGTTTTGCAAGTAAGAAAAATTTTCAGCATTGCACAAAAGTCCACTTAATTTATCAGCCACCTTCAAAGTCATGCAGAGTACTTACAAAGGACTCCAAAGATGGGTTATATGATCAAATAACTTAGAAGTGTGCTGCACAAAATATGCCCCCACCTTCCCCAGAAACAGAGCCCAGAACCAGAACCCATGAAGCCCTCTCAGTGAAGAAGTCTGTTTAACGTTGTTAAACCTGGTGTTGCTGAAATGCATCTGACAACAGAATCTCTGCTTCGAGCAACTTCCCTTAACAGTCCATAAAATGCTGGGCATACTTGGAAAAAATGTTGACATAAACTATTCCAGACAGAATGAGGTTAAAGAGAAAAGTTTCCACATTAGTAGATTTTATAACTTCTCTCAAGAAGTCATCTCAGTGTCTGGCAAACAGAAAATCTTTCTGTATCTGAGATAAATCCTTATTGCCACATTTTAAACATGTCCTGCTGCTGTGTTCTCAGTGGGAAAGACCAACTGGTCATCATTTTCTAGGTAAGAAATCACAATTTATTTATAGGCCTTTATTAGGACATCTGTTTACCTTCTTTGCCACAACAGGAACAAGTATAATGAATAAATATTTCTTAAATATTCATCTTCCATAAAGGTTAACTCTCTTTATGGCTCTACTTGAAATTATCCTCTTTTCCTATTACCTCATTAAGTTAGAAAGACAATAAATATAATTGCTCTAGATTGTGAAGTACCCTGAATGCTCTGCAAAAGAATATAAAGTTACTGGAGCACATGTATAAATCATATCTGTAGTAGAGTGAATGGAATGAAAGTAGGGCAAAGCAGTCTTCTCAGGGCAGCTATTAGGTCTTACTCTCTATCTTTATTTGCCACACTCAGCATAATATCTAGCTTTTTGTCTTATACTTCACTGCTTTTTTCTTGCAAAAGCATTTCCCTGCATGTATATCTTCCATAAAAGCTATTCTGCCTTACTTGACTACATTACCATATTTATAGTAATTTTGCACTTCCATCAAGTTTTCCAAGTATGGATGCCCATGTGGTTCAGTACACACAACTATATATGTAGCTGCTGATTGCAACTAGTCTTGCTACTCAGGCAGCTGGCCTCTGCCTATGAGAGACATGGAAATCACAAGGATGGATGATGGAGGGAAATAATAGACAGAACCCTTCCCCTTCAGTTCTTTCATGTGAGTCTTCTTGAAAACTTCCCCAATCTCTACAATGTTGCCCCTATTACTAAAGGACTAATAGTTACTCATTCTTCTAACCAACATGCATCCAATATTAAATAAATGCCAGGTTATTCTAGATTCTCTGGGCTATATCAACAAGCAAAGCATGAAGAAAATTCCATGCTAACATTTTAGTTTGCAAAAGGGTATGGTTAGGGAAACAGATAAGCCATAGATAAGTAAGTTAGGTGTCATATTAGAAAGTGATAAGTATTTCAGTACTATAAAAATAAAGACTGAACAAAAAGATTTTTTGGTAGTGTGGCATGGGCAAGGATGAGTTGCAAATAAACATGGCTGTCAACCTGCACAACATCATAAATCATAATAGCAGCTAAAATTAAAATCACAAAGAGATACCACTTCATACCTGTTAGACTGACTGAAATGAAAGTGACTGATAAGCACATGAGTTGGTTAGGGAACCGGAGTTCTCATAGTTTGCTGTGGAAATGTAAAAGGGATCAACCATTCCAGAAAGCTGTCTCAGCATGCATGTGTGTTCATGCACATGTGTGGTGAGAGATATTTGTCTGACAGTTTCTGTGTGTCTGTCGGATGTCTGCTCTTTTGGTGAGGAAACTGTTGGGAGGATGTAATATGGATGAGAATGGAAATTAATCAAAAGTAAGGTTGAAAACAGCTATGAAGAGAGATTCCTGAGACAAATACAGCCACCTCCCTAGAGGATATATAGGAGCATGAGCCCCACTCCCGCCTATTTCCATCAGGTTCTCATGGACGATAACCTCCATTGGTCAGGCTGCAGGTTCATCCCAATATGGACCTAAAAATTTGGCTTGTTTCCTGGTCCCAGAGTTATAACCTATGATTTATCTTGGTTACAAGGGAAATGACAGGAGAGAGGATGGATGGATGGATGGATGGATGGATGGACAGCCGGTCACCTCTACTAAGGAAAAAAGACTTCAAACCACCTTTTCAAAGGGGGTTTTACTGTCCCATACCATGAGTAAAGGATATATAATTGTTTTGAATATTAGTAGGCAAGTCACATCTTTTCTCATGCCCCCAAGCCCACCCAAGTTTCTCCACTTACAAGTAGGCTATACAATTGTAAAATACATAATAAAAATAACCCCACAGCTCAAGACACCCTGTGAGAATGTAATGAAAAAACCAATACCAAATAAATTACTCATAATTAAAATTTAATGATGTTTCTTCTTGTTATACAGGGAAGCCACATTAGGAGACCTAAAAAATAGAGAACTATAAAAAATAGACCCAATGACATTAAATTCTGCCAATCAAAATTAGACTGGCTATTTTCCTGATTTATGTCACTCTTTATTGCAAACCAGCATGCTTCGTTCAGCTTAAATCTGCAAGGGTCATAAAGGAAACCTGATTGCATTTTCAGTCTATGGTCCTCCTGGGGTACAACATTAACTATTCATAGAAGAAAATGGAATAATCAGCCTTCATAATTTTAATTTCCTTTATCTCTACTATGCATACATTTCAATGGGGTGATTATTCCAATCAAAATGGCCAACAACAAATTCGTTTATTTTTAAATGTATTGCTCAATCCAACATTAAATTCTTTAATCGCTGTTTGCATGATGTACTACGTGCTCAGTTTCAGTCATGGTGCTTGTACAATGGAAGTAGGAGAAGGACATCATGAAAGGCACAGGATGCCCCAGGTCCTAAACACAAACTTTCATGATGATTCTTCTTAAGGCTCACTGTCCTTAGAGATGCAACCTGAGCTCTTTTGTGAAAAATAAGAAGCTACCCTGGAGCTCTTAAAGTTCTAGTGCTATGAGAAAAACAACACAAGTCTGAAAAGAATCCCTATATTCAATCTGCAATTATTCCAGAGCAGCAATTTTCAACCTTTTTCATCTCATGGCACACATAAACTAATTTCTAAATTTCTGTGGCACATCAAAAAGTATGTATTTTTGCCAATCTAACAGACAATAGGTATAATTTTGATTCATTCAGAATGGACAGTTATTGTGTTGGCTGTTGTCATTGCGTATTTGACAGCCTAAGGGAAAAGAGGCCAGTGCCCCCGATTAAATAATCAGGTACTCAATGTTTTAAAAATTGTTGCGGCATACCAATTGAAAATCACTGTTCTAGAGAAAATCTGGCATATCTTAGTTCTTTTTTCAATTATTATTTTTTAAAGATTTTATTTATTTATTTCTAGACAGAAGGGAAGGGTGGGAGGAAGTGAGGGAGAGAAACATCAATGTGCGGTTGCCTCTCACACACCCCCTACTGGGGACCTGGCCTGCAACTTAGGCACGTGCCCTGACTGGGAATTGAACCGGCAACACTTTGGTTCACAGGCTGACACTCATCAGCTGAGCCACACCAGCCAGGGCAGATATCTTAGTTCTTTTACCTAATTCCAGACAATGTCTTATAAAATTTAAGTATCGACTCTTTGGATCATCTACTTATGTAAATCTTCCAAATAGTTTATGGGAAGATTAAAAAAATGAAGAGACTTATCTGTATCTCCCCACATACTCGTGTGTCTCTCTGATTTCCTTTAGTAACACTCCACTCGACTCACTCCGCTGCAGCCCATTCGCTCCCTGTTGCTCCTGAGTATGCCAGCCATGCCCCTACCTCCAACACCAGTTCCTAATTTCCCTCTGCCTGGAATGTCCTTCTCTCAAATATCAAAGTGGCTCATTTTCACACTTCCTTCTGGATTCTGCCACACGTCATCTTACTTGAGAGCTCTGTCTTGATGTCTACATAGAGTTTATTATCAACGCTTAATTCTGATAAACACATACAGTTTTCTATATGAATTATTCTCTTCTGCAATTATCTAAGTCCACAAGGAGAGAACCTTTGTTTTGTCCATTGCTGTAAACCCAGAAGCTAGATAAGTACTTAACCTGTACCAGGCACTCAGAAAAATACTAAGTGAATGAAGAAAGAGGAAATACTAGTAAGAGCAGCCACCATTCCTTACTGCTCAAGGTGGATTTGCCGTACTCACGGATGAGATATTTTGCCTGATCCTCTGGATGCTGTGTGTCCTTTCTCATCCAATAAGATGTTCTTTCTGGTGATAGACTTTCCACCGTCTCAAAATTTAATAACATAGGAGTTATAAGATAAATTTAACCCAATATTACTGAATACAATGAACATGTTACTGAAAATGTGTCTAGGGCAACATAGTTGTGCTTATTTTGCTGAAAATTTTGCATATATGTCTCACTTATTGTTCTTTTTAACACAGAAGAATGTCCATAAAAGCGAGACCTTTGTTTCCCTATTAAGTTCACCTCCTACTAGATAATAAACAGAGTCAGAGTTCTTAAGATCGTTGCTTTAATAACTAATCATTGCAAATAAAAACTAAGATTATCAGATATCAATTGAGGCAGGTAATAACCTGCCTCAGGAGGTTACTAAACAGCAGGATAATCTGACTTTAAGACCTGATTTCCCTCTCCCTTACAGTGCATAATCAGACCAAAAAGGAGAGCAGTCAGACCACAGAAACATGCAGACAGAATCCACACCTGTGGGGATTCCAGCCTCTAAAAGAACAAAATGTAGAGAGTGTAAATTGCTTCCAAGGATTGCCTAAGGCATTAGTTAATGTTTGCAAAGCATTTTCAGGATGAAAGCCACCTTAGAAAGGCTAAATTACTATCTCAACGACTAGAATGCTATTTTTTTCATGTTGCATTAGAAATTTTTTTTAAGATTCTGCCAAAACAGATGCTTTAACAGCCTTCCAACGGGGAAATTTCCATTCATTCATTACATTAACAGCAGAGCTCTGGTAGAACCAGCCCTTGCCTTATGTGAATCTACTGCCATCATGAAAGTCCACATTTAACACACCTGAATGGTGGCAGCCTATGGGGACTCAGCACGCTCCTTAATTTGTTGAGAGGGAGTCAAGAAAACTACTTACTGCCTTACAAGTCCTGTGCTCCACTACATTTGCTCCTGCAGGTTAATTACAATATAGCAGATGTACGAAGCCATGAACTAAGGTCAGATGCTAATAATTCATATCCATCTCCAACATTTCATGATACTATTGAGTTTTGGTTTCTTTAAATCAATATTTTCCAAAGTGTGTTTTTTCTCTACCACCAGCATCAGCATGATCTGGGAACTCACTAGAAATGCAAGTTCTCAGGCCACATTTCAGATCTATACAATCCAAAATGGGGGGGGGGGGCAGATTTCAACAATCTGTGCTGTGACAAGCCCTCCAGATACTTCTGATACATTGCTTTATAAGTTATATTCAGTTTATATTACAAAAGTTCTGGCTACCAAAATCTGATTGACATGTCAGAAGCACTGGTCTGGAGGCCAGAGGTTCAGCAAGGGACAAAACAGACACAAACCCCAAACTCACAGAGCCCACATTCTAAGTTGAAGGAGGCAAACACACAAAATAAACAAATTATATGATATTTCTGGAAATGATAGGTATTGTGGAGGAAATAAAGCAATGAAAGGAAGAGCTGAGGAGAAAGGGCATGAATGCATTTTAGATAAGGTGGTCAGAGTCTGGGTTACTGAGGTGAGAATTGAGCTTTGGGCCATATAACTAATCAGCATATCTGAGTAGGTTAGAGGATATTTTAATATCATTTTAAAAGGCCCATTTATACATTGATCTACATAGATGTTTATGTCTGGGTTCCTTTTAAGTAAGCATATTTTACAGGAGTTTACAAAACTTCTGTAAACTACTTTACAGAAGTTTTCAGAAATATACATTAGGTTTTGTATTCAAATCTTAGTTTTCTTTCTTTAAAAAAGATTTTATTTATTTATTTCTAGAGAAATGGGAAGGAGGGGAAAAAGAGAGGGAGGGGAATACCATTGTACAAGTAAACATCAAACAGTTGCCTCTTGCACACCCGCAACCAGGGACCTGGCCCATAACCAGGTATGTGTCCTGACTGGGAACCAAATCTTGGACCCTTCTGGTTTGTGGGGTGATGGCCTACCCACTGAGCCACACCACTCGGGGCCAAATCTTAGTTCTAACTTTATCCCTGCTTTTACTCTGTATGTTTTAACTTTGTCTTTAGTATTTAAAATCATGTCACTTAACCATTATATTAAATCAAATGTTTAATTTAAATATTAGGCAATCACAGAAAAAAAATGACTCATATATGCTAATTCCAGACTCTTGATCCACTGGCCTTAGAGCAGGCAGATACAGATAATGTTATAGGTAAAGCGTTCGCAATCTTTCAATCCCTGATAAAGCCTTTATAACGAGTCATCTATCAGCAAGAAATAAAAAGGAAGAAAAGTTTAATAGTTAGGAGAATTGGTTCAGTTTAGGCCCAGATCCCCAGGGAATGTATTACTGAGTTGTTATGGACAGAACTGTTTTTCCCTGGTATGTCGAAGCCCTAACCTCCAGTGTGACTGTGTGTGAATTAAAGTTAAACAAGATCATAAGAGTAGAGCTCTAATCCAATAGGAGTGGTGTCCTTATAAGAAGAAGAGACACCAGAGAGCTCTCTCCAGGTACACGCAGGAAAGGCCATTTGAAGGCGCAGCAAGAACACGGATGTCTGCAAGCCAGGGAGAGAGCCTCACCAAACACCAACCTTCTCAGCACATAGATCTTAGACTTCCAGCCTCCAGAAGTGTGAGAAAATAAAATTCACTAGCGTAAGTCACCCAGTCTGTAATACTGTGTCATGGTAGACTGCACAGGCTAGTACATGAGTATACACATTTTTTAAACAAAGAGAGTTCCTTTTCATTTTGAAAAAATCTTCCTGGAGGCTGCTAAACAACGCAGACTGCCAAGGCCATTGAGACCACCAGAGAGAAGGGGACTAAATTTCACGTGTCCTTAGGGGTCTCCCCCTGAGGAGTATATTATATTTAGTTTACATTACAAAAGCTCTGGCTACAAAAATCTTTTGATTGACATGTCAGAAGATGTCCTGACTCGTTCCCGGTCTATGGCACCACAGGACAGTGGGCATTAAGAGTAGCCATAAGTGGAAGGCCAGGAGGTAGGGATAAGATAAAGAATAACTAAACCACAACTTATCACCTCGTTTTTATTAAATAATATTTAGTAAGGTAAGAGTATAGAATTCATTAAGTCAATCACTAAATTCATTATGTTACACATATTACTGATTATTTTTTGGCACATCTTTATAGGCTAGCTGCTAAAGTTAGGTGCAAAAAGAAGATAGATTTTTTTACAAATTTGAATAAAGTCACATAAAATGTATGTTACAAAGTTAATTGCTATAAGAGCAAATGATGTGTTCCTGCTTTGGTCAGATGAGAATTTCCTAAGAAGGAGACACAGAGCATGATGGTAAACAAAAACATGGGAATACAATCAGCAAAATCCACATTGTGAGAATACTTACAGGAATAAGTGCCCTGTTTCTCCAATAAACATATTGCGAGAAAAAAGAGCTTGGAAGGGGAGGGCTTAAACAGGATTTAAGTGACATATTGACCAGATACAGCATGTGGGCCTTGTTTAGATCCTGACTTTAATAAATATACTATAAAAACCATATGACACGAACCAGGAAATTTGATTTGGATGTTTGATGAAGGAAATCCATAGTCTCAATGTTTGTAGATGTGGTAATGATATTAAAGTGATTTTAGAAGGAATCTTAATTTAGAGCTCATGCTAAAGTATTTACATGTGGAATGACTTGAACGCCTGGAATTTGCCTCGCAATAATTCAGTGTAGGGAAAAAGAGAAAGTAGGCAGGAGTAGAGATGAAGCAAGATGACCATGAGTTGATCAGTCCTGAAGTTGAGTATTGGGTACTCTGAGGTTTACCATGTTGCTCTCTCTTCCCTCATGTATGTTTGAAGTCATCCACAGGTAAAAGTAAATTTTAAAAATAAAAACATTAGGGAGAAATGACAAGAGAACTACAGGAGTACGGGAAAGAAGTACTATGCATTTCTCCAAACTGATGTCTTTTTTTAAGCCATGCATACAGCGCTCAGAAAAAGTCAACATAGCACCTACACTCAATGTATTTGAAGTTAGGCCAGTGCTGATAAGTGTTTTCAATACCATTTGAAATATTGACACAGCGCAGAGAAATTTTGCAAATGTAAGCAGAAAGAATCCATTTGGAATCACTCCAAAAGGGAATTACATTTTAGGGGGTCTATTTGAGCTGGCTATCATCAGCAACTCAAGGGTTGTTTTTTTTTTTAACTCATTGATTATGATTACATTTCAAACTAATCATCTCGTTTACTTCTGCTATGATTTCAGAAACTAAGTGATTAGCTTAAATTTTCTGCCCTGCTGGGTCTATTTTTTTAAGCAAAAGCAATTTTCTACCATAAATTCTGCTAATGGGAGAAGATCCACTAAAATAACCTGCCAAGAAAATAGAACGTACAGTGAAAAAAAAAGCCAGGAATGGAGCTTAAACAATTTAGTCATGCATTTCAGTGGGTTAATCAGAGAAAAAGTAAAGGAATNAACTAATCATCTCGTTTACTTCTGCTACGATTTTAGAAACTAAGTGATTAGCTTAAATTTTCTGCCCTGCTGGGTCTATTTTTTTAAGCAAAAGCAATTTTCTACCATAAATTCTGCTAATGGGAGAAGATCCACTAAAATAACCTGCCAAGAAAATAGAACGTACAGTGAAAAAAAAAGCCAGGAATGGAGCTTAAACAATTTAGTCATGCATTTCAGTGGGTTAATCAGAGAAAAAGTAAAGGAATCCATGAGAAGAATATAAGTACAAGAAAAGGAAGATGGAGACTGCGGGAAAACCGCCATCCATGCCCTGGCCTTTCATTAGACTGTGTGCCTTTAAAGTTCAAATTGCAATTTTAATCAAGAAAAAATTTTAAAATTTTCAGAATGCATTAAGTTCAAAATAATAATCAGAGCTCTGTTCTTTTGTCTTTGAAAACCATTTTCAGGAAAGAAATAACAAGAGCCCAAAATATCCCCTTAGCATGGGGACATGCCTATGATAGGTAAAAATAAAAAATTTTAAATACACACATGAGCATCATTTGTTTGTCTTATATCAGAATGTTACTGCTGAAAGCCAAAGGATCTCTCTGATTTTTTCACTTAAACCCCCTTTTTCCCTATGAAGACACAGCAGGTTTGTCTGTTTTGTATGATTGTCTCCCTGGGGAAGAACACTGTCTGACTTTGTCAAGGATGCCAGTCTCGATATCAAATACCTTTAAGGTTGGTGTGTGGCCCCGCCCCCTGCCCCAGCCCCTTCTGCTCTAGTGACCAGGAGTTAGCGATCTCACCTGACAGCCAAGGCTGCCCCTTATGTTTGCCCCCGACACGGCCAAGTCAGCACAGATGCTTCAAAGCGCCTCTAGGTCTCAGCTAGCACTAGCTATCACCTACTCTCCATTCTGAACATCCTTAACTTCTCATTTCCTTGCCAATTACCTTCTCTAGAGCCAACCGAAGAACGTCACTAGCAGCACTTTTCTCAAACAGAATCAGAGCTCTCACTCTAAGTGATGTGCAGAGCCTGCCCTTCACCGGCTGAGGCTTATGCTCCAATGGTAGTAAACCCCCCGCCAACACACACACACACACACACACACACACACACACACTCACACTACATGGTGAGTGATTTGTGTCACCAACACCGAGTGTTAATAGAGTTCAAGAAATGAGAAATAAATGAAGAACGGAGGAGTATGAGAAAATCTATCCATTTTCTAGGCAGAATTGAGATAGCTGGGATGATGGGACAGGGTCAGGCCCCACAGGAGGCACTGAATTCAAAAGGCTTCATATTGAAGGGATTGAGAAGTACAGATTGGCAGTTATAAAATAGTCCTGGGGGTGTAAAATAAAGGGAGTATGGTCAATAACATTGTAGCAACTATCTACGGTGTCAGGCGGGTGCAAGACTTATCAAGGGATCACTTTGTAAGTTATTTCTGTGTCTAACTGCCTTGCTGTCCACCTGAAACTAATATAATATTGGCTGTCAACTATGATTGAAATTTTTAATTAAAAAATAAATAAAAAGCCTTTATATTTTGAACAAATGTGACCTTTTCTGACAATAGTAAAAATAGAGTTAAGGCTGTGTACTCCACAGTTGCGATAATTATGAGATTAAGTTGAAGAGGTTGCCATTTGTAGCAAGCTGTGCAGAGCCTTAAATTCCAGGTGGCATGATAAAACTTGTTTTTACAGTTTTCTCTGGAGAAGATTTTGAGGAGAAGAGCTCTGACAAAAATCCATGAGACAGAAAGATCGATCCGGTGTGAAACTTATTATTGGAGCACAAAATAATGAAGGTCTTGACAGCGGTACCCAGCAGGAACACGTACAGAGGGAGAGGAGAAAAGCTGCTTCAGAGAATCAGAGCAAAACACGACCAGGACTCCGACGCTAACACACAGGAAAAGAAAGGAAATGGACAAAGCCACCTCCCATTTCTGGCTCAGGTGGCGGGACATTGGCAGTGATGCCAGAAGAGACTGTATGGCAAGGGAACTCAGGCTGTGGAGGAAGAGAATCGATTCACTGATTGGCAACCTGAGTTTGGGATTATGGAAAAGAAGCTGGCTACTCAGGGATGTCAGGGCGACCATTGTAGGATGAACTAGGCCAGATGAGCCCCAGGGTCCTGCCTAGCTCTTGGGTTTCTAGCCATGTAGATGGTATGTGTAGAGTTAGAGAAGTTGTTTTCCTGATTATCTAGGAGTTTGAGTCACTTCAAAAGCTGGAAGACATGGGTTCTGCAACTAATTCTTCATTACCTTCAGGTTCTAAAATCTGCCAAATGTGGCTCACCAAACCACAGCTTCAGTTGGATAGGGGTTTCCTCTTCTTGAAAGTGAAGAGATTTTATCGTAATCTCCTCTCACTGGGGGTTTCCCATTAGTTTCACTCAGGTTGTCTTCAGACTGGCTGGTATCACCTCTACCCACCCATCTATTCTTCATTCACTGTCATTATGACACATCATGTAGTGGCCAATAATCATGATCACCTTTTTGCTCAATTCTACTTCTAGAAGAAAAAAAAGTCGTGCTTTCTCTGTCGGGGGATTATTACTTTAATAACCTCAACAACTGACATTCAAAAGTTAACTTAGTACTCAGATTTAATTTCCTAGTGCCTTTGTAAGAGTCAAAAGGTAATATTGCTGCAACAGCATCACCTCGAGAAGGGCTGACAATCACAGCTCAAGTTTAAGTGGAGTCATGGCAGATTCCAGTAACTACTAAGAAGGCATCAAGACCAAGGATACAGACCACAGTGCTTAAAAAGCACTGGAAGCAAGTGATGAGCGTGTGCAAGAAAGGAAGCTCACTCAAGTAAAACTATAAAACAAAGTTTGGACTGATTTGGAACAAGGCCAAAGCCCTGGGTCACTTGGCCTAGCAATAGGAAGCCACAGGCAAGTCTCAGTTAATAAGATAGAGGGTGGTACTTCTCAGTAACTCATTCCTTCAGGAACGAGGTTCCTGAAGAGTCTCTGGAACCACAGGAGCAAGGGAGAAGGTCCAGACAAGAGGTGTGGCTCCTCCGTGAGAGTACGGCAGGGTTCTGACTCACCAAAGCCTTGAAGCACACTGCTGTAGCACCTGGAAATAGAGAATGCAGGACTGTTTCAAAAGAGACACCAGTAGAATTTCTGGTGGGCCTCCCATCGAGTTCAAGATCATCTGCTTCATAAAGCACAAAGACCTATTCAAATTAATTCGCGTAAAGATGAGGTTGCTCTGAGAATAGAGCAATCTCACAGAAGCCAAAGATAGGAAATAATAAATTTCTAGGCATCTTGGAAATTGGACTGCCATCCAGGAACAAGGCAGCTTTCTCTCTCTCTCTCTCTCTCTGGGCCACCACCCCTCTGCTTTGTTCTGTGCACTTGACCCACCTCCTCTCTCTGTTCGGGGGCTTCTCATGTTTGCTTGTAACTGTGACTGGGTCATGGCCATCTGGGCTTCCCCCCAGCCTCTCCTTTCCTCTTGTCTTCACACACCATCACTACAGTCTTCACAGCTCCCTCTCAGGTTTCAAATTCCCAAAAGCAGCACCTAACTGGCTCACCTCATCTTCTGGAATCAACTCTAGCAGGTCACAGGTTGCTGAACTTCAACTCCTCCTGGCCCTTCAAGTCCCAGTGTGGATGGCACTTCCTCTAACAAACCTTCCCTGTGATTGCCCCCTCACCAGGCCAGGCTAATGTCCCTCCAATGAGCTCCCACAGCCTCAGGGCTTTGTGCCTTGTAACTGTCCTCGAATGTCTGTCTTCCCACTAAAACAAAAATCCCTTGGGGACAGGGACAATTTCTTACATATATTTATCCCTGGCTCCCAGCTCTTTAAATAAATTCAAATGCCTTCCATGGGCTTTAATAAATCAACCCTACATGAAATACTGCTTACAAATAAGGCAACAGTTCAAGTCTGTACTTTTTGTCCTTGCTGAGGCCACCGTATACAGTGCTACATCCCCACCAAAGCACTTGCTCTTCTTCCAGTTGTTCAGGCATCCAGCTGATGACCTGCTTCTGCTATAGAAGCCAGCAATTTTCAGCCAGCGTGCCACAGCACACTGGTGTGCCACCAGAATGTTTAAGACATGCAATACCTGGCTATTTAGTCAGGGATGCTGACCTCTTTCCCCTCAGACTGTCAAACTAGAAAAATGACAATAGCCATATGGTGTGAATGAATCAAAATTATGCCTATTTTTTTTTGGTCAAATCAGCAAAAAGTGTAATACATTTTAGGGGGTGCCACATAATTTTAGTGATTAGTTTATGTGTGCCATGAAATGAAAAAGGTTGAAAATTGTTGGTATACCCCTGGGGACCCAGTGAAATCAACCAGCAAGAAATGAATGAGAATGCAATCCCCTTTATAGGCTATAGAAATGTCAATAAGTAAACTTACATCAGATTATTTTTATTTTGCATTAAACAACAATACAATGTAAGTGACTTTTCTTACCCTGGATAAGTCTAAAGTGGACTTGAAGTGCCACTAAGACTCTAAATTGTCCTGGCCAGTGTGGCTCAGTGGACTGAGCACTGGCCTATAAAGTTTCACCAGTTCAGTTCCCAGTCAGGGCACATGCCTAGGTTGCAGGCCAGGTAACCACACATTGATGTTTCTCTCCCTCTCTTTCTCCCTCCCTCTCCATCTTTAAAAATAAATAAATAAAAACGTTTATTAAAAAAAGATTCTCTAAATTGTCTAATATGGTATTAATATACTTAACAGAGACAGATTTATAGTTTTTTTTAAAAAGTAAGTTCCTGCACCTAAGATTACCAGAAACAAATTCTAGACCATATTTCTGCAGAAAAGTAAATGAGCCCTTCTTTAAAATATATACTTTGTTCAACTCTTACCTATAGTCTAGTTTTGCTCCATAAAATAAATCATTGAATATATTTATTTTAAAACAATGTATTTTCTTTCTCTCATTTTCCCTTAACTAATGTGTACAGTGTGCACACTCTGTACCAGACAGGTTTCCCAGTTTTTCAGACAAGCATCTTGTTTACCAATTGATGGATAGGTTAGCAATCACATCAACAATGTCACAAGTGCATACAGTGTTTCTGGTTTACGAAGAACTTCTGTGTAAGAATCGTTTGATACCAACAAACCCCCCTTCAGCCACACAGTTGAGAAAACAGCCTACCAAGGTTATTGTGAATCTCTCAAGGCCCTTCCAAGCACACAGCAGGGTGCCACGTGACATTAGTCTGTCTGGCTCCACATCCAATTCTCCACCACATCACCTGGCCTCTCTGTCTCATTTCTTTATTCATGTGGAGAATGTACAAGGGAATGTGTTGTGTCAAATATTGCTTTCAAACATTGCTTGGCACCTGCCTGAGACCCAGGAAGCACCTGCCTGAGACCCAGGCTGTTCAGCAGTGCAGCCCAGGTGAACTTGAACTTGCATGCGACTAAATCAGGGCTGATTACCATGAGTGTATAATCTCTTCCAACAGCACAGCCAATAGATGATTATACTGAAAAATTTTGTTCCATCACAGCCAGAATGAAATTGTAAATTATAAGCTTTGCACAGTGTTTACTAGACCTGGCATTTTTGTCATAATGAAAACTACATTTTTCATTATATTCCAATCTTTTAAAAAATATCATTTCCTCAACTTTTATGTGTTTCTCAACAACTGAAGATTTTAATGGAAATATTAAATATAATATGTAGGATCATGTAGCTTTCGCCAAGGAGTGAAATACCAAATATTAGACTGGTGTGGTATTTTCCAGCTGCTGATCCTTTATCCAGCAGCCAATTATGTCACCTCCAAAGGCTCCCTCCTGGACACAGACACTTGGACAGGTTCATATAGAGAAGTTGTGGGCCAATTTCCACCAGAGCCCTCTGCTAAGGAATATTGCTACTTTTATAACATGTACATATCTCGATTATTAGGAGCAGAAGGCAATGCCTGGAATATTAATTTTGCCCCGAGTCCACCAAAGAAAAGGAAGGGTTTTTTCCAGGCCACCATATGGGAAGAAGCCACAACATGCCCTCTTTGGACAGCTCTGAAGGCACAGACTGGAGAGCCCCAACTCAGGATCCAAGGGGCACAGGGCAGGCTCTTCCTTCGTGACGGAACATACAACAGAAACGCTCATCAGTGTTGGATGAGTTGAGAACAGCTGGTGCGGCTGCTCGCACCTGTTCTCCTCTGTCTCCTTTCCCTCTGCGCCTCAGTTGTCCGGAGACTGGCGGCCTTAAGGAACAGGTCCCGTCTGACTCGTGTATGAACGTCAGGGAAAAAAAGCCCTGATGTTCAGATTAGAGGTACAGGACAGGCTCCAAATACACATCTCTCCAAATTTAAGGAAAAAATGAGGCATTATAAAAGAACAGGATCTAGCAACGGTCATTTTTTAAAGATTTTATTTATTTATCTTTAGAGGGGAAGGAGAGAAATATCAATGTATGGTTGCCTCTCATGAGTCCCCTGCTGGGGATTGGCCTGCAACCCAGGCACGTGCCCTGACTGGGAATCGAACCACGATCGTGTGGTTCGCAGGCCCGCACTCAATCCACTGAGCTACACCAGTCAGGGCTAAGATCATTTTTCTTTTTGAAGATAAAAAGATAGCTGTTTAGAGTGATAGGAAAATCTCAAAAACCTGAAAAAAAAATGACCAGTGAAGTTGCACAGCTAGAAATATTCCAAAAAAGAGAAACAAAGATTTTAAAACAATGAAAGATAACTATTAAGGACCGGTAGAGTGCAAGATTAATAAAAGGAGTGGTTAGATATAACCCATAAAAGAGTTCATTAGACCACATTTTGATAAGCATAAAATAGAAATAACATTTTGTAAAATATACCAGACTATGTCAGCCTACCACCCCTGAGAAGGTATTCAAGATTAACTTGTTTAATTAAATGGATGTTAAAGTAATGATAACAACAGTATAAAATATGTTGTTAAAATATATTGTCAGATTGGTAGATCATCTTTTCAATGAGAAACAAAAAATTTTAAATCAGCTACAGAAATGTCATAATGAAATAGAATAAAAGGAGGCAACAATGAAGAAAAGCTTACAGGGCAAAGGAAGTAATAGAAAGTTATCAATTAAAATGTATATTTAAGGCAAGTAAACTAAACTTCAACAAAGCATAGGTCGCTGACTGGTATAAAAAAATCAAACAACGTGAAGCCCATCAGAGACAGACTTAAAATTAAAATAAAAGTGCACAAAAGCTGAGGGATAATTTAAAGTCTGTCATGCCTGTGCAAACACAAACAGAAAAAATGGAGGTTTCTCCTATGGCAAAAATTAGAACGGATTAACAAGGTTGCTATTATATTAAACAAATAAATGTATAGATAAAGTTATACTACACAAGAGAATGACTGATAATATGGCAGGTATATGTTCAAAACAATATAATAATATATTCTGAAGAAAAAATTGATTTAAATGGCAAATATAATTGTACCTGAAAGCCTTATCCATTTACAATGCCAAATTTAGTAGATATTAGAATAGTGAGAATAAAAATACAATTTTAAAAACTGTACCAGCCCCAGCTGGTGTAGCTCAGTGAATTGAGCATGAGCCTGTAAACCAAAGGATCATGGTTCGATTCCCAGTCAGGGCACATGCCTAGGTTGCAGGCCAGTTCCCAGCAGAGGATGCACGAAAGGCAACCACATTGATATTTCTCTCCCTCTCTCCTTTTCTTCTCCTCTAAAGATAAATAAATAAAAGATCTTAAAAATAAAGCAATAAATAAATAATAAAAAAGACAAAAAAAAACTGTACCAAATAATAAATGGCATAGAAAAACTGGAATAATGAAACCCAATGACAAGACAGAATAACTATTTATATTAAGTTCATATAGATTATCTTTTAGAATTGCTCAGGCAAGAGAAACATAGTTGAGAAATATCAGAAGTGTAGAAAATCTATGTATTCTATATTTTACCTCTTAATGTGATAAGTAACAAAAGACTCTAAAACTGCTTAATTATATGAAGATTTTTAAACTGCCCCCTTAATATGTCATGTATAAAATTCAGACTATAATAATGTATTATTAAAAGACAAATTTTATTTTTAAAACTATTTATATAGAGATAATAAGCATGTTAATATTAATACTATGAAATACAATATTATCAAAGGATAGTAAATGCTGAGGAGAAATAGAGTCTAATGCTCAGTAAATCTTATTTTTTTCTATGGAACTTCTTAAGTTTATTAAAAATTACAGGGAAGCGCCGGTTGGTGTAGCTCAGTGGATTGAGTATGGGCCTGCGAACCAAAGGATCGAGGTTCAATTCCCAGTCAGGGCACATGCCTGGGTTGCAGGCCAGTTCCAAGCAGGGGACACACAAGAGGCAACCATGCATTGATGCTTATCTCCCTCTCTCCTTTCCTTCCCCTCTAAAGATGAATAAATAAAATGTTAAAAAAAAAGAAACATTAAAAATATTACAGGGAAGATAGCCAGTTAAAGCAAGACCCAAATAAGGCAAATTTCTTTGCTGTGAGTGTGTATATGCATGCACATGTCTGTTTCATAAGGAGGAGATTTATCAAGACCTTGAGGACAAAAAATATTATCAATCTAATAATAAGTAACAATAAAAATCTCCTACAAATGGAACACTGACTCAAGGCCATTTGCAGTGCTCAGCACTTCTCATTTTTTATCTCATTAACCTCCAACTCTCCACCACCTGTATTGCTCATTACTTTCAGCTTCCACCAATTCACATGGGATAGAAATTGACCCATCAAATAGACTAAGGGTTGGCATAATGTTGCTGGAGTCTTTTGTTAAAGATCTAATTTGTAAATAAATTTTGATGACAGAGTAGAAAACATTTGAATCATTCTAAAGCAGTTAAAACAAAAGTCAAAAGAAGCTATTACCAATGGCTGGTTTTAAGATAAAAGAGAACAAATTTGAAGTGTGAACATCTTATTAAATATGTCACTTTATTGTTTATATTAGAAACTATCTGTATAAACAGTTTCAAGGGCATAGAAATTAAGATGTTGATATTTATTAATATTTCACTTTCTAAAGTGAAATCAACTCCTCTTTAGTCTCTCTTGCAAATCACTGCCTCTAGCTCTCCATATGCCATTTGGAATTGATTTTAGAGGTTTTGAAAGAACATAAAAGAGAGTTTATTGAATGCTTCTACATTTCTCATGATCGTTACGACAATCATCACTGATACATGGTGACAATCAATAAATATCCTCCAAAAACCTTCCTTGCAAATACAACTTTCAAGTTTCTATTTTTAAAAGGTAGGCCTCAAAATGAGATTAAATGTAAAGGAATAAAAGGCATCTCGTTATAAACTAATTTATTGGCAATAGCATTATATATAAAGCTTCCAATATAAATACCATACGTATATACACTATATACTATATAATAGAATGTTTAAATAGCCCCTTAACCAAACCAACAATGCCATTAATTTCTATAAAAGCCTATCAATGAATCAGGCTCATTGATCAATATTTCCCTTTGTCCTAATACTTCTAGAACTATTGTGGACAAATGGTGACATAATAGAATTAGACATGTCTAGATACTTATATATTCTGTTGTCACACTGGGCTGTCTCATTAATTTTTCCTAAATAAATTGACAAGAATGAAAAAATCACTTTGCAAAACATAGCTATTCACTTCTATTTGTCACTCTAACTTCTCCACACCTTGAATAGAATGTGACCGTTCTTTCCTCAAAGTACAAAACCAAAATAAAACATTGTGGGATTGTTAAAACCTACCCAAACATACACCTAGATGAGGTTTCAGGAATGTTATTTCTACTACCCTTGCAAAAATGTAAGGCAAACATGAAACTGGATTCTCTCGATTTGGAGAGTAGTGTGAAGCCTTCTGTTACCCACAGGCAGAAACACTGCAGCACCTACACGATGGCTGCAGAGGACAGTCCAGAAAGGTGAGTCAATAACCACTGGGCAGAGTGATAGACATCGCAGTTTACAAACATTTCTGATGGCGAAACTTTCATCCTAACAATGAATTGAGTAGGAAAAGCACGAGTCGCTGGGTTAAAGAAGAGTAAGTAATGAAGGTGATGAGGCAAGGGAGAAGCCAAGTTACTGCACCCTTCCTGTATTCGGGCTAAATGCTTTACCATTTGTTATATCTTCATCACACTCTAGGATGGAGATATTATTGTTCCCCCTCCTCCCTTCCCCCTTCACGGGCAGGTGGAGGCTTAGAGAAGTACAATCTGTTCAGGGCATACAGCTAGTAAATTATAAGAGCCAGGTTTTAAAAATGCAAAGCCCAAGCTCTTAACATTTGTGCTCACACAAGTCTTCCGAGAGTTCTTTTTATGCGATTGATAATATTGTTTCTTGCATGAAAACAGTTGGAACAATGCCCATTCTTGAATGTCCTGACACAAAACACCAACAAAGGTTTATTTCAATAGACCCCAAAGAAAGATTTTTTCCTTTTCTCATATCATGGACTACTGAGACTACTGCAAAAAAAACTGCAGAGGCCAAGGTGACAAGGAGCCGTGATGAACTTTGTTCATAGTCTGGGCATTCTTCTCATTTCAGTTAAGACCAACTGCATTGTCCCTGATGAAATTAATGAGCATCCTTTACTTGAATAAGAGATAAGGAATTATGTTTTGAAGTCGTGGCTGGATTTTAAAAAGTACATAGTATGGACTTATTTTATAAATGGCCCAAATCTAAAAATTGAAATAGCATATAGCATTAGTATAATATATCTCATCTCTGTGGTAGTAATTATGCAATAACTCAATATTTTCTCAATTTCACACTTACAAAATGTCCTCTGTTAGGGTGGATCAAAGTAATTAGCAAAATTACAGACTTGATTTAAATTCTTAAAGACATTTTAGTGGCAATGCCAAATACTAAAAGTACCTACCCTCAAGGAACATGATTTCCTCAAAAATAGTATGAAAAGAAATCTAATAATGAAAACAAAAATAAGGAATTGAAAGAAAATTTAGAAATTAATTATTCAAAGTATAGATGGATTGAAATTTGACAATTTCCATCATAGTAACACACACAAAAACACAAATGAAGACCCTTAAGTCAGGCAGTAGCATCTTAATTCTATGCAAGATGTTGGAATGCATTCCCTAGACACATGTTCCTGCTTCTTTTTAAAAAAAACTATCTTGGACTTCTGGCCAAGATGAAGGCATAGGTGGAAGGAAACACTGTGCCTCCTCCCACAACCGAGTTTAAAGTCAACAAATTTTTAGTAACAAAAACACAACCAAACCACAGAAAATTGAACTGTATGGAAGTCCAACAACAACAAACCATTCGGCCTGTGTCCTGGGTAAATGATCACCTTAGATTAGAAGCTGACATTATGAACAATCAGAAAGGTATTTTATACGTGACTATTGAGAGAAAATGTATAAGAAAGAACAACAACACACAAGGCTGACCTCCTAAGCTGGCTGACTAGGAGGCTCCTTTAACAAGAGAATAACCAGGTTCACTGCATCGTTTACTGACTCAGCAACCTGAACTGCTGAATTCAATTTCAGGGACATGGGCCATATCAGTTGTCAATAGAACATGTTATTAGACCATGATGTTAGACTCCAAACAGAGTTTATTAAATACTCAGAGTCAAAGTAAAATAAAACATTCTTTTTCAGACATTTAAAAGCCTATATGTACTTATATAACGTCATCCAAATAGTCCTTTGTTAAAAATGGTCTCATGGGGCCCCAGCCAAGTTCTTTAGTTGGTTAGAGCATCAGCACGATATGCTAAGGTTGCAGGTTCAATCCCTGGTCAGAACACATATAAGAAACAACTAGTGAATGTATAAATAAATAAAAATAACTTTAAAAATAGTCTTGTGGGAACAGAAATGTCTATCACTGCTTTTAGCCATATACCAGAAAGAGGAAGGAAAAATTTCCCCCACAACATGCTGAGAATATACCACATATATAATGTTCTTCTTTCTAAAGTAATATGCTCTAGGCTTTAAAAATGTTTCATTCAACCTGTATTAATTGCAGATAAACGTAAAGGACTGTTGGAGGAGGTCATCGACTGCCAGTTGACCTTCAAGCTGGACCCCAGCTGTCAGAGGTTCCTCGGCCCCTCCCTTGACCGTGAAACGTGCTCTGCCTGCCACTCCCTTGGCGGGAGCTGTTCCAAGGACACAGCCTTGAAAAAGTAATGTGTTGCCAAGATCTCCGCACTGGGCATGTGACCAAATCCACTTAAAGCCCCTACACAATCTTTTAAGATTCTTTCAGGCAAGTGTGGAGATTTACTTGTCTTGAAGTAGTCCAAGACAAGCCTCATGTGTAAGTTCCCTTGCTTATTAAACCTACTACCTACCAGACTGGAGCAGTGTGCCTCTTTCTTCGCCCCCCTCCCACCCCCCGCTTTTCGAGTATGGAATCCAGTCTGTAAACCAACAAGGGCCAAAACTGACAGCAGGGCCTCTGGGGCCGACCACCTCATTCTAACCCCCAGCTCTGATGCTTACTGTCTGGGTAATCTTGAGCAACTTCCTTAAGCTGTCCACCTCTCTGTACTCTTCAAAATTACAAAATGGAGACAATAATGGTACCTAATTCATGGTTCTATTCTGAAGAATAAATAAGCTATTCTGTGTTATTGACTATCTCCCAAACAGGGAGATGTTTCTTATACTAAAAAGGTAGGGATATCATGGTTTGGTGAGGTTATGTGATCTCCCCAAAGTCACAAGGTTAATAAGCTCAGTGACCATTTGCTTCTATCATGTGTCATTAGTTTCTCTCCAGTCTTCAAGGCAACAATTTTAAAATGTGTGATCTCTTACTTTCTTTTCAATGTCAAACTATGCATAAATTATTTGGCTATATCCAGAGGCAGTTACTACTACTTGGTTACCAAAATAGGACCTTCCGGGGAGGTGGAATATCTATGGGCCCTGAGTCAGTCACAGTGCACCCACTCATAAAACAGGGACCTCAGTCCATGTTCAATACCAGGTTGGATGACTGAATAAAGACAAGTAAAGAGAGGCTATGAGATGGAAAAATTTAAATTATGTTATTGTTTACTTTCTATTCAATGTCAAATGCTGCATAAATTCTTTGGTTATATCCAGAGGTAATTACTTTGTGCAAACTACATGCACATGAAGTACATATTAAAAGGGAGAGAGGAGATAAATGAATTGCCCCTAATCGTAAAATCCTAGCAACCACTTTGCTTACCTTTGCTGTCCACACACTTTTACCTTTTCCCTGCCAATTTACTCTTTTTTTAATTCAATATTGTTCTCAGAGAAAATCTTCCCAACTCCCTCAAAATTTTGCACTAGACTGAGATTTCTCTGGGGAAATCCTTCTGTAAGACCTGACTACCAAAGTGAATTCCAAAAAAATATTTCTATTTTGATGCTCTGAAAATATATGTGGTCTCATATATCTTATAACAGTTAAATGTACCTAAATGGAACAGAAAGAGGAAATGACCCACTCGATCAGATCCCCTGTTACCATAGCTACAATCCTGGCAGAAGTGGTACATACCTAGAACACTGACTGTCCAAGTATTTAGGGAATGGAAAAAGTAGGAGTCTGGACAACACTGAACTGAGTCACTTGTACCAAGCCCTGGACTGAATTTGCTCCCAAGCACCATATTTATTCTTTATCTCTCTTTCTTTGTCAGCTCCAAACAGTGGGCTTGGCAAGGAGAAAGCTGAGAGATAAGTCAGCCTTCCCAAAACAGGTGCAGTTCCTGTCCCAGCATGGGCTTAAGAAAGTTCACAACCCTTGAAATTTTGTGTGTAATGTTTTGCAGGCATTTGCATTAAGACATTTTTCTGAGGTAGAAGTTCATCTTTGATTTCAATCTCAACATCATCTGTGATCCCAAATTGCAAAAGCCTTCTAAGTGTCCTCCTTCTCCCAGTCCCAGCACCCTAACGGGTATTGTCTTCAGCTCCACACCACTGGGTACTCCTGTGACGCTTTTACAGGATCAGATTAAACAGCGGTGGGAAGAATAACAACGTGGGAAAGGTGGGTGGGCGGTGAATAGAACAGCACTCCCAAAGGCCCGCTTTCTCAATCTCTTCTTCTGCTTATTTAAACAGAATGAGTGAAATCATAAGTGGTTCCCCTTTTCTGCAACAACAAACTTCATGTTTGGGAATTCCTCCTAAAATGTCATATTTTGGTAAATTGCTCATATTCTGGTTCCCTGAAAACGTGCTGAGGTTGCTATTTTGAGGAATTTTATTTACAGGACCCTCCCTTGTTCGGCAGTGCATTCTCCTTGAAAAATTTCATGTCCTCAAACAGTGAATCTAAAGGAGCCAAATAATTTACTCTTAATTAGAAGTGAAAGTCCTGTAGCAATGAAGGACTAGAATGATCAGCAGTTAGAGAAAGTACCTCTGTTTCAAGGTTTCTATTTCTCTCTGTTAACCCATAATAAAGCAGAAAATACACCAAAAATGACCTGATCTTTTCTCCACTCTAGATCAGAGGCTGAAACTCATAAATTCATACAGAGAACACTCTAGGGGTTGAGTTCTCTACATCTCTTTTCTCTCCCCCTCACCATTGGAGGGGCTGGGGGATTTTCCTCATCAGTCTATTATATATGGTCTGTAGACCTACAACTTAATAACAGCAAAACCAAAAATAATAATGGGGAACCATTTGTACGCATTAGACACTATTGTAAGTGATTTAAACATATTAACTCCTGATATAAATCCAGGGGCAAATCTCCATTTTATAGGTGAAAAGAACTAGAAATAATACTGTAGCATTATATCAAATATCCTCCGCTACTTAATTCAATCATGAGATAAATATCCAGAATGTGTTATGTAAACATAAGGCACTATTCAAAAGTCATTACTTCGCAAGTTCGGTCAAATTTTCCAAGGTTTGCTGCCACAAACAATAAATAAAAAGCCAACAATAAAAAGATGTCAAATTCTCCGAGCATTAACATCCCCCTTCTCAGCTGATCAGGTTCAAAACCTCAGAGCCACAAACTGCTTCTCCTTAAAGTTCACTCTTCACAGTTCATCAGCCACCACACCCCCACCATCCTTCGCAAAGGCCCTTCAGTCTGCGCTCCCTTTCCTACTTGCCCTGGAAGTTCCTCAGTTCAGGTCCCTGTTATCTCTCCCTTTGAGTACCTCAAAGAAGCCCCTCACTGGTATTCCCCCACTCTCGTGCTCCAAAATCTGACAGCAAGCCACAAATATAGATGGTCTCCCACTACAGACACATCCAAGTCCCCCTGCACGCTCTCTGGGGCCTCCTTCTCTGCACTTGGCAACCTTTGAATATACAGCTTCTTTGGCCCAGAATGCCTTTCCTTTCCATGACCCCTGTCAGGAAACGGTTCATTCTCTAAAACCAAAATAGAATCTCATCTTCTCTAACAGGGTGTCCCCAATCCTCCAGTAGGACTTAATCTCTCCCTCTTCTGGTCTTTCATATAACTTAATTACCTTTTTGTGAACTCTTCCTCTGTGTCTGTAGACGTGAGTGTTGTGTCAATACACATAAGTATCTACCCATATAATCCACCCTGCCTATATCCTCATGGTGACCCTCACAGGTAGATATTACTATCTCCATTTACAGATGAAGAAAATGGGTCTTGAGAAGAGGCAATACCTTGGACACAGTTAACGAAATGTAAAGAGCAGAGTCTATCCTCTTTGAGAGCCTCTTCTCTTGGCTCTGCGCACACTCGTTCTTGTTGTCTGCATAAGAGCCCTTACCAGAATCAACCTGGTCGTAGTCAAAAAATGCACTTATCCACCTCTCTCACGAGGCGGTGAACTCCTGGATAATGAATAAGATCCCTTATTCATTTGCACCCCCAGGGACTACCATACACCTTACATATAGCAAGATGATCAACAAATATTTACTGAGCTGACATGAACTCACCAAAAAACCCTCAATCACTCCTCCAATTAGAACTTGCTCTCCCCACCCTTACTATAGCTCTCACTCTTTCTCATTCTCTTGCTCTTCCCTTTTCATTGCTAACCATCCAGCGCTAGACCATGGTGAAATGTAACAATGCTCCCAGCGTGGGATGTGGACAGCAGGCTGGAGGAGAAGAACCACATGGGATGTATTGTTTCTCCGTTTTAATGTATGGTCTTTCAAATGTAATATTAGAGTCTCAAGTCCTTCACAGAGTATATAAACCCTTAACAATTTTTGCCTAAATACTGACTCTGGAGACCAGTATCTCATTGCAAAAAGTTGTAACTATTTTATGTTACACCCATAAATTGCAGAATTTATATACAATTTCTTCTAAAACATTCATCGTACTCATATAATTTTCCTTGTTCCTTTAGGCAATAAAAGAGAACAAAGACATCTTCAAAAAAAGAATTTGAATTCAAAGTTTTTAGGAAAAAATGTGAAAATTCTATTTCCTTTTGAAAAGTAGGACAAAGACTTTTCAGCTGACCAAGGCAGTGATGACATCGCTCACACTAGGAAAGATTACCATTTAACAAACACAGCAGAGAGAATTTAAGTGTCTATGGGCTTTTTCTGCCTTGAACAAATGAAGTGCTTCATGTAAACCTATATAACCAAAGGCATTCTACAGAGGCACAGAACAACCTTCCATGTCTCCTTTGATACTCAGTAGCAGATTCCAAAGGAAAGAATCTGTCTGACACATCAGAGAAGCCACTCGTAAGTGTTTCTACTGCACCAAAGCTCAATTAGCCTTCAATATCCTATTTGGCGACTATAATAATTTTTTTCTCCCAAACCATTAAACTCTTATCCCGGCATATTACTTACAATGAAAGGATGTTAGTATCATGCTAGGAAATGTAGAAGCAGGGATAAAAAGAGGCATGTGGGCGTATGCCATATTTTGCCATTATAATGCCCACCCACATTTTTGGCCAGAACTTTCAGGGAAAAAAAATCTTTCATTTCAATTTTTAATGTATTTATTTATTTATTTGTTTATACTTAGATACTTGTTTTTTATATTACAAAGGACTTTGGGCACTTATTCTTGAACATATTATGGTACAAGAAATTTTATGTAACAGGCAATTACAAAACACAAGAACAGATACAGGGTATTTCAGGTACTACCCATGGATAACGTACATCCTTTATTTTCCCTCAAAAATTTGGGCGAAAATGTGCACATTATGTGTGGCAAAATGTAGTAATTTCAGTTCTTTGCACTGCCCTTCAAATCACTAAAGAGATGACAAAGCTCTAGTGCAGAAAGTTCTAGTGCACTTTGAAGGGACCATGTGAGCTCTAGCAGTTTTACAGATAAGAAAAATAAAGTTGGAGACATCAAATGACTTGCAAGAAGTCATGCAGTCATTTAATGTCAAAGTGCAAAGTCCAACTGGGTTTCAAATTCTTTATGCTTATTTCAGTGTTTTTTTCCAATATAATATCCAATAAATTCAGTCAAAGACCCTAGCGTAATAATTTCTATTTTCTCCATCATTAATGGTTTTGATCGTTTTTGGCACATTGGCAACATGCGTCATTTAACAGTCCCAGGGACATTTCAATTTAATTTTAAAAATCTAATATTTCCTGTAATACGTACTGGTCTCTGAGTAAAGCACATCACATGCTTTATCTTATCTGGTCCCCACAATTGCCATCTGAGCCAGAGCTCTTCCCTACCTTGTAGTTGAGCCTGAGAGACACTCTTATCCAGAAGCCCACAGTCAGTAGATGGTAGAGGTCGCATCCAAGCCCAAGTCCAAAGCCATCAACTCATCTATACCTTATAAAAGTAAAATAGAAGTCCATTTATTCAGCATGTTTCACCATAAAATCTTTTATTCACTGGTATGTCTCAGTGCCTATAATACAATGATTATTCATTTTCATTTAAAAAACCCAACAAACTCATTCATCTATCTTTGTTGTCTCCTTAACTTAGTCCCTGACACACAATACAAAATAAATGTTTGTTAAAGTGAATGAACTTAGGCTATGTGCAGTCCTAAAGGGCCTTCTATAAAATATTGAAAGATAAATGTACACATTGGATACTGCAGGTGAGACAGACCCTTGTGTAGGACAGTCGGATTCAGAAATCCTAAGAGAAAAACAGCTGACAACAGCTGACCCCAGAGAGAGTGCACACAGAGCTGAGAGATCAAGTGGTAGACCAGATGGCTGCACTGTCATTTCTGAGATAGCCCCACTAATAAGCCCTATAGCAGCAAATCTGTGTCCATGAGGGATAATGAAGAACTCATGAAATAATCAAAGATAACTTAGAAGGAAGAGCATATACAAAAGCTTAGGGGTAAATGGCAGCAAGGCATGTGGGGAGGAATCAAAGAAATTCACTGTGGCTGGAGTATCAGCTACTGGCATAGAGGTGAGAAGTGAGGCTGGAGAGAGAGGGAGAGGTGAGAAGAAACTGGTCTCTTGAGGTCTGTTAAGGAATCTGACCTTGTTTTTCTGAGGACAGTGGAGAGCCAGGGAAAGACTTTACGCAGAGAGAGAACACAATCATATTTTTAGCACAGTGGCATCTGTAATGCATAACATTTGTGCAGTGTCACTCTGGGGCCCATGGCAAAAAGAATCACCATGGATGGGTAAAGGGGAGTGAGGCAAGGCCCAAGGACCAGAGGGCAACGTCAGTGATGGGAGGCAGAATAAGAGGTGGAAACAAGACTTTAGGAGAACATTTGAGATACAATCAGAGGAACTTCTAGAAATATTAAGGAGCTTCGGTGGTAGAAAGTGAAGACGCCCTTTGTCATGGAAAAGAAGAGAGGGAGAAAAGCATGTTATATGCATATAGCATATGACTTAGGCACTACATATTTTCTCAAAGTGTTTTAATTTTCTGCTAATTGGTCACTAATTTGTTATATATGAAAATGTTCTGCCCTGGCTGGCGTAGCTCAGTGGATTGAGCACGGGCCTGCGAGCCAGAGGATCGCGGTTCGATTCCCAGTCAGGGCACATGCCTGGGTTGCAGGCCAGTTCCCGGCAGGGGACACACGATACATTGTGTGTCCTCGGCAGAGGCAACCATACATTGATATTTCTCTCCCTCTCTCCTTCCCTTCCCCTCTAGAGATAAATAAATAAAATATTAAAAAAAAAGAAAATGTTCTATTATTTGAACAATTAATTTGCCATAATATTAACCAGTCACATAAGCATACACATTATGTATTTATATATTATTTCATAGGTTACATAGGGCTTTTCCATCTATTTTCTTATTTAATCCTTGAAAGACCCTTATGCCAAGTTGGGAGGACAGCAAGCACTGTCCCCACATCACAGATGAGGCTCACAGAGGTAAAGTGGTCAGAGTGGATGGGCCATAAACCAGAATTTGATTCTTCTGAAATGTACTGTTCTCCTAGCTCTATGATCATAAGTGTAATCTAGTGTGTTTCCTCTTCTGTCTCCGCCTGTCCAAACTTGCTGCACAGCACGGATTCCAAGGAATCCATGGAAATTAAACCACTGCTACCTGCCGCACACGCTCCTGCAGGTGCCTAAGTCGGCCTGGCACTAAGGAGATGAAAAACACTCAGGGCTGCTCCAATTGTATTTTCTGAATCCCTAATTTGGGTACAGGAGCCAATAAAGTTTAGTAGAATTAAGCTAGTGAAAACAAAATACTTGACATTGGGACTGTCTTGGAAAATTGGGATTAGACTATTTTACAATAACAATTGTTATCATGTATAGCATTTATTGAATGTTTAATAAATATTATTATTATTGTACAAGGGACGTTTACAAGCGCTTCATTTGCACTAATACATCAGTCCTCGGTTTAACTCAGTGATGTGGGTAGTATCATCATCTATATTTACAGAGGGGAAATTGAGGCCCTGAGGGGTCAGTAACTTGCCCAAGATACCATAGCTAGTAAGTAAACAGAGTCAGATTTAAACTGAGGCCACGCTGAACCAGAACCTCTGTTCTTAAACACTGAGGTTCTGCCCTCACATTATCATTGGCAAAATCTCTGTTTTCACATTCCCAAGAGAGTGCTTGAACTTCAAATACTATTCCCAGAAATACAATGGTATATGTTAGAAAGAAAGATAACTTAGAATAACAGGATATTGTTGCTCAATTTAGGGAACCAACAAAAGAGCAGTTAAAACTTCATCATTATGAAAATGATAAACAATTCAGACACCAATATTCTATTTGAAAAGCAAACTGGACAGCTACTCTCTGCCCAGCCCTTAGATAAACCGAGAGGTAATGCAAAAGATAGAAAGCATATCTGTGTATCTCTAACCACAAGGAACATCCAAGCAAACCTGAAAGAAATGCGCACATTGAATATTTAAAACAATAGCCAGAATTTACTTTGTTTGCCATAGAGCCAGGCACTTTTCTAAATACATGTAGTAACCTTTTAATCATCACAAAAGTCTTAGGAATTGTTGTTGTTATTATTAGTATTGCATTTTATAGAAGAGAAAACTGACACACAGGTGAATTGCTTTGTCAAGGGTTATCTGTTCAGTAATTAGCAGAACTGAGACTTGAACCTGTGTAAGCTGGTTCCTGAGCCCACACTCTCAACACTAGCTCTCCTTCTCTTTACCTCGATTTTCATTTCCATTGGGTGGGTAATCTAGTCTGGGCAAGATATCTCAGATCCAAGGCAGAGAGAAGAAGCTTCACTTAAGCCTTAAGCCCAAATGAGCTTCTCCAATGCAGCTTTGAACATAGGGCTCTGACCCAGGGACATTTAGACGTTCTGATGTCCAGTCTGCAATCATTCTTTGTGTTTACCTTAGGTCGCCAAGAATCCCACCTGGATGAAGAGGACGCAGAAGGGCAATCATCTGCCTCTGATTCCGCCTCGGAACACCTCCAACCCCCAAACAATCCAAACGTTCATCAGGAGGTGAACAAACGAACAAATTGTAAGGCATTTCCAAACTCAGCAGTAAAAGAAAACAGCTACTAATAAAACAACATGGATAAAGTCCCAAGTAATTATGCTTAACACAAAAAGCCAGGCCCAGAGGAGTATATGTCATATGATTCCTCTTGTTTGAAACACTTGAAAAGACAGATCTCATCTATAGTGACAGAGAGCGGGGCAGTGGTTGCCGGTGGGAGGGGAGTGACTAGGAAGGAGCATGCCACGTGATTCCTTCGGAATTGGTAAAAATGTCCCGGGTATTAATTTTGGCCATGGTTACACGGTACATAAACTTGTCAAAATACTCATTGAAATGTATACTTAAGATGGGTGTATTTTTATGTGGGATTCTGGATAGGATCTTGGACCAGAAAAAATGACATTAGTGAGAACAGTGGCAAGTTCTGAATAAGATTTATCAATCAGTTAGTATCATGTATCCATGCTAATTTTCAAGTTAGTATAATTTTTTTCATTTTTTCCCCAAGTCTAAAATAATTTCAAAATGAAGAGTTTTAAGAGAATTAAAGGCCATGAGTTTTTTGAGCCTAGTTCACCCGGAGGCCATGGAAGACGTTTTGCAGCCTCAGCTTCCCCCAGACCACAGCTCCTCCTCAGACAGATCACCTCCCAGCTGTGGCCCAAGCCCTTGAGGAGAGCAGGTGGCCCTCACAAAGCACAGTACAATTAAAGGTATAAATAAAGTTGATACGAGAGAAAGAAATCTTTTCTGAGCCTAGACAAAACTCACCCAAAGAACAGATCATGTCCCCCCTTCCCACTTTCAATGTGACTTTACATTTAAGGCATGAAGATTCGACTATCATTGCAGATGGGGCTAGAAGGTGGAGAATAAACCATTCACCACAAATCTTGCCAAACACCTTTAAAATTTATTCTCCCTGCAACAACAGCAAAAAAATCACTTTGGCCACAAAATATCACGCAATAAAGGCCAGTGACCCCTGAGAAGCAGAAACAGTTACCCCTGCTCACCAGCCTAAAGAAAGTCTCCAGCCACAGTGCAAGGCAGGAAAGCAGGGGAAGGCCTCCCGGGCTGGACTTGGGCCGGAAGTCCCAGCAAGTCACAGTGGCCAGAGACCCCAGGGCATGGAGTGGACAGGGCTGCCTGCACAGAGTCCCGTGGGTCATCAGTTGGAACTCAGATGATTTTCACCCCAAAGACAGAGGTCCGAGTTAAAAACAGCCTATAGATTTTTTTGGTAAAGGCTTGCTTCTAGAATATTTGATGTGTGTTTGATTTGATTTTTTATTTTGAATTTTCACTCACATGGAAAGCTAGCTCCTTAGAGGAAAGCCATAAATAAGGTTTCAGAGTGCAAATAAGAACCACATTGACCCAAGCACAGAGTACTCACGGTGTATATAAGGACATTATTCATGTCAGAATTTAAAAATTTGATTTGGATGTCTATCAGTTTTGTAGAAGTAATGTATACATCATAATTATGACTTATGTAAAAATGAAATACACACATTTTGGGGTAATATAATTTTCTAAACCTCAGATTTTCTCTGTAGACCTGGGAATCTATTATTTAAGACATGAAAAGGAAGTTTAAGTTGGAAAGTTGCTAAAAAAACAAAAAATTCTGGTTTGTCCTATTAAGCAATATGTTTGCCTATTTGCTTTTAATGTAATATGTTTAACCAATCAACCAAAGCATAGGATATTTCCAATATAAAAATAAAAAATAAAAACATCAATCAAAAACACTCCATTTGTGGTGACCCGTAGCTGTTAGGCACCCTGAGAAAGAGAACATTTGTCTGCAGAGCCCGGGCCAGCTACCCGGCCCTTAGGTCTTCTGGGTGTGGCCACACAGTAATTATGTGGCCACACAGCCAGAAGGGAGACAGTAAAAGACAAACACATAGACAAAAATAAACAGAACAAAAACCAAACTTATCCCCCAAACCTCTTTCTGTTTTTATCAAAAATAGGTTTTTGTGTGTTCCTTTTCTTTATCATCACTTTGGGTTACTGCATCACTCAAGCAGCAAATAATACTAGTTATTGTGTACTGATGGCCCCACAATATTGTCTTTAAAAATAAAAGTGTAATTTGACTTTAAATATTCCCCTTCATTCAACGTGGATATTGAGGTCAGACCACTACCATGCAATAGGGCAAGGGTGCCCTGCTGAGGTGACACACAGGGACGGAAAGCCAATACATGTATTCAGGCTGGAGGCTATGTTTGTCTTGGGGAAGAAACACCTTCTTACTAATTTACAAAGGGTGCCCTCCCCCCACACACACAGGTGTCATTAGTCATGGCTCTACTATTACTTAACACTTAGGTATTGGCTTCACACTGCTAATAACCTTCCCATATACGTGCTTAATCTAATGCTCCCATCTTACTTGTAGCCAATTTCATTTTCTCAGTGATGTACAGTACACTGTTACTGTATATCCAGTCACAAAGCCATGTATAAATTAATGTTCAAATAACAAAGGTCATACAGGTATGTAGGAAGAGCGAGGCCCTTACCCTCTGTGTTTCCCTGCCATCCCAGCATGGGGTTTGCACAGCGTGCATTTAATGAAAGAAATATTCCATTTATACCCTATCTGTTGAAAATCTGACTAGTATCATGGTCAAATTTAAAGTTGTTATTTTTAAAAATACACTTTTTGTCATGAATCTGAACTCACACCTAAATCAAACGCCCCTAAAATTTTTCTACCACAAAGTTGCAGATTCTAGAGGTTTATGCATGAATCTAAATTGCCATCCTTTAGCAAGTGGACACAATACAAAGGAATAACATGATAAAGCCCAATGAAAAAGGCAAATAAGGAACCAACAATTTGTCTTGCCTTGCGCGTGTCTCCGGGATCCATAACTCACCCCTCGCCCATAAAAAGTCTACCAAAAGTAAGTGTTTTGCCAGTGGAAAATAAATACTGACTGGTTTCAGCTCATTCGCTCTGAAAAATAAGAGAACCAGAGCCTTCTCATCCACACTTTATGGCTGTCAGACGAATTCTTTCATCACATTGAAATCGGCCAAGATAGCATGTATTTTACTCTTTCATTTTACTGCAATAACAAGAAGAAAAGGGAAAGAGGGGAGGACCAAGTTTAATGGCTTCCAAGGCTATTTGGAATAAGCCAGTATGGACAATCTCATGAATTTTGAAGGTGTTATTAAGTGAATCAAAAAGCTTTGTTACACGGGAGGCTCATATTTTAAGAGTTCATCTCAAATATAACATATATCTTGTACTAAAAGGGTTCTACCATTATTTTTTTAATTATATCCTATATTCCTATACTGGACACTGTGCAACCTTTAACATTAATCCGATTTTAACGGAAACAAACAAAATCATAAAATTCACATGTATTTTGTCATGTTTTAACTTTTTGAATCAACCTTACGGGGTACAATTTACATGAATAAAATGCACACACTTCATACACACACTCAGATGCACCGTGACAGATGTACACAGTTTCACCTCCTCAAAAGTTCCCTTGTGCCCCTGTGCAGTCCTTCTCCGCCACCCCCCCCACCCCCCCGCCGAACGAGGCAACCACAGATCTGCTTTTTGTCACTACAGGTTAGCCTTAACTATTCTAGAAATGCACACAGCATGTGCTCCTTCGGGTCTGGCTTCTCTCACTCAGCATTATGTTTTTAAGATGAATCCATGTCGTGGTATGTATCAGTAATTCATAGCTCCTCTGGTGTGCATATGCCGCAGTTTATTTATACTTTCATTTGTTGATGGACGTTTGGGTTGTCTCCACGTTGGGTATTATGAATAAATCTTCCATAAATATTCATGTACAAGTCTTTTAGTGGATATGTGTTTTCATTTCTCTTGGGTAAATACCCAAGGAGTGGCATTGCTGGGTTTTGCGCTAAGTGTGTTTAACTTTATCAAAAACTACCAATTATTTTTCAAATAGTTGTGCTATTTTACACTTTACCAGAAATGTAGAAGAGGTCCGGTGGCCTCACATCCTCCCACTTGGTACTGTGAGTCTCTAATTTCGGCCCTTCCAGTGGGTGAATTGTGCTCTTAGTGTGGTTAATTACTTCTGGAATCATGTCTTCACATTGCCATATTCCAGGGAAGCAGCCGACATGTGCACCGAACTAATTAAATCATCAAATCCAAATCAATATCTCACAGCCTTTCCAGAGTCTAAACAAATCATCACTCTAATGAAAATACGAATATCTCTGTTACGGATCTCCACAGGCCAACTCCTGCCTGTGCAGTCAAAGGGGAAATGGGCGAGGAGAGGGTTAAAACTCTCAGGATGGCACTAACCCTACAGCTGTGAANCTCAGATGCACCGTGACAGATGTACACAGTTTCACCTCCTCAAAAGTTCCCTTGTGCCCCTGTGCAGTCCTTCTCCGCCACCCCCCCCCCACCCCCCGCCGAACGAGGCAACCACAGATCTGCTTTTTGTCACTACAGGTTAGCTTTAACTATTCTAGAAATGCACACAGCATGTGCTCCTTGGGGTCTGGCTTCTCTCACTCAGCATTATATTTTTAAGATGAATCCATGTCGTGGTATGTATCAGTAATTCATTGCTCCTCTGGTGTGCATATGCCGCAGTTTATTTATACTTTCATTTGTTGATGGACATTTGGGTTGTCTCCACGTTGGGTATTATGAATAAATCTTCCATAAATATTCATGTACAAGTCTTTTAGTGGATATGTGTTTTCATTTCTCTTGGGTAAATACCCAAGGAGTGGCATTGCTGGGTTTTGCGCTAAGTGTGTTTAACTTTATCAAAAACTACCAATTATTTTTCAAATAGTTGTGCTATTTTACACTTTACCAGAAATGTAGAAGAGGTCCGGTGGCCTCACATCCTCCCACTTGGTACTGTGAGTCTCTAATTTCGGCCCTTCCAGTGGGTGAATTGTGCTCTTAGTGTGGTTAATTACTTCTGGAATCATGTCTTCACATTGCCATATTCCAGGGAAGCAGCCGACATGTGCACCGAACTAATTAAATCATCAAATCCAAATCAATATCTCACAGCCTTTCCAGAGTCTAAACAAATCATCACTCTAATGAAAATACGAATATCTCTGTTACGGATCTCCACAGGCCAACTCCTGCCTGTGCAGTCAAAGGGGAAATGGGCGAGGAGAGGGTTAAAACTCTCAGGATGGCACTAACCCTACAGCTGTGAACAATTAGGCTTGTCAGAATTATCTCCAGGAAATTCCTGCTACTTTATTAGAACTAATAGGCAACAGAATTTTGACTTTTTGGTAGGTGGGGTTATAAATCTACCACTGAAACTGGAGAGGACAGCTAAGTTTACGTACACAAGTAGAATCCTTAACTATGGACCCCACAAGATGCTCAGCTTAGGAATGTCCTATTTGTTCCAAGGTAGGGGTGGAAGGAGGAAGATGTATCATTTCTTTTAACCAAATTTCACAACGGAGCAGGTAGCAGCTGTGCAGAGCAAGATCTGTGAGCTCCTCTGGTGTGTCAAACAAAGAATTTTTGCAAGTATGAAATTCTTCTCTCAACACATCCAGACAAAATTTTATTGCTTTCATTGAATTTTCTAAATTGTTTTTTAACATATTTTATATGAAAATGAGTACTTCCACTCTTAGAAGAGGACATAGTAAAGATAAAGGTAACAAACTGAATTTTAGTGTCTTAGTAACAAAATAAAATCCCGTGTGAGAGAAAAAGTTCTATCAAACCACAAAACATTTTCAACCCCTTTTGAGGGCCACTTTATTTTTAATAGTCCCATGTTTAATTCCACCAATACAAAAACTATAGCCTCTCATTGCACATAATTTTAACAAAACTGCATGTAACTATGACCAAAATTTTGTTTTCAAAATTCATTCCTTTTCAACCAAGAACTTGCCAGTTCTTTTAATCATCTTTGGTGTGTATAACCAAAAGCTTTTAGACGGGTACAAGTATTCAGCCAGAAATATTTCTAGCTCCCCAACTGGTGACCAAGATCCCTATTAAAGAGTTCTGTTTGGAGAGATTGCATTGTATACCTGATGGTCTTCTTCTGATCTCCCTGTATCCGAACTTCATCTGTCATAGCTCTAGTCTGCTATTATCTCCGTAATGCTGCCAGAAAGATCTTTCTAGGACGTAATCATTCTTATTACTTCCTCACTTAACATTATCAACATTTCCCTATAGAATTCAGAATAAAATTCAAATGCCTTATCATAGCATACACACTCCTTCATGATCGGGTTCTAACCTGAGCTCTATCTCCTACACTTACGAAGACAGGATCTCCATGGGGCAGGAATTCCGTTCATGATACTTTCTACTTCTGTGCCCCAATACTTAATACACTGATGCTCCTAAAGAAGCATCAGTGGATGGATAAACAAACAGATACAAGAATGAATGATGTTATGTCTTTCAGGCCTTCATTCATGTACTCTCAGTGGAAAGAGTTCATACAATGTTTATGAAGATGATTATGTACTTCTGCATGAGTTCCTGGAAAGTTTAATGTATTTGTATCTTTCAGTAACATTTTGGACAAAAGCAATGGGCTTCCCATTACTTGTTTCACTTCTCACACTGCTCTATATACAATGAGTTCTCAAAAAATGTTGAACAAAATTGAATATTACCCATGTTCCCTACATATGCTCTTCCTATGCTTTCTAGAAATAAAATCAGCCCACCAAGGGTTAAAATCTGCCCCAGAGATGAATTGTAGAATGACTCACATAACTGAGTTTTGGTGCCCGAACACCACCACCACCAGCTCAGACAGCTGCAGGAAGGGGAAGGTTAGAAGTGGGGAGACGTGTGTGTTTCCCAAAGGGCAAGAGCTCCAGCCGGGGACGAAAAAGGCAAAGACAAAAGTAATACAATCCCATCACTATTCCCTTTATGCTGAAACATTAGTATAATAGGATTACATATTCCTTCTGCCCAACCATCCCACTTTATCTTTATCGCCATTGTAAACTCATTAAAAATATACTCTGGCTCCTCACTGAGCCACAAAGCTCATGAGGAAGCGCCATTAGCATCACGGCTTCGTCTGAAGTAATTACTTCTAGCTACATTTGGCTTCTTTGCTGAAATGTGGGGCTGTGAGGAAGCGATTCTGGAAGTGCTTTAATCGGGTATAGAACAGATGCTTTCATCTGGAACACTGACTCCAGGAACCATCAACCCCTTGGGGTTTTATGGAACGGTCGTCCATAAAAATAATTATTTCTGTTCCAAATGAATTGACTAGAATCAGATTTCTAGTTCCCAGGATTTTATCATTGCCACTGTTGATGTCACTAAGGGTATATTTAGTAAACTTCATTCAGTTTCTGTGCTATGGTTTCTCAGTTTGCAAAGCTCCCCGACTCCCCCTCCTCTATTTTTAAGTACATGTTGGTTTTTTGGTTGTTAGCCTTGTAGTTTTGCTTTTAAATTTGACTTCAGGAAAAAAAGATTAAGAAAATTGAAGCCTGTGGATCAGGCTTTATTTATAATGTGTGATCAGAGGAAGGTGCAAAGAAGAGAGAAAATAAACAGCTCACAGAAAAGTGGATTTGGTCATTTGCGGAAAGTGTGGGACTGGGAGTTGTGGGGGACAAAAGTGTCAGAACTCCTGTCCTTCAGAGGATGAAACAGTTAGTTACACCTGGGGGGCCTCTTGGGTCTTATGAGGCAGGCATGTGGGGGAGGCTAGGGGAAAACGATTACTAGGCAGAAGGTTGAGTGGCCCCAAACAGACACTAGCGGATGCTTGGGGTTTTCCTGGGATAGCTTGGTTTTAGAGCCACACTCAAGGGTAGACCACGGGTAGGTCACCCAACCCCCAAGGCCTCCTGTCATGATGAGCACAGTGAAGTTCCTTCCTCGGCGTGGCCTCTGCCCCGGCCCACCTCATTGTCATCCTCAAGTTGTTCAAGAGACACATAGCCGATGCTTGGCCTATTCTGTCTCCTTCTAGAATAGGGCTTGCTGAGCTGCTCTGATGCATATCTTCTAGCATCTCACCCCTGTGCTCCCACTCAAGTCTCCTCTCTGCTCTTCTCCACCCTGAGTGCTCTGTGCTCCAAGGCAATCATTCAGAGCCTTACTATCGCTCCCAGGGCCGCCCTTTTTTCTTTTTGAAAACCCTTTTCCCAGTTGCCAATGTTTAACAGTCCCCTAGCAGTTTCCTCACAATGCTTTAGCTATATGACATGATGTACAGTCAGCTATGTTATAATAGCTATGTTATAATAGCTATAATAGCTATATAAAATTTATAATAGCTTATAAAAGCTATGTTATAACTTTTCAATCAGAGCTACCGTATGCCCAGAATAGCAAGTCCTCTGAAAACTTTAATTTGTTAAACCCCAAAGAAAAGATGGTTGCCGTAAAATTAAATCCACCCAAAAAAGAGTCCAAACACAAATCTAGAATATATTCTCTTAAACCTTTCTTTTGGGAGATGCAAAAAAGCAGAAATATGCTACAAAACAGATGCGAGACATTTGAAACCTTTGCAAACCAAAACCTATTTCTTAAGTAAAAACAAAGGCAAAACAAAATGTTATCTTAATTTTCTTTGAGTAAAGTGAGCTATTCTATTTCTCTTATAAACATGGGAATTCAAAAAAGGCTGTATTGGCCAAGTACCCCTGCTTCCAGACTAGCGCTCGATAGTTAGAGAAACATTAGTCAGAACAGTCACTGAGGAATTAACAACAAAATGGGGAAGAGAAGAAGTCATTGTTTCTGTTGCCTTTTACACCACAGAACAAAATTATAAGTTTCAAATTCAGAGAAAAGTGTCAGGGCTTAGGGATGCCTTTTTATAAAATGGTTTTAAAAACAAAGTCTATGGAGCCCAACTTCCGGGTGCGAGGGAATCTTAATCTTTTCTGCACCAAGCAGCTTTGGTCTGTGGGTTTAATTTTTCAGATCCTGTTCTTCGCAGTAAAATGGGAAGACAATAGTAACAGCAGTGGTGGTGTTGGCCTCACAGGGCTGTGTAAACATTAAATAAAATAATCCAGGTCAAGTGTATAGAACAATACTTGTTTGGTACATTAAAAAAGTGCTGGAAAGAAAAGTGGAAAAGAAAAAAAGGGATAAAAAAGAGAATATTCTCCTATTTAGAGTTGAGCAAAAATAGAATGTTTTTCCACATACAACTACCATCTTTAAAATATAATGTGAGAAACAAGTTTTGAAGGAGGAGTTTCACAAATGTTCAAAAAAAAAGGCAAAACAAATACCAGAGAACACCGGACCCTCCCACTCACCCCTCACTCCCCCTGCCCCCATCACAACCCCGACCCCCAAGGTCAAACCTGTTTAGCCATTCTCTACTGTTCTTTCAGAATCCATTCTCAGGTGGTAATGGAGCCAATGAGAACTGGGTAACATTCTTCCAGCAATATGTCTGCTTTACAAACTTTGCTTTAAAGTAAAAATATGCCTTTGTCTCCATTAAATAAGAGAGACTTTAATAGTGTAACCCAGTGTCTATTGACGCTGACCTATAAGGTTTTTGTCATACAAAAACACACATAAAACACTACTTCAATATCTCACCATCATGTGAACATATATGTGAATAAAATTATGCACAGAAAGATAGGCACACACAGCATGAGGCAAGGTATCTTGAACAAGCAGGAAATGGTTCACTTGCTAAGAGAAGGTGCAACATTAGGACAGAGTCCACCAAAAGGATGTTTTTCTGACAACTCATCACTAAACAACAAGACAGGCCCCTCTCTGGTCTGCTGCACAAGAACACGCTCTGTCCCTCCTTAGAGAAGCAAGCAGAGTTTCTAGTTGACTCCTGTTGCCATTGATTCCACTGAACGACATTCTTTAATCACGCAGCTGCCACACTGCCAAGTGGCTTCCAGCCTGAGCTACTGCAAACGCAGCCACACCACCTTGCTGAGGGCCAGGGAAAATCGTTAGGCCTGTTAGGACACAGCGGGGGCCCTTGTAAGGCGTCTGGCCGCGCTGCTCCCCCTGCAGGCCAACTCGCCTGCGGGCGGCTCCTCCTCCGCAGCCACTGGGACCCACTCCTATTTGGGGACCATGTGAGAAACCAAACGGTGCTATGTCCAGTATTTGTCGTCTACCTGGACATCAAATGTCTTTGGCAAAACCTACCGAATCCATAGAAGACTATTTTCAAAGTTGCAAATATGAAGATTAAATATTTAACAAGGAAGAAGGGAAAATATTTTCATAGAAACTAGTGTTGGGGGGCAAAGAACAAGAAGCAGTCAAGGTAAATAGACTTATGATTTTTAATTCAAAAGGTTGCTGTTCTATTCCCTCAAACCTAAGGAAATGTTTTGCATTGTCCTGTAAGTTCTAATACCAGGAAATCAAATTCACTGACCAAGGATCAGTGACTTTTGTTTTTAACCTGAACTTTAAATGGCAAATGACGGTCTATTTCCGACATGGCTATCGGGGGGAGGGTCACTGGAGTATATGGAGCATACTCCAAATACATGGGAGATGCTCAGGGTATGGGGCACCGAGTCGGTTCATGAAAGAAAAACCGAGTGTTCCCAGCTTGCATGCACTTGGAAAAATGCTTCCGAAGCCACTTTACAAAGTGGTCCCGTATCCAATGGCTCACTTCACATATTCTTGATGAGCCTCCACCACTCTCAAATGCATTAAAGCCATCCCTGGATTAAAGAAACACTACATGGAAGTGAATCCTAAAAATGGAAGCCATTTTCAGACCATTCATTTTACAGTAGACAGAAAACACACAGAGAGCAGAAGGGGTCAGGGGGGCAGGGAAATGTTGGTCAGAGCAGGCAGCTTCCAGCTGTAGGATGAGCAAGTTCTAGAATCTAATGTACAGCGTGGCGACTACAGTTAGGAGCACCGTGCTGTACACTTGAAATTGGCTAAAAGAGTAGGTCTCAAGTGTTCTCACCACAAAAAGATAAATGTGTGAGGGGATGGGCGTGTTAATGAGCTTGACTGTGATAACCATTTCACAGTGGATACGGATATCAAAGGATCATATTGCATATCCCCGAAATATATGCAATTTCTATTTGTCAATTATACCTCAATAAAGCTGGGGGGGAGGGGTTGTGCATTAAGGAAAGGTGGTGAAAGGTATGTAGGTACATTCTGTGCTATCATTGCAATGTTCCTATAAATCTAAATGTTCCCGTAATTTTTTAAAAGTAAGCATAAAAAATAAATATGTTATATGACTATAACTTTAACAGAAAAGTCAGAATCTTTCTTTTAAACCAATAAGGGGATTGGGCTAACATTTCTTACTATATTTTAATGTTTCCTGTGATATAACTTTATTTCTAGCAGTAAATTTTTAAGTCCAAAGAATATGCACCCATAAAACATAGTACCATTTTGTGTAAGAAACCACTTTTTATGTAAAAATGTCCAAACTGGTTAACCATTGAAGATAACATTTAACCCGCAATATGTGCTCAGGCATAGTAACAATTTTATTCCTTCCCAAGTTCCTGTCCTCCTGTTTACTCACAGGCCACTCGGAGGAGCCACACACAATGAGGACAAGCACAGAGGACTCGAGTTGGCAGTTGCCGGGCATGATATGTTCCTGGTTCAAACACCTGACGGAAAAGAGCGCCCCTCGTTTCAGCTCTGTACACTGAAGCCCAGGCCACACATTGAGTCTTTCCCCATCTATCATTTCCTCAGTTTTCTAGAAAAGACCACAGTGCGGATCACACTGCTCCTCTTTCCCAGTAGCCCTTTCCACCGCCTCACGGAGGAAATACAAACCTTTACCTCTTCCAGAATATCACAAAGGCCCACTGCCCTGAAGAGTAAAACACCTTGGGAAGCACCAAACAGAGGTGTTGTGGTTACGGAGGAAAGTGACTAAAAAACGGAGGAAAAAAACTTTTGCAAGACAGGTAACCTCCAAATCCTTGCTTTCAATAAAGCTGAACCAAGTCATCCAGTGAAGGGTCATTTTTAAACATTTGATAAAAGAAAGGGTAAGTGATCTTTTGGCATGTAAGCTGAATTGAGTAATTTTGCTATATATCAAGGGAAAAAATCTTCTTTAATTCCCATCTACTGAACAATGAAAATTACTTCTCTGTAATGGTATAATGGAAAATAGGAATAACACTGATGCTGAGTAATAACTGATATTCATTATACACTTCCAAAAAATTTTACCTTCTGTGTATAACTATCAATATGAAAATAACAAACACATATATGGTGCTTACTATGGACCTTAAGTGCTATAGATTTTTTTGTACTCATTTAACTCCTTTAAGATCCTTCAGAGCTAGATATTATTTTACCCCATTTTACAATTGAGGCAATGTTGGAACAGAGAGGTTACAAAACTTTCCCAAAGCTACACAGCTGGGCAGAGCTGGGTTTTGAATCTAGGCTGTCTGACTCCAGAGTCTGTGTTCTTAACCATGACCTAGTTGTCTCAACACATTTATAATAACTATGTTCAGGTTGTTTGTATCCATAACCAAATACAGAAATGTTTTAAATATTTACAGTCTTAAAGACATAGTCAATTTAAAATTTGAAAATGCACACAAATTTTATTGCAGTGAAATATAATAGTTAATGAAAGCCATATAATTTTTTAAAGTATTATCTTAGATAAAATCTTGTAATGAAAGTGGAATCAAAGCACAAGTTCAAGGAGAAAAAGGGAAGATACAATTTGAATTCTTACAGGAAAAGAGTCTGAGCGTATTTTTTAAAGAATTTTATAGTGAATATCCATAAACCCACTACAGAAACTCCCCATTCACATTTTATTACACTAGTTTTATCACAGGTCTACCCAGCTATTCACCCATATCTCTTCCCTACTTGTTTTAAGCTTTATTGAGTTATAATTAATATACCACAACATTTTAAATAGACAATGAGAATTTTTACTAAATGTAAGACAGTTCTGCACCCATTTTCACAATCCAGTTTGAAGATACTTCATTACCTCTAAAGCTTCCTGCACACAGTCTACAATCCATCTCCAGTTCCCCCCCAGCCCCTGGCAACCACTGGCCTGCTATCTCCATAGCTTTTCTTTCTTTAGAAATTTCATAGACGCTTGAATCATCTATTATGTGTCCTTTGTGGCTGGTTTCTTTCACTTAGCATAATGTGTTTGACTCTCACCATGTTGTTGCATGTTCAGTGGTTCATTCCTTTTCATGGCTGAGTAGTACTCCCTGCTGTGTCCATTCAACAGCTGATGGATATTTGGCTTGTTTCCAGTTTTTGACCGGGAACAATGAATAATGCTGCTATGAACACTTCTATGTAAGTCTTATGTAGACATATGGTTCTCTTAAGTAGATATGTGAGAACAGAGTTGCTGGGAACAATGAGAAATGTGTATTTAGCTTTATAAGAAAATGTGTGTCTATTTTCCAAAATGACTGTAGCAATTTATATTCCTACCAGCGACTCAGGAGAGATTCTCCACATACTCTCTCTTTAACATTTGGTATCGACATACTATAATTTTAGCTATTCTATTAATACATAGTAGTATCTCATTATGCCTTTAATTTGCATTTCCTGAATGATTAATAATGCTAAGCCTCTTTTCATGTACTTACTAGCTAATCATATTCTTTCCTTGGTTTATATAATCTTTGGCCCATTTTAATGGACTTACTGATCTCTTCTAGAGAGTTTTAAGAGTTCCTTACATATTCTGATGTTCTTTAACAGATAAATAATTTGCAAATATTTCCTCCCAGTCTTTGGCTTGTGTTTAATTTTCTTCATAGTTAATGGCTTCATTTTCTTAAACTTAAAAAGCAAAGTTTTTCATTTTAATGAAATCCAATTTATCAAATTTTTCTTTTATGTATCATGATTTTAATATATCTAAGAAATCTTTGTCTACTCAGTCACTAAGATTTTCTCTTATGTTCCTTATAAATATTTATAGTTTTATCTCTTATACTTTGAAATATGATCCATTTTGAGTTAATTTTATACATGAGGTAAGATAAGGAAGTGTCTAAATTCTTTTAGAAGGATGGGTAAAGATATGGTTATCAATTGTCTGGCAACATTTGTTGAAAAAGTTCTCCTTTCCCAATTGAAATTACTTGGCACTTTTGAACAAATCAATTCACCATAAATGTGTAGTTGAGTTTTTTTTCTGGACTCTCCATTCTGTTCCTTGATCTACATAACTGTCAGTATACCAATAAGACAGTTAATTACTTCGGTGTTAATAAGTTTTTAAATCAGATGGGCTTTGGACAGTTTTACTATATACATCTAGGTGTGAATCTGTTTGTATTTTTTTTTTATTTTGGGTTCATTGGATCTGTAGATTAATGCTTTTTGTCAAATTCGAGATGCATTCAATCATTAATCTGCAAAAAATGTTTTGCCCCTTTGGGTTCCTCTCCTTCTGGAATTCCCTCAAAATGTATTTTCTCCATCTTTTTCTTTTCATGGTCTTTGGGTTGAACAATTTCTATTGATTTATCTTCAAGTTCACTGAGTGTTTCTCATTCTCCCTTCTCAGATATGCTATTGAGACCATCTAGGGCCTATACCATTTTAGTTATTTTCTTTTAAACTCTAGAATTTCCTGTTGGTTCATCCTATAACTTCTTTTTCTATAATAATGTTCCCTATTTGTTGATTTATTGTCATGATATTTTAATGATTGAAACATGGTTTCTTTTAATTTTAAAGCATTTATCTAAGCTTTGACGATTTTGTCCAACAAATCCAACCCTTGGGTCCTCTCAGTGTTATTTCCTTTTTCTTCCGGAATATGAATCACATTTTATTGGGGTTTGGGTTCTTTTTTGGCATGTCTCCTAAATCTTGGTTGAAAATTGGACATTTCAGATGCTATACTGTAGAAACTATGGGCTCTATTTTATTTTTATGAAGGTGTTGTTGTTATTGTTGTAACTTGCCTGGGCTTAAACTATGGAATGTCTCCTCTGTGGGATGTAGCCTCTTTTGCCTGTGTTCAATTTGTATTCTTATCTTTATTTTCTGGCTTGATTTACCAGGGGTTACTCTGGGGTTTGCATATCTTAGAAGTTAGCTAATGATTTGAGCAGACATCGCCTAACCACCTTGAGCTATATACCTTTCATCTTCAGTGATTTAATCTCTCTGTGGTTTGGGGAGCACATTCAAAATTACTCCCAGTGACAGCCAGTTCTAAAGTCTGTCTTGACTTTGACTGGTTGCTTGTGAGGAGCTTTCCAGTCTAACCTGGCACGAGTGCAGAACTTCTCTCAACCCTCCTATGACACCCTTTGGCAGAATCTCCCTGACGACTTTCTTGTTGATCCTGCACTCACCTGAAATAGCAACATGACATTGTGCTATATTCAAGTTTCCACTGAGTTTTGGAGTTTTAGTTTGCTCCCCACAATAAACTGCTAACAGCAAAGTTACTTGTTTTTGTGTTTTGCATCCATCTCTGCTCTGGTAAGAGGGCAACACTATAGCTGTAAAGCTGCCTGGAAACAGCCCCGGGCCAGAAGGCTGCAGATATCCTGATGTCATTACCTGAAGCTCTGGGAGCATTTCAGTAATAAAGGCTTCTCAATATTTTGGTCAGTTTGCACCACCCCAAAGTGGTTGCTTTTCACAATTCTGTGCGGTTTTATACTCCGTTACCGTGGGAGAGGTTTCTCCAAATTCTTCAGTTTGCCATAACTGGAAATCGCTGCTAGTCATGTATTTTTAAAATGATCCTGATGGATAACAAATCATTTCAATATTTCAATTCTATTGGGTATATTTAAAATCAGGATGAAATAGTCTTGTTTTAAATCATCAACATTTATAGTATATGAGAAATGACATACTTTTAAACTCATAACATAATTAAAATTTAAGATACCAACTTAAAATTGTGTGAGGGCCTGTGTAGTTTGTAAAGATTTAGTTGGTACATAAACCAAAAGTTTAAAAGTTTAAACTCCCTGTCCTAATAAAAAATGAAATTTTCAAGATCTAACTCCTAGGCCTCCAACATGTACTTTGAAATATACCAGATCTGAATTGACTGGAGCCTGCTGGCCTTGCCTTGCATGACTCAGTTTTAGTAAAAATGACTCTTTTCTGTATCCTATTACAGAAGCTTCACTACCTACAAAATAATTACTAAATATAGGTAACAATTTGAAGAGTGAAAATTAGGCTATCAATTGCCTTCTTTAGTTTTGGTGCTTCATATCAGGTGTAAAACTATGCTTATAGATATCATGCAACACCTACTTATAATTAGAAAATCACCAGCAATAGTCATTTAGCAATTATTCTGGAATTCTCAAAATTGTATGATAGTACCTCTTTATAATTCTTTCCCCAAAATATGTGTTCCATTGTAGTCCAGCAGACCAATAACTGCACTTCACTTGTTAAGTTGCCTCCTCAGCTTTCAAGACAGTGAGTGACAGGCACTTACCAAAAATAAATGCTCTACAAAACATTGCAGAACACTGACAATGAATTAAACCTCTTAAAATAAGCGTTATTGGACTAGTAATTGCATTATTGCAATACTTATACAAAAGATATGTAAAATTATCAAAATGAGTAGAGGGCGATAATTTAAAAGCAAACAAAAAAAGGAAAAGAAAAAAAGCATCTAGGAGAGACAAATGCATCTCACAAAGTAGTGGCTTTCTCCTTTTTACAGCCCAACGCAGTCCCTGCCGGGGACTCAGTGGCTCCCTCGAGGCAGCCAGTAGTTGAAGGACAGGAGGCTGGGGGACTCATCTTTCACTTACTCCTGTTTTGGAATTTAGAATTTGACTTCTAATGCCATGTGCACGTGTTATCTACTCCCCAAAATTAATCATTTAAAAGTGTAAACAGTGGAAAATATTTTCTACCTAAATATTATGTAACACACTTCTTACTAACACAGCTATTACATTTGTAATGAAATTACCCAATGTTCTTTGAATACACATTAGTAAATCAAATGTAAGGAAAACATGAGACAAGTAATCTGAATAAACAAAGCCAAAGAAAAAATAAGTATTGTGAGGAAAAAAAAGTTTTCAGGTAGAGACAGTAAGTACAGTGTGAATTAAAGAATAAAGAACGTGGAGCCCTGGCTGGTATAGCTCAATGGATTGAGCATGGGCCTGTGAACCAGAGGATGGCGATTCGATTCCCAGTCAGGGCACATGCCTGGGTTGCAGGCCGGTTCCCTGCAGGCCAACTCCCAGCAGGGGACCCACGAAAGGCAACCATACATTGATGTTTCTCTCCCTTTCCTTCCCCTCTAAAGATAAATAAATAAATAAAATCTTAAAAAAAAAAAAAAAGAATGTGGGATTCAGGGGGAAATCTGGGTTTCCCCAGATTCAATTAGCTATTTACATGAGTTTCTATACAGCAGGCTGACTAGAAAAATTTGGTAACTTCATAGCTAAAAATTATCACTGTATTCTCTGTACTGCCAATTTTTCCCAAATGATGACCTTGCAAGGGAAACAGGTATGGAGGCCACGAACACTGGCTCCAGAGTTCAAATTAAGTCTCTGCCTTTTATAATATAGTGACCTTGAGTACACTACTTAACTCTCCTCCCCTCCATTTCTACATCAGGAAAACAGGGTAATGAGCAGAGCTACCTGGCACGGTGGTTGTGAGATCAGTGAGGTAGCACAGGTCAGACACGGAACAGCCCTGGCACATCGAAAGGAGTCAGTAGATGTCAGCCTCCACTGCTAAGTGCTGACGGCAGTGCTGATGTGAATCCCACGGCTTAATAACCAGTAATACAATCTGTCACCATGCAGAAGACCATATGTTGCTCTATTATTCCTTTTATGCATTTGATTATATTTGAGAAATGAGTTAATTGATAAGAGTAAAAGTTGGTGGATTTTAGAATGTTTATGACATGCTGTTTCTAGGGGCAGGGGGAGGCAACCATGTTGCCATGGTGACTATCTACATTCTTCAGAGGCCCAAATAAAAAGACTAAGAAAACAAAGATGCACAATGTCTCAGGAAAAGAAAATTTAGAAGTTCAAAATGAATGACAATTCAATGGGAAAATGAACTGATTCCCAAAATTAGAAGTTTCACCGTGAAAAAGATATGTAACTCCCCATTGTATAGTTATCCTCACATCACAATGACTTTTTAAGTACATGCTGAACAATGCATTCAAAAACACAGAATGCTTTAAAAAGCAGCAACACAAAGAGGATGCTGAAATACCTTGTGAACAACCAGAACACATAATGAGGATTTATTTACAGGCAATCAGCTTGTTGAGTCACTAAAATGAGACCGGCTTACAACATGCAGGCCTGATTCAAGAGCCATTGACTTCCTGTCACTTAAAACAGTACACGTCTCAGCATTTGTAGAAAGACAATATCTTAATGAAATCAAGTCTCCTGAAACTGATCTATAAAGTCAATATGATGTTAATCAAAACCTTATCAGTTTGAAAAAAATTAACATCCAAGAATAGCTAAGAATCCATAGGAAAAAAATTTTAAAACTTGAGAATAGCTATTGTACCAAACATCAAGAATTGTTATGAAGCTATTATATTTAAAACCATATGGTATTACCACAGAGGAAGTTAAAACATACTCCCAGATATATAGAAACTTCATTTGGAAAAGGCTGGACTTTTTTTTAATCATATTCATTCATTGGTTTTTCATAGAATGAAAGAAGAACTGTACTCCCAGGCTACTCTATACATACCAAAAAAAGGTGATTACAACTTCTTTAATGACATATCAATGTAAAAAAGCAAATCTAAACACTGCTGTAAATATACCATAGGAGTATGTCTTCATGGACTTGGGATGGAGAAGGTATCTTTTAAATAAACACAGTAAGTTCAAACCATACAGGAAGTTGTTAAAAATCAGTAACTGTATTAAATCTGTGTAGGCTGCCATTAGAAAGTACACAGACTGAGTTATTTGAACAAAAAAAATTATTTGCTTACAGTTCTGGACACTAAAAGTACAAATCAAGTGTTTCCAGGGTTGATTTCTCCGGAAGCCTCTCTCCTTGGCTCGCAGATGGCTGTCATCAACCTGTGTCTTCATATCATCTCCCCGCTGTACCTCTCTGTGGCCAGATTTCTTCTTATTTTCAGGACACAGATTGTATTGGATTAGGGTCAACCCTAACAACCTCGTGTTGATTTAACTACCTCTCCTGACATCTTATTTCCAAGTACAGTCATACACTGTACTAGGGGTTAGTACTAGGGGTTAGGACTTCAGTATATGAATTTTAGGGTGACACAGTTCAGCCCAAAACAATAACCCAATAGAAAAATGGGCAAAGGCCTAAAATGGGCACTACCCAGAAAAGAAAACCCTAATGGCCAATAGTACAGTATGAAAATATGCTCAATCTCATTAGCATTCATAGGAAACAAATGAAAAATGACCATGACATACCATTTCTCACCCACCAGATTGGTTATAATGTTAAAGTCTGATAGCATCAGGTATTGGCCAAGAGATGAATCAACCTGACTGCATGATACTTGGCTCATGGGAATGAAGATCTGTGTAACGACCTCAGAAAAAAATTTTGGCTCATCCAACAATTTTAATGTTGTCCATGCCCTAAGCTTCGAAGATATCAATCCTAGGAATACTAACTAGAGAGAGTCTTATACCTTTATATCAATAAGATGCAAAAATTGTTCATACCAGGACTGTTTGTGACGAAATAGTAGACAACCAAATGCCTATCAGTGGAATTATGGATTCATAATGGTACAATACTACAATGAAATATTCTGTGACCATTGAAAGGAATCAATTACAGCTAAAAACAAAAATGTAGGGGAATCTCAGGAACATGAAGGTAAGTTAAAAAGCAATTTCAAAAATAATTCCTACAGAACAATGATTTGATTTATATCATTTCAAATCCATGAAAAACTAAACATTATATTTTTAGGGATATAAACATATGTGGTAAAACCATTTTAAAAGATAGAAAAAAATCTAGAATCTGATAATGGTATCTCTGGGGCAATTGAAAGAGAATGGGTTAGAGGAAGGGTTCAGAAATATTTGCTGAATTTGAATTCTTTCGAAACTCTAAATCTATTGAGTATCTTTTTAAAAAAATTTTGTGTTGATATTTAATGCTTTAAAATATTTTAAAGTAAAAAAAATTAGAGCACAAAAGTACATAAAAGATGTAAGATTAAAATGCTATGAATGGCTTTTTATTCAAAATAAAAAATATAAATAACTGTATGTAATCTATACACAACAATGATATCTCTGTGAAGTTCTAATCATTGTCATTTCTCATTTAAATCATGATTACCATGCAATAAAAGCAGAATCAACCCTGGCTGGTGTAGCTCAGTGGACTGAGCACAGGCCTGCGAACCAAACGATCATGGTTTGATTCCCAGTCAGGGTACATGCCTGGGTTGCAGGCCAGTTCCCAGCAGGGGACTAATGAGAGGCAACCACACATTGATATTTCTCTCCTTCTCTCCTTCCCTTCCCCTCTAAAGATAAATAAATAAAATCTTTTTAGAAAAAGCAGAATCAAAAGACTATTAGCAAATAATCTTATTCATAAAACATTGCATCCAGATAAATGCCAATAAAGTTATTATTTCCCCACAAATCTTAATTCAGTGTTCTCTGAAGACAAAATGTTACAGTATTAAATTCCTGTCATTTATAAAAGGATGTTCATTTTGTCTATTTCACAAGAACCTATTATGGGAACACACACTCCATTTCTCATACATACCATGCCAAAGTCATTGGAATGACACTGAACTGGGGTTTACGAGAGGGGACAATGTACATGGGTCCCAATTTTTTAAACCAAATATTTAAATTTACAATTCCAGCAGATATATAAACATGCAAGTGCAACTTCAATGGAGGCAATGTGAATCCAAATAATAGTCTATCTGGGGGAGAGAGACAAATTCCACTGGAACTCAAGTCTTCATATGCAGAGCCACTAGCCAGACCCAGGGTTTCATGGGCAGACTAACTTGCAGGTACGGGCCCTAAAAGAATAGAAAACCACAGATTGTGTTCTGATTCACCTAACACCACTCCAGAAAACAGTAAAGTACCAAGGAGACCACCCAACCCCACAAGCTGGGAGACCTGCTGCCCACACTCTGGGCTAAGAATATAGAATATGAGATGTAGAACATTGAATATAGAACATAGAACATTGAATACAGAATATAGAATGCAGAATATAGGAGGTGAGGCCTGGGAGGGAGACACAGCCTGTCTTGTGAAATCACCCCCAGATTTCTGCCCTAACTTCTGCCTATTCAATAGATGTTTTAAACATTTTTTACTCTAATTCAAAAGCAATCAACATAAAAGCTGCTTTCAGAGGCATGGGAGATAGTTAAACGCAGTACTTACTCTGTTAGTAACAAGGACTCTACTATCTTTCCAAGCTTAAGAAAGTTCTAAAGAAGGGCTTCCTGGGTTTTCATGGCGCTCTTCCATCCATCCCCACTCCAGGAGGAGTGCGGCCAAGACAAACATCTGGGCAGGGAGACAAAACAACTGCGTTTTTCTTCAAGGGTTTTTGGAACCACCATGCCTCTTGTACCACACTCCTCACAACTTCGTACCCATGGATGGCACAGTCCTAAAATCCCTGTCCCTGGTCCACTGTGGGGATGGCCATTATCAAGGCACATAATCAAAACATCCCTAACCACAGATCAGGAAAAGTTAGGGAGCCAAGTCCTCCAATCCAGAAATCATTCTAATGATGGAGAGACTTGTTTCTATTTGGAAATAAATGCACAGTACCCTTACAAGGTTACCCTGTGCAAACATCTTCAGGACTTGTAATTAGCCCCGGATATAGTTAAAAGGTAATGAATTATGCAGACACGGGGACAGGACAGCAAACACCTCAGATACAGCTTCCAGGAGGCACTCATGGCTGAGCACAGCTGGGTGGGGTAGCACTATGGCTCTGGCCTGGCTGGGCTGAGAGTATCATCAGATGTAATTAAATTTCACAAAATGCCAAAATGCAGCATGGAAACCATAACACATAATGTCACCGAAGCTCAGCATCTGGAGAAGTGCTTTGCATAATTTATGGAGCGTGTGCCATAGCACTGCATGATCAAAGCAAAAGGAAGGAAAGGAGAGAAGGCCCACTGCTGTGGACCCAGGCCCATCATCTGAAACGCAAATCTGTGATTTGCATAGTGAGTGTAGAACTGGGATTACAGTGAAACGGGCCCTAAATCACAGGTACAATGCTTGGAGACTTAGGGAAACATAAGCGAAACTTTCTTTGAAGCTTAAGTTATAAGAGGATGTAGCGCGTTCTATTCATAGGTCCTCACACGATTACAAAACCAAAAGCAGTTTGGAAATTGAGTTTTAAGCACAGCACTGGCTGGCCACACTGAGAGTTAAGTACTCCTGCATGTCTAATAGGGGGAAACCTTAAAAGGAAAGGGAGCCTTATTACAATGCCAGAGGTTCCTTCACAGGAACACTGCAGTTGGGAGGTGAAATTACAGGGCACAGTAAAAATGGCACAGTGTGGTACCTTGAGCACCAGACTCCGTTTTCACATCCAGCTCCCTAGTCACCTGTGATGGGGAATGAGAATCCATGAGGCAGAAGGGAGCGGCACCAGATGCTGGGCGAGCTCTCAGATTCGGAAGGAACAGCTGGTGACAGAGCAGCCCCTGTCCACCAGAACCTCGGGCTGTGTCACCTGAACTCAGCCCCTGGGGAGGAGGGAGCTGCCCACAGCGGCTCCCTCTCCAGAGCCTCCTACAGGGTCCTGACCAGGAGAACCACACCAGCGACTGTGCAAAGGAGCCTCTGGTATCTGAAATCAGAGGGACGCAGGGCTTTACAAGCTTGACTGGGCCTCCAAAATCACGCAGCTCGCTCAGTTCACTCGTCAGGAAGAGGGACAGCAGAGACTGACTCACTGAGCTCCCAGACTCCTATTCCTGAGCTTGGTGTCCACTTTTCTGGTCCCTGATCCCTCGCTACACAAAGCAGAGCAATGGCATTGGGTAGAAATGCAGACTCTCAGGCCAACTGAACCAGGGACTATTTTTAAACAAGATCCCCAGAAGATTCCCACGCACACCAAGGTTTGAAAAGCACGGCTCTGCACCACACTGTTTAACTCTCCCAACCCAGCAAAGCAGATCTGGGTTCCAGTCTTGACTGCTTCACTTACAAGCCAAGCAAGCTCCTTAAATTCTCTGTCTCTGGATACCTGCTGCAAAGCCATCACAAGACTTACCTAATGGGGTTCTTGTGAGGAGTAAACAAGTGAATATATGGAAAGTACTTAGCATGATGCCTAGCATAAAGGAAATTCTCCAAGAGTTTTAGCAGTTATTTCAATGCGGTCTTTATTATGATTCTATAAGACAAATATCAGAAAAGGTATCAACTATCGCCTTCTGCATAGAAAGGTCTCTGCTTAAAAACAATGGATTTTGCAAGGCTTTTAAGGCTTAACATCATGACTCCCTGGTGTCTTCAAAGAACATAGAAACTTCTAGGCTCAATGTAAAAGGGCTGCTACACCAGTCTTACCGTTTGCCACAATGCCCAGAGCACTGTATAACCCAGTAGCACAAGCAAGCATGTTCAGGAAACTCGCAAAGCAAGCCACATTCCCACCCTTCCCCACAACAAAATTTAGAAAGTACAGCTGTAGAAATCTATTGTAGTTTTTCAATTTAAAAAATCTAGAAAGAAGTTCTTTTAATTTCTGCCTACAGGTTTAAGTTTGGGGTTATTTCAAACTATAAAATTTTTCTCCAATTTTTACGCATATTATATCTTTCCCTCACCTAATCACACAAGCTAGGAAGGAGTAAAATTTATCTTTGATCACAGACATAGGCTCTAACGGCCATAAATAGCTCCAATCATTGTGAGTTACTTAAAATTTTTTCCAATATATCAGATTGTCTCCACTGTATGCCTTTTTAACCTAAATGCCCTCTTTCGATTTTAACCAGTCTCAGTGTCCTCTCACTAAACACCGCCAGGAACAAGTTGAGTTTGTTGCTCGTTGACAAAAGGGATGTTGCACACCTTGGGGAACTATGGAGTGCCAGTAAGAGAGTTTAGAAAGAACCTATTATAGGGTTAAGTCTAGCATTGGGTGAATGTGAGTAGGAAGGAAGAGCTTTGCTCAAGATTGGCTGCTGTCTGTGATTAAGTTTCTCAATAAACCTTATTAACAAGGTGGGAGAAATGAAGCAAAGCTAAATCTATAATTTGTAAAGAAGGAGCAGGCACTTGTATTCTACAGGATGGAGGAATATCTGGTCATTTCTGTGCCTTGGACAATGTTCAAGCTTTTGCCTATGTTCAGACATGATTTCAGAATGCTTTTGTTTTTGACTTGATCCATCTGAACACAGATCCATCAACATTTTCCGACATTGAGGTTCTGTGAAGTTGTTTATGCGCAATAGAATACCTAGGTCCACCTGTGAGTGCCAGGGAAGCATTCTGTCAGTCAGAGTCTAGGAATGCCTCCTGCAGACCCTCCCAATCCCTCTCCCTTGAATCAGTATCAGTCCCCAGGCTCCAGTTGCTTGCTATGCATACCACTTTCAGAGCACGCGTCAGGCCCGGCTGTCTGTGTCTCTTTACTCCTCATTCTCTCTCCTAGATCAAGAGCTCTTGCTGGCAGCACATTTTATCTGCATTTGCTGCCTGTCTCCTGTTACCCCAAGATCTTTTCTCCAGACTGTTTCACTCTGTTCTATCCAGAAGCCTGCCCTATATTTGTTTCCACGTCCTCTGTCTTCCAGCTGGATTTCACTGGGGAGCCCTAACAGGAGATGGGAGGAAGGGAGGAAAGGAAGGTCGGCGCATATTCCTGTGACCTCCTCCCTGCAAGGTTGCTTCAAGGTGGGTGTGCCACTCCTTGCAAGTCTCAAGTGAACATTTGTACAAGAGTGCCTCGTCTGGGTTGGAGTAACTATTCTCCTTGCTTTTCCCCTCGGGGCTCCAAGTGATAAGAGTCCCTAGTAGCCTGGGCACCACACCTTTCCCTGTGGGGCCCTGTATCTGCCTTTGCAAACACACCCTCCTCCAATCATCCTACCTTGAGTGTGTCTTCTTGCTTGTTGTGTCTCTGGACACCCAGTTTCTATGTGGTCACATATCTGCTTCTGTACCACATGTGATCTATTGCTGAGAATATGACCCCAACCTCATGGGTTTATGTTCTGGATCTAGCCACGTGCCTGGCACTCATTTGGATGGATGGATATATTTGTACTTAGTATTATATTAAACCTTTCCCTTTTTTCTGTATTAAGAGTACTTAGCAGGTACATGGAAAAGAGACTGTTGATTATACGGGGCAGGATCTCCTGAAAAGGACTCAGGGAAAGAGGGAGTCTGAGCCACACAAAGGTAATATTCCTGGAAGCGACGGCTGGAGAGAGAAGTCAAGGTGGGGGCCATGAAAGGTGCTGTTAAGTTGAAAAAAGTTGCAATTATTTCCACCTAAATCCATTTATTCTTACCTAATGAATCCAAAGGCACTTAAAATATTAAACCCGAATGAGAGTTTAAAAATAAATACAGAAAGAAGTTTTAGGAGCTTGCCTCTCACATCAGCGATCACATGCAATCCAACCCACCACCTTCTCAAGAACTATCCTGTTCAAAGTCCCAAGGTAGCTTTTCCAAATGTGTTTTGTAGAAAACAGCCACATTTCTTTATATAAGAGGCAGAGAGATTACACTAAACATATTATTAGTAACATATACCACTTCCAATTCTGGGCTTCAGTGCCTTGCAAAACTGTCTTCCACATCTCTCTACAATTTTAGCAAAATAATAATATCCACACCGAGAGATGAGAAGATGCTGTCATGTCCTACCTTCCACTTAGCCTGTAGAATAGAGTCAGACGGACTGCAAGCAGGCAGGCAGTCCACACTCAGAGCCGTCTCAGAGAAAGATCACTGGAGGAGGATGGCATGGCCAACTGCAGTGAGGGTGGTGGGTATCAGCACAAGGATGATTTCATCACATCTCGATGCCAGCAGAGGTTTTACCTGATCGTTCTCCAGCTGCTGCACATTAAAATTGATTGCACACATTTACAAGAGCCGGTAAACAGGGTAATAACGATTCGTGCGCTCTTGCATCTTAATAGCCAACTTCATGAGAATTATTTGTGGTACAAATAAAGCAGGAACCCAATGGGAAAAGTCTACTTCATATTGATCAAAAAAGGGGAAAAATTTCCTTGAAAATGGTATTTTTAATTCCCTGTTTTATAGAAGATATTATAATAATGACACAAAATAGCTACCTTCTGTCCTCTGAAAATATGTGAAAGCAAGATGGGACTATATTCAAAAAAGAGAAAAGTCATGGAATATCAGACCTCAGATTCTCTTACAAATAGCATCTGTTAGTGTAAGGAATAGGAACTGATTCTATATATCCCTAAGGGAGGTTTGGAGAAAGGAGAAATAGGGTAAACTAATCACAGAAATATAAATTTTATAATATTCAATTAGTGAAATATAGTTCTACTAAAAAACTTAATTCAGCAAGCTCAGAAATGGGTTGAATAGCAGTCTAAATGTCTAGCAAAGAAGTTATATATTTAAAACACACTCAGACATATACAACATAAAGCAACACAATGGTAAAACATCAAGGAATAAAATTAAGTTCTTAAAAGAAACCATTGAAAACCAGGTAACTATTTAAACTACATGACTACAAAACATGCTTGCTCCTTGTATAATAAAATACTAGAAGACACATTAAAAATTTCTAAAGCAAATACCAGTTTTTCTTCTAAATCATTTTTCTCTCATTTACCTGAACAAAATCAGATAAATTATATCATATATGTAAAAATTATGTTTAATATGAAGGCTATAACAACAACTCATAAGAGAAATGAAATGCTGCTTTAATAGCTATATTTGGTATATACTTTTTTCTGTTAGCTGTTGCATTTTGTTACATGTTCAAGGATTTGGATACGTGGTTGATCAGTTTTCTAAACTAGTAAATAAATTCCAACATGATCCATCCAATATGACACAATATATATTCATCTAACTTTTTGCCTTTTTATTATATTTTTTCCATGGCTATGACTTTCTACATTCATCCACTTTCTTTTTATTAGAATAATCAAGATGATGAAGTCTCTTTATTCTCATATCCATAAGCTATGATTTGTGCTATAATTTAATAACAGATTTGTTTTCATTCACATTTTAATATTATCTCTCTTGATGAGTATACAATTGTCCTGAATTAATGAATTCATTGATATTTATGAAGTCTGGCAGTGTGCAAAGAAAGATTTCTGGGTGTTTAGAAGAAAAGAAGGCAGGGACCACATGGGTTTAGTAATCTATGTGAGAAGAAAAGGCACAGGTAAATGAAAGTGTAAGAATACAAACTAGCAAATGATAATTTCTTTTTTTAAATTTCACCTATTTCATTTTTATCCCTAGAATTTCCTTTCAACTATTTCTTATATATCTTATGTCTATCAGCAAATGATAACTTCTGAATCCATAAATCTATATAAGTGTTATAGGTTTTTAGATAAGTTACAACTGAACTGAGCAGGGCTTTCAAGAAAAATGTATCGAGTGAATTGCTTTACACCTACACAAATTATGGGGGAGAAGGTATGGATCTGGTGACAATACTGGAAAACCGCAGCAATCAGAAAGCACCAGGTAATTTCACAGCAATGAAGGAAGGGTTTGATGAGGGCAAAGTACTTCCAAAGGAAAGTGGGAGATGAGGCAGCAACGTGGACACAAGGCCAATCAGCTCCAGCTGCAAAGACAGCCCTGCGGGTGTGACATCACAGGTTCTGAGAGCAGGCAGGTGTCCTCTCCAATTCCGGTTCTGCCGCCTGCCAGCCCTTATTTCTTCATCTGCAGTATGGAGATGATAATGGTAGCTGCCCCTGAGAAACCCTGTTAGTAAAAGAGGGAACATTCCCTTCACAGCGTGCAGCACATATTAAAGGGTCAAAAAAGTATGTGTTCCCATCATCAGCCACACCGAGGGGCCTGGGTCTCATTATGTCACCATTAGAAGGGTCTCAGTACAGAGTGATATAATAAAGCCTTCGGTGATAACCAAGGATCTCCAGAACTGCGCCTCTTGCCTCTGTGTTCAGCTGTCAGTTCCCAGTAGTGCTCCATGTCTGCTCTGATGCATGCCAAGCATCACTGTACTGTTAACAGAGACTGGGGTCAAGAAGGACCTAGATTCACACAGTGACTGCATGTGTTCACCTTGAAAAGTTATTCTCTCTGAACTCAATTTTCTCACAGGCAAAAAATGTAAATAATAAAAGTAACTTGCATATATTATTGTGTGTCTTAAATGAGATAAATAAAGAAAAAGCATCTGACCAAAAGATAACCCAGCCTACAGCAGACACCCTGTGAAGGTGGAATACTGGCGAACACTTTCAGAGCCCTGCTTCATGGTTGGCACTGGACATGTTCTAGTTTAGTCATTTTAACAATCCTATTGCCCCACTTTACGTATGGGGAAACTGAGGTTGAGAAAGTTTAAGTAACTTGCCAAGTCACAGATGGCATGGGTGCAGAGCTGCGTCTGAACCAGGTAGTCTGACCCAGAGATGCAACGTTACCCTCTCCTTCCTGCCACTCATCCTGGAAAAGCAATTACATGGGCCAACGTCCTCTCCCCCAGGCCCAGGGCCTCCCTGACCTCACTGACTCGCCCAGGAGAATGCCTTTGGTTAAGGGAAAAGCCAAACATAGTCAAAAGGAAATCCTTTGTGCTCTCTGGGAAGTTATTGCTTATTATCATGCATTTCATCCTTACTAGTGTATAGAGAAGACACAGGAGTCAGCTCAAGGTCTCAGATGTCCACCTGTCACGTCTCTTTTCCTTCCAGAGGGACACATTTTGGTCAGAATTACCATCTGAACACAGCTGGCCTTTTCCCTCTCCTGCCTGTGACCTAACAAAATTTACAGTCAGGTTGGCTTTCTGCCTCATTGTGGGCCTCAGTGGTTCTTCTCTATTCAAGCCCTTAACTCCTCATCAGCCTTCTCCTCCGTTTCTTTGCCAACAGTAACTTTTCTCTAACTCATCACCCCCTGCTTTCCTTCGCCTGCTCCAGGACAGCCCTACTCCCTTTACCGTGTATCTTGAGAAGCTTCCCATTTCTTTGCTTTGACAACACAAGGCCTACTATTTATAATGTCATTGCCCACAGAACATTAGTGTACCTGAAACTATTCACTTAAATTTTTGAAGCTCTATACCCAGCTCTTTACCGCAGAAAATAAATATAACTTACTACAAAGAATAGGGCTCAAGTCTTTGTACATCTTTATAGTACAATGATCAACCACTCTCTTTTACTCTCTTAAGTATATGACACATTTTAAAATATGTGTGGAAACATCTGTTACCTCCCAGCCAGCTGAAAGCTACCTCCTTAAACCATGATTCACTCCTTTCTGATATATGCTGACATTCTATTTTTTTTCATAAATTACTTTATTGTTGTCCAATTACAGTTGTCTGCATTTTCTCCCCACCATTCCCCCGCCTACCCCAGCCAAACCCACTTTCCCTCTTGCTTCCACCCTTCCTCTTGGTTTTGGCTATGTGTCCTTTCAAGCAGTTCTTAAAAACCCTTCTCCCAACCGTCCCCTCCCCCCTCCCCTCTGGCTGTTGTTAGATTATTCCTAATTTCAATGTCTCTGGTTATATTGTTTGCTTTTCTTTTGTTGCTTATGTTCCAGTTAAAGGTGAGATCATATGGCCTTTGTCCACCTGGCTTATTTCACTTAACATACCATCCATGCTGTCACAAAGGGTAGAAGCTCCTTCGCGTAGGATTCCATTGTGTAAATGTACCATAGTTTCTTGATCCACTCATTTGTTGATGGGCATTTAGGTTGCTTCTAGCATTTGGCTATTGTAAATTGTGCTGCTAGGAACACTGGGATGCATAGGTTCTTTCGGATTGATGTTACAGGGCTCTTCGGGTGTAATCCCAGCAGTAGAATTGGTGGGTCAAAAGGCAGATCCATTTTTAGTTTTCTGAGGAAATTCCATACTGTTTTTCCACAGTGGCTGCACTGGTCTGCATTCCCACCAACAGTGCACTAGGGTTCCCTTTTCTCCACATCCTCTCCAACACTTGTTGTTGATTTGTTTATGACGGCCATCCTGACTGGTGTGAGGTAGTATCTCATTGTGGTTTTAAGTTGTATCTCTCTGATGGCTAGTGATGCTGAGCATCTTTTCGTATGTCTCTGGACCCTCTGTATGCCCTCCTTGTAGAAGTGTCTATTCAAGTCTTTTGCCCATTTTTTAATTGGAATTTTTGTCTTCCTGGAGTGAAGTTGTATGAATTCTTTGTGTATTTTGGAGATCAAACCCTTGTCCAAGATATCATTGGCGAATATGTTTTCACATATTCATTTCATTTCATTCACATTCAGGTTCTCTTTTCATTTTAATGCTGTTTTCCTTAGCCATGCAGAAGCTTTTTAATTTGATGAGGTCCCATTTGTTTATTCTTTTCTTTACGTCCCTTGCTTTAGAGGACGTATCAGTGAAGATGTTGCTGCATGGAATGTCTGAGATTTTCCTCTGATGTTTTCCTCTAGGACTTTTATGGTGTCATGACTTATGTTTAAGTCTTTTATCCACCTTAAATTTATTTTTGTGTATGGTGTAAGTTGGTGAAAGAGTATCATTTTTTTGCATGTAGCTGTTCAGATCTTCCAACACTATTTGTTGAAGAGGCTGACATTCTGCCTTTTCACTCCTTTTCCACATGCCTCTTCTACTTTAGGACAGAGATGTGTGACATACATAGGAATGTATTTTTTTCTCAGCCACCCATCTGAGTTGGCCTCTATCCAATGAGGCCACAGCCTCTGCTGACCTAAGGAAGAGGCAGCCTGGTCTGACTTTGCACGTGGCTGCTGCGGAAGACACAGCTTATTCTTCATATGAATGAACCCCTAACCTCTGTCCAGGACACACTGTTACTTTTTAAGTTCCCCTCACAGTTCCAAGTCCTTTTCCAAGGCTGCCTCAGTACGCACCCATAAGCTGTAAGAGCACAAATTATTTTGAGAGTCCTATAAACCAAACAGCAAAAAAGCAAAATTATTTTTGAATCAAATTATGGAAATAGCTGACGAATCAGTCTTTTGGAATGGGCCACACTCCCTGTGCTCTTCATGATGGACCACCATTATCAATTTTTTTGTGGAGCTCAATTTCATTTAACTTTATTTTACTTCCACTTCAGAAGCTCCTCTTCATGTTCTTATCCTGACGTGTTTTGCTGTTCACAGCTGAAACTGTTATATTTCCAGCAATCATACATCCTCCGGCCTCATGGCAGTTCCCAGTTAACAACCGCCTTGATCCATACTGTGATTACAGTGATTACCTGGGACCTCCGGGGTTATTTCAATTCTGTATAAACATTGTCAGAACATAATTCAGTAGACAGCTTTGTGTGAACTTTGTTTCCCAACAGTATTGGCTTCTGTTGTAAGCATTAGCCTATGCCAGGCTGGTTAAAAATGCATAATGGTTGAAATAACCAATTGCATCATAACTGTGGTCCCATCAAATGCAGAGCCAGGCTGAGCCTTGTCGGGTGGACAGAGGTGAAAGCTCCTGACTCAAGAGGGAGCTGCCCCCACTCGGAAGGCCGGAACCCCCTCCCCCAAATGGCCCTTGATGTTGGCCATGGCAGCAGTACCTTTAACATGAAAATCCTCTCCACTTGTGAAGTTATGAGACTTCCTGCCATCGCTGACTTTCTTTTAACACACTGAGTGAGTGAATGGGTTTTGAGCGGGACTGGGAGCCAGGCTACAGAACTTTGACTTCCAGCCTCAGTACCCCCTTGCTGTAAGATCCTGAGCAAGTTACTGGTGCTTGCTTAGGCCTCTGGTTCTTTCATCTATAAAATTCAGATGATAATCGAACCAACCATGTTGGACTGTGAGGGTTAAAAAGTATGAAGGCCTTGTGAACAACGCCTGCATAAAGACTCAATAAATGTTAGCGTGCGGGTTCATTTCATGTGTCAACTTTAAACAGTGAATCACCAACAAAAAGAAAACTATGAAAAATGTGGCACTGCATAGACCATGAAAAAGACTCTTATTTACACTATGAGTGCTGAAACCAGAAGGCAGGGCATTACCATGTTCAGCTCACCTGGGGGCATGGGCATCAGGCAATGCCAGTCTTTCACTGCCCCACATGTTTGTGAATGACCGTCAGACACCACAAATATTATTTGGGGGCTACAAAAAATTTAACCAATGGGTAAATTCACAAATATGAAATCCAAATATGAGGATCGACTATATAAATCTATAAACTGGATATAAAGCTACAGATATATAAAGCTATGGATATGGATATACAAATATACAGATATAGACATCCTACTGGTTTTGTTTTCTGGATAGAACACTGACTATTACAGCCAGTATATTAATTATTCTGGATGTGTCTAATATCCCTGAAGTACTTTTTATGGAATCAGAATTGCTACTGATCAGTAGGTATTAAACAAATATGCATAAATGTTTGTACAATTAACTGATAGAAAAGACTTTATTTCATAAACTGTTCTGGCCCAAAATGTGATGAGAATAAAGGAAAGTTAACCTACATGTAACTTAAGTGCCCATCTCACAAGGTGGGGTGTGTCCCTCAGAGTCACGGTTGCCTTGGGTGGGTCTCGGGGGGTCCCCAGGCCCACATGAACAGGAGAAGGGTGTGCGCCCACCCAGACTGAGTGCCAGCTGTGTGGCATGGATGGTCTTGGGTGGTACAATAGGGGAAAAGAAAAACAAGCCCAAAACAAAATTGTAGAACATCACTAATCAACATAATGATTGAAAAATAATGCACATGTGTTTAAGTGACAAAATGAAGGGAAACATATCCTGCTCTAGAAGGGAAAAAGAGTTTGAGCTCAGGAAAACTAAGAGAGGGGTCCCACAGAGGTCTGAATCCCAGGATTATCTCAGAGGAAAAGCATAGTGACTTGCAACAAAGAAGGAGGATCATTCTGAAGACACAACAACAACACAAACAGGCTCTGGGGTCTTGCCAGAAAAAGAAACATTTAATGGTTTCTCTACAGTATAGATCCAGGTTTAACAATAAATTTGGCAATAAAAAATTGAGAGCCTGAGTTGTAGAGAATAACTCTGCAAACAAAAAAAGCCTTAGCAAACAGCATTAAAGTACATGCATTTACATTAACACAAGATGCCTTAAACCAACAGCAGCCTGGAGGCATAATTATCTAGAATGGAAATTGCAACATTCTTAAAATATAGGCAAATTTGCCTAAATAACAAGAGCAGTAAAGAGAATTCTTACAACAAAACACAGAAAAGGAAGGACAGATGTTTGGTGTAAAGGAGTCAGTATCTGTCTTACAGAAAAAAAAAAGAGAGAGAGATCCTTTGGATTGTTTTCTCTGGACTAGAACACACCAAAGAATTGTCCTCAAACTAAATAGTTCCCAGATATTTTTTTCCCTTGTGGTAATTTAAATATTCCAGAATAATTCAATATAAATGATACCAAGAAAGGTACCTGAGTGAGTGACCACTCAACAACTCTTTGTTATTTCATTCAGTAAACATTTTTAGCCTTTAATATGAGGCAAGCACTATTTCAAAAGCTGGGAATACAGTAGTGAGCGGGAAGCTTGAGGCCTCTGGATTCACAAAGCTTACATCCTACTATGGGGTATGAATGACAAATCAGGAAGCAAGAAGTAGCAGGAGGTGTTAAGGCTTGTACCAAAAGTGAAACAGGGTGATGAGATAGAGTGACCTGGAGCTGCTTTAGATGGGAGGGCCAGGCCTGGCCTCTCCGGGGAGGCCAGACACGTAGCTGAGAACTGAATGATGAGAAAGAGCCAACCACACCAAGATCCAAGGGAAGAGCATTTCAGAGCAAAAGCCTGTGCAAAAGGCCCTGTAGTGGGATTCGTTCGGCATGGTCCAGGGCCAGAAGGTGAGCATGTATGGGTGGACTGTTGCAAGCAAAGGAAGAAGCGGTAGCAGATGGGGTTGGAGAGGCGTGCACTTGGCATTATGGAAGGCCATTATGGTAGCAGATAAGGTTGGAGATAGGTGTAGCAGATAGGTGTGCACGTGGCATTATGGAAAGCCTCTCGGGCAGGATGAGACATATGGATCTCATTCTAAGCAGAATGGGAAGCAGATAGAGGGATTTAAGCATGGTTAAGATATAATACTGATTTTCTTAAAAGTCATTGTGATTGAGGAATGAATAGTAGATTACAAAAATGGCAAGGCCAATTAGAAGCTTTTGACTTAGATGAGATGAGAAACAATGACAGGTTGAATTAGGATAGTGGTGATAGGTGAAGCAAGTAGATACATTTGGGTATGGTGTGAAGGCATTGTTAAGAACTTCATCAGGAAGTGGGAATATTCAAGATTATTCTCAGAACACCCTGGTTTGGGTGACAGGACAGAGGCTGACACCATTTATGGAAATGACAATGACTGGAAAATATCTGGAAGAAAGTTAAAAATGCCTAGTAGACATGTAACTGAACATGTCTAATGGGCATTCACATGTATGGATCTAGTATTTAGGGGTGGAGATAAAACTGAGCGTCAACAGCTTACCTAGGATATATCAATCCATTAGACTGGATGAGAGCTCTAAGGAAGAGAATATAGATACAAACAAAAGAAGCATCTCTTCAGAGACCTGAGCATGCCAGCACTTAGCAGTGAGGCTGACATGTTGTGGTAACCAGCCCCTAATGCTCCTTGTAGCCTGGTCTCCATACCCTTCACTGGGTAGTACCCCTACCCCCACCCCACAGTGAATCAGGGCTAGCATGTGTGACCAACAGGATACAGTAGAAGTAACAGTGTATGCTGTTCCAGGTTTGGTCATAAACAGAACCGCAGCATCTGCCCAGCCCTCTCTGTTCCCTGCTCACTCAGAGGAAAGCCAGTCATCCTGTGGCAAAGACACTCAAGCAGCACCACCCAGAAGTCACGTGAGTGAGTCTGTCCAAGGGACACCTCCAGACTCGGCTCATATCTGATGGCGAATTCATGAGACCACGAGACACTCCCAAATTCCTGACCCAGAGAAACTGAGGAAAATAATTTTAAAATATAGGTTTCCCCCCCCCCATTCAACAAAGATTTACTGAGCTTGAGTGTACCAGGTACAAGTGTCAGGGAAACAACAGAAAGAAAGACAGAGTTCCTGCTGTCAAGGGGCTGACATTTTAACTTGTGGGCAGGATTGTCCCTTTAAAAAACTGTAAGTGGGGAAGATGCGTCTCTATTTTTGACATACAACAGAATTTCCCACTCTCAGCTCATGAAAAAGAAAAGCCAATTTGCAGATTTGGACCACCATGGTAATTTAAATAACAACATCCCGCTGTTGATTTTACCACATAAAAAACATGGTTAACATAGTGACAATTCCGATTAACCCAATTTTTTTACAACTATCAATATTTGAGGAAAGAGAAGGGAGGGAGAATATTATCCTATCTATGACTTTCAGAAAATTAGTCATTTGTGTGACTTTGAGTTCACACAAATACAAACTGGAGATACCTACCATGTGGGTATCAATAACTTAGTGTTTAGGAGATGACAACATTTTTTATTCTCATTGACCATTAATGTTGTATATGTTGTATAAATCATACAAAAGCATGCTTTGCTCCCTCGGAGTTTGTGTGTAGTCTATGAAGATCATTAATAAGGAATAAATCAAGACTCTTCATTTCTTTTAAACCTGAGTAGCTTGGAGAATCGTCATGTCTCATTTATGCCTGATTTTTGTGGCTGGCTCTCACGCATTGGGGACCTGTCTGAGAAGACAAATACTGGTGTTTGCTGGTGATTTATCACATCTCTAGCACTGCAGGCATTCTTTATTTGGTGCCAGCAAAACGTCCTCCACTGCTGATTGTTTCCTCCTTCCTGGCTTTTCAAATCCTTCGACCTTGCCCTTCACAATGCCAGAACTGAAATTTTAAAATAGGAAACAACTTGCTTTTTTATACAGTAATCACTTCCTTTGACAATCAGAGATAAGTTCTCTTAAAGGCAAATATTTAGTCATGAAATATTTGCGGCAGAGCTATTGGTGATTGCTGAAAGTAGGCTAACAGTGAAATTGAATATAGGTGCCTGCTCTAAAACTAAGAAGATACGGAGTTAAAACTTCTGGAAATTGTTTTTACGATGAAATAAATTCTATATATTTTCCCCCAATGTGATTTTTTTCTAATACAATTTTATCATATTTCTAGCTTAAGTCCTTGAGAAGGAGCAACTTAGCCAGCACATGACCCGCCTTTTTAGCCTTGTACTAAGCAGTTGTTGAATACCTATAATGTGTGAAACATTGTGCAAAGACAGTAAGTGGTGTGCTCAGTACACCTAAAGACAAATCCAGATCAGGTAATCTAGGATGGAAGGAGATTGTTGTGGTTTCCTTAAGTTTTATATACAGGTTTTAAAGCCTCTTCTCACTTAGATTTAAATTCCCATTTAACTACTCTGTTCTTTGCTAGTGCCAGGGTGCACTCAGTTACAAAAGTTATTAAAATTGGTACCTATTTTACTGAGCTTTACTCAGTATACCTATATACTGAGATTGTCATTCTCAATGTCCTTTACTAACCATAATCCAAAGAAAGTTTAAAGGGTATAAAGAAGTTGTATTAATTGATACAATTTTTATAGGATCATCTTAAAAGCTACAGCATTCTTTTTTTCCTTTGGAGTGTTTTTACATAAAACAGAGGATTCCCTACAGATGTGCAGACTGTGGCCGTGTGGTATAACTTGTCAGAAGCTGCATGCACACCCAAGATGCCCCTGGATTTAAGCTCACAACCACACCATTTTACCCTCCTCACATGGCCAAATGACAGAAACATGTACTGGATAATCGCTCCTTTAGGACTGAATGATGGTTCTCCCAGTTTATTATGTCACCTCCTCTAACAGAGACCACAAAATGTCATAAGTCAGCCTGGATGTGGAGGCTCTTTGGGGCTTTGTTGCTGTGGATCGCTAAGACTCCACGTGATGACCGAAGTATTTCTCAAAGGTCAGCCTCACAGCTCTAGCCTGCTCTCCCAGGAAACACAGAGCTGTCATCAGGAGTCGTTAGTTGTGAGAGACGCAAATGGATTCACCCTTTAAATCACTGAGACCTTCCCTAGGCAAAATACTTCCCAACAATTATTTCAGCTTCACATCAGGTCTTCAAAGCCTTCCAGGTAGGAACTGTGTGCATGGCGGCACAGAGTGTAGATGAGTCATCTCCACTGCAGACCTGCCCCACTTCTCAGGGGAGGGGCAGAGAGCAGGGCCTTTGGTCCAAAGGAACTGGAATCCTGTCTGAGTCCCTGCGTTAGTATTGACTCAGCCCAGGAAGTTTCTCTGGCTGGGATGCGTACACAAGCCACTCTCCACATAGTCTTCTATTTTTTTCTAATAGCAGCAATGACGACAAGAACAACAATGAACTGTGAGCAATTAAAAATTGTTGGCCTCCTTGGAGGGATCTCCAGACAGTCTCAGTTCAGGAAGCAAGGGAGCTGGCTCCTGGTTAACTGAAATGTGTGGGAAAGCAACATCAAGTACCCAGGTCCTTTCAGAGCCTTGACCCTCAGGTGGGCCCTGAGTCCATTCGGCTCAGTTCCCATTGTCCCCTGGCCCTCGGGTGAGCAGTTCCCAGGTCTGCAGGTCAGGAGACTGAGACTTAGGCTTCCTCACTCCAAAAACATAGTGGTTTTAAGCCAGTAAGTTGGAGGTGATTTGTTAAGCACAACTATTAAAGGTATGAATAAGGGAATAAGCAGAGGAGACCAAGGGGGAAAGTCAATGCATTAGGAAGAGAGCCAGGAAAATTGAGGCCACGGAGGAAGAGTTCCAGGTTTGGAGAGAGGAAAGATGTGAGCCATTCTGGAGTAATAAAAGGCTGGAGAGACTAGGAAGCTCCCTGGGATTGACAAGCAGCATTGAGTTCCCATTTGAAATTTATATTCATAAATCTACAAATTATGCTTTTTTCTCCATGAATATATAATTGCTTGGATTCTGGCAGAGTAGGTAGAAAATTGGGTTTGAGTAGAACTGTGGTTTTCCCAGGTGAGCATGAGAAGAGGAGAGAGGAAGAGGGTAATTAATGTGGTGTGACTGAGAGTGACAGATACCAGGACTGGGGCTTGGAGACCCTGAGGAAGTGGAAGAGATGCTGGAGAGGAAGTGTCAGGGAAAGTGAACCGGAAAGGAATGAGATAGTGGCTAGACATTAGGTGGTTTGAAAATGAGGTTTTGGAAACTACAATCATTGATAGAAATAAGCATAAGAAAATAATTATTATTTTTTAAAATAGTATCTTACATTTATTAAGCACATACTATGTAGAGACATTATTAAGGACCTTTCATTTATTATCATTTCTCCTCACAACAGCCTTCTTTTACAGACAAGGAAACCGAAGCACAGAAATCAAACAGCATGTCCAAAGTCATGCAGCTGACGAGCAGCAGCACGGACTTCAAACCCCGCAGTCCACCTCCAGAGCCTGTGTTCTTAAGCCCCTGACACTAGTGGGTGGGCAGGGAGCTCACGACAGCCACGGAAGATATTGCAGGGTACTTATCTTTCTAGAGGAAGATAAAGGAGGGGCAGTGAGATGCAACACCTGGCCGATATCCACTCACTGAGATGTGTTACAGGAGAGGAAAAATATGGCCTCTACCAAAGAGGGCTGCAGTGTTATCAGGGAAACTTAAATTTCACTTAGTCAAAGTAGGTGGAGAGAATGCAGATTAAAAGGAGCTCTTGGTGCACAATGCAAGCGTTTGGGAAGGAATGAAGAGATCAGGTTAGGGGATTTCTAAAATAGAATGAGAATATGAGTGTCAATACATAACCAGGGTGGCCTGGGCTTCTGGTAGCCATAGAGGTAAACGGAAATGAGCTGCATGAAACAAATGAGTCTCATTATTCTATTTAAACTCGAGGCCCTGGGGCCACTGGGCAACTCTTCTCACTGGCAGTTCCCAGTGGCAGAGTGGCTCAGGAATGAGTGAAGGTCTCTAGTGATCAGATGTTAAGAATCCAGACAAAGCAAAAGCTGGAATATCTTCCATGGGATCTTTGCATGAGGATTCTGAGAGGAGCTAAAAGTTTAGGGAGAAGTTTAAGACCCTTAAGACTCACAATCTCGGTGTCACCTGAGAAACAACTTCCTACTCTAAGCCAGTTATGAAGAATTCAGGGCTATACCAGCAAAGATCTTCCTGGGTAATTTGAGATTAAAAATAAAATAAAAAACCCTTGGTCACATAATATCTTAAAGGGTGACACATGGGGAGTCCTAAAGTGTACTTTGTTTCACTTCCAATCCATTGACTATGAAGGAACTGAACTTTTCATTGTGATTACAATGACCTGACCTGATTAACCAAAAGTTGACACAGTTTCCTGGATAATTTAGAAAAGATAGGCAAGGTCTTAGAACAGCAGCCAGTGAGTGGAGGTCTGCACACCAAGCTTAGCATAGCTGTTGCCCCGGAGAAGGGGGAAAGGAGTAAGATTTTTGTTAATGTAGTTAAGGGAAATATTAGCCATTAACACAATGTTTTACTTTGTGGAGGGTATGGAAAAAACACATTTAAATAAATCTCCAAGGCTTCCTTGCTGGGGCAGTAGGAATATAGATGCCTATTTTATTTTTCTATATATTTTTCCTAATTTTTTAACTTTTCAGAAAAAAAAAGGCCAAAAAGAAAAAAGGCAACCCATGAAAGAATTACTAGAAAATGTGCTTGAGTAAGGAATTGTACAATCTAGATAAGAAATTTAAAAGAAAAGCACACACAAAATTAAAATTATAGAACATTTCATTTCAAATAGGAGGCCTACTAGACCACATTTGCTTTTGCCTCTTATTTAAGTGCCTCACAGTTTTTTCCAAGCAACTAATGACTCGTTAGTGCATGGCCACCACCAATTACAGTGAAACATTGCTTTAGCATGCCTCCAGTGAGCACCTGCCCAGGCATGCATCTGTCTGAAAACTGTTGGCCAAAAGCCCATAAAAGTGATTATAACTTTGCCAAAAAAACTTTATATACATCCATGCCCCAGAAATGTTACACACAAAGTTATTTCACTGAGGAACAGAATAATCCAACAGCAGCAGCAACAACAACAACAACAACAACAAACCCATCAGATATAATCATCAGAGCCCAGGTTTTCATTCTATCAGCAATCTGATTGTCACTTCCCAGCCCTTCAAAAATGTATTAAAGGGCTGCTTAGAGATGTAATTGTGATGCATTTTATATTTTATTTCAAGGTGAATAGGTCAGAGCTCAGGGCCCTGGGCAGTAAAATACACCCCACTTATGTCCAGTGTGATGAAGACAGGGATCACAGTAGAATAAATGATCAGTGTCCAACGTGTGTAGAATGTAGGCTAAAGCCACTCAGGACCCACGAGGCTGGGAGAAAAATAGGTTAGCACCGTGCCCTCCATGATTTTGGACGTTTCCAGCCGTCTAAGAAGACACGATGGGGCCTCAGTCTCCAGAATCTGGGGCAGCCTACAGAGTGGCATCAGACAGACCTGGGCTCAAATCCTGAACCTTCCACTTTTTGGTTGTGCAACACTGTGCAAATAATATAAACTCCTGGATCTTTGCCTTTCACATGCGCAGGTGTGGTAAAAAGAACTATTTCATAGGGACAGTGTGACAGCTAATGCATTAATATCCTGGCTTATAGTAAGCACTTCGTGGCATTTCCCTTTCCCTTCCCAATTGTAGAGAGGTAATGAAAAACTAATCCAATCTCTCAAGAAATGGAAAAAGACCATCAGAGATGCATTTAACGAGAAACTGACCTGATACTTTATCCTCCCATTCCCAATTTCAGAAAAACCAGTCAATTTCATGAGGATTATAATACAATAATATCACAACACTTATGAATGTCTATTGAACGCTCTAAATTGTGCTGGGTCTTTTGCTAAATAATTCCTGTATTTATTCCTGTTTAAACCTCACACCTAAGACTGCTGACCAAGATGGAGACATAGGTGGAAATACTGTGCCTCCTCACACAACCAAATTTAAGGACAACAAAAACACAACCAGAAAAGACAGAAAATTGAACTGTACCGAAGTCCAACAAAAACGAACCATTCATCCAGACCGGTAAGAGGGGGGAAGTTGTCAGCTGGCAGAGAGGGGTCTCGGCAGGAAAAAGCAGTGGCTAGCAGACCCGGGTGCAGGAAGGAAATGAGTAGACCCAGTGAGGCACACAAGGCAGTTGGCTGACCATGGACACACATTTGCGCACAGATAAACCAGGCAAAAAAGCGAACAGTGAAATAGACCACGCAACCCAGGACCCCAGCGATGGAAATAAAGCCTAAAAGCACCGATTGAAGAAACTTGCAGAGGTTGAGGTGCCAGGAGAGACTCCCAGCCTCACAGGAGAGTTTGTTGGAGAGACCCACAGGGTCCTAAGATGTACACAAGCCCATCCACCTGAGAACGAGCACTAGAAGGGCCCAATTTGCTTGTAGGAAGTGGCAGAGTGGACCAAAATCCAACAGAGAGCGGAGTAGGCGCCATTATTTCCTCTCTGACCCCGCCCCCACATACAGCATCACAATCCAGCAACTGGATTGACCCACCCTGGTGAACACCTAAGGCTCCGTCCCTCATACATAACAGGTGTGACCTGACCAAAAAATTATGGCTCAAACAGAAGAACAAATGAAAGCCCCAGAGTCAATACATCTAAGTGACCAAGAGATAGCCAACCTATCAGATGAACAGTTCAAAACACTGGTGATCAGGATACTCACAGAACTGGCTGATTTCAGTCACAAATTAGATGAAAAAATGAAGGCTATACTAAGTAAGATGAAGGAAAATGCACAGGGAACCAATAGTGCTGGAAAGGAAACTGGGACTCAAATCAATGGAGTGGACCAGAAGGAAGAAAGAAACAACCAAACAGAAAAGAATGAAGAAACGAGAATTCAAAAAAAATGAAGAGAGGCTTAGGAACCTCCAGGACATCTTTAAACCTTCCAACATCCCAATTATAGGGTACCAAAAGGAGAAGAGGAAGAGCAACAAGCGGAAAACTTATTTGAACAAATAATAAAGGAGAATTTCCCCAATCTGGGAAAGGAAATAGACTTCCAGGAAGTCCAGGAAGCTCAGAGAGCCCCAAAGAAGGTAGACCCAAGGAGGAATACACCAAGGCACATCATAATTACATTAGCCAAGATTAAAATGAAGGAGAGAATCCTAGAAGCAGCAAGAGATAAGGAGACAGTCAACTACAAAGGAGTTCCCATCAGACTGTCAGCTGATTTCTCAAAAGAGACTTTACAGGCAAGAAGGAGCTGGAAAGAAGTATTCTAAGTCATGGAATTCAAGGACCTATATCCAAGATTGCTCTATCCAGCAAAGCTTTCATTTAAAATGGAAGGGCAGATAAAGTGCTTCTCAGATAAGATCAAGTTCAAGGAGTTCATCCTCACCAAGCCCTTATTATCTGAAATGTTAAAGGGACTTATCTAAGGAAAAGAAGATAAAAAATATGAACAGTGAAAGGACAGCAAACTCACAGTTATTAACAATCACACCTAAAACAAATGCAAACTCAGCAGACAGTTAGATCAGGAGCAGAGCCACAGAAATGGAGATCACATGGAGGGTTAGCAACAGGGGAGCAGGAGGAGGAGAGTGGTGAAGAAGCTACAGAGAATATGTAGCATAGATGGTGGGGAGAAAATTGACAGGGGAAGGCAAGAGTAGTGTGGGAAATGTAGAAGCTAAAGAACTTATGACACATGGACATGAACTAAAGAGGGGGAATGTGGGGAAGGAGGTGCGCAGGGTGGAGGGGATGAAGGAAGGAAATGGGACAACTGTAACGGCATAATCAATAAAATATATATATTTTAAAATCTCACACCTACCTCTTGAAGCTGTATTACTATTATTACCATTTCTGGACTAAGACATAACCTAAATTTATGCTACTATTAATTGATAAAGCTGAGATCTGAATCTACTACTTCTGACTCCAGAGGTTAGCTATGTACCTAACCACTAGGCCGTGCTACTCCATCATTGTTAAAGATGAACAAGACAGGACTTCCAGAAAAGTACATCAGTACAAACATTCAAGTCATTACGCAGTTCTCCTTATATGAAAACTAACAGGTTCTGGCCAGGTAGCTCAGTTGGTTAGAGTGTGGCCCCAATACACCAATATTGTGGGTTTGATGCCCAGTCAGAGAACATTCAAGAATCAACTAATGGCCCCGGCCCTGTGGCTCAATTAGTTGGAGCATTGTACCATACACCAAAAGGCTATGGGTTTGATCCCTGGTTGGGGCATGTTTAGGTATTCTCATACCTCTCTCTCTCTGATAACAATAAACATATTCTCAGGTGAGGATTACAAAAAAATCAACCAACAAATGCATAAATAAGTGGGACAACACATCGATATTTCTTTCTCTCTCTAAATCAATAAATTAAAAAAACAACTAAACTCTGCTTCTTACTATTCAAGCCCTAATTCTAACCATTTTGAAACTATAGGCATTGTCATATAATCTTGATCAAAGTGACCTCTTGACAATTCATAGCTGAAGTCTGATGCAGTAAGTCTAAGCTGCACTTACTACATCACTGAAGAAAACACAGTCAACATTAGCTGTGCTGATATTGAGCTTCCTAATGATCAAGCCAGAAAAACATATTTATCTTACATATGTTTATTTTCTTTGCCAGATAAATAAGCAATGATCTGCTCTAGCACAAAGTTTACCAGCTGCCTTGGATGCAACAAGCATGAGTTAAATGTTAAGCCAAACCACATAATTAGTTGAGTTTTACATATGAACCAGGTACACAAGAATAGTCCAGATGGAAGTGTGTTTAATAAGTGGCCTTTATTTTCATTTTTACTGACAGACCACTCATGAAATACATTTGATGTTCTTTTCCCTGGCTCTTGAAGGTAATTCATTCAAATGTACCTTATTCAACATTAACTAGCTGCCATATTATTATGATAATATTATCAAAATTGAATAAAACAAACTTTAAAAATGAGGCTATGAATGCTTAATGTCTTTGTAATAACAAGAAAACAAGATGTTACTGCCAATGTATTCATTTTACTCCCAATTATCAATTTGATAGGGCCATATTTCTCCTCTTCCAATCAAGGTCTCAAATCTCAAAACTGGCCAGGAGACAACTGTCACTTTACCCAACAATATCCAACTGAAGGTGCTCAAAACAGATGAAATCGATTAGAATCCAGAAATCAAATCATAAGCTAAGCACATTGAATAAATAATAAGAAAGCTCCCATTTGTTTTTATTTTCTTTGAAGGAAAATCAATTAATAGGTACAAATAATGGCATAGTGTCTCCCTCCTGGGGGATGAAATTATACCCCAAAGGCTCCTAATACCATTTTTTAAATGTAAAAAATAATACCGTCTTTCAAGCTACTGATAAGGACAAAGAAAATTTTATTTAAGATATCATCAATATTGAGCTGTCATAGACATGCAATATTTGATTATGGTAAAAGTCAGAACTATTCTATTGTATTCTCAGCAGTTAATTGTCATTGCCAGTTACTGTTGAGAAATAATAGTATCAACTGGCTTGAATATTTTTAAACTTCACATTAAATAGTATGTTCCTTCTCTCTTTTCACTACATTTTGTCACACAGAAAGCTAAATCAAAGATGGTCATGCCACCATGTTTGTTGCCAGGGACAGGAGTCCCCTTGGTACCCCGCCCCCAGCTTCCTTGATGATGGCTGTTTGTTGTCACACATACACTTTGCTGTCTCACATACACATTTTGCAGTCATATGCCTCTCTCGTGCTGCCTACACTTTACTTCCTGCCTGGGACTTTCCCACCTTTCCTCAGCTCACTGTCCATTAGGGCTCAGCTCCATCTCAACATCTCAAGTTGGGTAACACACTCCATCCCATGGTTTCATACATCTAACATTGCACTTTTTATTTATATGACTTGCCCACTGGAGTGTAAGCAGACCTCTAACTCACGATGAACCAGTCTCTTTTATGAGAACTTGAAACCAGAGCACAGTATATCGAGTTCATCTCTTTTCAAGACAAAGAGAGACCATGCAAAACTGGGAGAGAGGCACGTCTGTATTCCCCAAATCAGGGAAAGCCAGGCTTTGAAGAGAGGAGGAGAAGGAAGACAACATGGACAAAGAGCAAGAGGGAAGTCACACATCTCTGAAGAGGAAAACAACAAATCAGTGTGACTTACCATTTCCTGTGTCCAGAAACTAGGACCACATAGGCAACCTTGGGCTCTGAGATTCTCGTTGTATCCCTCTAACAAATTTGCTTAAGCAAATTTGAAAGTGCTTCTCTTATTAACAAGCAAATAATCCTTAAAACATTTATATGTAGTAAGTGATGAATATTTCTTACCTAAATGAACTAGTGACTGCCTTTTACTGTATTAGGTCAGAACAAGGATTCCCTCTCAGCCCCCAACACCCATCAGAACCTCCAATTTTGCACACACCATTGAAAATAATAGCAATTATATAAAGAAGAAAAATGGCAGTACAGTTCTATACAGTTTTCAATAAATAAGGACCTTAAAAGGTATTCAAAACTTTTAACCTCCTCCACTTGCCTCTATTTTAAAGATGAGAACAAGGGGACCTGCACAAGTGAAAAAACTGGCCCAAGGAGAAAGTGAGACTCACAGTAGAGCCCAGGTTTTCTACCAGACCAGCCATTTTTCTCTCTTACCCAACATGCTTTCTTATACCTTTGACTCAAGCCCAACTGGGGAAATATCTCTGCTGTGACATGAGGTTTTAGAAGAGCAAAACCAGTGGTTTTACACCCTGTGGACTTCTCAAAGGTAGCAATAAGGGTTAAAAATCAAAGCTCAGGTATTTAAGACACTCTGCTCTCTTAGTCTTCACCATGAAAGCACCTTAAAGAAGGCTATTTCAGAAGCACCAGAGGGGCTCTCCATCTCAACTGTACATTAGGTGATTTGAGTGGAGATATAAAAGACAAATTCTCATTTTCTTTGCATAAAAGTTGCAACTACAGTTATCAAATTAAATAAGCAACTATTTTAACCATTAATGTGTTCCTCATATTTGAAGTATATCATAATTCCTTTCACAGTTGATCACAAATAAAAATTACTTAAAATTAAGTTAAAAGTATAAAAGAAAAATCTATGATGAAGACAACTACCAGTTACATAAAGTTCTACTGATTAATAAACAAAAATCCATCAATTACTCACTAGATGAAGGAGGCCAGTGCTTAATTTCAACACAAGCATTATCCTTTCACCTACCCAAATCTAGATAATTATTTAAGTTTGTTTTCTGTCTTTTTCAGATTATGATAAATTATTGCCTCCATCTCCTAGATATCAAGATTTATGTTCTTGCCCTAGCTGGTGTGGCCCAGTGGATTGAGCACTGGCCTGCAAACCAAAAGGTCACCAGCTCAATTCCCACACAGGGCACATGCCTGGGTTGCCAGCCATGTCCTGAGCTGGGGGCATGGAAGAGGCAACTGATCAATATTTTTCTCATACATCATGTTCCTCTCCCTCTCTTTCTCCCTCCTTCCCCTCTCTAAAAATAAATAAGCAAAATAGTTTTTAAATTTTTATATTCTCTTTAAATACTTCACCAATATATTAGAGGTTAAATCCTCAAAGGGAAATAACATCAGTCTCTGCATAGAGACTGCATAGAATGATTTCAAAATCAATATGCATTTTCTAGATTATGTATTAATAATGAAGACCATGGTTTGCATAATATGAAGTGTATTAATATTTTTAAAGCCTACATACAAGAAAAATAGCTTCCTATATGAAAATAAAGTTTATCTAAAAATTGCTAAACTATGTCTTCATTTTTTTATTTCAACCTAATGATTTATTTAACTAATGCTACTTTATTCAGCAAAGACTCTAAAACTGTCAAAAGGGTAGTTTTTTTCTTAACTGTTAGTCACAGAAAAATAAATAATAAGCACAAGTAGTTCTTCCCAATCAATTTATAATGAGATTCGTGAGTTAAAATAAATACACCCTTCCATTAGGAATGAGTGTTAACCTAGGCATTCTCTGAGCATTCTCAACACGGATGACTTACAACAGTATCCCGAAGTACTTTTTATCGTCTATTTATTTACACTCTGTTTTGCTTCCTTTCAAGTGCTATAAGCTCATTAAAGCAGAGAAAATAACTTCAATCATAAATATGTCAAATGCAGGCATTTTTCCCTAGTGGGCCCTGGCAGAGACTGAGGGAACGTCAGAAAAAGAACGTGGTTCTCAACAGCAACTCCTCGGTGTTGGTTTAGCATACAGTACACATGGGAAACCCAGCACCGCTAATTAGCTGCCTCCGTATAGCAGATTGTTTTCAGCCCTTTCATGTATTGTCTCATACTTCCTTATAACAGCCCTACAGTAACTAGTCTGTCTAGTTACTGTAGGAGCCTGAAGCACAAAGAGTTTAACAAATTTGCCCAAGATCATATACCTGACAAATAGTAAAGCTGAATAATCACCCAAGTACCCTTGAATTCATGCTATTAACCACTCAGTACACTGCATAATTTACATGCTTTTGTAATAGTGAAATTTTTTCATGTGTTAGCATAATTTAAAACAATTAGCATAGTTCCCATCCTTTAGTAAGTACTCAGTTAAGAGTAATTATGTCATAGAACAAACACTTCAAAAATTTATATGGAACCATAAAAGACCCCGAATAGCAGCTGCAATGTTAAGAAAGAAGAACAAAGTAGGAGGGATCACAATACCTGATATCAAACTGTATTACAAGGCCACTGTAATCAAAACAGCCTGGTACTGGCATAAAAACAGGCACATAGACCAATGGAACAGAATAGAGAACCCAGAAATAAACCCAAATCTCTACAGTCAATTAATATTCGACAAAGGGGGCAGTATCATAAAATGGGGTAAAGATAGCCTCTTCAACAAATGGTGTTGGGAGAACTGGACAGCTACATGCAAAAAAATGAAACTCGAGCACCAACTTACATCATACACCAAAATAAATTCAAGGTGGATAAAAGACTTAAATATAAGCCATGACACCATTAAAGTCCTAGAGGAGAACATTGGCAGGAAAATCTCAGATATTTCACGCAGCAACATTTTTACTGATATGTCCCCTAGAGCAAGGACTATAAAGGAAAGAATAAACAAATGGGATCTCATCAAAATAAAAAGCTTCTGCGCAGCTAAAGAAAACAGCATTAAAATAAAAAGACAACCAACTGTATGGGAAAACATATTTGCCAATGATACCTCAGACAAAGGTTTAATCTCCAAAATATACAAAGAACTCACACGACTTCACTCTAAGAAGACAACTAACCCAATTAAAAAATGGGGAAAGGACTTGAACAGACACTTCTGCAAGGAGGACATACAGAGGATCCAGAGACACATGAAAAGATGCTCAATATCACTAGCTATCAGAGAGATGCAAATTAAAACTACAATGAGATACCACTTTACACCGGTGAGAATGGCTATCATAAACAAAGCAATAAACAACAAATGTTGGAGAGGGTGTGGGGAAAAGGGGACTCTGGTCCACTGTTGGTGGGATTGCAGACTGGTACAACCATTATGGAAAACAGTATGGAATTTTCTCAGAAAACTAAAATTGGACTTGCCTTTTGACCCAGCAATTCCACTGCTGGGATTGTATCCTAAGAACCCTAAAACACCAATCCCAAAGAACCTATGCACCCCAATGTTCATAGCAGCACAATTTACAATAGCCAAGAGTTGGAAGCAACCTAGGTGCCCGTCAGTAAATGAATGGATCAAAAAACTATGGTACATATACACAATGGAATTTTATGCTGCAGAAAGAAAGAAGGAGCTCCTACCTTTTGCAACAACATGGATGGAACTGGAAAGCATTATGCTGAGTGAAATAAGCCAGGTGTTGAAGGACAAATACCATATGATCTCACCTCTAACAGGAAGCTAAACAACAAAGCAAACAAGCAAGCAAAATATAACCAAAGACACTGAAATAGAGAACAGGCTGACAGTGACCAGAGGGGAGAGGGGAGGGAATTTCAGGGGAAATAAGGGAGGGATTTAGAAGAACCTATATAAAGGATACATGGACAACAACTGAGAAGGGGGGAAATGGGAGGGAGGGGGGAGGGTGGGGGGTGGGATGGGATGGGAGTAATAGACAGAAAACTGTACTTGAAAAATAATTAAATAAAAAATTTAAAAAAAAAAGAGTAATTATGTCAGTCACCATCATGGCTATTTGGTTGATAATCATGATCATGAATCATGATTCTTAGTACTGAAGTATAAAATAATTTTTATATTCTTAGGTATTTTTCAATTTACAATCTCAATTTTTTCTGCTGAAAAAACAATGACCCTCTAAATTATTCATGGTTATTTTTTAATGTTTCAAATATATGCATCTAGCATTTTGTCACAAGCATTCTACAAAACATAGTATCACTCAGTGTTTAAAACATGTGTCATAGTCTGTACATACCACATTGTCCTTAACCATTCATCTATGGAAGGGGTAATCTGGCTGTTTCCGTGTCTTAGCGGCCATGAATACTGCTGCAATGAACACAGTGGTGCACAGATTCTTGCAAATAAATGTTTTCAAGTTTTTCAGGTGGATGCCCAGGAGAGGGATTGCTGGGTCATATGGCAACTCTTCTCAATTTTTTGAGGAACCACCAAAGGTGGTGGGCACACAATGCAATATAAAGATCATGTATCATAGAAATCTACATTTGAACCCTATATAATCTTATTAACCAACATCACTTCAATAAATTTAATTTAAAAATTTTAAAACGTGATATTTTCAGAGAAGGGAAAAAAATTAGAGTTTTTAACCAAGTAGGGAACACAAGGATTTGCTGCCTGGTCTACAATTATGTTCCTGTGAAAGAAATGTATGTAACTTGAATTTTTATAACATAAATATAAACTAAGATTGCTTCAATTATAATCACAACCTTTCGGCAAGCTACATTAAAGGGAATAAGGAAAGAATGAAGGAAAACAGGGGAAGAGACGGAGAGAAAGAAAAGAGCTAGTTTGTATTTTGCAAAAGAATGGGAGAGATGTTTGATGATCTCATAATCGTGCCTCTAAACCAAAGATAGACAACTCCATACAGTGATTGATGGGAAAGCTTGAGACCTGGGTACTCTACCAGGAAGCTGTTATGACAGTGATTGAACTGCCTGTCAACCAGGAAATGCCTATAATCTGAGAGCATCTCTTTCAATATACGATTCTGGGCATTTATTAGAAAGCAAAGGCACAAATTTGATTAGTTTCAACTGAGAAAGGAAAGAATTTAATCTTCTGCTGACTGAAATTCACATGGCTGATCAAAACCACCAGGCACCAGTAGCCAATTAACATTAAGCAGAATGAACCAGGGACAGCAGTCACAAGAACCTCTACCAAACACCACCGATAAAGTGAAGAAGCTTTGTCTCCTTAGTATGTGCTTTATTTGAAAGAAGCTTTTAGTGCTCAATTTTTGAATGAAGCCAAGAGCATTTTATTGAAATGAACCATTTTAGTGTTGAGTCAGTTTAAGTACTAATGAAATTTCCAATAACTTTTTAAGTGAAAAAAAAATAGTGTAATTTGTGTTGGATTACATATTCTGGGGACTTGATTAGAAGACATATATAATATAAATAACATAATGTAATATAATATATGATAGATATATATATATAATGCATTCTCTGCTTTTCACGATAAAGGCATTTGAGAGTCCAGCCAAGTAAATCGCCCAACCCAAAGAACAATAGAAGCAGGTTTCTAGAACAAAACCCTCTTCCCTAATGATACTGCCCAAAGGAAGATGGCTCAATAAACTAACAATACTAACAATATCAGTCTAATGAAGTTTCCTTTATAAATTTCCCAATAGCTCCCAACATTTCTGTTTCTCCTGAGATAAAATGAGATTATCTGGACATTTTCCCAGTTCAGTGTTTCCTCCCCTACTTAGGGGCCTTCGCCTGGTCACCATTACCACCCAGATACCTCTCCAAAGCCTTACCGTGAGCTAAGAAAGTCTCTACCTCAGGGTCCCCAGTATTAATAAAATCTAAGGGCAGTTATTTTTCAGAATGAAACTATTTTGTAAACCATATAAAATCTTTTTTATGCAACTGGATAAGATTGGAAATGGTCACAGAGGTATCAAAATTATTAAATTCAAATAATAGGATGTGTTGTGAAGTGTTCATTATAAATTATTTTAAAGCAACCACAATACATTGCAAGTGGAGGGGTGACGAGCTTCTCTGAGAGAAGTGGAACACACGGGCTGTTTTGGGGCATGGCATAAGAGAAAGAGGTCATCAACCACTAAAATAAAATTTAAAAAAAAACAACAAACAACTAGGTGAATTTGTTTTATCCTCACCAGAGGACAGTTTTTCATTGATTTTAGAGAGAAAGGAAGGGGGGGAGAGAGAAGAAGAGGGAGAGGAAAACATCATTGTGAAAGAGAAACACTTATCAGTTGCCTCTCACACGAGCCACAACCAGGGATCAAACCCACAACCTAGGTATATGCACTGACCAGGAATTGAACCCACACACTTTCAGTATAGGGGATAGTGCTCCAACCAACCAAGCCACACTGGCCAGAGCCCTAGATGAAATTTTAACAAAATTCTTACCTGGTGAGTAGAAACTAGCCTGTCAGTTTAGCTCTCTGGGAGCCCCAGACTTAAGGTGAGTGTGTGCTCACTAACCAGCTTTTATCTGGGGGCTTCTGCTGAACACTCACACGATGGGGTAAAAACGGTGCCTAGCATAAGCCCCTGCAGTGGAACAGGCACGGAACCCCATTTCATGAGAAGCGTGAGGTAGCAAATCTTCTTGCCCTTGCTCTCAGACAAACATATGGATGCGACCTCTGTTTGAGCCTCCATCAATAAACTGATGCAAAGCAGAGGCTTACAGGACATGTGCCCTCACTCACCCTTCAAAACCTGCCTCACAGATACAGGTCAAATCATGGCTATGAGACAGGACAGAAGATAGAGCAAGGATAGAGGGGAGAGGAAGGGCAAGTTGTAGTGAGGACGGAGATCTGAAACAGTAAGAAGCTCCACCCCCAAAATGTAAGTGAACAGGCCCCCTCTAAGACTGAGGTTACACCGAGAGAACCAAGAAAGCCTACCAGCCCCTCACCGTGACCCTTTACCAAATAGCAATCTGCAGCTTGGGAGTAACAAGAACATGGAAAAACATTCATTTGTATCTCAGGTATGCTGGACCTGCTGATAGCTGAGAGCAGAATGGGAACCCTGAAAAAAGCCCTACTGCACTGCAGGCCTCATGCTAAGCACAAAGTGACAGTAGCCTTCCATTCAGAGGAATTGGAAGACAGGTGCACTGAAGGTAACCATGGCAACGATAAACTCAGTTCTCCGCTGACAGGTACTGACAGAAGAAGCAGTGCCCCAGTTGCAGGTGTAAGTAGTATGATATTTACCTCCATCTTTTTTGCTCTTTAAAAATTAATTCAGTATTCAATGACAACTTATGGAACACACAAAAAGGAAATAACAAAAGACACATGATCAACTAATAAAGCAGTCAACAGAACCAGACCCAGAAGTGATTCAGATGTTAGAATTACCAGACAGACAGGGGCGTTAAAATAATTACAGTTGATTCAGGGTTGTTCGACCCATAGTCCATGGGCTGCATACATCCCAGGATGGCTATGAATGTGGCCCAACACAAGATCCTAAATTTACTTAAAACCTTTTTTTTCGCTCATAAGTTTTTGTTAGTGTTTGTGTATTTAATGTGTGATGCAAGACAACTCTTCTCCGTCCAGTGTGGCCCAGAGATGCCAAAAGGCTGGACACCCCTGTAAAGATTTAATGAGAAAAGTCAACAATATGTATTCACAACTGGGAAATTTCACCAGAAAGTAGGGAACTATAAAAATGAATCAAGTAGATATTCTAGAATATATAAATGCCTACACACACACACACACACACACACACACACACACGTGACAGAGAATTCTTTGCCTGGGTGATCAGCCAAATGGACACAACAGAGCCAGACAGTATCAGTGAATTTGAAAATAAGGCAATAGAAATTATCCAAATTTAGTCACAAAGGAAAAATGAGAGTGAGAAAAATAAAGAACAGATCATCCAAGAGACATGAGACATCAAATACATGATCTAATATAATATATATAATATGATATATATATCATATATATATCATATATATCATATATATATATGATATATATATCATATATATATATGATATATATATATATATATACTTGGAATACCAGAAGGATTAAAGATGGAGAATTGAAAAGAAAGAGTATTTGGAGAGATAATTTTCAAAATTAGCAAAAGACAACAAATCACAGATCCAAGAAGTTCAGATAGTCCAAACAGTGTAAATACCAAGAAAACCCCACTGGGCACATCGTAGTCAAACTGCTGAAACCAGAGAAAAAGGGAAAATTTGACAGTAGCCAGAGAAAAAGAAACATTTCTACAGATGCACAGAGATAAGAAGTAAAACAGATTTCCTGTCAGAAATTAAGCAAGCAGAAGACAATAAAGTCACATTTTTAAAGAACTGAAAGAAAAAAATTGGGTCAGGTTCAAATTTTGTATGCCGTGAAAATACTTTTCAAAAATGAGGGCAAAATGAAGATTTTTTTCCAGAAAAACAGAAGCTGAGAGAATTTATCATCAGCAGACCTGTGCGTCAAGAAATATTCAAGTTCTTCAAGCAGAAGAAATATTATACCAAATAAAAAAAAATGAAGTACATCAGAAAAGGTAGGGAAATATGACTTTTTTTCTTAATTCCAATCTTTTAAAAATGTGTGAGAATAGCAGCATGAAGAAAAAGAAAGAAAATCAAACTGTATTACAATAATGATAAAGATTCTTGCGCATACAGGAAGTACTACAGTATTGTTTGAAAGTGAACTGTCATGATTAAGGATATGTATTGAGAATAATAAAACAACCCAAATAATTAAAAAGATGTATAACTAATAATAGGGGATCTAAGAATCCTAAGAATACTAAAAAAAAGGATGATACAAGAGAAACAAAGGAATAGGAACAAAGGGAACACTTATAGAAAAGAACTAGAATTAGATAGAAAAGATGGCTGCTTTACATACAAACACATCTACAATTACATTAACCATGTAAACACTTCAATTAAAGTCAAAGATTGTTCAGTTGGATGAAGAAAAGCAAGACCTAATTATATTTTTTAAAAGACTGACTTTAAATAGAAAAACACAGATTGATGAAAAGGATGGGGGGAATACACCATGCAAACACTAATTAATGGAAAGCCAGTATGACTACGTAAACATCTGACCACTTGTACTTCTGAACAGAGAACATTACTGTGATAAAAAGGGGCATTCCGTAATGATAAAGGGGTTTCTTCATTAACATAATGATCCTAACTGCATATATCTGATCAATTACAGAGTGCAAATACAGAAAAAATAAATGATATTACGATAGTTCTGTCAGCTGTTTTGGTTTGAACCAGTAACCAATGCTGCAGCAGAGCTACTGCTCCCGTTTGGCCCACCACCACCCTCCTGCTTTGTCAAGTTCACCAACAGTGGTCTTCAAAGTGGCCATCATAAGGTCTAGGGCTGAAGACTGCAATATTTCTCTACCAAGAAAATAAAAACTCTCATAGCAATGTACGTCCTAAGACATCTTTTAGCAAGACATTTCTTGGGAAGATAACAGAAAGGAAGTAGGAAGAAACCAGTAGCAACACGGTGAAATTCAGGAAGGAAAAAATGTTTCAAAATCTGAAAATGGATTACTTTTTATGTTCTTACTCCTGCTCTGAATTAAGAACAATCACTTATTAGGCTTCAACTTTCATCAAGACACTTTAAAATGAAGAGATTTAAATCCATGAAGCAAACATGATGCCACAAACATCACTTTAACAGGTGACCATAGGTTCTGTGTAAACTCATTATTTAACTTCACACTTTGTTCATTCCATTATTTCATTTTTGACAGGGAGCAGCTGACTGAAGTCCAGAACTACTCATTAGAATTCAGTCAATGATGAAAAGTGTTTAAAATGCAGACAGGAGGGATAACAGATGAACAACAGATATATTCTTGCAGAATAAAATATTATTATTTATTAATAATACATGATGTGGTCACAGACTTTTTCCATCACTTACAGATCTCACTGCCATGCCTCACCAAGTTTCTATTAAACAGTATAATGCTGTTAATAATGATCTGAAACGCATTGGGCCTCTCATAGCATCATATGTGCGGAATAAAACTTTAACATTCCACCTAAGGAGATATTAAATAATATGAGGATAATTTACACAGTGTTGTGTACTAGGGGAAGAAAGAACAAAGCACCAGGTCTATAAAAATAAAATATTTAAATGACACTTGAGAGTTTGGCTACTGCAATGAATGGAATGGTTATACACCGCCCCTCCCCCACCCAATTCATAGGTTGAAGCCTAAATCCCCAATGTGATGACATTTGGCAGTGGGGCCTTTGAGAAGTGATTAAGTCATGAATGTGGATCCCTCATGAATGGGTTTAGTGCCTTACAAGGAGCTGAAAGGACCAGCACTTCCTCCTTCTGTCACAGGAGAACACAGCCAGAAGACGGCCCCCTATGAACCCGCAGCAGACACCAAACCTGCTAACACACTGATCTTGGACCTCCAGCCTCCAGAACTCTGAGAAATAAATTCCTGTTGTTTATAAGCAACCCCATCTAAGGTATTCGGTTACAGCAGCCTGAACAGATCAAGACAGTTACTCATTCCAATAGTACCAGTTGAAATATTTATATGTCTCCTTATATCCCTTAAGTTTACATAGCTTACCGTTTTACTTTGGTGCCAAATATGAAACTGAATCAGATCCTGTCTCAGTAATTAGATTTACATACTTTTTCACCAGGCAATTAAAATAAAGAGATTTAAGAGTCACTGAGTAGAAATATAACCAGTTTTTCATCCATGAATCTTAGAAAATCAGCCCATTCTAAGCAAATCATCAGGGTCACCAACCAGCTAAGTTCCAGAAGAGCAGGATTCTGTGCCATTGACTGCCATGTCCCCCCAGTACCTCGGATGTGCCTGACATGCAACAGGCACTCCACAAAGATTGTTAAATTAATTAATGAATGCACCAGACCCTGCAGCATGAACTACTGCAGAGGAGAAAATAAACACCCGTGCATTCACTGAGCCAAGAATCGTCTCTGTGTAAATTGTGGAGAATGTCATCAAAATATGAAACACACACTCACACCCAATCAGGAACAAGGAGAATAAGGATAAGACCCCATGTGCAAATCCCTGAGCTTTCTAATGTTAGAGGAAAGAATTGTGTGCATTAATTTGACATATTTTGGGGGGGAGGGGTGGAAAGAGTACTTAAATACAAAGCATATCTCATTGCACAGGTAGCAATTCAGGGGAAAAATAATAGCAAATGAACTTCTTTTGATCCAGAGCTGTGCATACCCACAGTCCAGGATTCCCAATACAATAAATTCTACTCTTAAGCCAATCAGCACAAAGAAAATAAAATTAGGCAACTAAGTAAATGAAATGAGAAGGAAAGCATTTTCCCCATGCTTGGTGACATCTGTAACCCATATTTTATTCACCAGATAAAGTATTTAGTCAGATTTGTGTCAGCTTCAGAGTAATAAGCTCAATATAATTTCACCCTAGGGTTTTACTCAGAAATCGTGCAAATGAGACAAACAGCAGCAACAACAACCAAAAAAGCCCCACACAACTTCATTCTTCACTCCCAAACAGTGCATCTTAGAATGTCGGGTCCACCATTTATCACAGTGCGCACTCCTGCTTTTCTGTGCACTGTATTGTGTCCCCCAAAATGCATATATTAACACCCTAACCCCTGCTGTGATGGTATTTGGTGGTAGAACCGTCAGGAGATAATTCGACTTAGATGAGATCATGGGTATCGGGCACTTTCATTACTCACAATGAAAGTAATGCCCTTATAGAAACACCAAGAAACGCCCATCTCTCCCTCTCCCCCCACTCTCCACCTCCCCTTTGCTCTCTCTCCTCCTTCCTCTTCCTGCTGTGTGAGGACACAGTGAGAAGGCAGCCGTTTGTAAGCCAGGACTACAGCCCTCACTGGAGAAATGAATCAACCAGCACCTTGACCTTGGACTTCCCAGTCTCCAGAATGGTGAGAAATACATTTCTGTTTTTAAACCACCCAGTCTATGGTATTCTGTTACAGCAGCCCAAGGTGACTAAGATATATTTACAGGAAAATAACAGTCATGACAATAAAACAGAGATAATGTTGCAGTCCCATTAGGGAATAGTTACCTCTGTATTAGGAGTCGAGATATACACCATCACAGTCCTCAGCCTCTCCTGAGGAAGGTATTATTGTCATTGTCCTTTTACCCACAAAGAAACTGAGGCTCAGAGAGATTAAATAAATGGCCAAGAAGTACTGGAATTGGGACTGAAACCAGGTCTTCTGCCTGCAGGGTCAGAGCTTAAGTACCAGACATATCATCCCTTCAGACTTTTTAATTAAACTTAATCAACCTACCTCTAGATACTAAAGAATAAAGATTCCAAAACTTACCTTAATACTTTGACAATATATGCAAAACTGTGACATTTTTCTTTTCAAGAGAAGAACATTCTCTCCTTGCTCACAAACACGACCACCTGTAAACCTCTGCCCCAGTGTCCACGGTGCTGTGCATAGCAGTCCAGGTATCTCACTCTCTACAACTGAGGGTTTGGGGTCAAACATGAAAATAACCACAGAAGCCCGCCACCTGACTCCTCACCTATTCTGACCCCTTACCAGGACTCCAACTCCAACCTGCAACAGCAGAGCCTAAGGGTGAATGTAGGAACCCATGCTACCGCTTACTCGATTTGGAACCTCAGCCGGTGATTTTATCTCTCAGACCCTCAGTCACTTGGCATACACACTGAGGATTATACTATCTATACCAAATGGCTATGGTGGTGGTTACCTGAGAAACATACCTAAGAGCATATAGCACACACCCTGGCACTGAGGGGACTATACCACAAGCTTCTCCTTCTCCTCCTCCTCCCCACACCCCACCCCTGCTACTGTTCTCTCTCCGCCTCACACTCTGCTCCTTCTCCCCACCCCTTCCTCTAGGGCCTCATTCTATCAGTTACCCTCCTGATCCAGCCTTTCGTCCCTTCTCCCTAGGGGTTCCCCGGCCCTCAGTAACTATAATCAACCTCAGGAATTCCTTGTCCATTAAGTTTAAAATGAATATAAAGCCTGCCATTTGTCCAGCTAAAATCCTTTCCCCCATCCTCACCCCCCGCCGTATCTTCAATGGCAAACATACCAGAGGAGTTATACACTCAGTTCCAACAGTGCCTTACCACTCCCTCATTCATTCGTTCACTTCACAAATATTCGAGCTGCTACCACTTGCCAGGCACTGGGCCAGGAGATGGGGATGCACTGTGAGCAAAAACAGACAAGCTCCCTGTTCTCACCACGCTCACCGATCTTGGCTCGGTGTTGATTATTTGTGCCTATCTGCCGCTACCAGAAGGAACGCTACACAGGGGCAAAGACCTGGTTTTCCTTAGTGCTCCAGACATCCCTGGTACTTGGAATATTGTGAGTGCGTGGTAGATGCTTTAAAAATATTTGTTGAATGAACGGCTGGTAGAATACAAGAAGGAATGGATAAAAAGAGCCTCAGGAGAGAATAACAAGGAAAAAAGACCCTAAAAAGAAGAGATTTTCTGGGACTGTACGGAAAACATAACTTGAAGTGGTAAAATACCAACACTATAAATAAAACTTTAGTTATGAAAATTCTTACTTGTCCTTAGAAGCAGCCTAATTGAGCGGGGGAGGGGTGGAAAGAGTACTTAAAGGAAGTGCTAGTCAATCTACATCAATCTTCATAGCTGGCTCAAAGAGACAACAACAAAACTACAAAGCCTTCAGAAACTCTTGTGCCTAAAAGCATTTTTCTACCCCTTTACAAACATTTCTCAGAAGCAGAGTCCTCTGGGCTTCCTCCCATACTTGAGCTATAATAAATTCTCTTCTAACACGAAGACCAGGGAGAGGCAGAGGAGGGGGAGAGAGGGCGCTATCCTCCCCCAGAAAACTGAGGGCATCTCTTCTCTGATGCCCAGAGCTCTTCCACCAGGGAAGCAGCAAAAATGTTTGCTCTTCTTAATTGAGGTTTCACAGGCCCACACCTCACCTCCCCTGTTTCTAAATGAGAGCAGACAGCTGGGCTTCTGCTGGCTTCTCTTTCTCCCCTTCCGCTGACAGCTTTCTTATAAGCTAAGGTAGGGGGAAAGGAAGGCAGAAAGAGCAAGGGAGAAGGGGTGGAGGGGGGGCAAGCACTGGGAGGTCACAAAGAACTGACCTAGCACTTCCCTTCTCCAGTCATCACATGCCGCATAGGTGACACAGAACATTAAAACTCACTCAGACGAGGAGCCCAGCCCAGACCCTCATGGTGGACCCCACAGCTCAAGCATATGTGGGAAATTCACAGCTCCTGGGTTCTGGTGGCAACGGGGAGTGGCAGCCTCTCCAAGCTCCTCTGTGAGGGAACCGATGCTCCTGGTTTTCTGGACAGGCTGCGTTGGCAGTGAGGAGGGACAGCGGCTCCCGTGCTGCTGCTCCTGGCTGCGCTGATGGATGACCCCGGGGCCCCTGATTACTCGTGGAATTGAGGGAAAACAAAGTCAACAGAATGACAAAGCTTCTGAGAAGAAACAGCTGTCCCCTGGCCCACCCCTCCCTCTCCCAAAGCCTGCTCCCTAGAAGCAAACATGTTCACATCTTTTCACTCCTTCTTTCTTTTTTTTTTCAATATTTACCTCCATGTTTTAAAATAGCACAAGTATACTACCAGTACCTGATTTTTCAATTGTCCACATTATCACATTGGCTTTTTCTATGGAGACTAGGGCTTGGCTATCTTACATCATCTTTACCAGCCACCACCCCCCCACATGCTCAGACACGTGTACACACATACAAGCACACACTTCCCTCCCCCTGCCTCCTCCAGAAACTACTCTCTCACAGTACTCAGTTAAATTAATTTTCACATTTCTTTATTATGGCCATGTAAATCCTGTTTGTCACCAATTCACAGTTTACTACAGCTACAGTTTCTCTCCTGGACCTCAACGGGATATAATTTTGTGCCAAGCAAATTGTCAAAAATTAAATACCTAATATCACAAAGCATTGGTGAGAAGGAAACACAAAGGGAATTCTCGTACAAAGTTTCTATGAGTGTAAACAGCTGCATTCAGACTATGTGGCTTTCTGTGCCTCTGTTTCCCCCTGTGTACAATGAGAATAAGAGGCTAATTGTGAACATTCAATGACTTTATACCTATAATGGTGAAGCACAGTGCCTGGTACATGGCTAGGACTCAAGAAATATTAAATACCATTGTTGGCCAGGTCTCCCTGTTACATTCTGCATATTTCCTTTAGAGCAATTATAACAAGTGTAATTGAGTGTTCATGTAATACTATGTGATGTCAGTTTCCCGAAAGCTCTTCAAGGACAAGAATTATGCTTGCTTTGTTCTCAGCTGTACTGTTAAAGATAGCAGAGTGCCAAGCACAAAATAAATATATGTTGAATGAATAGAGATGAAGGAAGAATTATGAGTGCCTCCACTAATGCAGAGGTACGAAATGTGAGAGCTAAAAATGTCTTTTAAAGTACAGAACTGGAAACTGAGCTATGAGACTCCTACACTACGTATCAGTGGTCTAACTCCTTCCACAGACTTGATAGTTTGTTATGATGATGGTCAAGGACGGTTCATAGGATGGAAGGAAGAATTATGCCCCTTTGAATAAAGAAGGCTGGCTCAATAGAGGTGGGATGAAAAAGAGTCAGAAGTGTAGGTGACAGTTGGCTGGAGAGCCACAAGACCACAGGGGATACTATTTCACAGATCAAATTAAACTACCTCTGGACGGGACCAGACGTGAGAGTGCAGTTAGTTGTCACATCCGTTTGCTGCCTGGAGCAAAGCAGAACAAAGCTGGGAGAAATCTTTTGAGTGCATTTGAGAAGAAAGAGGGAAGCAAAGGAGATCAGTAGCTCAGTCTCTGTTAAGTCAGGCTGGTCTTATATTACACAACATTACATCATAATTGTTCCATTGGTGAAGGGGAAAGAAAAGAAAGAAAATCTCATGTGAGCCCAAGGGAGGTCCTCGGGCTCATGGCATTTGGGTACCAGGGCATTTGGCACAGCATCCGCGCTTGAGCTGAGCTTGGGTTCTAATGAGAACTGGGCTCTTTGCCTCTTTCAAACGGTTGGGACTTGCAGAGAGCCAACAGAGCAGCAGGCTCCATGAAATGATCTCCAATTATCAACTTCACAGTCAGGAAGGTGATTAAAATTTAATGATATATCCCAGCTTGTTGGCGTTCAATAGAGCTGCCGTCATCTTCCTTGCAGGGAGAATAAAGAAGTGGGAAATGCTGGGGGTAGAAAAGAATATTTTTAAGGTAAAGTTCTTCTGACAAGGTAGGAAGATAAATCAGCGATGAAAAGAAAGAGATCAAAAGTGATTTTGCCTTATAATTACTGATTTGGAGTCTGCTTGTCAAATGGCTGCTATTTGGGGATTTAATAGGGAAAGAAATGATCAGTATATGCTTCAACTTCTCATATGCTTAGTCACGACATTCTTATCAGTTCTCCACACCTTCAAATGCCTATGTTTTATACTTTCTTTAGTTAAATGGACTACTAAATAAAGTTTTGCTGTCATTTGAATATGATGCACGACAATGAAGTAACAATATGTCTCTATGGTTCAAACTGAACCTCTGCAAAAACCATAAAAAGCAAGGCCCCAGTGGTGTGGGGCCACTTTCTCCAGCAGCATCACTGAAGGAAGCAAAAGGCTGCAAGGTCAGCTGCAGCTTTCGCTGGACAGCACGATTTAGACGCATGAGTCACAGCTGAAGCTGTGATCCCGGGCACTCCATAGTGGGAAGGTACAAAGGGCTCCAAAAAAGCCCCAAAGATAATACAAATCAGACTCTGCAGGAGAAGAAGGATATGCACACGTGCGTAAAGAGCCAGAAGCAAGGATGTATAGGCGTAGTGACTTTTCACTGGTGATCTTAAACTATAAATTACATTGACGTGACTATAACATGGGACAAAACAGTAGCTTTCCCTGTGTGTTCAAATCATGCAGGCTACCACATAGATCCTTGAAAGTCCTGACAATACATAACCTTCATGCCAAGTTGTCACAGAGACAGATCTCAGGGCAGCATCTACCTCCCGGGTGCCAGCACCAGCCAGTCTTGGTAGTCCTGTGGCAAGCATCATCGCCCACCCGACATGGCTGGTCCCAGATTGCTGCTCCAGTCAATGGGGTACCTATTTTTGTTTCTTTTCCACCCTCAATCTCTTTCTTCATCTCTACTTCTGCCAAAGGATACACAAAGAATCCCACTGCTGCCTGAAACTGTTGCATGGGCACTTAATGCTCCTTGCACCAAGAGACCAGCAGGCAAGAAAAAGAGTCACCATTCTAATCAGGAGTGATTGCCCTGACTATCAAGGAGAGGCAGGGTTGCTGTTGCACAATAGAAATAGGAAGGAATCCGTTTGGTGTCCAGGCAATCCACAGGGTGCCTTTTGGAACCCCCTGGCTCAATTTGTATTACAATTGGTCAAATGTAGCAACCGGACTTGAAGAGAACACGGTGATCAGGGCTCAGATTCCTGGTGATAGGTCTGGGTCCTGCCACCAGGTGAACCACTAAGACAAGCAGAGGTGCTAGTTGAATGTAGGAGGAATCTAGAATGGGTACCGAGGAAGGGACAGAAGTAGCAATTGTGGCCCTGCACCCAGATCCAGCAGTGAAGCTATGGTTTCATCCTACTCATCTTCCCCCACCAAATTTCCCCCAGAAGAGGTCCACTGGAATCCCAGAGAGGCCAGTCCCAGAATGGAGAGGAAAAACTGGGTCCAAGCCTCACGGGGAGCAAGCTGCACAAATCTCCTTCTAGAAAATAACTTGCCTGGTACTGAGAGTGCTGCCATACGGGAATTGCCTTAAAGACAGAGCACTGCTTCGCCCAAGGTCCTGTCCTTTCCCAGAGTGGCCCTCATCCAATGACTGAGCGATGGCCTGGCCACTGCAACCGAACTCGGGACAAATCAGCTAGAGAGCTCTCCATGAGGTAGCCTAGGCTGTCACTGGGCCTGCGTCACATGGCAGTGATTCCCTCTGCCGGATCCTGCTTCCTCCTACCCTTTTCCAGGTATCAATTCTAAGGACACACCTTAAAAAACATCCTACTGCTAAATCCTGTCCCAGTCCATGCCCCAGAAACCAACCAACAGTAGCCATCTAACTTCAGTGTCTTCAACTCTAAGATGCGGGGAATCCCTGCCCTGTTCACTTCCTAAGATAAAAGCCAAATGGAATAATACATGTTTCTATTTTTTAAAGATTTTATTTACTTTTAGAGAGAGGGGAAAAGAGGAAGAAAGGGAGATATATATTAATATGTGGTTGCCTCTCATATGCCCCCTACTGGGGACCTGGCCTGAAACACAGGCATGTGCCAGACCAGGAATCGAACTGGCGACCACTTGGTCCACAGGCCTGCACTCAATCCACTGAACTATCCAAATCAAGGTAGAATAATATATATTTTTAAAACCATAAAGAGTTTTATGGATTTGCTAAACTAAAAAGGAAAAAGGGTTTTAGATATAAACACAAATCTTATTTTTCCTTCACAAATTAAAAAACTATCTAAAAAATAACAAACCATAGAAATGATCCCTGGGGCAGGGGTCGCATGGTGGGGGGAAATGGAGACAACTGTACTTGAACAATAAAAACAAAATTATTTAAAAATAAATAAATAAATTGTTGAATGAAAAATTAAAATAAATTAAAAGCTGTCTAAAAATAAAAATAAATTTTAAAGGTATCTAACACCAGCATTTTCTTTTCTTTTTTTCAGTTACGGGCCTATGCATTACTATAGCAACAGAAAGAAAGAAAAAATTCTCTATCTACCCTCACAGATTTTTTGTCTTTTTTAAAATTTAATTGTTGTTTAAGTACAGTTTTCTGCCTTTTACTCCCATTCCAGCCCACCCCCCCCCAGTGCTCACCACCTCCCTCCTATTTCCACCCCTCTTAGTTGTTGTCCATGTGTCCTTTATACTAGTTCCCTTCACAGATTTTTTAAATAAACAAAAGAAAATATTGACCAAAATCAGTGGCCTCAATCATACTGTTCATTGCCACCAGTGCAAACTCAATGAAGCAGGAGTGGTTACCCTTGTTCTCTCCCTGTGATGAGCAAACAGTCTAGCTCTGCTCTGTTAATTAACCTATGAGCAGGAAATGGGTGTCGAGTGGATAAGCATCTTTCCACTGTGGACTGGTAGTCTAGAAAGGTAGCCTGCTGGTTTGCAGATACGTGCAGCTGCCTGAGTCCATTGCCATTGCTGTGGATAGATGATGAGACTAGAACTTCATGGATGAGCTAGCTACTCTCAAAGATCCAGTAGCTTGATCATCTATGAAAAAAGCATCACCTTACCCTCCCCATTTGATTTAACTATATTTGTTTCATGCCAGACCCTGAGGTCACAGACATTCCCCAAATTTAAGCAGTTTAAAATAAGCTCAGAATAGAGACTCAAGTACAATTTACCCGTTGGCTGGGTCGCTTGATATTGAAAGGCCCCAGAAAATTCTCTCATCAATACTTTGCCACCCCTGAATCCCAGGCAGGCCAAGGGCATCTGTGATGACAAACCCGAGTCATCACCCTCTCTCATGTGCACATTACAGGGTAGCAGCCTGCAGTGGGGAACAGCAGCCAGTTCAGCAGGGCCCAGCACAGAGCTTCAATCACAGCAAGGGTGCACGTGAGAACTTTCCACAGAAGGTAAAGAATCCAGTCTCCAGCGCCAGACCCTCCAGACCCTCTCTGAAATCCTGGACACATAGTGCAAGGGGACCAGTAACTGCATTAAATACTGAGAGCATGCTGTAATTTACCTCATTGACTCGTCTTGAAAAACTTAGAATCAGGTACGTATAACTTTGGGGTTAGAAATATTAACATTTTAGGTAACAAGTTTTTTAAACTGTGTTGTACAGAAACTTTAGAGCCTTCAAATGTGCTTCAGACATTCCACACATGTTTAGCAATATATTTTCAATTTAAAAATGATAAGAAAACAATAAAGGTACTCAAATGTATCATATACCAAAGGAGATCATTAACACTTACAAACCCATGTGCTGCCAGGAAGTAAAATTTTCTATGCATCGCCTGAGTGAAGCTGGACTCTTGGAAACAGGTCATTAATTTAGAGGCCATTTTTTGCCTAAATCTTTTAAAAATAAAGCCCTGCCCATATCAGCTTGAGGAACGAGCAAATTATACAAGCGAGTGTAAACCACACATAAGTGTTCAGCTCAAATACACATGATGCGAGACTTACTGGCACTCTCTCTCCACTGGCATAATTGTCATTATTAGAAGTTTTCAGCGCTTTTTAGCTGAAAGCCTATAGATACAGTTTTACATTAAATTCATGAATCAGTGAGCTTTTACTGGATATGAAATCACCCCAACATTGAGTGGCTTTAAATTTTTTATTTAGCACAGGGCTGTGTTGGTCAGAAATTTGGCTCTAGTTCAGCTGAGTGGTTCTTCTGTCTCAGTGGGCTCACTGGTGCCTCTGCGGTCCATTGCTGTCCTGGCACTGCTGATTTTGACTGACTTTTCTCCCCTGCCTGGGGGGCCTCAGTTAAGACCGCTCAGCTCATCTTTGCTGCATATTGTCTCTCCTCCTCTCATCTTCCAGTAGGTGACCTGGGCTTGTTCACATAGTGGTGACAGGGTTCAAAGAGCAAGAGCAAGGTGTGTGAACACCTCTTATAGCCCAAGCTCAGAACTTGCCCATTGTCACTTCCGCTGCATTCATTCCCTGGGACAAAGCAGGTCACAACACCGGCACAAACTCAAAGACTGGAAAAACAGAATCCCACTCACTATGGTAGAGAGGAGTTTGTGGTCATTTTCACAATCACCTACTTGGTGTTCTTATCTGTACACATAAGAAACTCCATATAATTGTTGCATTAAAGGAGATAACATATAAGATCACAGGCTGTATTGGAAGTGTTCCATAAATACCAGTATCTTTCTCTTCTCTATTCCCTTTCAGATTAAGAAAGTGGAGCCACAAAGCAAATCACAAATTTTCTTGTGTAGCTGGTAATTACCATCTTAATAATTTAAAGTTAAATTGGATGCTGTTTTGGGTTGCCTTTATTAAATTAATAAGTCTATTAATTACAACTCTATATGAAATTAACTTATTTTTAGGTGCACATTGTATTGCTATCAAGTAACACACAGAGGGAAATTCTATACTAGCCTTTACTGTAGTGAAAGTTTATCTCCAAAGAGATCTCAGTGAGCCAGCTCTGCCCAGGATTCAATCCTAAACCCGGGCTGGCCCTGTGACTCATGTGTGACTAACTAAATATGATGAATGTAGTGTCGGTCTCCAGGCCCAGAATATGAGTCCATTTCCTATATCTTGGAAATTAATTCTTAGAACCCTCGATCTTCATTTAAAAAGCCCAATATGCCCCTACTGCCTGTGGTTATTCCGGCCCTCAGCTACCTGAAGCAACACAGTCAAGGCCCCAAGAATATGAGGCAGAAATAAACCATCTTTCCTGTGCTCTGAATTCCTGACCCACAGCATCACAGATACAGAATAAAATATTGTGAAGCCACTACATTGTAAGTAGGTTGCCGTACAGCAATAGATAATTGAAACAACCAGGAAAACTCTGTACATAGCTGAATATTTTCACTGGGAGCAGAGAGCTGAAAGCTATTACCATAGTGCTGCTGCTAGAACCATCCATTGATCTGTGAATCTGAGAGAAGTAGGAAATCAGGAAGGTTGGCACGATGTAAAGGAGGCGGGCAAGGGGAGTGTGGTGTCGCCATGGTGTCAAGACTCTGACTCACAGTCTGGAAGGCCATGATTATGAGCGGAGCAGCTGTGAGGCCCAGGTCTGCTTCGTGAGCACACAGGCTCCTTGAACACTTAGCTCTGCAGCGCCTGCAAGGCCTCCTGAAGGTTAAACAGAGAACCTGGCTCACCAGCAATAAGATCCTGGAGCAAAGCCAAGCGCCTGTGTCTGGATGAACACTCATCACTGCACATGTGGTTATACAAACACAGATGATACCATGGCCTGCAAGTTCTCCTGGGTATAGCAAATTGGAATGAAGCAATCACAAACTGAATAAGCATGGCTCATGCTTTAATGACACCCTGAAACACATCTTGTCACCTCACAGTCCAGTTAGACACTACTAGGAAGCCGCAGCATCAGCAGAATGTGCCAGCCCACTGAGCCCCACTATAAAGACTGCAGCATCCCTAAGAGCAGAGACTGAGAGGAAAACAGTGCCAGAGGAGCTCAAGTTGATGCCGGATTGAAAACCAGTTATCATGTGAGTGACATGCTGAGAAGAGCTATTGATCTGGCCTCTTCAGGCACCTCTGTCCATTCAGATACCAGCACTAAACATCAGGCACTTCCCTTGTGTCCTATTTTTTCTGGGTCCACTCAGAGGATAAGTTCAGATTTCTGAAAAACAAGGTGCCAGCCATCAACCACTGCATGTCTATGCGAGGCACGCAGTGTGGTTCAGTTAGCCAACTCCACCAGTTCAACAACTGAGTGTTTCATTCAATGAACAAAATTGTTTTCGGTGCCACCTATTTGTCTGTTACTGTGCAATGAGGTTTAGATCTGAGGGATAGTCAAGACAGCTGCCTGGAAACCGCACACACAGAAGAGAACAAAGTGCCGTGGGAAGACACTGAAGAAAGGGAGTGACTTAGACTGAAGATCTGGGAAGGGTTCATGGAAGGTTTCAGCTGTGACTTAGGGACAGATGAAGAGGATTTCAAACATCAGAAGCCAAGGAAACATGCGTTCAAGGCCGAAAAGAAAAAGGTGCATTCCAGGCAGAGTAAGCAAGAGGAACAAAGGAACGGGGCCCTGCGACAATAGAGGGTGTTCCTGGAAGAGGAAGCATGAAGTAACAAGAGAATCAAGTGAAGGAAAGGAGTGAGGGAGGGTTACAAGAGACAGAGCTGGAAGGGGAGTTGGGGCCACACTATGAAAAGTTTTGAACACTTTCTCAGACACCTGGAACTAATTGTATTATTTTAAAAGTGCTAAATTGTGAGGTATGACAATTACAAAAAGACCAACTTGAGATAAAAGAAAAATGCATGCACATGGGAAAAAATACTGATGCTTCAAATTGCAAGCCACAGCCACCAGGGAGAACTTCGAGTGCCCGTCTCTACTCCAGCACCACCGGGAGGGTGGGGACTGGGTCCGCCACAGTCACCGCTGCATCCCAGCTCCTCTGGGTGCCGACATGCGGTGTGGACCTGAATACTTGCAAAGACAAGGAGTAAATGAATTTTCCCCTGTCTACCCAGTTTGAAACTTGTTTCTTTTGTTTGCTTCATAACATACTGCTTGGTCCTATAACCATTTAGATGCTTCTGTGTTTTTCTCTGACATGTGAGCAATTTATGGGCGGGGGCCAGCTGTAGCTATTCACATACCCACGGACACCCAGTGGATTACCTTGTAAATAGAAGTTACTCATTATTTGTTGAGTATTTAAATATAGCATGGGCCCCGGCTGGTGCGGCTCAGTAGACTGATTGAGTGCCAGACTGCAAACCAAAGTGGTGTCAGTTCAGTTCCTAGTCGGGGCACATGCCTGGGTTGCAGGGCAGGTTCCTCATAGGGAGCGTTTGAGAAGAAACCACACATTGATGTTTCTCGCACTCTCTTTCTCCCTCTCTCTGCCTGTCTAAAAATAAATAGAATCTGTAAAAAATAAAAATTAAATAAATAAATAACATATCAAGGAAGATAAAATGGTCTAATTATATCACATCAACATGTTCATCTAAACCAAAAAGAAAACTTCCTAAATCTGCTCTTCACTTCTAGGGGTGTATCCACAGGAAATGAAACTGCTATGTGGAAGACATAGCTACGCCCCCGTGTTCACTGCAGTGTTATTTACCCTACCAAAGACATGGAAACACCCTACGTGTCCACCAATAAGTGAATGGATACAGAAAATCTGATATAAATGCAAATGGAATAATGTTAATCCATAAAAAAATGAAACCCTGCCATTTGTTACAACATAGATGGACCTTGAGGACATTACACTAAGTGAAATAAGTCGGAGAGAGAACAAATGCTGAATGATCACACTCATATGTGGAATCTAAGAAAAAAAAAAAAACAGAAAAAAACCCTGAACTTGTAACACAAAGAACTCGTTTGTGGTTGCCAGAGATGGGTTTGGGAATTGGGCAACATTTGTGAAAGTGATCAAAAGGTGCAAACTTCTAATTATAAGAGAAATAATTCCTCTGTATGTAATGTACAGCATGGTGGCTGTAAGTACCTGTACTGTGATGTATATCGCTAGGAAAGTTGCTAGAAAAATAGATCTTAAAAGTCCTCATCAGAAAATAAATTGTAACTACATGAGATGACAGATATTAAATAAATTATGACAATTGTTTCACAATATACATATATCAAATCACTGTTATATAATGCTGTATGCCAATGTATTTCAATAAATTTTGAAAAATGATAGATTTGCCATCATTGCTGATATCATTTATGGCCTTAGTTTTTAACCTACTTAAATGAGTCTCTTGTTTTTCATTTTCTAGTGTAACTTGATTCTTCAAACAAATTTTTTCACCTCCTCCCTTTACCCCTCCCATCTTCCATGAATGCAAATAGCCTTCTCCAACATCTTTCCCTAAATAAATGTCCAACTCTCCAACTGCTTGATCTTCTATCTTGTTTCCATGGATTCTTTTCAATTAGTGCCAAAGTATGCTGAAACCTTTTTAAAAGGTCATTTTACTAATAGGATATTTGCCTTTCTTAGTCTCCAACCTCTATTTTATCAGCTTGTGATCATATTGTCCAAGTCTCATACAGTCTGATGCACTCCCTCTCTGCAAGCTTTGAACCAAGAGTTACCACCCCATTCACTTGTTCTTTCTTCCAGTAATTATCCTCACACCAATATTAGTGTGGATTTTTAACAAGGCTGAAAACAAACTACTTGCTAAAGGTATGGCACTTCTACCAGTGAGCTCTACTTCTTAAAAAGGGAAGACACTGCCTGTGAGCTGTCATAGGACATTCTACAGAATTTAAACTATGGATGTTTGGTCTTTTTTCTTATGTGTTTCCTAAAATAATTTTTTAAACTACGTATTCAATTTCATTGATTTATGTAAATTCAATATGTAAATTTCTTATCATAATTTTAACTAGTTGGCAGGATGTTGTTTCCAGTGCACCCTAAGTGCTGACATCCTAAAAGTGGAATCACTGAGTTACATGCACCTCATGGTGTCCAAGTGCAATGACAACCGAAGCCCACCATCTTCTCCTAACACAAATGTCAACCACCTCATTTTGTGTTCTTTCTCTCCTGAAGCTTACATTGCCATTCCATTTCCCTTCCAGTAGTTTTTCTTACTGTAACTTCTTACTGTAACATACTGTCATGCTTGAAATTCTTTTGTTGATTGTCCTACTTCTCTTCTACAAAATATGCACACAAATTTAAATTTTTCATTTTAACCATAGGCTTTATAAGTGTTACTGTTTTGGATGAAGTTTTCACTATGTTATAAATACACAAGCAACGTAACATAAATATATTGTAATCTTTATAAATAAGTATTAAATGTAAAACATGTACCTTTTAACAAGATGATTTGGCTATTTTGAGTGTTCTGGGTTTGGTTTTGTTTGTTACTTCTTGTCTCTGAGATCACTGCTACTTTTGCTAGAAGGAGAGAGCACGCAGCATCAACTTTACTTCTAGTTTTTGTCTCTATAGATTGTTCACATGGCCTAGTGAGAGTAGAAGGAGGAGTTGTACCCTAAGCAATGACTTAATTCTTTGAATCCATGTTATATACCAAAAAGTATATAATGGTCTGTGTTCAAAAATACATTTGTTAAATTACCAGGTAACCACTCAATAGAGCCCCGTTCCATTTTGTTGAAAGTAAATGATTAGAATCCACCTTACTTGCAAAATGACTTGGTACCCTGTTCTTAGAGTCATTCACTTTTCAATTTCTGGAAAGTACATTAAAAAGCTTTACTTAACAAATATTATTGCTTACATCGGTTACTCTTTTACATAAAAGCACCTTATTTAACCAACATATCCAGAAAGGGTAGCGGGGGATGTCCCTAAATCTCTCCTGAGGAATACACTATCTCTGGCTTCCAAGGCTGTTTGCTATTCAAACATTCCCTTTGCTCAGAAGGTTCCAATTCTGCCGGAATATGTGTCTCCCAAACATGTGCTTTGAATGTATTTTCATCAAAGCCTTGGAGCTGTCAATTAGTTTAAGCAATTAATGGAAAATACGCACCGTACAGTTTAACAGGCAAAGTCATTCTTCATTATCAAATCAGTTGGCCAAATAAGACTTCTTCCTGTGAGAAAGGAAAGCTGACTTCATTTTTTAAATTCAAATAACACTATTGTCAGTAATCCCTGTAACAACCAACTCCCTTCTGAATTTATTCCTGCCAACACTGACATGGGTCAAAATACAGGCCTACCTCCTTTACTGTGCTTCGCTTTATTGTGATTCACAGGTGCGGCAATTTTTACAAATCAAAAGCAAGATCCTTCACCAGCAAAACCATTATGACTCGCTTCACTGCGGTGGTCTGGAAGCGAGCCCGCCGTGTCTCTGAGGCATGCCTGGATCCTATTTCTAATGCCATACTTTACCCTTTACAGAAACGAGAATCTAGCACAGAAAACGTGAAGGTCTTATTAGGCTGTTGGTGCTTAATGAAAGGTGTGCTTACAATAACGTTTCAAATGTGCTTGTCTGAAGCCACCACAGTTTCTACACTTGTGGCACAATACCACTCTAGGTAGAGGCGTGTCTTATATTTTAAACTGAGAGCAAAGCACCTGTAGAAGAGATAAGAGAAAGAACTAGTCCAATGTCACTATCACACGCCCATATTCAGGCAATTGTAGGAAAATGGACATTGAGCCCTGGCGGGTGTAGCTCAGTGGATTGAACATGGGCCTGTGAACCAAAGGATCGCGGTTCGATTCCCAGTCAGGGCACATGCCTGGGTTGCAGGCCAGGTCCCAGCAGGGGACGTACAAGAGGCAACCATACATTGATAGTTCTCTCCCTCTCTCCTTCCCTTCCCCTCTAAAGATAAATTTTAGAAATCTTTTTTAAAAAAGAAAGAAAATGGACATCGAGGGACTGGAAATACGTACTTTTACAATGGCATCCCACGTGTCCCTTGTAAAGTCTTTGTGTTCTCTCAATAACACATGTACCCCAGCTGGGTTAGTATGAATCGGCTGTGGGTTCTGTGACATAAAATAAAGTGGTCTCACAACACCATCTTGGTGCATGACCAAAGGAAGGTCACTGAGCTAGAATGGCTATGCTTTCTAGACAAGTAAGTCACATAATTCTGTCTTTCCTTTTGAAGAATGCCATGCTTATTTTCTCTGGTGATTACAGAGCATTCATAGTTCTGCATTAAAAATACTATAAATATAAAAGAAGAGTGAGGAAAGTGCATACATTTAAGAACAGGAATAATAACTCATCATGATAGACAATTCAAAGGATGCTTAGTGCTTAAAATACCAAGGACTTGAAGTTCCTGCAATAAAAACTGTGGCCCTCATTCTTACTTATAATGATAATGGTGGTTAATTAGAAAAGCAGTTGCTCCTTGGAGTACAATAAAGGCAATTTTGAACACTAATAAAGGGAAGCTGTCAAGTACATCCAGCTACTGATTTATTAAAAATAAAGAAACTAGTGGAGTGTTTGTTCCCTGCTCATCACATATTATTTCATTTCAAGTGGAATATTTGACATTGAGAGGGGGGGAAAGATCCATTTAGCTTTTACTGTATTTTTGGTCTATTATTCCATATTCCAGTGATACTTACCACTTCAGTATGAACAGAGAGATATCATTAAACAAACGCCCTTGGTTCTTGCGGCCAGTTTTGTCACGGGTGTATATCAACACAAGGGTCACTAGGCAGTGTAAACTGATGTTTGCTGTACAAAAAACATGTTAGCTAAACACAGAAGATGTGATTCTTGCATTCAAAGAATTCAAAACAATACCATGGTTGGGAATCTGTTATTTATAAAGACATAGCTATTCAATTAATAAGTTAAAATTATTCCCAACATCTGTTATTCTACACATTTGAATAAATATCCATTTTGGGTCCTAAACCAAATTGTAGGAAATAACTGCAAATGCAGTACAATACTATTTCAAGAAACTTTGATTTCAGATAAACAGCAAGTGGCAGATGCCGACCCAGTTCCCCCTACTCATAATGCACCCCCAGTCCTCCTACTCCCGAGCTCCTAGTGTCAGGCCCCTTCTAACTGCTGAATCTTCAAAGACAAGTTCTGCAGTACTTCTGGATCAGAGTCACAATGACCAGAGATGAGGCAGAAATCACTGAGCTTGTCCTTCTACAATATAGCTATGTCTTGCAGCCTTCCAGGGCTGCAGAGAGAGGTTCACTCAACATCTGGGCAGACAGTAGAACATTCATGAGCCATAGGGACATCTGACATGCCTTTATTCGATGGGGGGGTAATCCACGCATGCCAAAAGCCACACGTCACACCACGCATTGCACTGCACGTCACACCCACAGCAGGTCCCAACTCCCCTGCATACTACATTTACACAAAGCTGGCAGAGTGCCAAGATATTCTAGAACAAAGTGTGATTCTGCACATGTGGGCTCATTCAAGGTTATGGGAATACTGCTTCTCTTAGTGGCCCCGATGTCTGGGTGAGGAGGGAGCCTGACCGACTCCATTTACTCTACAACCTATAACAGGGGCAAACCAGGCATGAATATGTCACACAGGCTACCACAAGGAATCAACTTTCCGGATTATGCATCTGTACACACTATCTAATTACCACCTCACAAGGGAATCCTTGGGCCATCAAAAGACTCATCAGTAGCTGCTGCTGAAATTTAAAAGATTCAGCAAAACCATACCTATGTGGAATTTTCATTAAAAGTCTACTAATATAAATCCTCACTAACCTGAGTGTCTGAATTTTAAGATTACAAATATACTAAGAGGAGAAACCTATTGTTCACTCTCTTAAACAGAAAAAGGAGAAACCTATTGTTCACTCTCTTAAAAAAAATACTGAGATAGAAATGTTGAGCAGAGAAACTCCTAAAGGCTGTCTTGGGTTTTTTTAACAGGCTATAAATCCCCAACTAAGAAATGCACATGAAGATGATGAAGGGTAGCGGGTAGGGGGCAGGGAGGAGAGCATAGACACTCTCACCCACTACCAACTGAGCTATCAAAGGCCCCACTTACAGACACTCTCATCAAAGCTGTCTAGACTGTCTACACTCCAAACCATTTTACCAAAGCAATAGTTACGTGTCTTTATTCTCATGTCCTTGACATGCTTCTCTTATGCGGTCATTTCCTCTGTGCCAAATGATTTAAGAATGGGGAAGTCTGGAGTTTACATGTGGCATATCTTATTCTAAATACCTAATATGTGGATAACTTGTAACCTACGGAATTTTGAACATCCCAGATTATAGTTTAGCCAATCAACCTAATGAGAATAAAAGAGATCTTGGTTGTCTGCTTCATTTCCATTCCCTCTGAATACACTAAAGTAATCATGTGTCCACTAAGGACCAGAAAAATTAAATGTTGTATAGAATCTAATGCCAGTACTCTACCAAACTGACCAAATTATGTCAGCTTTCTTAAGAGTTTGCATATATGAGGGTGAAAGGCGAACTAGACGAAAGCCCAGTAAGGTAGACTTGCAGAGAGCAGTGACTGATGGCCCATGTCATCTTAAAAGGAAGCCTCCAGTGTGTGGTTGAAGGGATTCAACTCCCCACATTGGCCCCTTTGAGCCAAAGGTAATTGAGACCCTGCAGGCTTGAGAGACAATTTTACCTCTCCTTTTAAGAATTTAAACTGGGGCCTTGCCCATAAGAGTCATCACCAGAAATAACTTTTTTGGACCTAGCTATAGGGAAGGTCAAACTTCTGATTAATGAACATCTGCTCTTATCATTCTGCCAATGAACTCCCTCTCCCAAAGTGCTTTACTTGCCTCATCTGAGCTCAGAATGTCATATATACCTCATTGTAACTTTCTGTCTCTGAACCTCTCATGTATGTGTGACCTCTGACTCTCACATATATAGGGGTCCCCCATATACGTATGTAATTATATTTGGCTATTCTCTCGTTAAGCTATTTCATGTAGATTTAATTATCAGACCAGCTAGAAGAACCCAGAAGGGCAGAACAGTTTCTTCCCTGCCCTAAATGGGTATGTGCATACATGCACATGAGTGTGTGGATGTGAGTATGTGGATATGAGGGATATAAGGATATGTGCACATATGCGCAAACGGTGAGTGGGCCTAATGGAGAGCTAATATACACGCACACGCATGCATACACTGTGTTGCCAGTTTTCTTCGTTTCTCCTCTTTCTTACCCCGCACATTAATGCTTCATCGGGTTCTTTTAACGTCTCCAAAGTGTGTCCCCAATTTGTCTACTTCTCACCATCTCTATTACTGCTACCTGGCTGAAGCCACCACCACCTCTCACCTGGACCCAGTAAACACCTCCTAGCCAAGAGGGACAACTATCGATATAGACATTTTGATTCTTACTCCATATAATCTATTTTGATTCTCACTCCCCACAATCTATTTTTCACGAAAAGCCAGTATGAGCTTTTAAAGTATAAATTAGATCACTCCATTCTTCTGCTAAAAATCCTCCAACTGACAACCAAAGGAAAGCTCCCTGTTGGGGGTGACAAAGCTCCCTGTCTGGCTCCCCCTTCAGTACCTTTGAACAACTTCACCCTCTCCCTGAATGCCCCCCCCACCCACGTTCACACTTTTTATCCTTCAGGTTAAACATCACTCTGCAGAGGCCTTCTCTGACCACTCCAAGGAGTCATCCTCAGGTCACCCTATTTTAACTCCCTAGATGGCCCTCTGTTAGATGAGACGCAGTGAGGACATCAAAGCCACACTAAACATTTTAAGAAACAATTTAATATCACGTTAGCCAGTTATGAAATTGTTAACTAGGTCACTGGAAAGAACAAAATAAGCCTGAAACTTAATACAAAATCATATTGAATGTAAACTGTTATTGAAAATAATTTTCAGTAGGGGAAACTGAGTTGGAAGAAAAGGAATTCAAAGAGACTAGCCATCTATAGCCCAAAAGTATAAAAACCACTCTTTTTGACCTTTTATTTTTAAATTATGTACAAATACTTCCTAATCATGATAGTATAAACCTATATATACCCCCATAACCAACGTAAGAAATAAAATATTTTCATTGTTTACGCTGTTACAGTTCTCCCAGTTTACCCGCTTCACCCCCACTCTGCCCAGACAGCCCCCCACTTCCATAGTCAATTCCCTCACTGTTTTTCTCATCCACGGGCCCTTCGTGTATGTTCTTTGACTAATCCCTTCACCCTCTTTCAAACAGTCCCCACCTCCCTCCTCCCTTCTTACCAGTCTATTCCATGATTCTATGCCTCTGGGTCTATTAAAAAAGGAAAACGAAAAAAACACTAAGGTATCAACTACTGGAGGCAGGTTCCAACCCCAGGGCTGGAGAAACAAATGAAAGGGGTCGGAATTGTTGAAAAGCAGCAGCTCAGAGCAGGGCCCTGGCAGAGCTGAAATGAAGATCTCGGGGAAGCGCCCGTGATTCAGCTGCTGCTACAGAGAAGCACCGTTGCTGCGGCAAGAAGGAGCCTGCTGGGGTGATTGATAATCACAGAAACCGGCTGCGGACAGGAAGGCAAGGAAGCAGGTAGGAAAGAAGGAGTCCCTTCTCCTCACCCCTCCCCAACTTTGCAGGCTCTGCCTCTCCTCTCTCCATTGACAGATCTGAATAGAGATCCAGTGGGCAAAGCAAAAGTGTAGTTTACACAAACCCATCCAGGCAACAGAAAAATGAGCAGAGAAAGGAAGAGAAAGGTTTGGGAGCCAAAGAAAATAGCTCAATGGCTGGCACAAGCACTTACCGTTTTTATTTTCCTGATTGATTTATTTATACATTTGTTTATTGTTAGCTTCTTCCTGCTCTTGAGTCATATGAAAATGTCATTTCTGAAATTCAAAAAATTCTTAAATTTTAGCAACTTCATAGTGTTCAACTATTAAGTTCCTGTACACAGGAAGTTAACCTGTCTTGCTCAATAGTTTATGTCCAACACCAAAATCCATGTTCATTAAATGCATGTGAATTAATAAATTACTGAATTGCTGGTGAGTTTCTAACATTAAAACACATGGATATAATTTCATCTTTCTTTGATGATCTCAAATATATTTCAAAATCTTGACTCATTCATTATTACTATACTATGATACAGTGTGAAAGTTAAAAGATGTATAGAAGTGATTAACAGAATGCCAAATAATACAAAGTTGATAGCATAACATTCACAGTTTAAAGGGTACTAACCTGGAGAGACACATATAAAATACTTCCTTGAGGTCCAGCATTTCAGCCTTAGAGTTGAACTATTAACTCTTTTGCAAGCAGCCAACCTCAACCTAATTCATGGAAAAGCAATAAAAACCCTCATGGAAGCTCCTCCCTGTTTCAATTGCAGATACCACTTATCAAAATTAAAGCTCCCTCAACCTGTTACTGTCAAAGTAAATGAAAAATCCAGGGTCTTCCGTTCAAAGTTGCTTTCACTACATGTTCACTCACACTGCACAGGCATGGAAGGCCTTGAATTATTCATCCACCTCCATTTAAATACAAAACAAAAGAACGATGAATTTACCTTTAGTAAAGGGGAGTGTAAACCGTTTCCCCTACTGTTCCATCCCATAAGGCCAACAGGATTCCAAAGTTAACAGTCCTCGAGGAGACCACTCGGTGCTCTGGATAAGAGCAGGGAATTTGGAGCCGGACTATCGGGTGAGGGGCATTTCTGACTCTGACCCTTCTTAGTTGTGTCAGTTGGGCATGTCACTTAACTTTTCTCTGCCTCAGTTTCCTCGTGTGTTTACTTTAAACAATAATAGAATATAATTCATAGGGTAGCTGTGAGCATTAAATTGAGTTAATACAAGTAGAATACTTCAGACTCTAAGTACTACATATATTCCATGGCTGTTAAGTTCCTAAGTGCCCGAGACTCCCCTGAGGTGCATCCTGCAACTGCAGGATGGAGATTAGATTCCCTAAACCCAACGCCACAGATTCTAATTCACGACACCTGTAGGGGAGCCCAGAGACCTGCCTGTTTACTAAGCACCTCAATTCCAAGTGGGCAGTTCCAGGACGTTAAGAAACACAGGTCTACGAACTCAAGAGCACATTAAAGAGAGAGGGCCCACTTCCACACTCCCAGCCAAACCCATCTTCCTCCAGTAACTCAACACATTCATTACCATTTAAGCTAAAATTCCAGCGAGAAAAAATATATATATACTCTTTTATCATCTGGTTCCAGAGCCTGAAATGATGGTTCTACAACACTTCCTGGGTAAGTTTCCACAGCCCAATACTAAACACACAGCACATTCTCCTGTCTTCCTATAAGGCGCCGGTCTTTCCTCTTCCCCGTCTCTTGCCATCATCGCAGCTCTCAGATGCTTGTAAGCGGTTTCCGTAGTCTCCTTAGATCATTCAACCCACACACAACATCTGGTTCTTCTTGTTTTTCCTCTGAGGAGAGTCTCTCTAGCCCTTAATCATTTTGATTGCCCTTCTGCATTCCCCCCAGGAATCTGTACCAGGAACAAATGGCGACTCATCAGCACTTCGTGTATCTGAAGTACCAATGGATATGAATCTCAGACAATGTGAGCATACATAGCTTTAAAGAAAAGGGATAGGGGGAGCATGGGGAAAGGGAGCTGGTCGAGAGGAGCCCATGCTCATGACCAAGTTCAGGGGCAGTTACTGCCACTACTGTCACCTTAGTATCTATAGTAACGACTGTACCAAAGAAGAGATGTGGAAACCAAGTACAAGAAAGATCACTAACTCCATGTAGAAGGTGGCAAGTCCCAGAAAAACAGGACAGAGAGAGGAAATAAACCCCCAGAAAAGGAAATCAGCAAGTAATACAAATTACATCAGAAAACATTAAGAATTCTCTTTGATTGCAGGGTTGGTGGGTTTTAGCAAAGGTTTTTCTTTCTCTTAATGGTCTGTGATTGGTAGAATGCTGACAAGAACGGGGATTCACATTAACTGCTTCGAGGAGAAGCTATTTTCATGTCTTTGTGCTCAATTTAATCCAAGAAGGAAAAAAAATTCCATGGCTTCCTACCTGTTAATTGAGAGAAAGAAAAAGAAGAAAATGACCCTTTCTGGGAAAGCAGGTTACCAACACAGCAGGAACTTAGTTCTGACTTAGGCGGGTAGAAAGGGAACTCCCTGTAGTTCTGGGTTTCCCCTTAGGGTACTTACAGACTTAAAGGCAGGACCCACCAACAGTCCCACTTCAATACGCTGTCCAGGGGAGAGTGGGCCTGCACAAGGAGTCAAGGCCGGAGCAGGTTCCAGCTGGAAGCCACAAGCGCCCTCCTGGAGATCAGAGCTGCTCCTTCACTCCCCAGTAACCAGGACCTCTAGTGAGTCCAGAGACATCCTAGTTGGGAAATGGGACCAAGGAAACTGTACCTGCAGAAAGAAAAAATAATGAAGAAAGGAAAGAGAAAAGGAAGGGAAGGGAAGGGAAGGGGGGAGAGAGAAAAGGAGGAAGGGAGGGAGGGAGGAGGAAAGACGACACAACCTTATTAATTATCTGAAAAAGTTCCTAAATACTCACAAGAGCAATCGCTCGTTCACTAACATGTATTGAGCACCGTGGTGCAGAGCTGCCTTGACAAGCTATGGTCACCCCCCGACCCCCCATTTTTCTTCCGCTCCCCTAACAGAACTGGGGAGGGTCTCAGGTGGTAGGGTGGGCGTGGGGGAAGGGGTTGGCTTGGCTTTGATGTGACTCAAACCCCACACCCCTCCCTCAGAGAGAGAAGTGGTCGCACCCCAGACAACAGCAGCTGCCCGGGGACACATTCTCCTGCACCCCATCTGTGCTCACACCCGGTTTCCTTCTCTGCATCCCCTTCCTGGGCCTTTCTGCCCCCCACCCAGCACTGAAGACCACGGGGGTACACAGCTTCCCAAGCCCCTTTCTGAAAACTGCGAGAAAGGCCATGTGCTCCCTCCCACCCAGCCCCATTTGTCCAGAGGCTCCAGCTTCAATTTTTCGTTAGGGTCTCCACGCTGAGTTGGCTTCTGAAATATATCTCTCCATTTTATTTTTCACTTAGGCTCTTGAGTCAATCTGGGAGATGCGGAGCAATTTCCTCTTCCTTCTCCAAATGGTTCCCTTGGGACTGATTATTATTTTCTGGGCTTTGCAGGTGTTTGAACTATTCCTGCTAACTATACCCAAACACTGTGTAAGTCATCCGGCTTTGGCTCCTCATCATCCCTGTCTCCTCCAAAGGTCGTTTTTCTTCTTAAAGCACATTTGTAATGTCGATAATTAGATATCCCAGGGGGCTGCTCACTAGATATGTCTCTGTGTTTGAAAGTCGGTTAACCCTTTCGGGTCCCTTGTAGATGACCACCGTTGCATGTGAATAGTGGCAGCTTCAGAGGGACCTTCCGGATCCTCCTTCAGAACTTCAGAACTTACCCCCCGGTCCGGAGTGCTGCAGGCAGGCCATCCTCAGCTGTCAGAACTAAATATCTTTGGCCAAGGGGAAGAGGGTGCTTGGTGGGGTGAAAATGGAGATGATTGTTCTCAAACAACAATTTAAAAAATAATAATAATAAAACAAAAAAATTTATAACAAAAAAAATGAAATTGTTGTCCCATTCAACCAATAAGTCAGTGACAAAGGAGTCAAATTCTAAAGTAAAGTAAATAATTTTAATCAACACTCATGTCAAAACTATATTCATTTGTCGATTGCAAGCATAGGTTGGCTATGGATGCAAGAATTTGACAAAAATCAAAAGCATACTATAAGAATCATTTGGCTGTACAGAATTTAAAGAGTATTATTTATTTTCTTAGTTTTGAAAATTGGGTGCTACACACTCCTCATGTCAGTAAAATTTATAAATAATTTATGTATATTTCTATAAACTGACTATTTCCTTAACCCGAAACTCACATATTGAAACCTAATCTCCAAGGGGATGGCATCTGGAGGTGGGACCTTCCAGAGGTGATTCAGTGGTAAGGACGGAGCCCTCATGAATGAGATTAATGCCTTTACAGAGACACCTCAGAGAGCCCTTTCACCCCTTCTGCCATGTGAGGACACCGGGAGAAGATGGCCCTCTATGAACCAAAAAGTGGACCCTAACCAGACACCAAATCTGCTGACACCCTAAGTTTAAGATTCCCAGTCTCCGGAACTGTGAAAATAAATCTCTATTGTTCATAAATCACCAGTCTGTGGTATTCTGTTACAGCTACCAGAGTTCACTAAGACGCACACACACGCATACTCTTCCTCAGAGCCAATGGGAAACTTTCTAGCGGAAGCACGGACCTCTGTGTCACCCACCAGCTGTGCACCAGCACTGCACCTCCATCTTCGCCAGTGGCCGCATGGGACATTCATCTGAGGATCTGACAGAAGAGGGGAAACCCAGAGCTTGGTTCCTTCTGAAGGTGCTTCGTAGACCCGTGTAAACATTAACAGTGCCACTCAGGAATGGCTACAAATGCACCCCACAGCTTGGGCTCCAACTAATGAAAGCTAATCTAGCTATGGGTGGCAAGTCTACCACATCAGGCCCCTTCTATCCTGGAAGGGCTAGTGATTTATTTTCACAGGAATAGACAACGCTTCCCCAGGTGTATTTGCCTTTGCTGCCCACTAAACTTCAGCCAGCACTAAACTATCCAGGAACTGCTGGACACCAGACTCCACACAACACAGCATCCAGCCAGGGTGTTCTTCGCAGTGGTGCACTGGTTGTATCCCATGCCGCACTCTCCAGAAGTAGCCAGTCCAATAGAGTATTCTATTATCCCGTGGAAAGCACAACTGAACTACCAGGTTGGGGGGAATTCCCCTCAAGTATGAAGAGCTGTCCTCCAGAGACTGTCCTAACAGGAAGAATACCTGCATTCGGGAAACAGAGACTGGAAGCAGGGGTGACTCCACTTACCATGACTCCCCATCTGCTTAGGAATATTATGCTTCCTGTTCCCCAAAACCCTGCGCTCTACATGCTTAAGGGTTTTTGTCTTCTTCAGAGGGTGAAGTAAGGGGCCCATTGACCTGTGACTGCCGAGAGCACCTTGGACTTCTTGTGCCCAGGGATTGTCAGGTGAGAAATGAGCCAGCTTCTTGGCATGGACAACTGACCCTGGTCAGGAAGATGAGGCAAGGCTGCTCTTACATAAAGAGGCTGAGTGGAATGTATGAATAAGTCAGGAGTTGCACCGGGTGACTTTTGGTATTTCCTTGTCCAAATGTGACTGTAAATGACATTCATCGAGATGCTGGCCTAAGAAGGAAATGGTTATCAAGGGCTTACACGTCTCAGAAAAGACGGTTTGAGTCACATCCCCTTTGTAAATGAAAAACTTTTCTTTTTCCACTGTCTACTCTTCACTTGTGACCACCAGATGCGTGTGGGTTTTGCCCGCACCAAGCAATTCTTCAACATCAGCTGGGTATCCTCTAATATAACTCAATCCTGACACTATCTACCTAGAGACAGCATCAAATCCCACAACTTAAGGGCTCAGTCCCACAAGAATGCCTCCCCTTCAGAAGTCAATGCAAGTCCAGGTTGTCACCTGTGCTTCTGCCTTACTGGCTACAAATAGCAGGTTCCCACAATCCCTTCCTTGGGTTCAATAGTTTGCTAGCCTGGCTCACAGAACTCAGGAAAACAGTTACATACTAGATTACTGATTTAATACAAAAGGATACAACTCAGAAGAGCAAGATATGGTGGAAGGAGCATGGAGTTTCTATGCCTTCCTTCTCCAGGCACACCTGTCTCCCAGCACCTCCATGAGTTCACCAATCAAAAGCTCTCTGACCTCCAGTTAGGGTTTTTTGACAGAGTTTTTTTCATTGCACAGACCTGACTAAGTTATCAGCCATCAGTGATCAACTCAGCCTTCTACCCCGTCTCCCCTCCCTCAATGTCAAGAGAGTGGAGCTGAAACTCCAGGCCCTCTAATCATAGGACTGGTTTCACAGGCAACCAGCCTCTTTGGGGCTTTCCAAAACTCACCTTATCAACCTAAACCAAAGTGGTTGAAAGTCACTTATACATGGAATCTAAAGAACAAAATAAACTAACAAACAAAATAGAAAAATACTGATGGTTGCAAGGAGGAGGGGCTTTGGAGGTCTGGGGGAAAAAATTGAAGGGATTAAGAAGTACAAATTGGCAGTTACAAAACGGTCACAGGGATGTGAATATAGTCAGTAATATTGTAACAACTATGTATGGGGCCAGGCGGGTACTATAAATATCAGGGCGATCATTTTGTAAAGCACATGGTTGTCCAACCACCATGCTGTACAACTGAACCTAATACAAAACAACAGTGAATGTAAACTGTAATTGAAAAATAAATTTTTTAAAAAGAAAGAGGCTTGTTTTGAAAACAAAGGACAGCCTTTTCCCCTTTATAGCTCTTACCACTTAGAGAATTCCAAGGATTTTAGAAGCTCTGTCCTGGAAAAAGATCAACTATGTATATATTTTTTTATTATAAACCTGTCACAATATGGCACAGGTTTAAAACACCAAGACCTTTAGAAGTGAAAGGAGAAGTGAGATGAATTTGGAATGGACAATGGAGCAGTTAGGACAATGAGTGCCAACTGCAGCATTAAAAACAACCGCAAAAATGAAAGCTGTTTATCCCACACACCTTCCACTGCCTCTCTCTTACAAGAACACATGTAATTGCATTTAGAACTCACCCAAGTAACCTAGAATTATTTCTTCATCCCTAGACCTTTAACTTAATCACATCCACAAAACCCCCTTGTCCAAATAAGGTAACACCAACAGTTTCCAGGGATATCTTTGGGGGCCATAATTAAACCTGCTTCTGGGGGCAAGCTCTGTGAGCAGGCCCTTGACAGGAATATCCAGATAGCTGTCAAACTCTTTCACATCACTTCTAATTCTGAAATTCTATCATTCTATAAAAATTTCTGTCTGTAGGGTAAATGGAGGCGGTCTGGCTTCCTCACCCAGGTGTCTGGGTAACTAAGGGAAGCAGCGTTCCTATAGCCTCACAGGGGACTGATCATCGGTCTTCTTACAGCCTTGAGACGGGTCTGATAAACCATTCCTATAACATGAAGTGGGCTCCCATGCACAGAATTATGTTATATTATGTATGTTATGGTGTTATGTTATGTTATGTTTGTTATGTTATGTTCTGGCAGTCTTCCGGCTTTGTTCCCCTCTAATACTTCAACAGGTAGGGACTCCCTGCTGGGTTCAGGTGCCACAATGGGTGCCACAATGGAGAGCAAGGGCCATAACACATGCCACATAGAGACATGCAGATAGACACGCAGCTTGCAGCACGCGTGACTCAGTCACCTGTGAATAAAGGCATGCCAGACATCCCAATGGCTCCATGAATATCTTTCTGTCTGTGTGAATACCATGAACCTGCCTGGCCTTGAATGTTCACAAAACAGTATCCTTAGAGTTAAATATTATAGGAACAATATGCTATCATAGTTATTATTGTTTGGGGGGGGTAAATTGGAAAGTTTTAACAACAAGGTTTATTATTAAAAACTGAGGTAAGGGAAAGAAATGGGAAGGTGGAAATAAAAATGTAGACATTGAGAATGAGAAACATAACAGGAAATTAGGGGAGTAAGAAAGAGGAGACATGGGTAATATGAAAAATGGTTTATACAGTAAGCTGAGGACTAAAGTTTCTTAAGATGGTAACTGTGGATAAATTTCCCAGTGGAAAGTCTTCAAATCATCACTCCTGTAAATACGAAGTAGCTGAGCAAATTGAATCTACCTGTGTTATGCCACGAGACCTCGAACACTCTACTGATACCAGTTAGGCCACTCAAAAAGAATGTTCAGCTTTATATGATACAAAAAGCAAATAACAAATTATGTAAGATTTTTTCTTGATTCAGGAATGCAGAAAAGTAAATCTCCCCCTATCTGTCTCCCTCTCTCTCTCTCTCTCTCTCTCTCTCTCTCTATCTATCTCTGGTTACACCACTGGCTGAGTAAAGGAAACTATGCAAGAGTGCAGTGGAAATCTGGGGTCTGTGTTTTCTAACCGCTGGCCCTGGGTTCTCCCGCAGGGCCCGGTAACCTGGAAGAGCATATTTGCAAGTGCTCACCTGAGTAGCCTCCAAGGTATCCTAACCAAATTGTCACAGCCCAAGAAGTGCCTCACTTCCTCCCAGAGAGCAGTTTAAGCATTACATCATTAGGGAATATTAGATCTAGTAATTCAGAAAACCTGGTAAGATGGTTATTAAATAAGGTATTACTCATATAGTGGGAGATATTGCTCTAATCTCTGCCACTAAATGTGACAAGGAACTGAAAATGGTTTAGCCCATATATCCATTTACTGTAATTTGTAACATAAAGCATCAAATTTCATTCCCCTTACAACAAGCATTTCAGTGCAAAGCTTTGGGCTGAACACAGGACCAATCAACAGAGGAGGAGTCACACCCTAAAGTTGCTTAAATTGTATCTAAAATAAAAAACACACTGGTGTACAAAAAAGGTCTATGGTCTAGGGCAAATGGCATTGACCTTGGAGATGGGGAACCCAGGCTCTGTTTCTGGAGCTAGCACTGAAAAACTCTCACCTCTCCCACCCCTGTAACTATATTTCTCAATGTATAAATGAGAGAAAATAATAGGACAGTTTCTAAGATCTCTTTCAGTTCAAAGATTAAATGGTTCTGTTCTGGATGTAAACCAAATGCTCCAGATTAATCAGGAAAGACACAGTGGCAATATGGACAGCTAACTTTTGTTGAGTTTTTACTACATGCCAGGCATTGAGCTAAAAATCTTTACAAGCGTTGAACCATTTAAGCCTTAAAACAGCTACTTAAAGCAGGTATTATTATTATATTTTGTTGTCAGTGGAAGAATGTCCAGCCTAAGAAAAATTCTTGTAAGTGTTTGTTTGAACAAAAATGATGATGATTGCCAAGGGGAAAAAAATGTGTTGGAGAATGGCGGTTTTGCAGCTTACTTTATAGATTAGAATCAAAGCAGGAGATGTAAGGAGGGGTCCATGAAATCCATTGGGGGTAGATTCAGGAGGTGGAAGAAAGCAAATCAGGAAAATCTCGAAGACTGGATAAAAAGCAAAATGCAGAGGTACGTACTTCTTTTACACAGGTGGATGCAGGGTAGTTAACGGTTCCAGCACAGAGATGGCATGTGAGCAGGAAGACAACAATGAAGGCTTCTGTGGTCTCCTGCTCTGGTGCCCAATGTTGTGCCTTCAAGGGGTCAGAAAACAAACCACTCTGACATTTCAAAGGTATTTACTGTAATACACAAAGACAATAGACCATTTATTTCAAAGGTAAATACCTTTGTCAAGGAAGCTCCAGGCTAGGGTGTGACTACTCACCACAACCCACTTTTAGTTTGGACTTTGTATATTGGTACCACCCTGTGTGTGCTCCTGTGCACTTATTTTTGGTCTCTCGCTTTGTAAGGTCCTCCATATGGGCATTCCCTGAGCTTCGCAGGTTTAGTATGTGGCCTCTTTTTTGTCCACATTTTTCAGGAATGGGAAAAAAACAAATATATAAAGTTTTTCAACACTCACAGCTAATGGGTCCCATAGCTAGAAGTGGCCATTCAAGTGGGGTTTAAAAGGTAAAAGAACTGGTAGAAAATTTAGGGACAATGCGTTTCTGGTGGGTGGGAGGGATATACACCTAAATAGATTGCAAAACCATATTTTTCACTCCATCTCCACAGCCAAGACCCCCTTCAAGCCATTGTCATCTCCCCCCAGGACTTCTGCATGGGCTCGGGCAGACCCCTCCACAGCTGTCTCGGCACACCCTGCCCCTGATCTGGAGTGGTCTTTTCAAAATGCTAATCTGATGCTGCCTTTCCTCAATAAATACTTGCTAAATAAATCTATGAAATGTATAGCTCATTAATGTTTTTTAAAAATAAGAACTGACTGTTGATTAAAAGAAAGGAGTGATGGTCCCAAAGGCAGGTGGGAGAAGGTAGGCTGATGTAGCGAAACAGAGGGAGCCTCTGCAGAGTCCCAACCCGGGAAACGACATGAGAAAGCCACCTGGGGGAAGTAGTGTTGCCAGTGGGTGCAGAGCGCACTGGGAAAAAGAAGGGAGACAGGTCAGGGTGCTGTGGGACGGTAGTCATGACAACACAGCCCCAATTTTTTCAAGCTCTTCTATATTTGTAATGTTTCTAAGACCCAAATTTGTAACTAGAAATCCTTTCTAGCAACAAAAATAACTTTAAAGAAAAAGTTTTTGTCACACTGGTAGTGCATTGGTGATGAATATCTTAAATTGATCCATTTCTAATAGTTTATTATTTCTATATAAGATCACACCCAACATTTTATTTTTATATTATACATGTTCTTGGAGCAAATGTTTGTTGGATTAAGTCAACATCCAATTCTCAAGCTCCACCTATATTTTAACCTCCATAATAGTATAGTAATACCAATGTGCATGATAACTTTACCTTATGTTTTAAAATAATATCAACATATAAAAACATATATATTCCCTTAGTTCCTAACCTGTTCATTCCAAGAAGAAAGTTATAATCTTTTCTTCATTTTTGATCTCTATTCTAGGTCATAACAAATACACAAACATTACTTGAACCTCATACTGAACCAGGTAATCTATACACTTTCCGATATGTGTTACTTTGGTTCAGTGAATTTCATTTCAATTCTTTTTCTGCTCTGTCTCATTTCTCAATGTGATTAATAATCAAACTTGTCTTGGTCTCCCAACAATTGCCTTAAGAATATGTAATACTAGACTTACTCACTTACTGTAAGGGTAAAACCAAGATGCAATTTTCAATGCAAATGTTGCCCTTAAATACACTGATATTTATCATTGACTGTTTTAATCAATTGCTTAAATTTTTCACACAGAAGTGTTATATGTGGTAACCATTAACTTCTAAAAATAAAATATTGTGTGTGAAAAGTATCAGATTAACAACATTTGCAAATTAAGTTCTTTTTAGCTAAAGACAGCATCATGATAGAAATCTGGCCTCCCACTTCAAATATCTTCTGAACTCTACCTCAGACACACTAGAAATAATTTTCCCTTGGGGTGGGAATATTATTATGATTGCAACAATAAAGTAATTTATAAAGCGAATGTCATAAATAAATTGACATCATGTTATTCCAATGATCGATGTGAGCAACCACTGAAGTTTTTCCCCCTTTGTATTCTCTTACCAAAAGTCCACTGGAATTCATTTCTCTGAATCTGCAGACATAGATGCCTGTGACACATCACTGCCAATCTGGAGCGAGCAATATTCAAAACCCATCCCCAACTGCAGCCTCCCCAGTGGTCCGGTCCCTGCTCAGGCACACCTTGGCTCAGCTGGGCCCCCTCTGCCTCCAGCTCTGCATTCCAAATACACCAAAAGCCTGATCAATTCCTACTTGCCAGGGCCTTTCTCACTTCCAGGTCTTCAAACATGTTGTTCACACTGGAACACTCTTAGTCCTTTTTCGGGTTGTGCTAATATTACTTGTCCCTCAAGTCTCCTCTTAAAGGTTACTTCTTTGGCTAGGTCTTAGTTACCCCTAGGACTAGATTTGGCTTTCCTGATACATGTTCTCATGGCTCCCTGTCTTAGCACCACAAGGATCATACCTTCATTAATGTTTCCTTCCCCCTTTAGACTGTAAGCTCCTTAAGAGCTGATAGTCACTAGGTGCTCAATAAGACTTCGTTTGCAGGGCTAGTTTCAGGATTAAGATAAAGTATAATATGCAGAATCACATAGAGTAAGGGTTTATTAATTAAAGCCTATTTTATTTTATTTTTTTAACTTTTATTTGAAGTCTCACTATTTTTTTAAAAGATTTTATTTCTTTATTTTTAGAGGAGAAGGGAGGGAGAAAGAGAGGGAAAGAAACATCAAGGTGTGGCTGCCTCTCATGTGTCCCCTACTGGGAACCTGGCCTGCAACCCAGCCATGTGCCCTGAATGAGAATCAACCAGCAACCCTCTGCTTCACAGTCCAGTGCTCAATGCACTGACCTACACCAGCCAGGGCCCTATTTTATTTTTATTATAGCAGTTTACATGTTTGGTGCCAAAATGTTAATATGATAGCAAATCTAAAAAGCCACTAAAACCAAACAAAAGTCACTTCAAAGTACCCCAGCTTAGGAAGAATTTCATAACATCTAGCACCATATATCCCTAGACATTCATCAAAGCCAAGCTCAGTTGCCATGGTACCCATTTGATCCAACTCTTGCAGCCCCAGTTGCCTTGTAAGAACACTTTAAGAAGCATAACTTACTACACATTTCCACCTTTAAGTTAAAAAGAGTAAGAAATATGATCAAAACAAGATTAATGCATTAAAGATAATTCTGAAATAATTGGTATGTTTCACAAGATAAAACAAATACAGGGTGGGGAAAATAGATTAACAGTTGTGAATATGCAAAACAGAGTTCATTCTTTTATTATTTGTTAATTATTGTATTCTTTTCCATACAAACAACTGTAAGCCTACATTTGCCCACCTTGTAAGTTAATTACATCAATGTAAATAGGAAAGAGGATTTTCAGCATGGGAAGACACAGGGCATTAACAGCAATAAAGTAGAACCAACCACTAACAAACATAATGGTGTGGATGACTCTCAAAAGCATAATGCAAAGTGAGAAAAGATGCAGCGTACATAATTCATAATTCCACTTGTTTGACTTCCCAGATGAGACAAAACTAATCTATGGTGACAGAAAGCTGATTCGTGGCGACATGAGACAAGGACAGCGGAACAGAATATAAACAAGCACAAGGGAACATTTTATACAAACGTTCTCTATCTTCATTGGTGTGGAGTTTACCTGAGATTACGCATTTGTCAAAATTCACTGAACTGTTTAAAGAGGAACATTTTATCATATGTCAGTTATAGAACAAAAAATTAAAAGTCATACTACCAAGACACTTTATGGTGCTGAAAGAATTAGGAAGATACTACCACTTGTGTGTTTAGAAACACAGAGGCAGTACTAACTTGTAGCTTTCAAATGTTCAAATTCATCGCTGTAGAAAGTTTCACATGTGTGTATGTGTCAGTGTGTGTATGTGTGCATGCATGTGTTTCAGTTTGCTGCAGCTCCTCAACTGCAAAACACCCTGTGTCTTACTAATAATTAAAAACATATTAGCTCAGCTAGGGCGACGGGAGTGTGAGGCCACACTCTTAGCCACAGTGCTGTACGCCCCCAGACTTTGAGGTCTGAATGCCCAGTTACCCAGTGTGTGAGTGGATGTTGCTCTCCTGATGGAGCTCGTGCCCTATCTCGCATGTAGATCACAGAAACTCACAGGAGCTCGAATCCTACAGGCATAGGCAACTCTCCACACTGTCTTTCCTGTACACCGCATAAAAAATAGATCCAGCATACACAGAAAATATAGGAATACCTCCATAAAAGCTGGGAAATGTTTCCAAGCTTGCGAGCCCCATGCCCTTCTTTGAGACCACACGCTACAGGTGTCCCAACCTGTCTGCTCAATGGGAGTGATGGGGACCGTGGCACACCACATGCTGGATTCTAATTGGTGTCTGCTGTCCCCATCACTTCCCCTCAAGGGCAGGGGCAGCAGATATTTAAAAAGTAGTAAGAAAGTCCTAATTCTATGGAGAGAACCATTACAAGGAAGAAATTTCCTTTAGCTCCATGTGATAAAAATCAGATGTAATGTTTTCCTTTTTATGTAAATAGAATCTCCACTGGAATTAGTGACTGAGAGAGTAAAACAGGTAGGAGTTACACCAAAGTTTGGCTTTGCTGGAATTGAGATACGTCCAGAGGGTCGTTACCCACCCAGTGCCTCACTCAAAGCCTGTTCCAGAGGTTCCTGGTCTAAACTGGAGGACCCAGTAATAATAGTAATAATAATCTCAGAAGAAAGCAGATAGGTTACTTTTCTGACTTAGTTCCAGTCGCTGGAAGAAGCACAGACCTTCAGGGTGCTCTTACATGTAGCCGGTTTCCTTAGGAAATCTAAAGCTATCTGAATCTCACTAACCTCTTTCCCCTCCCCATCCGCTTTCTTAACACTAGAAAACTTGATCTGAAAGCAAAAGAAGAGTACGTTTGAAGCTTAGTTGAAATGTAGCTGCAGGAACATTATTCGGCATAAGAGGAAAAGCCTCTAAAATACTCTTAAGCTTTCATATTCTTTCTTAGTGTTAAATTGTAAGATGTTATTTCATTGTTTTCATGAAAGCTGTAGTCATACTTTGAATCAAAACAGGTATTTTTCAAGGCCTTGGATTCTTAAAAAGTTCCAAAACATTTTTAAATACTCTGATTGAGAGAAATTTAGCAGGAATTCTGTGTCTGCTGGTGAATGGCTCAGTAAACCTGAGCTGGCCACTTGGCCCCTCCAAATTTAGGTGCTTTTATGAAGAAATACCCCTGACACATTCAGGGGCATGAGATAGGGATTTAAAATAGCAAACAAAAAAAATGTCCATGATGTTACATACATTATCTCTCTTAATCTTTAAAACAACTACGGGGTAGTGCTTCTGAAATCCATTTGTACATATAAGGAAACTAAGGCCAAAAAAAGTGAAGTGCCTTTCCAATAGCCACAAAGCTACTGAGAGAACCAAAGATGCTATGAAACACAAGCCTATCTGTTTCCAAAGCCCTTACTCTCCCCACTTTCTCCCCCTACCTCTTTCTTCCTCTTTTATAAGGACAATGAGGCCAACTCACAGTATTTAACTCTTTAAAGTAGTCTCACATATGTGGTCCCATTTGATAGTCACGGCTCCTCTAGATGGCAGGGGAGGGCAGTGACTTCTCTCTGTAATCCAGGTGCAGAGCTAGTGGTTCCGGAAATCTGCCAAGGTCACGGCATGAGGAAATGTCAGAACAGGCATTGAATTCAGTCTCCTGATCTCATTTCGATGTGCTTTTCGTTACATCTCATTTTTAAAAGTAAAATTGATCCTCCGTACATAACACCTACATTTCTCATTTACCCCCCCTCGTCTGTGCAGCCTTGAGCCCAGTGTATTCCTGGGGCAACGGTTTTCTTTGAGTGGGAGCACAGAGGTTCTTGTGTACGGGGGTGCACACATCTTTGCCAAGCACTTCTGATGTGTCTGAGACACATCAGGGCCAGCCAGGGGTAGGGTCATTGTGAGTGGTCACGTGGGAAAGAAATTTGTGGCAAATTTATGTGTATACATTTTAGTGTCTTAAACATTTGATTCCACAGTATTTTTCACTGGGTTTTCATTTTGATTCCGGTTCTTCCCATGCCTTACTGTCACTATTCTGGAGAGCAAATATTTAAGCACATCTGAGTCTTTTCCTTCTCCATGTTTTGGAAGAGAAAAACACAAAATAAAATACCAATTTCATGGGTATGTATCACTTGTTCATGGTGTTAACACTGCATTTCCCTAGCTACAAAGGACTGAAGCTATTTATCATGTATGAATCATTCTAAAATCTCTTCTCTCCTGTGCTCATCAGTAATGCCAAGATTTAATAACTCCATATCCTTCCAGGGTCATTTCCTACCTCTGTGAAATATCATAAGTGATTCGGAGGTTTACTTAAGATGTTAGTCTTAGGAGGTAAATGTGAAATACCCAACCAGTCTTCAATCACGTCCCAGCCAAACCTTATTAGATGCTCTCAGCAAGGCACTTTCCTTAAAGCCAGGACTTGTAGCACTCACCCCGCTGCCGCTGAGGGACATGAAATGAGAGTGTTTGCTGAGGGCTTAGGAACTGTCCGTGCACAGCCCTCTGAACACTGCCTTTGTGAGCCTCACAGCTTATTCCTCGTAAGTATGGCATGGTACATATTTTTCATCTTCATTTTCCAGGTCATGAAACTAGGGCTTGGAAACATCAAGTAATATGCTCAAGATCATATACCTAATGTATGACAGAACCACATTTTAAAAACTAAGTCTGTTCCTCCAAAGTCATTGTTCTAACTACCATGCAGCTCTGTACTACAGTGGACTACTCTAGAATATACCAACCACTCTACTTCATTCCACCCTACATCATACCACTTGATACTATACTGTGTCACTCTATGGTAGGCTAAACCATGCCGTACTATACTCTATCACATCACACTGTTACGTGATAGCATAATATACCACTCTAAAATATAACATACAATACAATACAATATACCACAATATATTATCCACACAGATAATACATAGGTATATACTCATAGAAACTATATGAACAGTATAATACATTATACCATGGTTTACTAATTAGCATAAGGTAATTCAACAATTTAATTGAAATAAGCATAATTGTAGCTGGAACATGCATACATGGAAGACGTGACTAACATTCCAAAACAGTTGGCTGATCACATGTGCTAGTCCACATGACACCTGAAATAAAATAGTAAAGCTGCTTCCGAGCTTCTGTTACCTGGGGAGAGGTTTATCGGCTTTGTTCGGGAAATGCCGCAGCCCTCAGCTAACGGCAGATCCATTTTCGCTTGGGGATCCAAACGGAAAGATCTGAGAGGAAAATATCTCCCTGAAAAGATTGTAACAACCTTAATTTTCATAGTTTTGAAAGAACATACTATAACCTGGAATATATAAGAGTACAATTCATAAATAACTCCTTTTCTAATGTTAAAGAAAATTATTCTAAAATAAAGAATAATTTATTAACCCTGAGTTATACAACCTGGAAATCAAGCTTTTCTTTTTTTCTTTCAACTTGTGCTCAAGTAAATATTTTTACATGTTAAACTAATAGCACAGATATCATTTATATTCAGCTTTCACTACACCATGCTTTATTTTTTCACTACACCAAGGACATAGCTCAGCTCCTCTCTCTTCCTCTTGGCACAGATGTGTGTCCCCACCTTTTTCCTGATGAATTTCAGGTCCCTTGTAGAGGTGTCTACTCATGGGGGGCATGGCCACACCCACCTCTCAGATAACATCCTGCATGAACTTGATACACTCGGTGAGGCGCCGCGGGGGTGGTTGTGCCTCGCCTTGCACTCGTCCTTGGTCACCTTGTGGCCCTTATAGAGGCTCATGGCCACGGGGTAGTGCAGAGCCATGGCTGCTGCTCCTCAGTGGCTGCAGCACAGATCAGCTGGCCTTTCCAAGTATTTTAATAGAAAGAAGGAAGGTGCTTCAGGGGTCACATCAAAGATGAAAAAGCTGGTGATGGGCTATGCATGGAACTTGAACACTTTCAGTATCTAGCAACCTCAAAATAGAAAGAAAATCAGGCCCTGGCTGGTGTAGCTCAGTGGATTGAGCGCGGGCCTGCGAACCAGAGGATCGCAGTTTGATTCCCAGTCAGGGCACATGCCTGGGTTGCAGGCGGGTTCTCTGCAGGCCAACTCCCAGCAGGGGATGCACGAAAGGCAACCATACATTGATGTTTCTCTCCCTCTCCTTCCCCTCTAAAGATAAATAAATAAATATCTTTAAAAAAAGGAAAGAAAATCAACCTCATCTAATAGTTTATGTCCTTGAATTTAAGCCACAAATTTAAAAGCATATTTATGCAGAGAGTGAATAAAACATGAATGAAAACAGGCAAGCAAAGCCCAGAAAAGAATTCCTGTTCTTCTGACTATGAAACCTGTGGCTTGTCCCGGATTGAATGTTAGCCACCTTGGTAAAATTCACAGCCATTCAATAACCTGCTAATAGTCACAAAATTCAATAACCTGCTAATAGTTCAGGATACACTCTAGCCAAGAACATATCCTGAAATCAGGAGCTTCCATCAGGACAAAAGGCACATCAACAAACAAGTGAGTGCTGGAACAGCCTAAAAAGCAGAGAAGGTTACTGCTAAAGGGTGCAATCCTTCTCCTGTTCTTTAGACAAAAGTGAATGAATAAATGAGCCTGTGCAATGCACTCAGTAGAAGCTACAGTTTCATGGGTATGTATGTTGTGTTATGTATCATGTTGCCTTCTGTCCCCTCATCCCCCAGACAGGAGCTGGGGTGAACATGAATACCTAGGTCCCCAAAAGTGTTTAAAAATGAATTAACAAAAAGTGTTAAAACCAGCTTGGGACAATAAAAGCTCTCAGGGACACCAGCATTGAGTCATGAGAACTGACGGTGGAGCCAGTCAGAATTTGACATCTTCACTAACAATCTGGAAAAGGGAGGGAGTGCATGGCTCATTAATAAAATGTGCAGTTGAAGTGGAATGATTGATTGGATGCAAGAAAGCAGAGAAATTAGTGATGTTAGTAAAATGGGATGCAACTAAGGAAAATACTCACTCATCTATTTAGACAGAAATCACCATTTGAAACTTATGTAATGGGACCAGTCAGTCTGGAATGCAGGGCACCAGCAGAGGCCTGGAGGTGAAGCTGGGAAGAAGGTTAGACGGGAGACGGGAGGCCGAGCCAGCGCAGTCTGAGCTTCTCTCTGGAACCACCACACACCAGGCAGCCAGTGTTCACGTGCTTCTCACAGCTCCTGACCCCAGGCCAGAGCCTCTGACGTCCACTCTGCTTCTGCCTGGCGGTCAGCCTGTCCTCTGGCATCTAGCTTGGGCTGGGAAGATGGGTCTACATGGGCTTCCCATCATTGCTCCGCACAATGAGAAGTTGACAAAATCCAAAACTTTGATGCTTTGGGGCCAGTATCTAGGGGTTAGGTCCAGACCAAGGATGGAAGGTTAGGAGTATTCCTGGGTAAACCTGCGGATTGGGTCTTCATCTCTGACTTATAGCTCATGACAAGATTTTTTAAGGTACAGCTGAAACCAACCAAGACTCAAATCACTTTTCATTCCATCATTTGTAGAAAATAGATCATGAACTATCTGCTTTTTGCTACTGGGTATTAATCCATCAGCTTCTAGGCAAAGCCTAATTATTCTGAATAAAATTAACATTCAGACTTACACTTGCCTTATAGCTTTCTGCTGACCTTATCCCCTTAGCTCCCTTATTCGTGGCCACTCCTGCTCAGCTCCTACAGTAACTACTACTCACTGGTTAAGAAAGTTATTTTAGGTAGGGAAGTCGGGACTGAAACCACTAGCTCCTCATTAACATGTATAAATTCTCTCCCCAATACAGGGGTACACAAATCATTGCACTTAATTTTTCCAAATCAAGTCATATCTTCACGCATTGGGAGGATGTCTAATATCTTAATTGCCAAGAAGTTTGAGGGTTATATTCAATGCAGGGAAATTAAAGGGGTGCTTCTGGTCTTGAACCCATCATGATTACCACCCAGAGGATCACCTGATGTACAAGCTCATGTCCTGCCTCAAAGGAAAGTGTCACTGCTATTCACAGTCCTGTTATATGTGGCACCCACTGCTTCTGTGACATGGGGCTTGGCCATGGGTCCTACCTTATGGCTGAAGCACTGTAGATTCACGCCCAGGCATCAAAGGCCTGCACTTTCTGGGAGTTTGGCCGATAAGTCTCTACGAGTCAAAACCTGGGATTAGAAAAAAAGTAAATAACTGGTTTACCTTCTTGAGCCTGTTTTAAAAGGCCTCCTAACCCTGCCCTGAGATAAGGGAACTTCATCATGTCTCTAGAGCAACAGCCTGCTCAGCATCTTGAGGGGGAAAGGAGAAAAAGTTCCTCCCCCTCACTGTTGCGTACATGTCTTCATCATGTTAGCCTGCCAGAGGGAATTTCTTATGTTACCTTGCCACTTGGCCATATATGCTGGCGCTGAGTTTAAGGCTTAGGATTTTTAAAGCCATATGTATATGGGTTTATATTTTTTTCTTTCAGAATACGATCTGATCCGTTGTTTAGCCAAAATCCCATTGAAAGAAATTATCCTTATTTTCTTAAGTCACCCAGATAGCTTATTTTAAGTTTACGGTTATTTAACATTTGGAGCAGATAAGGATTAGCTGTGTGAACATGGATATAAAATAGTACATGCCAAAATTTAGTTTGCCAAAGAAGAAAGAGTAATGGTAGGCAGCATTAATATAGTTCTATGCATTTTAAACCAGAAAGTATCCAATGAGCTGTGGACTTGGAGGGGGTGTTTTAGACAGAACATTAAGATCAATTGGTTACTGTTACAAAACTGACTTGAGGTGCTCTGGCTGGTGTAGCTCAGTGGATTGAGCATAGGCCTGTGAACCAAAATGTTACTGATTTGTTTTCCAGTCAGGGCACGTGCCTGGGTTGTGGGCCAGGTCCCCAGTAGGGGGTGCGCTAGAGGCAACCACACACTGATGTTTCTCTCCCTCTCTTTCTCCCACCCTTCCTCTGTCTCTAAAAACAAATGAAATGTTTAAAAACACTGACTTGAGGGACAAAGACCCCCTGGGAACCCCCACCTCACTTTCCCCCAGACCTCCTTATGCTGAATCTCTCTCCCCAACACTGAGTCCAGGAGGCACATCCCTTCTTTTCCTGTAACACAAAGCGACCCAGCTGCAAGGCACAGCCCCCTGAGAAGGCAGTGTGTGCACGGTGCCTGAGGTGAGTGTCAGACGGTCCGGACCAGCTCTGTTGGACTTAACTGCGGAGCAGCCAGAACCACTGCCTGTCACCTCACGACTGGATGCTCCCTCCAAGCTTTCACGAGACAAGACCTGACATCTCCTAACCCCTGCAGCCTTGGCTTCTGTTGTTCCTGACAGGAAGCCTCCACTGTGGCCGGGCCAGAGCCCAGCTCTTCTGATTCCAGCCCCAGGGTCTTTCCCTTGGAGCCAGTGCGGCCATGCTGCTGAGGTTGCGGTGCCTGTCACCCTCAGTTAACCTGACGGGATGCAGTCCCCCCAGCCCCTCCTGGGACTGAGAGAAGAGAAGAGGCTTGGGGTGGGAAACCGAAAAAGGCTTTAATGTTCCTGGCTTTTCTTACAGGCAAATCTCTTAGAAAATTGCTGTTTTATTGTTTCCAGGCTTCCAGGCACTTGGCTCATATTATACTAACACAAGTCTAGAAGGCTCTGTCAGCCCATCCATCAGCTTTCACAGGATGAAGACCTGCGGGAAATGTGGAAACCACTCAACTTGAAAATGTTAATGACAGGGTCCAAGCAACACCAAGTCTTGGACGTTTCCTTCCTGTACCTTCTCCCCCAGCTAAAACCGCTGTGGAACACTATTGCAAAGGAAACTTTTGTAAAAGCGTGTGTGAGCGTGTGTGCCTGTGCATGTGTTCGTGTGCTAAAGGGGAGAACCAAGCCACTGCCAAGGGGATTTCTGAAGGAAATGAACCTTTCTCAGAGAGCCATTCTTTTCCCTCTGGAAAATGGGCAATACACCACCCAGAATTATTACAATCTTCACTGCAGTGCTGGGTTATCAGATATCTCCCCTTACGTAAATGAGTCTTATTATTTAATCACTATTTTTTTCTCCACACAGCTGAATAACATGAGCTGTCCAGAAAACAAAACTTAGCTGAAAGATAAATGCTTTTCTAATTTTAGAATATACTGAGCATTTTTACAAATATTTACCATTTATAATTATTTCCCTCCTATCAACCATCCCAAAGGTAGTGAGTCCAACCGGCTTCACCCAAACTGTTTCCTGATGTAAGTTGCACATCAGTAGTCATAAAATGCCCTGGCTTGACATTTAAAAATTAAACGGAGGGTTGACAAGTAATTCAACACTTTGGATTCCATTGAGGAACATGGCATGCACTGGGAGAGACGGAATTTGCAACTAACTTCGTCAGTGTTCTTCCAGCTTGGCACAGTCACTTTCGCTGCTTTACTCTAATTCTGTAATAAGGTGCCTAAATGTTCCGCTGCTTATAAGATTCACTGTCCACCGCAGGCACAATAAGCTCGAACACAGCCACAGTGGGAAAAACATCTGAAACAAGAATTTCGCGAAAGCATTTAGAATTGACTCCAGCTGTTGTAATTGTGACTAAACACTAGTTTTTTTTTTTCTGAATAAGCTGTCTGTATATTTTTAAAGTGTATTTTATTGACTATGCTATTACAGTTGTCCCAATCTTTTCTCTCCTTTATGCCCCTCCACCCTGCATGCCTCCATCCTCCTACATCCCTCCCCCCTTAGTTCATGTCCATGTACGTATTAGATCTTCAGCTTCTCCATTTCCTATACTACTCTCAACCTTCTCCTGTCTATTTTGTGCCTACCAGTTATGCTTCTTATTCCCTGTACCTTTTCCCCCACTCTCCCCCTCCTCCTCCCTGCTGATAACCCTCCAGGTGATCTTCCTTTCTGCGATTCTTTTTGGGCTCTAGTTGTTTGCTTTGTTTGTTTTTGTTTTTGTTTTTGTTTTTTAGGTTCAGTTGTTGATAGTTGTGAGATTGTTGTCATCATACTGTTCATAGTTTTGATCATCTTCTTTTTCTTAGATAAGTTCCTTTAACATTATGTATAATAAGAGATTGGAGGTGATGAACTCCTTGAACTTCACCTTATCTGAGAAGCACTTTATCTGCCCTTCCACTGTAAATGAAAGCTTTGCTGGATAGAGTAATACTGGATGTAGGTCCTTGCCCTTCTTGACTTTGAATACTTCTTTCCAGTCCCTTCTTCCCTATAAGATCTCTTTTGATAAATCAGCTAATAGTCTTATGGGAATATCTTTGTAGGTAACTGTCTCCTTTTTTCTTGATGCTTTTAAGATTCTCTCCTCATCTTTAATCTTGGGTTAACTATGATGTTTCTTCTTGGATCCAATTTCTTCAGGACTCTCTGAGCTTTCTGGAAGTCTATTTCCTTTGCCAGATTGGGGGAGTTCTCCTTCATTATTTGTTCAAATAAGTTTTCAATTTCTTGCTCTTCCTCTTCTCCTTCTGGCACCCCTATGATTCAGTTGTTAGAATGTTTAAAGTTGTCCTGGAGGTCCCTAAGCCTCTCCCCATTTTTTTTGAATTTTTGTTCCTTCATTCTGTTCTGGTTGGAGGTTTATTTCATCCTTTTGTTCCAAATCATTGATTTGAATCCTGGTTTCCTTCCTGTCACTGTTGGTTCCCTGTGTATTTTTCTTTATTTCCCTTTGTATAGCCTTCACTTCTTCCTTTATTTTGCAACTGAACCCAATCATTTCTGGGCGCATTCTGATTACCCGTGTTTGGTACTCTGCATCTGATAGGTTGTCTATCTCCTTGTTGTTTAGTTTTCTCTCTGGAGTTTTGATCTGTTCTTTCATTTGGGCCATATTTCTTTGTCTTGGTGCACCTGTTATGTTGTGAGTGGTGGAGGTTTAGGTATTTGCTGGTGTGGAGCAACCCTCTTCATTGCATTGTCAGGCTGTCAGGCTGGACAAATGCTTCTTTAACTCCTTGGTTGTCAGATTTCCATGCAGTTTGATTTGCTGGCAGTTCTGGATGTTTTTGTTTTTAAATTGGTTGTTATCCTCCTTTAGGTTGTGCAAGAAAGTGAGTCATTTCTATTTATGCCTCCACCTTGGCCAGAACTCTCCAAGTTCTCTATGTTAAATGAGTGGCATTATCGTTTCACACACTGTTAAGAAGGGAAACTTATGTTTGATTTTGAAGTATACATTCACACTCTTCTTAGGAAGTTTGCAGCAGATTGTCTGTAGACCAGAAGAAATTTGTATTTCCACTCAGAAGGAGAGACAAAATGTATTTTTATTCATAAATTATTATTAAATTCAGGTTCTGAGGAGTTTCTGAAGATATTTTACTAAGAATACGGGGACTATATGTGGTAATAATAAAGAACCACCAGGGAATAAAATCTAAAAGCTACAACAGCAATGGTGTTCAAAGATGTTTTCCAGTTTCAATGACCCAACAGTCATTTTTAAGGGAGTGGGGTACTGCAGGGGGAGGAATATACCTATAGTTTGAAAATGTTCTTCCCGTCAAGATAAAATTTTACTGAAGATGTTGGCAAACATCCTCTTTCAAAGATGAATGAAAGCAGTTATAGATAATGTCTTCATTTGTTCATTACTAAGCTAAACCTTTTTTTTCAAAGGTCAAAATTGGTGAAATATGGGAAACTTTTCTTATGTCCAACCTAATATTTTATTCATTTCTTTTATTATTATGTATATCCTGCTATCTATCCATATTTGATGTGGGTTCATAATAGAAACGAATGTAACAAATCTGTTCGTTACAGAACAAGGCTCTGTAACAACATGGGAGAGACAAAGGTTAACTATCACCACTGAACAGTAAGAGAAACTCGGAATTTCCTGGGAGCCAAAGCAAACTGGAGCAAAAGTTACATAGCTCTTACTTAACAAAGAAAAACATGGATAGTCATAAATGAAAGTCAAACTTTTCCTAGCTATTAAGAGAAATACATGACATTGAGAAATATCATGTTAAGCAAAATAAGTCAGACAGAAAGAGTGAAGAACCATATGATTTCACTCATTTTGGGAGATAAAACTGAAAGTAGCAAACGAGTAAACAAGAAAAACAAGCAAAAACTCATTGACACAGACTACAGTGTGGCAGTTACAGAGGGAAGGAGAGGGAGGATAGTAAAGGGGACACGGGGTCAAGTATATGGTGACAGAAGATGATTAGACTTTGGGTTTGCAGGCAGACAATGTAATATACAGATCATATACCATAGAATCATATACTTAAAACCTATATATTCTTATAAGCAATGTCACCCCCAGCAAATTTAATTTTTAAAAAAGAGAAATATATCAAGTGGCCTTTAAATTGATTTTCAGATAAAAATTAAATTATTGTGCATTAGGCAGGTTATGCTGGGGGGGGGGGTCCTTAAGACTCTGAACAAACTGACAACACATTTCCAGATTTGTTGACTTGGGAGAGCAAACATGGGAATGCAAGAAGGTAAAAGCAAATTTTGGGGATAGATTTACTTTTCTAGACATCCACCATCCCATTATAATTTTAATATGGGTAAAAAGAATACTTTCTTTATTTTTTGAGATATAACTGACATAGAACATTGTTTAAGGTGTACATTTGATGCACTTATATATTGCAGTATGATTACCACCATAGCATTAGCTATGCAGAATGTCACATAATTACCAGTTCTTTTATATGACAAAAACATTTAGGATTTACTCACTTGGCAACTCTTGAGTAGAGTGCACAGTATCATTAACTATAAGCACCATGCTGTACATTAGACCCCCATAACTTACTCATTTTACAGTGGGAAGATCACAGCCTCTGACCAACACCTTCCCTTTTCCCTACTTCCCAGCTCTGGTTATCCCCATTCCAATCTGTTTTCTCTCACATTTGTTTTACTCAGTATAATGCTCCCAAAGTCCGTCCATGTCTCCAATGCCAGGATTTTGTTTTTTCTCATGGTTGAACAATATTCATATATATTCACCACTTCCTTAGCTATTTATCTGTGGACAAACATCTAGGTTGTTTCCATACCTTGATCATCGTGAATAATGCTGCAGTGTACATGGGAATGCAGACATCTCTTTGCTATCCTCTTTTCATTCCCTTTGGGTGAATATTCAGAAGCAGGATTGCTGAATCCTTTGATAATTCTATTTTTATTTTTTTGAGGAACAGCCATACTCTTTTCCACCATGGTTACAACAGTTTACATTCCCATCAATAGTAAAATTTACATTCCAGCAATGGTGCCTTTTCTCTATGTGTTGGCTGACACTTATCTCTATTTTGTTAATGATAACTACCCTAACAGTATGAGGTAATATCTTTTTGTGGTGTTAATTTGTATTTCCCTGACAATTAGAGATACTGAGTACCATTTCAAGCACCTGTGGTTGTTTGTATTTCTTCTTCAGACAAACGTTTATTCAGTTCTTCTGCCCATTTTTAAGCAGATTTTTGGGGTTTTTTGCTACTGACTTGTTTGATGTCTTAACTCCTTATCAGATATATGATCTGTAAGTGTTTTATCTCATTCTGTAGGGTGACTTTCATTTTGATAATTTCATTGTTGCATAGAATATTTGTAATTTAATGTAGTCCTATTTGTTTTTTATTTTGTTGCTTTTGCTTTTGGGGTCAAAATTTTTTAAAAAATCTTTGCCCAGACTGATGTCAAGGATCTTACCTCCTGTGTTTTCATCTAGAAGTCTTACAGTTTTGGATCTTACGTTCAAGTCTATATTTCACTTTGAGTTGATTTCTGTGTACGGTGTGATATAGAGGTTCAGTTTCATTCTTTCACATGTGGTGTTCCAGTGGTCCCAGTATCTTTCTTAAAGAGATGATCCTTTCCCCATTGTATGTTCATGGCTCCTCTATTGCACATTAATTGACCATATATGAATGGGTTTATTCTGTTCCATTCTTTGATCTGCTGTCTGATATCAATATTATAGTTTTTTGATTACTGTAACTTTGTAATGTCATTTGAAATCAGGAAGTGTGATATCTCCAGCTTTTCTTGAGATTTCTTTAGCTATTTTGAATCTTTTGTGGCTCAATATAAATTTCAGGATTATTCTATTTATGTAAAAACTGCCATTAGAATTTTGATAGGGATTTCACTGACTCTATAGATTGTTTGGAGTAATATGAACATTTTAATAATATTAACTTTTCCAATCCATGAGCATAGAATATCTTTCTATTTAAATAGTTTTAACTTCTTCAATTTCTCTCCTCAATGTTTTAAGTTTTCAATGTATAGCTATTTCACCCCTTTTGTTAAATTAATTTCTAAGTATTTTAATTTTTGATACAATTGAAAATATGACTTTTAAAAATTCCTTTCTGATAGTTTACTGATGCTATAGAAAAATGCAACTGACTTTGTAACTAATTTTGTATCCTGAAAATTTACCAAATTCATGTATTAATTCTAACAGTTTTAGGGGGACATCCTTAGGGTTTTCTATATATAATATCATCTATGAATAGATACAATTATACTTCCTCCTTTCCAATTTCTATGCTTTTTATTTCTTTTTTTCCTTGCCCCATTGCTCTGGCTAAGACTTCCAGTGCCATGTTGAATAAAAATGGCAAATGTGTCTTGTTTCTTATCTTAGAGGAAGAGTTTTCAGTGTTTCACCATTTGAGTGTGATGTTAGTCGATGGTGTGTCATATATGGCCTTTATTATGTTAAAATATGTGCTTCCTATACCCAATTTGTTGAGCATCTTTATCTTGAAAGGATGTTGAATTTCGTCATAAGGTTTTTACCTTTCATTTTGTTAACGTGGTATATCACACTGATTAATCTGCAGATGTTGAACCACCCGTGTGTCCCTGAAATAAATCTCACTCGATCATGATATATGATCCTTTTACTGTGTTGTTGAATTAGTTTACTAATGTTCTCTTGAGGATTTTTGAATCTTCGGTGACACTGATCTGTTACTCTCCTTCCTTGTGTTGTCTTTATCTAGTTTTGGCACCCGAGTAGTGCTAGCCTTACTAAATGAGTTTGGAAGTGTTCTCTCCTCTTCGGTTTTTCGGAAGAGTTTGCAAAGAATTGGCATCAGCACATGACTGAGCAACGTGAGCCTTACTTGGAATGTTCACCCCAGGGCTTTCTTTCCTGGCATCTTCCTTCTCAGTTCCCAAGAACATGCTCGCCTTGCATTTGGTTTAGACCTTCTTGATTTCCCTCCTGAGCTGTTTTTGCTCCCTCAGCCTGGGCAGAGATTCACTAATCATCCACACGACTCTGTTTTATTTATATCCTCTTCCCAGGGATGGAAAGGAGACTTCCCTGTTGATTAGGATCATTAGAAATTCCCCAGAGAGACATGGGTATGTTATGTTCTTCCTATGTGTTCATGTGGATTTACCAGAAGCCCCTGGAGAGCCATGTGTTTATATATGCACAGTTTCTGTTCTAGAAGGGTAACTACCTGCGGTGTTTACAGTGTACAGGCCCTTCAGAAATGGTCTCCACACAGTGTTAAATAAACAAAAGTGAATCAAATGCAGTGTGGCTAAAGCATGTTATTTATTCTGGGTAGGCTCCCTGGGGAAGGCTAAATTGATGCTATGTTGAACTCCATCCTCACAAACAGAAAGGTTTCGGGGAGCCCTGGAAAGAACAGGGGAAGAGGTGAGGAGACAGGGATAGAGGAGGGTCTCTTGGACCACTGATAGTTCATTACTTTGCCTAAAGCAGAGAGGTGGGGCTTTTATAAAAGTCTGTATTTAAGATGTAGGGACTGTTACCCTTAGGAGCATCAGACAAGATGAAGGGCAGAGACATTCAGAGCATTTCAAGCAGTGCTTCTTAACTCGGGCTTTGGGGTTTGGCCTAGGAGGGAGGTAGTCTTTGAATTCCTTAAAAATATGGGCAAAATGTTGTTCTTGTGAACACATGTGCAGTTTTCTAGGGACATTCTTTTTTTTTCTGTTTTCTTTTTATTTATTTATTTATTCATTTATCTTTAGAGGGGAAGGAGAGAGGAAGAGAAATATCAATGTATGGTTGCCTTTCATGCATCCCCTGCTGGGAGTTGGCCTGCAGGGAACTGACCTGCAACCCAGGCATGTGCCCTGACTGGGAATCGAACCGCGATCCTCTGGTTCACAGACCTGTGCTCAATCCACTGAGCTACACCAGCCAGGGTCTAGGGACATTCTTAGCCTTCATCACACAAAGGGATCTGTAAGAAACCATCTTCTTGTACTTCCTTCATTCCCTCAATAGTGGCTGTTTTTATATTCCTAGTAAAGGTCTCTCTTTCGGGGTTACAGTCTTTTTTGTTTATAACCTGGGCTATTTTCCAGAGCCTTACAAGAGAGAGAGGTACTTTATCTAAAGTACCTCGCTTCCAAGAAGTCAATCCATGCCTGCCCTCCCCTTCCCCCTCACACTCTGTTCCCTGACTTTCCTTGCTTTTCCAGGTGTGTGCCTCTGAAACGTTTCCCAGGAACGGCCTCCCTCCCAGGAATGATGCCGTCGGACATCAGCGGCTTTGTTCCTGCCCCCACATCCCGGGCCATTTTCCTAGGAGGGAGACAGAATTTTCCATGGAACAAAGCTTGTCTGCGTTTCTATATGCCATAGTTTGGAAAGCTCCCAGCCTACAAGAGATTGCCATCGAGATGATTTCAAAGAAAAAAAAATGTGGTTTTTGTTTTCTGTTTTTGTTTTTGTCCAACTACCTGGCCTATTTTTAAATGAGAAATGAAGATTAAACCAAACAGAGTCAGAGACTCCTATACGTGAGAAAACAATCCTTTCTGACTTCCAACTTAATACAATAAACACTCGTTCATTCACTAAACCTCCACTTAGAACCTACTCTGTACTGCACACAGAGGGTACCACGATGAACAGGACAGAGTATAAAAAACCCACTCATCGTCTATTCTAAAGGACAGTTAAGGACTTTTTACGGATGGGTTAGGTGCTACAACGGAGGTATGTTCAGGGTGATGTGGAACTTGAGATACTTTCCTTCTTGAATGCTGTTTCAGGTGGGCTGTCATCAGCTTTGCCCTGGACATTTCGGTCACCCCAGTACCTGTTTCAGTTTTTAAAGATCAATTCTCTCTTGGGCTTAGTTGAAATTTCCACCTGGTTACCAGTATATGGAGTATAAACAGGTCAGGCTGGTGATTGAGTGAAGCGAGCTGAGTGTTGGGTTATGTACTTTTGATTCAGGGGTGCTTTGCCTATTGGACATATGAAAATACTTTTTCTCTATCAGGGCAAACATTCTTTCTTCCATTTTTCTTCTTGAAACAAGCAGTCGTTTTAGCCTTTCTTTTGATTTAGCATGTTAAATAATAACATAGACCCCCAAAGTATTCCACTCTTCTCTTTACTGTAAGAACAATAATGCAGGTATAATGATAAATGACAGCATCCAGTTGGGAACACATAAGGATTTACAGGGATCATCACAAATCATAAATACTTGCCTAATTAAATGAGTGGCCAAATAATCCTTGCAGGCTGGCCCAGGGTTACCAATTCTTGTGATATTTCAAGACAAGTCAGAAGTAAGGTTTTTTTTCCATGTAAATTTTGATTTTTAAGTGTTGTCACATTAACACAAAACAGCTAATCAAAATAAGTTCACAGACTAGACCTCACCCCAATGCAGCCAATTTGCCATGTCTGAATAGACAATGGTCTTAGCAATTCTAAAGAGGAAACTTCCCCTTTGGGAGTAACTCAGAACAAACATACTCCTTCAGTATTTCATTCATTCATTCTTCCACCCATGCACTCATGCCAGTATTTATTGAGTGTAGACTTTGAGCTAAGCTCTATGCTAGGCACTGGGAATATAGATGAAAATATGATAAAGATCCTGCCCTCTAAAAGTTTGTTCTTATTTTCCATCCTTCATCTTCTTAATGCTGAGCTTTTAAATTCAAACATGAGCCTTTAAGAGTCTGTTTCCTCACATCATCACCTGATTTTAACTGAATGGCTTTGTTGTTCTGAAAATTTTTTCCTGAAGAAGTATAAAAGAGTGCCAGTTTGGCCACCCTGAGGGAACTAAGCCTAAATTTTCTTCTCAAAGAACAGGGACCTTAGTCATGTCCTCTCCCAGGTCTTCCTGATCTTTGAAGCCATCTCACCACATGTGGGCCCTCAGGATAGGTGATGTGGAGGTGTTAGTTGCCCCTCCCTATAGTTAGTCTGCTGCCCTTTATCTCCTCTGGGCGGACCATGGAGCAAGTGTGGTCACTACCAAGGCCCACTCTGGGTCAAGTCTCACCACAGAGCAGATCCACAATTATGGAATTCAGAAAATAGCACATTCTTGCCCTGGCTGGTGTAGCTCAGTGGATTGAGCGCAGACCTGCGAACCACATGATCACAGTTCGATTCCCAGTCAGGGCACATGCCTGGGTTGCAGGCCAGTTCCCAGCAGGGAACCCATGAGAGGCAACCATACATTGATATTTCTCTCCCCCTCTCCTTCCCTTCCCCTCTAAAGATAAATAAATAAAATATTTAAAAATATATATATAATTTAAAAAAGAGAGAAAATAGCACATTCTCAAATTTATAGAATGACTGGATGCTGCAAATAATTTTTGACGAATCAATTAACTAGCTTATCTTTACAAGTGATCCAATTTTCTCTGCTTTGCTCATGGCATTTAATGGTACTTATAACTTCTTTATAGCTAATTCAGATTCATTATTGTGGAGTGCTTTCCCCAACTAAATATATTTGTGACAGACAGGAACCCATCCTATTTCTAGTCAGTAAATATAACTCTGCACTGCCTTGTGGCTCTTGAGCTGATATATAATTGTGACAAAGGTGTCTTCAGGAATCATGAACTTGCTTTTGTTACATATTCCTTCTCATTCTTCACTGTATTCACACCGAGGAACTCAACAAAACACAAATTGATTTTTGATTTTTTTCTCTCTACTCAAATTCAAATAATAACTGGTGAACAGAAATTAAAAAGCCATTAAAACATTTTCTTTATCTTTATAAATAATATACCACAGATATCTGCTTGCAGCTTACCCTTGTGATCACAATTGCCTTTACTGAACGTACAAGGTGAACAGGTTCTTTAAAATTATTAAACATCATTACCATTCAAAACATGGATAAAGGCCCACGGTCTTATATTGCAAAAAAATTGGTACCCTGAGATATTTTCAACAGCGATTACCATCGAGGTGCCTATTAACAGGCTGACTCATTATGCTTGGTCTAAATGTATGTTTTACCTTTTCCTCACCCTGCCTTTTGGTTCATAGTATTTATGATGCAGACTGTGAATCCTCTGAGAGGACCATGACCAAGTGAGTATGGCAGACTCTGTGACCTAGAAATTGTATTCCAAGTCTTTTCATAAGAATTGCAGTTATTCTTGGGAACAAAAATAAAGTTATGGATTTCTAACGTACAGAGATTCTGTCTTCAACCCTCTGGTGATGACGCACTGGGTTGGAATTCTCAGTGCGTCATCAACAGTGTGCCCATCACAGAAATCATAGACAGTCTGTGCTAAGCTAGCTGGATAAGGCACCTGTACCTCTCAGGTGGGACAAAGACTTCCCCGGAGGCACATGGGCATGACACATTTTAGGGAATCAGTTCCCAGAGCCTTAACTTTCATCTGTACACTTTCTAACACTGACCTGCCTGAGAATGGACCGTGGTCATGGTACCATGATGGCTCTCTTTGCCCTCTTCCCTGTTCATAGAGAGCTTTCTTCTTTATACACATTAAGTCACCATTCTCTCATCCAGTATCTACGAATTCCTCTCTTACAACAGCTGCAAAAACCTGAGGCACAAGTGAAAGGTCAATTGAAGGGCTCAGGTGGACAAAACCACTGAACCCACCATCTGTTTCTCCCACTCACTTTCTCAAAAGGGTAGGGTGTGGCATTAGGAACAGGGCTTTTGAGCCCATGCTGGGAATGTTCTGAATTCAGAAGGGAAATAGTTCTCATGAAAATGGCTCTCATAGGTTTATTAGAATCAAAAACACAAAACGAGACTTAGTGACTAAAAGCACATCTGCTTTGCAGTTGGTTTTCATAGTCAAAGCTGCCTTCATCAATTAAGCTGGTGAATATCTTTCACAAATTGAATGAGTTAAATTTTCATTTTCATTTTTGATGACCATATTTAAAGAATAATATTTGTATTATATATAAATTATAATACATTTTAAAATATTTTATATACTTTGAAGTATTATTTTAAAGGTATAGTAAAAAAAAATATGTTCATTTTATAACTCATTCTAAGTTTGTTAGATTAATCAAGGTGTCTCTAAGTAATAGATAATAGATAGAAGCAAAAATTCCTTTGATAAAGCCTAAGTAAAGCCTATTTCCCAGAAACTAACAAATAAATGACTCTAATAATAGTTTCAAAACATTTTGCATCACGTGGGTTCCATTTATTTGCTTTCAACAGAGGAATTATGTTGTTAACTCCTTCAACACTAAAAACAATTTTTGATGATAAATCACCATGTGAATTTTGGCATTCTGAAAGGAGTTCAAAGAATGGAGTCACTGGAAGAATACAGTTCCTCCTGTTCTCATATACAAGGTCTGTCCAGAAAAATTCCAGCCATTGTTAATATAACAAGAACAGTTTGCACAACATCAATGTACCCTGGCAGCCAAGGAGAGTGGACTAAAATGCACATGTGTGAACAATGATGATTTCACTGTACTAGTCAGTGGGGGCAGGAGATGCCATTGAATGAGCATGTGTACTGTGTGGCTATCACATTCAAAATGACTGAGCAAGTAGAGCAGTGAGTCTGCATCAAATTTTGCATTAAGCTTGAACATTGCTCCATGGAAACTACTTACCTGACTCAGAAGGCTGCAGCTATGGGCAACTAATGATTGGCAGCTTCATCACATACAACACACTCGCTCGTGCATTATATCTCATGTAGAGTTTTTTTGGCAAAACATCAAGTCACCCAGGTGACTCAGTCCCACTACAGTCCAGACTTGGTGTTTGGCAACTTCTGGCTTTCCCCCAAATTAAAATCACCTCTGAAAGGGAAGAAACTTCAGACCATTGATGAGATTTAGGAAAATACAACAGGGCAGTTGATGGTGGTTGAAAGAATTGTGTGAGGTCCCAAGGTCCCTACTTTGAAAGAGACTGAGGTGTCATTGTTCTATGTACAATGTTTCATATTACATGGCCATATACCTTCTGGACAGACCTCATACATAAACAATCTGTAAAAATAATTGGGGGGAAACTGTTGATACTGTCCACTGTTTGGTTCTAGCAATAGGTAATATTTACCCACATGTATAAGAGCAACGGCCTAAAAATGCATTTCTATATTTAATAGTTCATTATCAAAACTTGAGGGGTGTAGTTTGATCAAAATAACAAATGTAATCACAACTTAATTCAAATTAAACACTTTTTAACATTTAAAGCCTTACAGCTACAGGAAATTAAAAATTTTTAATTTATATACATATCTGTGATGAGAGATAAAACAATTAATAAGAGGTTTTCCAGGATAAATATATATTAAAGCAAGCTAAAGTGGGAATAATGAAACAAAAGTATTTCTTTTGAGAGAGAAGAAAGAACATAAAATATTCCAGTTGTTAAGGAAGAGTGTTTTCACGTTTATGTAAAAAAAGATGAAGGAGTTTTACATTGCTGTGGCATTTAGATTCTACTGGGTACATTTAACACAGTGATATTGAGGTTTTATTTTAAAATGTCAGATATACAATGAACCGAAAATCCTTTCTATTTAAAATTATGAGGCACATTTAAATATTAATCTAAAAGATGAGAGAGACTATATCATTTTTTAAAATTACTTCATGAGGCAAAATGCTTCTGCTACAAACTCTATAGAATTTTCTTAACAGTATGTTCTGTTGCTCAACACCAACCAGCATTATACTTCGGACAACTGCTTTTCTAGCCCAGTGGAAAATCATGCTTAGAGTACCTTGGGACAATTATTAGGAGAAGGAACAAATGAGGAGGGCAGATAACTATCTTAATACAACACTTGCAGAGAGGGAGTGCATGAAACTGCAGGTAACCTTGGGCAGAGTGACCTCAAGTTCATAGGGTGTGGGTTGGATTCTAAGGACAAAGGAAAATCCTATTAGTAAAATAACCTTTTTAAAAATTGCAGCAGGCTTTGGCACTAAATGAAAAGAATCTGTAGGGATGAGATAAAAGGGACAAAGGAACCTGGGAGCAGATATTCATTTAGGAAGGGATGTTGGAGAAGGCCATTTGCATTCGCAAGATCGGAGGGGTGTAGGAAGAAGTCAAGAAAATTGGAGACAAATTATACTGGGAAATGAAAAACAAGAAACTCATGTTTAAAAATAGATCTCAGTTCAAATTTCTAAGGAGAAAGGGGAGAAAAGGAAAGGAGATGCGATTTGTAAAAAACATAAGAAAAAATTGTATTTAAAAATTTTAAATCATGCAGGAATAAGGGAATGAGAGAATCACGCAGTAATGAGAAAAATAACAACCCTTTGTTTAATTAGGAACAAAAAAACAGGCCATAACTGACAAAAGGAATGGAGGAAAATTTTTTTAAAAAAACACCTTTTTTGGTATTCAGATGACTTCATTAGAGTATTTCAAGTGCCATATTATTAGAATCTCAGCAATAATTCAGTGAGTGCCTACTGGGTGCAAGGCACTCTTTGGGTACTAGGAGAGAATCTGAACAGGCTCAGACTGATCCCTGCCCATAGTTGTCTGGAATCTCATGAGAAAGCAAAAGAACATAAAAATAACTATATGAACTAGGAGATTGTTGTGATACAAACAAGAACCTCATCAGGGAGAGAAATTCATTCCAACCTGGGTAGGCAGGGAAGAATTTATTCATTCATTCTCGCCATACATATGCATGGACATGTTTTGTGGCAGCACAGACTGCTGAGTGCATCAGGAACCCTGTCTCCATCAGGCCTGGTGATGCATGGAGGTGTCTCCTGAAAGTGCTGACGGCATGTGAAGTTTGCCCAGCTCAATCCACCTCTCAGGGCAGGCCAGCCTGCGGTCTGAAGCAGAAATATGTGTTGCTCATTTGCATACATTTCTCTCTGACCACAAGCTGACCAATTTTTTGTCTCCTTAGTATCCCACAATTTAGCATTTCAATATAATATAATGAAATCCACCTGTCTCAGTGTATTCCATTCTAGCCCCAATTCCTCTTACAGCTTTGCCTCTCATCACCCTGCCTCTATACCTACACTTTCATTTACTCAATGTCAATTGCCCTTGTCACTTAGCGCCTCTTCCCTCTCCTTCTGTGAATGCCCTACATTGTTTTACATCCCTGTTCCTTAACTACTCTTGTTTCCTCTGCCTGGAACTCATCTTTTTCTTTCTGGCCTAGAAAACATGTCTTAGTTTCTGCTTCCTGAACTCCTCCTTGTCTGTCCTTAAGTCTCAGATCACAGGCCAGCTTTTCCATGAAGCCTTCCCAGATCTCCTGGTCTAAATCATTCCCATTGCCTCTGCTGTCCTCCTGTGGCAATCATTCCTTCTCTTACTGGCATGCACAGCTTCCTGGTATCATATTTAATGCCCTCTTTTGCATCCCCTCCAGAGCACAAATTCCTTGGGACAGGTTGTATCCTTCCCATTGGCACAATACCAGACAAATAGGAGGAACTTGGGAAACGTTTGTTCACTGAAATAAAACACACAATTACTACACATGGTAATACTAATGTGAGCCTAGTGTAGGCTTACATTCACTGATTACAGGCACCTTATTTGTCAAAACTCTAATTTCTCCACAATTCCCAGCACCAGCTGGGACGTAGGGCTGGTGCTCATTAAAGGCTTGGTGCTTGTATCTGCATGTCAGGTATGGCCAGATGAACAGCTCCTTCTCAGTGTAGTCACTGACAAGTAATTGATTTTAAATCTGGCATGAGTGCTAGCAACTCTAACACTGTTTTTCCTCTCTCAGCCTCTGCTACATGAGACGGCCTTCATAGAAGAAAACACTCGAGCAACACTTCCTGCTGCTGCGGCGGCTTCCCAGTAGCTCCTAACTGGACCGTGGGGTGAAAAGCAAGTCTTCGGGGCATCATTAAAGCCTGTCTGATCCATGATTACTTCATTCCAAGTTGCTACCTCGTATAGCGCTTGCAGATCACTGTGTCATCTGTGTTTTTTATGTGTTCATTTGTTCTATAATGGTGTCACTCTAGGCTTCTCTCCAGGACCTCTTCACTGATGAGCCTGGTTCGCTGTTTAATCTTCAGGAGGCCTTACCAGGGCTGCAGGGCTAAATGCTCAAGGAGCCTGTGGGCAGACCTGGGCCTCACAGCTGCTCCGCTCATAATCATGGCCTTCCAGACTGTGAGTCAGAGTCTTGACACCATGGCGACACCACACTCCCCTTGCCCGCCTCCTTTACATCGTGCCAGCCTTCCTGATTTCCTACTTCCTCTCAGATTCACAGATCAATGGACAGTGTGTTCCAGCAGCAGCACTATGGTAATAGCTTCAGCTCTCTGCTCCCAGTGAAAATATTTGTCTGTGTTCATGGTGGTTTGGGTGTAAGTCAGTAGAGAATTTCTTTTTTTACTGTGAGCTGGTGTCAATCTATGTGTATGCATATAAATAAATTCTTTTTCATTTTGATTTATAATAGCTTAATTTATAGCAATATCCATGTGAATTTTAAATTAATAAAATAATTTCCCAAACACTCAGTGAAGCAGATCCAGCGTTCTGTGGCCCCACCTCTTTCAATGGAGTGGAAAGGAGAAAAGAGGAGAGATTCATCAAGATTTATGGAGCATCTACTCTGTGTATCTTCTCTCGTTAAATATAATAGTCACACAAAGTGGGAGATTGGAGGTGATCCACTCCAATTTTATGGTGATAAGCTAAGGCTGAGAAAGTTTGGGAAGCAACTGGTCCGTGGATAGACAGCTAGCAAGTGAAGGAGTGTGTATTCAAACCTTGGGTGATCTAACTCCAGCACCCGTGCTCATTAAACTTCCTCTCAATTACAGCTGCCAAGTGGGTTTATTATGAGGATTATAACCAATATGTTTTCCAGAAAATTATTTTCTGCTACAAATTGGTATCTGATTCCCCACTCTGCTCTTTCCTCTGCTTTAAATGTGACCCCTGCTCCCTCCCTTAGTGAACTCTGGTTTACCATTTAAGAGTTAGCTCAAAATGCGACTTCATCTTTGATGCACTGCCTGAACCACATCCCACCTCTGCTTTTGACAGAATTATTCTGTTCATCTACTAGGTACTTCTCTGTACTTCCTGAATTTTAGCAGTGCCTATGGTTAGTCATTCATGACTCTCCTCTCAACCAATTATTTTAATCACCCTGATACCCCAGAGGAGTCCAGCATGAAGGCTACACTCAGCCTTTGCTCAAAAATGACTTCTGAAAAAAATAACTGAATGAATGAATTTTGACCATTGACTCTCCACAGAAGGAAGTTGATAATTAAATTAAATATTAAAATACTGCACTGTCCTTCCTCAACACCTCCTTATGTAAAGTCATTATTAAATCTCTGTGACCATGAGCACCTACCCAAGGTAGAATCACAGCTCCTTTGCAGGGAAAAGCTCAGGGAGCCTCCTGGGGACCAGAGGCAGGACATACATACAAATGATGCTGATATGCTTATGGGAGGGAGGCCTGATTCCAGTTTGTGAACCCTGATCTTTGGCTCAGTTTATTGACCAGCATCTGTGCAAAGGTTCTCACCAATGTTCAAGTGTCTCTGTTTGAGAAATGCTGTTCTAACGCAGTTCAGACCTTGTGATAACCCATTATGATCCTGATTATATGGAGTGGTGCTATGGAAATCTTAAATCAAAGTAACTAACTCAAAGTCCCTGATTACAAAAGAGCATCAGTTCCCACTCCGGTTTAACCTTGTTCCTTCATGCTTTCCCGGTAGGTAGTTATTACACTCTGGGGTGCCCAGAATCCTGAGGTGTAGATTATGGAGTGCACATGCCTGCACAGATTTCCATGCACTGACGTGGACAGGCCTGAGTTACAAAAAAATAGAGCAAGAGCTCTACATTTTTTCATCTGCCATTTACTTAAAGATACAGAGGCTCAATGAGTTTAAGTGACTTGAATTAGACAGTGGCCAAGTAGGAATAGATTTCTATCACTAAGCTTTCAATCCTAGATTCATTACACCTCTTAATGGCTCCTCCAAATTAATCCTGCCACTTGTTGAATGGGCATATGTGGTGGCCTATGTAGGGTCTCTGTGGCCCACTGTCTGAGCACCCCAAAATGGCTAGCTGCAGAGTGAGCATCCTCCTGTTGAGGTTACTCGTGAGCTTGCCTGGGCCCAGAGGTGCTGCTAACAGCTGGGTGGCACGAAGCATAAGTAGAGAGGAGAAAAGAAAGAGGTGGTAGAGAGAGAGTCCTGAGCCAGTCCTATTGACAGGAGCAGTGGCCTGGGGTCTTTTGGGTGGGCAAGCATACATCCAGATCTAGCCAGATGGGTGATACTGGCTCTCAGTAGGCGGATCCTGGTCCAAGACCTGTTTTTGTGGTAATTCAGCATGGAGAATGGTGTAGCCATGTCTTTCAAAGATCATCTTGTATCCTTGACTTGGCCTCAGGCAAGTGATCACAGAAAGAAAGCTCTTATGTTTGTTATCTGCCATAAATGCGTGGATGCATTTTATAGTTGAAAATATACCAGTGAGAAGAAGCCAAACATCCTTGGCCCTAAGCACTTTTCCTCGTTCCCAGACCTGGGCCCCATCTTATAGCCTCTTAGCACCTCTTCTTCCTTCCCAGTGTGGAGCCCCTGTGCAAGTCCTTATGGTGTGACTAGGAGGTAATGAGGCACATTGTTGCTAGTTCCAAAGACACCCATCATTAAGCCTGTTAACACTCATGACACCAGTAATTAAGCTTAGAATTCCACAAACCACACAGGAAGATCAGGTGATACTTCTTAGTCATGTGTTATATTCAAATAAGAGCCTTATCTAGTAGTCTATTTTCATTTCTTAAAATTAAGCAAATGCATTTTTACCTGTAGGTTATTAGGGACAAGAATGGCTAAGGTATATTAAGCATTTAAATACACACAGTGATTTTCTCCATCTATTAAATCCATAAATAGCATCCATTTGACATGCAGACTTTTCTTTAATAGCAGTAATTATAAGGACTTACCTGTTTCAACTTTTTTTGGAGTTGATTTATTCTCCTGTCTTGTCAGATAAAGAATATAATCTGCATTATCTAATTTTTAAAAAATTGTGTGGACTTCCCACCAAGATGGAGGCATAGATAGATATACTTTGCCTTCCTCACACAACCAAAAGAAGGACAACACAAAATTTAAAAACAAAAAATATCTAGAACTGCCAGAAAATTGAACTGTATGGAAGTCCAACAACCAAGGAGTTAAAGAAGAAACATTCATCCTGACTGGTAGGAGGGGAAGAGATGGGCAGCAGGGCAGAGAGGACTCTCAGAAAGGCAGAAGAGATGACAGCTGGTGGACCAAGTGGTCCCACATTCACATACAGATAAACCCGGAGGAACAACTGGGAAGCAAGACAGACCAAGCAACCCAGGGTTTCAGTGTAGGGAAATAAAGCTTCAAACCTCTGACTGAAAACACCTGTGGGGGCTGTGCCAGCAGGAGAAACACAGACCCCCCACAAGGGCACAGTTCCGTGCACCAGCCCTTTTCCCACCTGTATGTGTGACCAGTCTCCTGTTAAACTCTTGAGGGTGGGAAGCTTCTTAGGATCATGTTTGTGTGCTCTAAAAGTTTCATTTACTAAATGATTCTTTATAGACTTTTAGGTGGGCATCTTTGCTAATACATCGAAACAAAAAACATCAATAGGTTACCTTTTCCTTTTCATCTCCATGCACTGGACCACTTCGGAGAGTGAGCCTGACTGGACAGCACGCTGCAGCCCTGCTGACGCAGACCAGGTGTTTACCGAGTGAGTATGGAGGGAAGCCTTCCTTCTTTTGAAAATGAAGCCATCGATTTCTTAATGTGAAAATGTATTTAATATTAAAATTATTTGGTGCACCTATGCTTGTACTTTTAGGGTAGGACATGAGTTAAAGAAGCTTAATAAAACTTGTAAGATGCAGAGATGCAGTCTATGACTTCAGAGCCCTGACTGCAGTCAGAGGGACTGGGATTTAAATGGCGGCTTGGTTCTGCTGTATGTTTCGTATTGGGCATTGTAAATAACAGTGGGTCCACATGTTATAGGCTGGGGGAGGGGGAGGTGGAGATTGTGTTGTTGTTTAACTTTGAGAGCTGTCCTGTGACAAATAACTTCACATGAATTGGGGGTTGTAACAGGGATTGTTTGTCCTTCAACACTTGTCTTATTTCACTCAGCATAATGCTTTCCAGTTTCATCCATGTTGTTGCAAAAGGTAGGAGCTCCTTCTTTCTTTCTGCTGCATAGAATTCCATTGTGTATATGTACCATACTTTTCTGATCCATTCATTTACTGATGGGCACCTAGGTTGCTTCCAACTCTTGGCTATTGTAAATTGTACTGCTATGAACATTGGGGTGCATATGTTCTTTGGGATTGGTGTTTTAGGGTTCTTAGAATACAATCCTAGCAGTGGAATTGCTGGGTCAAAAGGCAAGTCCAATTTTAGTTTTCTGAGAAAATTCCATACTGTTTTCCATAATGGTTGTACCAGTCTGCAATCCCACCAACAGTGGACCAGAGTCCCCTTTTCCCCACACCCTCTCCAACATTTGTTGTTTATTGCTTTGTTTATGATAGCCATTCTCACCGGTGTAAAGTGGTATATCATTGTGGTTTTAATTTGCATCTCTCTGATAAATACCATATGATCTCACCTTTAACAGGAAGCTAAACAACAAAACAAACAAGCAAGCAAGATATAACCAAAGACACTGAAATAGAGAACAGGCTGACAGTGACCAGAGGGAAGAGGGGAGGGAATTTCAGGGGAAATAGAGGAGGGATTTAAAGGAACATATATAAAGGATACATGGACAACAACTGAGAAGGGTGGAAATGGAAGGGAGGGGGGGAGATCGGGGGGGTGGGATGGGATGGGAGTAGTGGACAGAAAACTGTATTTGAAAAATAATTAAATACATTTTTAAAAAAACAGGGATTGTTACAAAGCTGAAACAACTTGCCAACAAATCACCCAACATGAGGAAAAAAATCTTTCCTTACTAAATACCATTTCTTTAGTTGCCTGGATTTATTTGCCACTGAGTGATTGTGTTAAGTGAGAAAAGTCTTTAATATGTTACAGAAACATTGGACTGAGGATATACAAATCCATCCTGCAATCAGGTAAAATTTCAATTGAGTTTTCCTTTTCACTGTATTTCTCCATTTGTACACTCCTTCCCACCCCAGGCATCAAATTCATGCCCACAGGTTTTCCCTTTCACGTTAGAAAGCTCAGTAAACTATAAGAAATAGTATCTTCATTTTATATATAAATATATTTACTCATCATAAATACAATATATTCAAGTATAATATATAATTATAACATGATATGTATTACATTCTAGATTAAATATAGTAGATATATAACATAATGTGAATATTATATGTTATGTTTGGTATTATAGCTAAACAGATACTCTGGTGATTGATTTGACTTTCATTTAATAGTAACCAAAATATGCAATGGGGGCAGATTTTGACTCGGAAAATTCATGGACCTTTTTTTCTCTTCTTCTTTTCTTCAGTAGCCCAGCCTGCAGGGTTTGTCATGTTTACGCATTTCCTCAATACATATTTATTGAACACCTACTACACACTAAGCACTATTCTAGGTGCTGAGGGCACAGCAAACTACAAAAGGAAACTCTGCCCTCGTGGAACTTAGTTGCAACTGTGATGCTTTCGCTCAAAATATTCTATCTTGTGTGGATCAGACATGGCTTGGGTTCTCAGAGGATCTTAAAAGTCTTTCTTGTAATTACCTTTACGTGGGCAAGTAAATCAGATAAGTAAGACAGGCGTGGAAGTAAAGAAAATTTCATGTTAGGCACTAAATTAAAACCACAAGGTATTTAAAACTCAAGGGACTTCAGAGAGCCTATAAATATTCTGACCTTCACTGCTGGAATGGTTAACCAATCTTTCCAGTGTCATTTTAATGTTTCATTTCCACACATCTTGCACTGCTCTCTCATCTCACAGAGTAAGAATCACTGCAACAATTTCCCAGTCTTGCTCCATACTGAGATGTGCTTCTGAGTTTTGCAATGAACACATGTAGTGCTGAGTAGAGCACATCATCATAACGAACAACAAATTAGTTTTGAGTTTTTACACCTTTCTTACTGGTTGATCCCAGGCCATTCTTGACTTAATTTGGCTGCTGTCTTTGATGAAGTAGCCAAGTGAATCAGATGTGGAGAAAGTGGAACCATCAGTTCCAAGTGAAGTTTGTGGGTTTATATTTGGTAGTAGATACCCAAACCCCCATTTCAGTTTTCTATTGCTACAGAACAGGCTATCCCTGAACTTCGTAGTGCAAAGCAACAACTGTTTGATTATGTTCGTGGGTTCTGTGGGTAAGCAATTCAGAAAGGGCACTAAAAGGAGGGGAAGGCTCCTCCTCTCTGCTCCACTGTCTGTTGGAGCCTCAGCTGCAGTGACTTGTATGTCTAGAAGGGACCTAGGAGACAGGCTGGAGGATTCGCTTCCAAGAGGGCCTCTTCACTGTCATGGTCAGCACTGGGTCTATGATCCTGAAGGACAGGCTCAACTGGTTCAGGAAGCTGACATGTGACCTCTCTGACATTGCACTATAGGATAGCCGGACTTCTGTCGTGGAGGCTCGAGACTCCAAGAGCAAATGTCCCCAGTGAACAAGGTGGAAGCCGCAACCTCAGAAGCCCTATTGCATCACTTCAGCTGCACCACACTGGCTGAAGCAGCCACCAATTCACTGAGGTTCAGGACAGGAGACAAAGGCCTCACCCCTCAATGGAAGATGCATTGAAAAACCTACAGCCATGTTCTCAAATCTCCACACCCCATCATTTTAAATGTCTTCATATGGGTGGAGGGGCAGGGCAGGGGAGAGCTGTGGGGGGAAAATGAGGACAACTATAATTGAACAACAATAAAAAAAATTTTTAAGAAATTTGAATACCTAATGAATGAATAGATGTCAACTATTTAAATATTAATAGATGACTTGTAACTCAGAGCACAACTCATGAAAGTGGATATAATTTAACATTTTATTTTAAAGATTATTGTCAATTTTAATGAGTTCCTCTTCCTTTCTCCACAGTTCTCCAATTCTTTGTCACATGAATTTTCTTTGTTTATTGATGTGCACGATCACATATCATTATGGAATTCTTCCTCTCCTTGGGCAGCAGAAACACTGTGGTGTTGCACTGCTGACAGCTACAGTAAGACCATTGCAACTTGACTCAGTGACGTCAGGAAAGTGATGATGTTGGAACATGGGGAACAGAAGCTTTCAAGCAATATCTGTTACTAAACCAACCATTGTAATTATTGTAAAGCCATTTTATTACTAAAACAATTGTCTATTTGTTTGTACTAACGATTATATACTGAATATACTTCTAATTCTTTCATATCCTTTCTGATTTTTAATTCCACAAGCATCTAAAGTTTTAGATCATTTACAAAATATATGTTTTTAAAATACAGTGAAATATAAATAGCTTCTGCTAACACTTAGTACTCTTTTGGTGTTACTGCCGTGCAGGCACACTTAGTGAGTGCAATTAAGGCACTGCAGACAGAGGGGAGTAAAGGACACATTTTGCTGGGAAGGGTAGCCAGATGGCCTTATGTTGTGGTAGGAGAGACGAAAATAGTGGAGACTGCTGGAGAGTTTTTAAAAAGCTGTTTGTATTAGTCTGTTGTTGTTAGTTTCCTTAGTTATGGTCTGTGTTCCTTGGGGGAATGTCCTCGGGGAACAGGGTTTTGTCCTACGGAGCTCTCCTGACTTTAATATTCTGTAAGTTAATTGATTTTTTTTCTAAGCTGAATTCTCATAGAATTACAGGGACTACCAGAAAATGATTCCCTTAGAGGTCTTTGTTTTCTAAAATCATTATTAAGAAATCAGTATTTCTTAACCATTCATGGAGAATGTTGTTACTCTTTATGAGCCAGACCCCAGAGTATGTGGCAGAAGAGAAATGACCACAATGAGTTCATGTAAAAGCTTACTGAAAACTACTTTGGTGCTTGAACTGGGCTCAGCGCTAAAATGCATCATTATTCTCAAAAGCTTCTTGGCATCTTTTAGCACTTAGCACTAAAAGCTTCTTCCAAATAAATTGCATGCCAAGGAAGCAAAATTTTAATTTTAATTTATGGAGAGCAGTTGGTAGTCTCTCGCTGCTGATGTCCCTGGACCATTTTGCTTACTGTTGATGGGGAGCTGGTGCTTAGGGATCCTCATTCCCCCAAGCGAATTTCAGTTAGCAGATGTTAAGTTCTTTCCTTTCTTGAGTGTGGTACATCAGACCCCTCATTTTTCTCTTCCTTTGGGCCCATATTTGGTAATTCAGTCAGGCCATGACATCCTGACAGCATGGGTCTAGGTAGATCTGTCTATGGAGACTTTTTGACCTTGAAAAAAGTTAGAGGTCAGAATGGACTTCCTCTCCCTCCAAAGGCAACCTGTTACTCCGATTCAGATGCACTTCTCCAAGCATCACTTTTACACATGCTTGCACTGAGGATCGTTAGTATTAAGATGGAGCAGAATAACATTTTGAGTTTGAATATTAGGGTTTTTAATGGGACCATAAAAAGTATGGACTCCGAGTGATACTGAGGTGTCAACGTAGGTTCATCAACTGTAACGCATCCACTACTCTGGTGGGCGATGCTAACAATCCAGGAGGCTGAGCATGTACGGGGGGAGGGGGCATATGGGAAATCTCTGTACCTTCTACTCAACTGCACTGTAGACTTAAAACTGCTCTAAAAAACTGTCTATAAAAAGGGGTGCACCTATATGCTATTTTCACACCACCACCCCGCTTCTGAAAGTCATTTCCTAGATACCTCTCATGACTTTGAAACATTATGCAAAGATGAATTTTGCTTGTATGTAATTGGCTATTATGAAATAGCAGACGAAATGAACATCTTTATAGAAATGACAAAAAGCCTTTATACTAAAGCATCTTGCCTCCACAGGGCATTCAATTAATTATGAGCTGAGGATAAGTAATACTTCTTATAGTAGTTTGACATTTATCTGGGTCATTGTTTTATAAACAACATTATTCACTCACAGTCTTTCAGTTATTCCTTTATTACATTGTGACCTTATAATTCTAAATGAGAGATTTCCTCATGAAAAACTTGGCAGATGTACAATTTAGTTTTATAAAGATTTTTAGGTTGTCATTTGATAATAAAAAATAACACTTAAAATTTTACCTCACCTTCTTTGGTTTACTCCGCTATGCTTTTTTGTTCACTTTTTTTTCTAAATTGTGTGTTACATATTAGGTGGACAAGAAAGGATTTTAGTACAATGAAGTATAACAAATGACAACGCAATGACTACCTTTGCATGGTGTGTTCTTCCATTCCCTTCTCAAGGTCCATTATTTGGAATTGAGTTAATTATTCTCTTTCTTGTTTTTATTGTATTACCATGTGTTTGTAACTCTCAACAGCACATAGTTTAGTATTATGTGTTTTTAAAATATATATAAATTGAATCATACTGTAGGTATTCTTGGAGACTTGCTTTTCTCATTCAATATTATACCCCTGTGATTCATCTGTGTCATTCATGTAGCTGAAACTTATTAAATTCTACTTTCATGTAAATGTGTTTGACAAATGTACAGCTATACCTGTATTTATTTATAACCATATAACTAAACATTCAGATCTCCATGTTTTTTGTTATCATAGACAATGCTATCACAAATAAGATTTACAGGTCTCTGATGTACAAGACTTTCTTCAGAAATATTCCTATTCCAGGAATGGCATTTCAGAGTCCAAGAAATGCCTTCCTCCAACATGAGTAGAAAGCCGAAATGTTTCCCAGAGTAGTTGTACCAATCTATACGACGTCAGCAGAGCTGTGATCTCACGTTGACAAATACTGCCAAACTTTAAAATGCACCAGTTTGGTTGGTACCAAGTGGTGGGTGCATCACTCCTATTTTATTTCTTTTCTTGAATGATAATAACAATAGACATACTTCCACGTGTTTGTTAATGGCTATTTGATTTTCCTTTAAATATGAAGTGCTTATTTTTCTAGTGAATTATTATTAAACCCTTAACAAGAATTTTTATTTCATGAAATGCACAATTTGTACAGTTTGATTCATTTTTATGGCTCATACTCCACTAACTACACCACTGTCAATACAAAGAATATTTGATCACCAAAAACGTTCCTGGCTTCTTTCTCAGTGGTCTCCCCATCTCAGAAGCAACCACTAATCTGATTTTTATCATCATAGGTTACTTTCATCTATTTGAGAATTTCAAAGAAGTGGAATCATTATGCGGTATGTACCTCTTTATATTTGACTTTTTTCACTCAGCAAAATGTTTTGGGGATTCTTAATGCTGTTGCAGCTCTTAGAGAATCAGTCTTTTTTATTACTAAGTGGTCTGTTCCTCCATAGTCCTGTTCATGGACATCTGCTCTGATTCCAGCTTTAGCCACTATGAATAAAGTTGCTAGGCACATTGGCAACTTGACAAGTTTTTGATAAATAACAAGTGTTCTAATATCCTCCTCTGCTGATTCTAACATGTGGGCTTGTCCTGGGCTGGTTCCCACTGACCGAATAGTCTTCTATCGTGGGTGGTGTGTTGCTACCTCTCTGTGCCCCTGGTAACCTGGTTGGAGGCCAGACGGGAGGAGGGCTACCTTGTTGGGTGAGGGAAATTTTTGTATCCCTGTTGCTTTTCTTTTTATTCTGCTATGCAGTTAATTTACTTGAAACCCTTTTGTCCTTCTGAGTTTTGATTTTATAATTTCTTAGGCAGGTCCGGGCTAATTATTTCTCCTTATCAAGGCAAGATCTTCCTCAGCGCTTTACTCAAGGCCCCGTGAATTATGAGTTTTTCCAGGCTGGCTGGGGGAAACAGGCACTGGTCCCAGTCCTACATGAGGACAAGTCACTATGTTCTCTAATTCTTTTGGTGGTTCTTCCCCAGGCCCACTGAATCTTGGGTAGTTTGCTCACACGCGCTGAGTACTTGAACAGGGTGCTCTGTAGATTTCCAAGGGTCTCCTCCCTGGTACCCTGCCCTCTAAACTCCAGACGTCCCCGTCTCCCCAGGTCAGGGAGTCCACCTCAGTTTCCCCTCCCTGCAGCACAGTCTACCAACTCTTGTTTTGTTTCCCATCCCTCAGAGATCACCGCCCTTCATCACCCTATGGCCAGTGTCTTGAGAACTGTTGTTTCCTGTGTCTTGGGTTTGGGGAAGGGGGCCAGGAGGAGAAGTTGTTTCAGGTGTAAGATAAATCTGGCCCCTGTTGACCAGCCATTCAGCACCAATATTTTGTATGTTCACACGATGCCCTGGGGGGATCTTGCCCTCCAGGTTAGCAGGTCCTTGTTTAATTCTGGGTATGTGAGACCTGTGCCTGTCTTTACAACTGGGAGATGTGGGGAAGAGGGAGAAGGGCTGGGAAGAACCTCAGTGACACCTGAGGCACCACTCCTCAGGCCACTCAAGGGAAGGAGCACGTCCAGGGGTCCTCCATTTTCTCTGACTGAATCAGGAAAATGTCCTGCTCAGCACATGCCAGCATGAGTTATGCATGGGGGTTTGGCGGGGATCCATTAGGTACCAGGCAAACAGAGTTGGAAAGAGAGTAAGTCTCATTAAAGCAGAGCCTTCAAGCTGGGAGTTAAACTTTTCCATGAAATGTTAATCCGTTTGAATAACTCAGTGTTTACTGAATGTCTTTACATAAAAGCCAGAGTTTGGCGGTTGTCCCACCTGATGTAAGATGGCTGGCTGAGCAGGCTGGGTAATGGGGGGATTCTCTCCCACGTGGGATTTGTCCCAGGGGAAGTCCCTGCTGTGTTGCACACTAGTGGCCTCCCGGACACGAGCCAGCTGTTCTCTAAAGTGACTGAGAGCATCTGGTCGAGTGTGCGCAGAGCTCCATGCAGCAGCGCTTTCAAGATCTGCCTCCAGGCCACATGTCCCCGACTGCCCACCGCGGCTGCGAGCCCACAGTCCTCCTGGCTGCATTCCTGTTAGAAACACGCGGCCCTTGTCGCTTACAGCTTGCGTTAAACCAGGGTCACTGAGATCCTTGTCAGTGTCCTTCACTTCTGTGTTGGAACAGAGAATCATGAGACAGTATCGGTACATGTGGGGGGAAGAAACCACAATGCTCATCACATTCTGAACTTATGGGAACCTGTCTTATCTTAAGGATCTTGTCCTCCCTTTCGCATCATCAGAAAAAAAAAAACTAGTTCCTGCGTAAACACTTTCCCTTATCTTGTTAAAAGTTTAACTTTATGATTTCTTCCCTAAAAATGGCCTTTGAATGATTCAGGTAGGTTTTGCAAAGGGCACTGGAGGTCAAGGTTGGTGGTCCGCACTGGATATCCACACCATTTGGCTTCTCAGTCACGTGTTCCTGAGACATCGCTGAAATAGGAGCAGGTCCCAGTGGCTGCCGAGGAGGAGCCGCCCGCAGGCGAGTTGGCCTGCAGGGGGCGCAGCACAGCCAGACGCCTTACAAGGGCCCCCGCTGTGTCCTAACAGGCCTAACGATTTTCCGTGGGCCCCCAGCAAGGCGGTGTGGCTGCGTTTGCAGTAGCTCAGGCTGGAAGCCACTTGGCAGGGTGGCAGCTGCGTGATTAAAGAATGTCGTTCAGTAGAAATGAAGGAAACAAATGAGAAAAGCAAAAATCAGCTAAGTTCTACTTGCTTATTTGAAGAGGGAAAAAGGATATCACTGACCACTGTACCAGCAAGAGGTCTTTCCGATTTGTTGCAAAAGTATCAAAATTACCTCTTTGGCTCTTATCCTCCTATTGACCCTTCCTGTAGCAGCTTAATCTTACATCTAGGAAAGAGGACGTTCCCTCACGTTATGGATGATCTATCCTTCACTTCACTTCTTTATATGCATAATGATGGTGAAGCATCTTATATTTTAAATATATCTTATGCTTATGTACATGATATCATTAGAATATCATAGCAACCATAACTAAGCTACCTTACAGAAAGATATAAAGAGTTAAAGTTCAGTTGTTAAAAGTTTTTAATAGAAATATTTTAATTTTTGTTCTAAAATGATGTTTAAAAGTTTTTAAATTTTAAGCATATTTTGGAAAGTAGACAAATAGCTACAAAAGTGTCGTCTACTTGTGACCTGCTCCATTACCACCTGGCATTCAAATTTCCCGAAAAGAAAGGACAGAGAAGAAATAAACACACTCAGGCAAATGGCGAACTCTGCTTTCTTGTCTAAGTGTCATTTTTCTCTTTCTTTTGGAAATATGTGAAATTCTCCTGCAAAATTTTGTCCCTGTGTACTTAATTTTATGTGTATGTGGAAATATACTGTTCTATCCTTTCTTATCTGCCTCTAATGAGAAAATACTTTTTCTTTGCATTCTCTTTCTTGATTCTTTCTTAACATACCACATATAGTACTAAGCACTTTATGTGGGTTCTTTTACTTAATCTACACATCCTCCTATCAAATAAATGTTATTATCTCAGTTTTACAGAAGACAGAACTGAAGTTCTATGAACTCCAGTGCCAATGCACAGGGTCACACAGGGCAAAATGAATCATTATTTGAAACTCAGAAGTCTGACTCCAAAGTCCACATTCTTAACCTCGCGTACTAACCTGAAACCTTTCTGCAAATGTTAAAAGTTATTTTCCTCGTTTATACCTGCAATTTGTATTTGTTATAGATGGTATAGAAAATTTTATTGTTATGTAGTGAAAACAGAAATAAATCCTAATTTTAAAATCCTTTCCTTTGTGTTTCAACACTTGTTCTGTATTCTTTCCAATTAGTTTCTCTCTCAGTTGCAGAATTAGAGTGAAAAAATATTCTTTTGGCAGAAACAGCCAGTTGGATCTTACTCTCATGTTTCTGTTTACAACAAAAAGAATCTTAGCTCATTTACTCAGAGAAAAATCGAGATAAAGTTGTATTGAGTTGTTACTGCTGATTTCCCATGCCAATGTGATTTGAAAATATCCAAACACCTTGGTCCTATCTGGTTTTAGAGGCAATTTTTCCTATTATGCATCTCCTGGAAAACATACTAGTCTAAGGCTCAAGAGAGAACATTCTGGATTTTGTTGGACTTTTGAATTTTTTTACATTGAATGTATCTTCTCTTTGGAATTTATTAGACACAACTAAGTATTCAAAGACTGCCGTACTCGGTAAGCTGGAGCTCTGTTTGGAAAATCCCATTGCAGTTCTAACCGTAAACAAGCATCCTGGTAGGTATCATTGATTTGGGGTGCATGGTCTTGAGTGGGTCTTATTTCAACTGTCTACAGCATTTGTTTATCAGAATTCTAGAAGGGTTTCTACAAGGTTATGAGTCACTGCTTGGATGACTTCTAAGGTCACTGCTAGCAAAATTATTTGCTTCTATAATTTCATTCCTTACTAATTTTCTCTGTATTTCATATACATCTATTTAGTTAAAAAGCAAGCCCTGGCTGGTGTAGCTCAGTGGATTGAACGCAGGCCTGCAAACCAGAGGATTGCGGTTCGATTCCCAGTTAGGGCACATGCCTGGGTTGCAGGCCAGTTCCTTGCAGGCCAACTACCAGCAGGGGACGCACAAAAGGCAACCATACATTGATGTTTCTCTCCCTCTCTCCTTCCCCTCTAAAGATAAATAAATAAACAAAATCTTTTTTAAAAAGCACATTCTTTCTTATAGTTTGTCTTCATCTTTGTCAATCATTTAAAAATTCCTACTGTGCTACATAATCCACAAAACAAAGCAAGACCACCTCTCCTCATATTGTCAGGCCACGGTATTGGACAGCATATCACTATAGCATCCTGTACTTTCCCATCAGAACAGGCATGACACTCTGCAGTTATGAACAAGTAAATGCCATAGATTTGAAATCTCAGCTTATTTCTAGGTGCAGGGGGGATAGAAAGAGAAATACATCATGATCTCCAACCTCAGCATAGAAAGAAGGAGCATCATTCTTAACACCATTCAATTAAGTATCATGAGAGATAAACAGAAGAGGAAGGGAGAGTGGGTGGCAGGAAAGGAAGACTCTCGGTGGACACTGGACTTGGTGGCGGGGGGTGGGTAACGTGGGGAGAAAGACATAGGAAAAGAACATGTGAAAGTCAGCTGAAGAATAGAATCCGCAAGAAAGACAAGGAAGAAAGGCCACATGATGCAGAGACCAATCCAAGGATAACAAAAAAGTCTATAGAATTTTCACACTTGCAGGTTTACCCTGCCAAAAGCAAAAGCAAGTGTTTTGCCTAATGTCAGGGACTGAGTGGAAGAAAGGCTAGATCTGGGGCCAGGGCCAGAGGAAGTTGAATGTATCTTGGCTCTAGAACAAGACAGATCCACACAGCCAAGGTATATGATGGATAGAGGTTTTTGGAGAAGGGAAAGAGAAGTTCTCAGAGCCATAACAGCCCTGTGAAACATAGTCTTCAAGCACAAGATGTCCGGGGTTGAAGAGCACAGGAGAACCAGACTTGTGGGGCCCAAGGGCAGGATGCTAAAAGGAATTGGGAAGCAACTGCTAAGCAAACCTCCTACTAGATGGGACACAGAGCATCTGTCAGTCACTGTATCCACACTTCTGAGACCTTCGAAGAACCAAAACAAGGATGACCCCATGCAGAGCAGGGCCAAGCAAGGTGCACCAGATGAGGGTCCCTAAAGAAGGGTTCAAAAACCAAGATGGAGCCTAGCATATTCCTAAGTAGTCACCTAACATCTGCATAGAAAGAGCAACAGTTGTGGGGACAGGGCCAGGTTGACAGGTCTCTGCCTACAAAAAGGCATCACACTTGGGTCTTTTCCCAGTTCTATTGAGATATAATTGACATATAACATCACAACATAATAATGTGATATATTTATATATTGCAAAATAATTACTGTAATCAATTTAGTTATTATCCATCATTCACACAGTTACAATATTTTTTCATGTGTTGTGCGCTTTTAAGATTTGTTCTTTTAGCAATTGTCAAATATACGAGAGAGTATTATTGGCAATAGTTATCACATTACGCATTACAGTTCCAGAAATTATTTATTTAAAAATTGGGAGTTTGTACCCTTTGACCACCTTCACCCAATTCCCCACCTCTCATCCTTAGTAACCACCAATCTGTTCTCTCTTTCTAGGAGTTCAGGTTTTTTTTTTTAATCTCAACATATAAGTGAGATCATACAGTATTTGCCTTTATCCTCTGACTTTTTTACTTAGTATAAAATGCCCTCACAGTCCATCTGTATTGCTGCAAGTTGCTCTGAGGCACCAGTTCAAAGGCACCAGGAACATACAGGGAGGAACTGAATTGCCTGGTATCAGGGCAGTGGCTGCAAAGGCAGGTTTCTTTAAAAAAGTGCTGACAGAGGCCACTTCTTTTCTGAGCCCTCCCCCAGTGGAGATGGCATATTTGAGTCTCTGTTAACCTGGCTATCACTGCTCACTTTGCCCTGGTGATTCCCTCAGACCCTGACACACCCAACTTGTGCACCCATGTGAGCTGTTTTCAAACACTTTTACATACAAATGACAACCCTTGGCTCATACTTCAGGCTTGAACATCTAGACTTGGCATGCCTCTTACCACTCACTTTGTGGCCCCAGGCCCAGCGCTAGTGGTAGCTGGCCTTGGTTCACAACTTGGCTTCTCCTGTACAACTCAGCCCAGCACAAGAAGCAGCCATCTGCAGATTGCTTTGTAGCTCATGCCAGGTGTCTCCAGGCAGAGCACAGGTGGTGATTGACTTTGGACATTCAGATGACATTGAAGCACCACCCAACCACTTCCACAAGCAACACACTTAAGGGGCCGACTCAGTGGAAACTAGAGGCCTGTTGAACTCAGTCCTGTTGAACTTTAGTGGGGTGGACCCCTAAATAGCTGATCTTCCGTGGTGGTCCCAGCCAGCCCTTGCAGTAGACTGGACTGAAAGTAAATTCCTACCATCAAGGTGACAACAGCTACCAAGGCTCAACTACAAGAGGAGGGTGTATAAAGCCTACACAAGGGGCCACAGTTAGAGTGCCCAGCTTGGGTGATCAGAGAGGTTGTGCCGTTGGACCCCACAGGACATCTACTACATTACGCCACTCTACATAGCCAGAGAAGCTCTACCTAATACGTATAGAAACAAATGCAAGAGGGGCTACCAAAATGAGGAGACAAAGAAACAGGCCCCAAATGAAAGAACAGAACAAAACTCCAGAAAAAGAACTAAACAAAATGGAGACAAGCTGTCTACTAAATGCAGATTTTAAAGCACTGGTAAAAAGGATGCTCAATTAACTTAGGGGAAGAGTGGATGAACTTAGTGAGAACTTCAACACCAAAAAAGGACATGGAACCCATAAAAAAGAACCAGTCAGGAATGAAGGATACATTAATGAAGTGAAGAGTAATTTACAGGCAATCAACAGTAGAGTAGATGAATATAAGCAAGGGAAAAAAACATTCATTCAGAACAAGAGGGAAAAAGAATCCAAAAATATGAGGATAGTTTAAGGAGCCTCTCGGGCAACTTTAAGTGCACTGACATTTTCATCATGGGGGTACCAGAGAAGAAGAGAGACAGCAGGAAATTGGAAACCCATTTGAAAAATAATGACAGAAAACTTTCCTGACCTGGTGAACTAAATAGACATACAAGTCTAGAAAGCACAGAAGTCTCAAACAAGATGAACACAAAGAGACCCACACCAAGACACATCATAATTAAAATACCAAACATTAAAGATAAAGAGAGAATCTTAAAGCAGCAAGAGAAAAGCACTTAGTTACCTATGAAGGAGTTCCCATAAGACCATCAGCTGATTTTTCAACAGAAACATTACAGGGCAGAAGGGATTGGCAAGAAATATTCAAAGTGATGAAAAGCAAGGATCTACAACCAGGATTACACTACCCAGCACCACTATCATTTGGAATTGAAGGACAGATAAAGAGCTACTCACACGAGAAAAAGTTAAAGGAGTTCATCACCACTAAACTAGTGTTACATGAAATGTTAAAGGCTCATCTTTAAAAAGAAGAAAAAAGGATAAAAAATGTGAACACTAAAATGTCAATAAATATATATCTATCAACATATTGAATCCAAAAAAATAACAAAATAAATGAACAAGCTGAACATAAACAGAATCATAGATAGAGAACATATTGACAACTGCCACATGGGAGGGGGATTGGGGAAATGACTGAAAAACATGAAGGGATTAAGAAGTACAAATTAATAGTCACAGAATAGTCATGGGGAGGTAAAATACAGCATAATGAATATAGTCCACAATACTTTAGTAACTATGGATGGCATCAGATGGTTACAAAATTTATCAAGATGACCTTTTGATGAAGTTATATAACATCTAATCACTGGGATGAACACCTGAAACTAATATAATATTATATGTCAACTGTAATTGAAAATAAAAAATTATTTTAAAAAAGAAAAGAAATGCACAAGTCAACAAGTTAAAAGGAAATATTTTAGTTTCTGACTAGAGCTGGTTGTACTGACACCTCCCTCCCAAGTATAATTAGTTTTAGGGCAATTCCAAATGGTTTCTTCTCTGTTTAAAAAAAATGCAATTCTATGCCTGCATTTCATGTGCTATCTAAACAGTTTATTAGCAATATAGACTTGAATACAAATGAATGAAAGGTAAAAGGTGTCTATCAGTTTCTACTTGGAATGAATATATTTTATGAGGGGACACCATTTGGGGTAATCATGACTCTATAGTTTTAAGAAAGTCCCTTTTAGTTCTATTTTTATTTTTTCCTTTTAAAACCCTTTTTGTGCCCTGGCTGGTGTAGCTCAGTGGATGAAACACAGGCCTGTGAACCAAAGGGTCACTGGTTTGATTCCCAACCAGGCCACATGCCTGGGTTGTGGGCCAGATGCCCAGTAGGGGGCGTGTGAGAGGCAACCACACATTGATGTTTCTCTCCCTCTCTCCCTCACACCCCCTCTCTAAAAATAAATGAATAAAATATTTAAAATCCTTTTTGTGTTGCAGAGCAGCTGTTTAAAACCTCACTGTGCACATATTTTGTTTAAACTATCTATCTAAATAATTCAATTGAGATTGTAACTTTTAAAAATACTATTTTTATATTTGTTTTTTTTCAATATAAGAATGCAAATTTAAAATGCAAAAAGAGGCTGAGGACAACACACATGGCAAGACCAAAAGAGAGCTTAAAATCAAAACTAATAATGTTGTAGAGCTATAAATACCCCACGGTCCAAGCAGCAACTAGATATAAAACAAGCAAATGTTTCTGTTGCAATTCTGTTTACCACTTCCTTTAATTTTTTTAAAAAGTGTTTATTACAGAAAACATCTAATCAGTTCAGAGGTAGAGAGGACAGCATAACGAACTGAAGTACCCAGCAGCCAGCTCCAACAACCAACACACGCACAACCTTGTTTCATCTGTATTCCACCATCCTACCTCACTCCCCCAAGATGATCTTGAAGCAAATTCCAGACATCATATCATACTATATGCATTAGTATGTATTTCTAAGACAAAAGAACCCCTTTAAAGAGCACAACCTCAATACAATTATTACACCTTTAAAGAATGAGCCATTTCTTAATATCATATATCTGATCAATATTTAAGTTGTTCTAATAGGTATTTTGTAAATTTTTTAAAAAGTTTATGTGTTTAAGCAAAATTTATTTATTCGTTTTATTTATTTATTTATTTATTTTAATTGTTGTTCAAGTACAGTTTTGTTTTTTTATTCCCGCCCCAGCCCACCCACCCCCCAGAGCTCCTTACTTCCCTCCCATTTCCACCCCCCCTAGTTTTTGTCCATCTGCCCTTTATTCTTGTTCCTGTAAACCCATCCCCTATTCCCTGAAATTCCCTCCCCTCTCCCTTCTGGTCCCTGTTCCCCTGTTCTCTATTTCAGTGTCTTTGGTTATATTTTGACTTGCTTGTTTGTTTTGTTGTTCAGCTTCTTATTAAAGGTGAGATCATATGGCAAATGTTTTTTAATAGTTGTTTGGTTCAAATTGGAACCTAAACAATATCACCACATTTAATTTGCATGAGAAATCTTTTAGATCACCTTAAACCTATAGTTCCTCTTACTTCCTTTTTCTTTTGCATTACATCCATTGACAAAACTGGGTCCTCTGTTCTTTAGTTTCGCACATTCTGGATTTTGCTGATTATGTACCCAGGTTATTAGGTGATCTGTACTTTTGTTTCCCTTATTTGCTGTAAACTGGTAGATAGACCTAGAGGTTTCTTCACATCAACCTCTGATTCCTTTTTTGACATGAATATGCCATCGATTTTTCTTTGTATTTCCATCAGGAGAATGTCTGGTTTTCTGCTGTCGGGTGCTAAATTTAATTAGTTCTGGTGTGGTCAGCCTGATCTATCCCTATTAGTTTTCAACCCAGTATTTTCAGCAGCCACTGCTGATCACTGGCCTAGATTCAGTATTTCAAGAGGTAAAGACTGAAACTTTTTAAAATATGTTTTTAAGAGCCCGGGGAAGGGCGTGACGAGTGACAAAGCTGTGCCGTCTTCTTGCAAAGTACAGTCATCACATTTAGTTGTCACTAAATTGGTAGACACACAGCATCAGCCTTACTATCAAAGAATACAAGGATCCCCAAGGCTCAAGCCCAAAAGAGAAAAGCAACAGTCAAGCCTTCAACATTTGTGCTTCAACGTTTTCAAAAAAACATCTGAAGAGAAAACAATAGAAAAACATCACTGAAACGTAGGCCCATCCTTACTTTCACTTTTCCGGCCCATTTATCCCATGAGGCTTCAGGGTGGGAGGAATGAATAACCTGCTCTTTTACCCTCAACCTGATCATTATCAATGACTTCCTACTTCTAACAAGTAAGGGGAAAGGAGCAAAGATCAAGCGGAAGGACCTGGGGAGGGTGTTCCAGACCGATAGCTGCTGTTACATTTTGCTCGATTGGATTTCGGATACTAAAATACTTTTTAACCAAACTATATGCACCTATTTAAAAACTCAACAGCATCATGAAATGCTGGGGATGAATGTGAACTATTCGAATCTGGCCTTAGCTCATGGTGTGGCATGACTGCTATATTATAATTGATCTGTGGGAACAAATGCAATGGAACACTGGATTGGAAAGGGTTTTTCTTGACCCCCTCCCAACTAATTAAGGAGAGTGCTGAGTCGCTCAAGTTGTCATCTCAGTCAGGTATGTTAAATATGAACTTTTGCAATAGCAATAAACGTCACACACAAGCAAGCCTTGTCCCTCCCCAGAGTGTTTTTGATAAAGTGATGAATGAGTGAAACTTCCTCCTTGGAAGGTCATTAGCCATTTTTTTATATGTGGAAATTGTTTCAAAGACTTTCTAAGGCAGCATGGAAAAATCAAGAAAGCATTCCAGCTGCGTTAAGAGAAAGATTTAGTCCTTCTGTGATAGCGTTCATTTTGCAAATTCTTTGCAAACGTTAACTAATCCATCTGGCGATCTTTTGTGGTCACTTACACTATATATTGTTTTTTAGTTGGGGAAAAAAGGGATTTGGGTTCTATCTCGTGGGGGTTTTTTTGCCCTGGCCTCTCTCTTTTCCTAGTCCATGTATACACTGAAATTTTTAGAAGTCATATTCTCCTGCTAATTAGCAACCTCTCAAGGCAAAGACAATTATTTGTTCTGTGTGATGTGTAGTGGCTGAGGACATGATCTGGCGGGATCTGAGTCTGGGACATCTCAGATCTGTAAATCTTCATTTACAGTGAAGGTAAACACTTATGGCAATAGAAACCCTGCTTTACAGGCATTTTCTTCTGTAATAAAAATGAACAATGGATGAGATGCCTCCAAAATTTGGGAATACAGTAATTACAACTCTGTTGACCTAGAATGGTTTCCAAGTAATACGTGTACTATATTGGTAAACGTTTCCTTGAAGTGATTTTATAACCCAGCTATGTCCTTAAATTGTGAAAGAGTAGAGAAGTAGAGCTGTTTACTAGAAAAAATTTTGTAGACGAATAAGCATACACACAGAGATATACACTTTGAAGGATGATATAAAATACTGCTTTTATTTTCACCTAGAGTGGACTCTCAGTTGTACTTAAACCTCCCTTTTCTTTTAAGAGGCAGGGGTTGAGGGGAAGAAAGGGAGAGAAACATCAACATGAGCGAGAAAAATCAATCGGGTGCCTTTTGTATGAGCCGGGACAAGGGACAGAACCTGCCTCCTAGGCAGGTGCCCTACCAGGAATCAATCCCTAGACAATGCCCAGCCACACTGAGCCGCTCTGGCTAGGGCTTTACCTAGTCCTCCCTGCCTGATGACCAGAAGGAGTCCTTTCTCTCCAGGGTCGCTCTTCCTTTCTACCTCACTCAGTACTGAGCACTCATCTCACTGAGCACTGGTGAGACTAGAGCAGTAAACAAAAGAAAGGCACAGCCCTTACTGAGCTACGGTTGAAGTAATAAATTATTGTAAATACCTGTGTATATAAATACTAATGTTAAGTACACTTATAATATTTATATATGCATTCATTTATGTAAAAATTAATTTACATCTATTTACATAATGTGTGAATGTATGTCAGATATGGATAAGGGCTGTAAAGATGTCAGGGATGACCTCAAAAATAAGATATCTGAGCAATGACAAAGGAAGCAAAGGAGTGAGCCATGTAGCTATTTGAGGAAAACCATTCCAGACAGGACGCCAAGGCCCCAGGGCAGAAAAGTACAAGAGTATTCACAGACCAGCACACAGGCTGGCATGGCTGGGACGGAGTAGGCAGAGGTAGAGCTATACGATATAAAATGATCTCGGAGAATTAGTGTACGTGTGTACGTACAGAATCACGCCTCCAACTCTTTAAGCCTCCCTTACTCTCCCCTCTCCTGCTGTGCTTCTCCCACTTGGCCTCTGACTCTGCTGGCAGTCAGGCGGTTGTGTCTGGTTTTCTCCTTGATGGAGCCAGGCCGGAGTGGTGAGGGGACAAGACTAGCAAGAAAAAATTCAGGTTCTTTAGATGCTTTTGTGTGTGTTTGCAGGAGTTGGAGGTGGGGTTTAATGGGAAAAAATAGGGTCTGGTCAATAAAGGGCCTACAAGACAGACACATCTTCTGTTTTTACTAATACTACCCACCTCTTAATGCCTCGTTTTGGCGCATCCTTATATATGCAATCTTTGTGTCTTCCTCACGTTACCAAACGCCGTCTTCTGATGTCCTGCCGTAGTATGTGTCAGGGAAGTGAAGGGCTGGTAGAATATCCTCTCGTGGTTATTTTTAGTACTTTATTTTTTTGCTTATATTTAAACTACACTTTTAAATGCTACAGAGTAAGACATATGAGAAATATGTTTACTGCAATTAAAATGAAATACCATGTGTGTTATCTTCCCCTTCTCTAAACCTTATCCTCCAGGGGCCAGTTCAGAACATCTGCTCTTGTACGTGTTTACCTTTACTGAAAACAAACACAAACTGTATGTTTGAGAAGTAAAACTGAGTTTTCCCAATTGCAGAATATTTTAGGTTGCTTCAGTGTGAGGTTGGAGGACTCATGTACGTAGATGATACAGGGCCTAGATTTTGAACTTGCTGAAGTTTTGTCCAGACTTGAGGACAAGAGTCAGAATCAGAATTAAGGTTTTGTTATTCCGTGGAAATAATTACAAACTGAAATTAGAGATCGATTCTAGTTTTCTACATTTTCATAGCCTAAGTGGCTCTGGCTTGAGAGGTAGTTCATTATTTGCCAGAAAAAGATATCTCAGTTTGTACCTCAGAGGAATGCAGCCCTCCTTCCCGTGAGAACACGAACTCCACGGAACACAGTCCCTCCTGCCTCTTCCCACCACTTCCTCCCACCACTCACACCCTGCCTGCACCCGGGCTGGATTTCACTCTACTGATGCAGAGAGCAACTTAGAAATTCATTATCAAACTAAATCCTTTATCAATAATGATTTTTAAATGATTTTTAAATGAACTAATTTGCTCTCAACATTGTGATTAAGACATCATTCCATTGGAATGTAAGTACAGCAGAGATAATGGATATTTAAGCAATGAAGGCCGATTATCTCATCCTCTTGTACGAGTAGCTAATGTTTGTACCCCTGGAGAACCACAGACTGGAAATGCACTTGGGTTTTCCTTTACGAGTCTTGTAGATTCAAGCTGGACAAAGCATGTTGATTTGTAACGAATGCAGACATAAATCAGGAAAACTGCTGGTTTAATTTTGATTGTTTAAGAGAATTAATGCCGTTGGATCTATTTTTATAGTTCTCCATTCTCAGCATCTTCTAATGTGGTTTCCCCGCACAACAAGAAGAAACATCACTGGATTTTATTTATGAGTAACTTATTTGGTAATGATTTTTCATTACAGTCTCATAGGGCATCTTGAGATTTGGGGTTATTCTTATAATTATTCTACAGTTATGTGTCATACTTGTAAACAGAAAACCTTGGGTGGATTTCAGGGTATGAGGGTCCTGACTTGCCTAATGATGACAATAGCACGATGTTCCTTGTGCATGAATATAAAGCAGTGGGGTCCTCCTTAGCAGACTTTTTCTTTTCCATACAGGGGACCATCTGTCCCAATCTATCCATGTACCCATTCATCTTTTCCCACATCAACCCCCTCATAGCCAGCACAAATCATAGGCTATAGTTCTTAGGACATGGACAACAAGCCAGATTCCCAGATCCACCTGGGAACAAGTCTGCAGCTTGACGAATGCAGGTAACCACCAGTGACATCTTGGTGAAAATGAAGGGCAGTGTGGGTGGGTGGTATTGATGCCTTTCTTTCCCTCGAAGGTGGCTGCATTTATCTGAGGAATAAGATGTGTGATCTTAGCCTTCCTTTCAATTATTGTCCATGCTCATTAATACCCCAGCCCCCCATCAACCTACTCACCAAAAGAGCACACAGGTACCTGACAACAACAACAAAAAAAACGGAGATTTTTAAGCATCTCTCTCTCTATATATTTCTCTCTCTCTTCCTCAAAACACTCACATCCCAACAAGAAAGGAACAATACAATGTAAGCCACTATTAATTATATATTTTTATGTGACAAGTTACCACAAACTTAGCAAGGTAAAAAAAAAAACCCACATTCATTATCTCACAGTGTCTGTAGGTGAGGAGTCCAGGCATGACTTAGCTGAGTCCTTACAAGGCTACAATCAAGGTCTTGGTCAGGGTTAGGTTCTTATCTGAGGGCTTGACTGGGAATGCACTCACTTCCAAACTCATTCAGTTCTTGGCAGACTTCATCATGTAGCTGAGAGGCTGAGGTCCCAAGCTTCTTATTAGCTAGTGACTGGGAATCACTCTCAGCTGCTTGAGGAAGGAACTACAGACCACGGATTCTTGCTCCGTGGCCCTCTCCAAAGGCTCTCTCACAACACATGGCTCACTTCTTTTTTTTTTAATTTTTATTTTTTTTATTTAATTCTTGTTCAAGTACAGTTTTCTGTCTTATATTTCCAGCCCTGCCCCGCCCCGCAGTGCTCCCCACCTCCCTCCCATTTCCATCCCCCACCTTAGTTATTGTCCATGTGTCCTTTATACTTGTTCATGTGAGTCCATCCCCTTTTCCCCTATGATTCTCTCCCCTCTCCCCTCTGGACCCTGTCAGCCTGTTCCATATTTGAGTGTCATTGGTCATATTTGCTTGCTTGTTTGTTTTGTTGTTTAGATTCCTGTTAACGGTGATATCATATGGTATTTGTCTTTCACCGCCTGGCTTATTTCGCTCAGCATAATGCTTTCCAGTTCCATCCATGATGTTGCAAAGGGTAGGAGCTCCTTCTTCCTTTCTGTAGCATAGAATTCCATTGTGTAAATGTACCATAGCTTTTTGATCCAGTCATTTACCAATGGGCATCTAGGTTGCTTCCAACTCTTGGCTATTGTAAATTGTGCTGCTATGAACATCGGGGTGCATAGGTTCTTTTGAATTGGTGTTTCAGGGTTCTTAGGATATACTCCTAACAGTGGAATTGCTGGGTGAAAAGGCAAGTCCAATTTTAGTTTTCTTAGAAAATTCCATACTGTTTTCCATAGTGGCTGTACCAGTCTGCATTCCCACCAACAGTGCACTAGGGTCCCCTTTTCCCCACAACCTTTCCAGCACTTGTTGTTTGTTTGTTTATGATGGCCATTCTGACTGGTGTAAAGTGGTATCTCATTGTGGTTTTAATTTGCATCTCTCTGATAGCTAGAGATACCGGGCATCTTTTCATATGTCTCTGGATCCTCTGTATGTCTTTAAAGTCTGCAAGGGAGAAAGTCTCTAGCATCAGTCAACTAGCAACATGGAGACTTATACAATATCTTGTAATCACAGGACTGATTACATCACCTTTGCCAGAGCCTAGGCTAGAAGCAAATTCAGCTCAAATGGAAGGGATGACTCAGAAACATGAACAATAGGAGGCAGGGATCATGGGACCTCCTTAGAGTCGAGTCTGTTTGCCACACTACTATGCAATAATTATTGCTCATTATATCCCACCTCACTCCATAAAAGATGTGGAGTACATTATGGATATATAATACAATATGGCAAGCTATTGTCCTGACATAGATATATTCAGCACAGTAAATAGTAAACTGGACTATACAAACAGCATCCCAGTCGGGAAAAGGAAGTGAGCAAAGGTATGAAATTGGAAATGTATGCAACATGTTTGGATAAAAATTAGGAAGAGCTTACTCGGGGCTTTTATATATGGACGTGAGAGACAATGGAGTCAGAAAGATGGGGACCATGGATAAAAGTCTAAGAAGCTGGGATTTCACTTCTCACCTAAAGGGTTATTTTTTGAAAGGGATAGAGATTCCTTCATGCTTCCATTGCATCTTACACTTACCTTAAGCTCTGCACTTCCCATCTATCACATACAAGTGGTGAGCACTGAGTGATAAGATATGTAAACTTAAATAATATCTGACTCCTCCACCTGAATGCAAACTTCCTAACCAGGGAACCTGGCCTTGACTGTAGGTTTTTTTGTTTGTTTGTTTTGTACTTCTGCCTGACACAATGACAACACTGGGTAGGTACTCAGTATATGTTAGTCGAATGAATGGAAGAATGAATAAATGACTCTCAGTAAGTGTTGCAACTGGAAACCTTTTGCCTGCAGAATACCTTTTTGATTTAAAATAGAAAAAAATAATAAAATTGAGATACTTTTCAAATCAGCAATAGCAAGACTCCCTGGCTATCTTAGCAGAGAATCTCTTTGAAGTCTTCAGAGAGAGACCCTCAGAGCCCAATTAACATTAACTACCCACCTGGGTGGTGACTGTGACTCCTGTTTCAGCTGCTTTACAAGTGAGGGGAGGACGGAACTGAGGCAAAGAACAATGAAAGGGGGGTTGCCCAAGAGCCATGGAAAGACACTTGTTGGGGGAATGTGAGGGTGAGAAGGCAGGCAGGAGGGAACCCAACCTGAGGGTCTGCGTGCCAGGGTGTTACCGAACAAAGGGTCCGAGAGGGGGCAATACTTGGCCCACCGAGGGATGCCAAAAACTGCTTCAGAAAACAGAGGCCCCTCCCAAGGACGATACACTAATATCTTTTGGGCTCTTCTGTCTGCCGCCAATTGGAAAGACATCTCTCGATGTCAGAGATTTGTGAAAAGGAAACAAAATGTTTATTTAATGCTATTTAGGCCTAATGCCTTCCTTATAATATCAAAGTCTTTAAGGGTATACACCTACACACACACACACAGAGCACTCCCTTCTCCCACTGTCCCAACTCCGGGTACCGTAAATCAGGAAAAGAGCACACCTCCGTTTTTCAAGTCGTTGGCACTGTGGGCTGTGTCGTCTGTCTAGGCAGGATCTCCAACTAATCCAAAGTCATGCGGCACCTTCCACTGGCAAGAGTTCTTTGTACCAAGTTCCAGTCAAAGTCTCTCCTGCTTTCCAGGCCACTCAGCCAAAGGGAACACCCCGAAGCAGCGTGGGCCTCCTCTACCAAAGCCGCACTCCACCAAAAGTGCGTGTCTTTCTTCTTCACCTGGCCGCAGGGATCTCCATTCTGGCAAAGCTGCGTGGTTTTCCCTTTCACCTGGCCAAGAGGGGGTTCCTCACTCTGCTAAAGCCACATGCCTCTCACACAGGCACTATCTCAGAGAAGCAGCCCCCAGTTCCCACCTGGGTAGCCGCCACTCACTTCTCCCTCGGCCCAAAACTTGGCCACAGCTATTTAACATATCTATGAAACCAGTTAAAGGTTATAGATATGTTAAATAACCATTCCAGAGGTTAGCTACAAAACTGTTGCTATGCAAAACAGCTCTCAATGGCCCTGCTCCATTCGTCCCTTCCCCCAACTGACACCTGGGGGGGGGGGGGGTGAGGACATCTTAAGATTTCCTCCAATATTCCTGTACACTTTGAGTTCTGGACACCATTCCAAATCTTTTCTGCCCCCCCCTTTGGCTGCACCCTGTATCAAGGGGACAGGACAGGCCACCCCTTACCCTGTGCTGAGGGAAGCTCAGAAGCAGAGCTTGGGAAAGCATCAGCTACCTTTTCTGCAAATTCTCCTTAGTCATCTGAAGACTTCTGGGCACATTCATCACCATCTTCCCTCCCACCGATGGCCCATTACAGTTCTCTGCAGAGTGATTCATTGCCAGGGTGAAAATCCTAGGAAATTGCCTTCACACAAAAAATACGCTCCCTGGCTCCAAACAGTCAATAACTCTGCCCCACGAGACACATGTTTTTCCTCCTAATCTTCGTCTCTTTTTTTAAGTGATTTGTCAGACCATATACTATACATGTCATCTCAGAGTCTGTGCTGCAGCCTTCGACTTCAGGACTGCTGAGCAGTTTTTCCCTTCAACCTTCCTGTGAACAAAACATGTAAATCAACCTCGTTCTCTTTCTAAACACTACATTTGAATACTTAGTGGGATTTCATTGTTTCTTCTGTTCCCTCCATTACTTTTTTTCTGAAGGAGTGCATATTCCTAAGAAAGTTCTAGAAATCTCACATCCAATTCAAATATTTCTTGAGGCTACCACTTTACAGTTGAGTTTCCTCCAGGGGCTCTGAGTGGCCCCGTGGGTGGTGTTCAAGTCCTGAGGTCCCCCTGAGATGGCAAGGTCAGAGGAGAGGAGCAGGGTAATGTCGGGATCTCGGGGCGAGATTGGTGGAGTACAGGGGAGAAGCCGGTGCAGAAAGAAGGGAACAGAATTCTGAAACTGGATGGGTCAGGTCGTAGGAGTGGGGTGAACAAACCCTGGTAGTGACTAAAGGGAGGCGCATTTGTATGAATCACAAACAGTTACACAGTCTCACTTGACTCCAGGCGGCATTCTTTTTTTTTTTTTTTTTTATCTTTAGAGGGGAAGGGAAGGAGAAGGGGAGAGAAACATCAATGTATGGTTGCCTCTCATGTGTCCCCTGCTGGGAACTGGCCTGCAATTCAGGTATGTGCCCTGACTGGGAATCAAACCGCGATCGTGTGGTTCTCAGGCCCATGCCAGGCGGCATTCTTAAAAATACATTTTTGTGTGTTTCCTGAGTTGTTAATCTAAGGCAGACAAAAGGAAAAGATATAGAAGACATGAATGCCTTACAGCTGTTAAGTGAGTATATCAACCTGTGTACATCACAAAAACATCCTGGGGGCGGGGGGGAGGTTACAGAGCAATGTATACAATATGACACTATTTGCATAAAATTTCAAACCTGCAAAATAAAAATTCCACAAGTTGGAATTTTTTTTAAATAGGAGATTTTAAAGAATCTATAAACTCATAGGAGACCTTTTTCTTTAATTTGGGAAAGAAGATTTAACCAATATCCATTCATCTGGGTCCCTGTACTTCTTTCACGCCTCTTTCTGCACATCCGCTCGCCTGATCTGTTTCTTCTATTCTTCCCGTCCCAATGGGTGTTCAACTCTGGCAAATCAGTTCACTTCTGAGGGTTCCCATTTCCTCAGCTATAAAATGAGGGAATGAATGACTGCTGGCTCAAGTCCCTTCTAGTTTTTCAGTAAATTAGTTTTATTATGACTGATGTCCCCTGTCAGATCTCCAGAATGATAGCTTGGATTTCGCACCCATTGATTCTCTGAAGAGATCAGGAGCCAATCCCTGACCCATGTCAGAGGCCACCCACGTGTGCACGGGGAGGGGCACTGCCCAAAGTTCCACATCGAGAGTCCCGAGGCTAGAGGAGGGGAGGTTGTGCATGGAGTGATCAGCACGGAGCTGAGGCGGAGACCAGGCTCTGCCGCCAGCCCACTGTGAGCCACCTCATTCAGCCTTGTTCCTGCCCATAGTGTAGGGTCACGGGAGGCTGAACCACGGGGAGCCAGCCGCACAGGACACTTTGCACTGTGGCCGGCAGGTGGGAAACATTGAGAACCTGTCAACTGTCTTTATAGTCTTTATTGTCATCGTCCTCATCACCTCTTCATGTAACTGTCTCAGCTTAAATCTAGAGGCACAATAAGGCTCCTGTCTCTATTTTGTAGAGACAAGCAGATTTTTTAAAAAAGAAAAAAGTTGACTGCCTTTTTTGACTCTCTGTATGTCAAGGTCCAGGCACGTTTCCTTGATCAGAATCTGTGTCTGATGCTACTGCTGCTCATGAAAAGTAATCCTCCCTCTCCCCACCTCCTTCATCCACCACCTCAGGTGACAGGGAGATTAAATTCTTGTCATAAAGCTAAGGATCGTAGCATACTTTCAGGTTTTTAATGCTTAAGCAGAGCTTGTGAGGTCAGTGTATTTAAATGCAACAGAAGGTCAGACTCATAACATAAAACTATTCCATTAGTTTAAAAATGAATCTGTATCCAAAAAGTGAATGTTTATCAAGGGAAGCAAAGAATGCGAAAATTCAGTGACTTATTTGTAAATGAGCATTTCAGTTATCACCTAAGCATGCCAACTACAGAAGGAAAACATTAGAGGCATTTTCAAAAGAGTTTGGTAATTTAGCAAAAATGGCAGGAAATGAGAAATGAATCACTTTCTATCATCGTTGCTCATAAAACTCCTTTCTACCATTGCTGGATTTCTCCAGTCCTCTCCAGGGTAGTAACTGGAACAGAATGGACACCGCAAACACAACTGTTTACTCTGCTACCTAAAGTTAAGGCCCTGGAGCAAAGTCTGCCCCAGGTATTCCTTTTTGTCCATTATTAATCTGTCACCTCTGAAGTTATTCTCCTTGTTCTGTGCTGAATTTCATACAAGTCCTTCTTCCAAAGATTATACATAGTATAATAGCCCGTTGTACCTGGAGCATTGTACCTGCTTGTCTTTCAGCCTCAGTCTGGCCGTTTCCCCACACCATTTCATAATTTCACTCTTTTTATTGGTCTTCACAAGAAAAATGTATTTCCATAAATCAGACTTTTTAATAACAAAGTGACTTACTAGATTCTCTCATATTTATTCTTATTCCTTAAAGAACCCCTAAAGTTTTGGTGGAAATATTAAATCACTATGTTATGGGAAGAGTAGAGAACACCAACAGTTTTTTCTCTTTTTCTTAATTTAAATTTTTTTTAATTTTTACTCTTTTGGTTCTCACCAAGATTTTGTAATGTATATTATTATCTCAGTGTGCCAAAAATATTGCTCTTTTTGAAATGGTAAAGTCAGTTTTTAAGCCTAAGTTATTTTTCTTAACACTCAAAAATCTTATATAACAGGAACTCATTACCAATTAGTCTTGCCAAACCGCTGAGTTTTTGAACCTGTTATAAAAGTCATTTTTATAATCTGGAGCCATTTTGTCTTTCTTATTTCTGTTCAGAATATGAAACTCTATTTCAAGGGACACATCTTTTTCTACCCTAAGAAGAAATCATGGAAGGTATAATTAGGGATAAAAGAAGCTAAAGCAAGTACACAACACAGAAAGAAAGTCTGGTGGGCACTTTTTTTTAAAGATTTTATGTATTTATCTTTAGAGGAGAAGGGAAGGAAAGAGGGAGAAAAATATCAATGTATGGTTGCCTCTTGTGAGTCCCCTGCTGAGAACTGGCCTGCAACCCAGGCATGCTGAGAACTGGCCTGCATCCCAGGCATGTGCCCTGACTGGGAATCGAACCGCAATCCTTTGGTTTGCAGGCCCGCGCTCAATCCACTGAGCTACACCAGCCAGGGCTGATCGGCACTTTTTAATGCACTGCAGACTGACGTGACTAATCGCCAGGTTGTGACAGTGCTGTGATTTAGCCCTAAAGATGCCACCTGAAGTGACTCTCAGAGTGAGGCAAACGCACCGGGTGCAGCCTCCCTGCGGGGAAAACACTGCCAACAGCAAGTCTCCAGAAATCACAGTCCAGTGGGGTTGCCTAATCCATATGTGAAAAAAATTGGACTTGGTGTTCTATCTCTGCAACTTTGTAATTATATAATTTTTATAACTACATTTTCACACTCGAAATTTTTGATAAGTACATGGTTTCCTAAGTTTCTTCCTGAATTGTTTTAAGAATTAGTATATGCCAGGGACCTGGGTGTGTGGAAATAAAGGTGCAATGGAAATGAATCTCCACACAAACATCAGACATATCCCAGTCACCAAAGCCATGCCCCCTGTCTTCCATCACAGCCTGACGCCCAGCCACAGTCTTTCTTGGCGACGGGGAAGACATACTACCAGCTGATCAGACCACAGTGTTTGGCAGCTCTCTTTCTCTCAACGGATCCCCAGTCCACCACTAAATACTGTCTCTTCCACCAGGGCAATATGCATATATTCCAGATCCGGTCAGTTCTCACTACCACACTGGTCCAAGTCACCATGCTCGCTACTAACATCGCCTTGCTTCTACCCTTGCATTCTCTCCCAGTCTGTTCTTAATAAAGTGGCCAAAATAACACATCAGATCATGTCACCCCCTTCCTGAACACCTCACACAGCTTCCCATCTCACTCTGAGTAAAACCTTCCAAAACAAACAGGATCCTACCTGGCTGAGCCCAACCGCCCCATCCCATTACTTGTCCTACCTGAGACCACCTCTGCTTAGTTAGCACAGCCACACTGTCCTGCTCGCTGCCTTCACCCGGTCCCTCTGCCAGTAACAGTCTCCCCCCAAGTTCCTCTTTCAAGTTCCTGCTGAGTTGTCTCCTTCCCAGTGACGCCTTCCCTGGGCACCCTGCGTAGAATTGTAACCAGCCCCCACCTGCCCTGAAGTCCTGCGTTCCAGGTACCCTTCGTCCTGCTTTTTCCCCTCCTAGTAGTTACCGTATTTTTAATATGCTACATAATTTACTTATTTGTCTGTCATGTCTCTTGAAACCACACTGCCCATCCCAGCGAGGATGTCGGCTCCATAGACGAAGGGAATTTCTGTTTGCCTCACCGACGCGTCTCAGAGAGCCTAGAAGAGTGTGGGGCACGTGTGAGGTGCTGCATGTACATTTTCTNGGTACCCTTCATCCTGCCTTTTCCCCTCCTAGTAGTTACCGTATTTTTAATATGCTACATAATTTACTTATTTGTCTGTCATGTCTCTTGAAACCACACTGCCCATCCCAGCGAGGATGTCGGCTCCATAGACGAAGGGAATTTCTGTTTGCCTCACCGACGCGTCTCAGAGAGCCTAGAAGAGTGTGGGGCACGTGTGAGGTGCTGCATGTACATTTTCTGACTGAAAGAATGATGGGTGGCCCCGCATGACTGAGAGAACCGTTGCTGAGGATGGGAAAGGACTTCCGAGATGATTAAGCTAATTGTGCCCAATTATAATTAACATAGCCTTACTTGGAGTGTGGCTTTATTTGCTGTTACCTACATCAACGTTAAAGTCCCTATAAGCAGAGAAATGTTGTATTCATCTTTTTCACCTAACAGTCCCTTCACTCTTTGCATATGGTGGGGATTTGTTAGATGTTTATTGAAGTGAAATGAAACAGGTTTTATGGAAATAAAACAAAACTGAGCAAATTTCCCTTGCCTGGAACTATATACATATAGTCAAATTTAAAAAACAAGTGTATGTGCCTGTACCTGTATGTATTTATTTATAAATCTGTATCAATGTATTTATATATTTACCTTTCCAGTTTGACTAAAAATTATATTGCCTAGGTACATTCAAAGAAATCCACTATGCTAGATCAGTAAAAAAATGTTAAAAACAACAAAGGAAACAAAATGAGAGAAGAGAGAGGAGCACCCTAAGCAGCGCAGGTGAACTTGTGGCTACTGCCTTCAAGAAGCATAGTTCTGGGAGAGAGCGCATGACGAGGGGGATGCATTCACCTGCCCTTCACTCAGGTGACCTCGATCCCTGTGAGCCTGCGCGGTAAGATCTTGCTGTGGTAAAGGGGATTCTAGTGTTTAAAGATATGCATTTTTCATGGAACATGACATCTTCATATGAGTCTGACTTTAGTTCTGAATTGGAGAACTAGCCATTTGTTCAGCTTCTTAAGATATGGTACATCATTCTCCAACATGGGCTTTTTCTAAAGGATTTTTAAAAGTAATCCTGACTATGAATGATTTTTGCTTTACACCCCGATTTTAGAACCTAACCCCCAGGTGGCTCTATAGTAGCCACTGAGTGCCACTGAGTTCCAAGTAGAGCTATGAAGATGATTATTCCTTGTTAGAGATTAAAACCTAAGCTTTACTTAATAAACTGGACTCATTGCTATTGCAGCCAAGGTAGTCGATGGATGTTGTAATATTTCTCTAAATGAATAGTGATTTTTTTTACCATGAAAATTATGACCGCTGCTTTCACCTCCACTGAGGACAGAGGAGCAGAAAATGGATGTAAAAACTGCAGGAAGCAGCCTGACAGTTCTGGGAGCAGGGAGGGGGGGTGGAAGGAGAGAGCAAAAACACTTATTATATGAAATGTTAAAGGGACTTATATAAGAAAAAGAAGATGAAAAATACGAACAGTGAAAGGACAGCAAACTCACAGTTATTAACAATCACACCTAAAACAAAAGCAAACCAAGAGGACAGTTCGATCAGGAGCGGAACTATAGAAATGAAGAACACATGGAGGGTTAGCAACAGGGGAGTGGGAGGAGGAGAAGGGGGGAGAAGGCACAGAAAATAGCATAGACAGTAGGTAGAAAATAGATAGGGGGGAGGGCAAGAATAGTACGGGAAATATAGAATCTAAAGACTTGAGACTCGTGGTCATAAACTAAAGGGGGGGATGGTGGGGGAGGGGGTGTGCAGGGTGGAGGGGAATGAAGGGGGGGAATAGAACAACTGTAATGGTATAATCAATAAAATATATTTAAAAAAACACAAAGAACTCATGGACATGGACATGGACCACAGTGTGATGATTCTATGGGGGAAGCGTTGTCATTGGAGGTGGAAGAGGCTGTAAGGGCAAGAAACAGTAATGAAAAAATACAATACAATAAAAAATAAATTATTGAAAAATTGCAGGAGTGATGTATTTCCGATACAAGAAAAGTGTATCAGATACTCAGATGGTTCCTTGAAAAAGGCTTTATGTGGAAACCTCTTCTTGAGTGGAAACTCTTCTTTTCAACTCATTCTGCCTGGGATGATTCATTACCAGCTATTCTCAAGGTGTATTCTAGCATAATACAGAATATTAAGAGCATTGACTCAAAGCAGGGGTTCTGTCATCAAATGCATTTCGGAGCATGTGAGAAGTGTCGATTTAGACAGATACAAGTGGGTGGGTAAATTGTCCAGACCATTAACGGCCCCTTCAGGGTACTATTTAAAATTTTTCTAACTTGTCTTATCCTTACCTTCAAGGATAACAAGAGCAAAACAAATCTCCACAGAGTTATCCTTTATTTTTTTTATTGTTGTTTATTGATCCGCGGCATAACCCTCTAACAACACCACCTAAATAAGGATTCCTTTGGACCCTTTTTTTCAAAACGATAGAGCATTTCTAACCAGTTGGCAGTAAGTGTAACAGTAACTGTAAAATGCCTTGGGAGTATAGTCATCTGTTCACTATTGATTTAAAAAGAGGCACGCAAGTACAAAGCAAACAACAAAGACACAGAATGAGGCATTATGTTGTCTGTGTGACAATTCACTTTAAAAATGCATCTGCACCAACGTTGTGTTGCCTGTGTTGTGAGGTTAACTTTAATGCTCGTTTTAGAGGTAGGTAGCTAGCGTCTGAAGTACTATCTTTACTCAGCAGTCCACACTTTTGAGGGGGCGCCACATGTTTTTCCAACACCCATGCCAGATATTTATTCTTCAGTATGAGGTTGTTCAAAAATAATTTTATACCGGTGAAATGAGTGGTGGCCAAGACGACAGACTAGAAAAAGTGTACAGACGCCATCATCGTTGGATGAAAAAGGCCTAAGACCGGTACTCCCAGCAGCCTTTAGATCTAGAACCCAGGCTCTGCTCGGTCCTGTGTCTCAGTCCTCCACCAAGGTTCTGGGCCTAAGGACGGTGGGCTGCTCTGCCTCACATTATCCTTCCATGGCTTCCTGAGAGGGCTTTCCCTGCAAGACGAGGTGGGAGAGCCAGGAGACTGAGTGGAGACTTCCCTGAGCTTACCAGAGCAGATGGTGAACACTGTTTTTACACTTGCTTGCTGATAAATGTTTGTACTTCCGGCTGCATTTTATCCAAGACCTGCTGTCAATGTTACATCCCATCTGGTTCTAAACACCAAGGACAACCAGTGTTTACAAAGAACCTGGCGCTCTTTAAGCAGCCGAACTGTCTTAGGTTAATTTCCAGCAACAGGACTCTGGTGTTTCGTATTTAAAAAGTGACCCAACGAGAGAATAATTTTAATGTCAGCCTTCCTGAGATCATTAGAAAATTCTAGTCATTCTCAAATCTATCATAGTCCCTTTAGCATTAATAACTTTGGTGGGTGGACTATAATCATCTATATGCAGATATTATCTATAGACAGACATAGGACCTTATTTAACCAAGTCCTTTTTTGGTAACAATTCAATGCCAAATGTTGCTAGCAAATCAATTTTACTCTTTGCTTTTAGCCAAATACATTTGTTTCCATCATCTTAAAGGAGTTTTCTAGGAAAAAATAACTCCCAATCAGTGATCATTGGTTTGAGTTCTCGCCATGTCTTTATCACACTTTTAAGCCTCATGTGGATCATTTATAAACTTTATAATTTCCTCTTTCTTGGATACACTTAATAGATGTAAGCTGATAGCATATGACAGAACACAGCCCCTATATGGATGCATCTTCCATGTGGTGATGCATGTATATGTGAATAACTGCTCAGCTCATAGAAATACAGGGAGCAGGTGCCATTTTTAAACACTGGGCTTCTTTTTTTATCCAGTGCTACATTTTATTAGTCAATTACAATTGCCCTTTTAAATTACAGAGGCAGGCTGTTTGAATTTACGTTTAATTATGGGGGAAGTGAACTATACTTTTAAGTGAGTTATCTGTGAAAGAAGCTTTTTAAACACCTCTTAAAACGCAAAATAATCCATCATGCTTTTATCGCCATATGTCTCGGAATTGGAAGTTGGCTTTTGTCCAAAGAGGATGGGAGATATTTTGCACTGCATAAGCGCAGCACAGACAGCAGGAATCAAGTCTGTATTAACAGGAGCTCTTCCAGAAGCTGCAATGCAAAGTACACTTTTATTTTTAGCTGCTGAAATAGAAGCTCACTGGATTTATTGTTACCTTTATATGTCATGAAGTGAGCCAGAGGTCTCTCATCACATTTGTCTGATAAAGTATGATGAACATTTGACTATCTTCAGGACTTGCAGCTCTAAAATATTTGAATCTTCACCAAGTGGGTGGAAACTCTAGAGACTATATTTGTTTTCTTTTCCTTATTGACCTCAGATTACAGTGCAGAGGCCCCACTTTCTGGGCAACAACCAATAATAAGTGGTAGAAGGACGAGAGATGATGTCATGTAATTTTATGAACACATTGATTTTAACCTGCCTTCCCTGGTCTGTCATAGGCACCTCCCGGGGAAGAAGTTCGGCCTTGGCATAACGAGTTTTGAAGGGGCTGGGAGAAGAATGGGGTGTATAAATCTACTTTTGTCTCCCAGCTATTTTGTTTCTTCATTAAATTTCACCAGTGAATTTTCAAGCTTATGAAATTCATGAAGCGAATCCCAGCTTGAGCCAAGTCGACTGTGGTCTGGCAGCCATGCTGGTGGGGCCTGAAACAACCACTCCTGTCCCAGCTCAGCTGTGTCTTGTTGCTTTCAGAAGAAAGAAAATGCTAAGTGTGTCATCTATCCACGTCTGCCTCTGAGACACAGGCACGGCCTGCCCTCTGCCATGGGAGACCTGTCCCACGGCAGCATGGTATTGTGCCAGTTTAATCCTAAACTGGAGACTAAGCCAAATACAAAAGCCTTAAGTGATACGGCAGAAGAGATCCAGCCTCTCAGAATCGCCTATTAACTTTTCTTACCTTAAGACTGCCCCCGGATCCTCTTGCCTCACCCCATGGTGTGCATCTCTCTGGGACGTGGCGGGGTCCACCTGTATCTGTGGGTGCACCTTTGTTTCCTCAGCTGTGCGCCAAGTTCCGGAAGCTGATCTCGGAGTAAAAAGAGAAAAGGACGCCAGGAGCTTCCGTTACACTTCTGCCCCAGAGCTGGGGCTCCTCTGTGATCTTTTATAGCATTGAGAAAGACTGGCTCTTCCGTTAGCTGCTTGTGCAGATGTGTGGCCGTGTTGATGGTGGCTGTATTACATTCAGCCCTGGGCTCACATTCAGGCACCTTGGAGACTCTTAGAGGCATACTGAGAGAAAGAATTTCTCTTTGCATTCAGAAGGAGACTTCCCTGTATCCTCCAAGCCCAGTGACAGCTGCCGCAGGAAATATATTAATATCTCCCCTCTTGTCTTCACAGGTTTGTTGTGAGACAGGTAGGTCAGGTAGCGACACCTTTGTTTTTGACTGGTCACCCAGCTGAAGCACAAAAACGCAATTTTCCTAAAGTCCCACAGTTGATTGTGGGTAAAACAGGTGTGCTGCTAGGAGCTGCTTTATTGGGTACTTTAATTCTACTCTCTATTCTTTTTGTAAGTAGGAGGAAGAGTTTCCATCTGGCTCTTTTTCTAATAATTAAACTAGGCTCTTTAAAAATGAAAGCACTTCCTTTGGAAAATGTCCTAAAGTCCCTCTTTCTACTCCCTTAGATTTTCTGAATTTTATCTAAACCCATTAGGCTGAAAAGCTTATTTCAGCCAATTTTTTCATGTCTGTGATCGCCAAGATCCCCACAGTTTTCTTGTCCTGGGAAATTTTTCACTTGTCCTAGTGAAAAAGTTTTGCCTAACTTCCCAATTTTCTGCTTAGCAGAATCATTTGTGGTTTAAAAAAACACGTTAAATATTTGAAATCTGTCTGAGTTGACTGGAGGGGAGGGAGAACAAATAATGTGGACAGCTGAAGTTCAGGCTGAAGAATCATTGGCGAATATTATTCTCTTCAAAATTCCCTTCATAGAAATTAGATCATCTGCACTGGTCCTAAGTGAGATATTTGAAAATAAAAAGAAACACGGGCCTGCTCCCCACCGTTTCGGATCAGCACTCCCCACCAGGCCCGTGGAGCGGCGACCTCCACATGTCAAAGCTCACACTGTGGCATCTCCACTTTCTCCTCGCTCGCCTCCCAGGGGCCTCACGTCACAGGGCAACATAATTCAAATCACATCAACTTTCAGAACTAGAGGGAGCTTTGGCGCCCAGCCCCACTGGGCTGAGCTCAGAGCCCTACGCCTCTCTGGTATCATTTCACAGTCGAGGCACCTTGAAAATGGAAAGAGTAACGTGCCTGCCCAAGGTGACCGATGATGTGTTACTGGCCGAGCCATGACTTGAGTCTGGATGTCAACAACTGACCTGAGGCTGTACTTTCATGCACACGGGACTCTTCAGTCACCTTCTGTTGCCTCTAGATAAAGGTCAACCGGAGGCATGTCATGGCCAACCCTCCAGACGTGTCTCATACCCATGTCTCATCTTATTTCCTACCAGTCTTCCATTGCCCTTTACATTCTAGAAGTACAGAATGGCTCCTAAACATACTGTGTGGCCTTGGACACCTGCCTTTCTTATGCATTTTGAACCCTCTGCCTAGGAAGCCCCTAACCTTGACCCTTCCCTCAATGTTTTCTGCCTCATAAGCATTTACTCCCTTTTCAAAGCCAGATTGTCACCTACACCAGGATGTCCTCCCTCCCCTCCTTCCTCTGCCCCACCCCCAGTTTTACTGATTTACTCAACAAATATTTCAGAGCACCCACCAAGTGCCAGGCACTGAGCAAAGCACAAACTCCTCACCAGTGAGCACCACTGACCCCCTTACAGACTAATGGGGAAAGAGACAGTAAAGGCACAGGTAAATGTGTCGTTTCAACCAAATGGTTGCCATACAGGAAATAAAGAGTGTGCTTGGAGTTTGAAGAACCCGATAAACACATGCTGTTGTGAGTTTTCATTTTGCACAGCAGTCGTCTGGAGGAGGCTGAGAGCTTCCTCTCACCAGCATCTCCACATGAAAATACAAACTATTTTTACAGTGACTGTGAGAGTATATTATTAGTAATAAACAGAAATCATTGGTTATTTCTATATGAAAGGACACCTTCACAAATTAGTATATACAATATAAGAGAAAGGCACTTTCTTCGTTTAATTAATCTTTGTAATAATTTTGATTCCAAAAAATTCATGGAACCAATACTCGCATACTGGGCAAATCTGAGAGGTGCTAAAAACTCCTCGGCTCACGTGATCTCCCTCCTTGACACAGATTTTGCATTGAATTTCCTTCATGCCAAGCTCTGCTTTTCCTGGTGGGCTCTGGTAGTGGTAGTTGTTATTTGAGTTCATTCTGTTTCTGAGAGGACAATAGCTCTTCTGGGTATCTCAGTGAACTTTATTCTGCTCAGCTGCTTTGCTCCCTAGACACGAGTTACAGGATGGGGTCGGGGGTGGGGGTGGGAGGAGAAGACAGAGATTCTAAAAGCAGAGGAACTAACAAGCAGGGTTGCTGTAGAGCCAGCCCAGAACAAGGAGTATTGGCCCCTGATCATATTATGCAAATAGCAGATGTTTCTGGGTGGCAAATGTGTGTCTGGGTGTGTGTGAATATTTTGACATGCAGAGGTGTTAGCCCGAAGGCTTTCTCTGATGAATTCAGTGTGTGGACCAAAAGGTTTTCATTGGTCATTTAGTCATTTAGTCATTCCTTCGATGAGAACTGGACAGTGAAAGAGCTGGTTAAATGCTGCTGAGTGAAGTGCAATTAACCCCAGATTAATTTGTCCTTCACTGTTGTGTGTTTCAGAGACTGGAACACAAGGAAGTTCTAGTGGGTTTGTTGTTCCTGGTTTTCCCATTCATTCCAGCCAGCAATCTCTTCTTCAGGGTGGGCTTCGTGGTGGCCGAGAGAGTCCTTTACATGCCCAGGTAATTACTGCTCGTGATGTCGTCTTTCTGAGGCCTGCCCTCTGTCACCAACACCGATAGTTCCGGAGAGACAGTCCTTCAGGGTGTAACGAGTAGACCTTGTGGAGCGAGGGTGCTTATTACCTCTGCTTTGAAAACAGCCACCGAGAAGGTTGAATGAGCTCACATTTGCACTCACTCACTCCAGTTTGCAATGGCTTAGCTCCAGTTGGAGGCTGGACAGTTACATGTGACATCAGGACTGGAAAGTATTAGGGATTTTAGCGACAATCATTTGCCACCACATCTTTGTCCAAACATCTACAGCCTGAGCTGCCGAAATCCAGGGCAGTTAGAGTGAGTGAGACAAAACTCATGCTGCTCTACTATAATGAAGGACTAGGACACACACTAATGCCACCCTTTAAAGAGCTTATACGTGAATGTTTCTCAAGGGGGGAAAAATAGCTCTTTATGAAAGGATAGGACCAAAGTCTCAGGGGGACTCCATTGCACCCCCAAAGTAATTCTGCTTCCCCACCCTGTTTTCCAGCATGGGCTACTGCATCTTTCACGCACGGACTAGGCAACCTCTACTTTTGGCTAGGTCCATGTGGGGACACCACCCTTAGTGTGTCTCCTGTGAGCTAGGATGAAGTTTGGATGTCACAAACGTCCCTATTCAGGTATGATTGGATGGATCAAAGTGAGCCTGTTCACGTTTATTTCTTTGTTCACATATTTATTTCCAAGCCAACAAGGCAGTATGGGTCTGGTAATATTTGTTAATCAAGAAATTTTAGCTTAGCCCTGGCCCATGTGGCTCAGTTGGTTGGGCATTATCTTACAAAATAAAAAGTCTCTAGCTCAATTCCTGGTCAGGGCACATGCCTGGGTTGCAGGTCAGGTCCCAGGTTGGGGCACATATGAAAGACAATCAATGGAGGTTTCTCTCTCACACTGATGTTTCTCTCCCTCTCTTCCTCCCTTCCCCTCCCTCTAAAATCAAAAAAGGAAGGAAGGAAGGAATCTAGTAGAGCTATGAATGGAAAATATAGTATCACTGAGGTCTTTAGTTTTTTCAAGTGATACTATATGAAATCTAATGGGGACTGGTCCTAAAGTGACTTTATGACGAAAAGGCTTATAAGGAGGTTTTTTTAGTTTGTGAATTCAAATGAAAACAATATTCATGTTGAGCTGGGCTATCATATCAGTTGTAAATAGAATGAAACTGATAAGCCTTATTTTATTGTTCAGTTAATTGATTGGCAAATATGTTCACACAGAAAGAAGGAAGAGACACTCAGTGCATCTTTAAAGAGTGTTCCAGGGTGTTAGCTGTGTGTCCTGGGGTTTCTGCTCCTCCACAGGGGCCTTCACTTGGTGTCTCCTCACATCTCAACACCACTTGAATTCCCCCCCACACTCCAACAGACTGCTCATCTGAGCCTAATTTATCCCTGCTAAATTAGTTGTCTGTACTTGTGAAGATCCAGTTGGCCAATTCTATCAGCCTGGCTTTTCTTGCTTCCTTTTTCAGCTGGTACCCACTGGTTGGTCATTTCAGGTGTCTGCCCAGTATCCCATCTATTACCCTTTACCTGCCTTTCCTGGTTTTCCTTGTGCTTAATTCACTATTTCCAAACCTTGAAAAGAATCCTCTAATTCATGTTCCTTCTCCTACTAAAAAGCCACAGCCTTGCCATTGTGGCTCAGTTGGTTGGAGTGTCATCCCCTTGACCAGAAAGTTGTGGGTTTGATCCCTGATCAGGGCATGTACAGAAGACAACCAATTGTTTTCTCTCTCACATCAATGCTTCTCTTTCCCTTCTTTTCTCTCTAAAATCAATAAACTTTTTTTAAAATAAACTAAAAAGTCACAAAGTTTGCTGGCTAACGTCTTTAAGATAAGCTGCTTTCGCATGGATTTGTTCTTTTCATCTTCAGCTGTGTGGTGACCGAAACTTGCTCGTCTCTAGTTCATGGCTCATGCATGGCACGTCCCTGCCCCCCAGGACTCACTGCAGAGTTCCTCACCCCCTATCAGCGCACCCTGTGGATGGCTTCAATCCCTTGATGAAATAAGCATGGGAGGCACCTAAAGACCATGAGTGGAGTTCACAGTTGCCAGCCTCATCCTGCTAAGACAGGGGTCATGAGTGCTCCCAGCATCTCTGTTGCACAAGCTCTCTTTTCATCCTCCCTCCCGTATTGCCCCAGAGAAAGAGTCTTGTCCATCATGAAACATATAAAATGTCATTCAATTATGTCTGGAAAGGCAGCTTTCATCACTTATACAGGTAAGGGACCAAATTAATTCATAAGTGGAAGTTCTGAAGAATTCAATGTTGTTGGTAATTTCAGGCACAAGTCTCTCATCAGTTCATCCCAGACATTCCAGTCTCATCAATGCCTCTCTCACCAGCTGCCATTGAAGGGAGATATTAATTCAACAAGAAGAAAATGTTCTTAAAGACCGAGCCTTTCTATGTCAAACTGCTTCACTATGTCAGTTTAGATAAGCCCATGGTTTAGACAAACCTGTCAGTCCACACTACACTGGGTGTAAGTTAGCAGCAAATAAAACTGGCCTTGGATGACTTAAATAAGAATAAGAATATATTGCAAGGGTGGGAGCACTCACAGAATCTAAAGGAACATTGAGGGAGCTGTCTAGTAGCGAACAAGAAATGAGAGATGTTAGGGGCTACATTGTGTCCCCCCTTCCCAGATCTCATAACTCCCAGCACCTTAGAATGTGACTGCACTTGAGTTTTTAAAGAGGTGATTAAGTTAAAATGAACACAATAGGGAGACTCTAATTCAATCTGACTGGTACCCTAATAATAAGAGGAGATTAGGACACCCAGAAAGACACCAGGGGTGCACTTGCACAGAAAGACAGACCATGTAAGGACACGACGAGCAGGTGGATATCTGCAAGCCTAGGAGAGAGGCCTCAGAGGAAATCAAATCTGCCAACACGATGTTACGGACTTCTGACCTCCAGAACTGTGAGAAAATACCTGTCTATTGTGTAAGCCACTCAGTGCATTTTATTTTGTTATGGCAGCCCTAGCAAACCAATGCAGGAGCTCGACAGGAAGCTCTGAAGCAAATGGGCCAACCCCCGCACCACTTTGTCCCTCCCCACAGCAAAGTTCTGATAGAGAGAATCTCATTAGCTGAGCTTGATTTCAGCCCACGTACCCTCTCCCCCACCAGGTTAGTGAGATGACTGGCTGGTCCGAAGGAGCTCTTTGGAGAACTCTACGGCGGAGAGAGCAGAGAACCCTGAGTCTCACCAAGAATGAGCACCGCAGGCAGGGAGCGGGTCTCCCGGCAGGAAATCAGGTGTGGCTACAAGAGGGGAACAGACTCTGGGATGCCCACAAAAGCAAATACCATGTGATTTGAAAACTTGGCCATTTCACTTTCTTGAAAGGAAATAAACATTCAGTTGGGCATGCATGACTTCTATTTTTTAACAGTGTGTTGGGGCCTATGAAATTAACCTTTGCTTTTGGGTTTCATTCCATTTCCAGGGTAAGTTACCTATGATATTGTGATTTATAATAAGAAATATATAATCGGTCTTTATCCCAGGTCCTGGCATGAGTTCCTAAACCCCTTGGAATTTCCTAAGTAACAAGAAAGATAAAGGTGTCTTTTGTTATGTCAGTGAGGTTGACTTTTGGAACACCTGGAAAGGCCTGTAACATTTCCCTCGTGCCTTGCCCTATGTGTCTCTTCCATCTGGATGTATCTGAGTTATACTCTTTTATAATAAACTGGCAAGTAGTAAGTGCAGTGTTTTCTTGTGTTCTGTGAGCTGCTCCAGCAAATTCACCAAGCTCAGAAAGGGGGCTGTGGGAAACTCCAACGTATAGTCTGTCAGAATAATAGGTAACACCTTGGACTTGAGATTGGCATCAGCAGTGGGTGGTGGGACAGTCTGGTAGGACTGCCAATTTCAACATGACCCGATTCACAAAATTAGAAGAAATGTCGACGGTTTGGGGGAAGGTGATATTTTGACACAGACCCCAATTCCGTTTTCTCCTCTATTCCAAACTATAAACCCACTCAACCATTGCTAGGACGTTTGGCTTCACCGAGGCCTCTCTAATTACGTGGTTTTGCTTGGCAGTGCTAGGAGCAAATCCACAGAACACCTTAGCACAGGCCTATGTCTTGGAGAAAATCCAAATTCTGGTCAAGTTCCAGCCTTTTCCAGATGAGCTTCTTTGCACAAAAGAGCTCCTACTGGCTGACAGGTTTTCAGGATGACACAGATGACAGGCACCCCCACAGTTGCCACTGAAAAAACCTTACACACAGGAAGCACAAGAACCCCGCCCCAGGGGTCCAGATACCATTAATGAGGGTTTCCATGTACTGGACTGGTGTGCTCAAGAGCTTACACATTTCAGCTCAGTCTTTACAATCCCATGTTACACTAAGGACTCCAAGGCCTGGCAAGAGTCTGTAATCTGTACATGTTGATGCAATGAGTAAGAGGAGAGGCAGAATTTGAGCATCTGATTTAAAAGCCAAAGAATACCCAATCTTTTGTTTTTATATTTTCCAACCTAAACTAGGCCCTGTGTAAACAAAGAGAAATATTCACAATATGCTGCAAGGAATTTTCTCTTATTCCCAATTTTAAAAAGCTGTCTGATGCCCAAACGCAGGGACAGTGATGCCCACCTACCCCCACCTGGGCGGAGCCCATGCTGCCCGACATTCGTTTGGATTAAGGCAACTACTGACCTAACTTTTAAACTGACCAATTTCTCCTCCAGAGTGTTCAAAATACAGGGAAAAACATAATAAACCATTTTCATTTGATATCTGGTTTCTCGGTTCTCTAAAACTTGCTGAGGAGTATCCATGGACCACAGTTAATAACCATGGCCTCGATCAGGAGGACAGACGAGGACTGAGGACACACTTCCCGCCACATAGGATGCCAACTCGTTCCTTTACTGGGAGAAAGTCAATGGGCTCATCAAGGACTTGACCTCACCAAAACTTCAAAGTTAGCGCTTCAGCCCAGGTATCAGCAAACTACAGGCTTTGGGTCAAATCCAGTCCTCCACCTACCTTTGTAAGGAAGGTTCTAAGAAACAGTCTTGCCTGTTTGTTTATGTATTCTCCATAGTGGCTTCCATGCTACAACAGAGATTGAATGGCTCCCCGCAAAATATTTACTCTCTGGTCCTTTACACAAAACTTTCCCTCCCCTCTGTTTAAAACACCCCGCTGACTCCTACTGCAGCTCAAATAAATCCCCACTCTAATGCGACCCCCGAGCCCCTCAGGTCTCCTCACACTCCCAGACGCAGCTTTCTAAGATCCAGCCACAATGAATTTCTTGCAGTCCCTCAGAAGCCCTACGCTCTCGTTTCTACTTGTGCTCTGCTTACGACGTTCTGCCCCTCCTCCCCTGTCCCCTTCCCCTCTAGAAGCTAATTGGGATCTATTCTGAAAGTCTCAGCTTAGCTGTCGCTGCCTCCTGGAAGCGTTCCCTGGTCCCCTGGTCTGTGACAAGCCTTGTCTTCTCACCNATGCTACAACAGAGATTGAATGGCTCCCCGCAAAATATTTACTCTCTGGCCCTTTACACAAAACGTTCCCTCCCCTCTGTTTAAAACACCCCGCTGACTCCTACTGCAGCTCAAATAAATCCCCACTCTAATGCGACCCCCGAGCCCCTCAGGTTTCCTCACTCCCAGACGCAGCTTTCTAAGATCCAGCCACAGTGAATTTCTTGCAGTCCCTCAGAAGCCCTACGCTCTCTTTTCTACTTGTGCTCTGCTTACGACGTTCTGCCCCTCCTCCCCTGTCCCCTTCCCCTCTAGAAGCTAATTGGGATCTATTCTGAAAGTCTCAGCTTAGCTGTCGCTGCCTCCTGGAAGCGTTCCCTGGTCCCCTGGTCTGTGACAAGCCTTGTCTTCTCACCCCCCCCAGGGCACCTTGATCACCACTGTAACAAGCCATTTGGTAACCACCCAGATGTCCTGTATGGCAGCAGGACATTCTGACCGTCCACAGCAGCTAGAACGGTGCTTAGCACACAGTGGACACTGCGTATATATTGAATTGCTCAGACTTTCAAATGCTTGAAAGTTAATTTGTCCAGACCACATCACTTGTGGAATTTTCCCCTATTCATAATTCTGCTCTGGGCTGTATACACCTTTAGACATTTTCCTTCCTCTCCATTTGCTTGGAACTCCAAGAGCATTTTGAACACACAGTGCGTTCTGGCCAGGCCAGGCGTGTGATAATTATTTCACACAAGCACGACTTTACAACTCACCACTATGGAGTGATTAGGGAATTTTCCAGTCCCCATGCACACCCCTGGGTCTGGAATGTGCTTTCCTTCCAACAGGCACCCCTGAGAACTGTGCATATAAAGAAAGAGGGGGTGACTCTGTGGGTGGAAAGGGAATGGGAAAGAGCGTTGCACACACCCGCAGCATGGTTTCCTATATTGACAGAAACCAGCAAGGAAGAATAAAGGGAAATAGGGTAGGGAATAAAGGGGCACCACACGGTGTATCTGATCTCACGTTTTACAGAGGAGGTTGTGGTTTGTGGTTATTCTCCTTTTACGGAAACGGTTTAATCTTTTCTTCCTTTGGTTCTCTATTGTACTCTCAGAGATAAGCTATTTCCTCAATCTCTGTGATTAAAAAGTTGCCCCCTTTCAGATGGACAGGTGAAAAGGAAAAAGGGGTTGCCTGATGCCGGGCTCCTCCCAGCAGGAGTGTCTGTGATTGTCCCCTGTAGGGTCTAGCTTTGCACTATGCAGGCCCAGTGACATGGCATCTTCTGCCCACTGTGCCCTAAATTAGGAAAGCTAGGCTGGCCGGATAATTGAGAGTGTGACCCTGGTTATTTAACTTGTGCCTCGGCTCTTAAAATGGGCCCTGCTGTGCTCCCAGAGATGCCTCAGGTGGGATGACAGAGCCGTAACCAGGTTTCAGGTGTGTGTGCTTTTGGCACATACAAACCCTTAGGTTTACATGCTACAGGCATTTTGTTCCTATGCAGGTAGCATATTCATTTAGACGTGCACACTTGTCACCTTCTTCATTTTCCATGTAGGCATATTTAGTATCTCATATAATTCACAAATATTGAAAGTCCTAACTCAGAAAGATACAACCATCCCAAATACAGATCCATGAAACTGAGTAAAATGTGAAGAAAACTGACAACATTCTTAAGCAGTACTCTTTGTTGCTGGGTGTTTTTTTTTTATTACTTGTAGATCTGGAGTTCAGACTCTGCCCCACAACGCCAAGGTTCGCTACAACTACACCAGTTTCCTGAAGGACCAAGGTCGGAACAGGGAAGCCATCTACCACTACAGAACGGCCCTCAAGTAAGGGAGCCCCCGCCTGGGTGTCGCCATTGGGCTCTTCGGGCCCTGGTCTGTCTCACTCACCCCTCCCAGTATGTGGGGAGTTGGTTTCTTCCTGGTGACAATGAACATCTCCTTGGATGTGGTATAGGCCTTGGGTTCTGAGTCATATGGCTCCATGTTCATGTCTGTTTTGCGTGTGGTAACTCTATCTTGTTTCTAATTCTGTGTCTTCCTGCAAAATTTCCATTGCTACACTCTATGTAATGAAGTGACATTCCATTGAATACATATATGCAGACAAACAGAAGCTGATTGTCAAAACACACCGGTCAGTTCTCAGATCGTGTACCCCTGTGAATTATTAATGTTGTTTATATGGGAATATCTAAGTCTCCCACTGGTTGAGATAGATTTCTATGGAGGCATTCAAAGCAATTAAGATGCCCAGCCAGGTCATGTTAGATTTAGGGTAAAATGAGAAGGCACTTTATTGTCCTGTTTGGAATTTTTTTTAAACATGTATATACTGGGGTGGATAAAAGTAGGCTTACAGTTGTAATACAAAGAAGTCATATAATCATAAATAATATGAGAATAAACTCTGTTTTGCATACTCACAACTGTAACCCTACTTTTGCCCACCGCCGTATTTAGATTTCTCCAGCTGAAGGGCCTGGTGCTGCCTCGTACCTCCCCTCGGGCTGCAGTACACCAAGCAGGCCGGCAGTGGGGGCTGTAGCTCATTCTTAGGCAAAGCCCATTGCTGCGGCAGCTTGCGGGCATTCCTTTTGTATCTCACGGCTGAGTTTTCGAGGTTACTATCTCTCAAGATTCCAGATAAAAGAAATATGTTTGACCCTCAAAATGTGGAGACCTGACACATAAACTATATGAGAGGACAGTAAAGCAAGGTGGGTACTCCACTGACTGCTGTGAGCTCAACAGGAGGCGTTTCAGGAGGATTCTGTGCCCACAGAGGGACCCACCTTTGGCCGAGTTGCCTAACACAGCTCCACTGCCACAGATGCTGACACACGCGTCCAACAGGAATATACAAGTAGAATAATATATTTCACTTACAGTGTGACGGCTCTGTTTTCTGAAGTGGTACCAGGATGTGCGCTTTTTACCTGAAAAAATATATAGGATGAAAGGAAAGGTTTTAGTATTTTATTTTTTTATTCTTAGAATCCATTTTCTGTCAGGTTCAAACAAAAAAAAAAAGGCAGACATGAAGTCACTTGGGATAAGGAGATAGAGAGAGTGTGGCTTCTCTCCAGCTTGGGCCCAACATAATGGCTCCCGCAAAGAAGGGTGGCGAGAAGAAGGGCCACTCTGCCATCAATGAGGGAGTGACCAGGGACACACCATCAACAGTCACAAGCACATCCATGGAGTGAGTTTCAAGAAGTGTGCCCCTTGGGTACTCGGAAAGATCTGGAAATCTGCCATGAAGGAGATGGGAATTCCACACGTGCCCAGGCTCAACAGAGCTGTCTGGGCCAAAGGAATAAGGAGTGTCCCACACTGTATCCAGGTGTGCTTGTCCAGAACAGTAATGAGGACGAAGATCCACCAAACAAGCTCTATACATTGGTCACCTATGTACCTTGTCACCACTTTCAAAAATCTACAAACAGCTCATGTGGATAAGAACTAACCGCTGACTATCAAATAAAGTTGTGAAACCAAAAAAGAAATAGAGTGTGATTTACTGGTGGTGGTCAGTCAAACACTTTGAGCTCATCTCCAGTGAAACAGTATAAATAAATATTGTTTTATTAAACATGCTTTCATGAGAAATATGTTTTTTGAGAAATGAAAAAGAAAACAAATACACTGAATAGTTGGTAAAAAAATATTTTATTCTCTCAGATCAGGCCCAAAACTGGCTTATTCAAAAGTATCATCTTTAGTGCATAGAGGCCCCTATTATAAATATTCAACAGATGTTGGTGACTTTATCAGTGTTACAAAGAAAAGAAAGAAATGCCATTGTTATTCATTATTTTGGTGATTATTTATCTTAGGTGACTGAAAAATTATCTTTATTTTGATATCACTAATTCTATAAAAAAATGCTGAGGAAATAATTCATTTCCCTTCCAAGTGCCTAGTCCCTGGTCTCCACCTCAGTGGATCTAATTCTTTCCGTATTTGTGCACAGCAGGAAAGAGAATAAGCAGGGCCTGAAGGTATAAAGCACCTGAATTCAGTCCAGCAATCATTGTTACGGTCCTGATGGGTATGTACATCTGAAAGCAATAGTGACTTCAGTCATGTGAATTGCTTTTATTGCCAGCCAATCACTTTGTGGCTGGCTTGCATTTCTCAGACTAGCTGAATATAGAACTGGTAATTACATACAACATCACCATTCTGCTCCTTTTACATTTTTACTTTACTTTTACAATATTACCTCTGTCCCCTTCCCTCTGGGCATGACCCATTTAAGTGTATTTTAAATAAAGTGGGAAAACTTCCTCTGGAAAAAATACTGCATTTAAAGTTATAGTTTCAGTTTAAAGCCTAAATCATCAAAAAAACACCTCAAAATATTTCCTTCAGTTTTTAGCAAACAAAAATGTTAGGTTCACTTTGCTGCACAGGGCCGCTCTCATGTCTATACGTATCCTGGGTTCTGTGGAGCTTGGGATCCTGTGCGCTGGAGAATCAGAAGCCCCCTGGAGGACCTGCCGTGGCCTCCGAAGCTTTCTGACCACACAGTTACCCTGGGAAGGGTTCTGCCGCTCCACCTCACATCACGTGACAGGAGTAGGGAGTTCAGAGACCACCCACTATCTCAGCTCTTCCTGCACCAGCGCTCCCACGAAATGCCTCGTCCCATAAATCCTGGAGACATAGTGGTCCCGACTTGATAAAGTGCAGAAGATGCCCCTTAGTGAGCTTTTAATAGGCCAATAGTTGGTTGATTTATACTAAAAAAAGTTCGTTTTAAATGGAGAATCATAAATCGAATATTACTTAACCTTAAGCATTTTATTTTAACCTAAAACCTACAAATGCACATTGACCCACAATTTAAAGTCAGCCCAACTGCCTTTTAATAAGAGCCCATCGTGTGGAAAACTAAATCATCGCTCTCACATAAACCACACCCAAAGTCATGTATGACTATCATCAGTTTTAACATCTTTACAGTGGAAAGAACATTTAAAGACTTGCAAGTCAGTTGGATAGAGAATCCACAGTTTTAAGGATTTTTTTCCTCCAGTCTTTTACTGTCTCATCAACACCTAATCAAAAAGCAGTTTTGTATTTTTAGCAACTTTGCTTTTTAGCCTTTCCAAAGCACATACATGGTTTTCGTAGAAATGACAACTCTTTTCACACTCAGATTTTATGCATTTATAGAATGTTTTACTAAATTGCATAATTACAATAAAAAGCGCAACTGAGTAAACTCAGGAATGAGTGTGCGGTGACTCAGCCGTCGAACACTCGAGTGGGGGGAAGCAGAGGTCCCAGGCTGACTGAGGGCAGAGCTCCTCCTCCTGTGTCTCACGGGCACAACAACGGAACTTCCCTGGGGGTGGGACAGAGCCTGCTAACTGGGCGGCTCTTTGAAGTGGAGATTATTCAGGAGAGCTTCTACTACCAGAGAAATATATGTACTACAGATAAAACAGTAGAAACTGTAGTTTCGACTGCTGTTTAGACTCAATGGATGACGATCATTGGTTATTTTCAGCTGGTCAAGAACCGTGCATCAGGGAATGCAGAGTATGGTCTGCTGATGCCCCGGCACCAGATTAGGACCCCATTTTCCCTGGGACAGCTTTTCACCTGCTGTCCTGCCTGCCGCCCCACTTCCATAAGGCACCTGCAGTGCTCAGTGCTCTAAGATTTGCTGATGTGCCCCAGGCGTCCAGATATCAGCCAGGTGCATGATTTAACTCTGATAAGAGGCTGAGATCCTCAGTCACCCAGGTAACTATTTTCTTCTTCTATGGTTTTAGCACAAAATAAACAGTAAATCAACTAAGATCGATTTTCTCCCCCAGTACTGCAGTCAGAGACACACTACCCTGCCCTGCTGTAAACTTGACTATGCCTGGGCAGCCGAGGAGCGGCCCTCTGTGCTCCTAATATGTCTGTTGCTGATACCGTAGCCCAACCTCTAAAAGGACAGCAAACTGCAAACAGAACTGACGATCCCGATTGTACTGTTTCTGTTCGTAGAAAGTAAGGACTGTGCTTTTAATGATTCCATAGGAAGGAAATCCTGTTCCACATTTTTTTTAATTTGCTAAAACATGGTAAAGGAAGGGACTGACAATTTTATTAAAACTTATTTAATGCATAAAATAGAGGGTTGTTATAATAGTTATGCCATTGGACACAGTACTTAATTATCCTTCCTATGTGAACAACTGGAACTCTTCAAGAAAGTTGCATTAGACTTGTATGTATATCTTTCCAATAAGAAAATAAAATTATTTCAGAAAGAAATAGATGGGTGAATAGTACAGAAATATAGCATTAGAACTGTAATGTAACAAAAGATAATTGCAGGTGAAAATTAAACTACTTTTTTGATAACATCCTAAGTGCATTTAATAAGATTCTTGTAGTAGTTTTCTTATAGAAAGTGTGTTCAATAAAATGTATGTAGTCTGAACATTGTAAAAGCAAGGACCCAGTGAGGAGGTAAAAAACATTGCCTTATTTACACAGCCTGTTCTGAATGAGCTTTTCAAGTGATTCCCCGAACTGCGAATGGGCTCCTGTGCCAGCCAGCATGTGTTTCTGGTCAGAATTAAAATCCCAGCACCACTCTGTGGTCCCGGTCCCACACCTGGAGACGGCTCCTCTGCTGGAAGAGCCCACGTGCGGAGGCGGGAGTAGCCTTTATGATGTCTCACTTGGACCCTTGACATTGTTTCTTGTATCTTCTGCTGAAGGAATTACATTGTCACTATATGCATCATGTTAAGTCGAGGAGTCTCAATCATTAAATCCAAAAAGCATTGCTTTATTTTTTAAAAAATAGAGCTGTTTTAGCCACATGGTGGTCCCATGTCTAGATACATCTTAAAAACACTACAACTTTCACTCAAAACTTTTTTTTTTCCTCAAACCACTCTTGCACATCAAAAACTAAAGTAATGGAAGTAAAGTAATGGAAGATCTATTGTGAATCTACTAGGCAATTTTGTCAAGATGCTGTTTTGGATTGTCTGTAAAAATGGGGATGGTAGTATTAGCTATCTTTTTTTAAATTCTTGTTCAAGTACAGTTTTCTGTTTTATATTCCCAGCCCTGCCCCCCGCCCAGTGCTCCCCACCTCCCTCCCATTTCTGCCCCTCACCTTAGTTATTGTCCATGTGTCCTTTATACTTGTTCATGTGAGTCCATCCCCTTTTCCCCTGTGCTTCTCTCCCCTCTCCCTTCTGGTCCCTGTCAGCCCATTTCGTATTTCAGTGTCTTTGGTCATATTTTGCTTGTTTGTTTGTTTTGTTGTTTAGATTCCTGTTAACGGTGATATCATATGGTATTTGTCTTTTACTGCCTGGCTTATTTCGCTCAGCATAATGCTTTCCATTTCCATCCATGATGTTGCAAAAGGTAGGAGCTATCTCACAGCGTCTTCTGAGAATTGAATCAAAAGTTCCAGTTACGCACTTAGCAGTGACTGGTGCTAACTGGCCAGTTCTGTGTTAGCTATTATCACGTTTAGCATCTCGCCACGTCTCTGCATTTTGCTGCTCCCCAGTCCTCTCCTCATTGGTGTCACCCTTACCTCCAGCCCAGATCACTGCCTAAATCCCACTGGTCTCCCGCCTCCACTTTGTCTCAGTTCCAACAGTTCTCACCTGGGAGCCTCAGGATTCCAGGATTTTTGGTTCGAGTCACTATTCTGCTCAGAGCCCAGCACCATCCTCACCTCATCCAGAGTAAAAGTCAAAGTCCTCACATCAGTCCACACACTCCCTCGGTCTGGCCTACCCATCCCCCACCCGAGTCCTTGTTGCCTACTACTCACTTCTTCCTCCCTCAGTTCCAGCTTCAATGGGCTCTTTGCTGCTCCTGGAGCTCCACGGGCACAGCCCTACCCCTGGGCATTTGCACTGGCAGGTGCCCCAGCCTAGAGAGGGTGCCTTTCCCTTCACATCTGCATGGCTCATGTGCCTGCTTCCTTCAGGACTTCTACCTCCTCCTCCATGAGGCCTTCCTTGGCCACCCAGCTTCAATCAGCATCAATCCCTTCAATCTGGCTTCAGTTGCTTTGGTCAGGACACCCCACCCCCAGCACCTCCTCTCCCTCTGCCCTGATTTGTTTCCCTCCACAGCTCTCCCCACCTTCTGACAGTTTTACTGGTTCTGTCCACTGTCTGTCTCCCTCCACAAGAAGAGCAGGTATTTTTGTTTATGCCCCAGCACACAGGATAGTGTCAGGCATGGCTTGCCCGCAGTAAATATTTGCTGAACGCATGAATGTTCCACATAGTACTGTCTTTCTTTAACATGGAATTGTCTGAATATTTCTTCATTAATTTCTTACTTAAAAATTCTTTTTCCATACTTTCCATTTCTCCTAAGGGATGAACTGTGGTGTTTACTTGTTCCTGTGTTCCTTCTGGTTTAGAATTCATTTCTAAACTGATTTTTTTGCTTTTATTTCTAGTTCTTTCCTGAATTCAGTCACCTTATTTCTGTGTTTCTTCTAGGTCTGTTTTATGCTCCTTGGGTCTTGCATCATTTTCAGCCCATTTTGAAATAATATATTATAATTTTTTCTGGGGTGTGGACACATGTTTCTAGTGTGCTTTCATTGTCTCCATAGATGTTATTCTGCTTATTATTATGTTTATAATAGCTCTGTGTGTGATTTGTCCTTGAAACCACGCCATTGGTGTTCCTGTGAAATTTGTTTTCCTGAAGTTTCAGAATGAGGCACAGCTCAGGGCAGCTTTCTAACTGCACAGTGTTCTGTCTGTGGCATTTGTGCAGCATCCTAAAATGTCCTACCTCCCCACATTAGCGTAGATCTTTCCGTCTGTTGCCTTTGTTGGCCCTGTCCCAAGGAGCTTCAACTCTGCTCCCAGCACTCTCTCCTCAGTGTGGAGCCCCGTCTTGGGAGGGTCAGCTGTGAGAGTTTCTGGGGCCTCACTGTTGCCCCCACCCCTCTCCTTTTTGGCTTGTGTATGCCTGGAGTTCCATTTGATGTTAAGTCCCATGAAGAGGCCTGGAAACAAATGGGTCTGGTGTCTGGGAGGGTCACCTGCTCTGAATGATGAACTAGAGCACTTTGGAAGGCACTCCCAACAAAGATAATTCGGGCACTCATCCTTCACACCCAAGGCACGGTGTGAGGAAAATGGACGGGTACAAGATGACTCCAGTCGTCATTGTTAGTGAATGAAGATGTAACAGCTGACATTGACTGAAGGAAGCAAGTAGAAGGCTTTTTCAAAAGCTGAGCGAGTCACGAGGGAGACATAGAGCTGGATCTTTCCTCCTGGCATGAGTTCACGAGGCCTGTGGAAACCACCGAATCAACTGGAGGCTCTGAAGCTGCATGGGCTCCCCTCCAGCTCTGCAAGGAAGACCCAAGGACCTTAAAATAAACTGAGTATAGGAAACACTAGGCCCAGAACAGAAACAACCATATTTGTTAGCAGAATGTAGCAGGGGTGGCCATGGGAACTTTTACACAAATCCTTTCTATGGTTCCCCGGCAGCCTAGGATGTATTCTACTGGCTCTGCTATCACGGGGAGAGAAACTAAGTTCCAGACACAAATCCAACCCACACAGCTAAGAAGCGTCCTAGCCATAACAGAGCCCAGGGCTTCTGACTTCCACTTCAGTTCTTTTTCCACTCCACCAACTCAGCTTCCCATCCATCCTGCCCCCAAACAAGAAAAGATTAGATTATATTCACAATACTATATTCTGTTTACAGGAGTGGAGAAGTGTGATGTTGCTTTTAAGAAAGAATTTAATTAAATCCCCTACTTTCTGGCACTGACAGCCTCAACTCTCAGAACAGTGAGCTATTTAGAGGACTCTTGGTTTTACTCTAAATCAAGTTGGTAAATAAACAGAAGGGAGGTTGTCTGGATCACCCTTGTTGTATCCGCTGCATTTGGGGTAGGGTGGTTGATCATTATTCCCTGGGGATAAGGAAGGAACCCACCCCCACGTCCCCCACGTCCCTCACGCCCACAAGCAGAAGAAAAACCAACACAGTGATAGTACGGTGCCGCCCCCTGATACTGAGTTTATCTGGAGTCGCTTTTGGTCCTGAAAAAAATTCAGGATTATGGGTGGGGTGGTTTGGGTTTTGCTTTCTTTTCTTTTTTCTTTCTCTCTCTCTTTTTTTTTTTTTTGCAGTCATGTTTTTCTCTGATTTCTTTTTATCAACAGGAAATAGAAAATAAATACCTGACCTTACAAATAGTTAACCTCCAATAAATAAATCTGGGAATGGAAATCAGGCAAGTAAATCTGGGTGTATACACGCAGAGAGAGAAATTACGCCCTAGAGCACATGATGCAGCTTTCATTCAGCATGGAATCACAAATCACCTCAACAATGAAAAACTGATAACATCCATAAGTCTTAAATAGATGGTACAAACTCGAAGGAAATGCTTGATATGAAAAAAGCTAAACTTTAGTTGCATAAATTTTACTAATTGCTAATCTCTGTATGGCGTACTATATAGCCCTTTCCTTTTCTTTTTCTTTTTTTTTTTTTTTTTTTTTTTGCCTCAAGCCTATAGAACTTTGGTCAAAGATAGAGCTTGAAAACAGTAGAACCAAAAACATTTTGTACTTTAGTTTCATTTTTATATTACACGTGGGGAATCCCAGTCTTATTTGTTTACTGAGTGTTAGTGATTTTTAAAAGCACTTATGGCATAGCTTTCAGAGATACTTTCATTTCATGTGATAGGAAACAAAATTTTCCAGTTAAAGAAGTCATCTTACTGGGCCAGGTCTTTTAGATCTGTTTCTCTTTCACTTAAGTATTCTTCTCTGAAATGTTATAGTTGAGCAGATTGGCCAAGGAGAAGCAGAAATGGCCAATTATTGCACATTGCAGATCAATCGGTAGCAGTATATTCATGTACATCACGATGCTATGTGACTACTGAGCTATAGCTCGGGGGGCTGTGGTCATCCTGGTACTGAAGCCCAAGTCATTACTCGTGTCCAGGAGACAAACAGATTTACCAGAATCATCTGCCTCTTAACACTTCGAGAATGCAAGTGCTTATGAGATACTAGTTATTTTGTTTGTCTATTATAATTTACTTAGTTCCTCTTAGATTTGGTTTCCTCAGCTATAAAGTAGGCAACATTTTTCCTGAAAAAATGAAAAATTAAATGAGATAATATACGGATAAGTATAAACTGCAAAGTATAAGACAAATGTAAAATGTCATTACCACTATTTTAGATCATTTGGACTTATTTTCCCTTATTCCTAAATTCTGTTTTTCTTTTAAGCAGATACAATGGATGGGGGGAAGGAAATGATTTCCTTGCCTACTTACTCTTCTACTTCTGCTTAATGAAATGCTGCTAGATGCAAAGTAAGATCCCCTTAAATATATATATTGTGCTTATCAAACATGTAAGCTTTCCAAAATCAGAATAAAAATTCTCAGTCAATTATAGATTTTTCCATAACAAAAATTTCTTCCCTGTGTCTTCCTTTTCTGTGCAACTCATCCAACTAATTATCTTGCAATTATATTTGTCCTTTACAATGCAATAAGACTTATTACTTAGGAATACTAGATACCCTTATAATAGAATTTTTTAATTCATCTTAAAGGAAAAATAAAATTTTTTAAATGGTGAGGGCAACCCAATGCAGTGGCTATTCACAGTGGGTCTTCAAAAGTAGACTAAAAATTACCAGTACTCTCAAAGTCAGCGAAGTATTTGTTTTTTACACCAATAGGACTCTGTGAGCTTCTTAGATGGGGTGAGGAATAACTATGGATGCTTTTATATAACATACCTGTAGAAGTCAGAATCAAGATATGTTTAAGTTTATTTTGACAATTACTGTGGAAATACAGACATCTCTTAAATTATTCAGCTTTCCAATAGAAATAATCCCCACTTGACATTTCTGAAAATCTAAGCTCCAATATAATTTAAATACATACTTAAGGATAAAAACACAAAGTAGATTTTACTTTGCATGGGTCTGCAGTAAGTAGGAGAAAAAGATATGTTTTATAAAACTAAACTTATTTAAAAAATCAAAAGTGCCATCTTTTACTTGATTGTTAAAGAATACTTTAAATAAAAATACAGCTTTGTTTCATAAACAATGTAGTGCTCGCCAGTGGTAGGGTGAAGCCGCAGAAATTTTTACTAATCAGGTACCTCGAGAGAGGCAGGATATTGCTTACAGGCCTTTGTCGTTACCAGGAACGAAAAATGTCTACACATTATCCAGATCTCCATCTGTATTACCACCACAGCTTGGTAATAGAATCAGTAAATTACAATAAATACCAGCAAGCCAATTCTAATTTGGGGCCATTTGTCAGCACAAAGTCTCTGCTCTGACTGAGCATAAAGGTTTTCTCCACTCACAGAGCTCTTTTTTTGTTTTTCTTTCTCCTTCTTGACGTTTGTGTCTGGTGTTGAGAGCTCAGGGATGAATTTATTTCCTATTTCCAGTCAAAGAAGAAAAAGAAGAGAAAAACAATTCTGTAGTCAGTGAGCATGGTGATTTAAATGACAGTGGGGTCATGGGTGAATAAAAAGTCCCAGCAGGTGGGCTGAGAACCAGCCGGAGTGGGCAACCGTGGGACAGTATGGACAAAGCGTGTTTGTAGATGGGTGAGCCCACTGACCAAGCTCTTATCCACTTTGCTTTGACCTTTCTCCTAGTTGGTATCTTTCCCCTCAGATGTTTATTTTAAAGGCCCTAAAACCCAGAGAAATAAGAAGAAGATCAAGTTTTAACAAATTACTCCTTCTTGCCCTGGCTGGTGTAGCTCGGTGGATTGAGCACGGACCTGCGAACTACACGATCGCCGTTCGATTCCCAGTTAGGGCACATGCCTGGGTTGCAGGCCAGTTCCCAGCAGGGGACTCACGAGAGGCAACCATACATTGATATTTCTCTCCCTCTCTCCTTACCTTCCCCTCTCAAGATAAATAAATTTTTTAAAAATATTTTTTAAAAAAGAAATTACCTCTTCTTGATAAAAGGAGAAAAATATCTCATGAAGGCCTTCTGTGACTGCATTCGATTGAAGAAACCATGAGCCTGGGAATTGCCCTCACCGTGTCCACAGGACATCCCTTCATCTACTAGAGGTCACAGAGCTTTACCTACATCAGTAAGTCCTGGCAGAGGCATGCTCTTTGTAGTCACTTCGAGGGAGTAACAAAGTCATTTTTGTGTCCCAGATACCCAGACCTTTCGCAGGCATGGAGCACAAGAGTATTTTTTGCTGCCTATCACAGGTACGATATCCTCTGGCTCCTTTTGGAGATACCCCTTGGGCTCTGCTGTGCTGGGGGCAGAGGAAGCCCAAGGACTGTCTGCCCAATCAAGGTGGACACAAAGCAGTTACAGGGCCTGTTCCAGCTGCCTCTGATACTATGTCCATGTCGTTGTGTGGGGCTTTCACACTGTTGCAACGTGTCTTCCCTGGCCTTTCAATAGAAACTCCTTCTGCTTCAAAATGAAATCGATCTTCTTAAATAGGAAAGAACAGGGGGTGAGCGTGACATTTTTTTATTCCTTGGACATCGTCTCCGCTTTTCTACATTAAAGCAGGCTTCACAGTTTTATTTTTTGGGTGACGGAGATGGAAAGAGTCTATAGCCAAATGTGTCCCCTCTAATGTCACAGAAACATCTAAATTATGTAGCTGTGATCATTTGGCATCTTTCATGTTTAGGAAGTAAGTAGATTCCCTTGTTTCTTACATCAGAACAAATGTTCTTTATTGATGGACATCCAGACCTCCTTTGCATTTGCTTTTGAACTTTGGGAGTTGTTGGCCTTTTTTTTAAACACAATTAAGCATCATTTAATATTTTTATTTTATGTGTTTTGCCAGGATTTTCAAGCTGGGAACAATATCAGACAAAGTAGAATCTCACAGCAGAAAGAGGAGGAAATGAGGCAAAATAGTAAAGCCAGATGAAGAATCATTTTAGGAATATGAATTATTTTTATTTTCTTATTCACTTTTATAAATTTTATATACCTTTCCTTCACAATGCTAGCTTTACTGATGCCCTGTTCTTAAGATATTTACATAAACCCCTCCCACATACACAAACCGAAGAATTCTCACCACCCAGCGTAAAAAGAGGGCACTACTGAGCAGGTTGTAAGCAACCCCACCAGGCCAGAAACTCAGCACATCAAGAGAGTTTTCTAATGAAAGAACTTGCAAATAATTGTATAAGCCATAAAGGGTTGAATGTCATTTAATCATGGTAGCTTTGTGTAATATTTCTAAATGTTCCATTACTTAGGGGTTGTATTTAGACATTTACGTGAAAAAAACTATGTTCTCCTGCCAGATTTGTCTACCTCCAGTAGCAAAATTTATAAACAACTTTAAACTGCTTTTTTTAAAATGTGAAAGAATTTGACCATAAAGATTAACATGAGCATACCCTTTTTGAAGAGAGAGTAAAGGAAGAATCCAGTGTTTTATTTTGGTTGTGGAATACCTGGATTTTTTTAAAAAATGTACTTCACTTTAAAATGTTTGAAAAATAATAGCTTAGCATTTATACTATTTCAGGTGGTATCCATACCATGCAACTGCCCTGAAAACCTGGGAACACTGGCCAGAGACAGAGCAAAGTCAAATGGGCGGTCAGAGGGCTCTCCAATCACGTCCACATCCCGCAGGAAGCTCCTTAAGGAAGTGAACGTCTACCACTGATCAGGTGGCCTTGTGATTCCCAGAAATCCTTTCCTTTTCCACTCATTTAAGTGTAGTGCCATGGCCTCTTCCTAGAGCTTAGTAGGGCTCTCAAGCTTTGGAAGGATCATCTGAATTGAGTCCACCCCTTGTCAGTCAAGAAAAACATTTACCAGAATGTCTTCCTGGGAACACAAGTTCTGAGGGATGTTCACAGCTCTTCATCGGCAATGGGCAGGGGAGAATTCAATGGTCACATAAACTTAGGAAATGCTGAGTTAAGCAAAGATAAATAGGTTCCTTCGATATGAGTCACTAATACACTAACCCATCTCTGTGACTCTTCAAAAAGGGAGTATAGTATTCAGAATTTCCCAAGATACCCTTTTTTGGTAGAATTTTCCCAAGAAAAAACATTCTTTGGATATACACGGAAGACTGGTCTAGAAAAAAACAGGTACTTTAAAGTGTTGTACCCAAAATAGCATGACTACAACAATTTTTACTTGAAGTAGAAAATGAAGTGAGATTTACCTGCCATTAAATCTTCGCCCTTATGAGTAACTGCTAGACACAATCAATGGTGTTTGCTTTTCAATCACTGGTCTCTTCAGGATTAATAATACAATCAGGGTCATTGACAACAAGGTGACAAGTTCTGTACCTTGTATCTTATTAACTGTGGCCATGGCCATGGTGGCAATGATTTCACAGGAGGAATTTTGGGGTTAGGGGTTGAACTTATGAACCTAGAAGTCATGTTACAAATAATATAATGGCAAAATAAATTTACAAATAGTTGGAATAAGGTAAAATAGTGACACACTCATTTTTACCTATTAGTACACTAGCAATTAATACACATACTGAAATGGTTTCCATTTTGTAAGCTTCTGGAGGCCAAGATACACAAGATGTGTCCAGAAGGTATCCAGCCATGTAATATGAAAAAGGAGACATTTATTGAAGAATTTAGAAGATACAAGAAACATTGTACATGGAACAATGACACCTCAGTTCCCTTCAAAGTAGGCACTTTGGGACCTCACACATTTTTCTCAGTTGCCAGCAGCTGCCTCATCGTAGTTTCCTGAATCTCATTGACCATTTGAAATCTCTTCCCTTTCAAAGATGATTTTAGTTTTAGGAAAAGCCAAAAGTCACAGGGCACCAAATCTGGGCTGTAGGGAGCTGAGTCACCTGGGTGATTTGGTGTTTTGCCAAAAATGTCTGCAGGAGAGGTGATGCATGAGTAGGCACATTGTCATGATGAAACTGCCAATCACCAGCTGCCCATAGCTGCAGCCTTCTGAATCATTAGAATAGTTTCTGTGGAGGAATGTTCAACCTTAACATAAAATTTAATGCAGATTCGTTGCTCTACTCACTCAGTCATTTTGAAAGCGACAGCCACACAGTACACATGCTCACTCAATGGTGTCTACCACCCCCACTGACTAGTACAGTGAAGTCATCATTGTTCACCCATGCACATTCCAGTCCAATCTCCTTGGCTGTAAGGTTATATAGATGTCATGCAAACCATTCTTGTTATATTAACAATTGCTGAACTTTTTCCATTCAGACCTCACATACTTATTCTTTTACATCTTAACATATTTACCATGGTTTCTTATTTAAATAAATCACAATAACTCATCAGAATTTTGATCATCCTATATCATGTTATTGTCATACCCCATTGTATCCACAAAGGTGAAAAACCGAATTTAGCATTGAACTTTTCTTTAAAAATACCTTAAAGAATTTCTTTTAAAACTCAAAATGTAATAAACTATTTTGAATGTGGCAATAAACTAGGTTTGCCTTTTTGATGTATGGATGTTCATGTCTCATCTTAATTAATAATCATTCTAGAATGCCTAATTTGCCTAAGGATGTATCATTTTCTCACGTGTGTGCCTAAGCTTCTTTAGGAAAACATTTTGCTGGCTCAGTCCACTCCTGGGAAAGTCATGGCGAGCAGATTTACATACATCGGGTGCCTTCATGCCTGTCATTCGTCAATACCTTGTCACCCTGACCAGCGTGGCTTGGATGGGTGTCATCTGGCAAATTGAAAGGTCACTGGTTCCATTCCCAGTAACAGCACACGCCCCCTTACCATCCCCTTTTAGGTCACTGTGTAGCTGATGCTCTTTTTTTCCTCACCACAGAATTGAGTTAATTACCTCAATATTTTAGAGTACTGTGTCTTTTTATCCTGCCTTTTTATCCCTTTTAGAGGCATATTCACTTAGAGGTGTTTCCCTCTTACTAATCTGTGTGTTTGTGTGGTATTTATCTTCAGCACCGCATTAAGAGAAGCATTGATTTGAGTTAATCATGAAATAATCTTAATATAGTGCAAGGAGATCGATTATGTTAAAGAACAGCTTCATCTGTCCTGTTAGTGCAAAAAAAAAAAAAAACCAGGAGAATACACTACACAAAATAGCTGCTAGTAAAATACTATTTTTAAAAAGTGAAAAGAAATGTAATTCAGTACAAACTGAGAACGTTGAAGATTAGGTGACATCGCTATAATTTGGTATAAATAAAAATGGTCAAATTGTACATAGAAGTGCATGTTTTGAAAGCAATACCGTTTTGCACCAAGAAATCCCCTTTAAAAAATAAAAGGAAATCAAAGAACGGGAGACAATGTCTGCTAGTTATTTTTTCCCAGCTTTACTAAGATATTATTGGCAAATAAAAGTGGAACTGGTTATTGTTTTATTATATAGGTTTAATACTATATGATGTTTATCACTTTGCTATTTTTAAGTTTTAATGGCTACTTTCTGATTTTTAGAAAAATCATTGCCATAACTCAGTGCATCCTATTTGGGGACCAAATAACATAAAAGATGAAAAAATACCTTTCAATGCCTTTGGGGGTTCCTGGACCATACCATATCACTAAAATTTTATTGCAAGACTCATGTGGATTTGTATGTGCTTCTGTGTATGTTTGGATAATTTTTCTAAAGCAACCAGTTTCAATGGCCTAGTTATAAATGTCATTTCATTAAAATAGATTTCCTTTCATTAAGGATTATAACATTATGCCAAATGTGGTCCACACGAAAACAATAGCAGAGATCTCTTAAGTTGCATTTTCCAAGTCCTAGGCAAGACAATAACGTGAAGTTTCCTTTTAAAATCACATATTACCAGACTGTAGGCCACGATACAGGCATAGGTAGACATACTTTGCCTCCTCACACAACGAAAACAAGGACAACAACAAATTTAAAAACAAAAAATAACCAGAACTGCCAGAAAACTGAACTGTATGGAAGTCCAGCAACCAAGAAATTAAAGAAGAAACACTCACCCAGCCCAGTAGGAGAGGCGGAGATGGCAAGCCAAAGTGCAGAGGACTTCCAGCAAAGCAGCAGCTGGAGGATTGGTTGTGGGGAGTGTGTGGTGGGGGGGGCGGCGAGATGGCAGCTAGCGGACAGGGCAGTCCCACATTTGTGTGTGGGTAGACCTGGAGGAACAACTGAGGAGTGAGACAGACCGTGAAACCCAGGGTTCCAGCACAAGGAAATAAAGCCTCAAACCACTGATTGAAAACACCTATGGAAGTTGCTGCATGGGATAAACTCCCAGACTCACAGGAGAGTTCATCGGACAGATACACAGGGTCCTAGATGTACACAAGCCCATCCACCCAGGAGCCAGCACCAGAAGGGCCCAATTTGCTTGTGAGTAGTGGAGGAAGTGACTGAAGGTCGGCAGAGAGCTGAGCAAGCGGCATGGCTCCCTCTCAGACCCCTCCTCCAGATACGGTGTCACAATGCACCAATGTCAGTTGCCCCACCATGGTGAACACCTAAGGCTCCACCCCTTATATGGAACAGATGTGCCCAAAGAAATATGGCCCAAATGAAAAAAACAGATCAAAGTCCAGAAAAAGTACAACTAAGCAATGAAGAGATAGCCAAACTTTCAGATGCAGGCCTCAAAACACTGGTAATCAGGATGCTCACAGAAATGGTTCAGTATGATCACAAAATAGAGGGAAAAGACAAGGCTGTGAAAAGTAAAATAAATGAAAATATACAGGGAATCAATAGCAAATGGAAGGAAACTGAAACTCAAATCAACAGTGTGGAACAAAAGGATAAAATAAACCTCCAACCAGAACAGAATGAAGAAACAAAAACTAAAAAAAATGAGGAGAGGTTTAGGAACCTTTAGGACAACTTTAAACACTCCAACATCTGAATCTTAGAGGTGCCAGAAGAAGAGGAAGAGCAAGAAATTGAAAACTTATTTGAAAAAATAACGAAGGAGAACTTCTCTAATCTGGCAAAGGAAATAGACTTCCAGAAAGTCCAGGAAGCTCAGAGGGTCCCAAAGTTGGATTCAAAGAAGCACATACCAAGGCACATCATAATTACATTACCCAAGACTAAAGATAAGGAGAGGATCTTAAAAGTAGCAAGAGACAAGGAGACAATGACTTACAAAGAAGTTCCCATAAGACTATTAGCTGATTTTTCAAAAGAAGATTTACAGGCAAGAAGGGGCTGGAAAGAAGTAATCCAAGTCAGGAAAGGCAAAGACCTACAACCAAGATTACTTTATCCAGCAAATATTTCTTCCATATTCATAATTTAATTTCATTTTTACAACAACCTTTTGAGATTTGTGGCATCATAATCATTTCCATCAAAATACAGGAACAAAGAGACTGAGGTTTGGCAATGTTACGTGACTTTGGTCTGCGTCGTGGGAGATCTTGACCTGAACGCATGCATTTGGACTCCTATCCACTTCCTTACCCGTTACTCCATGCCGCTCAGAGGCCACTCCAGGGCAGAAATTCACATTCAACCTTATAATCACCTGTTTACTTCTTCGGAGAAAAGCATCTTCCTTACTATATCTTTCTTACAGAGACAATAAAAGTAGCTTACATTTCCTGAACCAGAATCTCTGAGTGACAAAGAGAGGTGACCCAGAAAACACCAGGGACATCCAAATGCAGGTAACTATGACCTTTAGCACACTTTCTTTAAGATGTATGCTACACTAAGTTACAGCATGGCCTGAAGGCAGACGGAAAGAAGTTTCCATTTGATTTTTATTTGCTCAATTTTACTGATTTATTTAAGATTTTATTTACTTCTCTCTGGGCAGCTAACTTTTATATGTTTACCCTATAAAAACATTACCATTATTGTAGTATGTGTCCAGAAAAATTGTGAAAGACTGGTTGAAAACTGATGCAATGCACATGGTTCTTGTCCACAGAAATGTAAATTGCTTCCAGCAGAATGCAACTGATTTTTGCCCCATGGATACTAACCAGTTTCATTTCTATTTGTAAATTCATTTTGCCTGCCCATGAATTCGTCGTTGAACTAGTTATAACATCTTACTGGTCCTCTCATTAGTTAACAAGTTAAACAAAATCTTTAGCATATGTTTGGTTTATATTTGTATAACACCATGATTTTACTTTCAAAAATCTTTTAAATCTGAAATTTAATATTTATTTGAAGAACCCATGTTAGCTCTTTAGATGTGACAAGTTTAGATTAGATTTGAGCATCTCTGTGAGGTGAGGACTCTCATATACCCCAGGGATTTTCAACCAGTGTGCCACAGGAATTTTTAAAACATGCAATACCTGATGATTTAGTCAGGGGCGCTGATCTCTTTTCCCTTAGATTGTCAAATTTTAAAATGACAACAGGCAACACAATAATAGCTATTCAGTATGAATGGATCAAAATTATACCTATTTTTTGTCATATCAGCAAACAATATATTTTTGGTGTGCCCCAAAACTTTAGTAATTAGGTTATTATATGTGCCATGAAAAGAAAAAAGGTTGAAAATTGCTGATTTCTTGAAATTGAATTTCAAGAAAATAAAGAGACAAGAAGGCATGTAACCATTTGTTATATCAACAGTTAGTTGGTAATACATTCAAGTATTGGGGACAGTGTTTTTAGAGCTTTGCAACCAGATATACTGTCTTTCATTTTATTCCTGTAACATCAAGTCTAATGTTCAAACCTTTCCTACCTTCCACCTGAAGCTCCATAGAATCCATAAAGCCAGGATCACTTGTCAATAAATAGGAAATACAATTATACCTGTCAGATTTTGCGGTGTTGAGAAATAAATAATATTTCCATATTTCACACAGTGTTTGTTCAGCAAGAATTACTGGCAAACCAGTTAAGGGTTGACTGACCAGCAGCGACCACACCCTGGAAGTTAAGAATAGAGAATCACTCCTGAGAGCTTTATAGGTTTCTCTCCCCCTGGAGCCGTTTCTTTCTATTTCAAAGGGAAATAAAATCTTGAGCCATACATTTATATTCCAAAGAGCCATAACACCTAGAAAACTCCTGCTTTTCTATTCAGCAGAGGGCTTGTTTACAAGATAAAATTTCTCCCCATCTTTCTGGAGAGGAGGGTCCACTGCACAGTGAATGCTATAGAAGCTTCAGTACCATCGTCTCATTGGTCCCTGGTCTCATGTGGACCCTGCGTGTTCAGGGTGACATCAGTCCTCATCACACTGCCCAAAGGGACAATCAGGGCATAGCAAACCAACACTAAGATGTTCTGCAAGTAAGTACTCAGTCTGCCTTTGATCCAGAAGCCTCATGTTTGCTGTCAGGAGAAAATAAATACACACAGATGCGCAAAATTAATCAAATGAAAGGTTACAAAGAAATTCATCTAAGGGTGTTTTTTGAAAAGTGAGAACTCTTAGTTCACTTGAAATATGCTTTCGTTGGCCTTTTTATTTACTTACACTCAGCTTTTTACGTAAAACTGAGTTATCTGTAAAATGTGACTAAAACTACTTACCGACTCTCAAGATTTGGGAGTTATTTCCACATGGACAGAATTCTAATTCTTCAAATAATTTTAAGAGTGTTTCTAAATCCCTTCTCCACTAAAATCTGTCCATTCAAATCATGGTTTCTGGATCTTAGCATGAAAAGGCGGTTCATACATCCACAGCATGGACTCTTGATTTGCAGTAGAATGTCTTTTTTACGAGCCTTTATTTTGCTGTGATGGCTGCAAAAGACACCGTCGAGGCTGCGACACACACACACCCTTGGTGTGATGGCTGTGCAATTTGGCGCAGGAAGCACTGTGGGCAAGAGCAGAGCTGTGAGGAACCTACGCTTTCGTCTCCATTCTCCGAGAGCGATCAGCGTGCCATCATTTCCTTCCCTTGAACATGCCTGACAGAGGCTAGACCACTGTGAGCACGATCACAACTGTCGGTGGTCTCTCCTCTTAAAGAAACTATTTCCCCAACCCTTCAGGTTCATAGACCTTCTTGGATGCTTCTAAAATCCAGTCTCTTTAAGCCTGTATCTTGAGTGATGACTTGAAACAACTCACAAGTCAGGATGGGAATTGAGAAAAAAGTAATTCTGTGAAAAGCATTAGAGATATAATGCATGTTCACTGGAAATCCCCTCTTCCACTCAGTATCTCACCTTAGATTACTGAGCATAAAACCCCACGTCTACCTCAACTTCCTCTGTTTCCTCAACCTCCTATCTTAAAGTAGTTAAGGATCAATTTTACCCTGCCCTGAAGGCTAAGTGTTGTATCCGAGACTTTTGAAGTGATCAAAAGATTTTCCTATCTAAAAGTGTCGGATGCAGGCCAGGGAGAGAGACATGTTTGAAAGGGGGAGAAAGAACAAACAAGAAAGTGAGGACACTGTAAATTCCCTCGGGCTCACACCTGCCCTTGCCCGGCACTGCTTGCCTACAGGTCTCCCTCTTTTCATGATGACTCCTCCCCGTTGGTTGGCAGCCGCCTTGGTCAAGTCCGACCAATCTCCGGTTCGTTGTCACCCCCTTTCTGTGGTGCCACCTGTCCGCTGGGCAGTGATACGGCGCTCACTGCCCCTCCCGCTTCCCGCTATGCTCCTTCTCCAAGTGAAAAGTGTAGTTTACAAGGCACTTCCCCTTCTCCCCTGCACAGGGTCGTTCGGCGTTTGCTGGAACATGAACGTCAGCACTGCCATTTTTTCAGAAAGGAGACCGGCTGCATGAACAGCCTTGTGTAGTTAACAACCTCTTTGACCCGCAGTTCTCACATTAGTAAAGGAGGTCGTTGACTGGGCGCCGTGATGGACCACTCTGGTTCTAGGACCCTGAGGTTGTATAACTATCTATGGGTCTAAGATTTACAACTGCTAACCTCAAGTGTCAACTAAAGAAGCCCAGAGAGGAAATTGCAGGTCTCTGTTTTCTTCAGAGGCCATATTTCCATCCAAAGGGTTCCTTCTGGGGGTAATTCCCCCACCTTTATAGGAATCTGTCCCTGATCTACTAGATGGAAATCTTAGGCCAGGTGGGAAGCTGGCTGGTTAGTGGGAAAGAAACAATGCTGTTAAAATTTATTGAGTGCTGTCACGTGTAGACACTCTGCCAAGCATAACACCGGTGTTCGCCTCTTAAGTCTTTCAGGACACAGGTGCCTCAATGCACTTTTTCTTAACTTTCATCCAGTAAAAAATAACTCTTTCTTCTGGTGCGCGATCCTATGAAGAGGTGAGGCTTAGGTTGACTTTTCGAGTCTTTTCACATTGATGTACAATTGTTGCAGCTCCACTTGTTGAAAGGATTATGCTTCCTCCACTGAAATGACTCTGCACATTTATCAAAAATCAGTGAGTCACATTGTGTCAGTCTATTCTGTTCATTATTCTAAACATTTATCTTTATACCAATACCACACTCTCTTCACTGTGGTAGCTTCCTATTAAGTCTTAAAATCGAGTAGTTAAATCTTTCAAGACTGGCCATTCTACCTTCTTTGCATTCCCTTAAATATTTTAGAGCCAATTTGTCAATTTCTATAAACACCCTCCTGAGATTTTGATTGAAATTTCATTAAATGTATAGGTTTATTTTGGAATAATGACATCTCAGTAATGTGAATCTTTCAACGTATAAACATTGTTTATCTCTCCATTTATTTAGCATTTGTTTAATTTCTCTTAGTAAGTTTTTGTACTTTCAATATAGAAGTGTTATGTTTTTGTTAAAATGTCCCTTTAAAGTTTAATGCTTTTGTAATGCTACTTAAATGTCATCCTTGAAATTCTTTTTTTACTTGTTTATTGCTAGTATATAGGAAAATAATCCTTGTGTATTAATCTTTTATCTGGCAAGCTTGCTAAATTGACTAAATTGACCTACTAGTTTTAATAGGTTTTATTGTTTTTTTTAGTAGAGTGCTTGGGATTTTCCACATCCATCATCTGTGAATAAAAAATATTTACTTCTTGTCTAATCTGTGTACTTTTAATTTTTTTGTGCCTTATTCTATTGATTAGGGCCTCCAATACAATGTTGAGTTGAAGTGCTAAGAATAGACAACCTTTCCTTGATCTCAGTTTTATCCTTTGATCATTAAATAGAATTTACTTGTATGTTTTCTATTGATGAGCATTGTTTTTAATGCTTTCCTTCCTATCGCGGAATGGTTTAGCATAAATATTTTCATGCTACTTTTAAATAATTTAGATTTGCAAATAACTTCCTGCCTCATCCATTACAAGTTACTCTTAACAGAACCCGCTCCTTATAGAAAGAAACAAACCCATAAGACAGCAAAAAGCTCCCTGCTGGTGTTCAGAAGCAGCCACCTCAGAAAGCTAGTGAACATGGGGTACTTCAAAGTAGCAAATAAGGACAAGGTTAGAAGTAAGTTTACTGAGCACCTACTTTCCGCCAGGCACTATGTGAGGCCTTTTATGTGAATTACCTCCACTTCTGTTTTTATCTATACAGAGTCAGAACTTTCAAATAAATCTACATATGATCCCCAACTTGTGCTGGTTCAACTTATATACCATTTTTCGACTTTACAATAGTGTGAAAGCATTGCATTTGGTAGAAACCACACTTCAAATATTAATATTAATTCAGGCTACTGAAATGTGGTGTGATGCTCTCTCATGATGCTGGGCAGCAGCAGTGAGGTGAGCTTGCCCAGCTGGAAGCTAATGTTACTGTTCTGAAAGTGTTAAAGGTAGGCTGGGCTAAGCTATGAGGTGGGTGCAGGGTATTAAATGCACTTTCAACTTGCAATATTTTCCACTTGCGACGAGTAAATAGGAACAAAACTCCATCATAAGTTAAGGAGCATCTGTGTCCTTCCACCTTCAGCAGGAGAGAGCCCCCCACACAGGGTGGGCTCCCAGGCTGCCTGCCGTCATCACTGCAGTGACCCAGATATTATACTTCAAGCAGGTATGCAAACAAGGGAGGAACAGCTGATTTCCTCTCTTTCTGTGAGTATACCACCATATAAAATGAATTTCTACTCTCCAGAAAGTTCTAATATATTGTTTCTGCGTAAAGTCTACTCAGAAGACTCCCCCTAAACTGAATGATGTATTCCCAGTGTATTTCCCAGGGATGCACTTGGGATCTTGCTGCCCAACTTCGTCATTTTCAGATAAGGAACTGAGGCTCTGGGAGAGTAAGTGGTCTGCCCAGGCTCCCACAGCTGGTTAGTGACACATCCTGCAGTGGAACTCGGTGTTCTCAAAACCCACGTGACTTGTCAAACAGCCGAGGGGCTGTAAAGAACAGTATAGAAAATGGAGTAGCCAAAGAACTTACACACACGACCTATGGGCATGAGCAATAGTGGGGGGATTGCCTAGGGAGTGGGGGTGCTGGGTAGAGGAGGGCAAACAGGGAAAAACTGGGACAACTAGTTAATAGTACTAATCAGTAAAATATAGGGGTTTTTTAAATTTTTTTTTAAAGAGTGTTTTTTTGAATATTTTATTTATTTATCTTTTTAGAGGGGAAGGGAAGGAGAGAGGAAAGAAACATCAATGTATGGTTGCTTCTCGTGCATCCCCTGCAGGGAACTGGCCCCTGCCGGAAACTGGCCTGCAACCCAAGCATGTGCCCTGACTGGGAATCGAACCGCGATCGTCTGGTTTGCAGGCCCACGTAAAATATAGTTTTTTAAAACTTAAAACATAAAAATGCATGTGACTTGTCGTTTTTACCAAGACTAGCATATCTAATTAACCAGTCTATCACTGATTTTCATTGGCCAAACAAATTTTTCAGTTCCAAATATGTTGACACCTAATCTAGTTAGTAATAATTTATATTAAATTACATATTTAGGCATACCCCTCTGCTCTTAAATGAATAAAAGATGGAGAAGTTACTGTGACAAAGTTTGTGGAGAAAACTGAACGGTGTTTGTTGTAGAACAATAGACGTTTTTTGCACGTTCCTGTTCCATATTGAGCGAATAGGCTGCACAGAATATAATCCGATTTTATCTCTCTGTAGATAAACGTTTCTTCAGCCTGGACAAGACCAGAAAAGGTGGGTGCTCTCACTTGGACTTTTCGTAATTTAACTCTCAAAACTTAATTTTTTGGAAGAGGTCACAATATCTAATCATTATGTATGATTCGGTCATTTAGGAAAAAAGAAGAAGCCATACCTTTTTCATTTGAGAGAAATATTGTTTGGGGATAAAAATAACAACAAAAAAAGATACACAAACAGAACTTCAGAAGGCCGCCCAGCAGTTCAGACGCGGACTGTGGTGAGTAGGACGTTTACTGCCACCAAGTGGTTGGCTAAATCCACCTAACTCTGTGACCGTTGTTTCTCACATTCTCCCCAAGGATCAATAGTTTTTCAAAGCATCTGTTTTCAGTTTAAACAAAAATATCGTGAAACCTTAGACAGGAAATGCTGAAACCTTTTCCTAGATGGACACACTAACAAGTCCTTAATTGCTTTTAAAAAATGTGGTAAATCTTTATTTGCTTTTGCTAAACTTCTTTTATTGAAACAGACAGGAAACTGGGGTGATGAAAATGCTTTTACTCCACACGCAGGAGGGCAATGTCACTGCTGATAACCAAAGGGAAAACTCCCTGGGGCACTACAAATGCTTACTGAGAGAATTTATATCCTTTGAATGGGATCTAATTTCTCATAAATGTTGTTTTTACTAAACACACGATGAAGTTAGTACTGGTGCCGTATCCTACCCCATCCCCAATTCTCCACCTTTTGGAAATTCCTGGGGAATATTTAGAGTGGAGCCTGCAGAGCAGTAGGAGACTCCATCCGTGTCATGATACCTATTTGGATGCCACAGGAACTAGCTCAGAAGTGGACACACAGCACAGAGCTCTCATAAAAGAAAGCTTCCCCTTCCTGTTGCAGCATTTCCCATCACCGCACCCAAATGCAACCGACAGCTGACATCAGAGCCAAGGTCAGGAGCGGGCGTGCATTCTGTAAAGTAAATACTATCAGAGGATATTTAGGCAAGAAATAACCCCAGGCTCCTCAAGTCGCCTTGGCAACCAGAGGTATCTTGTTGGAACTAGCCAGCCACTGTGATCTTTGGCCTTGACTCGTTATCCTAGGAGTCTTCTTTAATCTGTATTTTAGCTTCTAGCGTCTCGTTCAGTATAACCTGGTATCAAAGATTAGCTGATGGGCCAAAACCCTGCATACTCATTAAGGAAGTATTTCTCGATGTGACAAATGACTACCCCAGGTGCTTATTAAGAATGCCAAGTCTAGGGCTCCACTCCAGACCTACTAAAAGCCTTTGGGACTCTGAGTTTTAGCAAGTACACCATGTGATTTTTATGCCTTCAAATCTGAAGATTCCTCACCTAGGGGGGGAGTCAGAGAGTGGTGGTTCCCAATTTTGGCTGCACAATAGGATAATCCAGGGATTCCTTTAAAAATATTTTTGCATGGCTCCTTCCCCAACATATCCTGATTAGTGTAGGTGTCACCTGGTCATTGAGAGTTTTAAAAGCTCCCCACCTGCTAGTATGAGAAAATTTAGGAACCTGTCATGGAGGATGCTAGTCACCTGATGACTATTTAACAGGCAAGGAACAAGCAGATACCAAAAGGTAATAGCATCGCCTGACCCTGCAGCTGCTTTTACTCCAAAATGCTTACATCATTTAACCAGGAGCCCTGAACAGTTTCATCCGTGTCCACGAAGCACCCTCAACAGGAGTTTTGAGGCGTTTGGTGTGTTGCCCTTGGTTTCCCACTCTTTTCGGAGAGGACCCCGGGCATTCTCCTCTGTAGCTCAGGTGGACTAACGCGGACCCATAGTAACTGAACAAGACGTGAACTGAGATGGTATCTACTTGTACACCTTTTCAGCCATTTCGATTTTAGTCATTCTTCCCACAAATATTGACTGACTAATGCAGGCTTTGTGCGTTAATATGGAAAAACAACCTGACCTGTGGACTTGTTAACCTGTAACACGTGGTTGTGAGGTAGGAGACTCGGAGGAAAATGTCATTTTACTAATTTTTCCCCTTCTGAATTCAATGGAGCCAAAATGTTTTAACAGAATAATTCTATATAGCTGGAATTTAGATCTAGAACTGGCTTCTGGCTTTCCAGAATTCCTTATTACACAGTCAAAATAAATGCACTGGCGTATTTTAATATGACCTCGTGGTATCTCAAGGTTGATCTGTATTGTCCGCGCAGGTAAGAACAGGCTTGCATTGTTAACAAATTGCATAATGCTCTGAAATTTCCTGCATGTCCTCCCCTTTGTAACATTTCGCTCCAGGAAAATGTTCTACCCAGAAGCTGGCCTAGTGAGGATTTCAAATCGCTCCTGTTATTTCTCACCTGAGTGCTCACTTTCAGCGACTGCTCCACGAAACATACACCCACTTCTCTCCCCAGCCCCAGGGTCAGCTGAGTGGATCCCGAACTAATAGTCTGCCCTTGAGGCCTCCTCGTCTCGTCGCTTGCCTTTAGATGAGGCTTCTGATAGTAATGACTCATTTGGGACCGGTGTTATTTGACATTTACAGTAGCACTATTATTATGTGTATTTAATGGTGATTATTAAAAAAATCTGTGGTGGTATCCAGCATGAGGAAAAATCATTCTGATGTCTAACCTAAACATTTTGTAGAACAGTTGAAACTGTAGAACAATATCACCTACCTGGATTTTCAAAATACATTATAGTCTCTTTGATTTTAGAAAAGAAAAAAGATGATAAAAGTAGTGTAAAGGGCGATTCTAAAAAAAAATCAATGAGATAATAACAGACAAAAACAGTGCCTTCTCTTGTCCTGACACTTCTCTAATCACCTGAAGTCATGTAACTCTCTTAATAACTCTATTCTAATATATTATTAATAGGGTCAGAGTAGTAAGACACTCACTCTGACCTCATTGCAGATTATTATCCAGCACTGATCACAGCTGAGTGCATAAAAATGTTCGAAAGTGACTAACCAGAGGGAGGGCGAGCTTGCTGGAGCCTGGCAGTGGGACTGGCCAAAGTCAGCTTCCACGTCAAGCCCTGGCGTTGGGGGGCTGGTGTGGTCAGTTGGCGCAGCGGTAAGAGTGTGGAGATGGAGCCCAACGCACCTCAGATGCAACCCCCGCCCGTCGCTGAGGAACTGGATGGCCGAGGGCAGATTCTATGGCGCCCCAACCCCTGTTTTTGCTTTGCTTTGTTTTTTTTTTATTGTTTAAAAAGAAAGCTAAAACTAATACCCGTGTCTTGGGTTCCTGGGGCTGCCATAACAAAATACCACAGACTAAGTGGCTTCAAAAACAGAAATTTGTCTTCTCGAAGCCCTGGAGACTAGAAGCACAAGATCAAAGAGTTTCCTAAGCTGATTTCTTCTGAGGTCGCTCCCCTTGGTTTACAGGTGGCCGCCCCTCTCCCTGTGCGTGGGTGTCCCTGGTATCTCCCTATGCGCCCACAGTCTTTCTTCTACTCCCATCATGTGGGAGTGGAGCTCACTGGAACAGCACAAGTTAATCCCCTGTCTAAGGCCCTGTCTCCAAAAACAGTACCGCATTCTGAGGTACTAGATGTAAGGGCTCTGACTTATGAATACGGGGGGAGTACAATTCTGCCTGCAACAGCTTGTTTTATAATATTGAATGAAAGTTAAAATAAATAATGCAAACAAATCACTTAGCAAGGTACCTGGCAATAAATGAGGAAACTTCCTAGGCTGATGAAAATGTTCTCTACCTGTGTTTCAGTGCTGCGACATGGGTCAAACCTCATTGAATTGTTCACTTCAAATGTATGTTTAATTGTATTTATATTATACCTCAATGAAGCAATTTTTAAATGATTAAATTACTACCTATCCATTTCTCTACCTCAATGACTTCCTTTAAAAACATTTTTAAAACATCTTTCAAGATATAGCAAACCTGTTAGCCCGAATCCTTGGTGACTAATTAGCCCCCCAAAAAAGATTCCCAAGCAAAGTAGAATTACCTGGAGCGTGGGGCCGAAAAGAAGGCTTATGCCTGAAGTCTTCGCATTTTTTAATAATCTCATATAAAAGCAAATTACCCAGTGAAGTATTATTCTTGGAGTATGTCATCCCCTCACGGGATTTCAGGACTCTAGTTTTCCACAAGGCAGCAGAGTTCCTAGCATGTAACTTTGATGTTAATAGAAGACCCCAAGTATTGAAAGTCACCAACTCGCTCCAGTGCCAGTTATTTAAGAAGCTCTACTTTAAATGAAAATAAACAGTATTGCAAAAAAATATGTCTGCAGATTTTGAGTAACATCCAAGTTCAATTATTGTGGTGACAACATGTCCTGAGGGACTTAATTTTCGCCCTCAATTTCCTAAGTCCACACACATCCCTGGGCTGTTGGGAGAATTTCCACGTCAACATTGATGAAGATTTATGGAACCTCAGAGGTGGAGTTCTGCTAACTGTAAAAACAGGAGTAAAGTTACCATGATTTTTTAAAAGTCTATATTTAAACAACATGTCCCCATTGACGAATTGCTTCAGGATATAATTGTGTGTGGAAATACATATGTATATGGCTGCTATTATGTTTTGTACATCCAGAAAGGTACTTGTTGTCTAAATGACTAAATGTGGTGTTCAACTAAATGAATGAATCAACAGGAAGGCAGCATTAAGAGAAGTACAGATGCAATTCTATCATCAGGATATAACTATACGACCAGGAATTGGCTGAGCCACAACAAACCAGAAGTCGGGAAACCGCTAAGACCCGTGCTTTACTCTGTGCCGAGCAAGTAAGAGACGGCAATAAATATTTGTTAAACTGAATCATTAAATGTAAGGTCTGTGTGGTAACTATAATTTCTCAATGTCTGTGATGGGAAACTGCCTTCTAGGTGAAATCGTCCTGTAATAAGTGCTTCTGGCACTAAAAAGCTGAAACTTACAGAGCTGAAGAGCTCTGAAGAGCCACAGAGCTAAAACCCGCAAGCTGAAGCCAGAGGCGTTCTGCCTTCGGCTGCCTCTGACGATGCAGGGAGTTCTGCTGAGATCTCAGAGTGCAGACAGTCGGGGGGCCTTCTTAAAATGCAGGGTCGGATGCAGCAAGGCTGGGGGGCCCTGAGACCCTGCATTTCTAACAAGCTCCTAGGCGATGCTGAGCTGAGATCCATGGGCCACACGGAGGACATCAAGTTCATAAGAGGAAGAGGGGAAGTTCTTAGTAGCTGAGCAGAATAAGCAAATGTGGGGCAATAGAAAGCCGTAGACGTGGAGTCTGAAGGTTGGTTATGTGACCACAGATGAATTACTTAACTTCTCTGAATCCAAACTGGGAAATGGGTATAATAAGAAGACAATAAGAAGACTTAATAGGATCCTTATGAAAATTAGTGAATAACTTTGTACAAAAATGTAGGACTGTGCTCAATACACAGCCATTGCTCAGTGAGCAATGCTCTGCATGTCAGGCACAGGTTACGGGCTCTCTGAGGTTCAGAGGGCTCCGCTCCTCATCCCCTTTCATGCTGACAACAGTGTCCTGCTCTGAGCAGGGCTCAGGTAGGGCTTGCTCAGTTCGGGTGGTAGCAGAGTGACTGATGCCTGTAAAGACGTCGATGCCTGGACGATGGCTCCCATGCCACCCACAAGAGAGAATCTTAGCAGAGAAAATGGTAACTTTCAGGCCTTGAGTTGCTCCCAGCTCCTCTGTGCCAGCAGTGGGAGACAGAACCGGCTCCTTGCAGTAAAAATATGACGTTAGAAAATCTGACCTTTCACATCCATTCCACATAAATTGCGTATACAATCACCTGCCTTTGAAACATGGCCAGGCCTGTCCCAGGCTGGTGGCTCAGCCTGCAGTGGTGTGATTTGTACGTCAGAGGCTGAGTCATCCTCCAGATCACGTAACCCTGGCTCCTGCCACCAGTATCGCCTGACCAATGATGCTCTGCTGAAGGTCAAGTGAAGGTCTTGTGAAGAATTTGTGAGTACTGAACAAGACTCTGTAGCAAGGATACGGATAGAAAACGCAGAGAATTACCTGCAGCCGCACTTAAGTCTTCACTGCTCTTTCTGATGAAGATTCAGAAACATGGAAACAAGGTGGCACCTTGAGAAAGCCTGATCTAATCAACTTTCAGTGAAAAGGCAGAATAAATCTTTGCTAAAACAAATGCATTTTTTAAATCTTCTCAAAGTATTTACATAAAATGTTAATACAGATGTCCTGCCCTCCCTCCTTTCCCTCTCCCCCACCTCGTAATCTATAAGTTCCCAGGAGAGAAATAAAGAAGCCACCCACTTACTGAAGGATTCCGTTTTTCCATTTAATTTCACACAATATTGTCTCAATGTAACTGAATTTTATAAATTAATGTTGTATAGATTTTCATACGATAAGCATTGATTCATAGCTCATGTCGTGTCATTTTCTTCTTGACGACAATTACAAGCCTAGATTTCTCACACAAATATCTACCACCCTGAGGTGTAGGAGGGTCCATTGTGGTCACTGACAGAGTCTCCGGCACCTCGGGGAAAATCTATCAGGAAAAAAATTGTTCACAGGTGAGACTACTTTTTACTCAGCAGTCTCTGCTGGGGAACTGGCTATGGCCTAAAATGTCAGAACTCAGTAGAAGCTCTGTTGCTGATAAACTCACGCAATCTGCATCTGAATACCTCCCTTTTTTCTTTTTTTTATTCAATTCTTGTTCAAGTACAGTTTTCTGTCTTATATTCCCAGCCCTGCCCCCCCCAGTGGCCCCCACCTCCCTCCCATTTCTGCCCCCCACCTTAGTTATTGTCCATGTGTCCTTTATACTTGTTCAATACCTCTTGAAAGATCGTGGAGTGTTGTGAGGAACTGCTTCTAGGACAACATTTCTGCTGGCAAGAAACAGATTATCTTGAAACCCCTTTTTCATTCATTGCTAAAGGATTTAATGTTACATTTTTACGTACTTTGAATCTATGACCTTCTACTGAGATTTTGAGCAGGGGGGTATTCTTAAGTAAGTTGTCTTCTCTAAATTGATGATGTAGTTCTATGAATGCACAGTGCTGTTAATGATTTCTTTACAATGTTCATGCCAGTTTGCATGTTTTAAAAACAAATGCACCACCTTTGCCAAATGTCCTACAGCTTATATATGATGGTTTCTGTATAATTAATCAATTGGCTCATATCTAATGAATGATTCTGTGCTGCATGCAGGTCCGCTACCAAGAGGTAAAATTTGCATTTAATTAATCATGAAGGATTCACCAGGAAGCAAATTGTTCTTTTTGCTAGCTTTAAGAGGTATAATTATGTAAGTTTAAGGTATACAATGTATTGATTGGATGCACTTATATATTGCAAAATTATTACCACCATAGCATTAGTTAACACTTTGATTACATCACATAATTATCAATCTTTTTTGTGGTGAGAACTTTTAAGATCCACTCTCAACAACTTTCAAGTACACACTACATTATCACTGACTACAGTCACCAGGCTGTGCATTAGATCCCAGGACTTACTCAGCCTCTAACTGGAAGGTTGTACCTTTGACCAGCATCTCCTCATTTCCCCTGACTCTGTTTCTACAAGGTCAGCTATTTTAGATTCCACAGATAAGTGATGACACACCCAGCATTTGTCTTTCTCTGTCTGCCTTTCACAATGCCTTCACAAAATGCCTTCAAGGTCCATCCATGTTGTCACAAATGGCAAAATGCCCTTCTTTCTCATGACTAAATAGTCTTCCATTATATTTATCACATCTTCTTTATCCATTAATCTGAGGACAGATGCTTGGGTTATTTCCATGCGTTGGCAGTTATGAATAACACAGTAGTGCAGACACCTCTTCGAGATCCTGACATCATTTCTTGTGGATAAATACCCAGAAGTTGGATTGCTGGATCGTACTGGTAGTTTTAGCAAACAGTTATTTCAGTGAGTTTCTCCATGGCTGTGATGAATGATTTAATGCATGTTTAAACACTTAAGTTACAATAATTTTAGTCATACTTTATGGTATATATTGTCAGTCCCCACCCACCCATATGGGTGTCAAAGCAGAAACAAGTTTTCTGAAGGTAACACGGTCCCTACTCATGTTTATTCCTTCATCCACCTGACTCCTCCATTGTTGGTGATTGTCATACCTGTGAAACCCCTGGGAACCAACCAGCACAAACCAGCCCCCCCCCATTATAGGTCCACCAGAGAAACTAACCCTGTAGCTCCCTGCTGCACGATTCTCACACAAGTCCAGGCTTAAAGAATGTAAAGAATGCCCTGGCTGGTGTATCTCAGTGGATTGAGTGCAGGCCTGTGAACCAACAATCGCGGTTCGATTCCCAGTCAGGGCACATGCTGGGTTGCAGACCAGTTCCCAGCAGGGGACTCACGAGAGGCAGCCATACATTGATATTTCTCTCTCTCTCTCCTTCCTTTCCCCTCTAAAAATAAATAAATAAAATCTTTTTAAAAAAAGAATGTAAAGAATAAGTCATCTACTGTTCCTGCATGTGTTCTGAATCTTCCTCGTTTCTCGAGATTGATCACTAGCAGGCTGCACACAGGAGCCTCTCTGCATCAGTCCCTCATGGAACTGCCCTTACTGACCCTGCCTTGTACGGATTGCTAGTCTTTCAGGCGTGTCTCATGGCTGAGACTCTCATTTCTTTAAGAAAAAGGCCAGGTTCTCTTTGAATGTGCAACCTCCTGCCAGGGCTTAGCACAGTATATTGTACAAACCAACTGCTCAATACATTATCTTGACTTAATTCACTTTATACTTCAATTCCTGTGCTGTAACATAAAGAGGACCTGGCTGTGAACTTGGAGACCCAGGTTCCAGACATCACAGGGCAGAAAGGACTGGTCTGTGCTTTCCTGGGTCTGTTTCCAAATCTGAAAAACAAACATTGTGCTAAGTGATCTGATCGTTAATGTCTCTCTTAGTTTAATATTTTGAGCCTCTCCAACATCAACTAACCACCAATGAATACTTTACTAATTTAAATCTCTGTCATAATTAGTATTATAAAATGCATTTTGTTACCTCATTTATGTTTAAGAAATGGCTGGTGCCCTATTTTTGAATCAAAATTAAGATAGGTTTCCTCTAAACATCACAAAATAAATTGACGAGAAGTTTTGCATTTCACAGAGTTAATACTTTGAAGAATTTTAAAGAAAAGCACTGTTTTACTAAGACTAAATCTTTCCCCAAATCCATAGGTCACACATCCGTTGCCTGTCTTTCACACCATAAATGTGATTCAGAATGCCCTATGATTTGTGAGTATAGTTGAAAGATTGAAAAGTTCGCACTCTACCTCCACAGGCAATCGACTTTAGCATCAAAGACACAGAGCAGCCCTCCCCCCTCCCTGACTCTCGTTAGTTCATCTTTGTGTGTTGACTTCTGCAAAATGCTTTAGATGCACATGCCAGGCACAGAGACGCTGTTCAAGAGAAATTGATTTGACTCATTCTTTGGCAGCAAAGAGATTCATTTCACGGTAACACACTTTGTTCAGCATCCCAGCTTTTCAGGCACCCAGGACAGTAAAGCCTTGTTTTCACATCTTGGCCCAACTGTTGGCCCCTAATCCCTCCTCCACCCAAGAGCCTGTTACACACATGAGCTTAATTATTACGGCACATTTTGTATGATCTCTTTTTCAAGCTAAACATTCCGTTTCTTCTCCCCATGCCTCATTTGCCCTGGTTTCCTTGCATTTCTCTTTATGCTCAAAGGGTTTGTATTACCTCTGGATTGCCCATTTTCTCCATTAAAATAAGGGACCTTGAAGTAAACTATTTCTCTCAAGCTCTGGCTCAGTACATTTACGGTAAAGTGAAATATATACTTCCCTGGCTCTGGACCTTGTATCATTACTCTATTCAAAATGGCTACGTGGGGCTTTGCCTCCATATGATTCTGTGCTCATGTCAACTGTGGCTCATGTCATGTCTGATTCAGTCAACTGAAACCCCTGGTGTTTCCTTTCTTCACGTGAGCTTTTGTTAAACCACGCCTCTCCCATCTGGCAGTTGTGTAGCCAGTTTCTTACACCAGAGTTGAAGGATTCATATTCATCCATACTTTATTACATCTTCTTGACATCAGCCCAATATTTTAGACTTTGGGGGACATGTTTCTCTAGCTCTTTCTGATACTCGTTGTGTAAGCAATCTTTTCTATCTATTTTAATTGGGCAAACTTGATGTCAATATTTTCTGATTATTGAAGTTATTGATGAAAATGCTAATGAGGTCAGTACAAGATAGATTAGAACTCTCTTTCCAAGGTGATCTCTATCTTAACCAAGATTCTTGGTATAGTTTTTCAACCAGCTACACGTATGGTATTTACCCAAGTAATTATCATCCAGCTCACATTTCTTAGTCTTGTCTACAAAGCTGTCAAAGTTACTTTGCCAAATACTGTGCTGAAAGCATCCCCCGACAGAAGCTAATGACTCTATCAAAGTGAGTCTGGAACGCCGTGTTCTTATTGCTCCTGCTGACTGCCATTCCTTGTCGTCAGTGACAACAAAACCACAGGTGTTGTAATCCGTCTTAGTATTTTGCCTGTGACTGACATTATGTTCACTAGTCTGTTATTTGTAAATCCATTCATTCAAAGTTTTTAAAAATTAGGAAAAATACTAGCTATGGACCATAATTGTTTAGGGATCACGTGATATGTAAGAGCACATTCCCTAATGTTTGTGTACCATTTTTCAAATATTTTACCACACTTGAATTTCACCCGGATGCTTGGAAATTCCATGTTGATAAGGATTGAGGATACATGGAGTGCAGCGTCCTCGAGCATCGAAAGGATAGATAATACAGCCTTGAGAGTGGATTCCAAAGGAAGACACGAGAAGATTAATGGGTACAAAACATGGAAGTGCAACTCAGCCGAGTTTTCTGGCCCGAGTAGAGAATTTGAGATGGGGACATTTATAATACAAGACAAGAAGTTAAACAGCGATTATATAAGAAGGGGTAGTAAGATCAACACTGGAATCAAAATTTGAAATTGGTAGGTAATGGGGGGAAAGGTAGACTTATGAGGAAAGGAATTGGTTATAAGGCCTGAGAGCTTAGATTTGGGCAGAGGGTGCTGATGGACAGGATGTGCTGTAGAAGAGATCACTTGGCCAGAGTTGGAGTATGAGAGGTGAGAGGAAAAGAGACTTAGAAAATTAAGAATCCCGTGCAGAGCACCTAGAGGACTGAGAAGACACGCGGCCATGGTGAGGGAAGCCAGGGAGAAGAAAGAGTTTCAGGGAGAATGGAAATGAAATCAGTTTTCGATGTTGATCTTCTTTTCAATTACGCAAGTGCTATAAAATATATAATTGCGAACTTTGAAAAAGAATACAAAATAGAAACTCACATCTGAACATATGATTATTATTACCATTTTGGTTATTTCCTACAGGAACTTTGTAGGTGGCTCAATTCACATGCTATTTTACGTGATATTATATTACACATAGTATTGCATAGATTTTCCATGTGGCTACATGGAAGTAAGCTATTTTAATGCTTTTTTACTATCTATGAAGTGAATTTATCATCAATTACTTAATCCCCTTGCTATTGGTTATTTAGATTGCTTTAAATTTGAACCTACTGTTTTTATGGCTTTCCCAAAAATGTATCTTAAACTATTTCTTATGATGAATTCCTAGAAGTAGAATTCCTGAGTCAACGTGTATGAATATATTTCATGACTCTTAAGACATGTCATTAAAGTGCTCCCAAAAGAGAGCACCGACTTCCAGTTCCGCCAGCAGTTTTCAGCTGGGATGTTAATGGGACATTTGCATTCGAATGGCACATGGACAACTGAACGTGAGAGACACTGAGACTGGAAGTAGGGATTCCTGATTTTTTCATGTATAAATAATAAACAGAATCAAACTGGCAAATTCTTCAGGAGGGTGAATGAACATGGAGACTGATTCTGGAAGATGAACCTCAGGGGCGTGTTCTGAACCTCCTTTTACAGACGAGGTGCACAGAAAGCAATGGCGGACCCAAGGTCGCGGAACTAACAGGAAAGGAGGCTGGGAAGGGCAAGGGGGGTCATAAAACAGAACAGCGAATGTGCATTGTCACAGCAGTTACAGACTAAAACCTTGTCAAACAGGAGGTGACGGCACCACTGCGTCAAAAGAGTGACAAAATAAGTTTTAACTGACAAAACAGTAAACTCTTGGGTTTAGAAAGGGGGACTTATGGATTCTCTTTCAATCCTTTAGCTCTGAGAACTGTCTGTTACCTAGATTCACAGATAAGCATTTAATCATTTACAAGCACACAAACATTATAAGCCGCCTAGTTCTGCCCCAGGTAATAGCCATAAAAGAAAAAAAATCAATGTTTTTTATTTTTTTCTTGACCACCTATAAATTATTACTAGTCTCAGGTTTGTGAACTATTAAACAAAGCTATTAACTTGATAGTACATCCAATCAAATATTTTCCTGTCATGAATTTTGGCATATGACTTCACCCAGCACAAGAATAGAAAAGAAAATTGGACCAATAAAATCTAAATGCAGTATCCAGGGTCAATTGCTTCTTCCACAGGTACAATCCTTGGGATATTTTCAGACACTTGTGCCACTCTGGGCAAGTCCCAGTGAACTGTCTTTTGCCTTAAGGATTCCAGGAATAGGAAGAAGGTCAGTGTTCCTGGAAGTACAGAGGATGAACACATACACGTCTGAGATGAGTGTGGGTCTGGATAAACAGGAAGCTGCATTACCTGCCTCACGGTTTTCTTCTCTCTTTCTCTCTTTCCCTGCTCCTCTCCCGCCCCTATTTTCCTGGTCTCCTGACAGTGCTATACCTATACCTCTGCCTCTGCAGTTCACGGAGCACGTTGCACTTTTCTTCAACTTTCGCAATTCTTGGCATTTCCTCTTTAAAGTGGTATTTCTCTCTTGCTTAAATTGTCACTGCTATGTGTTGGTCACACTCTGCTGGCTGCTAAAAAAACCTCAGGTTAGTGGGGGGAACAATAGTTGCTGGGTAGCTAGGTGGGAAGAACGCCAGATTAAATTGTTTACCACAATTCTGGAAAAGATGAACCAACCAGTGAGAAAACACAGAAAAGCATTTCTCATAAAGGGCCCGTGTTAATAACAGCAGATGAATGAGGGGACTATTCTGTAGAAGGCATAAAAGAAACAGTTTCTCTGCTTGATTTTTCTTAATTGGTGTGTCTTGAATTGCACGTTTCTTAGAAAAATAATTAGCATAAGCTGACACTTCCATTGATTCTCAACTTCAGATGTGGCAATTTAGAAAGTCAACTGGCTGTTGGGGAAATGACGTGGGACTCCATGCACGGGACTAGGCAGTGTACCCAACCTTTCGGTGTCTCTGGGCCACACTGGAAGAAGAGTTGCCTTGGGCCACACATTAAATACATCGCAGCACATAATCACAAAAAAAAAATCTCATAATGCTTGAAGTAAATTTATGATTTCGTGTTGTGCTGCAGGTTGGCCAGCCCTGGTAGAGGGAGAGGATTCTGAGAAGGTAGTTTAGATGCACGATGGTGAGCCAAGCAAGTTCCCAGTAGCGGCAGCCCCGAGACCCATCTTGCCTTCATTAGCTTGGCACCCCATACCCTAACACTTCTGTATACCAGGTGTGTGTTGTTTTCCACCATCCATTTCTATCCAAGCTTTCACTACCCAAGCCACAAAAGTTTTCCAACTGTTATCAGTTGTGCCAAGAGAAAAAGTAACTTTCAAGAGTCCTTTACCTTCTTCAGAAGGTATACTTTTTGCTTTTTCTTCTTTGAGATAAAAAGCATGCCAGCATAGATGATTATAATATTAGAAAGCAGTGTTTCCTATGTTACGTTCTCTCCCCCTGGCTCACTTTCATTTTAACACCCTGCAAAGCTTTCCCACCCACTGCAAGATGCCAGTGCAGAATGCTGCTCTCAACATGGCTGTCCTGGTGGTTGATTCATAGCGAGGCAGTGGCTGGTTGGAGACTCCGTGTATAGCAGACAGCACAGCTGTAGGGGCTGTTGTATAGAGCAAGAGCGGAGTGGACTTTTTGGACACCTGTGACAATCAGAGATGGAGTCACTGTCAGCCATGACAGTTATGTCAAGTGCTACGTCAAGAGTGGGGTAATGGGGTGTAACGGGAACACCTTTGGAAGCAGCCTGGAACACCCAAAACCACAAATGTGGACACTTGGATAAGGACTCCACCTGGACACTAATATAAGTGGGACCTCCATCACTGGTGGGCTATAAAAACTCACAGCTCCAACCACCCAACACTCGAGCTTGCCTGTCGTCCACAGTCACGCTCAGAGCCCTGCCAGATCTCCAGTCCACCGGACACGTGCCCCCACTGCAGCCTCCACTCCAGCTGCCATGGCAGTGGCCTGGCTTGAGATCCACGCCCCCCTCTGCACCTGCGGACACTGCCAATGACTGAGGCTTGGCACTGGACCCTGGCCCGGCTCACTTCTATTGCAAAGCTTCCCCTCTCTGGGTGTAACCTGTGTGTGACTCTGTTGGCTTATTGGGGAGCTCTTCCCTCATAGACCTGGCACTGTGGAAAGATGCACACGGGTGCGAGCGACTCCTTCTGGGGATGCTCCCCTGCTCACCACAACTATTGTCCCAGTCATACGTGTGTTTTTAACCAAAGATGTCCTATGTGTGCTGTCTTCTTTTTCTCCTGAATCCACAACGTCGACAGAGCACACAAGTGGCCAGGCTTGGTTCAGAACCTTCTAAGTTCATGAAAATAGAAAATTAACTGTTTGAAAGTAACTACTTAAACATTGTTAGACTATCAAAAGTAGTTAAGAATTGGATGATTTGGACTACTTAAAAATAAGCTTTGCCTCCCCAGAGTTCACAAAAATAAGATTTTGCAAATAAAATACACATCAGGCATTTCCCTTCTCCAGTGGTTCCCCTCAGACAGGTTATCAGTGGAGCTTTACTCACTCCCGGAAACTTAGCATCCTGAGAGAAAGGGCAGAAAGCTGGCTACTGAGAGCACTTCCCACTGGACCAGAATTCTGAGACTAGAGACCCTATTTGTCCTTATCGTGAGTGATCATTTGGAGACTCCTCGTTATCCTTTAGGAATTCAAGATTGAGATCCAGTTTAGAAATTCAGAAATAGGAGCAAGATATTTTAGGTGAAAAAAATATGATGTGTCAGCCTTATTTTGATCAGAAAAAAAAAAAAGGGCAGGGGAAAGCCAAGTAAAGCCAGTAGCTGCTCTTGAAAATTATTGTTTAATGTTGAACTTATTTGCTGAGACGTAAGACTCTGAGAGTTTTAATAACTGAATTTAAAGTCAGTAACAGGGGAGGTTATTACTGAATTTAAAGTCAGTAACAGGGGAGGAATGGTGAAGAAAGGAGACCTGGCTGGGGGTGGTGAACACACAACGCTGTGCACAGATGTTGTGTCGTGGAATTATGCGCCTGAAACCCACACAGTTGTGTTAACGAATGCCACCCCAATGAATTCAATAAAAAGGAAAACTGTAAAAAGAAACCAATAGTAACATGGATATGAACTGTAGATGTTTTTCATAGTTAATGTTGACATAAATTCAAGCAGAGCCTATAAAGTGTTTACCTCAGTGCCTGGTATGTAGTAGGTGCTCAGTAATGTTACTTCTTCACCCATTTGACCCTCCCTCTCCCATCAGAGTTGATTTTTTAGTCTTGATTTTTTAATCATATATTTTCTTTTTTTATTCTCTTTTAAAGAGCAATTTGAGAAAGCTGACGAAACTTATCCAGCTGGAGTAAAGAACTGACTAGAAAGTGCAGACTGAAACATGAGCCGCAGGGCTTCTGAAGTCAAGCCTGGTGACATTGAGGGAAACTGTTCCATTGAGACGAGGTGATGCTGATCAGGTCTGTCTGTGAAGAAAATGGCAGTGACCCAAATAATGCCTCAGGGATGACACTCACTGGGCGTAGCCAGAAGCCCACGCTGTTGACAGCCGCACTGTATTGTGAGACTGTGACTTCTCTGAATCTCCAAGTGCAGCTCAGTAACATGCATCCAGCTGTTGTAACCCTGTCTCCAAGGCAAACTCCGCAGGATATGGGACCATATCTTGATGATTCAGGGAGCAGTCAACCACTGTTAGTATCATTTAAACAAAAGTTTAAATCCACAATTTTGCAATGCACCTCCACAGAGGTGCAGAAACTGCCTTTTAAATTTAGCCACAATACACGGTAGATACTAGTTTTCTAAAGAAGATACAAACCTACCATACTTTTTTCTCTTTCATCAGTTAAAATACCTTATGGAAGCAGTATGATCATTGATGAGATGCTATCATATGGCAAGTGCTGTATAAAATACACTTCATCTTACTTGATGCAAAATCTGTTGGGCAGAAATTCTTTTGTATGATCTGTGTGGAGCTCCATCTATTGTTGGTATGTAATAAACATTTATAAATCATGAAAAAATTCAAGTTTAATGTAAGAAAACATTTTATTCTCATTGACTGCTAGACTGCTTGCCTGTGGTAAATTGCAGTTTTAATTATTTTTTTCAATATGACAAGTTCAAAGAAGTTTTATTTTCTGTTTCATTCCCCTTTAAGGAGCAATTTGAGGAAGTTGAGGGAATTTATCGGGCTGGAGTTAAGAACTGTCTAGAAAGGTCAAACTTAGACACGAACCCCATTTGAAGCTCTTCTGTTTTCTAGAAAGGAAGTTACATTATGAATTATTTTAAAGCTGAGCTGCCTGAGCAATATCCTTTTATTTGTGCATATAAAATTGCTAGATATTCTTTCCTACTCACCTATAAGCAACGTAATGCATATTAGAAGTTACACACATTGAGAAATTAAAAACCAAAATAGACCTTAAGAGAATAGTTCGTCGTCTTCTACTTCAACAACAAACTCCCAAGTCAACCCACTATTCGCTCTAACTATCTTGCCAACAATATACTTTCTCTTCGCCTCTGTGTTTTCATATTCATGAAGTTCTGCCTGTTCTTCCCCTGCCACCTCTGCATGCTGATTTGTCAGTGTGGCATCTCTTGCCTCCTGTCGCTCAAACTTCCAAAGCAATGTGTCTGGAAAAATTACTGGGCACAGAGTAAGCAGTCCACTGCAGAAAATGTACAGCACACCAAGTTCAGTTATCCAGGTTCAGGAATCTCTCCTACAGAGAAATCTAGACTACAGAGCCCGGATTCTACCTCTCACTCTGAGCTCCTGTTTCCCTGCGGATCTTTGTCAAGGCCCCAAGCTTCCTGTGCTTTATCTTTTCTATCTGTAAAGCATAAATTTGTCTGTTCATTTTATCTTACAATTCAAAGGGGTTTTAGGTAGCTATCGGATTTTTTTAAAGTGCTTGCTAGGATCACACAAGATCATGTGCATAAGTGGTTTGACACATATACTGCACTAGACAAGTGGAAGGTGATGTTGTTATAATTGTATTGTTAAAAGCCCTTCAACGTAAATATCACTAAAGTAAAATTTGAGGTAAAATGTTCAAGCTTTAATTGACACAGACTGATTTAAAGCAGCATCTTCAAATGTCACGTTCCAGCACAGTAATTTAGCCCTTTAGAGGTGGCTGCACAATGACTCGCTTTATTAATAAATTCAGATACTTGAATAAATGAGTCACTGATAATATCAAAATGTCATATTAGCTAGCACATTGACCCACAAAAATTTTTACTGAAACGCTTCAAAAAGCAAAGGAGATGTTTTAACTTGTATGAATTATATTATTTAGGTACGTAATCTCATTACACATAAAAACTGTCACCATCATTACTGTTGTTGCTTTCTTATTATTTTCTTTGAAGATAGAAGTAAATAGCAAAATAGTCTAAAGTTAAGCAGTGGCAAGTGTTGGGAACCGCCCTGCCTGGCTTCAGAAGCTGTAACCCCCCATGGCTAAGGCTGAGTAAGTGACCTTTGGACCATAAGCCACTAAGGAGACAAAGCTTATCTCCCTGGCAGGAGCACCACCTTTGTCCACTTTACTTCACCCTGCCTGGTCCCCAGTGCATGACTGGCTGGCCAATGATGGGTAAGATTCCTCAAGGGAGGGATGACCTAAGACAAGCTTTGTCATGAAGGGGCCCTCGGGGAAGGACCTGAGGGATTATGGATAAAGGGGGTGATGGATCCTTGGGCTTTGGGCATGGCCTGAGTCCTCATTCTGTGTGCAAGAAGTCTCCTAATCTCTTGGCTGCCTTACTGCCCCTGCCTGACTTAAGCCTGAAACAATGCTGGTGGTGGGGGCAGCCCAGTGCTGGAAAGAGCAGGTTGTCTGGGGCAATCAGGCCTAGGAGAGAATGCATAAAAATTTGTGAAACTTGCTTTGCTAAGAACGCCCTCAGTTTTCTGATAAGGGTCCAAGCATAAAATGAGTTTGTTTTCCCCAAGTTTTATAGCCCTTTAGCTAACAGACCCTGACTCAGAATAAGCCTTCATAGTTCTTTGTATGTTACCGATTGTTTGATTCTTACTGCATGATAATGATTGATGAATTTGATTCTTACTGCATGATAATGATTGATGAGCAAATTAAACCCAATAAAAGCCCACTGAGGAAAAGGCTCCTGACCCTTCTCCTTTGAGAGATCGGCCACCTTTCCTCCCCAAGCAGATCATGTCATGGTAGACTTATTCTCATCTGTGGGGGCCCTGCAGGCAGAGCGCCCTCACAAGCAAGGAGAAAAATTTAGAGAGCAAGCTAATTTACAAACTGAGTAACTGATGGTATGACTCTGTAATAATGAGGAAGAACGATGTGCCAGAAAAGAGAGTAAAGAACTTCAGTGGTTTTGTAAATAGTGTTTTGCTCTTACCAATTCATAAGAGGTTATAGGCTCTCCAGAGAAGTCAGTGGACGGCCCACCTACCCTAGTGGGAGTCATCATGGCCATGGTGAACCTGGAGGACGCTACGATCACAGAGGGACAGCACAGTGGTAGAAAAATGGCACAAATGATAAAACTCCTCTGGTTCACTTTGTAAGCTGCAGCTTTTTTTTTTTTAATCTTATGCTCTGGTCAGCACACTGCAGGCGGCACCCAAGGAACTAGGCTGTCGTCACCCCTGATTACCCAGGGAGCGCCACCTCCCGCCAGTGGCGGCGGGAAGGACGCTCTGCAGATTTACCAGGGGGCTGCGCACTTCGGCCTTCTCACAGGGAACCCCATGCTGGTGAGTGGGCCACCAATAATTCTTTAAAATTTGTAAAAGAAAAAAGAGAACTGAGAACACGAGTATAGCATATGCACACGCAGGCTTTAGTAGCCCTCAAAACAGAACCAGAATAGCTTTAGTATATCCATTTTGTAAATACTAGCATGGCAGTCACGTTAGATCCATTTGCTGAAGTTACAAAAAATGTTTTTTTTTTCTCCTCATAAAAACTCTTCTTAAAATAAGGCTTTTCATATCATCAGAAACGCAGTAAGAAACTTCTCTTACACACTGGTGTGTAGTTACAGGGTAGTCATGGGGATGTAAAGTAGAGCACAGGAAACGGAGCAGCCAAAGAACTTCCACACGTGACCCACAGACATGAACGATGGTGGGGGGGGCTGCCTGAGGGAGTGGGGGCTGCTGGGTGGAGGGGGGCAAAGGGTAAAAAATTGGGACAACTGTAATAGCATAATCAATAAAACATGAAATAAATAAATGAAACTTTAGTTCAGAAATAAATAATAAAACCTATATGCTCATTGCATTCTTAGAAGACCCTAGCACGGACGTTTAAAAGTGAAATTAGCAGCTTGTGGTGAGCCTTATGTATCTGGATGTTGACTGTCATTAATCCCTTGTTCTTCTATAAATAAAAAGTGTATTAATGAGGCACCATGATTTGATTCATCACCAATAGAATCACATGCACCAGGAAGTAGTATACAGCAAGTACACACTAGTCTGTGTGAATTAAATACCTACTAGAATTTAGTTGGCTTATTTTTTCTGTGTTTTACTCAAATGTCAAGACTAAAGATTTACATTAAATATTACTTTCAATTTCTTATATTTATCCTTTTTTCCTTTCTGAAATTTTACTAGTAAATTATCCTGCTTTTCCTCTGTGCCTGCCCCAATTTTTTGAAAAATTTGATTTATTTATTTTTAGAAAGAGGGGAAGGGAAGTAGAGAAACACCAGTGTGTGGTTGCCTCTCATACACCCCTTCCTGGGGCCCCTGCCCACAACCCAAGCATATGAGCTAACTAGGAATCAAACCAGTGATTCCTAGAAAGCCAGAAGAAGGCCTTGGTGAGAAGGCCAGCACTCAGTCCACTAAGCCACACCAGCCAGAGCCCCTCAACCTTTTTTTTTTTTCAGTTAGAAAAACTATACTTGATGAAGCTTCCACTCAAGAAAGGCTGAAATTATTTTGGATCTCTCTAATAAAAAGCAAAGATGCACTATCTTTTGTCCACTTTTCTCCACTCTGAGTCAGTATTCAGGGCAGGCCCACTCCTAGCCTTCCCCACCTATTAAGGGGCAGGAGACTTTTGCTGAGGCTTTCCTAGCAGTGAGACCTGCACTGATCCCAGCCTTTCCACAGGGAAAAACAGAAGTGGGGGAACTGGCCGTGCTATGGCAGTGTACATTTAAAGGCTTGACTGTTTCTTTCATTTTGGCTTCTCATCTTCATCACCTACTCCAATACCACACTGTGCCGCTCTCTTCCACTCAGCTGAGCTCTTGGGAATTAAGCAAAACAGGTGGGGCAGGGGGTTCTGGGAAGACAGTGAGTGGGAAGCACCCGGAGTCCGTCTCCCCACCTAGACAACAATAGCAGCCGCAGACCCTCTCACGGGGCCACACTGTGCCTTTGGAAAAAAAGAAAGTGATTGGAAGCCTGTTTTCACATCAGCAAGGGAGCAACCAGTGAAGCTTCCCTCTCACTCGATATTCAGGGTGGTGCTTTTTGGGGGCACAGGTTGCTAACACTGGTGCTGAGAAATCTGCATTTCTGTGGCAGAAGATATAAAGGGTAGGAAAGGGAAAAAAACCTAATGTTTTATGCACTTCTGCTTGGTTTCGCTTCAGGTTTCATTTATACCTTTCTCTACATTTGCAACCTGGGGCTCAATTCCATTTCTAAGTCAGCTCTTAATGTCAAAAAATAAAAAAAGCATCTATTTTTGAAGTGAGATGTTTGAAAATGAGCAAATCCTCTGGGGGTAATCCAAATGGAGAGTGCTACCAAGAGGAGACTCATGTGATCCTCCAGAAATAGACTGCACTAAAATACAGTCCTTCTTTATCTGAAATTCAAATTTAATGATGTGCTCTGCCTTTCACTCGTTGGTTGGTCGGCTGGTTGGTTGTAAATGTGGCAGTCCTTCAGCTGGGAACACATGCCATGGAATGATTGGATGGAGAACAGTCAAGTCAGCCTGCGCTACATTCCTACTGGGGATCTGGCTCTGGGGATGATGTGATAGAAGTTATATCACCCCATCCTTGAAGACTTGGTACCCAGAGGACTTCACAGCATCTTATGCATTGCGAGCACTTCAGAACTCTTTGCAGACACTGCAGGGGGGAGTGGTACTATACGGCTTTCATGAGATTGCTGTGGCAGGGTGTGTAGGAAACTATAGTTACAGATCATAATAATTTCAGATTGTCTTTAGGGAGCTGGATGGTGCTTGTAATTGTTTTTATTGGAAAAAAGGTATTCTGCAGAGAGATAAGAATTCCATTTGAGGGAAGTAAATTGGATTGAACTGAAGAACCATACAGTTTGGCATGGGTCCCACTGCCATTTAGTGGATTAGAAGCTACAGTTGCTGGCCCATCATTCTTTTTCTTCACATATGAATGAAATCTGCCACTTCTTCATAAGTGGTGTGCAAATGGAAGGCCTTGGAGGTAAAGAGGAAAGTGCCGACCTGAGTATTTATCAGGCATGAGGCCTGCATCAGCGTTTGAGGAGAACCGACTGCCTGAACTGGGTTTCAAGCTCTGCAAAGTTGGTATTGTGTTGATGTTCACCAGACTTTTTTTTTTAAGTTTATTTCTTTAGAGAGAGAAGAGAAGGGAGGGAGAAAGAGAAGCAGAGAAACATCAAGTGAGAGGGAAACATCAACTGATTGCCTTCCCCACATGTCCCAGCCAGAGACCAAATCTGCAACCCAAGCGTGTGCCCTGACCAGAAATTGAATCTACGACCTTTCAGTTTGCAGGACGACACCCACCCAGCTGAGTCATACCGGTCAGGGCTATTCACCAGGCTTTTGGAAAATATGTTCAACTCCAGTAAGCTCAACTATAGCTTCTGCAGAGTTCAGCATTCAGGGGGATGCTGGGATGGACACTCCTTACATTCTGCCCCGAGAAGCCTCCAGAGCACGGACTCCAGGCATGCCTGCTGCTTCGGATGTCACTCCTGACATTGTCACCCTCACTTACTGCTCTCTTCTGGACCACCCCATCAGTATACAAGCACGCTCATGTGTCTCCTATCCTAGATTTAAAACGAAACCAAATTTGGGGGGGGGGGCACTTCCCTTGCCAGCTACTGCTCTATTTCTTTTCACCAAAACTCCTAAAAGGGTATTTATTTCTAACTCACCATCTCCAATTCCTCATCTCCCACTCTCTTAAACCCACTCTACTCAGACTTCCCACCCATCCATCCACAGTCATGTGATAATGCTCTCGTTAGGTTCTCCAGTAACTTCATGCTGCTGAATTCAACGTCCATTTCCAGTCAACATGTCATAGAGTCAACAATGGCATTTGAAATGTTTCATCACCACCCTCCTTAAAGCACTTTCTTAACTTCCAACATCACATACTTCTGGCTTTCTTTCTTATTCCTCAGGTTCTGGCTGCAATAACAAACAAATAACCACACAGCAAACAATCCCAAAATCTCGGTAGCTTGCAAAAAAATGCCATCTCATTTTCCACCCACAGATCTGAAGGTGGGCCATGGCTCGGCTGACCTAGGTTGTGCTCTGCTGGGCCAGCGGGGACACCGGGATCCTGGTTCTGCTCTGCAGACCACATTCTCAGGGCTTCATTTACTCAAAGTGATGTCTTTGAAATTCGTCCATGTTGTTGCATGTACGAGTAATTCAAAGGTAATTATTTAAAAATATATATGTAAATTCTAGATCTGTCTACCGAAAGAGCCTGAAAGCAATGACACCCTGGAAGCAATGAATACAAATAGTGCCCAATTCTTGATTTCTAAACGCCATTCCCAGTAAAAGCAACCAAAGCTCCTTGGACAAATGGCTGATTTCAGGAGTTCAGGGAAAGGAAAAAGTGAATCTTGAATATTGTATACCAGAAAGCAAGGAATTGCTTGAAGACTGACAGAGACACGCTAAAAGGAGCCAGGAGCAACTAAAAGAGTGATCTCACTCGCCCAATTAACTCGCTGAATTGTGTGTGTGTGTGTGTGTGTGTGTATGTGTGTGTATAAAATCATCAGTAATGAAACGAATTCACAGTAAGTACTTCTTGATGAAATAGAACAGGAAGCCCACATCACCTGTAAAGTATTCATGCCAAAAATATTTAACGTAAGTTTTAAGCATGAGGAAACAATCAGAAAATCCAAACTGTGAAACATTCTTTAACAGAATTGACCTGAATTTGCCGAAATGTCAATCTCATAAAAGATTGTTTTGTTAACTGAGGGAATGTTCTAGATCAGCAATTCTCAGTGTGGTCTATGGCTCCCTGGGTGTCTGTGAGACTAGGAAGTCCACGCAGTCAAAACTGTTTTCATAATCATATTAAAAGATTATCTGCCTTTTTCACTGTGTTGAGATTTGTAAGGAAGGCGCAAAGCAATGGTGGCTGAAACTGCTGACCCCCGAGCGTGAATCAAAGACAGGGCAGAAAATCACACTAGGAGTCATATTCTTCATCACCAGGCACTCACAGTTTTCGTAAATGTCAGTTTCCCCTAAGAATGTCCTTGAGGCAGTCAAAATCATTAATTTCATGAAATTTCAGCTCTTGAGTACACATCTTTTTAATATTCTGTGTGGCAGAATGGAAAGGACACCTGAAGCTCACCCACTAGCCAAAGAACAATGGCTGACACAGAGAAAGCCCTGCGTTCCCATCTGGGCTGCAGCTGAACTGGTCACTTTCTTTTCACAGGACACGATTTTAACACCACAGAACCACTGACGGACTCATAGTTTTTCAGATGTGGGTATTTGGCAGACAGTTTCTCAAAAAGTAAACAGTGAGCCCATCAATGCGAAGAAATCACTAATAGTATCTGTTGCCAATGATAAAATTCCGACTTCCAAGCAAATCAGAATTCTGGAAAAATTGTATTTATTATCATATGCATTTGTAGTCACCATCAGCTTTCCATTGCTCAAAGACTTTTTTGGATTGGTGGTGGTGATATCAACATATGTGATTTTTTTATATGGAATAATGAAATGCGCTAACATTGGGAAGATGTGCATAACTCCATGAATCTTATTTTGTAAATGAACAAAGCGTGATATTACAAAACCATCGCTGCAAAAAAGCTTCATTCGCAGTGCAAGATAAACCAATGGATTTTAATGTGCCAGGGCATGAAAGGTTTCAGATTCCACACGGCAGCGAACTTTTCGGAAATACCCTTTGTTGAGTGTTGATCAATATCAAAGGAAACCAGGAACTAACACTCACTGAGTACCCACTCTCTGCCAGATGCTGTGCAAGGAAATTTACATTCTGTACAATAACGAGTTAGATTCTCGGCAAACCTTTGACTAGGTTTTACTTCAAAAGCAACTGGGAAAAAAAGAAGAAAAATGGCATTTGTTGGGGGAGGGGAATTTCATTAGGGATTGGGAAATGCTTTAGACGCAAAGCAAATGGAAGGGTAAATGACTATAAGGTTGTTAAATTAGAAGTTTTAACTAATGCACCAAAAACAGTGAATACCAGATTCTAAGAGCGCATAAGACAGACCAGCATAATGAATCCATTTCAAAGAGCTGAGGGTATGTTGACACAGAGGGCGCTGCCAGCAAATTTCTTTGGAGAAAACACTTGGCGCAGTGACTGTTACGCTACTGGTGAGAGCTGGGCGCTCTTCCCTCAGCTCAAGCCTGGGGTTAAGAGCTTCAACAGGACCACTCGGAGGACCTTATATGTGCTCCTTTCAGCTATGCGGGCACCAGGGACTATGCCTGACTCACAAGAGAGACGGGGAAAGTGACCTACCCAGAAAAGTAGGGGACCACTTCAAAATTTGTTAGGGCAAGTTAAGCCTGAGTGTTTCCCATGGACCATGAGGGAGAGGGATGGCTCTCGTCTGCTGCCTAAGAGCATAATGGCACTCCAACAGCGAAAATCTATGCACCATTGACACCACAAACACACAGACTGAGGGAGAGACTTGTAGAAATGAAAGTGAAGCACCCACGTCAGGAGGGTTATAACCAAACTAGGAAGACGCCCACAGGAATCAGCTTTGTTATCCGCCAAGGCCAGAGAGTGCAAACCACCTCTGGCAGTGCCATTCAATTCAGAATTTGTTCCCCTACTTCCTCTACATTCTGGAATAAAATTACCGGGGGGCCATGTGGGGGATGGGGGAGGGGTGGTTGAGGGGCGTGGCAACGGTCTTACCCTCCCAGGAGCATAGGCTGCGTGCTGGGAGGGAAGGAAAGGAGAGAAGTCATCTTTAAAGCAAGATTGAATATTGCTTAATATCATGGGCTCAATATTCTAAATGATGAATATTCAGGGTGCATAAATCTTTTCATGATAAAACTTTCAAGGAGAAATGACCTCTTGGAAGTTCCTAAATACATGCATAACTTGCCTCCAACAGGCATAACTTGGCGAAGTTATGAAAAGCTGGATTGAAAATGGGCATTGACCACGGAAGAAATGGGTAGAAAAGCAGTAAGCTCGGCCCAGGGTGGAAGAAAAGATCACTGGTCTGTGATGCCCTCTGGAGTTTTTCTTGTGAACCCAGGGTTTCCTGGCACGCCTGCATATGGCCTAATTTTCAGGAATGTTGCAGTCTTTTTGTTGGAGTTTTATACATGTTCAGAGGTGGTTTTATCACATAGCCCTGATGATGCAAACACAACTCATCCGAACAAACCCACTGTTTGACCACAGGGGCCGTCTGAGGTGGGGCCACCCAGAGGCCCGTCTCGCAGCGCATTCTAAACCAGAGCGAAACTCATCACACAACTGCCTCCTCTCTCGGGGACGCTTAAAAAGCAGAAATACAGGGAGGGCAGCCTGTGAGCAGAGTGGAAAAGATGATGAAGAAAAGCACAGAGTAAAGAGATAAATAGAAGCCATGATAGTTCCTCAAAATGTTAAACAGAATTATCATATGACCCAGCAATTCCACTTCTGGGTATATTCCCAAAATAACTGAAAACAGGACCCCATCACGTGCTTTTACACCACTGTTCGTGGCAGCATAGTCACAACATCCAACAGGCAGAACCAACCCGAATGTCCACCGACAGAGGAATGGATAAATAAGATGTCCCGTGTACATACAATGGAATATTATTAAGCCTTAAGGTAGAATGGGTTCTGACACAGGCCACAACATGGAAGAACCTAGAAAACATTCTGCTAAGTGAAATAAGCCAGACACAGAAGGACGAATATTATATGATTCCACTTATATGAGGTGCCTGGAATAGGCAAATTCATGGAGACAGAAAACAGGGGTAACACCGAGTGGGGACCGGGGGAGAGAGTAGAAGCGGGTGTTTGCATCTAGCATGTGGTTTCGGTTGGGGCAGAGGAGAAAGTTCTGGAGACAGATGGTGGTGCTGGTAGCACAACATTCAATTGTGAATGTACTGAATGCCACTGAACTGTGCACTTTAAAATGGCCAAATAGTAAGTTTCATATCATGTATATTTTACCACAATAAAAACTGTTTTAAAAAATTTGTTGCAAGTTTTTCTTTCTAGTAACTTCTCCCTCAATACTGTCTCTCATTTAACAGGCCAGGCAATGTAGGTCATTTGTTTTAAGTAAAAGAAGAGGTGAAACCAGCACTTATTGATTCCTACCATGGACACGTAGGCTCTCACCTTCAGATCCTGCCTTTCATGACGTTTTAAGACAGATGTCCAAAAACGTGCACCAATAACAGCGAGGACTCTGTAAAAGGACCCCAGGCTTGCAAAGCCGGCTCCAGGACAAGCCACTTCTGACGGAGGCTCTGTCAAGCCTTCACACAGTGGCCTTCTTTGGGAGCAGGCTAGGGCTGTGCAGCCGGCAGTGGGGCCAGGCCCCGCAGGGAGTAACCTGTGATAGGAAAACAATGCTGGTGCAAATGTGGGGGCACTGGGGCTTAGAAGGAGGAGGGGGCCACAGGGGCCAGGGCAGTCGCCTGGATCCAGGTGCTGACCAGGTCTTACAGCATTAGCGGTGAACAGTAGGAGCCACTATGATGGCCAGAAAGGGGACAGCACCACAAAGCCACAGATGCCTGCAAGGGTGGGAAGATGAGGCTCCTGCTTGAGGAAGCAGGCGGCGGAAGGCTGGAGATGCTGTCTGTGGGGAGGTCTAGTCGGAAGTGGCCTCACGTCGGACAAAGCATTGCTAACTGCTCAGCCACCGCCCAGTCTGATCTGTATACTCCGGCTTCTGCCTGGGGAGAGATACCAAGTGGGAATATTTATATTAAGACTGTGACTATGAAAAATTCTTCAGGGCAGACAATTATGCCAACATATTTTTCTAGTTTACATATATTTTAAATTGTGCAAATGTTCCTAGAGGCCTGGTGACAGACAGAACTTTTATAAATACTGTATGTTCCAACATCCGAATCATAGAGGAGAAAAGGAAGAGCAAGAAATTGAAGACTTATTTGAAAACATAATGAAGGAGAACTTTCCTCATTGGGCAAAGGAAATAGACTTCCAGGAAGTCCAGGAAGCTCCAAAAAAAAGTTGGACCTCAGAAAGAACACACCAAGGCACATCATAATTACATTACCTAAGATTAAAGATAATGAGAGAATCTTAAAAGTAGCAAGAGAAAAGGACACAGTGACCTACAAAGGAGTTCCTATCAGACTATCAGCTGATTTCTCAAAAGAATCCTTACAGGCAAGGACTGGAAAGAAGTATTTGACGTCATGAGACGCAAGGACCTACGTCCAAGATGTTCTATCCAGCAAAGCTTTCATTTAGAATGAAAGGGCAGATAAAGTGCTTCTCAGATAAGGTCAAGTTAAAGGAGTTCATCATCACCAAGCCCTTACATGAAATGTTAAAGGGATTGTCTAAGAAAAAGAAGATAAAAAATATGAACAGTAAAATGACAAAGCTCAATCAAATGTGGAGAGCTGTCAGTCATTATTACTTTAAGTCTTTTCTCTGCCCCTTTTCTTTTTTCTTTCTTTTAACAACAACAGCCAAACAACAAAAACAAAAACCAGTTAAGCAAACAACTAGAACAGGAACAGATTCTCAGAAATAGAGATCACAGGGAGGGTTATCAGGAGGGATAAGGAGTGAGGAGAATGGGGAAAAACATACAGGGAATAAGAAGTATAAGTGGTAGCTATGAAATGAACAGGGGAGGTTAAGAATAGTATGGGAATTGGAGAAGCCAAATGACTTATATGGATGACCCATGGACATGAACTAAGGTGGGGGAATGCTGGTGGCGGGGAGATGGGGTGCAGGGTGGAAGGGAATAAAGGGGAGAAATAAATGGGACAACTGTATTAGCATAACTAATAAAATATATATTTTATAAAAAGGAAGAGGAACTATTCAAGAAAGATACCCTTGTATTTGAATGGTGGCCTGGAGAGATGGCGACACCACTCAAAGCAAAATAGAGAAGAAGGAGCAAGTTCACTGGAGAAAATGGTGACTTCCATTTTGGAAATGCTGAGTTTGATGATCTTGGGAGACACCAAGTGGTAATGCAGATTCAACTGCTTAGGGAAAAACTCCAGAGCTCAGGGAAGAAGTTGGAGTGGGGGGCCATGAAGGTGGAGGTGGTAGCTGAACAGGAGAGGGAGAGTCAGGATCCTGTGCAAAACAATCACCAAAAGATCAAGTTCACAAGTGACAGAATCGAAAGCAGCAGAGTCCACTATAAACAATACCAGCTGGGCTTTGCCAATAAAAGGCACGATGGCTTTAGTGGAAGGAGGTTCGTGGAGTGAGGAGAGAAGCACAGAAGTCAGATGGCCACATTCCAGAGTGAAGTGAAAATAAAATGCTACCACTTTTAACCCTCTTGGTAAACCAGACATTGCCCCACTTCTAATGAAGCTCAGCGTGGTGACTGGCAATATTGTGCAGTGGCCAAGAACTCAGATTCTGGAATGCTGCTGTCTCAGATCAGGCTCCTTGGAGTTCGATTCTTCAGTGGCTGTTTGTACGCAGGTTTGTTTGGGAGCATTTCAAAACCAACAGCTGAAGGGAAATGAGGAACACAGGGTTGGGCAGAGGTGATTAGTCAGAGGACTAATCTGACCTTGCAGAGAGCACAGGAGTTGGAAAGGGACTTCAAGTTGCCCTGAATGTAGTAGGCAAAGGGGTTTTGACACGGTTTCTGGCCTCAGATTGACCAGATGTTGTATGTGCCACCCCCAGGAATGGATAGAATGTTGAGTGAGGCCACTCCCTTTCGTCAAGGGCAATGCTCAGAAAGGGACTCCGATGAGAGCCGTCAGGAGCAGGTGTCCCAGCTGGCGGAGAGTGAGGTGCCTCTGTTGTGAACAGGGTCCCCGGGAGCGAAGACAGCATCCACTGGCACTGCCTGTGTGGGTACCAGCCTCAGCGAAGCCACTCGCCAGCTCTGAGATCTCCGTTAGTGTTTTAATTTCTCTGTGGCTCCGTTTCCTCACCTCTAAGGTGAGAATAATAATAAACTCACAGAGTTGTTGTGAGGCTTAAATGAGTTAATAAAACTGCTTTTAAAACATGCCTGCCACATAGTCTGCACTTCATAAGGATAAGCTATTATATTATTAAAAGTGGAAGAATCACCACAACCCAGGGCTTCTGATTTCCAGTCCAGGGCCATTTCTTCAGACCCTCCAGCCTCCATTCTCCCCCTGTGTCCAGTCTACGTAGTACAGAAGCAGTGCATGCTACTCATGCTACCCAGAACTATTTTGCTCCTTATGAAAGTATGCATTAATTTATTACTAGCAAAGCAATGAAGTAACCACCAACCCGGACATGTCAGTGGCTTGCAGCAATAGGTTGTCCCCTCACGTATCTGTGAGCTCCACTGACATGGGCCAGGCTGAGCAGGGCCTGACTCCTGGTGGCAGGCTGGGCCCAGGTGTGCCCCTCGTCACTCATCCTTCTTGGATTAGCAGTACAGACAGCACATTCTTTCCATGGTGAGAGGCAGGAGCTTGAGAGAGCAAGCCCAAATGGGCAAGCACATTTCAGGCCTTTGCTCACATCTGTCCACACACATTCGCTAAAGCAGTCCCCGTGGCTGAGTCCAAAGCCAAGTGCAGCAGGGGGAGGAGGGGGCACACAGTACCCATGGAAGTTGAGGGAGAAGGGGAATTGAAAATTCACTGAACTATAATCTCCTGCATATCCTAATGAACAAATACTCTGTATTATAAAATAATTGTGACCAGCATAATGAAGAAAAAACCTATAATTGAAAGCCTTGGCTAAATATTGCTGGTATATCTGAGTATATCCCATCTGGCTTCTCTCTAACTCAGTCTCCTCATTTGCAAATGAGGAGACTATTTACACACAGAAATGAGACACCATCATTCTAATCCACGTATCATGCTTTTTGTGGAATGCTGCGGTACCGCTCTTAATGATAAATTGGCGTGTTCTGCCATCTAGCTTGCTTCTGACTGCTTACTGAGAGCTCTCAACATGGCACTGATCCCCAGCACCGGCGAACAAAACTGGCTAATGCAGGAGTGAAGTTCTCTAGTGGGCACAGCGGCTGGGAGCCAGCACAAACAGGCTTCTCAAGCGCTAGGTCTCCATCGTATGGGCTGCCACTCCATCGTATGGGTTTATCGTGAACCCTCCATAATTTCTAATTGAATTTCCTGAATTTCCTATGTTTTCAAAAAGGTTGAATAAAGGGTGGTAACCAAAAACTGCTGAGACCTGAGACACATGAATAATCAGACAAGTGGCCTCTATAAAAATTGGATGCAAGCCTCCTTGCCTGTCTTCGCCACTAAATATCCAGCTCAGCACTTTCCTCCTAATTCCAAAACCTTCTACTTTGACACTACCTATAAATAAGTAGCAGGTTTTTTAAGAATGGAACAAAAGAATGATGATTCAGCAAACTGCAGCTTCTGGTTCCCCCCAAATTTATGTTTGTAATCCAACAAATTATAGAAAGACAGGAGAAAAAGAAAAAAAAAATTATAGTGAGACAGATGCCAAACTGTTACGGCTTCTTAGTTTAATGAAATCAATTTACACAAAGATGAAATCGTCCTTTCTCTGTTTGCCAGAAACAAGGCAGAGCTTCTCTATCCCAATAAAAACTGTGTTGCTGCGCGCATCGCCAGCCCTTGCTCCTGCCAAATAAATCAGGCTCCGATTCTGCCCGCTGCTTCGTTCCTCCCTCTTCCTCTGAGCAAGGTTGCGCAAGATTGGGATTATCAGGAGGCAGAATTCAGAAAACAAGCCGAAGATGAAAGGTGATTCTCACCATAGTAGTGAGAGTAAACGTGGAGGGCCCAGTGCAGGGCCAGGGGGGGGTGGGTTAGGGGTGGGTGAGAGAGAGCACTGAGGTGGGTCAGGAAGAGTGAGGGAGAGGGTCCTTCTGTGAGGGGTCAGTGACAGGCCCCGGAGACGCATGGTGCCAAAGAATAGGAGAGACAGGGGGTTTTAGTAGGAACTGCCTCAGAGTTCTGAGTTGGATTTGCATGTGGTTTGAATTCCTATTTGTACTGTTCTTTGAACATGGCGCCACCTCCGAATGAACCACGAGGGTCATGATTTCTAGATGATCACACATGCAACAAGCATTTACTAAACACCTTCTGGGGATCCCACCTCCCCCCTGCAGCCCTAGGGGGTTAAAATATACAGACAATATTAAAGACACTGATTAGCTGAGAGATGAAACGTAGTAACATTCGTACAGCGTTTTATAACTTTCAAAAATCTTGCCCTGCCTGGTGTGGCTCAGTGGATTGAGCTCAGGCCTGTGAGGCAAAGGACGGCGGTTGGATTCCCAGTCAGAGCATATACCTGGGTTGCGGGCCAGGTCCCCAGTGAGGGACACAGGAGAGGCAGCCATGCATTGATGTTTCTCTTCCGCACTTTCTCCTTCCCGTCCCCTCTCTCTAAAAATAAATAAAATATTTTTTAAAAATCTTAGTATGTTCAACAGGTTCTGATTTTATTGAACCCTTGTAGAAACTCCATTGGTAAACAGGACAGGCCATATTTGTATTATCTGAGCTAAATGATCTGACAGTGGCTGATATTTGGCTCAGTGGCAAGAATCTGAACCCAGGCCTCCAGAGCTTGTCTTCTTTGTTATCCCTGCAACCTCTTGCTCTCTCTGGTCTGGGAAGAAACATGAAATGCTGACAGGGGCCCTGAAGCAGGAGCCCAGGTTCTTGTATGTAGTGGCTTTTCAGGATTACTAGAGACACGACTGGTCACGGTCAGTGATGAGGGTCTCCCACCAGGATTCAGGAGCAAGGGTCTAACAGGTCATCTCCTGCCTCTTGGCTACTCAGTCGCTCATCATCGAAGACTCAGCTACACAGCAGGCCTCGGGGTCACCAGCACAAACCTCGGCAAACACTGACAGAAAATGTCCATTTCTGCCTGTCTCCTGAAATCCATATTGCTTATAATGAAGGCACCAAATTAATCAATGTGTCAGCATCCCCTGTGGAGGTTGTCTCTAGAACATGGTTTTGCCTAAATCCCCAGAAAGGCATCTGGCCTCCCTCATTTTCTTCAGAAGAGGGCTGTGGTGTGGTACACAGTGGCAGCGGGGACAGGCTGTGGCTTCAAGGCAAATGACACAGTGACTCAGCTATTGTGCCCTATTTCCTGAAATGGTGAATGTCCAGGCCTGTGTTTTTTTGGTTCAAGGCTTGTTGTCATTGTTGCTGTTGCTCTTGTTATTGATGTTTTAACTACCTTTCATCATCTCAGGACTTCAAGGCATTCGTTTTTAATTCTCCCTACCCACACAGTATTTCTCCACTACGGTCTCTCAGCTTTGCCAGTAAGGGAAGAGACACATCCATGCTATTATTTTTTAAATGACTCTGAGCCCAATTCAGAAACAGCATTCATATGTAGGTATCGCTTATTAGGGGATTACAGGGGTTCCTGAAATATCATTTTTAAAAACCAATACAAATGATCAGTGGGTTATATTATTTACTATGTTTTAAATTTTCATGAAAAATTATGCAACGAACTGGTCTGCAACTCAAGGTTTGAGTGTTTTCAAAATAAAAAATAAATTTTAAATATAAATGTATTTTAATGCATATTTTTAATACAGCACAGACAAATGAAGCCAGGCCTGTTGTCTTCAGAGTAACTGAGCATCAGTCAGTTCCGTGATGTGGCCGTCAAACGGGAGTCACAGCTCGGCAGCTGCACTGGAAGTACAGCAGTCGCTGTTGTTGGAATTCAGGGATCTGCAAACGACTCCACCACGGTTAACTAAATCAAAGCACACAGAGGGCAGTTGTTGCATGGACACAGGACTAAGGAAGGATTGTTAACATTACATCACTTAAACCACAGATCTTAATCCTTATGATAAAGTCAACCATTGTAATGTTTGCATAAGAGTGAGGACGTGGTAGGACCGAGCTCTCTACCTGAGGAGAAAGGGCCCAACTGGAGAGGTCGCATGACAGCAGCAGGCCTTGCTGTCACTCTCCTGCCTCTGGTGACTTCATCATGGTTTGTTAGGATGAGACTTAGGGACAAAGAATTTGCAGGCAGCTGAAGGAATTAGCTAGGGAACATATATGCATAACCCATAGACACGGACAATAGCGGGGGTGACGGCCGGAGGGAAGGGACTGCCCCTGGGTGGAGGTGAGCAAATGGCAGAGGTGGGGGGTGGGGAATGGGGGCATCTTGTAATAGTATCAACAATAAAAATAAAGTTAAAAAAAATAAAGAAGAAAAAAGAATTAGTAGGCCCCCATCTACACTGTGACTTGAAGAATCATAGAAAGGATTCACTGTTTACAAATATATTTCCCCTCCCTCCTTTCAGGATATCCAAAACCCAGGTGTGGAAGGCACTTCAGACTTCTGGACACTGTTGTTGCTGAAGAGGCTGGCTGGGTCTTTCTCCAATGCACAAGACCTGCAAAGCTGACTCTGTCATCTGGTAGACGGTGACGCATGCAAGAGTAGTCATGCAATGAGTTTGGAATGGACAACTGGTGCGTAGTGAAGTTCAGAGCCAGCCAGGTGTGGCTTTTTTGTTAAAATAAATACTAGTTAAATATACAGTATAACGTATAGCGAGATTTAAAAGAATTGCATGATACCTCTTTAACTTTGAGTTTGTCAATTGAAACTTGACTTACTCTTCTTGGGCTATAAACTTAAAATGACATTTTTCTGAGAATATCACAAGGCTCTGAAACTATTTTTTAAAAAACCATCTATCCACTTTATGTCCTTGTCTAATCAGAGAAAGAAAATCCGTTTGTTTGTTTTTTTCTGGTCCTACCATTAGCCCAAAGCACCTATCTCCTCCGTTTGCATCTTCTGTTCCCTTACAAATTCCATTGCCTTCTCTCTCTCTTTGCCTGACTTCTTCCTCCAAGACAAATTGAAAAAAATCACTGAGACATTATGATACTCTCATATTTGAAGGTGGCCCCCTTAAGGTTAAGGGGTTTTCCCAGTCCTGCTCAAAATGCAACTTCAACATGTGACCAGCATCCTGTAACACCACTCTGATCGCCACCCCCCTGAAAGGTGCGCACTGAAGCAAACAACAATCGCAACATCCAGCTAACACTCTGGGCCAGCTTTGTTTCTGTCTTTGTCTTTCTTCTGAATATAGTAATGGATTTTGGATCTATGCTGAACTTTTTTTAACATACCTGTAGAACATTTGGTATAAATACAGTGGTAGTTTCATGATGAATCTTCCTAGGACTTCTCTTAGAAACCACAGAGTTTTTTAAAGCCACACACTCAATTGTCCTGAAACTAGGAAACCTAGAAACCCTGCTCAGTCTAAATTGAAGTGTTTTAAGCAGCTGAGCTCAGCAGAATTCTTCAGGAGTCCGGGCAGAGGGCAGAAATGAGGATAACAGAGCACAGAGGAATGTGGCAGCAACAGGCCTAGGAACCCGCCTGCCAAAGTGTTCTGGGGCGGGGGGCGGGGGGAAGGGGGGCGGAGGGCGGGGGGGCGTGGCACGCAGAATCACCCTGAGTGAGACGCTGGGGGCAGGACTGAGGCCGAACAGGTTTTGAGCGCTGGGGAAGAGAGAGAGGTGGGAGGTGCCCAGGGGTATCCAGAGTAGGCACTATCAAAAGCAGCAGCTAAAACACACCCTCTAAACATGAAGGGATCATTTTCCCAGGTAGGGGCAGCATTGGGTGAAGTGAGCAGAGGAGTGTAAAACAGATGGTAGATACCGTAATGAACAAGGTGAACATCCAGAGGAGCATAGTTAAAAAAATAAAAGAACCACCTCACCCCACCCCACCCTCCTCCTGACAGTTGTCAGCCTGCTCTCTGGGGCTGTCTCTATTCTGCTTGTTAGTTCACTTTGCTCATTAGATTCCAATATGAGCAGAGTCATGGGGAACTTGCCTTTCTCTGATGGGCTTATTTCACTTAGCATAATACTTTCCAGGCCCATCCACGCTGTTGCAAAGGGCAAGATGTCCTTCCTTTTACTGTCAAGTAGTATTCCATTGTGTAAATGTACCACAGTGTTTTTATCCACTCATCTACTGATGGGCACTTGGGCTGCTTTCAAACCTTGGCTACTGTAAATAACACTGCAATGGACACAGGGGTGCATAGGTTCTTTCACATTAGTATCTTGGGCTTCTTCAAGTAAATTCCCAGAAGTGGAATCACTGGGTCATAAGGCAGTTCCATTTTTAATTTTTTGAGGTATCTCCATCCTTCTCTCCACAGTGGCTGCACCAGTCTGCATTCCCACAACAGTGCACAAGGGTTCCCTTTCCCCACATGCTCACTGGCACTTGTTGTTTGTCCAGTTATTGGTGGTGGCCATTCTGACCGGTGTGAGGTGGCATCCCACTGTAGTTTTCATGTTGATTTCTCTGATGATTGGTGACAGTGAGTACCTTTTCATATGTCTCTTGGCCATCAGTGTTTCCTCCTTGGAGAAGCGTCTGTTCAGGTCCTTGGCCCATTTTTTTTTTCATTGGATTGTTTGTTGTGTTGGATGGGGAGAGGAGGTGTGAAAGGATTGAGCAAAAAAGAAAAACTCACTGGCACAAACCACAGCGTGGTGGTTGCTGGGGAGGTGGAGTGAAGGGAGGTGGAGAGTATAGAAAGGGTCAATAGTGATGGATGGAGACTTGACTTGGGGTGGTGAACGCACAATAAGTGTACATCTGATGTGTTGTAGAACTGTGTGCCTGAAACCTGTATAATTTTGTCAACCAGTGTCACCCCAATAAATTCCAATTTAAAATATTAAATAAATAAAAAGAAAGAAAGAAAAAAGGGGCAGAGAAAAGACTGAAAATAACAATCGTTGACAACTCTCCACACTTGATGGAAAGCATTCATCTACATAGCCAAGAAGCTCAACAAATTCTAGATGGGATGCAGGGGCAAACAGATCCACGTCTACACAAATCACAAACTGCCGAAGGAAACTTTTAACAGAGCGAGAGAAAAACAACTCACCACCAGGGGAAGAGAGGGGAGCTATATTGAAACAAAATGCATAGATTCTATTGGAATTAAGTTAGTGTTAATCTAAACTACATTGTTTAATGTTAAAATGCATATTGCAATCCTCAGAGCAACCACTAAAAAATAATTCAAAAAATATATAGTCAAAAGAACCAACAAAAGGAATAAAAATATATCTACTTACTAGATATACCAGTATATATCTACTCAACACAAAAGGGGGGTGATAAGGGAGTAACGAAAAGAGACACGAACTATGTAAAGAAAAGTCTTTCACTGCAGCACCTGAGGAGGTGACCCTGCCCCCACTTGCTCACTCACGCTTCCCTCGCCCCCTGCAGGTACCAGGTCAGGAAAGTACGATGCATTCCAATATGAATTTATGAATTACAAAAATAAATGATAGTGTGTCATTTATTTAAATGCTATACAATAAGAAAAATGTGGGGAAGCTCAGCAAATGTATCCCGTAAATAAAGAAAATTTGCAGGGTCGGGCAGAAGGGCACTTAGAGGGGAAAACTGGGACAGCTGTAATAGCATAAGCAATAAAACATTAAATAATGATAATAAATAAATACACCAGTATGAAAAAAAGGAAATCCACCAGAAAGAGTTGTCACAGGGCAGATAGGAATTTCATTCAAATAAAATCATCATAGCCCTGGCTGGTGTAGCTCAGTGGATTGAGTGAGGGCCTGGGAACCACATGATCGTGGTTCGATTCCCAGTCAGGGCACATGCCTGGGTTGCAGGCCAGTTCCCGGCAGGGGACTCACAAGAGGCAACCATACATTGATATTTCTCTCCTTCTCTCCTTTCCTTCCCCTCTAAAGATAAATAAATAAAATCTTAAAAAAATAAAATAAAATAAAATCATCATAATAAAGGAAGATAGAAAGCATAAATAGAAGAGAAAATGGATATAGCTGGCTTGATAGAAAACAGGAAGAAGAGAAAAATGGGCATAATTCGGAAGAAAACCAAAAACACGTAAATAATAAATTATTTTAAAACACAAGGAAAAATAGATATTATGGAAAGCACAGTAATAGGGGGAAATGGGGAAAGCAAGCAAAATGAAACCAAAATAGAGAAAGAGTTCAAAAGGATTAGAAACAAAAATTACAAATATAGAAGACAGGCAAAGGGTATTCTATATATGCATATAGGAAAATCAAAACAGTGGAATAGAACACACATTTTAAAATGTAATTAGAGAAAGTATTCCTGAAATATAAGATATGAGGTCTGTCCAGAAAAAGTCTAGCCATTGTTAATATAAAGAGAATGGTTTGCAGGACATCTATATAACCTTACAGCCAAGGACAGTGGACTGGAATGCAAATGTGTGGACAATGACAACTTCATTGCACTAGTCAGTGGGAGTGGTAGATGCCATTAAGTGAGCTTGTGTAGTGTGTGGCTGTCACATTCAAAATGACTGAGTAGAGCAATGAATCTGCATCAAATTTTGTGTTAAGCTTGAACATTTCTCCACAGAAACTATTTGGGTGATTCAGAAGGCAACCACTATGGGCAACTGGTGATTGGCAGCTTTGTCACAACACACCTGCTCATGCATCGCGTCTCATGCAGTGTTTTGGCAAACATCAAATCACCCAGGTAACTCAGCCCCCCTACAGTCCAGATTCAGTACCCTGCAACTTCTGGCTTCTCCCAGAACTAAAATCACATTTGAAAGGAAAGATATTTCAGACCATGGCTAAGATTCAAGAAAATACAACAGGGCAGCTGATGGCTGCTGAGAACTGTGTGAGGTCCCAAGGTGACTATTGTGAAGGAGAGAGAGGCATCATTGTCTTACGTACAATGTCTCTTGTATCTTCTTCAATAAATGTCCCTATTTTTCATATTACATGGCTGTATACCTTCTGGACAGACCATATACATGAGGAGACCCCCCAAATATGAGAACTGTCTTCTGGAGGGTGGTCCCCTTGTAGTACAGGCTTCCCCCACTAGGTGAGTGTCCTGGGAGCCTGTCTGTATCAGTGTACCAGCTGGTATTGTTGTGAGAAGCTGCATTTGGCTTCAGTGAATTTTTTTTGAAAACTCAATGTGTTTTCCCTTTTCATGGTGGGTGATTTACAAGTGCCACTGCCCACACCGCGATGAGTCTTCAGCAATTTTTGACCAAAAACAGCATTAACCCTGTGTCCCACTCTCCTTATGCACCCAATCTCACCCTGAGCAACTTTTTTGTTTCCCCAAATGTAAAAAGTCCTGAAAGGGAAACATTTTCCTGATGTGAAAGGGGTGAAACCAAAAAAAGGCAGAAGTACTAAAAGGCATCAGAATCAACAAGTTCAAAAATTGTTTTGAGTAACGAAAAGTCTCAAAAGGCATATTGCATCAAATGGAGAGTACTTTTGGAGAGTCTGAAGTTTTAAAATGTAAGAATAAATACACAATTTTTTATAAATAAATTCTGGGTTTTCCGGGTCCCCCCTCATATATACCTATATTTTTAGTTATATATTTTTATATGTAACCTATAAAACACATCTATTTATATATACACATGTTGTGTATATAATCATATAATCTCCCTACCTGTTCTCTTTCTTTGGAAAACCCAATACAAGATGATTAAGTCAACTCCATTCTCTGCCTTGAGGACTGTATGAATGATCTCTTATTGGTTATGTTCTATTATTACTGAGAAAAAGTGGCAGGGTATCAAGTAAGAAAATAATAAGTACTGACTACAAGTTGTTGATAATAGTAAGTGAACCTGGCACAAAGCAGGCCATTGAGGCAGGGCTGGGACAGAGAGATGAACACAGACATCTTCAGCATGCTTCACCATGGCTTCCCCCGCATCAGCGCCATCACCCCTCCATCACCCCCATAGACACACACGTGCGCCACGTGGCTTGCTCTGCTGTCAGAGCCTTAGGAACTGTGCAGGTCAGGTGAGTTTTTCCTGGAAGGGACTGACTTTGTTCCTAGCTCCCCAAATGATGGCAACATGATTTATCCCATTACCCACTTTACTCTCACATCAACGCTTCTCCCTTCATTTTCCCTTCCTTTTTACTAAAAGGTCAAAATATTTAGAGTGAACCCAACCACAATCATTCCACCTCTAAAATTCTAGCAGGTATTTAATGAGCTTGGCACATTTCTAACACAAACTAAATTTTCAGATAAGACTAGAGAGAGATAAGGAGAAATCTAAAGAAAAATAAGAAACTGAAGGGGAAAATAAATGAGAAAAGTGAAGCATAAAAGCTTTCCAAAACTGGTGCCCATGACCGTTAAAAGTCACACTGGCCCATAAATATTCTTTATAAAAGCAGGAAAGGACATTCCAAGAATTAAGAATTTTAGAATGTTTTACAGACCATCAAGAAACTCACAGAAAAAAGAGTTTTTGAAATTCTGGGACAAGAAAAGTCACCCTTCTTCTGCCTGCTATTGATAACAGAACAAAGGCAGCTTCAAGGTGAAGGTGAACAGCCTGACAGCTGCCCTTGACTGTCCAGCATGCATGAGTACAGAGAGTAATGCAAAGGTGCATTTACGTGAAGGAGATCGGGATATGTCACCCCAGAATATGCCACTTTGTCATAAGAATTATTTTGAGAAGGCAATTGAGAACCAGCAGGTGTAAAAATAGGTCTCTGCTGTCCCTTCATCCACCTGAAAGCCAGGCATAAACTTCCCTCTGGAAGAAGTGCCCACTCCCACCAAGAGGGGAAGAGGAATTCATCACCGGAATCGAACAGCAATGCCAACATACATTTGCATGAATAGACTTTGCTAAAAGAACTTCTACCTTCCGTCAATTTTACCCATAGACACCCTAGTCACCCTGCCACGACTTACCATCCCTTGAAGCCCAAACCCACTTTCCTTTGTTAAAATGGTATATAAGACCCCAAATCTAACCCCTTCTTTGAACCTTCACTTCTTCTCTGTGAACTCCCATGCACATGAATGTTAATAAAAATTGTGTATCTTTTCTCCTGTTAATTGTCTTTTCTTAGTTTACTTCTCAAGCACCTAGTTATTGAACCTAAGAGAGTAGAGGAAAAGGTCTCTCTCTTGCACTCTGTGTCTCTCTCACACATACATACACACATATATACAAAAGACACACACACGTATGCATATAGACCATCAAGTGTTTTTAAACTTCACATTTAAACTCTGCTTTGAGAATGTTGGAAGTTAAAATTTACCCTGAGGACCACATTTACAATCTCATGGAAGCATGAAGTGGAAAAACAGATCCACCATAAAGAAATGTACTTTATAGCATTTTAACATTTTTAGCTCTTTAATTAATAAGGTATACTACTTATCATAGTTCATACCATTGGACCGTGTTGATTTCATTCCATTACAAAACCACATAGATGTTCTGTCCAACCTGACTGACAGCATAATCCATGGCTCTCATTTAGGGGTTCTCCACATGGCAGAATAAAATTAACAGTATCACCAAATAACCATCACCACGTGGCAGCTCAACAAAAGATCTAGGGAAGTGAATGCCCATGTTATTATATCATACGAGCAACCTGTCTGCTGTTCAAACGCCACAGCCAACCCTAAACCCAGACATCTCTGAAAGTCAGATTTCCAAGTTGAACATAAACATGAGAGGGTAAACATACAGCCCAAAGGCAGAGAGGCATATCCAGGCTTGTGAATCGTTTCAAAGAGACAGAAATAGCTTTGCAATGACGTGAGTTGGTCACGCACGTAAAATTGACCTGTTGAGGAACCATCTCAGTCTCAGGGTTTAGAGGAACCAACCCATGGTGTCGGTGTAACTAGAGATAACGTCTGAATATGTGAAAAGTTAATTCAGCCATGGCTGCAGAAGGGGTTTGTACCCATATAAATATAGCCTATAAATTAGATCATGGCTTTTCACTTGTACAAAGTTTTGCATATTAAAAATGACTGACTAAAGAAAAAGGACTCATGGACATGGACAACAGTGTGGTGATTGCTGGAGGGAGGGGGGTGTAAGGGGGCTACATGGTAATGAAAAAATATACAATAAAGATTAAATTTAACCCTGGCTGGTGTAGCTCGGTGGATTGAGTGCAGGCTGCAAACCAAAGGGTCACCGGTTCGATTCCCAGTCAGGACACATGCCTGGGTTGCAGGCCAGGTCCCCAGTAGGGAGCATGTGAGAGGCAACCACACACTGATGTTTCTCTCCCTGTCTCCCTCTCTTCCCCTCGCTCTAAAAATAAACAAATAAAACCTTTAAAGAAAAGATTAAATTTAAAAAGTGACTGACTAAAAATAAATGACAGTCCCTGAGAACAAATGACTAACATTTGAATAGAGATGTAAACTGACTCTGAGCTACAGATTTTGTCATATGGTGTTAGATAAAGCTTAGTTGGAAAGCAGACAATAAGACTAACTTAGGAAAATTCGGTTATATTCACTTTTTCACTTCAACCTCTTACGGAGTCACAGGTTGGGAAGGAACCCCAGTGGTGACCTACTTCTGCTCTGTATCGGGGGCCAGCTTCCCCCGCCCGTGCGCCTGTGAGAGACACCAGACAGCGTTCCCAGCAGTTCAGGGTGCATGGTCTTTATTCACCTGATGCAAAGCGTAGGAGAGCTTTTCATGAGCAATGTGTTCGTCATCTATAGCAGCATAACAAGCTGTCCCCAAACGGAGCTAAAAACAACAATCCTTTATCATCCCACATGGTACCCGAGAGTCAGGCTTAGTTGGGTGACAGGACCAAGCTCCTCGTGAGGTTTTAGTCAAGCTGTCCACCAGGCCTGCAGTCTCTGCGGACTCAACAGGGTCAGAGCACCTGGATTCCTCATTCTCTCCTGTGCCCGTGGGCAGGACGGGTCAGCTCCTCACTGCGTGGGTCTCACCATCCGGCTCCTCAGGCCATGGCTTCCACCAGAGCAACGAACTCAGTGGAGAGAGTGAGCAAGAGTGCAGAAGAGCTTGAGTGTACCCCAGATGTGAGTCTCAGTTTTTCAGAACCTAACCTTGGAAATGACACGGTAACTCCTTCCATATGCTATTGAGCTTACAGTCCGACATGGGGACAGTGTGGGTAGGAAGGACCCAAGGGCAAGCAGGATCACTGGGGGCCGTCTGGGGGCCGGCTGTAGCACAAGCACACAGCAGTCCGCCTGGAGCCGCACAGCTCTCTAGACGAGGAAGTGCTGTTCCCTGCGTCCATCAGCCTGCTTAGTTGTAAACAACAGCAACCGGCCCTAGCTAACTTCAGCAGAAAAGGAATTTGATGGAAAAAAATCTTGTTTCTCACAGCACTGAAGAGAAAGCTCACTAAGGAGGCTCAGAAAATGTCAGGAACCATGAGGTATTTGCTGAATGAATATATTCATTACAAAATACGTTTTACACTGTTAGATGCTGTGCAATTATAAGAGGGACATTAACGACCACAACCTATGGGATATAATCAAAATGCATGTTTATTTTTATCTTCCACTTGCTCTTTAAGTTCTACCCACAGCATAAAGTTTGTCCTGGTTTCAGAGGAAAGCACCCAGCAGGCCCAGTAATTTCCCAATCACGTTTTGGTAGCAAGAGGCCCCATCACCACTTTATACTGCAAAACATGGTCTTGATTTAGAAATTAAAATGCCAAGCCCAAAATATCTCAGTCTTCATAGCTGAGACTCCTGCATCTGCCCCCACCAGGGCCTGTGTATTCATGTTCTGTTGGTGCTGCAACAAATTACTATAAAGTCAAGGCTAAACACACACAGACTTGTTACCTTACAGTCCCAGAGGTCCGAAGTCCCAGCTGGGTCTTACTTGGGCTAAAAGTCAAGGTACTGGCAGGGCTGCATTCCTGAAAGCTCCAGAAAAAGTCCATTTCCTAACCTTTTGCCAGTGTCTAGAGGCCATCTATGGGCTCATGGCCCTATCCCCCCACCCCCCCAACACCCTCCCTCTTCAAAGCTAGCCAGGACAGTGGCGTCAGTCCTTCCCACATATCACTGGGACCTTCTCTTCTGCCTCCCTCCTCCACCTTTAAGAAACCCTGTGATTACACTGGGAACACCTGGAAACCACGCTATGCTGTTTTTAAGGTCAGCTGCTTATCAAACCGAATTCTATCTGCAACCTCATTCCCCTTTGCCCTGTAAGTTGCACATTCACAAATTCTGGGGATCAGGATTCCACATCTTCGGGGTAGGGGTGGAGTGTCATTATTCTGCTTCCCACAGCCCATAACCCAGCCACCAAGCGAAGGACAAGCCCAGGTGAGGATCGATATAAGGTGATGGGATCATGAAAGAACAGGAAGGGAAGCAGCAGCACCTGGCAGAGCAACTGGCCTGGGTTACGCCATAGTCTTTAAACCTGGGTTGAAAGAAGAGGCTGAGAGCCTGTCAGCTGCAGGCACATTGGGAGAGTCAACGATATGCTTGTTTCTGACTTCAGGCAATGTCTGGCCCCAGTGTCCAACCACAGCCCCGGGGAGGGCTGGCCAGCCATGGAGTGGCCTGGATACCAGCTACAAGGGCGCTCAGACCTCACTGGACACTTGGAACTGTGGCCCCGGGGAACAATACTTAGTTAATACTTAGCTAGTGACACAAAAACTGCTCTTGTTCCCACCAAAGCAGACCATTCCTTCACGAGGAAATAAACACTACTTGCTGGCATCTACCAGGGTTGGACATTCTGTTACATGTAGAAATGCTCCCAATCCCGAGAGCACCCAGCTGAAGGTTGTCTGACATGAGTAGCTTCAGGGAGCTAAAAAATTATGAGTTGAACTTGTAGTTTTGGTTATTGGGAATGATTGAAAATTAGTTACCTGGTTTATAAAACTGTGTGATAAATGCATACATTTCTTATTTTGTAAATACAAGTTTTATTAATAAATCAATTTCTCCCAAACTCTGCCAAATAAATGTTGAATAAATGTTTAAACATCACTAGATCAAAGGAGAGATGAAATTGTTGGCCTTTACATATTTGTTTGACTATAACTAGGCAGATAATTTAATTTCAAGTGGAGTATTTTAATGACAACCGACTTCTGCGATTTAGCTATAGGGTTTTGGAGAGGATTTTGGATCACGCAAGCCTCCAAAAATAAAACTACCACCACAAGCGAAGCACTACACTAGGTACTGGGTTTCTGGAATAAGTAGGACATTGACTTGGTTCTCAAGAAGCTTACATTGCACATTTATTTGGTTATAAGTGGAATACGTGATTCAAAGTTCATATAGGAAGCCTAAGAGCAAAAAAGTGTCTCTAAGAAAACTTTTATATTCAAAGTTGAAAGTGAAATGTATTGTGTAAAGAGTAGAGGGGAAAATCACATCAGTGAACCTCCAGAAGGAAGAAACCAGTGAATTGGAAGCAGGGACAAAGGCATCTGGAAGGCACAAAAAAGTAGCAAAGGATGGACAGTTTACATACGGCCAAATCAGCGCAGGGCCTTTGGGCCGGCTTCGTGATCTACCTGTATCCTAAAACCCAGTGGGAGACAACGTCTCAGATTAGTGATACAACCAAATTTTGCATTTTGAAAAATCATTCGGCCTCGTTGGCGAATCAGTGAGGGCAGGGAGGTGGGGCACAAGCACAGGTGTAAGATCTCAGACTGGAGGACACTAGGATATTCTAGCAAGAAATGGTGGTGGCCTACGGTAAGATAAGAATCAGTGTGAGGAGCGAAGAGGTAGGAGTCATCAAGGACGACACCCAGATATCTAACATGGTCTGGGGACTGGCACTACCAACCAAGAAACGCTGCGGGAGGGCAGGGTTGGAGACAGAGGGTGAAAGTGCACGTGTGGAGTATGAGATGCCTGCCACCCTCAAGAGGTGGCACTTGGTTCCAGAAGTCTGAATGCCGGGGCGGAGGTCAGGAGTGCTAACTAAAGCCAAGACACTAGAAGAGAACCCAGGATCAATCTCGGAAGGACTTTCTGCAAAATAAATATCTGATGAATAAATAAATAGGCTCTTAAAATTGAGTAGAGGATAATGAACCATAAGGGAAGGAAAGAAACTGCTGGAGTTAGGAGAAAGGGTTTCTTTGTCATGGGCATTAAAGGAAGAGGGGTCTGAAGAAGAGAGGACTCGGTGGCCTGGAATGCTGCTGCACAAAAAAACGAACAGTCAAAAAACCCCTGTGCACTGGATTTAGAAACAGGAAGGCCAGCAGGGACCACAGGTGACATCCTGCCTCCAGCGGCATACACCTACTTCACCATCCAGCTGCTGCTGCTGCACATTTGTTTTCTCCTAAAACCAGGAGCCTCCACAGGAACTTCCCCGACTCGAACACCTTATCCGAGGCCTCAGAGATGCCTCTAAATTCCAACTTCATTGGCAGACCCTCAAATGCGCCTTCATTTCTATTTTTTTTAAAGATTTCATTTATTTATCTTTAGAGGGGAAGGGAAGGAGAGAGGGAGAGAAACAACAATGTATGGTTGCCCTTCATGCGTCCCCTGCTGGGAATTGGCCTGCAGGGAACTGGCCTGCAACCCTGGCATGTGCCCTGACTGAGAATCGAACCTCGATCGTCTGAGTCGCAGGCCCGCGCTCAATCCACTGAGCTACACCAGCCAGGGCGCGCCTTCATTTCTTTATAGGCATTATGCTTGGCCACCAGGTCCAGGGTATACACAGAAGACAGAACATATATGAAATACTATGTAAAGCCTAGTCTCTGCCCTCAAACTTATAATCAATGAGCAAGTCAAGGTGAAACAAAAAACGAAAAGGAGCAGCTCGTGCTGAGGTCAGAGCTCAGCCCCTTTGACCGAATTCTTTTTTTTTTTTTCATTTATTTCTCAAGTACAGTTTTATGTCTATTACTCCCATCCCATCCCACCCCACCCTCCTTTGACTGAATTCTAACCAGACACGCTAAGGAGAGAGGAGTCAGGCTGTCTGAAATCGGTGGGGTTGCGAAATCGGTGAAATCGAGCTGCACCAGCTCCCGGGAGAAAATGATGGCAAAGGAAGAGAAAGGTGGGCACTGTCCCCACTCACTGGGTAGGAGGAAGGGTAGGTCACTCTAAACCGAGAAGAGCTTTGTGTGGGAGGGACACTGGGCCATGGCTGAAAGCTGCCCGCGAGGCCTTGCTGTGTATTCTCATCCTCCTTGGCTTTCCCCCTCACCCCAGAGGTCCTTTGGGAAGAAGGCCCCATAAGGCCACTCCTGCCTGAGTTGCCCTTTGCCGCCTGCAAACCGCAAACCCTCTGGGCACCCATCTATTCGTGTAATTTTCAAGTGTGGTGATATCCAAGGTGCACGTTTTCTCGTGTGCCCACCTGAGAGCTTGGGCACTCATCCACCTCCCTGCTCGATGGCAGAGCCCGGAACTCCCTTTTCTCCACAACACCCCCACACTCGTGGGGCCAGCCACTCACTGCGGTTTCATGCAAGCCTCTCTCCCCCACAGTCGCCCTCAGGTGGGGCTTCTTCCTGAAGCAGAGTCCAACCCTCTGTGCATTGATCTTGTGGCCTTACTCACCAGTGCACTGCCCAAGCGGCCCTGGCACATTGACCTCAGCGGCAAGTTTGAAACGGACAGGAAGTTTACCATGTAAGGAGCGCGTGCGTGCATACACACACACTTTGGTGGTCTCTGATCGCCCAGCCAAGTTTCCTGATGAATTTATTAGGAATTTTTAAATTCAGTCTCAATTGCTGAACAGAAAACAGGACTGTAATTCACTATATTACTTAAGGGACATAATTTAACTGTTTTCTACCTTAGGAATTTTCCCTGATCAACAATTTATTGTTCCATGTGGTCTTAACAGAAATTGGAAGTGGGAAGAGGAGCTTACTGTCCTACTAGGTGAGTATTTTTGAATCCACAGGCCAGCAGTTACCATTCCACTCAGTCTTCACGGCTCCTAATTTGACGGCAGCCCGTTAGAAAACAGCCCCAGTCTGAGCTCCTCTTCTTTTCCCTCCCGGTCCAGGTGTGGAAAGGACCTTCACTTTTTCAGAGCCTCCGTCACACTCACGGAGATGTCCTGGTTGATGAGATGGGTTCTACCTCCCAACCATGCCCCATTTTTTTTTATCCTCACAAGGATATGTTTATTGTGTTTTATTTTTTTAGAGGGAGAGAAAGGAAGGAAGAGGGGGAAAGAGAAACATCAAGGTGAGAGGGAAACATCAATTGGCTGCCTCGCATACGCACGCCCAAGTGGAGCTCAAACCCACAGCCTTGGTATGTGCCTTGACTGGGAATCAAACCCATAATCTTTTGATGTATGGGACGACGCTCCAGCCAACTGCGCCACCCAGCCAGGGCGATGCCCCCTCTTTACCTGCTCCTTCCTGATGAGTCTTTACCCTCCCAGACCAACAGCCACCTTGTTCCAGTAAGTCAGAAAAGCACTGACAGGCTTTTAACCACCCACCACTTTCAACAAAACTCCACGTTTCAGAAATCATTACACACAGGAAAGTTCAGGATCCTGGCATCAGTCCGCATTTTACTTTACAGTACATTCATGTGAGTTCCTGTATTTCCAAGATACCGAGATCACATTCAGGTTAGTGCTGCTGGTAACAAAATTATACAACTACCCTGGCTTCAAAAACAAGATGGGATGACACACACTAACAATTACTTCCCTTTCATACCGCAGAAGACAATACCTCACAAAATAAAAGTCACATACTTTTACAGTCCAGTGTGAAGGCATACTATTTAGATTAAAATCAAAAGGTGTGGGGCAGGGCTAGAATAAGAAGAGTTTCGAAGCCTAAGACAGCTAAGCTTTCCCCCACTGCCTCTGTTCTCTTCTGGCCGCCAGCTGGCTCATTCGACCTCAGTCCCTTGGGAACAGAGGGACAGAGGAAATCAGAGGATCATTCAACTCTGAAACTCATAACTTCTTAGGCTACTCCTGTAAAAACCACTTAAATAACCTGAAATTCTAAAGTGAGTTAGTATTAGTAAGAGATGGTACAACAGGAAGCACCTGGAGAAAATTCCTCCAGTCACTGATGGGCATACAAGCTGCAGACATTTCACAGAAACGGAAAACCGTACCACATACAGTAATAGATTAAGTTCTGAAAATACAGTTTCACTTTACTGAATGACAACACTATGATCCATGTTCCGGTCCTGAATCTGCTCAGAAAAACAGCTGTTACTTCCATCTGCGATCCTTCTGATGGGCCACATCACATTAGCACCATCTAAGAGTGCAGCCGACCAACGGCACTAACTCAGAAAAACATTAAGGGCTATAACATGAGCTATAATGAAGACTAGAATGAATTAGGCAGGAGGAAATTCAGATGTATGAGAATGCGGGGAGTTAGATTTGGGTCTTTTTCCTAGATAAAAACCATTGTTACAAAATATTTTGGACCCGGGTCTAACAGAGCTGGAATGATAAATTATTAAAAACGCAAGCCCCCACCCAGAAAGATGGTGTGCTCAGGTAGCACCTTTCTCCCAGAAGTTCAATGTGCTTTAATATAATAGTCAATTCATTGCATAATCAAATACATGATTCAGAAAACACTTGGACTTGTTAATTCCAATGACGAAACAGAGCCCTGCCAAGAATTTTTGAGTCCTGAACTCACCAGGCTATGAGTGAAATTGATACTCATATCTGCTGACTCCAAAAGAAATACCACCCTTTCAGGGCTGATAAGCACGAAGGAAGAGGAAATCAGACACTACTAGGAAAGCCACGAAATAGCTCAATGAGAACCCAGAGCCAGTGCATACATTACAGCCCCTGAAGAAAGCCCCAGCAGCCGGGTGAGCAAGGGGAGTGGTGAGGTTTTTGAAACCAGGGTGACGTGTAGTTAACTGCCTAACAGTAAATTCACATAGTAAAATGCAGAATAAGTCAACATATCACCAAGGTTTACATTATATCTAGAAATATGTTTTATGCTTTAAAAAAATCGCAATGCACTCCAAAAAAAATGTTTTCAGATAACTCATGTACAACAGAAGGCACTGTTATCCGCACAAATCCACTGATTCTGCGTGGCAAAAACCTGAGACGTGCAATTAATCCAATCCGCTAAACCACCTTGGTCGTTCATCCTTTAAAGCATATGATGTGTCCTTTTCAGTCCAATGATTATGTTTTCCTTTAATTTCATACAGTAGTTGCTTAAAATACATATTTCAGGGTGAGAAAGGTCAGAGGTGAAAGTGGATAAAAGTACTGCCCTCTGCCGTAACTGGCAGTGACTGGCCCAGCAGCGGGCGCCACACAGCCACTACAGCCCTCCCTCCCCTTGACGCCCGCGTTCCCCTGGCCGAGAGAAATATCCCGCTGACGCTCGATCTTGGTCCGATGATATTCCATCTTTCAGTTGTTGCTGGGCATAGTCCCAAAGTTAAACGCAGAGAGGACTCCTTTATTCTCAAAGGTGAAGCCTCCCTGTTGTTCAATTTTCTTCTTTGCCTCTAGCATTTGCCAAGAGAAAGGGGGAAAAAAAGAAGAGTATTTTAGGTGACAAAGCTGGAAATAGCCTCAAAGGAGGCAGATTCTTTATACTCTGCACTGTGAAGGAACGTCACTCATGGTATTAATTATCCTGCCCTACAGACCACTAGCCTTTAACAGACTCTGGTCAATGAGGAAGAATGTTTACCATGGTGGAAAAACTGTTTGCTAACAACGAACAAACTAAAAACAAGTCTCAAAGTTGAGTTCCACTAACTCCGTGGTCTCTCCTGCTGAGAGGATGCCCAGACCTCTCCTGCCAGGAAGGGCACCTGTGCAGGACCAAGAACCTAAGTCGGTGAAGAAAGCATGGGTTCTAAACTCCAGATGCCTGTCCCATGATGTCTCCCACACAAATATTTTTGTAATTAAAAAATCTTTTCCATTGATTTTCTAGGAGTGACCATAATAACGTCAAATAATTATGTAAAATAATGTCTCCAGCTCAAAACCCAAAAATCAACAAGAATCACCAATATGTAAAGCCCAACAAAGAGCAATGGAGAGTATTTCATTTCCAGGAATACAAACTCCTTGCAAGAACTCATAAAGTGCCTTTGGTCATCTGTGCCTAAGGTGTTTGGGAGTGAGATCCAGCTGACTAACTCCCCCTCGGCAAGACTCATCCCAATCCTTACGTCTCACCTTTAGTTTCAAAACAAGGTAAGGATGTGAACGATACTATCACTAAAAGACACCTATTGAAGCACAGTGTTGTATACAGCTAAGATACCATGAGTGATTAAAACGATCACACAATAGTTAAGGCCTTATTATCTTGAAAGGTTGGCCTCCAACAATTGAAAACACACTACGTAAGTGCCACCAGGCTTGTTCAGTGAGGTTGAAATTGGCATGTGGACACACGCGCTCTAATCTGACCTGCCACCGTCCTCCGGTGCTCAGCCAGTGTGAACACCTCCTGCAGTGCTCGCCTCTGGTCCTCGCTCAGCGGGGCCGTCAGCAGCTGATACCAGGCGGCGTCCCGATTCTGCACAGCTGTGGCATTTGGAGTGGGGAGGGCAGGTGGAGGAGGAAAAGATAAGAGGGAAAACTATTTCAGAGAATAATAATGACATGATCTAATTACAATGAAATGATCACAGATAGTAAGAGACAGAAATACAGACAAACACAAGGCGATGAAACTTATTTCAACAATGGATTATTTCTGAGGATCCCGTCAGTAGCCAACCATATGGGGCTATCAAAGGACAGCTAGATATGAAAAACCTCTGCTTTACCTAGTTCTCTGCCTCCTTCACCTTCTTCCTAGGGTTTTACTAACTATGAAAGCTCCCTAAAATCCAGATCTTAGAAAATACCTACACCCACTTGTTACCATTTTCCTCCAGAATTCTCACACTGCCTGCAGCGGCCCCAGCATTGCACCTACACCAATAACTCAAAATTCAATTTGAGGCAAGATTTGTGCCTCAAATTCAGCACAAGTAAAACTAAAGTTACCATTTCACCTCCCAAGCCCTCTTTATCTCCCTCTTTCCATGTCTCCTAGTCAACCACTGTACACACAGCCCTAATACCCTTAACCACATCCTCTCCACACCCAATTCTCCACTGCTTTCTCAAAATCTCACCTATGTGCTTCTTTCTACCAAACACTGATCCAAAGATGACTGCCCAGCACTCAGGCATTTTAAAATATATCCCAAGACCCCACCCAAGATTGGAAAGCTTCTGCTGATTATGACATCATATCATATCATATCATAGGCTTTATTACTACATATCATAGGCTTAAGATCTACAGTTAACAGAAACCTTCTTCAAATCAGTAAGACCAATAACAGCTGTGACACATGCATGCCTGGAGGCAAACACCCTCCCTGTTCCCATCTCCACATTTATGCTCTTGTTTTCCCGAGTTTGGAACGGCCTTCCCTGTGCTCTCTAGTTCCTGCTAACTTTCAATGAAACATAGAGGTGGTTTTACCTTCAAGAGTAAATAATGCCAATACATTACATTATCATTGCCAGGTTGGACACAATATTTTTAGACACAAAGATGTTCACTTTAACACTGCTTGTAACAGCAAAAAACCTGGGAAACATTCATATGTGCATCAGTGGAGATAAATTATGGTACAACCACAGGAATACTATGTAACTATAAAACACAATATCTGTATTAATGAAATTTTTCTGATTATAATTTTCTTAACATTTTCATTGGTTTATTATTTACTTTTAGTTCTCTATATTTTCCATTTATAGCTCCCATTTTTATACTGGGTTATTGGTCTTACTGATTTGAAGAAGGTTTCTGTTAACTGTAGATCTTAAGCCTATGATATGTAGTAATAAAGCCTATAATATATATGATAGGATATGATGTGAGGTATTTTCTCCCATCTTTTATGAGTCCTTAACTGTATTCATAATGTCCTTTGCTATACAAAATTGGTAAAGAGTTCATGTAGTAAAAAGATCCCAAAACTTCTAATGGGAAAAGAAGAAAGAATTTAGAGAAAAATTGTGAAGATTTAAGGAGTAAAAACGTACCTAGCAGAGCTTGGGTAAAAAACTGATATTCATCCACACTATTGTCAAGGTCAAGTGGAGTGGTGAATCCCTCAAGGGCAGTTTCTTCCAATACCTCCTCATCCCAGTCATCGTCATCTTCCTCCTCATCTTCACCTCTTCCATTATTCGACTGCATTGCTTGAGCAGTTACATTTGCCTCCTCTTCATCACTTGAAATCTCCTCTGTGAATCCACGAATCATTGCAAAGGAATCAAAACATACACAAACAAAAAATATCAATATAAAATTCCATAAAGAAAACAAAAATTATAAAATGACATTCTGGAAATGGAAAAACCACTACATAATTTTATGTAAAATTATAAAAATAAACCTTATCTTTACTATAGTTTCCTAAACTGAAAATGCCTTTATCCTCCTCACTGAAAACAATTTCCAACTCTGCCTAAACCTGTGGTCCAGCTGAGCATTACTACTATTTTGCTATGACTGCCTCGTGTTTATTAATATAAAATACTATTTAACTGCAGATACCCAAATTAACTTTGTCAAAAAAGACATGAAATGATTGTGCAGTCCAGCGCATGTGTTTTTATTTATCTGTTTGTTTGTCTAACGTGAAACTGTTATTACATCACCAGCTACAATGCTGCTAATGGTCTCAGTCACATCAGACCAGCACCTGTATCAAGAGATTCCACCTATAGGTGCAATTACCTAATTAAAGTACATAAGTGTTTTAAACAGCAATGAGCCCCCGCTGAGAACTCAGGACTTAACAGTGAGCTAAGCTGATTATGAACTGCTAAGAAATGCTTGAGTGAAGAAGTCATTTCTGCTAATAGAAACAGGAAAATACAGAAATGTAAAGAAAAAATAAAATAGTTACAGGTGGGTTAAAAAGTTAAAGGATAAACTGCTTTTCACCATGGACTCTGTTTCTATTTTCAGGGCTCATCTGTTCCAGTTAAACCAGTATTGTAAATAACCAGTAGACAATAAATACCTGGATTAAACTGCAAGGCAGTCTTAGAAATAAGGCAAGAAACCACTGTTTTTACCAAATACATAAGCATGCAAACACACATATACATGTATACATACATACACATATATACCACATACATAAGCATATATCCACATACATATACATAGATACCACATACATAAACACACACACATCCACACATATACACATGTGTGTATCTGTATATCTATATGTGGCAAAGGTATAATTACAAAGACATTAAGAAGTACCTTTGTTCGTTAATCATTCTATACTTTAGTAAGAAACTCATCAAGAAAGTCTGGAATATTGCAGGAAAATTTCCCTCAAGTCATATTAATTATAAATCAATAAAAAGTGGTCAATACAAAAAATCAGAAAGAAAAAACTATAATTGTTGGCATATACTTAGTATAAAACCATAACACTTCTAGCAAAAAAAAATTATTGCCAAAGACCTACATAGAATTTCATAGAATTTAGCATAAAAAACAGAATTGTATATTTTCCAGAATAATTTGTTTTAAACCGGAGAGGAAAACCTCCATTTGGACGTGAACAATGTTACTTCCTGGGCCCCATGAAGCAGTTTCACAGCACATTCAATAAAATAAAGATCTGCCCTAGCTGGTATAGCTCAGTGGATTGAGCGCAAGCCTACAAACCAAAGGAGTGCGGTTCAATTCGCAGTCAGGGCACACACCTGGGTTGCAGGCTAGTTCCCAGCAGGGGACACACGAGAGGCAACCAAACACTGATATTTCTCTCCCTCTCTCCTTCCCTTCCCCTCTAAAGACAAATGAATAAAATCTAAAAATAAAGATCTAACATTCTTGACTCTAACAATCTTATTCTCACTCAGTTAAGTAAATCACCTTCATTTATGTACTTTATTCTAAATGGATAATATAGAGACCACAAATATCTCCCAATCATAATTTTCTTGATGATGAACCACGTAAGAATCATTACAAAAAAAATCAGGCACTCCACTGATTTGCTGTACTGACACTCCTAGTCTAATTAATGGTTCATTTAACTCATAACTGCTGCCTTCATTGAGACTGTTAGCACCAAAAAGTAAATAAATAAGTACTGGGTTATTAACTTATTGTCAAGACCACTGAATCCTGTTATAAATGTATTTCCCAGAGTATAACAACATTCACTAGGCTCAATAATAAATTGTTTAAGTGTTAGAAAGTGAACAAATATAAATCTATATCACATGATATAATAAAGTCAACCAAACCCAAAATATCTATGAAATGTGCAACAGGCCAAAGAATGTAAATCTGTTTAATGACTTCACATAGACTAAGATCCAAAGAAAATGCACGCTCAAATCAAATTCAATTATAGCATTCACGGAAATTAGAAGGCTTTACCATTTTCTTCTGTGTCAGTTTTCTCTGCTTTTGAGCGATCTTCCCGGTTTACCAGTTGTCTAGTAGCACAGACCTGCTTTAGCCCGAGGAAGAGGAAAAGAATCGAGGGCACGATCTGTCCCCCCACGGCATCTACCGCAGGAGGTCGGTTGTGCAGTTCCAAGAGGATACTCAGTCCTATGATACACATCTTCCGGTCATGATGCCTACGAATGAAGGAACAGTAAACATGCCTGTGAGCAATGGGGACAAATTCTGAAGAAGTAAAAAAGGAATGTTTAAGGTGTGCTCTAAGGTTCATTCATTGTCATTACACAGATATATCTCCCATTTTGTACTATGTGAAATCCCATGTAAATGAAGTTTGTAAACCAATTACTGCCCTCAAAGACTTACGAAAGTCTGCAATTTAGATTTATGGTTAATAGAAATGCCGTATCAGGGCTTTGGCATAACAAGTTTTATTACAGCAGGAATGCCTGCCTTTGACAGCATCAAATGCCTATCCAAAGGAGAAAAGGAAGCGTTCCTTAGACTCTGTCTTTATTACATTGGGCTACGAGATTCTTCAGGACATATACTCTACGCTGACGCCAGGAGCCAAAACCGCCACTTCAAAAACTCAGCATCTAATAAGCTGAGCTTAATGTCTGTAAGTAACTCTATTCAATGTCTTCTGCCACAAGATAAGGAAAATTTAATTATGAAGGAAAAATGACCAATATGTATTACATACATTTTTCTACTGAATGATTCTTCTAAGTTGTTTAAAACTAAAAATATTATGAATAAAAGGACTACTATAAGGTATAACACTTAAAATTGTGGCATGAACAAAAATTCATTTGCAGTGATTTGATTTGTTTAAAATGAGAGTAATATACAATAAACCTAATAATGAATGTGTTACAAGCTTCTGCTATTCTTCATTATTTGCACTGCTTGAGTCATTCAAGTGACTGTTGCCAGAGTAGCTCCAACAGGGACCATGACTGTCCTGAGGGCATTCTCATCCATGTAGCCCCTAACTAGCCGTGCATACCAGGTGTCAAAGGGATCACAGCAGGAAAAATGATTGATTAGAAAATGGGGCTCTGAAGAACTCAAGGAAGCACAATCCAAGCATGCCCAACCTAGGGAACAGCTGAAACAGTGTTTCTATTTTTGGAAAAACCGCTTATAGATGGTAACAAAGAGATGAGCTAACCAACTGCTAAGTGTGAATGACCAAACCTCTACTCCCTAAATCTTTGTCAGAGTCAACTTTAGACACTATTTCTTTTTAAAGTATGTTCATCCATTTTCGGATTAAGTAAGAAATCTAAAACAGGGCCAAATTCCAGTCTCCTATAAATAGAATAATTTGAAGAAAAGCAGAGCAGCTTATAAAATGCTACCCTACTCCTGTTCTACCACTCTCTCCCCACCACTCAGCAGTATCCTATTTCTCCTGCTGGAAGTCTTTCCCCACCTCAGCCAATTTTTCTAAATGGTATCTTACAAAGTTTAAAAAGAACATTCACTATTTCTAACGCTTTATACACATTAATCAACAATCTAGCTCAAATTCTAGCATAACACAGTCACTACAACGTGCTGGCTCACTACTGTGTGTCAGGTCACAGTACACAGGTCAACGTACATGCCTACTTGAGGTAGGCATGTAACCACTTTGGAATCTCACTTTGCTTATGTCAGAAAACTAGGAGAGTGTTTCACCTAAGTCCAAACTCTCCTACCAAGGCAGCACCTGGGCCACACCTAACAATCCTGACCCCATGTTTGAGAAAGGGCTCCCTTGATACCTGCAAGGGGTTCCATATCCTGGGACAGTACATTATATGCTGGTCATTTCCTTAGACTCCATGCAAAATGTCTTTACACCTAGACACTCCACAGTCATGGAACCTGGACGGACACTTGGTTTTTGTTACATGTAGATAGAGCAATATGTGCAAGTCAAAAATAAAAGGGAAGGGCTACACTTAATTTTCAGAGCCAGTGTTCCTTCCTTCTACTAGATTATACTGCTGAAACAAACACATTCTTCATTCTCTAAAAATTAAATATTTTAACAATATACTAAAAATAATTCTTAAGATATGAAGATTATCTTTCTATATGCTATTACATACACATATTAAAAATTCAACTTTCCAGAAACAGAAATGCAGTGAAAAATCAAGAAAACACATACCCAAGAAAACAATCTGTATCATTCATCCACTGATTTATAAACTGTACAGTTACAGGTCCAGGGTTGTGAGGGAAATGAATTCTTTCCAAGGTATGCAGCAGCAAATCGGGGTTATAGTACAGGGCTGCAATCGCAACCTGAAGACACATGGTACGCAGCTCACTGGTTTTGACCCCTCGGGTTAATCTCTCCAAAACAAGTTGAACGAAGGGTGGAATGCACTAAAGGAGATAAACAAGAAGAGAGACACAGAGAAAAGATAAATGTTGGTAAAAAATACATAATCAATAAATATGGTACTCAATAGTAAAAAATTTTTTGCTTATTTACATCGTTATTAGACATATTAAATTTATATTCCAGAAAGAACACAGAGAGATGAAATGGCCAAAGAGGGGTCCTACAGCAGTGCCAGGGGTTCTCCTTCACTTTTCCGGGCTGATTACAGGTAAGTGGAGATTGTCCTAAAAAGTCCACACCTAAATGGTAGCGATAATCCAAGTATGGTCTCAGCCTTTCCATGTTTAAGGTAAACAGGAAAAAATAATTGGTAAACAGAAATTTTTTTTTTCACATGGTATTTTCATTTCTGGTTAAAAAAAAGAACCTGGGGATACTTCAATAGCACACACAAAAACAAAACAAAAAGTCAAATCTCTGGGAATCCAACTGTATAGAATTTATACATGTATCTTCTTTTTTAAAAAAAGATTTTATTTATTTATCTTTGGAAGGGAAGGGAAGGGAAGGGAAGGAGAGAGGGAGAGAAATATCAGTGTTTGGTTGCCTCTCGTGTGTCCCCTGCTAGGAACTAGCCTGCAACCCAGGCATGTGCCCTGACTGGGAATCGAACCACGATCCTTTGGTTCGCAGGCCTGAGCTCAATCCACTGAGCTATGCCAGCCAGGGCTATACACGTATCTTCTTTATGATTTGCCTGATGGCCCCCTAGATTATTACATATTTTTCTGTGAATCCCTTTCTCAGCTAAAACGTAAGGTAAAATTTCCAAATTGCATGAGTATCTTTCTTTGTCTCTCATACAAGTACTAACCAGGCCTGATCCTGCTTAGCTTCCAAGGTCATACACGATGGGGCATGTTCAGTATGGTATGGCCATAGACTCTTTTTGTCATTTAAATAGGATTTTCCACCAGCAAGCACAAACTACAGGCTATCTTTTAAAAACTTCCAACATAATATAAACACGTCAATCAGGAATGTAAATTTTAAATATAAACATCAGCCCTGGCTGGCATAGCTCAGTGGATTGAGCGCGGGCCTGTGAACCACACGATCGCGGTTCGATTCCCAGTCGGGGCACATGCCTGGGTTGCAGGCCAGTTCCTGGTGGGGGACTCACGGGAGGCAACCATACATTGATACTTCTCTCCTCTCCTTCCCTTCCCCTCTAAAGATAAATAAATAAAATCTTCAAAAAATATATATATATATAAACATCAAGTAAGAGGCTTTCCACACATGTTACCTGATCGATTCCCCTCCCTTTGCACTGAAGGATGATGACTTCAAGAAGTTTGGCTGCATGGCACTCTGCATCTTCTCCTGCCTCTCCACACAGCACCTGCCGCAATCACAATTAGCTCAGCAGTGAGTGGCACTGCATAAAATTTAATCAAGTCAAATATCAAAGCAAACACCTCATAAAAATTCAGCCATTGAAATCATAGTTTTGCTTGCTTTTTAAGTTTACCATGCCAAAGAGGGAAAGTCAAAACAAAGTCTATCTGTCTTCTTTATCTATTCTAGTTCCTCATAAAAGGTAAAAATTCACTTAACTTTGGTGTAATAAAGTGGACTATATGAGTTAATTATCTAGATACATGAGGCTTCTGTTCTTTTGATTTAATCCTTATTGTATTTTCCCCATTAGCACTTAGTCCCCTTAAATCCCACTTCCCCCAGCAATCACCACACTGCTATCTGTGTCCACGAGTCCTTTTTCTTTTAAAGGCACCAAAATAACAAAACAATTTAAATTTTCTTAAACCTTCCTGTTATTTTTTTAAGATTTTATTTATTTATCTTTAGAGGGGAAGGGAAGGAGATAGGGAGAGAAACATCAATGTACGGTTGCCTTTTGTGCGTCCCCTGCTGGGAACTGGCCTGCAACCCAGGCATGTGCCCTGACTGGGAATCAAACCGCGGTTGTTTGGTTCGCAGGCCTGCGCTCAATCCACTGAGCTACACCAGCCAGGCTAAACCTTCCTTTTAAACGATAAAACAAACCCTGTGTTTTCCCAGTCTTTTCGAATTGTCCATATGCACCCATTTTTTCATAATAACAATCCTAATTTGGTATTATACACTTCTTAAGGTTGCCAGAAGAAAGTAGAAGCTGCTTATGTTAGAAATGAGGAAAAATTAATAAGAGTTCAAATACCAGACATAAAAAGAACAAACTTAACCCAAAGAATAAAGGTGAGACAGAAAATAAATATAGACAAAAAGAGGTAACAGAAACCAAAAACAGATCATTGAGAAAAAAGACCTAATAGACAACTTTTATTTTAAAAAATATTTTCAAAAAGCAAAGGAAACAAAATAATAAAATATCAGGAATGAAAGAGATAAGGATGCAAATAAAGAAGAGATTAAAAATAAGAGAATGCCATGGGGAAAACCCTCTTCCTTATATATTTGAAAACTTAGAGGAACTGGATAATTTCCTACACAAATACAATTTAAGAAAACTGAATTAAAAACAAACTCCAGATAAAGATGACAGACTGAATGCTCCCATTTAATTTTCTTCCTTCCCAAAAAGCCATTAAAAAGATAATAGAGAGATTTCAGAGATATACATTTCACAAAGATAGAGGAAGGAAAAAAGAGACAGCTATAAAATTTTTAGAAGCTAGTAAACAGATGGAACAGTGAGTTGAATAGTAAGCAGAGAGCTGCTAAAGCCAAGAATCAACCCTATTTACATAAATCTCAAATTCTACCTCGAGGGCCATGTACCCAGATCTGTGAATGGACTCTGGAACCAGGACGCCTTCCCGCGCCGCCATTCGGTTTGTATCTTCAGACAAGCCACTCACCCTCCCTGCGTCTTACCGTCCCCTCTATAGAAGGAGGAGGATAACATGCCTCCCTAATGGGGGCTGTACGATACAGAAAGAAGAAAATCACTCCATTTTCCCAAAATTGCACTTACTTGGGGTTTTATTTTATTTTATTTATTTATCTTAGAGGGGAAGGGAAGGAGAGAGAGAGAGAAATATCAGTGTATGGTTGCTTCTTGTGAGTCCCCTGCTGGGAACTGGCCTGCAACCCAGGCATGTGCCCTGACTGGGAATCGAACCGTGATTGTGTCGTTCACAGGCCCGCGCTCAATCCACTGAGCTACACCAGCCAGGCTTACTTGGGTTTTTGTTTGTTGATTTCGTTTTCCCACCCCCACTCCCTCAAAAGAAAAGGAAACAAAATATATTTCAGTAATTTAAAACTCAGATTAAGTCTGGCTCTGGAGCCAGACTGCCTGGGTTCAACTGTGGCTCCCACGCACAGTGAGTTAGGACAATTCACTAAACTTCAGGCATACTGTAAGCAACTGTGGTTCAACCTCCTGAAGATTAAATAAGTTAGTATGTATAGAGTGCTTAGGAAATACCTGGTGCACAGTAAGGGTTCAATAACTATTCGTGATCATTAAAGCCAAGAAGATGAAACATTTCAGTACCTGACACGTGTAAGTCCACCATTGGGAACACTACTTTACTCTCCTGTCATAGCACAAAGCAGCTCTAAGTTACACGGGAACATGTACGACAGCTTTGTTTCCTGCTTGTTGCTTTCCCTTCCTCTTTTCCTCACTAGCAGCTGTTTCTGTAACTTTGGAAAAACTGAAGAATGCCAAGTGATTATTTAACAAGCTGGGCTATTAGCACTAAGGGAATCTTTAAAAACCATGATTCTTCCCCTTCAGTTTATATGTGAAGAAATTCAGTGACTTTTCTAAATCTTCCAGGGTCTTTTGAACTGAACTGGGACCTAACTCAGATATGCTGATTATCGGTTCAGTGCTCAGGTCCATGTCTCCAGTGAGGAAAACAGGTTGTACACTAGTATTTTGCTCCCAACTCCAAGGCCAAACTTAGGTTTGGCTATTTGAGCTTTCTAAACTCTGCTAGCTACATGCAATACAGTTTTATATTTATGTATGTACATACTTCATATTCACCTACAGAAGGGAAACATGACTAACTCATTAATGATTCCCAGATACAGCTAATAGAAGACCAAATCTAACCTGTGACAAAGATGGCACATTAGGCAATCAAGGTTTGTGCATAAATATAACAGTTGACATTATATAGCTTATAAATTATACTCGACTGAGCTACATGATGCTGTTTTTCCAACAATTTCAATCTTCTGTCTTACATTATTTATGATCAAATTACCTATATCTAGCAACTTCCAATAGGTACAGTCAATTCAAAGAAAAATCAATGACTAGCCAACTGTGTGGTCATTTTCCTAGCACTTTTCTTTAATTAAGTAGCAAGTTTGCACTTTTGAAAAAAATAAACACAAAGATAATCAGTTACCTCTGAATATTATAAAGTACACAGCTATAAAAGTGGCAAACATTCTTAAGAACAACACCATATGAAACTTTCAAATTGCAATTCCAAACTCCATTTTAAAAACACAAAATAGCAAATATATGTTGATGAAGACAATACACAAAAAACTACCATATTTTGACAGGTATAACGCACACTTTTATGCCCAATTTTTGAGGGGAAAAATAAGGATGCGCATTATACATGAGTATAATGATTACATACCATGGGTATAATAATGGGTAAAATAACCCCATGTATAATGTGCACAAAAACCATGGGTGCACATTATACACAGGAGCACCTCATTACACGGCAAAATACGGTAAATGTGTAAGAAAACAAACGGAAAGAGTAAAACACTCAACACTACAACAGCTGATTAGGACATGCTTACCTTTCTACACATTGTGAAAAGTATTTCTAAATGCTTTGGATTTGATAGTAAAGTATTTGTATCTATTGTCACATAATTATGCAGGAGAGGCATCATGTCTGAAAAAAAATTTCAAAATCCCAATGAGACTTGAGTAACAGGAGTAGAAATAAATTATTGCCACTGAAACCACATTTCTGTTGTACCCACACATTATTATCTTTCCTTGCAACCACAAAATGCTAGAAACAAAAGTGACAAATCTGCTCTACTTATAGAGGAAGAAAATATGGATCCGAACGAATAAAATGCTCATCACTTGATGTGGTGACTTTTCTCTATAGCAATCGCCATCTAACACACTACACGTTTTCTTGCATGTCTGGGCATTTCTGCACACGCCCTTCTCTCCCACTAGAATGAAAACATCAAAAGAGCAAGGACTATATTGTTTACTGATGCACTGCTGAGCTTAGAACAGCGCTTGGAACAGAGTCGGTATTCAGAAAATATTAACTGAATCACTCTGACTGCAAACTAACTTAAGATATAAGAGGAAACACAGGCTCCCTCTTATTGCCTGTATTCCTGAGGCTGAAAATCACTGCTAAAACAGCCCCAGCCTTTGCTCATCAGGGAAATAAGAACAATTATTTTCTGATTAGTACTATAATCATCTATGTCTTTATTTCAAGTGTCAAATGAAATAATGTATAAACACAGAAAAAGCAAAAAATGTTACATGGTCAAAACCATACCTGTAAAGTATTCAAAACAATCCTGCTGAAAAACCTCGTATAATATTCCTAGAAGCTGCCACATTTGAGGGGAAATACCATGGCAGGTTAAACTATAAGCCAGTGAGAGAATTTCCTCATAGAATTCTAGAAAAAAAGAAAATCTTTAGTTAGAATGCTAGGAAATAGCACAAAATGAAACACGAAGACCACACAGGAAGACCGAGACTACACACTCACACACGTGCCTCTTACAGCTGAGACAAGCCTTCCTCGGCGCTCACATCTTCAGCGGCCTGTATTTGCCGCCTTCCGTTTCTTACCGAGATCCGCCCCTGGCTCAGTAAGGCAACCATTTATTTTTACTAAACTTACATATAGTACTGAACATTCTGTAATATATAAAATATAACTATTTTAGGTATAGTTTGCTTGTAAAACTATAATAGAAATAGATATAAGAAGCAACAGATTTTTTGTGTATTGCTCATGCACAGGATTTTAAACTTACAAGTAATTAATATTCTTTGGGGAGTTTAATAAGCCAGGCTAAAATATCTGCCTGTCTCGAATATGTTTACAAACTCTATACTGGACAGTATTTTCTCAATTTATGTAACTTACAAAATTTATATAGTATTTTTCAATCTATCAAGACAACTATACCCACTATAAAGTAGAAGAGTCTGAAGGGGATGTTCTTGCATTTGCACATATATTTATTATTACCTAAGTCAGAAGGGGATTATGTCTAAACATACAAACAGAAAACACCAACCGCAATGTAAAAATTCCTAATTAAGTCCTTCCCTGTCACTGAGCAAAAAAGTCTAACTTCAGTTTTTTTTCTTTTATTAAAAGGAACTAATATTCACCCTGGACGCTTGAATAAAGTTTTTTTTTCTGTAATATTATTTAAAACAGTATGTTCAAAAACTAGTAATGCAGATATTTGCCTTAATGAAAGCAAAATACAAGGGTAAATCACAGATACTGGGAAGTAATTTATGTAAGACAATCACCTGAAAAACAACAAATTATCTGAATATAAAATTTCTGAAAGTTCTGTTCATCATTACCCTACCCTGGAAGATAACAAAAAGAGGGCAAATGCCTCTTCCTAACACGAAGCTTAAAGACAAAAAAGGGGCCCAAGGGAAATAAAAAAATAAATAAATAGGACTCCATCAAATTAAAAACCTTCTGCATGGCTGCAGAAAACATCAGCAAAATGAAAAGGGAACCAACCATATGAGAAAACATATTTGTCAATGATCTAGGGTTTGATCTCCCAAATACATAAAGAACTCACACAACTCCACACCAAGAAGACAAACAATCCAATTAAAAGTGGGCAAAGGACCTAAACAGACATTTCTCTGAGGAGGACATACAGAGAGCTCAGAGACACATGAAAAGATGCTCAACATCCCTAGCCATCACAGAGATGCATGTTAAAACCACAATGAGATAACACTTCACATTGGTCAGAACGGCCATCATAAACAAATCAACAAACAAGTGCTGGTGAGGTTGTAGAGAAAAGGGGGCCCTAGTGCACTGTTGGTGGGAATGCAGACTGGTGCAGCTGCTGTGGAAAACAGGATGGGATTTCCTCAAAAAACTAAAAATGGAACTGCCTTTTGACTCAGAAATTCCACTGCTGGGATTATAACCTAAGAACCCTGAAACACCAATTCAAATGATCCTAGGTACCTCAATGTTCATAGCAGCATTGTTTACAATAACCAGTCCCTGCAGGCCAGTTCCCAGCAGGGGATGCATGAGAGGCAACCATACATTGACATTTCTCTCCCTCTCTCTTTTCCTTCCCCTCTGAAGATAAATAAATAAATTCTTTTAAAAAAATGATTCTAGAGATACAAAAACTGGCATTAACAGAATACTTGATAAAAATACTCCTCTGGATTGCGTAAGAAGGGAGACAGGGACCACTGGTAAGACACGGCACGCAACAGACACCCAGCAGATACACCTGCTTTCTAGGCTGCTTCAACCGAGGCCAGACTCCTGTTTTTAGTGTCTCCACTTTCATTTCCTAGTGAGCCACTTCAGCCTGTCTTCCCTTTGCTCCCCTTTGCCCTGTTGTTTGCATTTTTTGTCTGCAGATTTATCCTTTCCTGCCACCTGTTTCTACTTTGTTCCCATCTTGCAAAAGTAGGTTTAGCTGACAACCTCACTGATCTCTTCCTTCACCATCCCCTCGTCAAAGCAGGCCTTCTTCCTGTGCATCGTGACAGCGGGAACCTTCACACACCTGGACTGCCTGGCCGCTGCTGCTTCTTTCACATTAAGTATATGGTATTTTTATATCTCTTATCTGTGTCTTAGTATAATACTCAAATAATTCCAAAACAGTTGTCCCCCCCTTATCCACAGTTACCATGGTTATTCCCATGGTTTCAGTTACCTACAGTCAACTGAAGTCCAAAACTATTAAACGGAAAATTCCAAAAATAAACATGCTTAAGTTTTAAATTACACACTGTTCTGAGTAGAATGATGTAATCTTACACCATCCCATTCTGTCCTGCCGGGGATGAGTCATCCTTTTGTCCAGAGAATCCACAGTGCCTATACTACCCGCCCATTGTTGGGAACCGCCCTGCCTGGTTTCAGAAGCTGTAACCCCCCATGGCTAAGGCTGAGTGAGAGAACTTGGGACTATAAACCATTAAGGAGACAAAAGTTTATTTCCCTCCCTGGCAGGGGCACTGAATCTGCCCCCTTTTACTTCACCCTGCTTAGTGCCAGGCAGATGACTGTTCAGCCAATGAGGGGTAAGATTCCTCAAGGGAGGGACAACCTAAGACAGGCATGGTCACAAAGGGGCCCTCAGGGAAGGACTTGGGGGGCTGTAGAAAAAGGGGGTGATGGACCCTCGCCCCTCGGCTTTGAGGTAGCCTGAGTGTTCATTCTGTCTGCGAGAACTCTCCTAACCACTTGGCTGCCTTACTTCCCCTGCCTGACTTAAGCCTGAAACAATGCTGGTGGTGGATGCCGCCCTGTGCTGGAAAGCCCTGTGCTGGAAAGGGCAGGTTCTCTGGGGCAATCAGTTCTAAGAAAGAATGCACAAAATCCTGTGAAATCTGCTTTGCTAAGAATGCCCTCAGTTTTCTGATAAGGGTCCAAGCATGAAATGAGATTGTTTCCCAAAGTTTTATAGCCCTTTAGCTATCTGACCCTGACTCAGAATAAGCCCTCAGAGTTCTTTGTATGTCACCTATTATTTGATCATTACTGCCTGACAATGATTGATGAGCTTTACCTGTATTCCTATGCACATTGAACCCAATAAAAGTCCGCTAAGGAACAGGCTCCTGGCCCTTCCCCTTTGAGAGATTGGCCACCTTTCCTCCCCAAGCAGATCATGTCTTGGTAGACTTATTCTCATCTGTGGCGGCCGGGGGGGGGGGGACTCTGCAGGCGGAGCCCCCCACAATCCATGACTTAGTAGCCTCTGCTTACCAGATTGACTGTCACAGTCTCACTATTCCTGTGTTCCATCATAATGATCTTGTTTGACTGAACAATGGCCTCAAAGCCATTCATATAGCTTTTATTACAGTATACTGTTATAACTGTTCTATTTCATTACTGTTGTTGTTAATCTCCTACTGTGCCTAACTTATAAATTAAACTTTATCATAGCTATGCATGTACAGAAAAATACAGTTATGTGTGGGGTTTGGGACTGCCCACAGTTTCAGGCACCTGCTGAGGGTCTTAGAACACGTCCCCTGAGGAGAAGTAATAGCCTCACTTACCCTTACCTGCTTTATACAAATTGATGCTTTGCTAAACAGTAAAAGCTGGCCTTGAGTGCAGTAAGAGGTTAACTAAAACTCTAATCATGTCATGAATTTATTAGTGTAACACTTTCATTAAGAATTCCTCTTGTTTCCACAATAGCCAGGCTTAAAAAGTAGCCACCAAATTTCCTACAATTACTAGTGATGACTCTTTTTTTGGCTACTAGATTATGTTACCTATTTTGCATTTGCTCTAGTAAGAAAGTAAAGAAAGGTACTTGTGTCCAGGGATCCTATTAATAGAAAGCACCTCCAAGTTACTGTTTCACCTGCATGAGAATCACCTGGAATATTAAAAAAAAATTGCAGATTCCTGGGCACTGCCTCAAATTAAGAATCAGAATCTCTGGGACTTCTTCAATTTAGTGAAGTCCAGGCATCTTCACTTTAACTAGCTCCTTAGTGATTCTTATGCACACCAAAGTTTGAAAACTACTGCTTTACAGCAGTGATTTCAAAAACAAGGAGCATATGCCCTAGGCAGTGTGCAAGATGATCCACTGAGATGGGAGAAGAATGTACTAGAACACCTATAATCTCATCCTTTTATACTTCTATTTTTATGTATGTAAATGTTGTAAGTAATATGTGTATACTGCCTATAAATATACCTTAAATATTATCCATATATATTAGAAGTACATGCTCAAGTTTGGTGACAACTGCTCCGAAGCAGTAGCAGGCTTTTTTTGCACCTTTCTCTCTCTGTCTGTGGACTACGCAGGGTGCCTCTCCCTCCAAGTCCAAATGCCTTGGGACTAGCACCTTCAAAAGGCTTGAATACATGGAAAAGAAGCCTCCTTTGCAAATGCCTATTAGTTTACAAAACCCAGCACAGTTACGAATGCTACTCAGAAGTCAGGCGCTGGAGCAGACAGCTGAGCAATGAAGCCACCCTCTGATAAGACACACCCATCACTGCACGGTTTTCCATCCCAGATTCAAGGGTCCTCACCTGAACCCCACCCCAGTTCTTAGTTTCTAAAAATGTAAAATTTTAACTTCTCTGCCCTTAAAAAACTCTAAGACCAAAAGTTCTTTATTGGATGTGTCAAAGTCTCTCTCTAAATAAAAATACAGATATTAGAAAGTACATCCAAAAACTGAAGAGAATGCCATCTTCTCTTTCTCAAAACTGTCCATCTTCTTGAATTTAAAGGGCTAAAAATATACTGAGAGTTCATCAGATTTTTTTAAATTCTCAATTCACATTTTTATTCAACCTTTAAACTTACCAATTACATGTTTCTGTAAAACGAGATCAATGATCCGTAGACAGATATTCTCTAACTGCTGAGTAACCTAAAGACAAGTTTTAAACAGTTTAAAATTCATCATAACCCTTAAGTTAATCTATAAAGTTATAATTATCCCAATAAAAATACCAATAGGGTTTTTCTGAGAGAAGTTGACAAGTTAATTCTAAACTTCATGTGAAAAATTAAACATGTACGAATACCAGAAAATTCTGAAATGTAAACCAATTATGGAAATGAGAATTAAATCCATAATAAAATTACAAATTAAATTAATTTCTTACCTATTTTACACCAAAATAAATTCATAATAGATTAAAGATTTCAACATTAAAACTTTAGACATGAAATATTCTAGAAGATACACAAAGAATTGTGTATAATCCTAAAGAAAAAAAATGACTCAAAGCCCAGAAACCAGAAATACATATATTGAGTCACTTGGCATCAAAAATTAAAAATGTCTACATAGACCAGGTAGAAATCGGAGGTAAATGAAAAACTGAGGGAAATATTTTCAAGTGATAGCACAAAGATAAAATCTCCGTCACGTGAAATCATATCAACAAAAAGAAAGGCAAACAACTACAAAAAAGAAATATAAATGGACCTTAACCTTATAAAAAAGATGTTTAATACATAATAAGAGTACAAATTCTTAGCACAGGATTAACACTTTTCACCTATCAGACTGGCAATGATCTAAAAGTGGACTTTAGTCCTGGAGGAGTGGCTCAGTTGGTTGGAGCATCGTCCCACACACCAAAGGGTTTCGGGTGCGATTCCTGGTCAGGGAACATGCCTGGATAGCAGGTTTGTTCCCCAGTTGGGGTGCATGTGGGAGGCAACCAATCGATGTTTCCCTCTCACACCAATGTTTCTCCTCTTCCTTTCCCTCTAAAATCAACACATATATCCTCAGGTGGAGATTTTTTAAAAAGTAGGGATTTATATAGATTTAGGACAACTGGACGTCCACTTTTAACAAGAGATAATTAAATCCATTAACAAGGGACTGGTTAAATAAATCTGATACATCATACAAAGAGATATTATGCTACTATTAAAAATATGTAACTTTATTGACTAATATAGAAGACTCATAAAGAAACATTAAGTAAAAAATGGCAGATGAAAACCCTATGCTATCATTTTCATTACAGAAAAAGGCACATACTCTACTCACTTGTTGCCAGGATATTATAACAGAAAAATCTCTGGAAGGACACAAAAAAACTGGTAAAAGAGCTTCCTCCTTGTGAGGAGAACCAGGTATATGGCTGAGCTGAGTGAGAGGGTGAAAGTTCACTGAACACCTTTTCACACCTTGGAATTTTCAATATGTGTTTGTATGAAACGGTTGTTAAATTAGAAAAAATGAAAACCCACTCTATGTTACATTTTCGTCTAAGTATCCTATTTCAACTTTCATAAATATTCTATAATATTCGGCTAAAACAATTGTCTTAAAGTTCAAATAATCCAAAATTTCCCAGTTTAAAAATCTGTCCATATATTTACAACCATTAAGCACAGCTGCATGTGCTCAGGATCTACTTTTAGACCTTTAATTGTGACCATCACACATTACTTACATATTAAGCACACACGTGACATTTCCTTTCAGAAAATACTATTTTCAAAGTCTGCTTTTAACAATCTGAAATTTAAAATCATAGGACAGGCAACCAGGAGACAATATTCCAGTCCTTGTTTTGCCCCTAATTATCTATGACAGCACTTTCCAAATGATGTACCACAAGAATTTTTAAAGCATGCAACACCTGACTATTCAGTCAGGGGCACTGACCTCTTTCCCTTAGACTGTCAAATAAGCAATGACAACAGCCAACACGACAATAGCCATGTGGTGTGAATGAATCAAAATTATACCTAGGGTTTTTTTGGGTCACGTTGCCAAAAAATTTTTTTGGGGTGTGCCACAGAATTTTAGTAATTAGTTTATGTGTGGCATGAGAGAAAAAGGCTGAAAATCACTACTCTGTGACCTTGGAAAAGCCATTTGACTGAAGGTTTTAAGTTTTTTCATGTGTAAGGGAGGAAGCTGGATTTGGGAAGTGCTCTCAGTTTTAACCCTCACCTCTCTTGATAATTAATCACAGTAAGTTCACATGCTCCTTTAACTTTACTTGAAATTCAAAATAAATTTAATACCAAGTAAATAAATTAAAACGAAAATATAAAATGCTGTTTAGTTTTCAAAATAATCCTGCTGCTCCTTCTACTACTCTCCACCCTCCACAGACTTTAGAAAACCAGACTAGGTGATTTCTCAGGTCTCTTCAAATTTAAAATACAAGTTCTACCTATAAGGTGAAAGGATTACCCTCAAGTATACTGTTATGATTTAATTTGGAACACCTCACTGTCCCCAAGAGGGCCATATAGTTTCAAGAGGATGCAAAACTACAATAAATGAATGAATATGGAAACTGAAATTCACATTAAGCCCTTTAGGTGAAAGAAGGCCTACCCAGGCAAAGAATATCAGACCGTTTCTAAGGATTTGGTCATCTCGATTTGCTTTGTGATAAACACAGGATAAATCGACAGCCACGGAGTTTAACGATGTTATTTAAAGAACTGGCACCTGCTTCCTAAGTCCTCACTGTATAAAACAAGAGCGGCCCTAAACACCAAACAAGTCAACTGAGCTCAAAGAAGTAAAGAACACAAATCTAATTTGAATGAAGGAAAGGTTACGTGATACTTGTGGAGGAGAGCAGTGGTTTTAGATGGGGTAAATTAATACATTATCAGAATGATTGGACTGCAAACCCAAAACCTGGTGACCCTGAACACGTCCCTTGAGACTACCCAAACCTTGCTGTCCTCTTTTGCAGGAGGACACTGTCGCCACCTGCTCCATCTAACTCGGGATGGCAGGGGTAGGAGTCCGCCAGCTAACGGGTGGGAAAGCACTGGATGACTGTCTGCCCATCTCTTTTCCCAAATTGTTCTGGACTTTGGCTTAGGAAAATTACGTTTCAAGCTCTTCTTCCCTTCCACCTTCACAATAATTGTTACATCAGAATTTGGTTACATTATTTAATATTTGCCACTGTGACTAAATGGCTATCACTCTCTACCAAGAAGACTAGACTATGGATTACAGAAGGGGAAACTCATGTCTCATTCAGTTTGGTATTCCCTAAAAATCTAGCCTTACACAGAGCAGATGTGATGTACTGAACTTAGTTCAGTTCAGGACAAAAGGACGTAGTACATACCTATAGCCACACGTAGTATTTCCTCACAATCATTGTAATACATCTTTGAAATTTGAGGATAATTTTTAACATTTAGCAACCTAACTCAAGTTAAAAGTCGGGACTTTAAAATGTGTGCCCCCTGACCACGTGAACTTCAGTTAACGTACTATAATGACGAGATAAATCGCAAAGACATCCCACCTCCTTATGATCTTCAACAACTGTCAGGACAGTGTCAATGGTGTGTAAAATCCCCATGGCCATCACTGTTTTGTCTTCGACTTCTTCATAGTCATCACTTTGAAGAACTTTGCCAAATATCTCTGCCTATGAAATTAACATCAACAAATTCAACAATCAGTATCATCCTACCCACTCCTCTGTACCATAAGTGAGCAAAGAACAATGTCACACACATAAATGTCGGCAAAGTTATGCACTTTGCCAGGTGATCAATGACCAAACCTGTTATGTTTTAAACATAGCTGTTTTTTCCTTATCTAGTCGCTGGAGTAGAATATACATTAGCTATTACAATCAGAGAGCTGCTATTTAACTTCTGGTTGTCATTAAACAAATACATCCAAAATCTAGGAAAACTGAAATCTAGTAGAACTCAAATGAAAAATTCAATAGAAGGTTTAGAAGACAAAGTCAAGGAATCACCTAGGAAAAGAGACAAAAAGAACAGACATGGCAGATGGCAGAGAGAGGTAAGGAAATCAGAAACTCAGTCCTGGCCCAGTATTCTACATCAGAACTCCAGGACAAAAAAAAAAAAAGCAGGGAAAAATTNAAAAAAAAAAAAAAAAAAAAAAAAGCAGGGAAAAATTCATCAAGGAAATAATATAAGAAATTGCCTAAAACTGAAAAAAATTAGTTTATGATTCAAAGCCCAGAAAGTGAAAATTTAGAAGGCTTGAATTAAGTAAATCATTACGAAATCTCAGAATATTAGAGATGACAGCAGATCATCTTAAATGTTATTACATTTAAATTTAATTAAATACAGAAATTAACTGTCAAGATTAGAAGAGCAAACATTTTTATATTAACATTGTAGTTACACATAAAACTGAACTCTAAATTTCGCAGTTTAATTTATTTAGATTATTCAAGGCTCTTATACCAAACTAACATAAAACTTTTCCCAGTCTTACCAATTGTTGGGTCATATCAACAGCAATTGAGGCTACTTCTTGACTGTATTCACATATCATCTTCTGGATAACATTAGTTACATCATCATTTTCTGTCTCTATAACAACATGCAATAGCTCCTGCATAATAGGCCTCACATGTGGCTTCATATACTCCTTAGCTAATGCAATAAAACAAACAAAATCACTAAAAAATTAGCCATTCACAAGTGATAAAAAGAATTAACTTGCTCACAAGGTAAAGTGACACAGTGTAATAGGTTCTAGATAGATTCTTGTTCCGTGGTAAGTTACAATGCTGTACCAAAATAGTCTCCATCAACACCTTAATATTCCCCAGAGCAACACAAGGACAATCAATCCTGCACAGGAAAGAACTGTCCTGCCCAAAATTCCAACACCCCCACTGAGAAATTTAAATTACAAATATGTTCTGTCATTAGCATGACACAGTATAAAAACTCATGTACGTAGAACTATGCCCAGCACTGAGGGTGCCCATTCCCTGCCCCACCTCATCTCTATCCGCCTCCGCCCCACATATCCTTATACAATACTCAGACCTCCATTGAAACACTGTTGATTGGAGGTAAGCTGGGTTCATGTTTACTTTCAATGGTTTATTTGAACTTGGAAAGAAATATTCTTCTAAACAAATGAAATATCTATGTCATCACTTACCAGAAATGCTAGTTGCTACTTTCAGAAGTAGCAAACCCATAGAATCTTAGGGTTGAAAGAATCTTGAAGCTATCTGGCCCAAACCCCTAAATTTAAATATATGGATATCTAAGCCTTAACAAGTCATGTGCCTTGCCCAGGTTTACGTGGCAAATTGGTAGCACAATCAAAACTAGACACCAAATCTCTGACTTCCCAGTCTACCATAATGCCCAACAATTACCAACTTGTTCCCTAATCTAAAATTCTTCTGGGAACCACAGTGAAAAAGAATTCCTAAAAAGGTCAAGAATAAACTCCTATTAAATTCTGAGGGGACAGAAGTTGAGAAATCCAAACCCAAAATCTTAACACGTATAAAATCAGCCTCAGAAGGGAAGCAATTGAAGAAAACTATCTGAGAAGACCATGTCCAGATACAAACAAACAAGCAAGCAGACCTTCTAAACGGTATTTCTGGCTTTACCTTGAGTCTGGTTGGAAATTAATGACTGGAGAGCAAGGGCGGCCTCGACTTTGACAGGCATCTCCTTATCCTCAATCAGGCTCTTCTTTGCTAGTTCAACTGCGTTTCTTAGATTGAGCTCATTATGAAACTTCAAAGAACTGAACGCATGAAGTACCCAACAGGACTATGTTATAAGAAAGTAAATAGGAAACTATTAGGCGTATGGCATTCTGTAATAATGTCACACATAACTTACTAAGTAAAATATCACTAATTCTACCAAGTCCTATTTGTGTTTTGGAGGGTAGCATATAAGCCTTAGTTGCTAACTTCTGGATTTCCCAACCACTTTATTTTTAAACAAGCAGCTTGATTACTTTTAAATTACCTATATGCAGTAGCATTTTTCACAGGAAAAAGAAAACAGAGCCAAATTTAAGTGTCGACAAAAAAGAAAGTTCACCCTATTTCAAATATAAATCCTAGCCTAGCCCCTATGCACAAATTGGCATCAAGTTTGTGCACCATGTGTTGAAAAACTGAATAATTCAGAGAATGTACCTAAAATAAGGAGAAAAGAAAAAAGCCTTGTTTATGCTTTTAATAAATATTGTGATCCTTTACTAACTTATTATTTAGATGTTAAAGCCACTACAAACCCACATTTGACATTCGCAGGCCAGCCTTTGCAGCAAACAAATGCAATACCCCTCGCCCTTCCATTACACCAAATCTCCTCTCCCGCTCGAGCAAAGGATGAAGGATTTTAAACCATACAGATGACCGAATTCTAAACTATTAGACCATAGAACCACATTATTACTTTTTAAAAGTTCTTCTCTGTGCATTAAATATAATCAACAGTAATTAATTTAAATTACTAAAGACTTTTATCAAGAGAATTACAATTTATATATACTCTCAAAGCCAGCAGCTTACCTACCAAAACACTTGAGTGTGCTCAACATCGCTAATCTGCATTCGCCCAAATATTTCTCCAGTGATAATTACCTTGTTTATAAAATGCTTTAGAATGTATAAGGCATTAATAACATATGCTGTGTTTAGCAAGAATTTTTTTATGTTGATGTAGTTATAAAAATAAATACTAGGCTCTTGACTTAAAGTTCTATTTCTTCATAAAATGTTGCTTCTAGAAGTAATACACACTTAGAACACATATAAGTTTATCATGAATCGATTATCATTTTCTCCACTTAAGGCATATGTACCTAATATACTAGAAATCATAATCAGGTTTTTAGCCAAACTAGAATTCCATGCTGCTTTCTGGACACCGAAAATTAACCGGTTTATGAATTTACTCTGTACTGTTGCTGTACCATCACCCCTCACTGCTTGTTTTGCATATGCAGGCAGTGAGGCTAGGGTGGAAAATGAAAACAGCTGGAATTAAAATCCACAAATCCCTTTATTTACTAATGTGTCCTTTATTCAGTTTATGTGACATAAGAAACAATCTAACTTCATTTCACCGTAATATGTGTCAACTTATCCAAAAACATTTCATCCAATAATTATCTTACAAATGAACATTTTAAGATACATAATGAAAATACGAAAAACTTACTCTAGCTCGAAGATACCCCAGGTTAGACAACAATAATGGAAAGACGTGATTCTGCAGCAACAACTCCATTTGGTCCTTGAATAAACTTTTCTGTTAGGAAACAGGAACTAAGTTTCAACTTATCAATGTCGTTTTCATATGCAGAAATCACATCCCAATAAAGTATATTTATTATGACTTACACTTAATATATTTCTATTTACAATTTTGTAAAATTACTTCACCTACATATTGCTTATTTTGAAATAAGATAAAAGTTGTACCTTAAATACTATTTGATACTGACTGATTTTGTAGAAACAAATAAAGCCATTTCATGGTGTTTTTTTTAAATATAGCAACAGTTTCATATGGAAACACTGACAAAAATGTCCAATGTTCCTTTTAACTAAAGAAATAGGTGACAGAATATTTACGGTCAACTCAGTCATGCAGAAGCAGTCACTAGTTTTAAATTATCCATAACTTTCATATTCTCTCATCCGCCTGTGTGTTACAGTTTTAAGTAAATTAAATTTTAAACAAGTTAACCTTCAATAAAATATCAGCTAGGGAACCAATCACATGTAGGGCCCCATCTTTCTTCCTAGGGTCGAAGTTTGGGTCTGTTAGGATTTGGTAACAGAATGCCATCATTTTTGGCAACACCTAAAAAAACAGAAGAATACATTTTAGTGTACATTAGCTTTTGCTGCATTACTATAATATTATATACAAAACACAAATTTTCAGAATTAAAGCCACTTTATTGTGTTTTATCAAGTTTTATAAATAAGAAAACAAAATCACACTCTGTACTTACTAGGACAAGAAAGCATTCTTAAAGTGACAGATTACAGCAGATAACACCATTTTTCAATTACTAGGGTTATATTAAAGTATCAAATCAACACAGGATTTAAAAAGAATACCTACGTACCTCTTTTCTTTTCTTTGCAGCAGTATATAAAAGCGTCTGGGCAGCTATGGTAGGAGAAGCATAATCTTCAAAAATATCTAAGATGTTAAAAGGTTAAACCATGTTAGTAAAAATATAATTACTTCCTATATATTTTAAGCCTGATTAATCACTATTCCAAAACCAAGAAACAAAATAGCCCACACATGACACTAGTTGACAGCATACACGAGCTAAGGGGCATCAGTGTTTTCATGCACAAAAGTATCAAACTCTACAGGCTGTCTTTTCAGGCAATCATACTTCTAAAAGCAGCCCATTTGGGGAAATCTGTTTCACTGCTGACAGGAAAAGTGCTGTCTCTCTAGCAAAAAACAGCAACAATTTATTTACTGCTCACTATGTGCCAGGCACTGTTGTTCTAGGCTCTGGGGACACAAAGATCCAACAAAAAGGGTTCACGGAGTTTACAAGGTGAGAGTAAGAAACGTTATACACACACACATACACAACAGGTCAGGCTATGAACAAATGTACAACTGGGCAAAGAGACACAGAGTGACAGAGTATGGGGTGCTAGTTTAAATAGGGGGTCAAAAAATAGGGGGTCAGGCAAAGCCTCTGCAATGTTCCTTTAAGGTGACACACGTAAGAAGAAATTGAATGAATAAGGGAAACAGCTCTACAGGGAAACGTAAAGACACAACTCTCCAAGGAGAGGAACCAGTGAGAGTAACAACAGTCTTGGGGGACTGCTGGGATAGCACTTGGCTCTATCGACAGGTAAGTTCAACAGGTATTCAAAGGGTACTTGCATACATTTATGGGTGTAAAACACACCACTTAACCACATGAAAACTTCAGAATAGGCAGTTTTATATAAGAACACAAAAACTTGAGAAGTATCTGATATGTCCACATTTAAATATAAAAATAAGTCTTTGCCTCAAAATATAAAACACAAATATAACAAGACTAGTAACTAACATTGATCGAGTACCTTACCTGTGCCAGGCACTACACCAAGATTTCTACCTGCGTGTATTTAATAGTATTCCACACTAAGCTGTTAACACAACTAGTTACGTGTATTATCCATCCCATTGAATCCATCCCTGCCATTACCACTGCCTACTTAATAGCTGAAAACACTGCAACTCAGAGAGGGTCAGGAACCTGCCCACAGGGCCCGGGGCAGGTGACCAAGCCAGCACTCACACCCAGGTTAACATCAACGCCTGGGCTGTTGTGCTTGTTACGGAATCTAAACACTTTATTATTAATACCAGTCAATACATTTAGATAGGAGTGTTTCATTCATATAAACAATTGTTAAGTGACAAAAATATAAAAAGAAAACTAATGTAATAATTGTTCTTCCCTATGTATATTATCCAAAAGTAAAATGCAAAACTCAAAACTAGCCACTGCATTCAATGGTTAATAAAAAGAAAATGGCTAAGGAAAAAGCACTTCAGCTAGTCTTGAGCTATCCATATTCTATATTAACCAATAAAATGTAAATACTGTCAATCAACACTCATAGCTCTTATTTTATTTCTAAAAATAAACAGTATCTTATTTGGTAAGAAGAATTAAGTGTGCACTGGGTGGTGTGGCTCAGTGGATTGAGCACCAATCAGCCTGCAAATCAAAGGGTCACCAGTTCGATTCCCAGTCAGGGTACATGCCTGGGTTGTGGGCCAGGTCCCCAGTAGCAGGCATGTGACAGTCAAATACACATTAATGTTTCTCTCCCTCTCTTTCTCTCTCCCTTGCCCTCTCTCTAAAAATAAATCTTAAAAAATCCATAAAGAAAAAAAACACCAACTGTTAAAAAAAAGAAATGAAATAATGGTAACTGTCTGAACAGCTGAACAATTACTCTGACATTACAAAAAAACACAGGTATTACAGAAAAGCTAAACATTAAAAGAACGCATTGGAAAAGACAGAAAGACATATGAAAAGATTCTCAATGTCACTAATGATCAGAGAGATGCAAATTAAAACCACAATGAGACATCAACTCACACCAGTCAGAATGGCTACCATCAATAAGTGAGGATGTGGAGAAAGGGGACCCCTTCTGTACTGTTGGTGGGAATGCAAACTGGTGTAGCCACTGTAGACAACAGCATGAAGATACCTCAAAAAATTAAAAATGAATTTGCCTTTTGACCCAGCAATCCCACTGCTGGGAACATATCCAAAGGAACCCAAAACACTAATTCAAGAGAACATTTAAGCACCCGTATGACCTTTGCAATGTTATTTACAATCGCCAAGATTTGGAAGCAGCCCAAGTGTCCATCCATAGATGAGTGGATAAAACAATTATGCGACCTTTAGACAATGGAATTCTACTCAGCCATAAACAAAAAAAAAAGAAGAAGAAAAAAATTTTACATTTTGTGACAGCATGAATGGACCTGGAGGGTATTATGCTAAGTGAAATAAGCCAGTCAGAGAAAGACAAATACCATATAATTTCACTCATATGTGGAATCTAATGAACAAACTGAACTAGAAAAAAAGCAAAACAGAGAGATCCATAGGTAGAGAGCAGGATAACCGCTCTGGGAGTGGGGAGGTCAGGGAGTAGAGGGATTCAGCAAAAAGGGAAAAGGACTCGTGGACATGGACAACAGTGTGGTGACTGCAGAGGGAAGGTACGGGGGGGGGGGGCGGTAAATGGTGATGGCAAAAAATACAATGAAAAGAAAAAGATAGGAGACTGGCTAATCACTCTGCTCCTAGGAAAACAAAGGCACTAAGAAGGGGAAAAATCATGCCCAGGTGCAATGATTTTTAAAAGGAAAAGTTAGAATGAAGGAATGGAGCAGATGGTAAATACCATTTCTCATTCATTTGTTTTTCCTGTACTTTGTCTCCAAGAAAAGAGGCATTCCTCACTTACTGAATCAAATAACACGGACACCAAGCACTGGAAAAGCAATCCAGCATCTATACCAATAGGCTTAACTCAAGTAGCCAGAGACCCCTGGCCCAATAAGGGGAAGCCCTGTGTTGCCACAGCACCTTCCACATGCCCTGGGCAGTGCTAGTTCTACCAACTGTCTATTGTAACATTTATCAAAGACATACTAGAGCCAAACACTAGTACGTAGAGATGCAGAAGGAATGGAGAGTGCGAAATAAAGCAAATAAGTAACATAATGCCCCTGCCCTCAGATCACTCTAAGTCACGGGAGAAACAGGTACAAATAACATTTTGCTATGTTAAGTGTCTGAGTATTCCATGAAGCAATTAATTCAAACTGGGAATAAAAGGAAATGAACTCAGGCAATCTACACCATTTGACAGCTTCCAGAAAAATCGAAACTAAAAACCCCCCACCCCAGAAACAGGGCCACACAATGGGGCCACTGTAGGTAACCTCATTTCCTTGTGGAACACGTAGTCTCTGGGATAAGGAAGCAAACTAAATGGAGGTGCTCCTAAAACATGCAGAAATCCGAAGGCTCTCCCAGACCGAGCACAACCCAATCTATCCACGGGTATCCCAGAAGACATAGAAAGGGATGGTGCCTGCAGATCAGCATCACGACAGAAAAGTTACGGACGCTCCAAGACGGCTTCAGCACCGTAGGGATAAAGTAACGTGGCCCTTTGCCTCCCGTACCCAAAGGCCTCAAGTTCGCCGGTTCTACAGAACATCCAACTCTCACAGGTTTCAAAGGCAGAACTTGAGAATTTAACAAAGTAATAAAATCTGCTTAAAATATAAATTCAGCTACAATATTTTAGGTACCCAGGAACTAACGAGGAATAATACCATCTCGATTACCAAATTTCATCCTTATATACTCATACGGGTCCTCCTGCCACAGCTCTTCATCCTCGTCTTTGTAACACATCACAGAGAAAATCACATCTTCAGAGATGTTCTACGAAGGAAGAACAACGATAAATGGGTATGCGCTATTCAGATGTGGGAACACTAATAACGTATTTACTGACTGCCTTTATAATGTCGGTTTTCCCAACTGTCACTTTGCTGTGAAGCTTGCAGTGGCTGCAGTGAGACAGGAAAGCAAGAGCCTAGGGTGGGGGTGGGGGGCTGAGGGCGAGGGGCAAGCATGAGACTTTTTAAACAACAACTGATTAAAGATCTAGAGAAAGAGATGAATGTAAATGTTCTCTGAAGGAATAGAAAGGATAATAAGGTTTTACTAACAAATCAGTATTAAACATAAAAGAAATAAATATCAAGCAAGGTTATATTTATTATTGTATTTCTTTTCATGAACTGTTTTTCATTCCCAATTTGGTCCTAAATGTCAACCTAGCAACAATATTAAAATTTTCTTTCCTTCTTCCATTTTAAAAACCTACAAATGCAGGTTTCAGGGGAAAGAAAAAAACCACATCTGTTTTTCTGTGTGCTAACAATTACATATTTAAAAACAGAATAATCTCTTAAATAAATTAAATATTTCTGAGAGAAAAAAAATTCAGCCTAAGGTTAAGAGTTGTCTTAATCCTTTTTTATAGCCATGTAAAAGTAAGGCCAAAGGCATCATGTAGAAAAAAATACTATCACAATTTACCCTTACTCTATAGGAACACGGTAAATAAAATGAAATCAGTATCTATTAGTAGCAAAGAAATGATCCCTCTTTGATCAAGGAGATTAGACAAATGTTAAGATACCCACAGAAAGCAATGCAAAATAAGATAATACTAAACAAATTCTATCCTGGACACCAAAGGCAAAGAAAAAATTTATTTTCCTTTTTAGATACCATCTTAGAGATTACAAAATTTAAGAATTTACAATTTAAGAGGAAAAACAAACTCAGTTCCTAACATCACTGAATTACTCAAAATTGTCTGTATGCAAATAAGACTTTATTTATTAATGGCCCATAACTTTTTATTCTCATTTGTTCTTTAAATAACAATGTGGAATTCTATCTTTAAGTAAACAATTAAGCAAGATCAACTGAATCCAAGTCTTCCAACTCATAAAACTTGAAGTTCTCACTCTTCTCAAACACTTAAATTTCCAAGTCCTTCAAATAAGTATAAGCTCTCATCCATTTGTAATTATTAGTGGAAATAAAAATATACTCAATATAAAATATGAACCAGTAATACGCTCTTTGTTTAGAAAACCTAACTTAACCAGCGAATGTTGGGAGAACTGCTCGCGACACTGACCTGTATGTGTGGCTTCATCTGCTTCCATGTCACAGAATGAACTACCCCCTGGTTGAGGTAGTTGAAGGCTTGCTGAAGAACACGAGGCGCTACGTACTCTTTCTGTCTGTACTGGTCTAAAATTTTTAGTAGTACCTAGAGGGAAACAGGAAGAGGGAATATAAAAGAACACGTACAATTGTAAATTTAAGGGGAGGAGCACTTCAGGCATGACATAAAACCCAGAATGCATAAAGACTAACAGGTTTATAAGGAAGTCAATATTTTGTGAGAAAACTCATGGGCAAATTTAATTATCAGATACAAACATGTTATACTGGAACGGTGTCTTACTGTAATTTCCAGCCATCTGTCCTACTTCTAACCCGTGGATCTACTCAGAGTAAATCTACACTCTACTCCACATACTAGCTCTTCTAATAAATTAAGACTCCTGTTACAAAAACAACAGCAACAACAGACTTGACTAAATGAACACAGAAAATAACCAGACAGCAAGATTCACCACAGGCATACTTTAATTACCTGTCAGAGTTGCACTTCAAACAAAAAAGAAATGATAAGTTATCCAAAAAAAAACAGTATTGGGCCCTGGCTGGAGTGTCTCAGTAGATTGAGCACCAGCCTTCAAACCAGAGGATCGAGGTTCAATTCCCAGTCAGGGCACATGCCTGGGTTGCAGGCCAGTTCCCAGCAGGGGACGCACAAGAGGCAACCCTACATTGATATTTCTCTTCCTCTCTCCTTCCTTTCTCCTCCAAAGATAAATAAAATCTTTAAAAAAATAGTATTGGGACAACTGATTAGCCCTCTAAAAAAAATGAAGCTAACTAAACGTCACTCCAAAATAAACTTCAGATAAAAAAATATTTCAACAACAAAACAAATGAAACCTTAAAATTCCTAGAGGAAACTATGGGAGAACTTTATTTTAGAATTTCATTCCACAGAAAGTCTTTATAAACATAACACAAAACTGAGAAGTTATTTTTTAGAAGAGAGAGATTATTTATAAGGAAGGAACCATGGCCCAAAGCAGCCACGACTGTTCCAAGGACCCTGGGTCTGAGGTAACAGTGAAGTCAGTTATCACAATGAAGTCAGTTTTCTAATTCCTGGACTCCAGATCTCTTCTGTATAGCAAGCTGATAAATGAACTGGTGAATTAAACAAAAAGGGTTCTTTCAAAACATGTACAAAATTTATAAATTCAGAAGATAAACTCAGTTCAAATTATATAAAATTCAGGTTTATAAAATTTGTCTGAAGTCCTTCCAGGACCTGTGCGCCGATTTTCAACAATGCCAGCAATGCAGGCTAAAAATGGGTGCAGTTGAACAGGGTGTTCCCAACACAGTGTGGCTCATGCACAGTGAAGGTGGTGGGAATGAGACATAAGAGTAAAGAAGAGAACAGTTTTTGATAAGAAAACTACTTTTAAGTACTAGGAACATGCACTGTAAACAACTAAGGTACAAACAGTCTAGGACATGGCCGCAATGACATGACATTTAAAGGTACGTGTGCCTAGACACACTCTCATTTATGTGAGGCTAAAAAAACTCTACTGAACACACCTTAAGAGGACATCAACTTCAGGAAGCCTAATGGGTTTAAGAGCAGTGGAGAGAGCAGAAGGCAAAGCTGGCCAGCTTCCTGAGTACGCCAGTATTCACAGTGAACTGCTGAACAGATCATTTTAATCATTTTTCACTAATTTTCCCTAAAGACTGTTTCAAGGGGCAATAAAATAATTTGTGAGAAAATTACAGCCAGAGCTTTCCTGAACTGTTGCAAGGTACTTTTTAGAAACGATAGCCCATAAAATGATACCAGACAAAATGATAATCTGTGAAAGGAAGTATTCCATCTCAGGTGACAGATCTGAACATTAACTTCATATCATTTATAAGAAAGAAGCCTATACACATAAATCTATAAAAATCTAGAAACACCCTCTATATGACTTTTTTAACTTTATTTATTTATCTTTAGAAGGGAAGGGAAGGAGAGAAGGAGAGAAATATCAATGTATGGTTGATTCTGGTGCATCCCCTGCTGGGAACTGGCCCGCAACCCAGGCATGTGCCCTGATGGGGAATTGAACTGTGATCTTTTGTTCGCAGGCCCACACTCAATCCACTGAGCTACACCAGCCAGGGCCCTCTATATGATTAAAGCCTTTCACTACATATGAACAATCATTGCTTCTTCAGTATGGTCCTGACCCAGACATTGCTCAATAGTCATTAAATTTTATTTGCTGAAATATAAACAAAAATATCATGATTTAAATGGCAATACAGATCAACCAAACTTCATGTCCACTTGTACTTTTTAAATATTATTCTCAAGAACTCCTAATTTTTACTGTATCAAATGGTACCCAAACTTTCATAAAAAAGGAGTAACTTGTCAGCTGAGAGTCTTTAACTTCTGAGCTCAACTTCTCTTGAAATAGAACAATTTGTATTCCATTAACTCTTATTTAAAAAAAAAAAAAAAACACTTGGAACAAAGAGCTAAACCTCAAAGAAACAGAAGGTAAGAAACTCATAAGAGACCAGAGAGTTAACAGAAGAATCCAACCTAATAATGGTGACTCCCATACCAGTACCAACAAATCCAAAAGGTCTGCGTGTAGCCTCTGGGAGTCTGCAAGGGCGCTTCCTGTGCTAGCTGCCCTAGGCTACTGGTTCTAAAACTAACTGCGTTGTATTAAATTCCAGAGCTGCTAGTTCATCCCCTACAAATACACAGCGTATTAATATGTTTGTAACCTAATTTTAAATGGACAGAAATAGTTTAACTACTATCAGTAGTAACCATCCTTCTATTTAAAAAGCATAACTTTATTACCTGCTGAATTCCCACTGCATAGGTTTTCAAAAAGAATTCAGAAAATTCAAAATATTCTTTTGTGACATTTCCTGGGCTTCCATAGCTTAAAATACAAAGAGAAAACGTTTAAACAGAGTAAATTTTAAAAACAAGCATGTTCACTAGCTTAAATACAATCCCTTGTTGAAAGATATTCTGTTGGGGCAGAAAACTAATACTTTCCCTACTTTTCACAAGCCCAAACTACACTTTGACTCTGGGTCTTACTAAAACTTCAGACAGAAACTTCTACCTACTTAATTAACAAAGATCTCCTAAAGGGTAAATATTACGAATAAAAATATATCCAACATATATTTTTCAATACGTGCTTCCATAATTAAATCTAAGTTTCCCATGGAGCTGAATGGCCAAGCACCTTCTTGTACAATTCCTGGATATTTCCAGTAAGCTAAACAATGTCATTTCTCCATTCTTTTTATAGAAAAATAGAAAGATTCAGAGAAAACCCAGCACCTCTTCATGATCTCAAAGTCAGTGACCACAATAAGCGTACTTTGAAACAGAGGGTGACTTTTTGTCCTCTATGACACTAAAGACAAATAACCATCTGTGGACAATCGTGAGACCTATTCAATTTTATTATATCCAATACTGAAATTCAGGCCATAAGATCATAAATCTAATAAACAGAATTACCGTTCAAAAAGACGAGCTACGATATGCAGAGCCCACTTCTTACACTTCCACCAGACTAGTTCTGGTCTATCATCCTCATCAATTTGCAGGGTCTCCTAAGAGGACAAAAACACCCAGATCAAATGTCTGCATAATAAAACGTTTGATGTGAATAACAGAGGCATAATAAATCTTGCTATAGATTGAGTAATATCAATTCTGAATTTAGATTGCCATACAAATGCAAATTCCTACTTATAGAGGGCTAGCTAGGAATTAAATAAGAAAAGTAAATTTCAACTAACCAATGCTGTTGTTCCCATCTATCTCCCATTTTCAAAAGGCCCCAAAAAGGAGAAAGCAAATACAAAATACCATGTCACTGGAGGAAACTCTGGGATAACGAAAAGGTCCTACCGTCTTTTTTATTTGGGTGACAGTAACACAAGTGTATCTTTGCAAAAATGCAAAAGTTCTGTGCATTAAGGTATATAAATTAAATTTCAACATAGCATGTTCCAAGATATGAATAAGAGAAAAAATACTGCATATATATGAAAACAAGCTTAAATCTTAAAGTATTTGATATATTTTAATTTGATTATTTCAGTTAATTTGATAATTATACCATCATTATTACTGCAGATAAAAATGAGACTCTACTTTTTACCTGTCAAACTGACAAACTTAGAATTTTACATAAAAGATATTCTCAGTTACTGTTTATTAAAGCATAAGCCAATGCAATGATTCTGGAGAGGACTTTGCAAGATCTGTCAAAGCTTTAAGCACTTCTAGAAGAATCTATCCAAAGAAAATAATCATGTATGTGTATTCAAATTTAACTACATCCTTGTAGTTAAAACACTAAAAAACTAAAACAATCTAAACATCCAGCAAATGAAGCATTCAACAAACCGACAGCATAAAAACATTTGTAATCATAAAAATACTTATAAAGGATTTTAAGTGAAAATAAATTTAAAACAGTAACTACATATACTATTTTTACAAGTAAAATATAGTTACATACAGACACAAAGAAAAAAGGCTAGAAGAATAAATACCAATTTTCAAAAATTTTAAATCATTTTAGTAGGAATTAAATACAGTTATTTTATTAGTTTTGCTTACCTGAATATTCCAAAACTGACTGTGTATTAGTAATTATTTTTACTACAGTAGTAACTTTTTTTCCAAATAGTCTAGAATTATGAGTCAGTCTACCACAAGTATCCCAAACCTAAGTTTTCCCCATTTTTCTTAAAAACAGAAGCTCTCTCTTACGGGAGGAACCGTCCTGTCAATAATAGTTCGAAAGATCTCCATCCACACCGTCATGGTCTGGTTAGTCACCAACTGGAGAGGCAGCGCGTACTGAAACAAAAAGCGAAACGTCAGCCGCAGCGGCTCCGCTCCAGAAAACCAGCAATTTCGGCTATACTGGAGGGTTGACATACATGAAATGGCTACCATTTGACCTTGAACACAGTAATTTCATATGGTTCAACCTAAAATTCCATTTAAAATAGACCTATTAACATATGTATGTAAATTAAAATTCTAAAATCTAAAAATATACATGCCATGAGTTACTTCTCTGAGCTACTTTTCTAAATGAAAACAAAATATTTTTAATACAGGAAGGTCTCATTTACTCAGCATGAGATTCCAGATAAGTGCTTTTTACCATTCACCCCTTTGTCACACTCTTTGTTTTGACCACTCCTTCCCCAACTCTACTGACATATACTGACATACAACATTGTGAGTCTGTATTTAAGGTACATAAGATGATGAGCTGATATACGTATATACTAAGAAATGATTACCACAATAAGCTCGGTTAACACTTCCATCACCTCACATAACTACCTGTCCTGTGATGAAAATTCATTTTAACCACTTTAATGAAAAGCTTTATCTCAAGAAACATTTTCTTCAACCACATTCCCCTACACTGAGGCATAAAACCACAGCCACTCTCCGACTGGGCTCCCCGTGCTGCACTGTGCGTGACGGGAGATGAGCAGTACCGTCTGGGCGTCCACGCATTCCCAAACCTGCTACGTGCTAAGGACGTGATGATGGTAAGTAAGACAGTCTCTGCCCTCACGCTCTGGCTGGGGAAAACACGTGTACACCCAAGGAATTACACTGTGGCGTGACACCGTGTACGGATAAGAGCAGTACACAGGAGGACCACTAACCCAGCCTGGGAGTGTCAGGAACCACTTTCTGGAAGAAAGAAATGTGAGCTGAAACATGGAGAAAGAGCACAAATCAGCCAGAGTGTAAGGGGAAAGAAGAGTACTCCAGTTAGAAATACAGTATTTTAAAGGCTCAGAAGTAAGAAAGGGCGTGACATATTCACAAAGCTGAATTTCAGAATGGCTGGAGTGTAAAGTACAAAGGTGAAAATGGTAAAAGAAAAGACGGAGAGATGAAGGGTTTTATAAACCATATTAAGAAGTTCAGCCCTGGCTGGTGTGACTCAGTGGACTGAGTGCCGGCCTGTGAACCAAGGGGTCGCCAGTTTGATTCCCAATCAGGGCACAAGCCTGGGTTGCGGGCCAGGTCCCCAGTGGGGGATACATGAGAGGCAACCACATGCTGATGTTTCCCTCCTTTTCTTTCTCCCTCCTTTACCCTCTCTCCAAAAATGAATGAATGAATGAATGAATGAATTGAAGCTCACACTCTATTCTAAGTGCAGTGGGGAGTTCCGACTTGAGAGAGGGAACAGAGGAGGAACAGGCTGAGGTTTGGGGGAAGTGACAATGAGTTCACCTTTGGACAAACTGAGTTCTGAAGTATGTGTGAAATACCCAACTGCTGTACACAATATTTAATAAATGTCTGAACAAAGTCGAATGAATTGTATCATACTTTTCAAAACATAAATACATTATCACTATAATCATCCCTCCTAAAGCCTTCTAAATCCTTGCTGCTAAAATGCCCAGCGGGAGCATATTTCTTTAGTAGCATATAATAGATTATAAAAATGGTTTAAAATGTCGAGATTTTCATTGGTTTTTTAAGGTTTTAGCATGTGTATGTTGAGAAAATAAATGTTTTGGATTTTGCCCTCGTAGCTCAAGTAGAGGTAGAGGCTTGAGGAAAATTATTTCATCAGCCTCTGTCATACTTCCTGATTTCTGGTTATACATCTCCCAAAGGGAAAGGGAACTCTGACCTCGGAATAAATGGAACATTACTACATCTAATGGCATCTCACTGAATGAAAAATGTTTGCCTCAGAGTCAACTGATACTCCTGAGGAAAACTTCTAAACAGCACTTTAAAGAAAAGGCAAAGGCACCATGAATTCCCCTTTCCTGTTACTTTAAAAAAGAAAAAATAGAGGGTGGAGAATATATCTTCCTATCCAAGTTTCTTTGCTCTTCACAGATTTGCCTTCCTCTCCCTCCCCTCTCTCCCAAAAGAAGGCTGAGCTGAAACCAAAATCTGCCTCAAACTCTCTCCATTAAAAGTTTAAAAGACTAAAAGACAAGATTAAAAATATAAATCTTTATTGAAGTGAAATACTCTGTAACAGTATAAAAACATTTAAGTCACATATGAAGGCAAGAACAAAACTGAACTATCTTGGCTCTCTGGCCTGACAAAACTATCCTTTGCCATCACTAATTTAACTGTAAGGGAGGTTTAATTCATTCATCATCAAACAGTTTAGACTGACAATAATTATTCTTCCTCTACCAAGATCTGTGGTAAGAAGAATAGAGAGATAGATCTGTGGTATCTATCCCCTTAGATAAGAAAAAGGAAGTATTCTAAATGAAGGAAAGTGAGGCACAAAATCTTCTTTATTAGCTTTAAATTAGCTCAAATGCAAAGAAACTACCATCAATAAGATTTTCCAATAAAGAGGAACTTCCTTCCTCTCCTTCTGTCATCATAACTACTCTCCAGGCAGCACGCCTGGGACAGATGAGTGACGTCATCAGGTCCCGGGGCCGTCAGCTGCCCTGGTTCTTCAGCAGCCAGCACTTCAGACACTGGAGTAAACGGCACGCAAACCCTGAATCGCAGCTCGGCCACTCAGATAACCTTGGACTGTCGAGCTAATTTCTGTGAGCCTGTTTTCTCACAAGGAGTTTTTTAAAAGAACTATATGTGAGAATACATCATTTTTACTAACAACTGGCACTAACTGAGCACTTTTCATGTGTTAGGCAGAACAGCAAGGCACTTTATTTGTCTTCTACAATAGAAACTTACCTGAACAAGTGCATAAAAGATTTTCAGAATCTGTTTCTGTAGTAAAACAGAGTAATGTGAGGAATCGGGAAGGAGCTGCATGATTTGCTGTTGAATACGAGGCAGAAATATTTGCATTGCTGCTATAAGAGGTTCTCTTTCCTCTGCTTTCTTGTATCTACATGAGCAAAGACAAAAAGAAATAAAAAAGTTTCCCCCCACAAAAGAACTATACATAATAAATACACATATACACACATATATATAAATATATACATGTATATACATATACTAAAAACTATAAATATATATATATTTTAAGCTATATAAAGCTAAGAAAACAAAAACATTCCAACAATCGGGTTGCATTTTCTGTTTGGATTGTTAGAATAAACTCGGGAAAATGTTCACTGTTTCAGGCAGAAACTAAAAATCTTTCCAGAAAAAAATGGACTAGTTTAAAAGAATCCAAGACTATGTTGCAACTTTCCTAAATAAACTTTTCTACTACTTCAATTCATTTTCATCATACCACAATTGTTCCTATTAAATACTAGTTGATCTGTCTGTTTAAATACACTCCTATTATATAACAAGTAATGTGGGTAAAAACATTTCATCTTAAACTATCCTAAATTGAGAAATAAAAACAGTTTACAAACTTCTGTGCTCTTAGATACTTCAATTGCTATGAATCTAAAATATCTCCTAAAAATCCTACAGAGTACGAACTAACTAGTTTGTAAATAGAACTACAGGAATCTTCCTGCACAAGTAGCAATCCTCTTAGAAAGAGGAAAGTACTGCTATTAAATGTGACACCTGTCCCCACCTCCCAAGCAACTTTTATAGAAAAGAAAGTCACTAGCAAAGAAACTTTAACATTTTCTATTTTGCATCCAAAAAATATTAGTATTTGGTGTACCTAAGGTGCTCATTTGAAGACAAATGCTAAGGCACCTCTATATCAGAGTTTCCAAGGAAAGCTGTTAATAAATGACCGCCTGAAATTAACAAAAAAGCTTGAAAAGCACTGCATTATCACATTACTGCCTCAGAGATTAGCAATGTACATTGGCAGATTAAAAGTTCTTTAAATGACTGTAGCAAATAAAGATGTTTAGCTGTGCTTAACCTACCGCTTGCCAAATTAACCTGATTCCACAGAACGCCCCCAGCAGAACCCTCTATGCCATTTAGTTCTTTCTAAATGACACAAAGCCGGGATCTGCGCCCAGCAGAAATCAACTTACTCATATGTCTTCACCAGCTGATACAGACACAATAAACTGCCAAGCCAGCTTCCGCTGCTCTGAGACTGCAGGTAATAGTCTATCTTGTCGACTACCGCTGGCCAGTGACCAGGGAAATCGTATTTAATGATGGCACGGAGACACATTGTCAACTGGACTCTGTAAGGTGGGGGAAGAAAGTCCAAAATCTAAGTAGTTAATACATATCAGGTTTCAAAGACCTCTAATATTTTACATAAAAGCACTCTAACTCCAATTTACCTACATCATATAGTTATATATCTGGGGTGGAAGGACAAAAATCGGTACTATCAAGAAAAACCCCCCCAGCAGCTCAACTTCATTGTAGATAAAGAGAACAGGTCATTTCCTAAAATAAATAAATGCAACCTTTCAAACTGTTTTATCCTAAATACAATTTTGGGAAAAATGGATTTAAAAGAAGTTCCTTATAATTAAAAAAAAAAAAACTATGTATTTAGTTCTGCAAAATCTCCCAGCTTGTCATATTTTGTATTTTGTTACCATAGCCTAAGAGGAAAACAAACTGTTGTATGTTTCAAGTAAACAAACTTAGCCTAAAAATGTAAAATGGTAAGTAAAACAGAGGCCTACAGAATGGTGGGAATCATGTCTGTGAGCCAAAACCTTGAAGCATCCATTTTCAGTTAACAGCCAACACAGTGTGCTGCACCTATCCAAGCTTCCTGAAATACTCAATGTTGTACTTTGAGTATAAGAAACAGGCTGGCAATTTCTGCAGAGGAAATCTAAGAGCTATTCCCAACGATATAAAGAAAAAAAGCCACAGCAAAAACATAAAAGGGAAAAAAAGAATCGCTTTCATAAAACCACAAAGCCAAACGATAAATGATGTGCGGTCATAACACTTAGGTCAGTAATCATTTCCTCAACAGGATCCCAACCATAATTGGTATCAAAAAGAAAATGAGGAAAAATTTTTCTCTTCTCTAAACTACCAGTATGTCCTCACATGGTCATTTGCGAATGGTTAGAAAGTGAGCAAAGCTAATCAGGATTCCACGGTGAAAACTAAAAAACAAAAAAGTGTATGCGTATTGAGTTGAACAGCCAATTACTTAAATTCACTGAAATGAAACACACAAAATAATGCCATTCCCTTATGTTACCAAATCTATTTGAAAATTTGTCTTTGCAATACTCTTAAATAAACTTTAAGAATATTTCTTCAAAAGTGATTATGGCTAAGGCTTCAAGACATAAAAGAAGCCAAGCCACAAAGAACTGTCTCATTATAAAGACAAAGGTCTCCCCTTACGTCACCAGCAGCCATTCCTAAACAACCAATACATCAAATCTGCACACAGTACAATGGAAACTTTCCAGTTTTTTAAATTTCCTCATCAGGTTGACCCCCCCCCAACATTTTTTCATTCCACCCAAGCAAAGGATGGCTATGAACGGTCCTCCTCTCACACAATACCATGCGGAAGCACTGCAAGACTCAGAGACACCTGAAAATGTAAAGATTTCAACAAGACATGGTCCGTGCTGGTACCATGGGGAAGCCACTGGCCAGGCTGGCATCTGGGCAAGCCGTGAGAACAACGGTGGTTGTCTTTCATCAATAAACCTGTCTCTCCTCTCAACAGACAAACTAACTCTACAAAGAAGAGCTCAACGTTCCTTCTCCCTCCTCACTGTTTCCCTCACGCTTTCTTCCCTTTTCCCTGCTTTCGTCACAGTGTGGAGTGGACACCCAAGGGGAAAAGCTGCATCTAATCTCTTGACATTAAACAATTTCATTCCCCTACCTCGGTTTCATCGATTTCCCTCCTCCATTTTCACAAAAAAAATCTAAACTAATTACTCGTGTTGCAAAGAGTGTGTTTCTCCTAAGACTGAAAAATTTGTTTGACTCTATAGCTGTGCTGTCCCATAAATAGGGGCAGCCACTTGCCCGCTACCTGTGCACACTTTAAATTTATCAAAATTAAGTTAAAATTCAGCTCCTCAGTTACACGGGTCACATTTCAAGCACTCAATACCAAGTATGTCACATGGCTAAATACCAGACAGTGTGGGTCAAGATTTCCATCACCACACAAAGTTCTCTTGGACATTGCCCAAGGCAAATGCGAAAAACCACAGACGATTCTTCCAGTTTATACCTACTCTGTCCTGTCTGCTCTAAAGGAAAAGATACTCAGTTCACAAAAATTAATGAAAAGATAGGTTAAGTGTTAAGAAAAGTGGGAGGTTAAAAACTTCCAAAAGTCAATTTCCCAAGTTCGGAAAAAGAAAAGCACACAGGAAAAAGTCAAAAGATCATAACTAAGGACGTAAGTTATTTACACAGTGGGGATTTACACAACAATTTTAATCAAGTATAATTTTTGCCTTAACTCTTTTTTGTGGCAACTTAAAGCAGCTAAATCTTTCCGAAAATACTGCAAAGGATTACAAATGTAAGGACAAATAAGTGAAAGAATATTCTCTGAGTGCCTGTCTCCATTAGCTTACCAACGAAATTCAGCTGATGATTCAACCCAGCCTCCCACATCCACACACACTGCTGCGTTTCCCTACTCGTCATACAGATACAGCACCAAGTACCTCACTAAATCCGGAGACCGAATTATTCCTTCCACAATGTTATCACGTATCTGCTGGCGATCATTTTCATGAATGTTGAACGGAAATACTGCTTCTCCCAGTGGAGGTTCTCGGTCTGGCCAATACTGTGTCACCATATTCTTCAAGTAAATGGCAGCTAAGTTAGAGAAAAAAATGCTAATGTAGCAGCAACAAAAAGATGACTTTCATTCAGCTTTACAGGGCACGAAAGGCTAATCCCTTCAATGTTAAACAGGACAGCCAGCAAAAATGGAAAATCTTACCACTATAAATCTCACAGTATGCCTTTTACTTTATATAGGCCATCTCAGATGATGCCCTATTAATGCAAATATTTTTCGTTATAAAATTAACAGCAGTTAATGGCTGAATTATAAGTAAGTCCATGATTTTACCATGTGTGTATCATTGTTGTCTGAAGGTTGCTTTTTGTTTTCAAGACAAATTCTATACGGATTATAATGGTTTTATGATCTTATTGGTAATCTGGCATTTTAATGCACTGTTGATAGAAAACGCAAGCAAAACTAATTTGGTGATAAAATTCAAAGTTCTGAACGTTAACATCATTAGTAGGCATTGACTTAGCATTTCCACCTCTCATAATTCATTCTATAAAAATATTCCCACAAGTATCCTGAGATATTACGTGCTACGATGCTGCTCAATTTAGCACTGTCTCTATAACAACAACAATGAAAAGGGACAATAAAGGAAATGTCCATTAATATCAAATTGTTTAAATAAACTATGATAGTCATGTACAAAGAAATGCTGAACAATTGTTATAAAATATATGCATATGCACTGACATGGAACAATCCCCCCAAAGTACAAGGTTGAATAAGAAAAAGGAAATTATAAAATAGCATGTGCAATGTGAACAGATCTCCGTAACTCTTTAAAGCCTGCTGGTGTATCTAGAAGAAAAAAAAAGAACTGTTAAACCATGCACCACAGTTGACAGCAACTATCTTTCAGGGCAGGATTAACAGCCATCTAATGTGTAAAGTCCGTGTTTCCGTAATGTTTATATGCCATATAAAGAGGAAATATTAGTTTAATAAATTGCTTTAAGATCTTTAAAAATACTACTTCCAAAAAGGTTCCAAAGAAACTTCACAATGGCCCTGTAAATACTTACGTTATTAAAATAGATTTCATTTAGCAAAATGCGGTTTCAGAATAGCTGATTTTATAAAACAAAAGTTAAACAAAATAGAGCAGTGGTTTCAAAAAAACTTAGAGAAGTTTTACAAATCTTATTTAAGTAAAAAATAATTCCAACGTGAGTGTCTTTCTATAGGTTTTTCTTAATCACAAAGGGATCTCTCAGGAAATCATACAAATTGTCATAAATATTTCCTCAAAGTATAATGATTCCTTACTTTTTTATGTTATTTCAGGTAAAATTAAACACTTCCATCAGCATGTAGAATACAACCCCATTCCTGTAAGATGGTCCACCAATCCCTCCACCCAAACAACACACACAATGTCCTAATGATGGTCCTTTGAGAGATGAATGTTGAGTAATTTTTTTTTAATTTCTTCTTGGTATTCTCCTATATTGCCCAAATTAACCACAATGAATATATGCCACTTACATAATTTTTAAAAAGCCTTTTTAATTATTTGGGTTTTTATTTAGTTATTATTATTTTAGCCCTTTATCTTGAAGCTACTATCTTTTTGGGTCTCACAATACTCCAAGGCTTCTTTCTCCATCTTTTGACCTTTTGGGTTCTAATGACAACCTTATTTTTTAAAAAACCACACACCATGGAACTACCATAGGTACCACAGACTTAAAGGTAACCTTCATGTTTAAAGCAAAAGGCCTGTTCCCGCCCTGACTGGTGTGGCTCAGGGGGTTGAGTGCCGGCCTGTGAGCCAAAGGGCCGAGGATTCCATTCCCAATCAGGGCACGTGCCTGGGTTACGGGCCAGGTCCCCAGTGAGGGGCATGCAAGAAACCAACCACACATTAATATTTCTCTCCCTCTCTTTCTCCTTCCCTTCCCCTCTCTCTAAAAATAAATAAATATAATCTTAAGACCCCGTTCCCCAATCGCATGGGCAGGAAGGCCTGTGCAATACACGGGCTCCACGATCTGACGCACAAATGGAGCTCGAATGCACAAACACAAATGTACAGCATTAAACTGTGGGCCTGATGGCAAGGCTACCAGAAATCATGAAAAAGAAAGGAGCTGGGAGATGAAGATGTTAAAATTAGGAAAGATAAGGGGGAAATGGCAAAGTTACAGAGGCGAGGAACTGGTAGGTGGAAGGTGAGAAGGAAGCAAAAGGCTAGGGGAGATTTAAGAGCTCAGTATCTGCCTCTACGTTTCCAGAGAAAAGGAAAGTGATATTTTTAAAATAAGTGCTTATTTTTTATTGTTATTTATTTTCTAATCCTTGCTAGAGGATATGTTTATTGATTTTCTTTTTTTAAAAATTACAGTTGTCTTCATTTTTCCCTCACCACTCCCCCCACCCCAGCCAAACCCACCTCCCTCCCTTGCTTCTACCCTCCCCCTTGGTTTTGTCCATGTGTCTGTTTATTGGTTTTAGAGAGAAGATGGGGAGAGACAGAGAGAAACATCAATGTGCAGGAAAAACATCAATCAGTTGCCTCCCATACATGCTGACCAAGATCAAACCCATAACCTTTTGGTGCATGGGGACGAAGCTCCAACCAAGCCACCTGGCCAAGGCAGAAAGTGATTTTTATAAACCATTAGAAATACAAATACTTGTCATGCATTTCCTATTTTTTTCAAGAAATCACAGATATTTAGAATTAAAATAAAACTCTATTTTTACTTTCACCATAAATAAATTTTAAAAGGGTAAAAAACCAACCCACCTGCTTGGCGAACTGGGAACTCCACATGGTCAGAGACTATAATCCGAAGCAAACTGGGGGCAAAATTGATGATCTTGTAAGACTGAAATTACAAAGAAATTTATTTTAAATAGGGCAATATAAGTGAATAACTATTAGCACTTACTACTACATATACTACTGTAAATAAAACTTTTAAAGTGAGAAAAACTCTCCAAAATAAAAATTATTAAAATACTTCAAGTCAAAAAAAACTTACTTAGAATAAATTGATGAATAAAAGAGTATGAATATTTTGTTTGTTTGTTTGCACATATATGATCAAAGTGCTCTCCAGAACAGGTGTGGCAACTTACAGCACAACCGTAGCATAAGAGTGTGTCCATCTATCCAATACAGAGATATCATTCCTTCAAAAATCTTAAAACCTTACTCATATTTTAAATTGTATTTCCTCTATGTTGAATTTTTCCTGTTTGTTGACTATTCGTTTTTCTACAAACTCCTTATTCTCTTTATCCTTCTATAAATGAAATATCTGTTTTAGTATTAATAAATTCTTAGAGCTATTTGATTTACAATTTCAACTTTTTATATGACCTATACATTGCAAGTGTTTCTTCCCAGCTTATTTGTGCTTCAATTTTCTTTATTTTTGACAACCCATAAGCAGAAAATCATAAGCTACAGTAGACAGAAACTCCAACACAGAAAAAAACGGACCAGATAACATTAGACAGCTGTGCATGCACTGCACAGAGGGACTGGAACCCCGTGCCTAAAAGAGCTGCCAACAGGAGGCCCTCCGGTGCTGGAGCATCTTTCAAACTTAACAATGCCCCACTGAGCCTGTGCTGGTGAAGTGCCTGCTGCCTGGGTCATTTTCAGCCCATAGGCATGTTCTACTTTGACCTACTCTTGAGTTTGGCCAGGGTGACTTGGGAAGCACAAAAAGATACAGAGCAACCCCATTCTTTCTGACAGTATTTTCACCAGATGTCTGTTACCCAGACTATACTACAACCCTGCCACATTCCCTGAATGTACTTGAATGTACTTGGCCTTTCCCTCTGACGGTCCCAGAAAAGACTCATAAATTCTCAGTAAGGTTAAAGCTGGACAAATGGAGACATCCAGCCAAGATGGAGGCATAGATAGATATAGTTTGCCTCCTTGCACAACTTAAAGAAGGGAAACAACAAATTTAAAAACAAAAACAACCAGAAGCCCTGGCTGGTGTAGCTCAGTGGATTGAGCACAGGCCTGCAAACCAGAGGATCGCGGTTCGATTCCCAGTCAGGGCACATGCCTGGATTGCAAGCCGGTTCCCTGTAGGCCAACTCCCAGCGGGGGACACACAAAAGGCAACCATACATTGGAAAAAAAAAAAAAACCCAGAACTGCCAGAAAACTGAACCATACAGAAGTCTGACAACTGAGAAGTTAAAGAAACATTCATCCAGACTGGTAGGAGGGGCGAAGATGGGCAGTTGGGGTGGAGAGGACCCGTGGCAAGGTGGCAGCTGGAGGACTGGGCAGTCCCACATTTACGTGCAAATAAACCAGAAGGAAATGGGGAGCACGACAAACCGAACAACCCAGGTTTCCAACATGGAAAAGGAAGCCTCAAAACCTCTGGCTGTAAAAACCTGTGGAGGTTGTAGCAGCAGAAGAAACTCCCAGCCTCACAGGAGAGTTCATTGGAGAGACCCTCAGGGTCCTAGAACACACACAAAACCAGCCACCCAGGAATCAGCCCCAGAAGGGCCCAATTTGCTGTGGGTTGAAGGGGAAGTGACTGAAAGCCAGCTGAAAGCTGAGCAGGTGGCATTGTCACCTCACAGACCCTTCCCCCCCATACAGTGCCACAGTGCCACACCAGGGCAAATACCTAAGGTTCCAACCCTTTTCAATGTAACAGGTGTGCCCAAACGAAGAAATATGGCCTAAGTGAAAGAACAGTCCAAAAATCCAGAAAAAGAACTAAGCAACAAAGAGAAAGCCAACCTATCCAATGCACAGTTCAAAACACTGGTAATCAGGATGCTCACAGAAATGGTTGAGTATGGTCACAAAACAGAAGAAATGAAGGCTATGCAAAGTGAAATAAAGGAACATGTACAAGGAACCAACAGTGAAGGGTAGGAAACTGGGACTCAGATCAATAATTTTGGAAGAGAAGGAAGAAATAAACATTCAACCAGAACAGAATGAAGAAACAAGAATTCAAAAAAAACAAGGAGATGCTTAGGAACCTCTAGAACAACTTTAAACATTCCAACATCTGAATCATAGAGGTGCCAAAGGGAGAAGAGGAAGAACAAGAAACTGAAAACTTTTTGGAAAACATAATGAAGGACAACTTCCCCAATCTGGCAAAGGAAATAAACTTCCAGGAACTCCAGGAAGCCCAGAGAGTCCCAAAGAAGTTAGACTTAAGGAAGTACACACATCATAGTTACATTATCCAAGATTAAAGATAACGAGAGAATCTTAAAAGCAGCTAGAGAAAAGGACACAGTGACCTACAAAGGAGTTCCCATGAGATTGTCAGCTGATTTCTCAAAAGAAACCTTGCAGGCAAGAAGGGACTGGAAAGAAGTATTCAAAGTCATGAAGGGCAAGGACCTGCATCCAAGATTGCTCTATCCAGCAAAGCTACCATTTAGAATGTAAGGGCAGATAAAGTGTGTCTCAGATAAGGTCAAATTCCAGGAGTTCGTCATCACCAAGCCCTTATTATACGAAATGTTAAAGGGACTTGTCTAAGAAAAAGAAGATAAAAAAATATGAACAGTAAAATGACAACAAATTCACAACCATCAACAACTGAACCTAAAAAAATAATAATAATAAATAAATTTTTAAAACCCAAGCAAAAACCCACAACAGGAACAGAATCCCAGGAATGGAGAGCACATTGAGGGTAATCAGCCAGGAGGGGGGCAGGAAAAAGGGGAAAAAGGTACAGTAAATGAAAAGCACAAATGGTAGGCACAAAACAGACAGCAGGAGGTTCAGAACAGTATCGGAAATGGAAAAGCCAAAGAATTTATATGTACAACCATGGACATGAACTAAGGAAGGGGGAAATGCTGGTTGGGGGGAGGGGGTGCAGGGTGGAGGAGAACAAAGGGGAGAAAAAATGGGAAAACTGTAATAGCATGATCAATAAAATACACTTTTAGAAAAATAAATAAAGCTGGACAAATGATGCAGAGTCCACTCATCTTATTGTCTCCCAAGAGCATATTCATTTATTTACAATGGCATTTATTGAGATAAGTGTTTGACTAAAAAATCGGGAAAAACTGGTATCTTCTAAATATTGATCATTTCCATCTAAAAATATTATGCTTTCCAAACCTTTCTGTATTCTTCAGTAAAATTTTAAGTCATCTTATAATTGTTCTTTCATCCTATATAAACTTCAGAATCTTAAATCTGTTGCATAGGAAATAAATTCTGTTTCATCCGCAATTGAAATTACCAGAAGTTTAAAGTATTTTTAAAGAAAACATTTGTTTTAACAGCAATTTACAGGAGTCAAAATTAATACAGATTTAGCCCACCCTTCAACACCCCTACATTTACATTATAAAATAACTTGAGCCTATGACTTTTGAGATACTCAAAGATCTTATCTTATAGTGAGTAAATATCTCTATAGCTTAGTTCTAATCTATATAGTTTAGTATTTATTTAAAAGTCTTATTACACATAAGTCCAAAATAATCTTTATACTTAGAATAATGCTACTCATTTGAAACAGTCACTGTGGAGACTACTTTTATTTCTACATTGTTGCCATTTTACACATTTCGAAACTCTCCTTTTGCAACTGTTTGCATTTCAAAGAACTTCTGCAATTTTTGTCTTTCCCTTTCAGTCTTGATTCAATCTACGTTAATTTGGCCAGTTAAAACATTCGGTGGTAAATTAAGATGTATTCTCATACTACTTCCCTCAAAAATATTTATCCAATTTCCTTTTCCACCTTAGGCATCAAATGTCTAAGGGTGAAAAAAAGACACTTTGAAGTTTTTTGAAAATAAAGAGTTTACTTGCTTAGCTAAATACTACACTTTAGGAGAACCCATTTAAAGCAAAGAACTTAGGTTTTCCCACTCTCGGCCTCACTGCCCCCACTATGTTCACTTCCCCAGTCCCCCGCATGCCAAGTGGAGAGGGTTCTACTGAGCTTGGCCTCCCCTCCATTCCCCTCCCAGTTCTTCGCCTGCCCGTTTTAACATCCAGATCTTTGCTTAACGTCATTCTTCAGAGAACGACCACCCTAATTACACAACCCAACCCACTCTAGGGAGTTACTCTCCATGTAACACTTACGACCTGAAGTTATATTATTTACTTGTCTGTATCCCCTACTGGAATGCAAGTTATATGAGAGCAGAGTCTTGTACTAACACCTGTAATATAACTCAATAAATATGTTATTCATATAAGCAAACTCCTTAAAGGGCGATAAAAATGATACCACAGATGCATGGAAAAGCAGAAATAAAAGCCTGGCAATAAAAGCATGTATTTTATTTCCTTGTGTAGGCCATGTGGAGAATTATTTATTAAAAGAAAATACTTTTCTAGGTGAGTTACTGGAGCAAGATATCTACACATTCCTACTTCTCTGTGTTGCTGCTACAGGGTTTTCTGGGACTAGAGATGGTGAAGTACATATACAGGAAGCAGCCTTAATTTCCTGAGATAAAAGTGAAAATGCATTTTTCCATACAAACAATATCACAAATAGCAGGCAAGGAACCAGTCAGTGGTAACAGAAATACTACGTTGGCCACAGAAAAATATAGCTCCAAATAAGAATTTATCCTGTGGAATTCAGGCTATTACGTTTTGAAGCTGCTTTCCTCTTCTAAATGGCAACTGACCAACCAATCAGTACTCTGGAGAAGAGGAGTCCATTTCCTATGCAGAGCACATCTGCTGAGGGGGCAACCCAGACCACAATAACTGAGCTGGTCCCTCATCACTTATGGCAAATTCCCCACCTGTTTACCCAACAGAGCACGATGGTAAAGGCTAAGCACACAAAACCCAACACTATAACCATGTTTTCCTGTTTTACATAAATTATGACATAATTTAGCCTTCCACCTGTAGACAATTCAAAAAAATACGTAAGGCATATTACAATCTAAAGCATTATACAAAATACAAATGCTAAAACGTGGCATGGCAATAAGCTTTTAGAAGTTACAGAGTAAATTGTGGTCTGTGATGACTTGGGTGAATACGGGGAAAGGCAGAGTGAGGATGGAATGAATTTGAATTGAAACATCGTGGAAAAAATAGAACTGGGTTCTAAGTTTCACTTCTAGCTCTACAGGATCACACCCACCTACCTTCCCAAGTTTTGTAAAGTCAATTGCACCTATGTACTGATGAATCAGAAACAAAGCAAAGGTATACTAACAGAAGCAGGGAAGTACATCATAATATCAAAGATATGATGCCTATGGACACTATTAAAGTAACACCTGGCCTCACTGTAAGGAGAAGAAGGTCACAACGAGGCCAACTCTTCTGTTTACACTAGTAGACTGCAAGTCCAATTCTTGCTTTGCTCCTCCTAATCGATCCCCGGATTACTATTTTTCTAGCCAATCAACATAGAGTACTTCTACTCTCCAGAGCCTGGGACAAGTACTGACTTTAACTTTCCACTATTCTAAGTGAGAGTCCTTTTCTTTTTGAGAAGAAATACTGTCCCTTTAGGCTACCGTTCAACTCAACCTTCTCTACAGAGTCAGTGTTTTCACTCTCCCTTTTATCTGTTGAAAATCCTAGATTCACACTCAGTCCAAACTCCCCCCAGATTTCCCATTAAAGCAACTCATCTCCAAGATTCGCAGTGTACCTGCACTGCTAAGTCAGCTCCAGCCAGGGAAAGCCTTAGCGAGCTCCTACAGAAACATTTACTTAGGACAGTCGTTCTCACGTAGGAAAGCACAGAATCACCTAGCTAGCTAATTAAAACAAAATGAGGTTCCCTCCCGAGTCTCTGATTCTTCAAGTCTAGAGTGAAGCCCTAAAACTTGCATTTCCAACAAATTCCCAGGTGATGTTGACACTGTTCATCCTGGACAGCATTCTGAAAACCACTACTCTAGGAATACTCCTTTATATTTTAAGGACTACCGCAACCTCAAACAGTTGTCATTCTGTCTTGGGGGTAGACCTTAACTCACACTTCTCTGTGAGAGGTCTGATTTACGCTTCCAGGTTTAGGGGAAAACATAAGCTAGAGTTTGGGCTCATCAGAATTTTAACATGTAGCCGGTGACAAGGAAACAAGGTCTAGCTGAGTTGTTACTTAAAGGATGGAGGATAAAAGAGCGTTATACATTTTAGCGTTTTTCAGAAATCCCTCCAACCACGTCTTTTGCTCGTGCCTTTTGTAAGGCAATTCCACCATGAAAATCGCCTCCTCTTCCTAGAGCTCTCTCCCGGCAGCACTTCCCAGCTCGCACACAAAACTCCCCTAATCAGTGTCAAAACAGGACTGCCAAGCCCCACAGCAGCGGGCGCCGGGCAAGGTTTCCCACAGTAACACCTAAAAAGGGTTCTGTCTGGAGAAAAGCCCAACTCGGATTTGAAATTCAAGTGAATTTTCCCAGCCGCGTCCCCAAGTCAGCGTGCTTAAATCACACCCTGGAAACACCAGCAAGGGCTGCTAAAGCTTCTTTCTGCGGACCCAACGGGCTGAACAAACTGCACGGTGGGGAAGGAACACAAGAAAAGATGCGAAAGTAGCCAACAGGTGCCGGGGCTGTTCAGACGCGGTCCCCAGAACGCCGCTGCACAGCACCCTGGGGCGGGGGCGGGCGCCGGGCCGGCGGGAGCCCACGGTCAGGGGTGGACATCGGGCGCCGGGGGGCAGAGCCCCGGAGCCGGCGCCCCCCGCCGCAGGCCCGGGCCTCACCTGGTTGAGCTCATTCTCAGCTGCGATCCGCAGCTTCGGGTCGATGGTGCCCTTCAGCGCTTGGATGATCCGGTTGAGGTCCATCTCCCCGGCGGGGGCTCCGCAGCCCCCGGACCAGTAGGCCAGACAGCTGCGTGAGTTTTCCTTTAGAGCCGCTCAGCCTTTTCCTCCGCTGCCCCTGGACTACCTCACTCCCCACCCCCCGCCAGCGTCACCACCTGCAGCCACTTGCTGCGCCACTCCGACTCCGCGCCCCCTGTCCGCCCTGTCCACCCCCAACAACTCGCTCTCCATTCACCCTTTTACGACAGCCGGTGGGAGGCGGGAGAAGGAGAGGAAGCCGCGCTTCCTTTACGGCGGCCTCTTCCCCGGGCCGAGGCGCGGGCGGGCTCCCCCCGGCGGCCGGCGTGCTGCGGTGCTCCGGTGCGGAACGTGCGCCCGGCTCTGGCCGCCCGGCCAGCGGCCGCCGTGCTGCGCGGAAAGCAGCCCCCTCCCCTCCGTTCCAGACCGAGGGGCTGGGTGTCTCTTTCCCCTGCTTCCACATTGACCGTATAAGGGGAGCTGGCAGTTTTTGTGAGTCCGAGAGCTGGGTGCGCATCACAGCTGAGTGGGTTCCGGGGCACAATTTGTTGGAGCCCTGAGATCCTCTAGTCCACAACAGGGCAGGGTCCCCTCGAGATCGGTGGGAGAGATCATTCATTTACTCATTCATTCACTGAACGTTGGTTCAACATATTTTTAACACAGTATCGAAATATTTAGGCACCCCATTGTACAGGCATGACTTTGATGCGGGTTACTATGAAGGAATTTACAACCTGATAGAAGAGGCAAATATTAAATGGTAAAATATATTTACAAAGTAACTCTTGAAATAGATCAGAGACACTAACTAAATGCCTGAGTTTTCTGAAAAATTTCCAGACCTCAGAAAAGTAGTGAAAGGCCCACTATGGCCATATCTGGCCCCACAACTTCAATGGCCTAAAAATATTAAGGAGCTAGTTTTCCCTGAGGTTAACCAAAAAGGAGAGTTGTGATTACATGTTGTGGGCGAAATATATCTGAGAAGATAGATTCATTCAATTAACTGGGTTCGATCGAGAGAGTAGAATATATATACAAGGCAGAAAACTTACCTGCCTGCCTAAAGCCCTACCCTCTGCAGGCTCCAAGTGGGGCAACGCCCCTCACTTTGGGTGCAAGAGTGCCTAGCAATACCAGTGTCTGATTGCTTCGTTATAGCCCTCTCTAACCCGTTCTCCACTCTGCCTTCAGTGTCATGTTTCTTCCTTGATGATTCCCATCAATTTCAATACAAAATGCAAACTGCTTAGCACTCCAGGAACGTAGAAAACGCAGTGCCTTTCATCTCCACTCTATTTCATTACCCCACTCTCTCGCACCTCACAATAATTACCTAAAATTCCCTGACTTCTGAAATTTTAATTCCAAAACACTGTTCAAGTTAGGACCTATTCTTCCTCTGTGAGCGAGCTCGCTCTCTCGCGCGCACGCGCTCTCGCTCTCTACCTGTTTCCCAATTCAATCACTTCTGCAGCAGTTCTTTTTAGCCTATTCATTTCTGACTACACATCCTTCTTGGCTATTAAACTAAATCCACCTGTTGGGTCTACTCTTGACCCACTGCACAAAATGACACGACTACAAATTCGTTTTCTTCAGCTCAACAACCCTGTTCCTTGTCTGTGCTCAGCACCACCTTTCACTCCTCACAGAGCCCTGAAAAGATGAGCGAAGCTATCAGGCTCAACTCAAACACAAATTAATCTCCTTGCCTCCAATCGGAACCCAGTCTTCTCCAATCTCCTCTGGGACCTTGCTCCATAAATCTCTCTCACCTACATATTTTTCATTACATTTGGATATTACATGCTCATTGTTGACAATTTATAAAACTTTTTCCTCCACTGATTCAACCTCAGTGTAAAAACCTTTCCATTAAAAAAAACTTTAAGTAATGCTTTGTGATTAGTGCATATTCTTTTTCACTTTTCACTCCAAAGTATAGTTTTCATTCATTGTCTGTACTTCCCTGCTTATTCATGTTTCCATAAACTATCCCCAGGTTTCTGCCCACTGAAACTGCCAAGCAAAGGTCAAAACTGATCCCCTAAATACCAAATGCAAGAAACATTTTCAGCTCTCATTTTTATGCACCCATGAAAACTTCATAGACTTCGGATTAAGTGAAGACCAGTTACTAAAAAGCGATGCAGTCAAATTAGCAGTGTCCAAAACAACAGGAAAAGAACCCATAAGTTTTTGTGATTCTGCTCTCAGATTTCTTTGCAAGTGTTTTAAAGTTGCTTTCCCTAAACTATTCAATTTATAGTTGGTCCAGTCCCCTTTTGTTTCTCTGCATAATATAAAAGGATGTCTCCACTTACTGCTATCTTGTTTAAGGTAGAATGTGAGCCAGCATATTGTCTTGTATTACCGTGGTTTGCATTCACCTCACTTCTCTGTGCCTGTTTCCTCATCTACTTCCAAGAACTGTAGTGAAGATTAAATAAGATAAACACATTGTTCATGATACAATACTATTATCCTTGTATTCTATTTAAAGAGACAGGTGAGACCTTATTCAACCTTTGATGAATGGGCCATAGTGAGACATACTCTCACACTATGCCTGGCACATAATAAGCAATCGATAAGAAAAGAACTGGTTGGATGAATAAATGAAAGCATGTGAGAAAAATAAGGGATCTAAAATGCAATATCCACAGCAGGAATAGACATGAGACATTTCACAGGTGGAATAAACAGAAATTTGTGACTGATTGGATACACAAAGTAACAAAGGGAAGTCAAGGATGGCACTACAATTTCAAGCTTTGATGGCCAATGGAAATTAACAACCAGAGAAAATGGAAAGAGTATTAGATTTCAAAGGAAAGATCAGTTTGCCTATGGACCTACTGAACTAGAAGTGTTGTACTTATGGGCCATACAGCTAGAAGTTCCCAGTAACAACTGGAAATGCACATCTGGTAGTCACACAGGGAGCTATGGCAGGGGAGAAGGAATGGAGAAATAATTTGAAAACTGTGAGTCATCTGTGTATAGAGGCTAGGTGACACCATAGAAATGGATGTCATTACCCTAGAAATAATAGCACAGAGTGAGAATAACTGGCATGATTACAGCTCTATTACAGAAAGTACTTTTTTACTCCAAGCCCTGCCACTGTAGCCTTTTTTGAGATTTGACGTTTTAGTCATCTAAATGGAACATCACAGCTGTCCTCCCCATCTGTTGGCAGCAGCTCATCTGCCAGTCTATGTTAGCAGGCTTTAATCTTGCCCACATGGTAAAGAGAAAATGGGCGCAAAAACCCAATGCAAAAAATCCCTACTTGTGAGTTTAACAATATATCCATTAAATCATGTTAAATAATCTGTAAGCAAATACTGCAAAGTTTGTGGATAAATACATCTACTCAAAAAAGCATCTATATTGGCAGGGCTGTACATCATAGCACCTAAAATATATAAAAGAGTACATACATATGCCCTGGCCAAATGGTTCAGTTGGTTGGAGCATCATCCCATTCGCCAGAAGGTTGAGGGTTCAATCAGGGCAATATGCCTAGGTTGTAAGTTCAGTCCCCAGTCAGGGAACATACAGGAGGAAACCAATGTCTCTCTCTCTCCTCGTTCCTCTCTAAAAATCAACAAACATGTCCCCGGGTGAGGATTTTTTTTAAAAAAAGAGAGTATGTACACATCTTATAAATGTAAGATCTCTAGTATTTTGTTGTAATAATCTCCTTTACAACACATGTAACCAAAATCTCCAAGTAGAATTTACTGCAAGAGTATGACAGACTTCTCAGTTAAAGAGAAACTTTTTAACTACCAGTAATATATGTAAGCTAAAGTAAAATAGGAGGTTAGGAAGTTTACGAACAGAAGCCAGAAACTGCCTTCACCAAGAGACGAAATGGTAGTGGTTGTGGGCAGGGGAGAAGCTAGAAATACTAACCAGAACCAAAAGAAATATCTCAAGTCAGTGTCTGTCCCTCCAAGTGTTGTTTCTGAGTAGTGCACCAGAAATGTGTGTGTGCGGAACAGCAATGGGAAACATGAAAGACAGCGGTGCCAGAGAACTAAAGACAAGGAAAAAACACTGTAGAAAATGTGTTGTATTACGATTGGCGAAAGCTGAGTCTGGCTCTGGCACCTCTACTAGTGGCCTTGGTCAATCTCCAAGACTCTCGATTTTCTTATCCTTTAAAACAGTGTGTACCTCACAAGGGCCATTGTGAGGATCAAATAAGATAACAGAAAAGTCCTCTATAAATTACAAGGTGAAATGCAAATATTAGGAAAAGATGAAAGGTATCTGGGTTTTTTATAGTAACCCTCTTCCATGTATTATCCCAGACTTAATTTAAACAAACCCTCAAGCTCTATCCAAGGAAAGACAAGGCACAGTAAATACCACAGTAATCTACCATTTTCCCTTTTACTTAAAGATTTTCTAAAATAAGTAATATGTACATTTCAAGTTTCAAGTAAGTTTCAGAATGAAAGACAAGTCTTCCTCCCTTCTACTACAACTCCCTTTCCTTAACGCCTGCACCATCAAATTTCTTAGACATACTGCCAGGGAAAAAATGATTCAAGTAATCAAAGACACATGCTTTTAAAGGTTTTTACACAAATGTTGCACATTTTGTTCTTTCTCTTCTGTTTCGACTTAACTAATTCCCTGTTGACAGGCATCCAGGCTGTCCAAGGATTACTATAGGGTTAATGCTATACGAACGACCTGTGTGCATGTACCTTGCCGTAATTCCAAAACTATTTGTAAACTCCTCGCAGAACAATTTCTGGGTCATGTACTTTATACCTTGATAGTTACTGCCAATTCACTCTCCAAAAGCGTACCAAATTTACTCCCATCTTCAGTATAAATTCCCATTTCTCCACATGCTTGCCAAAAATATGTACTTTAAAACTTTACGTATATTTCTCTTTTTTGTACAAACTGTCTCTTCACATCTGTTGCCCTTCTTGGGCCATCTTTTTCTTATTGATCTCCCTGCAGGTACGCATTTGTCTTTTGATATTAGTTTCCCTAAACAGAAGCTTTAGGGGAATAAATTATACATGTCAGATTTGTCCACCTTTAATGGCTTCTGGGCCTCATGTCCTACTTTAGAAAGATCTTCCATACTTCACACTGGTGTTCTCCCCGCAAAAGACAACAAGTCCCACCTCCATATTCGAAGCTCTCACTCACCTCTGGTGCCCCATTCCTGAATATGAAGTCAACCAGTTATCACAAGATACTAAACAAATAAAACAATACAGATAAGAGACTAAAACAAACAAAAAAGTATAGGGAATAGACCACAGGGGGAAGAAAATTTTTTTTAAACTTTACCCTTAAAATTAGAAAATGCAAGCATAAAACAAGAACAATACACATATGTAAGGAACTTTCAGATAACAGAAGGGTACTTCTAAATTTTAAACATAGCAAAAATTTAAAACTGTAAGGCAGGAAGATAAAATCAAGGGAGGCTCCCAGAAAGTGAAAATTAGAGACAAAGAAAGATGAGAAAATTAATGAACTGCTCCAAGGAAGTCTAGCTAATAGATAAATCTAATAAAACAGTAAGCAATGCAGATACAGAATAGCAATAAAAATAAATACATACATACATAAATAAATAAAACCAGGGGTATGACAGAAAGCAAAGAAATAACCCAAGAACAGATTTGCTCTCAGGAGGTAAAACTGATTTGTCTGATGCTTGATGTGTCTGAACATCTAAACGTCATTCATCTTTGTAGCCCCAGAACCAGGTATAAATCAATTAACCCATACACTGGAAAGACTAATAGTGTTTAATTTATTTCAAGGTATGTGGCGGCTCTTGAAATAAAACAAACCTAAGGGATAATGCTTGAGAAATAGAACTAGTGAGCCTCAGGCCTCTAAGTATTGATAATGGGTAACAGTATTTTAAAACCTGGCATTCAACATCTTGTACTGGTGGCAAGTGAGCTGTACTTACCAGCTGTCAACACTTGCCCAAAAGCTGAAACATAAGTATAAAGTTATTGGCCTAATCATTGAAGTAGTGATTAGGAATACCTTGAGACTAATAGCAAGTAGAGGACCTTACTGATGATGAGCCAGTGTTATTATTACCTGTGTATCTTCCTATTGCATCTTGTATTATTATGCAAATATTAGGTACCTGAAGATACTAGGTAACTAAAGGATAGTGCAGATCCAACTGCAACATAGCTTCAAGGAAAAGATGTTTGGCCAATGGAAAACATGAATGACATGTACAATTATCAGAGGAAAGTATCTCCGAAAGGAACTGTTATATATAAAAAGCTTCTTATTTTCACCTAATAATATGAACCCACAGATACCCTTATTCAAGAGTTATCAGTGATGAATACTGAAAATTAAATATTCTATCTCTCAACTAAATGTTTAATCAAAGAAGAACACTGAAAGTGCATGTAACTTTTTTATTGAGGCACAACAAGGCATTGTAACTTGCCTGGACTTGAGGCAGTCAGTTTAGTAAGCTGAACATTAATACAGTTAAGGATTAATGTGCAAACAAGATACATTCACAGCTTGACTAGCGAGGGTACATCACAATTTATAAAGTGCCAGATTAGTGCTAACTGTCATTTGGCTTGAAATTTTTCACCTTGGGGAGGAAAACAAAAATAAGGACCTCCTCCTTTCTCTAGGAATGAAAAACATTTCCCTACACCAATTAGTAACAAGGTCAAGGACTACATTTCCTTTAATCCCACCAACTACAACACCATCTTTTTGTTGTCAATTCTGTACTTTCAATCTTGATAAAGAAGGTAGCCTGAAAATGTAGAATATTTCCAACTACTTCCATAAATGGCTCCCCTGTGCAAACGTAACCATATCTGGTCTCCCTGGAAGAGCTGAAGAATAGCATGATTGCTAGCGGTTTCGTGGTCTGGAGCACCATCGTTGGCGTAGGCAGATACCAGGACCTCTTCATTCTTCATGAGGTTGACATACAGTGGCACGTTCACCGCCAGCTTTAGCATGTGAAAAATGAAAACGTAAGTGCCATTCACTGGGCAATTAAATCTACCAAGCTGAAGATCAAAAGTTTCTCCCAAGTTGTTCAGAAGAAGATCAAACACAATAGGTTGGTCTAATGTTCCAGGGGCAAGATTAGAGGTTCTGGCTGCTGAGAAGGCAACTCGCATCTGCTGAGGCAGGGGATAGACATGAACTGGCAGTATGGTGGCCGCTGGATTTGTCACTGGCACATCCACAGGGGTCACGCTACGGGAGTCGCCTTGTCCAGAGTCGCCGCTGTTAAAGGTTTCGTTGTCTCTTTCTGGGCTGCTCACCTGAGAAGAATCACTCCACCCTGCTGTTTTATTAGCAACAGTGAGTTTCTCATAATGAAGCAGTTAGCTTTGAACACAACATTTAACATTAGTCGGCTACTGAAACACAGACAAAGACACATTTTACAGTACATTCCAAAACAAAAGCAGTAAACTATAGCTACAATGTGCTTTCAAAGATGTTTCTGCCAATAGGTTTTTATGTTCCTATTCTAAAGCCAGAAGGGACTCCGTGGTCTTGTCTAGTGGCCACATTTTTTTTTTAAGATTAAAAGGTTGGGCAACTTACTGCAAAAGGTTGGACAACTTATTACCAATTAAGGTTAGCAAAATCTAAAACCCAGGTTTGAACATTCTTTTTACTTCTTCTTTCATAATTCTCACTGTTCTAATTCTTCACTGATAAACCTACTCAAAGTTTCTGATGTAAAAAAACAAGAAAACTGATATTACATAAAAGAACCAACTTTTAAAACTACTAGCCCTTCAAGGATATTTTGGTATGGTACTAAGCCCCGTGATGAATGCCCCTGTTCTTTACTTCCAAGTTAAAGTGATATCATGAAATGTTTTAAGTATTGAACAAAAGCACTGCTTAGAAGTAAAGCAAAGGCAACACGAATACTGGCTACTTTAAAAAGAGAGACTTTTCCTGTAACAAACTTAATCTTCAGCAATTCTTGATTTTCTCAGTTACACTACACGTTTAAGTAGTACCTTCACATATTAAAAAGTATTACAAGTTTCCTGCTTTTATTGCATTCTTTAATTGTGTGCCTTAATTGTTGCTTATTCCTATCAATGTAGTGACACGAGAGCATTTGCATGTGCCATTATTACAAAAGCCATCACCCTGAAACATCCCACCAAAAGATGTGAAGTTGGCATTGTGGATATACAAGGTGGGGAAAGAATACAAGAAGAAATTCTATATTTCACATACAACTATAAACCTACTTTTTGCACCACCCTAAGGTATATCTAAGGTTAAATTATGCTCTGATGTCAAGAAAATTGAAACACATGCACACTTTTAAATAAATGAAAACTGATTTCCACAGCCTTTCTAAGTAGTCTAATATCTCCCTCGGGTGTTCAGTACTATAAATTAAGCAAACACAACCTCAACAAGATAAATGCTAAAAACAATGTATTTAGGGAGAACTTGACAGAAAATGGTAGTTTTGGGTAAATAAACTACTCAGTTAATTAACCTTACCTCTTGAATTTGCCCGAGGACCACCAGATGTCCCTCCTCTCTTGTAACACGGCTGGAAATTATCCTAAAATAAACATATAACATTTACCTTGGCAACAAAAATGCAAGACAGTACCTGGTTATTACCCAGGATTATTGGCTGGTAATTCTGTACCATTATAAATCCTCGTAGCCCTTTATCCAACAACCAAAAAGGCTCAGATGTTGCCAAACACCAAGAAAAACAATTAAGGCCACAGTAGCAATACTTGCTTAACAACAGTAGCAGCAACCTGACCAATTAGACAGGTTAGTACTTGCAAAAACTACAAAGCATCTAGAGAACACTAGGACGCACAATGCTAGGTTAATGGGAGAAATGGGAAAATGTGGCATGGCCCTCTGTTCCTCGTCTCAGCTAAGAGGAGATAATAGAGCAAGAACACAGGCTACTTCAATCTTGCTCTATCTATAAACCAAACTATAAAGACAAAGTATGTTAGGGCTTTGTTTTGTCCTGGCAGGAGAACTGATAAGAATTACATTACATTAACTGTCTTAGTCCCTGGAAATATAATCTATTAGCTTCAGGGAAATGTGTTGAAGAAGCAACATTTCAAACTGCCTCCAAAGTTCGTTAAAAGTCTGCCTCCATACAAACCATGAAAAGAATACTTAGTTGTGTTAATACATGTAATAAAAAATCGAAACAATACAGAGGGTATACAATGAATGTAATAATTAAGCCTCCCACCCAGACTCAGTCCTTTTTCCAATAGCAACCACTGTTACTAATATCTTGTTTCCTTGGGCAGAAATTTAAAGCAGTGGGCAAAGATATTAGAATACTGGTGTTAAGAACAGACGGGTTCATTACTGAAGTCTACATTAATCAATGCACTCCCTTCACACACAGTACCTGAGAATCATGTAATAACAGCTCATGTGTGCATGTTCAATATACACCCAGCATTATGGTATGTATTAGCTTATTTAACCTTCAGAATATCTCCTAGAGTAATTCTCACAACAAAGTGGGATGAGTACGTAACTGAAACAGACAAAGTAGATGAACTAGAACTCAAAGTTTCAGTAACATGCCTGTGGTCACATAACAGGGGAAGTGGTGAAATCGGGTCAAACTCAAGACATTAGGTCACTTGGTATGTTCTCCACCTCCTTTCAATACTGCCTTTGCACAGTCATCCATCTCCCTCGCATAACTGCAAGCTCTTCCAGTATATAGGTACTTCATGTACTTTCAACAGAACTCAGTGTGGCACCATACTTAAAGGTTTAAAAAACTGAAAATGCTGATATAGTCTATATTTCCATATATGACCAATGACAGGGAGTTCCCAAGGTTTACTAAAGTGAAGTATCTAACATCCTCCTATCAAAGTTTTACCATTTGTAGTAAAGAAAATCTGCTCTGCTACTCAACTCAGAATAAAAATAAATTTATACAAAAAGCGTTTTGCTATACTTGATATCTAGGAAAGTTAACTTTAAGGCAATACAGTAATGTCAACATCACGGGCTTTGGCGTTGAGGGACTTGCATTCGAATCTCAGTTTGACTCTGTACTTGAATGACCTCAGACAAGTTATTTAACTTGTTTCTGAATCCCATTTTCTCTTACAGGGTGGAGGAGTAAATAAGTTAATACAAACAACCTGACTAATAAAGTCCTTAAGACCTTCGAAGTTGTCATTTATCCTCCATGGGCTCCCAGAAATGCTTCCAGCTCAACTCTTCACAGTTTTTACAAGTAAAACTAAGAGTCTTGTGCAAAACACCAGCTTAACATCAACAACTGTACTATTATTCAACTATGGCAACTATTCTTACCCTTTGGCAATAAGGTGTCCCAGGATACTCTCTCGCTTGGAATTGTAGCTGGCTATAATTTCCATTGGAAACTGAAGGAGGTCCTCTATAAGCATCAAAACCTAATACATAAACAACTTACGTAAAATTATGAACAAAATTACCCTAAACTTTTACGTAGTCTAATTGTATTCAATTTGAAAAGTTAAACTGGTCCTCTATGCCAACATTAGATTTATGCCTTCTTTAAGCAAACTCTATTAACATTGCTTGCCCAGGAAGACACCTATTTATAAAATATTGCTGACTTCAAATACGCCAGCTGTAGGAATTTACTATTGCTAGATTGCAGGTAGCAGGGGAAATGGTACAGGGGAAATGGGGTGGGGCAAGGCTCTGGCGTGGAGTACTTTGCAAACAGCAAGCAAGGACTGGAATACTTGGAACCACATTTAAAACTAAAAAGACTATCACTACTATAGTCTCATAAGTTTATGTTTTATCTGTGGCATAGTCTGATAGACAAATGAATAGAAAATAGGCATTCTCTAGGACACATTTTGAGCAATCAAGTCAATTAAAAAAAAGAACAAATTATTCAAATATGTAAATCAAAAAATTCATTCACAGGGGTGGGGAGAAGATGCTTAGCCTTTAGTAACAGGATAAATCTGCTTTTCATATAAGGATTTCCTCTGCTATTGAGAGTACATATATTAGGAATACTACTGTATTTTGCAGAAATAGGACTCCTTTACTACATTATAAATGACAACTACAAAAAGAAACAGGTAGTGTAGAAACGGTTTGAGCAAGTAAATATACAAAATAATTCGGTATAGTTAAATTTTATTCAGAGCATACCTTTATAACTGCCAGGGGACCGATACGTACTGGTTAGTAGCCTCCCACCACGAGTACATCCTCTAACAGATCCCCGGGTACTGCCAAATGGTTGAGAGGGTCTGGGAAATAAATTCGTCTGTGCTGGGTAAAAGGCAAGGCTACCATTGCTTACTTGAATAGTTCCATCAGGATAATTTGCTGCTTAAGGAAACAGTTTTAAAGTCCATGGGTTAAATTGCAATAAAGATTCAATATTCTTTATACTTAAAAGTCACTTTATAGCAAAAAACATTAATATATAATTTTCTCCCTTAAAAAAAATAAACAGGTGCTAAATATGTATGACTAGAGAAAGGCCGCTCTAAACATACAGGGTGGGGCAAAGTATGTTCACAATTATTTGTATGGAAAAATAAGACAATAATCAATAACTAATGACACAAGAATAAACTGTTTCACATACTTGCAACTATAAATTTACTTTTACCCCACCCTGTATATATATTTTTTAAGCTTTAATTTATTTTTAGATAGAGGAAGAGAGGGAGAGAATTAGAGAAATATCAATGTGTGGTTGCCTCTCATGTGTTCCCTACTGGGGGCCTGGCCTACAACCCAGACATGTGCCCTGACTGGGAATCGAACTGGCAACCCTTCAGTTCGCAGCCCGCTCTCAATCCACTGAGCTACACCATCTAGGGCCCACCCTGTATATTTAAATAGAACATTATTCAGCCCCTTAAAAAAGAAATTCTGACATGTGCTACAACATGGAGAAACTCTGAAGACGTTACGCTGAGTGGAAGAGGCCAGTCACAAAAGGATGAGTGTCGTGCTAGCACCTGCACAGGGAAGCACCCAGAGTAGTCAAGTTCACAGAGACAGAGTGGGGTGGTGGCTGCAGCGTTTGTAGGTAAAGGGGACCAGGGAGTCACTGGTAAATGGGTACAGGGTTTCAGCTGGAGAAGATAAAAGAAAGTCCCAGTGATGAGGGGTGGTTACAGCCGCACAACAGTCTGAATGTACTTAATGCCACAGAACTGGGTACCTAAAAAATGGTTACAGTGATGAATTTTATGTTATAGATAGATATATATATGTATACACCCATTCATAATTAAAGAAAAAAAGGCTAAATATTCCAGATCAAAGAGTAAAAGAAAATAAATTTTCACTACTCCTGTAAATGAGAGGGTATATGACAAAAGTATCCTTCAAGTAAATTACCTGCCCTATATTCACAATACAGGTGAGAACAGAATGAGGTCATTTGTGACTAAGTCCAGGGATTTACATGTACTACCTCTTGTGATTAATCAAGTACTCAGAGCGCACAATTTATTTGCTCAAATTTAAGTTTTAGAAGACTCAATGTCTTCTAAAGTTTTAGAAGCCTAAAATACCAGCACTAAAAATCTACAAGTGCTTCTTAAATTAGAAAATAACTACAAAGTTGCTTTTTTAAGAAATTAACTTCTAAGCGATGCTTGTGAACTGAAGTACCCGCTGAGCTAAAGCCAGCCCTAAACCAATCAAAGCATTCAGGTTTAAAAATATGAGTCCAGCCCTGGCTGGTGTAGCTCAGTGGATTGAGCGCAGGCCTGTGAACCACACGATCGCGGTTCGATTCCCAGTCAGGGCACATGCCTGGGTTGCAGGCCAGTTCCCGATTCCTGGTGGGGGACGCACGAGAGGCAACCATACAATGATATTTCTCTCTCTCTTTCTCTCTCTCCTTCCCTTCCCCTCTAAGATAAATAAATAAAATCTTTAAATATGAGTCCATAAGTCAACCAATGAAGGTGTCACCTCTACAGAAGTTAAAATGGTGAACTTTAAGAGAGGAAAAAGGATTATTTGTCCACACTTGAATGTGTAAAGAGAGAATGCTTACTACCCAGGAAAGAACCCCTGAAGTGTCACTACAGAGTCACTTTCCTTTCAAGTAGCTGTCATCAAAGTCTTCAAAATACCATGCACAAAGATCTTACCTGTCTCTTGAGAAAGAACAGCTTGTTCTACATGTATAGCAGGCAGCTGGCACTGAAGTGGTGTTTGTGTACTTGCTGAAGTAAAACTCTGATTATAGCCAGGTGCATAGGGGGGTTCTTTTCTTTCTTGTTCACTCCGTGGAGGCAGAGGTGCATTAACATTAAATACCTTAGAAGACAAGAGTATGCTGAGTTATTTGTGAAGTTTCATAGAAAATAGTTAAAGGTGACATCCAGCAAAAACTCTGCAACTCTCAATAACTTGTATTTAATGGGCAAAGGACTTGAATAAATGTTTCTCCAAGGAAAATAGATGCCCAATAAGCACATAAAAAGATACTCAACATCATCAGTTACTAGGAAAATAGAAATCAAAACTACACTGAGATACTCCATCATACCCATTGAGATGTTTTTAAAAAATAACAGCGTTAGCGAGGTTGTGGTCAAACTGGAACCCTCATATGTTGCTGACAGAAATGTACAGCGTTGCAGCCGCTGCAGAAACAGCATGGTGGCTCCTCAAAAACCTAAACACAGAACTATCTATCATGTTATCCAGAAATTCCAGTTCCAGGCGTACATACATCCCAAAGAATGGAAAGCTGAGATTCAAGTAGATATTTGGACACCTATGTTCACAGAAGCACTATTCGTAATAGCCAAAAGGTGGGAATAACCCATCTGTCCATCAGCATTTGAATGGATAAACAAAATGTGGTCTATACATACAATGGAATATTACTTAGCCATAAAAAAGAAATTCTGATCCATGCTATACCATGGACGAACCCTTAAAATGCTGTACTAAGTGAAATAAGCCGGATACAAAAGGACAAATACTATGATTCCACTTATATGAGGTGCCTAGAATAGGCAAATTCATAGAGACAGAAAGTAGAATAGAGTTACCAGAGGCTTGGAGGAGGGAGGAAAAATAAGTTATTGTTCAAAGGGTACAGAGAGTTTGTTTGAATGATGAAAATATTCTGGAAATAGTGGTGATGGTTGTACAACACTGTGGATGTACTTACTGCCACTGAATTATATACTTAAAAATGGTTAAAACAGTAAGTAAATTTCATGTTATGCATATTTTACCATTGTAAAAAATAAACTTCTATTTGATTTTTGATAGAATAAAATCCAAGCATTACTCTTCCTGCTACTATGCTATCATAACAATGTTCACTGAGAATGAAAGCTATGTAGGAGAAAAGTGTACTCTTTCAAAACTAAGGGTGAATGGAAAAAATCTGCAATTTATGGAGTATCTTTCATGTGGCAGGCACTGCCCTATCCAGACTCTGGCTATTTCTATAAAACAGCACTCCTATCACTCTCCAGCCTCCTTACCCTGCTCCAGTTTTCTTCACAACACACAGCACTTACTGTGTTATAAATGTACTCTTCTCTGTAGCCCCCACCTCCATTACAAAAACATCAATTTGCCATCATAAAGACTTGTTTCTTTTTCACTGACACAACCCCAGTAACTTAAGAAGAGGGCCTGGCTCCATAACTGCCCGCTTTTTTTTGAATGAACGAATGAATGAATGAGCAAAGGAACACACACTGATTCATATTAGATAGAGTTCAAACGTGTAGAGGACAGACTGGCATGAGCGAAAAAAGCAATGTAACAAGAATGTACAAGGCAAGCTCAGGGGACTGGTCTGACAGGTTATACTAGACTTTGGAAGTTAGTGAGTGTCAGGCAAAGGACTTGCAGCTTCCTTCTGTAATGGGCCACTATTTGCACTTAATTGGGAATAGGAAAAAGTTTAGTAAAACCAATGTGGCAATACTGTGCAGGATGGACTGACGAAGAAAGGGGGAAAAGCAAAGGAACTAAGTTGTTCTACATGGGCAAGCAGGAAGTAGTAAGATTAGTGAATGTAGACACCTGAATTCAGACCGAAGCCTGTCCCCTTGCGCCTGAGTGCCACTCCACAGTACCAGGAGTGGGGCATTTAAGCACCATCAGGAAAGCTACTTATTGGCTAAGACTTTTTGTTTTTTTCTAAAGAACTTTTTTATATACTATTTTGTGTTTAGAGAATAAACATACAATCCCAGTTGTAATGTTACCATAAAATTTTAAGCTGCAGTTTGTCATTTATGTAACCCAAAATAGCACACAAATCTGAACAATTCTCTAAGACCTGCATGAGGTCAAGATAGAATCAAATGAAAATTCCAGCTATGATAGAAGACCTGGCTATGTGTTCTCTAGGTCCAGATATTGATGCTATGGAACATCACTAGTGTGACATTAGAAATGGTTAGTATTAAGATGTTGATACAAAATTGTTTCTCACCGCACAGTTCATCACCTGTTTAATAGGAATCCTCAGCTTTGCCTGCTACTAATTTTTGCAAAGGGGAAAATCCTCTGATAAAATAGCCATTCAAAATTCTTGGCTTTAATACCACAGACAACATTTCCATTGGACAAATGTAAATTCTACCAGCCCAACTGAGAGCAATGAAATGGAAATTTTATTCACATAGTACCCAATAACAGATGTGAGAGAAACAATGGCTTTTTAACAATGAACTGCAATCATCATTCACATTTCATACTCACCGTCTGCATGGCTTGAAAGGGTGCTGTGCTAATAGTTACTGAACTACTACTGGCTGGAGGTGACTGAAAGCCCTGTTCAGGGCCCTTTGACAGGGAAGGATTTGGGGAAGCCAGTGAAGGGGGTTGCTTGCATGGAGGAGCTGCTGCCTGGGGAGGAAAAATGCAGCATCAGCCAATCACCTACCATACAGCAGTTAACATACCCTAAACCCCAGACTAGCATCAGTCAGCAAGTTCTATAGGATGACAATTGGACATAGGAATGCAAAAGAATAGCTTTTGCTTACAATTTCAAATCTCATCTGCTGAGGATGCACACAACCATTTGCTTTACACAGCTTGCTGACTAAGTGGAAGAGTCTCACTAACAACCAGCCTAACAGACGAGGCACTGAACTTTTTTCCGAGTATCTAGTCCTTTTTCAAACCCTGAAATGGTATTTTCCGCCAAGTTAAGAATCTAATAGGATTCCAAATTGATACAGTAGAATTAGGCTTTAAATACACCTTGAGTTAGTTCCTCAGTCACTGTTAATTTTTCCCTATTTTAAAATTTTATTAATGGATTTGTGTCAGCTGCATAAGAAAAGAGAACCAAGCTTTATCTAATTTAAATAATTCTTATCTAAAAGAATAACATCCTTTGATTAACAGACTATAAATCCAAGGACTTAAAAAGATACCAAAATTCAATCCAAATCAGATTACCAAGCAGACAACTGTGCTTCACTTGGTAACAAATACTCCCCCTTCTTAAAACAAGGAACCAGTAATTTCAATTTATACCACCTCATTACCATGAAGACTAATGTCCATCTATATTGTTATATCCTATAATAAATACATATTCTTATATAATATTTAACAAAAAACAATAAAACCTAGGAATTGCTTTATTAATCACCCCTCTTCCCCCAAAATCATCCTATCTTCCTATTTCTCTCAAGGATTTGCTCAAACTTATTAGCAAAAACTATCACTTTAGATTTGAAAGCACAAATACTGTAACATGCTTTGGACAAAATTAGCCAAAAAGAGTGTAAATCATTCCAATTGAGTAAGTGCTTATAGTAACACTACACAGTTATTGACTCTTCACAGTTACATGAATAAGATTTTTCTTCTAATGATTCCTTCAACGTAAATATAGTGAAAAACTTTATACCCAATCCTACCTAGAACTTGTCATTGTTTTTGACATTAGCAATTGGACATATTTATTGTACCCAATAAAGCAATACTCTGACAAGTCTATTTACATAGTAAAGTCACAATAAAGTTACCTACGTAAGTTCCAGGACCACAATATCTACAGAAAGCAATACATTAGTACAGTATAAATGTTAAATCGTTCAGCCGATCATGCCTGTAAATCATAAAATAAGCTGGTTCTGCTATTCTTTAAGGCAGAAAAGAAATTCAGACAATTGGCCTATTTACCTCAGGAGTCTCTGAGGTCAAAAACTCTGTTTCAGGTCCCAAAGAAGGCTGATCAGTAGCCAAGCAAGCATTCGAGCTACAAGTAACTGGAGAAGAAGCAGCCTGGACACAGGAAGATATAAAACATTGTAAAAAGCACATTTTGCCCTGGCTGGTGTGGCTCAGTGGATTGAGTGTTGGCCTGTGAACTAAAAGGTCACTGGTTCAATTGAAGGGCACGTGCCTGGGTTGCAGGCCAGATCCCAGGTTGGGGGCGAGCAAGAGGAAATCGATGATCAATGTATCTCTCTCACATTGACATTTCTCTCCCTATCTTACTCTCTCTTCTCCCCTCTCTCTCTAAAAATAAATAAAATCTTTAAAAAAAGAAGCAGCAGCACATTCTGTTCACTTTGTATTCCTTGGGCCTTGAGCTTCCTAATCTTGCTCTTACTGAGCACTCACTAGAGCACAGGTGGCAAATACAAGGCCCACCGGCCAAATTCAGCCTCTACCTTATTTTATGCGGCCTGGTGCCTTGTTTGTACCCGGCAGCAGAGCCAAACTCTCACTTAACTGTTAAAGAGTAGTTACGTTTATACCGTCCTAAAATTACATTCAGCCCTTGGAAAGCAACCACGAGGCTGATGTGGCCCCCGGTGAAAATGAGTTTGATGCCCTTGCACTAAAGCAAACACTATGCTAAGTATTTTACACATACTAACACATTTAATCCAACAATAAGCCTGTGAGGTAGGTACAGGTACTACTATCCCCATTTTACTGACAATCAGGCAGTGGCAAAGAGAAAGATTAAGAATTAATCACACTAAATTAAGTGGCAGAGCTGAGATTCAAACCCAAGCAGTCAGCTACACTGCCTTTCCAGGCCTGGTTAACAAAACTACACACCTAATCCCATCTTCATTTATCAAGATTCTTGGCCCTGGAAACCTGGGGCTAGATTTTCAACCTGGCACTCAGCGGCGGTTCACTGGAAGACGAGCTCAGGGCACACTGAACACTCCAGGCACAGCTCTGCCAGGGGTCACAGTAACTACGCTTTCACACTGAGCAGTCTCAGTGTCTTAAAGAGGTAGGCAGGAAAAAATTAAAGCTAACACTAATAATCTTTATAAAGTAAGAATTGGGAAAAAGAGTAGGGACTAAGACTGTGAAAACTGTGACCAATAAAACACAGGGGGGAGGGCTGCACCTGAGAGGCTAGGAATTCTATGGTACAACCAACATTAGATATGAAAGAATGACCCATAAAAATCTAGCAATCACAAAGTCTGAAGTATCAGTGAATCCACTCCTTTTATCTAGATACTTTGATGTGGTTCTCAGAAGCCCAAGTAATAAAATGAGTGAACTAGAAACTAATTAATAGTAACCAATATCAAACCAGTCCCGTTTCAGTGAAGGGTCATCCTTCCAGAAGGGTAATCAGGATATAACACTTCTTGGGAACGAGATGGGGGCCAAGTTCTAAAAAGGCCTTATGGGGGAAAAACCTTCATATCCTTCAGAACATTTTATGTAACTAAATAAATAGGTACAATTCACTGCAGATCTAACCAAAACATTAGAACTATTATGAGACTGAGTGTTCCTCAAACGTGGCCTTTCTCTTATTCCTCCCACAGACAACAGCCCTAAATAAGTGGGACTGGCTGTTGTGCGGACACAACAAATCTCTAGGTGCTGCAAGACTCACAGATGCTAACTTAAGGCAATTCAGGCCACTTGATAGTCAAGCTTTAAAAGACTCCAACTTTAGAGTCCCAGCCTCCCTCGGTTGGCTCTCCAACCTCCCTTGGTTGGCTCCACTTCCCTCTTATTCCCCACTAATAAATGCTGAAAGAAAAATAAAATAATAAATTAAAATAAAAATGTTAACTAAAAATAAATTAATTAAAAAATTAAAGACCTGAATTTTAGTTAAAAGGTTCACTTAACAAAAAGATAAAGACACGTACTTCCCATTAGTATTTATTAAATATTTAGAAATTATGGCAGTTCCTGATTCCAAATTATTGCTCTTTGCACCAGCTGAAGGTCAGTTTAAGTACTGATGAATAAACACAATGTTACAGACCAGAACTACTAAACTACACCAGTGGCTTTTCAAAAAAATTAATTTTTCCATTAAAGGCTTCATGTGGAACCCTAGTAGCTAAAACAGATAAAATGAAGCTCTTTAGTTTCAGCAATGCCCAGGCTGAGAGAACATCTTCAACAAATATTTTTGAAAACTGAGTCCTACCTTATCAAACTAAATATAAACCATTGAAAACAAATGGTGTTTCCTCAAAAGTTATTGGAAGGGAAGACAACTACTGACCCACCTATTAAAATATTTAACCTATTGTCAAAGCAGCTACAATCAAGAAAATTGCCAATAATGCTTTCAGAGGAATCCAGAGAAATTTTTTAAAAAGATAATGACCAGCCCTGGCTGGTGTAGCTCAGTGAATTGAGTGTGGGCCTGTGAACCAAACAACCGCGGTTTGACTCCCAGTCAGGGCACATGCCTGGGTTGCAGGCCAGTTCCCAGCAGGGAACGCAAGAGAAGCAACCACACATTGATATTTCTCTCCCTCTTTCCTTCCCTTCCCCTCTAAAGATAAATAAAATATTTTTAAAAAATAAATTAAATTAAAAAACTAAAGATAATGACCAGAAAACTAATGAATCATGAACTTACTACTGCCTTCAATGCAATGCAGCACATACAGATCCCAATGATCTGGTCCCTTTGTATCTCTGAGTGTGTTCTGGGAAAATTACTTCCTCAGAACGTTAACCCCTGTGTGTATGCAGTGGGTGAGCAGGGGAACAACTGGCTAACCATGAGCTTTAAAAAATTAGTTTCTTTCTTCACACCCTTTAGCATTAGGTCAGTTAGGTAGCTCAGTAGCAAAGTTCCCAGACAAGGTTCCTCTGATTCTTCGTTTGCTCTGTCCTTACTAAATCAACTAGCTTTCTTTATTACAACCGATGTCTTTCCCATGGTCATTAGGGAATCTTCTGAGGACTGACTGTACTTAATCTAAAAAATGAGACATGTATACTAGAATCACTAAGTCTGATCATTCTTGCCAAAGCAAGAGTTTCTTCCCTGAATAGCTAAGAAGAGCAAATGAAAGATTAATGTGGAGAAGTTACCTGTAATGGCTCTTGAAGAAAATCACTTTGACTGGATAGATTTTGTTCTGTAGATGCTGCAGAGAATGAAATCAATAGTAAACTACTGAGAGAAGAGAAAGGTTTATGCTCATCAACTGGGTGGAAACTAAAGTTTATACTTCACAGGGAGAAAAAAGCAGCAGCTGAAAAAACTGGGTCTCAAGTCCATCATGAATTTTGTATTAGAGCTCTACAAAGCGTCTGAGAGGGTTGTAAAACAGGACACTAATTACGTCTGTAACACATGACCTTTTAAGGTTAAAATGGGCAAAAGCAGCATTTCAAGCCTTCCAAAAGAACAGAAATAAGACTTTAAAAATAACAGGTAATAGTAATCTGAAAATAAAATTTGAGCTTTCATGATCTTGTTAATTGATACATGTAAGTTTCAAGTTTCAAAGTAAATCTTAGCTGGGTCTTCTGTCTCTTGAGGTTTTTTTCCTTTGATTATGTATATTAATCTACTTTTTAGTTACATAGTTTCAGTTTGGCTTCGTCTTATTAATATTCATCACTTTTGTTAATTACTCTATTCCCTACTTCACCCAGAAATTACTGTATAATCTAGCTGGTGTATACTTCTTAGTACAGCTGGGCCCTGTGTTTGATTACATCACCCTTCCCCTGAGGTACACTAGTGTACAGCAAAAGATCCTAAATTGGAAGCATCAGACCAGATTCAAGTCTAGGCTCCATCATTAATTAGTATGGTACTCAGTACACTAAATATCACTGAGGTAGTTCCACTTATAATCAGACTCTAAAAGCCTCAACACTAGATTTATAAAGTCAAATGGAGTCAAAGCAAGTTCCAGGCAGAATTCACTACAAGATGATTAAAAAAAATTGCCAAAACAGCTATTATTCTGCATTTCCATTCACCCATCTGGAGACTTTCTCTAAAATGCAAATAGGTCAGTTAAGTATGGTAATATCCTATTGGGAATTCACCCATATGAAACTGATAACATATGGATGCACTTAGAATAAATGAATACACAGACACTGTTTAACCCTTATGATGTCTAGAGTAGAATTATTTGTAAAGAAATGATAATTACACCTGTGGCTGTTTGTTCCGAGTCCTGAGGAGGATGACATACCTGCTGGGCTACCTGAAGTAGCTGAAGGCTGTTGTGACGATGGAATTGCACTTGAAGGTTTGTCAAAATCCAGAACAGATTCCTAAAGGCAAATTTTCAATAATGAATAGAAGCAAAGTTTATTAATTTTAAAACTATTACCATTGAGTTATTCACGGTGTGGTCCATACCTTATTAGCTATAGGAATCTAGCCAATTACTATCTCAAAAGGTTAATAACTTAGTCTTTACAGAAGCAGAAATTAAGAGTTAAAATTTAAAACTAATGTAGCTGTCAAACTTTAAGATTGTGTCAAGTTTTAAAACCACAATAGTAATTCTAAGGCCTACCTTGGAAAACTTTTTTCCTGACCTAAGGTCTTAAACAAAGGCATCAATCCTAGTATAAACCAAGCCTTCGTTTTGATTATACCCCAAACAATGAGGGCCTAATTATTGTATCTCAACCACAAACTAGATCATGCTATCAAATACTTTCACGATGAAAAGCTATTCTCTTCTGTCATCTGCCTATCTTGGTTCTCCCAGAAATGTTTCCAGCATTTTGAGTTCTTAAGTTACACACTTGTTGTGACCATTTTAGTTCTTTTATTTATCTTCAGATAATCTGAAGGGATAAGCAATTCCCTCATTTTACAAATAAGTAGAGGGTTAGAAGCTAAATTCTTGCTATAGATTCTACAGCTGGTAAATTGGTAGAAGTGAGTTTAACCATGCGTCTAATTCCAAAGCTCAAGGTCTTTTCACTACACAAGAAAATCTTATTTGTCTACTTCATCCCTCAGTAATATCATAGTATTCTGGAATTTTGTGAGGGTCTGTATAACACAATTTGACATTTAATTACTGACTTACCACAAGTTCACCATCTTATACAATTGGAATATAAACTCCTTAAAGGCGATAACATGTTATGATTTTATCAACACAATGGCACCTACCAGCACACTAAGCATAGAGCAGGTTCTCACAATCTCAGTGGAAACTTCTGGTGATTAACAGCAGTACTGGTATTTGTGCACTTTAAGCTTTTTACATGTTTGATTATTTTTGTTACAACAAATAGGAATAGAATCTACTATCCTCATGTTTAAAAAAAACTGAAGCAGAGAGTTAAGTAACTTGCAGACACTCTCGGAGTTGGGAAGTGGCCAAGCTAGGATTCATACTCATTCTGGACCAGAACCTATGTTCTGAACAGCTTCCTCATAATGCCACAGATCAGAAATGAGTAGCCCCAGGAACTGCACTTAAGATTTGTTTAATAATGACTCATACCTGCATAAAGTTACAGGTTCCTTGAATCTGGGTCATCAGATCCTGCAGTTTTTCTTTCCTCAATACTGGATCCTTTGGAAGGGTAGAGGAAGAACCTACAGGTAGATGCATAGGCTTAGGCACCTACGAGACAAATCAATAATATATTAAGAGTAAAATTCAATAACCTAATTCAAGAAACTTAGTCTGTCATTACATCTAAGTGAAATCAAAACACATACCAATGCTCATTATTAGATTTATCTCAGGTAAAATATTTCCACATAAATATATTTTCTAAATAATCTAATCAAACTTTAAACATGTTCCCCCCTTCAGAACAAACTTTAACAAAAATCCTTCTAAAACACCCTCTTTTTTAAGACCTAAAATAACAGGCCTCCCCTGATAGGAAGTTCTTTCATTATGAACATCAGTTACCTTTGTCTTCTAGGATAAGATTAAACTAACTATAAGATGCACCAATGATTTATTTTTCTTAGGGAAATAATTACTACTGCATTAAATATACATTCTATTTCTAAGATGTAGTATCTGATTGCAGAAACATTAAGATGTAAAACTGTAGTCCTGGCTGGTGTGGCTCAGCGGACTAAGTGCCGGCCTATGAACCAAAGGGTCGCCACTTCAATTCGCTGTCTAGGGCACATGGCCTTTAAAAAAAAAAAGATATAAAATTGTATACGTATACATCCTAGAATTGAGGAAATACATCGTTATATTTTGTTATAAAGTAAGCATACTTTGAGGGGCCACCTGTATTTATAAGGTAGTTAGTCCTCAGGCTAACTTGCTTCAGATTGCTGCGCACCCTGAATTAGACCTAATGTTTACTTCTTACAGCTCAGCATGCTTCTCCCTGTCAGCACCTCTTCTCCAACCTCTGATTTGGAAGTCACACAGATAATTTGTCAAAGTATCACACAAAGAGTTAACCGACCCTAACTGTACAAACGAAAAGCTCTTTTAGGAGAAAAGTATAAGGGTTAACATTTAACTTCATATTATCTAGTCTTTTGTCTTTAAACTCTATTTTGCCCTTGACTCTCCTTACTCATGTTCTAGACAGCTGAGACTGCCAGACAGATACAGAGACAAATACTGTATTATACACAGAAGAAGTGTCCTCTCTGCCACCAGAAGACCTTGCAACTTCAGTACAATGCTGTGTGTGCCATAAAAGAATATTAAGTTGAATTCTGACCTTTCCACCTGAACACCCCTGATTTCATTCAGCAAATAGCATGGTATCGATATTCTGATATGGTAAAGGCTCAGCATTGCTATGCTCAGTAGAATTTTATGTTGGTTTTTAAACAGCTTTACTGAGGTATAAAACTAGGTTTTTTAAATATAAGTTTCTCAAAATGGTTGACACATTACAATTACTGTATGTGATATATGGTTAATGAAATAAAGCTATCAATCTCTTGCAGGGTCGAGAAGAAGCTAGAATATTAGCACTTGAAGAAAAAAGGAAGAAAAAGAAAGCAAAAGGTGACAAGTAACTCTAAAATTCTTTGCCCAGGCAGAATGGAGGTAGGGGTAATTTATTTATAAAATTTTGATCCTTCAATTTCCCCAAGCAAAATGTTTTTCACACCATCAGAGAACCAAAGGTTTATCAGATAACTTTTGGCTAACAGGGCACAGAAGTGCAGGGAACACTACTAGAGATGAAGAACACTGGGACTAGAAAAAGTTCACATTTCTCAGCAAACAAGGTGGTACCAAGTTTGCATTTAAATCGTGATATATAAATTATAATTTAATAAAAAGGTAACACTAACTACCATTATATCCAAGGACTATTCATTATAAGCCTCCTTATCTTCCTGAAACAGGTTATCATTTACACAATGAGGCTTTATACTTGAAATCTTAAAACCTAATCCCAGAATATTTATTTAAGGTTTAAGATTTTTATTTATTTTTAGAAAGGGGGAGGAAGACGGAAAGAGAGGGAGAAATGCATCAGCGTGCGAGAGATACACTGACCATCAGTTACCTCTCACCCACCTGCAACCAAGGACCTGGCCTGCAATCCAGGCATGGACCCTGACCAAGAATCAAACCATCAACCCTTTGGTTTGCAGGCCAGCACTCAATCACTGAGCCACACCAGCCAGGGCTAATTCCAGAATATTCAATGCATACGGTTTCCATCTCCTGAAAATTCTTGTTTTGAAAAAGAAATGGAAAACTAATTCAGATTGTTCTCCAACTAATGGAATGTCTGGAGCCATTATGTACCTTCTTCAAAGAATACAGGCTAATTGAGTGACTACAAATGAGCGAAAAAGAATACAAAAAAGTGTAACTTGTCAGAAAAAGCCACCCGTGTGCCAGGTGGAAAATAACAAATGAAATACAGTATAACAAGCCTCCCACCCTGTGACACACACATTTACATTTCTCACCTGTTCACATTATGGGCTTGTCTCAACTACCCACTATTCTGATGTTATATCACATCATTACATTTTTGGCATTAAAACAGCATCTTCTCATTGTGGAAATATCATCTCAAGCTAGGTTCAACAGATGGACTAGGTCTACTTCCAGTTTTTAAGGGGAAAAATAATTTACACATTAAAGAATTAAGTACTGTGTACATTAATTGAACATGGGTTTTGTTGATTTTTTTTAAAGAAAACTAAGATGTTATCATTACTACAGCTCATTTATGTCTATATTGCCAGACGTAAACTAATACAGATCAACTCACATCTTTGGGTTCTGCATTAAACTTCCTGGGCAGGAGCTGGCCATTTGGTCTGAGGCTTCCCGAAGCTACCCCCCAGGACTGTGGGGAAATCTGTGGTGGTGGTGGTGGTGGTGGTGGTGGTGGTGTTAAAGAGTGTTTTTGATTCTCAGAATCATTTTCCCAGGATTTAGGAGGCTCTGGCTGTCTTGAATCCTGTTCTGCACACACGGGAGAGGTCCGTGACTTGCTGATGTCATGTTGACTCTGCACAGAAGGTGTCCAAGACTTTGCAGTTTGCTTCTTTCCGTCCTGTTCTTTCTGTAGTTGAACTGGCCAAGGCTTTGGTGTCTCCTGCTTCTCCTGCTCCTCTTGAGCATTTCCTGCTCTGGATTTAGGAGTTTCTTGCTTCCACTGGCTAGGAGTTAGCTTGGGTTTAGAGACATCCTGCTTCTTCTGTTCTTCCTGCAAAGTGGACCTGAGATTTGCAAACTCTTGTTTCCTCTGCTCTAAGGAAACTGCAGGCTTTGCTAGCTCCTGGTGCTTAACGGAAGACTCCCAGGACTTGAAGGGCTCCTGTTTCTTCTCCTCACCATCTGGTTCAGTAAGCACATCCCAACATTTGGGGAGATTTGGTTTTCTAGCATAACCTGCTTCCCAAGACTGCTCTTCATCCTGCTTGCTTGAATAATCTACTTCTGCTATGTAGCGTCTGTTAAGAAACTAGGCCAGAGGGGAAAATGTGCTGAGTCACAGAATTTATCACAGACCTTGAAGGGAACAATGAACCCCCTCTCAGTATTCCTATATCCATTGGTCTGTACCACTGTGCTAACAGGAAATGCCTGTCCTTATTCTGCTTGAAAAGACTGTCCTACTTTTTTGTCTGTTCCTTTTCCCTCAATTAAGAGAAATACAAACTTTGATATTTGAAAAACAGCAATCTGTATCTGACTGGCAGCGCTGGAATAACCTTGGTAAAAGAGCCTGAGTCAGGTAAACGTGGCACCACGATGTGCAGTTCTTAGCAGTCGTGAGTGAGTCGAATACAGATCGACACTTTCAAAACATCAAAGTTTGTGTTTCTTCTGAATGCCCACCTGACGCCCTTAAATATTAAGGCAGAGGGCAATCCAACTTTGTGCAATCCAATGGCACAAAGTTACACTGTTAAACCGTAATCCTTACGTTTCCTGAATTACCAGATTTTCTTTATTTCCATTATATACCAATCAATACTATGATTCTGCCTCTTTCATTCCTTTCAGCTTCTATGAATTTCAGTGTCACTTGGGAACAAATAAATACCTCTTCTGTTACTCATCTGAATAAATTTTGGAGAGAGCAAAAGTCTACCTATTTTTAAATGCTAACACAAGGGCCCAAAACAACAATTACAGCTTCTAAGTGATTTAGCAGTCAAGCTGACTCCTTTAATCTTCCAGTAACCACATGAGGCAGGCATTACTGTTACCCCCCATCTTACCCACGAGGATAACAAACGCAGACATCTTGCCCAAAGTCACTAGCTAGTAAGCTGCAGAGCCAGGATTCAAGCTAGAAGCCTAGCTGCACGGCATTAACTCCCAATCACAACACAACACAAACGCTCAATAACCAAACTCAGCAAATTATCTTTCGGTACCTTACCTCTTGTGGTTGTATCTCTGGATGTGTAAGTTCCACAAGAGACTCTGGAAAGATAAAAAAACAATGAATAAATACTAGGTAAACTCTAAGTTTTCAAACTGATTACAACTAATTCATTCTAGCAACAACATATTTCATAAGAGTTATAGAAAAGGGATAGTAAAATTGAATATATTATAGAAAGAATAATTCTCACTATTGCTTGTTGGTCAAAAGCTTATGGTCCAAAGGCTAGTTGAAGCTAACAGCTCTCCTCACACAAGATACTCTCTAAAGTCAAGTTACAGTTAAAAACTCGATCCTGGTTGAAAATAAGACTGTCTGTCTCCTCTTACCCACAAACACAGCTTCTTTCAAGTTGGAATTTCAGCTCCAGTTCCATGGGGAAAAAATTTGTCATCTCAGCTTGAAAAATAGCCATAAAGGCCTCCCACAGGTCAGGTGAAGCTTGGGAGGAGGGCAAGGGAGTGCAGGTACTGAAGCACTGGATTTAGTGTTAACAACTAAGACAAAGTGTACATGAGAAATGACTTGAACTTGAACTTGCTACTGGCTTCGTGAAGCACTCCTGGACTAGCACCTTAGAAGTAATATTTCTCAAATAAATCCAGCTTCAACAAACAAAAAGAAACATGCCATTTACTCAACATATTTTTCCCCCAAGAAAAGTGGAATTTTGAAGAAATCTATTTCCTTTACTGGAAATATCATATTTATTTTGGCAGTTTTTTCACAAATCAATATGTTAACGTTATTCAGACTCTTCTACTATAGTATTTGATTGCAGTATAACTTACATTTTAAACAATTTCAAACGGAGTTACCCTACTAACACTCTAACAAAGAGATTCAAACTCAATAAATGTCTCATTTTAACAGTGTACAGTACTCTCATAACAAAGTGTAACCTGATGTGTCTATTAAGGTTCACTCTTAATAGAAGGTAAATCATGGTAGCAACATCTAGAGATGTTTTCCAAATGGAGGCTCGTCCTACAGCAAGTACAGATGTCCACACAGGACAAATTAAAGTAGGGCAGTCCTTTCCCAATGATCTGACTCAGTCTGGGTGTTAAAAATGCAACCACTAGACAGAATTTCAGCGATCACAACAAACCTGACTCTCTGACAGATTCAGTCTTTGACAATTGTTCTTCCTTCTCTGACTTCGTTAGTATTTCTTCCTCCAACGACACTTCTTTTTCCTGAGCGTGTTTTGGAACTGGGATACTTTCAAAATAGCCTGAGTTCAGCAATTCAGACAGCAGATCTTTCATATGTTTGTCTAAGAAAGAGTGATTAAGACTTAGTTATCATGTAACCTAAAAGGTCAGGGGAATTACTTGCAATAGAAATCCTAGTAATAATGGTATCCTAACTACAGCGCCATTATACCATTCTACCTTAGAGGGGATTCAAAGAACTGGTCAGTCCCATGAAAAGTAAACACATGCAGTCCATCTTTATGTCAGGCTGAATCAGTATAAATTTTAAAGATCAGAATCCCAAAGTTTAGCAAGTCACTCAAGTTTCCCTGGGCCTCCATTTCCACTATTTGAAAAATGACTAAAAATCAGAGATCCTTATCGAAGACTCAGAAATGTCACAAAAGTACACATTATTCCCTGAGCTTAAGAAAAAGTCATTTCCCCCTCTGCTCCCATGACATCACAACTAACAATTATTCTATCTTCTCCAAGTAAGTAAGGCTTTAGAGATATAAAAGCTCCTCAAGCATAACCATCAGAAAACCCCATCATGGGCAATCTCTAAAGGATTTTTAAAAATTCCATGATTAAGGCTTGGCTGGTGTAGCTCAGTGGATTGAGCGCGGGCCTGGGAACCACAGTTCAATACCAGGTCAGGGCACATGATTGTGTTGCAGGCCAGTTCCCAGCAGGGGGCGCACAAAGGCAACCATACATTGATATTTCTCTCCCTCTCTCCTTCCCTTCCCCTCTAAAGATAAATAAATAAAATACATTTTTTTAAATTTCACAATTAAGACTTTCCCCTTATGTTATGCTTTATGTCACTCCTAGCAATCACCCTTTGGTGCTCCTGAAAAATCTTAAAGTGATGTTAAAGTCATTGTAACCACAAATAGATCTAAAGTCTATTTTACTTTTAATATCCACTAAAAATGTAATTCCCAAATTAAGCAGAGTTCCCATACTTGATTTGGGTCTATTTTTCCTATCACAGGAGCACTGTGACATATATTTTTGTCTTTTTGTTTTTTAAGAAAATCAGCTTTGAGATATAATTTACAAACAACAAAATTCACCCATTTTAAGTACACAGGAGAGTTGTGTTCACTTCCACCAGAACAACGACATAGAACACTTTCATCAACTCAAAAAGTTCCTTCATGTCCCCTTTGTAATCGATCCCCTCTCCCCTCACTCCCTAGCAACCACCGACCTGCTGTCACTCTAGTTACATCTTTTCTAGAATTTCCTATAACTGGAACCATACAATATACACGCATCTTTCGTCTAGTGTCTGTCACTCAGCACAATCATTCTGAAATTAACCCATGTTATTACATATATGAATACTTCATTCCTTTTTTATTGCTGAGTAGATTCCACTGTATGCATATACTGCATTTTGTTTACCAAGTATCAGTTGATGTACCTCTGGGCTGTGTTCTGTTTGGGACTTTTATGAATAAAGTCTGTACGAACATTCATGTACAAATACTTATATGAACATATGTTTTCAGTTCTCTTGGGTACTAGAACTGCTTGGTAAGTGTACCCTTAATTTTATAAAAACTTCCAACCTATTTCCAAACTATTTGCATCATTTTGCACTCTAACCTAGAAATAAATTTGTGATTGTAATTTGAAAGGACTTAGAAATTTTGTTAGTCACACATACTTCAAGTATTTTTTAAAAAGAAGCGATCACTACTAACAAAATTGTTCACTATCTTTGAATGAATTTTCATTATGTTAAGCTGGCACATAAAACTCTGTACTTAATGTCTAGCCATTTGAGCTTGGTCACTGGGCCAAAATCTATCTAGGAAGTCAAAAGAACTCTTTCTCTCCAGCTCATTTCCAGATTAACAGACAACAATGCTTCAATAGACTATGTAGCCAAACCATTCTTATTTTCTTAGGCAGATCTGGTAGATAAGTCTTGACATTAACAATGTGTGAATTTAAGATTCTTAAATACAATTCTTAAACAGGTACAACTATGCAGAATTAAGAACTTAACTCCAAAATGGTCAAGCTAATATGAAAGCTAGCACTAGACCTTACCTCTTTTTCCCAAATCACAGTGACTTTCCACTTCAAAACTCCCCCTAGTTTCCATGTTAATCAGTACAACGATTCAACAGCTGCTTTTAACATAACTAAACAAAGATCATTCCTCCAATGGATACAGTATAGTCAGACATGTAGTTATGATGGACTGACACAGTTTCAACCTTCAATATCATTCTAAACTTCTAGACATAAAGGTTAGGCTTTACTTCATACGTCCAAAGTGGAGAAAACTCACATGTCGTTCCCGCCACTGCTTTCTCACTTCCTTCCAAAAGGTCCCAAAAGTACAAGGATGACTGCTCCATCTGGTCTTCAACACTGATAAGGAAAGGCAGAACAAAGTGGCTTTAGAAGTACATACATCTTGGGCTGGGATGGGAGTAAAGACAGAAAACTGTACTTGAATAACAATTAAATAATTTTTTTTTAAAAAAGGAGTACACACATCTATGGGGGCAGTACTTTTTATATAAATAACCCATAAATAAATATATATATATTTGGCTATGTACAGGTAAACATTTTATTAGGTGTCTTCCTGATACAAGGCTGATTTCTAATAACAGTTGGAATCTGTGCTTTAGCATGGCTCAACAGACACACCATTGAAATAAAGCGTATCTAACAAAGCAAGAGCACAGACATCTGTTTATCAGCTCATTTATTTCATCAAAGCAAGAATAGAAAATGGATAACTGGCCCTGACTGGTGTAGCTCAGTGGATTGAGCATGGGCTGTGAACCAAAGGGTCACTAGTTCAATTCCCAGTCAGTGCACATGCCTGGGTTGTGCATCAGATCCCCAGTAGGGGGCACACAAGAGGCAATCATACATTTGATAGTTCTCTCCCTCTCTTTCTCCTTTCTCTTCCCATCTCTTTAAAAAACAGATAACTGGAAGGGGAAAAAGATGAGTAACCTCAATTTGCTGGTTTTATATTTTAAATCATCAGGTTTGTTTCTCCAATTTATTCACAGCACAAGAACACCAAATAATTTTCACTTTAACACTTTAATGATACTGGCCAAGTTAGATTTTATTTACCTCCACTTAAGTACAGCAATAAAAAGGCAAAGACTCTTAGGTAAATACAACAGTCTAAGATAGTTACAAAAATAATTTGAAGAATATACATAATTAGTGTTATGGCTAATACTTGCATAAGGTTAAAACATGATGATCAGACATTATTTTTTAAATCAGTTTACAATAAAGAAGTATTTTAATGCAGTCATTCAAATCCATTGCCCTCCCAGTGTATCAACCCTGGTAGAATCTACGAAGGTCCACATTTACCACGTAGAATCAAATTAATGTTTTCTTAATTACTATACACACACACACACACATTTATATTAGCTGAAGTGTTGTTTTCTATTTCAGAGAAATATTTTCATTATCTTACCTCAGACTTTCATTTCTTTCAGGGCAGGTCAGTTTTGAAAATTTAATGAGGTAGTCAAGTTCTTTTAAAGGCAAATACACTGCACCATTCAAGCCCTCTTTCAAGTCTTTCTGCACATGTTCCTGCATCAAGTTCTGCAATACATACTGAACTTGAAGTATGGTGCAAAGTTTTTTCTTCTCAGCCTCAAGTTTCAACATGTGCTCCCTTCTCTGGGCCTTCTTCTGAGCTTTAAGTAGCTGTTAAAACAAATGCTAATTAAGGATGATACTCTCCACCACCCTGTATTACCAACTGGTAAACCCGGGGCTGGGATTAGATGATAAATCTCATATACTGGGTGGGCAAAGTAGGTTGACAGTTGTGAGTACCCAAAATGCAGAGTTTATTCTTGTATTATTGTTTATTAAGTATTGCATTATTTATTTGTATTACAACTGTAAACCTATTTCTGCCTACTCCTGTATATAACACTGACCGTGAAATTGATAAATTCATTTGAACCTGATTCCTTTTTCTGCTTAAGAAGTCACTGAACGGATTTCTTAAATCTGTCTGTCTCAGGTAGTCAAAGCCAAGGGAATCCAAACATCTGACTCCCAACTCCAGGCTGTATCTAGTACCTCTAATATCACCATGATGAGAAGCAAAGGACCTACTACTGATGTCCATATTCACCCAAGGGTTTTACTTTTCCATATTTATGTACATCAAAGCCTTTTAGACTAAACATTTTAAGAAAATGCTTCACTTTACTTTGGGTTTTTAAAAAATCTTGTTTTCCACCCTGGCTGGGGGGCTCAGTGGACTGAGTGCCAGCCTATGAACCAAAAGGTTGGTGGTTTGATTCCCAGTCAGGGCACATGCCTGGATTGTAGGCCAGGTCCCCAGGAGGGGGGTGCATGAAAGGCAACCACATACTAAAGTTTCTCTCCCTCTTTCCCCCTCTCTTCCCGTCTCTTAAATAAATAAATAAATAAAATCTTTTTTTAAAAGATAAATCACTTTAAAAAGCCTGATATTCCAAGAAAAGAATATTCGAATTATATTGGTCAGTTTTCAACCAACTGAAGACAAGTGGCTAAAGCATAAGGAATTGAAAACCAAACAGGAATAAAATGTCTTACAAACGTAATGCTAAAAGCAGCCACAGCAAACAGGTTTAAGTAAAATTAAGAGATATTTTCATAATTGTCTGTCAGTCTAAATGGAGCTATATCTTCCAAAAGTTAGCTGATAGAATACACAGAAAATCAGTGTCTACTCTAAGGCTCAGAAGTATAATACCTTAAATCTGGCATTATAGATTGGTTCCAGAAGTGACTTCCCATTTAAAAAATAAAAAGTACTTGTGGTTCAATTCCCAGTCAGGGCACATGCCTGGGTTACAGGCCAGTTCCCAGCAGGGGACTCACGAGAGGCAACCATACATTGATATTTCTCTCCTCTCCTTCCCTTCCTCTCTAAAGATAAATATATAAAATCTTTTTTTAAAAAACTAAGTTACAAAAGTAAAAAATAAAAATTAAGCAAAAAAAAGTACTATTTCCACTAAGAAACCTAAAGATTATTTTCTTCCAATAGGTTGCTTTTCTGATTTTAATTATTTCCTTCATATTGGATATGTTCTAAGGTATAAAGATTAAAAGAACAAAAGAAAAACCTACAAGATTTTTCCTATAGTTGGATTAAATTACTTAGCTATAACGTCAGCATTTAAAACTCTACAGCAGGGGTTTGTATGTGCATGAATCATAACAGATCAAGATTGGAGAAGAAAAACTCACTATGGCACTATAAACTCGTTTCTAGAGCATATGAAAACAACTTAGTACATCTGACTTGTGCTACTATCAGGGACAAGAGACAAGGGATGAATATAAAATTTTGAGAATGAGAAACAGGCTGGCTGGGGGTTATGTGGGCAAGAATATTGTCTTAAGGATGGTAAAGGCTCAGAAAAGCTTTTCCAAGACTTCAACATGGACTTATAGCAATAATTATTAACCAAAACCACTACAGGATTCTCAATTTCTGCTTGAGAAGAGGAAAATGTATAGAGATGGCAAGTCCACTATCCAAGACAGTGGGATTCTCTTGGACACTGTCTCCTGCTGGTACAGGGAAAGAGAAGCGATGCTGAGGATGTCTTCAGGACTGTATCACAGGATTACCTCAGATCTCTCTCATCAGCCACCTCCTAAGGTTGGATTCGGTGTTCTTATGGGCTCCTGGCACTCTGTTATCCCCTATCAAGGTGTCGATAACATTAAATGGTTATCCTGTTATTTATCTGCACCCTGCCACCTTGGGCTTCAGCTCCATGATGACAAGGACAACATACATCTGTTGTTCACCAATATACACTAGTGTCCAGCACAGAGCTTGCCAAGTGACAGGACTTCCTACATTTGCTGACTCAATCAAGTATCAAGTAAGAAACCATGTTGTCTCCTACATTATACTCAGATGTTCACGTCACAAAAATCACTGACAATAGCCTATTTCTCCAAATTTATCTAGAAACTAAAAAGTCAGATTACATTTTCTTCTTGTCTTCCAGTTGAGAGCATGTTTGGAAAGAAGATAGGAAGTTTAAACTGCTATCAACCAATAATACCGAATAATAAACTTTATTTTCTAACCCATGAAATAGAATGATAAATCTCCACCCAGGTAGAGCTCACATCAGGAAAACAGATGTAGCTGGGCTGAACAAAAGGCTTTCAACTTTTGTTTGAAGAGAAGGAAGAAACTGTTACACAAACTGTGAAACTGGCTATTTCAGAAGAGGTTTGACAAAAGAAACACTTAAGTAAAAGGAGAGACCAAAAAGTAGTAAGCTAGAAGGTAGTGACAAGCATTTCTAGGGTCTTGACTCATGACCGCACACTCCAAAGTACTTAAACAGCTCACCTAAAGTGAAAGTAAATCGATAGTACAAACAAGGAAAAATAATCTCATACATAACAACAAAATTTGGTGGGTTGGAACCTACCCCTAGACTATAGCAGTGGAAAAACACATAATGGACAGGTACCATATTCATGGTACAAAAAATAGAGAACAACTATTTCTAGGAATAAAAAGTATTACAGCCCTTCCTTCACTCTACCACTAGTAAGTGGCCATATGACTATAAATAAGCTCCTTTTTTTCTGAGCTGCAGAATCCTCACCTTAGAAATGCAGCTATTTACATCTACTTCCTAGGTTGCTATAAAAATCAAGTGGAAAGCCCTTGATGTAGCTGGTGTAGCTCAGTGGATTGAGCACGGGCCTGCGAACAACACGATCGGAGTTTGATTCCCAGTCAGGGCACATGCCTGGGTTGCAGGCCAGTTCCCAGCAGGGGACTCACAAGAGGCAACCATACATTGATATTTCGCTCCTTCTCTCCTTCCCTTCCCCTCTAAAGATAAATAAATAAAATCTTTAAAAAGAAAAAATCAAGTGAATTTTCATAGGTGCCTAGCACGCAAAAAGTATTTTTTAAACAGATTTATGTCTTTAAAAAAAAAACACCATGTATTAAAAAATAAACACCTAAATGGAAAACTAAAATCTAAAAGGGTATCTTTGCATAAAGAGTGTCAATGGAGAATTTTTAAGTATTATAACCACACACTTCCAACTATCCAACAGAAGTATGATATTAATAATTTTTTATAGTAAAATGGACCAAAACTAAATAAACTTAACATCTCTGGAGGTGGAGGAGTGTGGAGAATCAATCAAACAAGAAAAAAAATTGACTATATCTAGCCCTGGCTGGTGTAGCTCAGTGGATTGAGCAAGGGTCTGTGAACCAAAGCGTCACTGGTTCAATTCCCAGTCAGGGCACATGCCTGGCTTCAAGGCCAGGTCACCCTCATTGGGGTGTAAGCGGCAACCACACATTGATATTTCATCCCCTCTCTTTCTCCTTCCCTTCCCCTCTCTTTCTCCTTCCCTTCCCCTCTCTCTAAAAAAAAATAAAATCTTTTTTTAAAAAAATGTACTGTATCTAAAAGACTATATATATTGAGAGAGCAATTCAGGACTACATTACAAGGGTTAAGATGGTAGATAACTTCAGCCTAGAAATTATGCTTTGGGATTTTAGCAGGGTGATTTTGGTTGGGGGGCAGGGCAGGGAAACCGACTTTTCTTCAGGATCTGTTGGGAGCTGCTCTGCCTGATTTCAGGAGCTGTAATCCCCATGGCTAAGGCTGAGTGGGCCACCTTGGAACCATAAGCCACTAAGGAGACAAAGCTTATCTCCTTAGCGGGGCACTGCCTCTGGGCCTTTCACTTCACCCTGCCTCACCCCCAATGCTTGATCAGTTAGCCAATGACTGGTAAGATTCCTCAAGGGAGGGATGACCTAAGATAGACACAATCACAGGGGCCCCCTGTGGCTGAGGGACTTGGGGGGCTATAGAATAAGGGGGTGATGGAACCTCATCCTTTGGCTTTGACATAGCCTGAGTCCTCATTCTGTCTGCAAGAAGTCTCCTAATCTCTTAACTGCCTTACTTCCCCAGTCTGACTTAAGCCTGAAACAATGCTAGAGGTGGGTGCAGCCCCTGCTGGAAAGGTTCCTTAGGGCAATCAGGCCTAAGAAAGAATGCATAAAACCCTATGAAACCTACTTTGCTAATAACCTCAATTTAAATAACAAGGGACCAAGCAGAAAATGAGTTTGTTCCTCAAAGTTTTATGGCCCTTTAGCTACCTGACCCTGACTCAAAATAGGCCCTCAGAGTTCCTTTGAATGTTATCTATTGTTTAATCATTTCTGTGAGACAATGACTGATGAGCTTTACATATACACCCTGTATTCCTGTGCAAATTGAATGAAATAAAAGCCTGTCTAGGCAAGGATCTGCACCTCTCTCCTCTTGAGAGAGAAGCCATGCCTGTCCCTTTTCCTCCACAGGATTCGGTAGTCTGAGTGAATTTCTTATGCCTCATCCACAATGGGGCGGACCCCAGGAGCCCAGGGTCTGTATCAAGGATCGGTGGTTGAACTGGTTTTTGAAAAAGCAAAGAAAGCATACTCACATCTTGGCTCAGTCCTGAAAAGGTTTTCTGAAGCTCCTTGGCAAATTCTAAGTTATGTAGCACTTCTTCATATTTCTCTACTGCTTCCTACCAAATAAGAGAAGAAAACACCAGTTCTATTAACTTCTAAGTACAAATATGTCAAAATAAGTGTTTCTTAAAAACATTAAGAGATTTAGGACTTTACAAATTAGCCATTTCCTATATATAATATTAAAAAGTAGCCCTGGCTGGTGTGGCTCAGAATGAGTGCTGGCCTGCGAACCAAAAAGGTTGCCACTTTAATTCCCCATCAGGGCACATGCCTAGATTGTGGGCCAGGTTTCCCAACTGGGGCTTGCAAGAGACTGTTAGTCAATGTATCTCTTGCATAATTGATGTTTCTCTCCCTCTCTTTTCTCCCTGGCTTTCCCTTACTATAAAGAGTGCATTTTTAAAAAGTAGGAGTGAGGCCCTGGCTGGTGTAGCTCAGTGGATTGAGCACAGGCCTGCAAACCAGATGATCGCAGTTTGATTCCCAGTCAGGGCACATGCCTGGGTTGCAGGCCGGTTCCCTGCAGGCCAACTCCCAGCAGGGGACGCACGAAAGGCAACCATTGATGTTTCTCTCCCTCTCTCCTTCCCCTCTAAAGATAAATAAATAAAATCTTTAAAAAGAAATAGGAGTGTTTAGAAGTTAGTTAAATTTTAAAATTTAATTTTATACTAGACATCTGAGCCATAATTATAATAGTAGTAGTAGTAGCAGTAATAATAATAATAATAACAATAATAAGGCTAAGTCCCTATGGACAAAGTCTAAAAGGACTATGAGTTTTAAGATCACTAAACCAACAGGATTTCTGTCAATATTCATTTACTACTCAAATGTATTACAGAAGTAACAAAATGAGGATCACAGATAAGAATAAGCAACTTTAAGAAACTTATACTATGGGGAAGTTCCAGCCAAAATGGAGGAGTAGGCAGATACACTTCTCTTTCTCACATAACCAAAAGAAGGAAACAACCAGTTTAAAAACAAAAACCAACCAGGACTGCCAAAAAGTCTAACAGTATGGAAATTCAACAACCAAAGAACAAATGTTCATCCAAATGGCGCTGGATGGGCGAAGATGGGACGGCCAGAGCAGAAGACATGCAGCAAAGCAGCAGCAGCAGGCAGACTGGGCAGGCAAGGCTGGGGCTGGCAGACCAGGTGGTCCCACATTCCCATGTGGATAAACCAGAAAGAGGAACAACTGGGGAGCAATCCAGGGTTCCAACATGAAAACCTCTGACTATAAAAATCTGTGGGGGTTGCTGTGGTGGGAAAAACTGCCAATCTCACAAGATAGTGGAGGGCCTATGGAGTCCTAAACATTGGAGGGCCTACATTGGAGTGGAACATTGGAAGGCCTATGGAGTCCTAAAACATACACAAGCCCACCCACCCAACAAATGAGCACCAGGGCAGCACTTGAAAGGGCACAATTTGCCTGTAGGAAGCAGGGGCAGTGACTGAAACCAAGCAAAAAGCTGAGCAAGCAGCACTGTTCCCTATACAGCACCATAGCACAGTGAAGTGGCTTGTCCCATTCTGGCGAATAACTAAGGCTCTGCCCCTTACAACTTAACAGGTACACCAAGACAAAGAAATATAGCCCAAATGAAAGAACAGATTTAAACTCCAGAAAAAGAACTAAGCAATGAGGAGATATACCACCTATCAGATGCAGAGTTCAAAACACTGGTAATCATGATGCTCACAGAAATGGTTTAGTATAGTCACAAAATAAAGGAAGACGTGAAGTGAAGGCTATACAAAGTGAAATAAAGAAAAATACACAGGGAACCAACAGTGAAGGGAAAAAAACGGACTCAAATCACTTGGACCAGAAGGAATGAACAAACATCCATCCAGGACAAAATGAAGAAACAAGAATTCAAAAAAATGAAGAGAGGCTAAGGAGCCTCTGGGACAACTTTAAACATTCCAACATCCGAATTATAGGAGCACTAGAAAGGGAAGAGGAAGAGCAACAAATTGAAAACTTATTTGGAAAAAAAATAATTTAGGAGAACTTCCCCAATCTGGAAAAAGAAATAATCTTCCAGGAAGTCCAGGAAGCTCAGAGTCCCAAAGAAGTTGGACCCAAGGAAGCATATGAGACATGATAATTACATCACCCAAGATTAAAGATAAGGAGAAAATCTTAAAAACAGCAAGAGAAAAGAACAATTACCCACAAAGGAGTTCCCATAAGCCTATCAGCTGATTTCTCAAATGAAACTTTGCAAACAAGAAGGGGCTGGAAAGAAGTATTCCAAGTCATGAAATGCAAGGACCTACACCCATGATTGCTCTATCCAGCAAAGCTTTCATTTAGAATGAAAGGGAAGATAAAGTGCTTCTCAGATAAGGTCAAGTTAAATGAGTTCATCAACACCAAGCCCTTAATATGTGAAGGGACTTATTTAAGAAAAAGAAGATTAAAAATATGAACAGTAAAATGACAACAAATTCACAACCATCAACAACTGAACTTAAAAACACAAAAAGAACCTAAAACAATGAGAACAGGAACAGAATCACAGAAATAGAGATCACACCAAGGGTTATCTGCAAAGAAGGGAAGAGGAGAATGCAGGAACAAGTACAGGGAATAAGAAGCATAATTGGCAGGTACAAAATAAAGAGGGGAGGTTAAGAATAGTCTAAGAAATAGAGAAGCCAAAGAACTTGTATGTATGACCCACGGGCATGAACTAAGCAGGGGATGCTGGAAGGAATGGGGGTTCCAGGCAGTGATGAATAAAGAGGAAAAAAATGGGAGAACTATAATAACATAATCAGTAAAATACACTTTAAAAAAATAAATTTATACTATGGTAGAAGAGACTTGTAAACAATTACCTATAACAGACAAGATTAAATGAGACTATAACAGAAATATTAAAATTTAAAGGGGCAAACTCATATAGCAGCATTATTCATTATAGCCCAAAACAGAAATAACCCAAAAATCCAGCAACTGGTAAACGGGTAAACAAAATGTGGTATAACCATACAAAAAATACTCACCAACAATAAAAAGAAATGAATTATTCAATATGCTCTAAAACACATGAACCTCAAAAGACATAATATTAAGTCAAAAAAGCCAGATGTGAAAGAAATACCCAGAAAAAGTCAAATGTGTAAAGACAGAAAGCAACTAAGGACACAAAAATAACTTGGAGGGGTATAAAAATGTTCTAAAACTGAATTATTGTCATAGCTGCATAACTACAAATTTACTATAATTCATTGAACTCTACAGTGACATTGTGTTAATTTTGATATGTATAAGATACCTCAATAAAGCTATTTTTTAAAAGTCTGATAATACTAAGTCTTTACAAATATATAAAGCAATGGTAACTCCTATTTACTAACAGTATTAGACTACACTGGTACAATAATTTTGGAAAACAGTTTGGTTGGTATTTTTACCTAGGAAGTTCACTATAAGTATGTACCCAGAAAACATCTTGTACCTATGTGTCAGTAACACATGTAAGATTGCTCAAAGTAGAATACCAAAACATGATAGCAAGCAATTCAAATATCCAGCTATTTTTTTAAGGATTTTATTTATTTTTAGAGAGAGGGGAAGGGATGGAGAAAAAGAGGAAGAGAAACATATATCAATACAGGCCGGGACTGGGACCAGAGCTTGCAACCCAGGCATGTGAAGTGACTGGGAATCGAACTGATAACCCTTTCCTTTGCAGGACGACGTGCAACCAACTGAGCCCCACTAGTCAGGGCTCAAACATCCACCTACTCATAGACTACCACCGAGAAGAGAAAAGCAAAAGATACATAGTTGCTTGCATCAATAAAAAAAAATCCTGACCATTAGTAAAAAAGGCAAACTGAAGAATATATAGTATGATACTATTTATAGATAAGGCACAAAAAAGCAACTCTAACAAATTTAAGGACAACACACAAGTACTGTCAAAAGCAAAGTAAGAAGGGGGAAAAGTTCAGGGTCAAATTACAGGAAAAAAATACTAGTAAGGAGCTTCAATGGTTTTAGAATAATGTACTGGGAAAAATCACAGCCTTAAATATGAATCAGTTGGGGGAGAGGAAAGAAATGTATTAATCACTCAACTCAGAAAATAAAGCAAATAAACCAAGCAGAAAGATAAAAGGAAAAGAGAAAAAATAAAATAAGTCTAAAATCTGGCTTAATTTTTTTAAAACACCACTACCTAACTTAAATAAGAGTCAACTGAAGAAATACAACCATACAAAAATTAGAAACAAATACAAACCGAATTTTATTTAAAAATTACCTTCCCCCAATATGTACCAATAAATTTTTGAAACTGGGTGGAATAGGTAAATTTGAAGAAAAAGTTTTGAAAAGTTGACTCCCCCCCAAAATTTAACCTATCAATTTTCAAAGACAAAAAATAGGCCCTAGCTGGTATAGCTCAGTGGATTGAGCACGAGCCTGTGAACCAAAGGATTGTGGTTCGATTCCCAGTCAGGGCACATGCCTGGGTTGCAGGCCACTTCCCAGCAGGGGACTCATGAGAGGCAACCATACATTGACATTTCTCTCCCTCTCTCCTTCCCTTCCCCTCTAAAGATAAATAAAATCTTTTAAAAAATAGAGACTATTACCACAAAACTCACACCTCCTCAAAAGAAAAACATGTTCAGACGCTTTCATAGAACAATTCAACCAAATTTTAAAGACCATGCATTACGGAAGCACTGACGTGATAGTGAAAAAAAAGGGGGCAGATAAATAGGGAGAGGGCAAAGGGTTTTTAGAGCAGTGACAGTATTTTGTACAATGCTGTAACCGTGGATACATGCCTTCACACATCTCTCCAAACCCACAGACTATACAACACCAAGAATAAACCCTAAATGTAAACTGTGGACTTAAGTGATGAGGATGTGTAAACACAGATTTCTCTGCAGCAAGTGCACCCCTCTGGCAAGGAGCATTGGTAGTGAAGGGGGCTGTGCAAGCGTGGGGTTGGGGTGTACAAAATTTTCTGTATTTTCTGCTCAATTTGGCTGTGAACCTATAACTGCTCAAAAAATAAAGTCTGTTTTTTGTTTTAAAAGGAGAAAGCAAAAGTAAAGGCCCCAAAGTATGTATATTAAGCCAAGTTTTATAGAAAATGGAAAAGCAGGAAGAATATTTGTTTATATATGCTTAACAAAACTTAACAGATATATACATGAATCTATTAGAAACCATCATTTTGTAAGATCAGAACTGAACGAAGGAGTGAAAAAACTTTTTAATAATTTCTAATTTCTAAACTGTGAATTATTAGCAATTTTTAAACATAAACTTAGAGCTCCTTAATTAAATACTACATTCCTGAGAGCTATTATCTGAGGTCAAATCACAGAATTTTTCTGCTTCTGACTCATCGGCATTTTCTAAATTTCTGCCTTAAACATTTAATGCTTGTATGAGATGTTATTTCTCAAAAGTACACAACCCATACGCTTAATAACATCTAGAAACCTAATATTCAGTCAGTTTATATTGTAGTAAATCTATATGTAATAATCCATATGCCTGTTATATTCTACACACTGCCCTTAGTACTAGAAGAACAGCAGTGAACAGACAAAAATTTCTAATGGAACTCTGTAAGGGAAGGAGAGATAAACGAAACTTTATAGTTTGTCCAAGACGTGCTTCTATAAAGAAAGCTGAAGGAAGGAAAGTAGGTAAGGATTATGAATGGGAAAATGGAGGAATAGCGTTGTCAGGACAGGCCTTACTGAGATGACCTTCATATAAAAATCTGAAGGAAGGTGGGAATTGAGCTTTTTAGACATCTGGGGGAAAAACCACCCCAGGCAGTAGAAACAGCACACGAAAAAGCCGTGAACTGGCGGTGTGCCTGCAATATCTGAGGAACAGCAAGAAGGCGTGTAACTGGGAGAGAGAAGTGTAGGAAAGGCAATAAAGATGTGAAAGGAAGTGGGAAACATTTTACAGGGCTTTGTAGGCCATAGTAAAGACCCTCGGCCACTCTCATGGGAACCAATGAGGACTTCTGAGCAGAGCAATGACCATCTGACTTGCATGTGAACAGGATTACTGAGGCTACAGTAATCCTGTTCACATACTGAGAATAGACTTGAAGAGAGGGCAGAACAGAAAAACCTGTGAGGAAGCCATTACAGTAATGCAGATGAAAGATGACGTGGCTTGAACCCGGGTAACAGAAACAGGAATTTATAAAAAAATGGCCAGTTCCTAAATTTATTTTGAAGGTCGAACTGATCAAACTTGCCAATAGGCTAGATGTAAAGTATCAAGAGAATGATGAGAAATTCCCCCAGGTTTCCTGGCAACTCCATGCTAAACTGTTGGGAACTGTCCTACCTGGTTTCAGGAGCTGTAACGCCCCATGGCTAAGGCTGTGAGTGACCTTCAGACCATAAGCCACTAAGGAGATAAAGCTTATCTCCCTAGCAGGGGTGCTGCCTCTGCTCCTTTTACTTCACCCTGCCTGGCCCCCAATGCTTGATCAGTTAGCCATTGGCTGGTAAGATTCCTCAAGGGATGACTTAAGACAGGCACAATCACAGGGCCCCCAGGGAAGGAGCTGTGGGCTACAGAAAAGGTTTGATGGACCCTCACCCTTGGCTTTGACATAGCCTGAGTCCTCATTCTATCTGCAAGAAATCTCCTAATCCCTTTCTGCCTTACTTCCCCTGCCTGACTTAAGCCTGAGACAATGCCTTAAGCCTGAAACAATGTCAGTGGTGGGTGTAGCCCTGTGCTGGAAAAGGCAGGTTCCCTAGGGCCATCAGGCCTAAGAATAAGGAAAATCCTGTGAAACCGGCTTTGTTTAGAACCCTCTCAATTAAATGATAAGAGTCCAAACAGGAAGTGAGTTTGCTCCCCAAAGTTTTCTGGCCCTTTAACTATCTGCCCCTGACTCAAAATAGGCCCTCAGAGTTCTTTCTTATATGTTATCTATTGTTTGATCCTTACAGTCTGGTAATGATTAATGAGCTTTACCTGTATTCCTGTGTAAAAGGAACTCAATAAAAGCCCACTGAGGAAAAGGCTCTTGGCCCTTCTCCTCTGAGAGATTGACCTCGTTTCCTCCAAGCAGATTGTGTCTTGGTAGACTTACTCTCATCTGTCTCGGCCAGGGTTGGGGGGATGGGCAAGGGGCCCTGCGGGAAGAGCCTCCCCCACACCAAACCATCAAGCCATTAACTGACATAAGCAAAGATTAAAGGCGACACAGGTTTTAGGAAACAGGATGAAATCAGATGTCAAATACGCAACTAGACATAGGAATCTGGAGTTCAGAACACTAATCTATCAGCAATACAAAGTTGGCAGCATATTTCTCAAAACAGAAATCAAAGTTAATACTACAGAACAAGTAGTTATGAAGACAGAAAAAAAATATTGAGACTAAAGTTTGCCTGGCTGGAGCTCTGAAATATAGTATATCCTTGACATTTCTTAGAGAGCTAGCATGAGAATCACCAACTTCCCCCCACTCACCTCTCATATTCCCCCCAAGTCAACGACACTGCCATAACAGAACACGTTCTTCAAGGATATTTACACAGAGAAGAGTTGTATCACTTCAAAAGTTATTGAACATACCATGATTACTTGAAAACAAAGCCATGTTTAAAATGCTGAATGTCCAGCTAAGTCCTTTCACCAGCTATGCAAGTACATCATTCTGAGCTCGCACAATTCAAATCTGTGCCTTAGCAAAATTGTAATTTACTGGATCACAATCATTCAAGACCAATGAAGAGTCAAGGTGGCAAGGGAGAAGTCCTTGACTTTCAGTGTCTATGATATGCAACCAAAAATCTATTGAAAAAAGAGAGAAGACAATAGGTGTACAAACTAGGGCAAGTAACTTTTAGATTAATTTGTCCCTTCTCAGCCTGGAGATGTGATCAAGTCAAAATGGCAACCATCAATGAAACTTTTTCTTATATTTCCGTATTGTAGAAGTTCTCCACCAAATTAGATATAATTTGAAATTACCAAGTATAGCATGGACAAGTTAAATAACATTTCAAAGTTATAAATAGTCTAATAGTTATAGTAAGGTGAGTTTTTTTTTAAGATTTCATTTATTTATCTTTAGAGGGGAAGGGAAGGAGACAGGGAGAGAGATATCAATGTATGGTTGCTTCTCATGTGTCCCCTGCTGGGAACTGGCCCGCAACCCAGGCATGTGCCCTGATTGGGAATCGAACTAAGATCATCTGGTTCGCAGGCTCGTGCTCAATCCACTGAGCTACACCAGTCAGGGCTACTGACTGGTGACTAAGTAAGGTTTTTAAAAAGGCCAGACATCACTCTTCTTTTTTGGCCTATCAATTTTTGGTCTCAAAGTCTAGCTGCAGTTTTATTAAGAAAAGGAAACCAGCAAGCCTAACCAAAAATTATAAAATCACTTACCAATTGGTCTGGATTAAGTTGCTCTCCATTTTTCAGGCGATCCTTGTAATCTTCCAATTTGAGCTACAAAAGAGAAACTTGTATCTATTACACTGATAAAATTCTGAAGCAAATAAACTAAATACTAGACTTTATTTCTTATGAAAACAAAGTTCTTTAAGTAAGCTATCAACCTGCAGAAGTACCATTTCACTACAAAACAGGCAGCAACCGAGTATGTGAGTTTGTCAAGAGGGAAAAAACATACACATGAACATTAGTCCGGAATTACAAAAGTTAAGTAGTAAAACCCTTTTCTCGTAATAGCTCTGTATGTATTTAGACTCCAGACATTTAACTAGTCAGTCATATGCCCTTAACTGAGCGGTGCTCAACTGGGGGGCAGCTTTGTCCCCAGGGAGATCAGGCAATATCTTGAGATACTCTTGGTTGTCACAACTTGGGAGATGGCAGAAAGATGCAGAGTGTTACTGGCATCTTGTGGGTAGAGATCAGGGATGTTGCTGAACATCCTAAAACACACAGGACAGCCACAAACAATTATCCAGCACAAAATGTCAATAGTTCTGAGACTGAGGAACCCTGCTTTAACCTCATGCTTAAACCATTAGTTACCTGTTGATTTATGTGGCATTAGTTGGGTAGGAAACTTCCTAATGGAAGTACAGAAATGTAAAAGATTTCTTTTCCAGCATTATAGTAGCCTCAAAATAAAGCTATTTTTATATTAAATTTGATATTTAGTAAACACAATTGTCCCCATAAAAATGACATGAGCCACAATGTTTAGGCTCCTCCCATTTGACTTTACAGTTTTAAAATGCTTTCCTAGAAGCTTGAAACAAAAGCTTAGGCACGATCAGGCAAGTATTCAAGGAGGCAGTATAATTAAGCCTGAGAGTGTAAGTACACGACTACACGTAGTTCCTCCACCTGGGATAAGACGTTAATGAGTCTCCATCAATAGATCCTGCGCTGACTAGTTTCCCATTAGTGGCAGGGAATTTGTGCTGACCCAGGCACTCTCACCTATCACACTGTGATCAACTGTATGCATTGCAAAGACAGCTGGCAACAGCTAGGGCTACAGAGAAGCTACCAGTAACTGGCCCTTCTGCACTACTTCCCTGTGTATATATTTTTTTTTAACTTTTTTAAAGAAACAGCCCTACTCAAACTCTAAAAAATCTCTTCAAGTTCCTCCATTAAAAGCAACTTTCCTCACATTTAACTAGATCCTGGCATAAAAATATTTAGGAGTTCCTAGGTCAAAGAGGTAATGACTCACCTTATTATCACAAGCACAGAGAACCGTGACACAACAAAGCAACGTGCAGTACTGTTTCTCAGGCCACATGACTCAGGAAACGAAGAATGATTTGGATCTTTACTGTAACGTGAGGCTGATTATAATCTCTGAGTCCCTCTATAAGGTTCTCTACAATGCTTTCACCTACCAATCTTAAAACATCACTAGCAACACAAAAATTGCTGCTAAAACATTTTCTGGCTCTACCATCATTAAAGCTTCCAATGACTGCAGCGTCTATACTGCAATATCAACTGCTGCAGAAAGTCACAGGAAAATTAGCTTAAAAATCAGGCAATCTATGAAAAGAAACATTAATACTACCCTCAAGGAATTAATATGATTTAAAGTAGCTAGCTTTTCAAGTATTTCAATAGTGGCATGCATAATTTTACTATGAATATTTTTATTCACTTATGCTGATAAATCACACAGAAAATGTTTAATATACCCAGTATTTGACCTGCTTGTATGTTTTCAGCCAGCTAAGTCCCAAAGTTAGTTAATTCTTTAGGAAGTAATCTATGAGCCCTTACTGAACGCCAAAATGTCAGTTCCTTAACCCGTATTTAAAATGGTACATATACCTGGCTGGGAGGGGGAGGGGTGGGGGGAAATTACCTTCTTTTTCTCAATGTTTCTAATTTTGTGTTTAAGGCATATGAGTCCATTATCAATGTAGGTCTCATATGCTTGAGAAGGACAGGAAGCCGAACTGAGAGGAGACTGCAGGGGGCTCACAGCCCGCTGGCTTTCCCCATGCTGATTGTGGTTCACTTGGGGTTTGGCTGACTTCATATTCCCCTCTCTTCCCTCCTCGGAATGGCCTGAAGGTGACTGGCAACCAAAAGGAGTAGACAGCTGCACCATTGAAGCAGTGGATCCTGAAGGAGGAAAGGAAAGTTAAGTATCAAAGTAAACTAAGACTAGAAGAGCACATCCAGGATTTATCTTCTCTGAAAAATCTAGACCAACTCCCTCAAAATTTCCACAGAAGGGAGCTAAACGGTGCTTTAGACAGCCGGCTTCCACCTCACTACCTGTAATGCAATCAGTGCCAAGGACTAGCGCCTTTACGTAGGCAAAATCTACAACGCAGGCAACGTCTCCAGAAATTCAATTTTCCACACACGGAGAAAGAACTGCTGCTAATCAAGCAATGGCTTCCGAGCTCCTCTTCTCCTAACAGTAGTCTGCAGTCCAAATAATTTCTATGGTCAGGTGATGGCACAAAAAATAAGCTTCCCCTATTGGGACCTTAAGGCAGCCATTTCAACCTCTTTACATTATCCCTCACCACCAGGCTCAACCCCAATTATTAACATTTTTTTAAATCCGGAACACAAATTTTTTTAGAGCTCTCACCCACTACTGTCCAAGAAAAGTAGTTTCTTGAACAAGAATGCTAACTTCCCTTTGCTTGCTCTGGGGTCTACAAGGCAAGTCTGTCCCTACTGGACATTTGCAGCGAGCTACTCTCTCAAGCTGCTAACGCCCCAGGCTAGTTAGTCTTCTGTTCTCTTTTAAACTAACCCATAATCACTCACAGTCACCCAGCTCTAGGGGTCATCCTGGTCAGTGGCCCTCGGTACACCCTTCCTCCCCGAGCATCGGAGGTACCTATCCCACCGCTCTTAGGAGCATCCCCCTTTGGGCACAACGGGCCACAAGCACATCAGCGCTGATCCCAAAACCCCGCAGGGGCCCGCGCGAGAAGCGCCTCCACCGAGCACCACCAGGGCAGTCACCCCCGTCCTCCCTCAGCCCTTCGGACGCCGAGGCATTGGCCGGGGCCACTTCTGCAGTAGCCTCCCCAGGGGAGGAGGCTACTGAAGGTACGCCTCGTACCTGGAAAACAGCGCACGGGCCACCTGCCTTGAGGGACCCGCTCCGAGGATGTCTAACCGTCCCTCCACCTCACCGCAGCGGCAACCGCCCAGCCCTGCCCACCCTCGCCAGGCCAGCCGCTTCCTAGAGCCGCCGCCGCAGCCCCGCTTCACCTCTGCAGGCCGCCGAAGCCGCTGCGGCTGCAGCTGCCGCAGCGCGGGCCCGCCTTCGAACCCGGGAGGGAGCCAGGAGAGCCGGGAGGTGGACAGGCGCCACCCCGCCCCTTCTGTCCCCGCCCCGCCGGCGGCGCCTACAGCGCCCCGCGCTCCGCCGACTCAGCGCTCTCGCCTAGGCCAGCGCTTCACGCGGCGCAGGGCTTATATAGGCGCGCTCCCCTGCACGCGCACGCGCGTAGCCCCGTGCGGCCCGGCACCGCCCCTTTCCGGTGCTCCCGCCTCCACCGCAGCCAGTCTCGGCCAGGGGGTCGTTTGTTCCAGGTCCAGCTGCGGCGGGAAGTAGGTCGCGAAAGGGGGCGTTCTCCCGCGGTTGCGCAGATCGAGGGGCACCTGGCGGGGCCGGTGTGACGCGGAGAGTCGACTCGCCAAAGACCCCGACGCCCCGCGGGACTTTGCTGATTACAAACAGTAATAGTTGCCCGTGCGGCCTCGAACAGGTGATTTCGATCACTCGAAGAGGGCCGCGTGCCCTTTGTGGAATTGCCAGTTAAACCGAGCGTGAGCCTGTGGCGGTTTAGATGGGCACTTTTGAAATGCAGGGGTGCCTTTGCCCCCACCTTCTCACTCACCCCCAGTTATTCCATCCTTCACAGTACCATGGGGAAAATCCATGTATCCAAAGAAAGGGCTCAGCCCGTGCGTGAGAGCGGAATGCCCCAACATTGCCATAAAAACGGAGTGGGTGACTCCGCAACCTTCAGTAATGACTGTGTTTATTGAAGGCTGTTTTATTTGCTGCTTTGAAACAGGAATTCGTTGGCGTGCAGAGAAAGAAAAAACCTGATTTTAAAAAATCCTGGTAAAGGTGCGTACAACTAAAAAAAAAAAAAAGCCTGGAAATACATCAGTGTTTCAGAAGGGAGAGATGGTATTTCTCATGCCAAACGAATAACGGGGAAAACAAAAACAAAAAACCTCACCACCCAGCAATACTTCAGCCTCAATGTGTCCAGCTGTTACACAAATAAAACTATTTTAGGTTCTGTCAATGAGACTGATAAAAATTGTTTAGACTAGAAAGAGAACAGAGAAAACTCAGAAGTGTAATCAAGGAAACAAAGGTGTCCAATTTAAAAAGTGTTGGCTGAGCCCACACAAAAATCATGATTTTTAACCCTTTTTGATACAGTATTTTCCAGTTATTGTGTTCTTTTCAGTCCCTAGTAATATAATACACTTTAATGTTGCATTTTTGCTTTGCATCTCTGAATCCTATACATGTTCTTGAGGGCCAGGCACATATGAGACTTGACTTGTTTCACAGTTTATAAACCTACAAAGAAGATACTGAAAATGACTGGAGGAAGGCTATACCTTCATCCTCGGTAAAAAACGTAACAGTAGACATAGCTAAAAAAAAAAAATTGAAGGACACCCTTTTGTGTCAATGAGTAGGTATGAAGTTACAGCACAGGTTATGCCTATTGAAGCCAGATTTAATACTGAATCTAAAGATGGTAGTTTAATCCTATTAATTGCCTTCTGATTGATCAAGAGAAAAAGCTATCCCTCCGGTCACATAGACCTAGCCATAGGTCCTAAATATTCCACTAAATAGAATAATACTGTATAAATCTATACAGATGTATTTCCCAACATGGATTCAGAAAATGAATAAAAAGGAATGCAAAAGCACAATGTAAATTTCCAGCACAATAATGTAGTCTGTATAAGCATAGCCTAACATTTGTAAGAGATTGTACGTCAGTAGATAATGTTGCAGTAATGTCTTCTGAAAAAAAAAATTTTTCAGTGATTCAGGGGGAAAAAAAGCATTCCTGCTAGAAAAGATCTTTAAAACCAATGAATCTGGCTCACTTTGAAAGCAAATTTACCCCCACCCCCCAATTTTTACTTGTTAAGGGCTTTGTTTATTTCCTCTCCCCAGCTCCCTACTTTCTACAGCACCTTGACTTGTCCTGCCAACTGTGAGGCAGTATTTGTGAAAAGCCTCCAAGCTTTGCAAGGAATTACTATATTTAAAATGATGAAAGGTGTTTCAGGTCAACGTAGGAAGAATAAGGCCACTCATTCAACAGATATTTACTGTTATATATCAGTTACCTCTCAATAAAACTGGGGGAGCAAATATTCATAGGGCACCAGCTATGTCTTGGGTGATAGGGATACAACGGTGAGTGAGACAAATACCGCCCTGTCTTCATGGAGCTGAGTAGGAATTCAGTAAAAGCTACAGGAATAAATAGCAGAAACAACCAGTTCACTAAAGTAGAAAAATAAAAATACTAACAATTTATAATAGATGGCTTGATTTCTGTAAAAACAGCCAAACTATATGACTCTTGAAAATGAGAGGGTTTTTTTAATATGCATTGTCTAGCAAACATATGTTCCTGCAAAGATGGCTATGCTGTCATCACTTAAAATTGAGGTAACTCCATGTCGCTGAAACTGGGAAGATTAATTCACCAAAAGACGTTGCAGCTGGTAGCATATGAATGGAGATATGAGGAATTATCTTAGATATTTTGTTATAAGAGGCAAAAATCTGCTTCTCAGTGACTCTACAAGACTTCATGGAGGGTTGCCACTCACACACAAGAAAAGAGAAGGGACCAAGAAAACTAACACAAAAAAGCTGTGAAGGATAGAGATCCCCCAGGGAACAGTTAACAGAATAAAGTTTTGTTAAAATACTACACTTTCTTATACTTACAGATTCATGGGTGTCTGTCTGTTCACATGTGGAGGAGAGAAATTTATGAAAGTACAGGATCAAGCAATACAGACTTCAGATAGGAAAAAAAGTTACCATAATAGTTGAAAGCATTTTTAAGAGAATTCCTATAGTTTCAAGATTATTATTTTTGTGGGCTTGAATTTTTCATAAAATTATAGTGCCATATCCCCAGTGGGTTTGTTTATACTGCTTTTCTCATATTGGAGTTAATGTATTAATAGTGCTTCACCATTAAGTCCCTTTGAAATAAAAGTTCTTAGGAGAGAAATGATCAGTATAGAATACGTAAGTGTGTCTGCGGTTAATAATATCAAGCCCATAAAAATACAATGTTTCTGTACAACATTGCGAAGTCTCAACAGCATGGGCTTCAGACCCACATACCCCTGGGTTTGATTCTTACTTCTGCCCCTTACTGGTTGAGTGATTTGGGGCAAGTTACCTCAATTCTCTGGGCTTTAGCTTCTTCACCTATAAGACAGAGGCAACAATACCTGCTTAACAGTGTTGTTAAGGACTTCTTCATTTCATTTGTTAAAAAACATGTCTCTGGATAATGGACCATGAACACATGTCTTCCACAGATAGCCTGGGGAGAACTAGAGAATTTCAATGCTGTGAAATCCCTTCATTCATTTTAAAAATAAGGAAAGTAAAGTTTCTGGACATTTAGGAGTTTTCTGGGGCAGTGTGCATTCCACGCGGTTCAACCCTTTTCATTGCTGCTTCCATAGAGAGTAAAGTACAGAAACAGGCAGTGACACTGGCAGAATTGAATCCGAAAAGATTACACAATTTGGTGTTACTGCATCTTCAAAGGAATTCACCCAATAAGACATCTTAAAATAGTCATATCTTTTAGTCCAATACTGCTTGTATTAGGAGTCTTCTCTATGGAAATAAGATAGTCAGACAATTTATTTATAAAAATGCTAAACACGATTTTTGTTAAGTGGTGAAAAGTTGTAAACAACGAGACATAGCTAAATAAGGTGACTAATCCACAATTATAAGTCAGCCAGCACAAATAATCTTTTTAAAGAATATTCAATGGCATGATAGTATATGACGTAAAAAAAAAGGCAGGATAACAGCATGATATAATACATTATCTAGGACAATTGTGATTTTGTAAAATATTTAATTTTAATTATGTACAGAAACATCTAGAAGTTATTCCCCCTCTTTATTTTTTTTAAAGATTTTATTTATTTATTTTTAGAGGGGAAAGGAAGGAGAAAGGGAGAGAAACATCAATGTATGGTTGGTTGCCTCTCATGGGTCCCCTGCGGGGAACTGGCCTGCAACCCAGGCATGTGCCCTGACTGGGAATCGAACCACGATCCTCTGGTTCGCAGGCCGCGCTCAATCCACTGAGCTACACCAGCCAGGGCACTCCCTCTTTATTTTTATAATATATTTTTATTTTAGATATCCAATGAGATTAAAATTTTTTCCAAAAATGTGAAAGCTACTCTCTCCAGACATAGCCACCATTAATTTTTTGCTTGTATCCTTCCAGAACTATTTCCAAGCAAATATCTATATAATTGTTTATAAAAATGGGAATGTACTGAACATTTTATAATTCTATTTTACTTAAACTATAGTAAGGGTCTTTCTATTAAAACAATTTTTGCCCTGGCTGGTGTGGCTCAGTGGATTGAGCATGGGCCTGTGAAGCAGAGGATCACGGTTCGATTTCTAGTCGGGGCACATGCCTGGGTTGCAGACCAGTTCCCAGGGAGGGACCCATGAGAGGCAACCATACGTTGATGTTTCTCTCCCTCTCTCCTCCCCTTTCCCTCTGAAGATAAATAAATAAAATCTTTTTTTAAATCTTCTAGAAAAAAACAAATTTTAACTTTGAATTAGCTTTAGGAGGTAGAATTTCATACTAGTTTAATTATCTTCTTTTTTAAATATTTATTTATTTATTTTTAGAGAGAGGGGAAGGGAAGGAGGCAGAGAGGGAGAGAAACATCAAGGTGGAAGAGAAACATCGATCAGTCACCTATTGCCTGTATCCAAACCTGGGACCAGTTCCACAACCCAAGCATGTGCCCTGACTGGTAATTGAACTGGTGACATTTTGCTTGGTGGGACGATACCCAACCAACTGAGCTACAATGGTCATGCTTAATTATCTTCTTTTTACTTACCTGTGAACAAGTTAGGAATTATACAAATAATAAACCATGATTTTAAGTGATACCTCATTATTATTTTTTATTTTAATTTTAAAATATATTTTATTAATTATGCTACTACAGTTTTCCCAATTTTTCCTCCTTTATCCCTCATCTTCCCAGGACCCCAAACCCCCCACCATTCCTTCCTTAGTTCACGTTCATGAGTTGTAAGTGTGTTCTTTGACTTTTTGGTTTGCTATACCATTCTTAACCTCTCCCCATCTATTTTGTGTCTACTAACTAAACTTCTTATTCCCTGTACCTTCCCCCCCCATTCTTCCCCTCCCCCTCCCCAATGAAAACCCTCCATGGGATGTCCATTTCTCTGATTTCTGTTCCTGTTTAGTTGTTTGCTTAGTATTTGTTATTGCGGGATTTTTTTTTCCTTAGGTTCAGTTGTTGATAGTTGTGAGTCTGTTGTCATTGTACTGTTCGTATTTTTGATCTTCGATTTCTTAGATAAGTCCCTCTAACATTTCATATAATAAGGCCTTGGTGATGATGAACTCCTTTAACTTGACCTTATCTGGGAAGCAGTTTATCTGCCCTTCTATTTTAAATGATAGCTTTAACAGATAGAGTAATCTTGGATGAAGGTCCTTTCTTTCCAGCCCCTTCTTGCCTGTAAGATTTCTTTTGAGAAATCAGCTGATAGCCTTATGGGCACTCCTTTGTAGGTAACTCTCTCCTTTCCTTGTGCTGCTTTTAAGATTCTCTCTTTATCTTTAATTTTGGGTAACTTAATGATGAAGCGCCTTGGTGAGTTCCTCTTTGGGTCCAACTTCTTTGGGACTCTCTGAGCTTCCTGGACTTCCTGGAAGTCTACTTCCTTCACCAGATACCTCATTATTAAATAGAAATGTTAATTGTCCAAATGGAAAGCACAACAATAATATATAACAGTAAAAATGTAAATAAATGCCAGCCTACATAATTTTTTTCTCCCAGGTAAGGACAAGGATCCTAAGTAAAAACATTTTTAAATTACCTTTAAAGGAAAGCCTCAAATAATACATTATATTGTCATTTGAAAAAACATAATAGTTTTTATCCACCATCGCTTTGTTACCCCAAAATTTCTCACATTAATTATTCATTTACTTCTAACAAGCAATACATCTTAAAAGAGTTCTATTTATTAGATGTGACATCAAGAGCATAGCCACAAAAGAAGAAAATAGATAAGTTGGACTTCAAAATTGAAAACTTTTTGTGTTTCAAAGGACACCATCAATACAGAGAGGTACTAGGTTTACTGGAATGGTCACTTAGGAAGTCATGTAATGTCCAATCACTGGGATTCACACCTGAAACTAATGTAATATTGTATGTCAACTGGAATTGAAAATAAAAATTATTCTTGAATCAAATAAAATAAAAGGCTACTATAAAATGAAAAGGCAATTGACAAAATTAGAGAAAAATATTTACAAATCACAGTCTGATAATGTACTTTTATCATCGATAATGTATATTATAATAGTGTTATACAATGTATACAGTATGTTATGAAACTTTATATTGAATATATAAAGAACTCTAACAACTAACGAATAAAAGACAAACCAATTTAAAAATGGATATAGAGCCTGCGAACCAGAGGATCGCGGTTCAATTCCCAGTCAGGGCACATGCCTGGGTTGCAGGTCAGTTCCCTGCAGGCCAACTTCCAGCAGGGGACACACGAAAGGCAACCATACATTGATGTTTCTCTCCCTCTCTCCTTCCCTTCTAAAGATAAATAAATAAATAAATAAAATCTTAAAAATGGATATAGAATCTGATTAGACATTTCTCCAAAGAGGATGTGCAAATAGCTAATAAGTACATGAAAAAAATGTTCAACATCGCTAGTCATCAGGGAAATACAAATCAAAACACAGTGAGATAGCATCCCATCCCTACTGAGATGGCCATAACCGAAAAGACGGATAATAATGAATGTTGATGAGGATGTTGATAAATCGGCTGGGACTCGCATGCACTACTAGTGTGAATGTAAAATGATGTAGCCACTTTGAAAACCAGTCTGGCATTTCCCCAAACAGTTAACATACAGTTTCCATATGCAGTATATGGTATATAATTGGAATTCCATACAGCAATTCCAATTATATACCCTTATGTGTATACTCAGGAAAAATGAAAATCTGAACACAAATTTTCATAGCACCATTATTCAATTAACCAAAAAAAAAAAAAGAGACAATCCAAATCTCCATCAACTGTTGAATTGATAAATAAAATGTTGCGTAACCATAAAAAGGAATGAAGTACTGATAAAATCATGGATGAAATTTGAAAACATTATAGTACATTTTAAAAAGCCAGATACAAAAGGTCATACATATACTTTATTATCCCATTTGTATGAAATGTCCAGAATAGGCAAATCTATAGAGACAGAAAGTAGAGCAGTCGTCAGGGAAAGTTTTAAGGAGAAACTCAGAGAGGCTGCTAATGTGCACAGGGTTTCTTCATGGGGTGATGCAAAGACTCCAGAACTGACGGTGGTGGTAGTTGCATAAATCTGTGAATATACTAAAAAACACTGAATTTCATACTTTAAATGGGTAGATTGTATGGTATTGGGGGATTATTTGTGTCTACCAAAAACATATGATGGAATCCTAACTCCTAGTGATACGGGGTGCAGGCAAGGGGGGCAGGGGGCAAAAATAAGATTTGGAATGGTGTCCAGAACTCAGGGTGTATAGGAAATATTGGAGAGATATATAAGATGTCCTCACCCCTTCCCCCACAGGTGTGAGTTGGGGGAAGGGACACATGGAGCAGGAACCTGCAGGGCTGTTTTGTACAGCCACAGCCCTGCAGCTAATCCATGGCCTGGTCATTTAACATATCTATAGCCTCTGGCGGGTCACTTGGATATGTTAAATGGCTGTGGCCAGGCTTGGAGCCAGGGGGATGAAGTCACTTCCCCGCCAAGATGTAACTGGGAGGCAGGTCCCCTGAGTTACAGCACCTGCGTGGGAGCTTGGAGAGGATTGGCTCCAGGACATGGGGCCACACCTGCCCAGACTCACAATGGCAGCCCAGTAAACTTGCAATAATACAGGAATACTGGCAGGTGTAACTGATTGTGGGAGGAGTCGGAAATAGGGGTACAGAGGAAGATTGGTATGGGGATTTAAACCCAGACACGGCAGCCACTGGGGACAGAGCCACGCGGTTTTAACAGAGTGAGTGGCAGGGGGAGCCACACGACTTTGCCACAATAGGGACCCCTGCAGCCAGGTGATGAAGAAAGCCACACGCTTTTGGTGGAGCGCGGACCCCTGCAGCTTTGGTAGAAGAGGCCTATGCCACTTTGGAGTGCTTCCTTTGGCCACATGGCCTGGGAAGCAGGAGAGACTTTGCCTGGAAAAGTGGGTACAAAGAACTCTTTGCCAGTAGACCATGAGAAGATGGCACATGGCTTTGGAGTAATTAAAGATCCTGCCTGGACAGCAACACAGCTGATGGTGCCAGCAGCTTGAAACACAGACATGTGCTTCTTTTCCTAAGATATGATACCCTGAATTAGGACAGGGGGGAAGGAAGCGCTGTGGGCATCTGTGGCTATCCTAAAGGACGTTGATATTTTAATGGGGACATTGGGTCACTACTTTAAGTCTGCATAACTTTAAATGAACCTTTCCTTTCCTTTTCACAAATCTCTGGCATTGAGAGATGCCTTTCCTCTGGCAGCAGACAGATGAGCACAGGAAGTATTAGTATACTGTTCTTGGGAGGGGCCCTTGTTTTCTGTAACAGGTTTTGGCATCCCTCGGTGAGCCAAATATTGCCCCCCCTTGGACCCCTGTTCGGTAACACTAGTACCTATGGATATAACCTTATGTGAAAATACAGCCTGTGCAGATTAAACTGTGGCTCTCCTGGGTGGGGGTGAACCCTAAATCCAATGGCTGGTGTTCTCATAAGAAGACAGATCTGAAGCTAGAGAAGAAACAGGAAAGAAGGCCATGTGAATACAGAGAGATTGAAACCACGGAGCTACAAACGAAGAACACCGAGGATTATTGACAGCCACTGGAAATTAGGAAGAGGCAAGGAAGGGTTATATACTCTCATGGCAGAGAGCACTGGAAGTCAGGAAGTCAAAGAAGGCCCTGACCGTGCAGATTTCTCCTTGAGGAATGTGAATTTGTGTTTTCCGCACATGTAATTGTCTTAGCTGCTGATGCAGACACCAGCTCACAGTGTCCGTGGCATTGTGGATGAGATGAGACAAATTCATACGGACTACCAAGTCCCGTAGAGAAAAAGGGATGGCACAGCCAACTCTCCCCAGGGGAGAGTGCCCGACCCTTGCCTTTTATCGGGTTCAATTTGCACAGGAATACAGGGTGTATAGTAAAGCTCATCAATCATTGTCAGGCAGTAAGGATCAAACAATAGATAACATTCAGAGAACTCTGAGGACTTATTCTGAGTCTGGGTCAGATAGCTAAAGGGCTATAAGGCCATAAGGGCCTAAAGGGGAACAAACTCATTTCTTGCTTGGACCCTTATCAGAAAGCTGAGGACATTCTTAGCAAAGCAGGTTTTGCAGGATTTTGTGCATTCTTTCTTAGGCCTGATCACCCTAGGGAACCCGCCCTTTCCAGCACAGGACCACACCCACCTCCAGTATTGTTTCAGGCTTAAGTCAGGAAGGGGAAGTAAGGCAGCAGAGATTAGGAGACTTCTGGCTGACAGAACGAGGACTCAGGCTATGTCAAAACTGAGGGGCGAGGGTCCATCACCCCCTTTTTCTATAGCTCCCCAAGTCCTTCCCTGAGGGCTTCTTCACTACACTGCCTGTCTCTCTTTTGAGGATTCTTACCTGCCATTGGCTAACCAGTCATCTGCCTGAGGCCAAACAGGGTGGGGTGAAAGTGGGCAGAATCACAGGAAAGATAAGCTTTGTCTCCTAAGTGGCTTATGGTCCCAAGGTCTTTCTACTCAGCCTTAGCCATGAGGGGTTACAGTTTCTGAAACCAGGCAAGGTGGGCCCCAACAAGCTGGCAGGCAGTATTATTCAGTGGTTCCTGCATCTTTTATCATAGGACGGCTTCTCCCACCTGTGTCTAATTGTGTAGCCTGTCCACAGAGCAATCTCGTTCTCTGTACTTCTTACTGCATCTATTTTTTTTAAAGATTTTATGTATTAATTTTCAGACGGGGGTGAAGGGAGGGAGAAAGAGAGGGAGAGAAACATCAATGTCAGAGAGAAACAAGCATCAGTTGGCTGCCTTTGGTACCTGCTCCCACCCAGGTACCTGGCCCATAGCCCAGGCATGTGCCTTGACTGGGAATCAAACCAGCGACCTTTTGGTTCACAGGCCAACACTCAGGCCACCGAGCCACACCAGCCAAGGCTTACTTCACTTACTTTCTCACTTATTGTGGATACTTAAATTTCCTGGGAAAACAGTCTAATATACTTTGCATTCTTCTACACACTAAAATTTCCCTCAAGTAATGTTTATTATCCAAAATTAGATACTGTTTCATTTGTCCCACAGGATTTTAATTATAAAGGTGACTGACTGACATCAAGAAGAGGTCAATGCCATTGAAGGAAAATTTTTTATTACATGTCTGAGAGGAGGGAGGAGACAAGAGCAGGAGCTAGGGGAAGGCATAGGCCAGAGCCTTAATTGCAGTTTCTGCAGGAAAGGCAAGACAGGAGAAAGTAAACAGTTTAGAATCGGCTAGTTTCAATCATTTCTGTGGGCTTGGGACTCTGGGGGCGGTCTCTAGTTGCTGTGAGATGATTTAGGGCAGTGGAAATACAGGCTGGGTGTTTGAGAGTTAGATAAGAAGGTGTATGAGTTACAGACAAGCTGATGTGCGAGACAGAAGTAAACCTTTGACATGATTAATGAATACCAACTAGACATACAGAATCTGAGAGAACACAGAGCAGACAGCCTGTTTGTTTTTACCTTCAGACTGAGTACTCTGTCACTCAGGTACATTGGCTGGGAGGTTAATGGCTAAATAATATTTCCTGATTGTTTGAAGCCTTGGCTCTGAGAACTAAGTTTTTTTCCTACTTTATCCAGCCATTCTCTCACCCTTGAGACTCTTTGAAACCCTGCATTCCTCCCAACAGAGCCAGTCTAGGCCAACAGATCTGATCACGTCACCCCTTTACCATCAAGGCAAGACCAAAGCAAAATTTTGGTAGCTCCCTACTGCCCTCGAGGTGACCTTCACGAGGAATCTTACTCCCTCACCTTCTTAACTCCCTCACCTTTTCCTCTCCTTACACAGGCATCTGGTGGCTTCTGAGTTTTCTCTCAACTTGTCTTTCAAATTAGCCTCCACCTCTCTTGGGTCTGCATCAGTATTAGGCTTCGGTTCAGCTTTCCTGACACGGCTGCTTCCTAGGCAGGGCCATGCTCTTCCATTAGGAGGCACATGTCTGCTTCTCTCAGCCTGAGGCCAGATCTAGTGCAGATGAACGCCACAGCCTTTGTGTCAAGGTCATTTTAGTCATTTTTGATTATGTAAGGCTAATTTTCTAGTATATTCCTCAGGAAAAGTTCATGAAAACAATGTTCTCTGAGTTTCTAAGTATTCATAACGTTTTGCCTATAACCTTTATAACTGAAAGTCCACTTGGCAGAATATAAATCCCTGGCTCACATTTCCTTTGCTTAGCACATGATGAGCTTTCAGACCTCTGTGTTGCACTCAAAATTCCAGTCTTGGTGTGAACATGGGGACCCTAGGGCTGCACCTGGGAGGCTCAGTTGGCTGCTCTCCCGAAAGGCCCCAACATTCCCAGAGCTTCACAGTATTGCTTAATCCCCTCCTCCCAATTTAAGCAGCCTTTTTTTTAAAAGATTTTTTAATTTATATATTTTTAGAGGGAGAGAGAATGTGAGGGAGAGAAACATCAATATGTGGTTGCCTCTTGCATGCCCATTACTGGGGACCTGGCCTGCAACCAAGGCATGTGCCCTGACTGGGAATTAAATTGGCAACCCTTTGGTTCACAGGCCAGCATGCAGTCCACTGAGCCACACCAGCTGGGACCCAGCATAAGCAGCCTTTAATTCATGAGGACACAGTAGCAGCCCCAGGGTCTGAGCTAGCAATCAAAGCAAAAAGGCATCATTTACCATTAGTGGGCCAGTCCCCATTGGTTTCTGAGGGCTTGTACTTTTCTCTGCCTGCAATGTCCTTCCCTATTGTCACCTGGTTTTCGATTACTATGAAGTCACCTGCTCCTAAAAATATGAAGTTTTACTTTTAACAGTATTCTCATGCTACTTTACACATTTCTCACTTAACATATTATACATAGCTTTAGCTTATTAAGTAGGAACAAGAGAAGTGAGCTATTAGAAATCAAAAGTTACCTCAGCCTCACATGTGATTGATAGAGTCCCTACTCTATAATTTCAAGGTGATAATATTTTCTCTCTCAGAATTATGAAGACATTGTTCTATTGTCTTCCAGTTTCCAGTGCTGTTGTTGAGTAGCCCACACAATTATGATCCTGAATCCTTTATATTTTACTTTTTTTCAACCTGGAAGCATTTACCACCCCTCTTTTTATCTCCAAGGTTCCGAAATTTCAAGATAAGGTGCCTTGGTGTACTCAGTGGGCCCTATCACTCAGAAACTCATTTCTGAAAACTTGTTTTAAAAGTATGTCTCTCACCCTGGCTGGTGTGGCTCAGTGGATTGAGTGCTGACCTATGAACCAAAGGGGCACTGGTTTGATTCTCAGTCAGGGCATGCCATGCCCGTGTTTCAGCCAGGTCCCCAGTAGGGGGCATTTGAGAGGCCACTGATGGATGTTTCTCTCACACGTCAATGTTTCTCTCCCTCTTTTTCTCCCTTCCCTTCTCTCCAAAAATAGATAAATAAATAATTTCTTTCTAAAAGTAGGTCTCACAATTTTCCCCCTCTATTTACTTGTTTACTTCTCTCTCATTCTGGCTTTCTTTTTCCTTCCCCTGCTCTCCATCTCTGGGACACCTATTGTTTAGATGTTGTATCACCTGGGCTGATTTTCTAATTTTCTTATATATTTTTTTCTGTTTTCCACTTCCTGGTCTTTTAGCTCTACTTTCTAAGAGATTTACTCATCTGTAACTTATAATTCTACTTTTTAAGAAGTTTTTCAGACATGCCTTTTTATATTTCTTAAAGTACAATTACAAAAACACCAAGCAGTGGCACCTCATACAGTACCTGACACCTGGGAATAGGTGCTGAGCAGATAGTCTTTGAAATGAATGGATTTCAACCCCTAACCTGCCTCTCTGAGTCTAGGGACCAAAACAGCTGACAACAGGCTTCATGGATTTCCCTTTGTCTTCTTTTCTTTGAAATAATTACTACTATTTTAGTTTTAAAATACTTTGAGTTATATAACCTATTTCCAATGTTGTTTATATAGACTAATTTTTTTCTAAGAAGCCAAAAAACTTTTAAATGGCAATTATTCAAATCAGCTTATTCACATGCTAAAGTTAAACAACAAACTAATATCTGCTCTGCTATAATATGGTAAAATAGACAATGGGAAAGTAATGTAGCAGTAACTGTGCACTCATGTGATGCACCAAATCATTTAATACTCATGACAACCCTGTGAGTCAGTTACCATTGTCATCCCTAGTTCATAGAAAAGGAAAGTAAGACTCAGAGAGGTCAAATAACATCCTTATAGTCATACAATTATTATGTTATGCCTATTAATTTCTAAATTTTTCTATCTATTAATTTTTTTAATATTGTATTTATTTATCTTCAGAGAGAGAGAGGAAGGAAGGGAGCTAGAGAAGAGAAACATTGATGTGAGAGAGAAACATGGATCAGCTGCCTCTCGTATGCACCCTGACCGGGACTGGACCTGCAACCCAGGCCTGTGCCCTGAGCTCACACCGGTGACCTTCTGCTTTGCAGGAGGATGCCCAACCAACTGAGCCACACTGGCCAGGGTTCTATCTATTGATTTTTTATTTCGACCATGACTTTTGTTTTCAAGAGATCTTTTTGTCCCATAAACATGGCTTTTAAAAAACATTCTTTTTCATGCATGCAATGACTTTTTTTCTATCACTCTGAGACCACTACTTATTGGTCTGATTCCTCTATTATCTCACTTCCCTTCAAGTTCTTTTTACCTCTATTTTTTTTTTATGCTGGAGACTTTTCTCTAATGTGTGGCGGTTCTTACTCATTCACATATATATTACATTTAAGAGTGAGGCACTAACACCTGGTAAGAAGCTCAAGGGGGTAGTTGGGACAGACTGAGCTGAAGACTTGAGTGCAGGGCCCCAGGCATTCCCAAGGAGATGCCTCCCCACACAGTGCCAGCACCTCTAGGTCTGTCTTCCTGGGGTGGTCATTTTCCCCAGGTAGAAATTCTGCCTCCTCTTCCACGGCTTGGTGGGTGGCAACTTGGTTGCCAGCATTCTGGGAGCCAAGTTAGGGAAAGAGGCTTCAGAACCTCCCTTTGAGAGGTATAGATGTCCACTTAATCCCCTGCTTTCTGCAGAGTTCCCTGCCTTTCCACTACGTCTGCCTGAACTTGGAGTCCCTCAACGCAACACCCTTCCGTTTTCCCCTGCAGTGGGTTGCTTTGTTGCCTGTTGTGCGGAAAGGGATAGAGGGTCTAACTGCTTCATTTACAGAATTTCAACCCATCTCTCTGTTTACCGCCCTGCCTCTCAGTCCTGCCTTCTGAGAAAACTGGCACCGCAATTCCTGAGAGTCTGCAGGGCTCCGAAGCAGGGTTTTACTTCCTGGCTTCCCTCTCTGCAAGCAGCATGGTGTCAGCTTTCTCTGGTCCGCTCCATCAGTCAGCAACTGTCCATCTGCTGTTTGGCTTCCAAAGCCTGGATGACATCCCTCAACAGCTGTTCAACTCCCTGCTGTTGTCTCCCCCCATGTTCCCTTCTTCCTTGGAGGTTTATGTCTCATTTAGTCACTTAATTATCATCTGGGTGGAGACTCAAGATGCAGCAGAGGTAAATGCAAGTATCTAATCTTCCAGGTTCAGCAGGAAGCCTGTGCTTTGACCTCTCTGTTATGCTGCTTCTGTGTATAAGCCTGCACATCTGTCCACCATATAGATTATGGTTTTATTGAAGTTCCCACACTCCTAGGAAAAGATTAAATGTTCTATAGTTAGGGCAACAAGGAAACACCAGGACCAGTTCTAAACTGGTTTAATGCATCAGAGATAGCTTGCCTCAGTTTAATGAATCAATGGCAACTTGTCTAAGTGAACACACTTCTGACAGTCAGCCAGAAACAGACCCATGCTTTTGAAAGTCAGCCAGTCCACAGCATTCTGATCTCAACAACCAGGACTCCACAGCTGGCATCAACACACTACTGCCTCCGAGAGTCCACCCACTACTGCCTCAACTCCATAACGCCCAAAGCCTGACGATATCAGCTCCTGGCTTTCCTGGAAGAGACTGTGCTGCAGTAGGTATTCAATTCACTTTTTTGCTAAAATACTGAGCAGTAGTCTTTTCCTTTGACAGACCTCAGCAACTGTCACCCATCTGGCACATGGGCGAGACCCTGTGGACAGATCTGGGAAGGTGCCAGAACAACAGTGTCTGAAATAAAGGGGCCTGAGCTGTTTGCCCCAGTGAGCCCTGTGGCAAGGTGCAAAGCAGGTTCATTCAACATTCACTCGTCAATCCAAATTTATAGGTGCCTGAGCTATGAGGGATATAAGCTTCTACCCGCAGAAACAACTACGTTTCCATTCCACTTTTGATTCATGATAGTTAACTACATGTAACCTAAGCAATGAGTAGGTTTTGTTTATTTTGTTTTGTTGTACTACACTGTATTTTCAACTATGTTTTCTTTATCTTAGATTAAAAAAGGGAGGGAGAACATTCCCTCAACAGAGATTACATTTGCAGTAGCAAAACTGATTCTAACAGATATTATACAAAGCATACCCTATATGGAACTGAATTTATTGCAGGCAGAAACAACGCGGATGTCCACAATGAAAACATGCTTAAACATATTGTGGTGTATACATATGGTGGGATATCATTTAGCCATATAAAGTAAGGGAGTACTGATGCAGGCTACAACCTGGACGAAACTTGGAAACATGATGCTACATCTGGTAAGGGGTTAATATCCAAAATTTATAAAGAACTTACAAAACTCAGCCAAAAACACAAACAATCTAATTTTTTAAAATGGGCAAAGGACCTGAATAGCCACTTCTCCAAAGAGGACATACAGAGGGCCAATAGGCATATGAAAAGATGCTCAGTATCACTCATCCTTAGAGAGATGCAAATTAAAACCACAATGAGATATCATCTCACACCTGTCAGAATGGCTGTCATCAATAAGTAAACAAACAACAAGTGCTGGTGAGGATGTGGAGAAAGGGAACCCTCACGCACTGTTGGTGGGAATGCAGACTGGTGCAGCCACTGTGGAAAGCAGTACGGAGTTACCTCAAAAAGTTAAAATGAAACTGCCTTAGAACCAGTGATTCCACTTCTGAGAATTTATCCAACAAAGCCCAATACACTTATTAGAAAGACAATAAGCATTTCTAGGCTCATTGCAGCATTATTTACAATCGCCAAGATTTGGAAGCAGCCAAGTGCCCATCGGTAGATGAGTGAATAAAAAGCTGTGGTGCATTTACACAATGGAACCTGCTCTGCCTTAAAAAAAAAAGAAAATTTTACCCTTTGTGACAGCATGGATGGACCTGGAGAACATTATGCTAAGTGAAATAAGCCAGTCAGAGAAAGGCAAACACCATATGATTTCACTCATACGTGGAATCTAACGAACAAACTGAACTAACAAGCAAAAGAAAAAGACTCATAGAGAGAGAGCAGGCTGACAGCCCTCAGGGGAGGGAGGGCATTAGGGGTGGAAGAATAAAGCAAAAAAGAAAAAGAACTCATGGAAACAGAAAACAGTGTAGTGATTGTGGGGGAAGTGGGATGAGCGGCAGTGGAAGAGAGTATAGGGAGGAAGAATGGCAATGGAAAAAATGCAATAAAAATGAACTAGTAAAAAGAAGAAAAAGAAAACAGCAGACACAGAAGGTCACATATGGAATGAATGATTCCTTTTGTACAATATGTCCAGAATAGGCAAACCTACAGAGACAAATAACACAGTAGTGGTTACCGGGAAATGAGGGAGGGGACACCAACTGCCTAATGAGGAGTGTTTTTCTGAGGTGATGAAACAGCGCTGGAGCCAGAGAGAAGTGGTGGTTACACGCCCTGAATACACGGAGTGCCACTGAATTGTATACTCTGTAATTAATTCTGTCGTATGCAACTTTCACTTCAGTAAAAAAATAAATACACAAACCAATGCTAAATACTGCCTTCTGCTTGTGAGATGAATGACTTTTTGCAAACTTGTAAGTAGCTCTGACCTCATTTACTTATCTTAGCAATAAAACAGGGGTTTATGTTCACTTTCCAGCCAAACTTGTGGCATGATCAAGTGTCTGCTTCAAAAGGGAAGTGCGTTCTCTTTTTATGACCTCTCTTGGGGCAAAAATTATGGGCTGTGATAACATGCAGTTGTAATTCTAGTACTTGAGTTACACAAAGAAATGGGCCTAATGGGCAGACTTTTCGTTGACAGCAACATTGAATAACAAAAGAGAATAATTTCTGGAGGAATAAAGACTTCTCTTAGATATCTGGCAAAATTTATCATTCTTATCTCATTCTGCATATCCTAATATGCATGACTTATCTTCCAGAAGAATAGGCCACACACATTTTATTGGGTAAGATATATCATGACTGATTTTCTGGGCTCAGTGATCTTTTTTTTTTTTTAGGTGACTTTAGACACACAATCTTTAGACACACAATTGCTGACCTTCTGTCCCAAGCATTGTTGTTGTGTGGCACAGACACCCCCAAAGAAACACTGCCAGGATCTTTGAGGAGTGGAAGTTGGAGATATTTACAAGGGTTTCCTGGTGTATTAGCTCTTGCTGTGTCCCAAACCAACCCAAAGCTCAGTGGCTTAAAATAACACCCAGCTATCCAGATTACAATCTGTGGATCAGCAATCTGGGCTCAGTGGTCAGTTCTTCTATGGCCCTATTCATACATTTGTTGTCAGCTGCTGGATATGCAATTAGTTAGCAGGTCTGCTGGGGTTTGGCTGATTTCAACTGGCCTCACTTACTTGTCTGATAGGTAGCTGTCACCTTGGTCCTTCTCCAAATGGTCTCACATCTTCCACCAGGCTAACCCAGGCTTGTTCAGAACTCACACAGCCTTGCTTCCATCACATCCTTTTCGTAAAAGAAACTTGTAAGACCAACCCTAATTCAAGGGCTAGGGAAATAGATACCACCTCTCTGGTGGGAGATGTATTGTGACTATTTTTGCAACCTATGACAACTGAAGTCTCTATTCCTGCTATAGTCACCTGCTACTCCTCATACTGGTTGCCCCAGGCCCCCCTCCTGGTTTTGCCAACACCCAGGCATGAGGCCCCCTTGGTCACTGATTTTTTGTGATCACATTCTTCCTTACATAGGTCACATTCTGGGTTACTAGTTTCCTTTCCCATCTGATTCCACATGTATTCATTCATTTGCAGAAAATCCTCAGTTTCTGATCCACTGAGATCTTTCTTTCTTTCTTTCTTTCTTCCTTCCTTCCTCCCTTCCTTCCTTTCTTTCTTTCATGGCTGTGTTCACCTAGAGCTGGTGTAACCGTTGGATTTCTCATCTAAATTGGGGCCTCTGGGAATAAAATGGGACACCATAAATAATTATGTTGGTACAGCAAGCACAAACTGGGATGTCCCTATTGAAAGCCCCAGTGGTTAGAAACACTGGTTCCCCCTTGCTTAGATTTGAACACCAGCTCTGACAATTATTTTCATTACTTAGTAATAGTTTCCTCACCTATTAAAGGGAGATTATAATAGTACTTACTTTACAGGTGTTTTATGAGGTTTAAATGAGTTAATTTACAAAAAATACTTATTATTACATGATTTGTAACCTCTGCAATGAATGGATTGCCTTCTTCATTTAATCTGATATTATATGCATGTATGATAAAATTATTTCAAAATCTTTGTATCAGCTTTTAATGGCTATAATTTTATTTATAAAGTTCTATAAATTGTCTAAAATTATTCTATTATTAAAATTTATAGTTTTCATTTTTCCTAACATAAATGATAAAACAGTGAACTTCACTGTAGATAATTTTTTATAGTACATTATTTTCTAATATTAGTTCTAGAACTACAAATAGTATATCAAAGATTATGGGTATTTCAAAGATCTTGGCACATAGGGTAATATTGCCAAATTGCTTTCCTGAAGAATTACATTAATTAACACTTGGATGAGCAATATTAGCTTTAATACTGTCTCACTAACATTGAGATCATCAGCAAAAATAAAATCTGCAAATGTGCTGTACTTGTTCTAAACATGTTTCTAAGTAAACTTGTTTTCTGGTTTTATAGCCCTCCCAAATTAAAAGCAAAATATTAGAAGCAAGGTAGAGAATATTTTAAAAGATGCTTGTTGACGGCTTGTGAGAGGGAAAACAAAACTAAAGGAACACAAGAAAAAAATCCCAGACATCTTCAGTTATGTAATTGACAAGCGTGCCTTCAGTTTGCATTAGTTCCGTTGTTTGCTTAAGAGATAACAGTTAATGTACATGATAATAACACTAGATGATCAAGAAAAATCCAGATGTGCTAAACAAAATTTGTTTTTCACAGATTTGCATTAAAAAGTAAAAAGAAAACTTCATCTGAAATGAGACATCTATTGTTTGGCTAAATTCTAAGCCTTGAGTTTCTGGAAGAGCCACATGGCTTTGCTAAACCTGGAGTGAGAAAATGGGGGGATGCGAGTTCCAGGCTGAGGAGTAAAACGGAAGACAAAAGACCAGGGATCTTTTCTACTTCAGAACTGGAAAGCATTATGCTGAGCGAAATAAGCCAGGTGGTGAAAGACAAATACCATATGATCTCACCTTTAACAGGAACCTAAACAACAAAACAAAGAAGCAAGCAAAATATAACCAAAGACACTGAAATATGGAACAGGCTGACAGGGACCAGAGGGGAGAAGGGAGAGAATCACAGGCGAAAAGGGGATGGACTCACATGAACAAGTATAAGGGACACATGGACAATAACTAAGGTGGGGAGCGGAAATGGGAGGGAGTGGGGAGCACTGGGGGGGGCGGGGCTGGGAATACAAGATAGAAAACTGTACTTGAACAAGAATTAAATAAATAAATAAATAAATAAATAAATAAATAAAATGAGGGGGGGAAAAGAACTTGTGCCATTTCCCCATGTTGGTTTTCCTCGTTCACCCTTTTCCTATTTTTCTGGAAAACAAAGGAGCCTCTCCCTACACTGTGTCTTCCTGGGCAGCAAGGAAGTAGGAAGTTGAGGAAGTTCAGGCATGCTAAGGAGAAAAAGGAAGTCCACAGCAAAGAAAGAATGAATTTGGCATTCATCTCAGCCTGAAGAAAAGGTCGGAATTCTCTAAATTTATCAGTTATCACAATCACCTGGGGAGAGGGCTTGGTTGGGGTGGGGGGTGGAGAGTGAAAATTTGCATTTCTTTTTTTTTTTTAATATTTTATTTATTTATCTTTAGAGGGGAAGGGAAGGAGAGAGGGAGAGAAACATCAATGTATGGTTGCCTTTCGTGCGTCCCCTGCTGGGAGTTGGCCTGCAGGAAACTGGCCTACAACCCAGACATGTGCCCTGACTGGGAATCGAATCCCGATTGTCTGGTTCGCAGGCCCGCACTCAATCCACTGAGCTACACCAGCCAGGGTTGAAAATTTGCATTTCTAATAAGTTCCCAGGTTATGCCGATGATGGGGACCAGAGACCAGACTTTGACATCTACTGGTTTCTAGTCCCAACTGATCCTCAGAATCACCTGGGAAGTTAAATGAAAAACAAACCAACAAATATATATATACATAAACAAACAAACAGATTCCTGGGAGCCTCATGCCAGAACCTGCCAATGAGAATCTTCAAAAGAGGAACCAAAGAAGTCCGTTGCTTTATTTGAGAGAACTCTCCATTGGATCTTGGTGTCCAGCAGGCGTGCCGTTCTGCAGCCCCATGACACTCAGAAATGTGCTGAACAGTAGCCAAGGTTTAAAAAGGCCTTCACTGGCAGACTGATTTAGACCCAGAGAGCAACGTCATCAGCCAAAAGTGAATACTTTAGTATGCTAATTTTACTCAATTGGTGATGATGATGTTCTCTGGAGAATATCTGTATTGGCCTCCTAGTCAAATAAAAATGAGCACTTTTGTAAAGGAAGTTCTTACAATAGTAATAGGCATTTTTTTTTAAAGCTCTGGCACAGCCATGTAAATCCCCAGAATTCCATGGCAACGACAGGAGGGCATTTTTTTTAAACAGCCAAATGGAGTGATTGTGAGATTCTCTCAGATTTACCCCTTAGAAATAGTCGGCTTTTTATCAGAGTATCTGAGCAGCATACCAAATTGGTAGCTCATACACTAATCAAAATTGTAATAGGTTAGACCTTCCCAGGCAGCTCTACTTTCTCTCCTGATACTCACCCCAGGCTGGTTTTCATAACATATTTTTCTGGGCAATAGTTTAAATATCAGCAGAACTTAAAAGCAGTACAATTACTATTCCCATTGCTTTTAAGTCTCTTATTAAATAAAAAGCAAGGTTGCCACTTCAACAATCATCTCCAGTCATCAATTAGAAATTAGGTAATACTGGTCTAGACTATGCGGTTTCATCCCTTCTTCATTTCTGCCATGGCCTATCTTGCCTCTAGGTCAAGCTTCTTGCTTGTGAACATCTAAATTCTGTGCAACATATTTAGTTGAAATAGATCATCAAGATTTGCCTTATTTCAGATAGACACAAATGTAGAAAAACGGGCTTGTGAGCTTAACTCTGACCTGCGGTTCATTTGGAGAAGGTGGTTACTTTATAATTTGTAGACAGAGTATGGAACTCATTTCTGAAATTAGGTAATAGCGAGCTATTAGTGACCCAACTGGAAAAACACACCCCACATTCATTAATAATATGTAAAATGGAATTTTATCATTCTACACATTATGACAATGAAATCCCAGAGGCAATGTGGAAATTAACTTAATTGGAAATATTGTAAAATTGCTTTCGACATCATACGTTAAACAAAGGAGTCGCTTTGATTGCTAAATAGTTAATAGAAAGCCAGAGTAGTGAGCCCAGTTAGAATTTGTGCAAATGCTTTATAAATTGCTCATTTTCTATTACTGTCATAACACTCAATGGTGGTACATTTGATAGGAAGACTGTTCAAGTGGAAATAGATGACAGTTAAGTCGATGATTTCAGGGGAAACTGCAGTTGTTTCAAAGCATCTCAAAATGGTACATCTTTTGTATCCAGAGAGCTAGAAATACATTCCTCAGGATCTAGTACTTTCCCCAGAACTAGAAGGAAGGAAAGAAGGGAGGGAGGGAGGGAGGGAGGGAGGGAGGGAGGGAGGGATACCAGAAAAAAAGCTTTAAATCTATTTCTTATTTCCTTGGCACCAGCAGAGTCTGGGTACTAGAGAGAAACAAACTGGTAATCAGATGTGATTCTCATTTTAGGATTAGTTCGTTCATCTGTCAATCTCTTCTAACAGCCCAGTCCTCTCCCCAGCAGTCTAGACTCACAGCACCTCCATGTCAGTCAGTGAAGCCCCCTGGTGAATTCAGATGCTGAAATCAGACAGCCTCAGTTCAAATCTCTGTACCCCACTGACTCTAGCTCTGTGACCTCAAGTACGTTACTTTACAGACTGGCACCTCATCTATGAAATGGAAACAATAATAGCATATGTGTCTCCAGGTGTGTTTAAGGACTGAATTAGTTAAAACATGTAAAGCCTTTAGAATAGTGCTACACGCCTACAGTGGGCAGCCTCTGACATAGCTCCCAACGATCTCCACCCCTTGGTAGTCAGCTCTCATGGTAACTCCTCCCCCTGGAGTGGGGGCTGCACCTAAAGACTTGTTTCTTGGACAAATAAAATTTGGCAAGGGTGGTTGAATATACCTTCTGGGATTAGGTTAGTTACACAAGATTGAGTCCCCTAGCCAGCACGCTCCCTCCCCAGGCACTCTCTCTGATTAAGTCAACTCCTGGGTTGAGAGATGCCTGGTGAAGAGGCCCAGGGGCAGGGAACTCAGAGAGGCTTCTGACTAAGAGTTTGTAAGGAACAAAACCCCAGCCAAACAACTGCAAGAACAGGACTTTCACTAGAAAGCAGAGTCCACTGGGAGGAGGGTCCTTCCCAGTTAGTCCTGTAGCCATGTGAGAGCCCCAGTGTTGGTACCTACCCTGCCTGGTTTCAGAAGCTGTAACCTCCCATGGCTAAAGCTGAGTAAGGAACCGTGGGACCATAAGCCACTAAGGAGACAAAGCTTATCTCCCTGGAAGAGGCATTGCCTCCACCCCATTTTACTTCACCCTGCTTGGCCCCAGGGTGGATGACTGGTTAGCCAATGAAGGGTAAGATTCCTCAAGGGAGGGACGACCTAAGACAGGCATGGTCACAAAGAGGCCCTCAGGGAAGGACTTGGGGGGCTGTAGAAAAATGGGGTGATGGACCCTCGCCCCTTGGCTTTCACATAGCCTGAGTCCTCATTCTGTCTGAAAGAAGTCTCCTAATCTCTTGGTTGCCTTACTTACCCTGCCAGACTTAAGCCTGAAACAATGACAGAGGGCAGTGTAGCCCTGGGCAGGAACAGGAGTTTCCTAGGGCGATGAGGCCTAAGAAAGAATGCGTAAAATCCTGTGAAACCTGCTTTGCTAAGAATGTCTTCAACCTTCTGATAAGGGTCCAAGCAGGAAATTAGATTGTTTCCCAAAGTTTTATGGCCCTTTAGTTTATGTATATCTTTGAAGTAACTTCTTAAAGTCTGTGCTAAGTATTCCAAGGATGGAATGTGGCCAGATCAATCACTTTTATCATTCCCTTGGATATGTACTTGAACATATGTAACATTCTTTTCTTTGTTATCTGCAAGAAGTAATCACTTAAAGCATACCTGAGCATAATGAATTGAGGACCTTCCTTGGTGTAATGCTCCCAGAAAGCAATAAAAGCCTGTCCAGGCAGGGGTCAGGGTGCTCTCTCACTCAGAGAGTGGCCATGCCATCCCTTTTTCTCCACTGGGCTTTGGCAGTCCATGCAATTTTGTTCACTGCATCCCCAACACTACGGACATCGCTGGTCGGAGTCCACATCACCCAGAGCTAGAGAACCCAGCTAACCCACAACCAGATCCCTGATGTACAGACACTGAGAAAATAAACATTGTTTTAAGCCACTACCTCTGGGGATAACTTGTTATGCACAGTGGATAATGCAATCCTCAAGCACCTGTAAACATATGCTAGTGGCAGACATCTCAGACCTCAGCTCTGCTCCCCCAGGACTCACATCTCGGTACATGGGACCACCACCCACCCACGCCAATCAAACCAAAACCCACCAAGCAAGAGAATGATATAATGAAGTACAGTTAGAGAGTAAAGCAAGGGGCTAGAGCACACAGGGAACTGAAGGCCGAAGGAAGCTTGGGCTTTTCTTTCTGGTGTAATTAGAAGCAAAAGGGGGTATGAAGCAGACCTATGATAGAGTCTCATCATTGAAGTCCCAGCTTTAGTCTTAGTGAAGCCCTTGGGCAGCTGTGTGGAATAATGTTGTAAGAAGGCAAGAGTGAAGCACAAAGACAAATTAGGGAAACTCTATCGTCTAGGTGAGAGATAGAGTTCAGACAAGGTTGTGAGACCACTGATGATGAAGAGACATAAAGGAACAAGGATAAATTTTGGAGGTAGGGCCAATAGAATTTACTGGATAATTGGATGAAGAAAACAGAGCTACCCAGGATGCCTCATAACTATTCAGTTAGCTTGACTCAGAGAGAAAGACAGGGTAGAAAAATGTCTACGGTTAGAAAACAAGATTTCACTTTTGAATATATAAGCCTGAGAGGAAATTAGACACCCAAGTGGAAATGTCAAGATATACTGAACTGGAGTTCTGGGGAGGAGTCTTCCCTGGATACTTCGGGGAAATCAACCTAAAGAGTGTACTTAGATTTGTAGAGGAGGAAGTCTTTTTCATTCCTCCCAAGTTCTCTGCTGCAGCCTCAGTAACAAAAGGCAGATTAACAGAAGTTTATTAACTTGTATATCTCATACATCTCATGAGAGAGACAAATAAAAGGAACTCAAAGATGTAGCTTAGACCCTGGCTGGTGTAGCTCAGTGAATTGAGTGTGGGCCTGTGAACCACACGATCTCCGTTCGATTCCCAGTCAGGGCACATGCCTGGATTGCAGACCAGTTCCCAGCAGGGGACGCATGAGAAGCAACCATACATTGATATTTCTCTCCCTCTCTCCTTCCCTTCCCCTCTAAAAATAAATAAATAAATAATCTGAAAAAAAAAGAGAGACGTAGCTTAGAATTCTGACTTACAGGGCATCTCCAACAAAGAACCAAAAATTTACAGAGAAATTAGAGGACAAAGAAAAATGATTTTAGGCTTCCCTGCAGAAAAGTAAAAATGTAGGAGGAAACGAATGGAATAGGATTTGTTTGCAGATGCCTCTGCTGCTGTCTGTGGGCTGCTAGGTCTAGACTCACCATCTCCAGCAAAGGAAAGCTTACATCCACCTTCAAGCAGAAAGAGGGAGGATATTGTTCTGGGTGTGTCAATTCTTCACTGCCTGTAGTTCGAAATAATTCTTATGTCAAAGAGGCATATTTGGGGTGACATATTCTAGTTTGCTTCAGCATCCAAAAATTGCAAGAGATCATCTAGGGAGAGAGTGTACTTGGGGAAGAGAGCACATCCCCGAGCCCTAAGCTACCCGATAATGTAGCGGTCTAGCAGAAGGGGCGGGCCCAGCAAAGGAGGCTGAAAAGCAATGGCCAGAGAAACCAGATACGTAACTCCCACCCTGGGAAATGAACTTGAACAAACTCCCATGTGGGTGGGAGCAGTAGAGAGCCCTAAAGATGACTGAAATTAAGCTTCATACTTGGGCTGAATGAGGGCTTATAGTCAGGCATTTTCCTGTTATAGAAAAATTTTTTTTTACCTTTTCTTAAATATCTGAATTTGGGGAGTGAGATTGATACTCACAATAAAATAATTATCTACAGTTTCATATTTATAAAATTAACTAGATTATGTATAGGTGTGACACAGAGAGGCCTGATCAGACCAGTGGGGAGAAGCAGGGAGGGGTCATAGGAAGAGATTGCTGAGGCACAGCCATAAAATAGGACAGGATAGGCTAAGAAGCTGAATGCCTCCAGAGCACATGGAAATAAAAAGAGGGCTGGGTCTCTGGCTCGAAGGTTCTGGGGCTCTGTCTTCCTCCAGGATGCCTGGATGACCGTGCTGCAGCTGCCCAAGTTTCCCAACCGATGGTATTTTGGATGGGAAGGAGCTCCAGGCACAGCCTAGGATCAGGCTGGCGTGGCAGAGGGTAGTGGGGTCATTCTTGTTTGGGTGTTCTAGAGGTGATGGACTCTGAGGCAGAAGCCTGCCGTCCTTCCCAAATAGTGTAGCTTTTGTATCTTATGTTGTTCTAGTTTGTAAACCCTAGAGAAATAAGACAATTAAAAACTGGGGGAAATGATAGAAGAACTCAGGTGTTAAAGAAGTTAGCCTTAATTGGTAGGTTTAAGTGACTAATGTCTGTGGAAAGCTGTTATTCCAAAACAGTGAAGTTTTTGAATGAAGACGCCTTTCCTTTATTCCTTTATCTCCAAACCTTTGCCTCTGGGATTTTGCCCAGAGGGTGGCAGCGGGACCCTAATTGCCTTTGGTAACAGATGTTTATATTTAAATATTACTAAATAGTGAGTTATCTGCAGGCAAAGAAAAGACTAGAAAAGAGAATGAGAAGGGGCTGCCCTGAGACAGGCCTGCAGGGAAAGCCTTGGCAAAGCAAAGGAGTTCAAAGTGCCTTCTAGTGATCAACAAGGAAAGAAAAAAATTGTGCTGAAGGGTGAGAACAGAGAGATGAAAGCTATTGGAAAGATTACAGCCCAACTCAAAGCCCGGGAAACAGAAGGTATGTGAAAATGGCCAACTCCCCACCCCACCAATTTGTGGAGGTTTGGAGAAAAATTGAGTCTTCAGAAGAATATGAATTAATTAATCATTGTTTGGAAAGGTGAAGAAAAAGTCCAAGATATAGGTAGACTCCGGCTTTTCTCAGCTGGAGTTTCTCCTCTGAACCTCAGAACACATCACATGATGTGAGTGACTGCGTCTACATTCCCACAAGAGTAAATCTAGACCCCAGACCGGCAGCCCTGCTCTGGGCCCGTGGGGGAGCAGTTAATGAGCTCCATGCAGTAGGGCCCTGGGGCCTAAGTGCCCTTGGAATCCTACCTGAGAAAGGCCCTCGACAGATGAAGGCATGTGTTTGAAAGGCACACAACCACAACAGCAGAACTCAGGAATTGGAGCCTAACAGTTCACACCCAGGGGCATTGCAGAGCCAGTGCGGTGTGACTCTGGACTCGGGAGGGAAAGCTGGCCGTGGCCCTGGGGGGCCTGCCACTCTGTGTTCACAGCCAATGGGCTCGCAGCTGCTCTTAGGGTAATTACACCCACCGTGCTTATGGGCGGCTGCGCCTGGCCTGTTATTCCAGGGCCCCACACCTCTCAGTGAGCAGGTCCATAACAGCATCCCCCGCCAGCAACCCTGGCCTTCAGCACTCCGACAAAAACTCCCAGAGCTTCTCAGTGGTCCTGCTACCTTCTCACCAGGCCCTCACCAGGGTAAACGGAGTGTCCTCTCTGTTCCCGCGCTGCTCAGTTTTCTGGTCTACGGTGTATATTCAGCCTACCATGCCCACTTCTCTGGACATTTCAATTCCTACCTTCGCCATTTGCCATGGCAGCGTTTCCAGTTCACCTCACTTCAAGGTGAGCTGACTCTTTTCTCAAGCGTCTAAGAGGCAGCCTACCAGTGTATTGGCGTCATTCCCTGGGCTCCTTGCCAAAGTGTAAATCCTGTACCCCGAGAGAATGCTTTCATACAGACAAACTCCTTTTTCCAATGTTACATTCTGCGCCCCTTGATTCAGCACCTCTGTCATATACGCCCTCCCAGTTCCCGATGGAACACACCAACCGGGTGCTCCAACCACTTTTTAGCATAGACCCTTCCTCCCTCAGCCCACCCAGTGCGTCTCTGGCTGGGTTATGTTGTGACTTTACCTACTCAAGGGATTGAGAACCTGGAGAGCAGGGCACGATTTTCTTGCAAAGCAGGATCCTCTGTGTCAGCTGCAAACAAACAAGAGGCTCTCGCCTTTAATAGGGAGCGTGGCTGTCTTCTCCAGGCCCATAGGGCCCAAGGGAATCTGCGCAGTCAAGGCTTTTAGTGAATCGACCCAGGTGTCCCTGTCTGAAGCCTGAGTCTCACTCCTTCCAACGTAGGGCCCTGACCTGGATACAGCAGACCCGCTAGAGTTCATCATTCAACATTCTCTGGAACTCTGCTACTCTTCTAATTAGTAAACCGTCAGCTTTATCACTACCAGGCTCTAGTGGATGGGAATCTATTTATACACAGCCCAGGAAGCACTCTGGCTTCCTATTCCCCATAATATTGGTGAGTAATCATCTTCATGCTTTTATTGCCTCTCTCCAAAACATTGATGGCCCCAAGCATCAGCCGTCTAATTCCAAAATTTTTACATTTGTTGATTTCTCCTCCAACTCTCAACCCCTTGAGATGCTGTACCCGCCAAAGTTTTGCCTTCCCTCAGTCCCCCATCCCAGTTTACCACCTGCAGGAGTTTTGACAACAGGCACCGGAACTGCATGCCTGGGGCTATTAATGTTCCCCTGCCATCATTGAGAGGGTCTGTGTACAGCCAGCCGGGACGAGCTGTCCGCAGCAGCAGTCCGGGGAAACAGACTGGGAGACACTGAGGTTTCTGTGAACAGGTTATTGGAGAATCCTGGCAGAAACGGAACCTGCGCGCGCAGAAGGCAGAAAGACCGGGCGGAGAGAACAGGTGAACTGCAGTGCAGATGCAGGAGGTCTCCGGGGACTCCAGGGGGAGCTCTGGAGCTGGGATGGCCCTTCCGAGGTACCTCAGAGTGAGTCTTTGCCCCCAAGATGGAACAAGATTGGATATGCACCGCGCCCGGAGAGGGCGCACCACCTTGGGCAAGGTGCCTGTCTTCGGGGGAGGCCAGTTCTGGGGAGCAGCTCAGCTGAGAAGCATCAGCCGACAACTCCCCTGGGGACTGGAGGAATAAGGAACGTCTCAGTCCTGCAGGCGACCTGGGCGGCACCCCGCAGTGTCCGTTGCGCTCTGCGAGCCTGGGTGCGCCACCCGTGGCGCCGACACCGTCTCATGACCGGCAAAGTAAGGGAGTGATACCTACCTCACAGGATATACAAAAGAGCAAAGAAAAAAAGTGCAGTTTGCGAACTTGAACAGGATTATTTTTTTCCAGCCTGAATTCTGGAGCAAGCGCACCACCGTCTTTCTGTTACGCCCCGCCCCCACTTCTCCACCCAGGAAGTCACTATTTCACTTTCCTACCAAAATCTATCTTTAAATCCCATTTTATTGTTTCTCCAAAAAGTGCAATCATGATGTTCAGGTATGTCTAATTTGTGTCTTTGTATCATTTTCAATCACAAATTAATTTCTAAAATATGTCCTATAACAATAAAAAATCCATTAGTCTCTAATCTGGGACTCTATAAAAATAAAATTCAAAGGTTTGTAGTTTTAAAAATTGAAAATTGCTCTCAAAAAAATTTTACCGGTTCAAAGAAAATTCTGAAATGCATCCTGCAATTTTAATAATTCCCACTAGAGGGAGATAGTTACAAATAAATACTTTACACAGACAATTTCTGAGCTTAAATATTCTTCAGATACTGTGTATATTGTGTATTTAAATCTGATTGGTCAATATCAGCATATTTTTTAAACTGAAGAGATACTTTCAAATGAAGATAGAAGACTAGACAAACCAAATCCTAAAGTGAGCTTCAGGAATCCCTTTCTTAGTTCTTTCCAAATGCTTCGAAATATTTGAAATGTTTGTGGAGGGATGTTAGAGCATTCACAGATATGATGTCACTTTTCCTATGTAGGAAGAGAAACTCAACTCTATAATCTCTTATTTCCACCCCCACTTTAATCTTCTATGACCTACCAATGATCAGATTCTTATATGAAATGATCAAATTCTTACATGAAATAGAATATAATTAGAAATACCTTAGTTTAGAGTTACTTTAAAATGTTTTTGTAAAGGACCAACCCTCCTGATGTTCACCTCTCAAGTCTGGTTTCAATTTAAGGAGGAGAAAATGGTTTGCTCTTAAAAACAGAATGAGGAAACTCATCAGAGGAAACTCACCAGGCCAACTAAACAGACTCTGAATCGTCAGAAATCTTCCTTAGTCATGAAAATCCAACCTGAGATAAATGCTGGAATGGGGAGACTGATTAAACTCCAAAAGTCCCTAGAACCAGTACCCCACACCCCTAAAAATGCTTTTGTAATTAATGGAGCCACAGGACGATGAACTGTAAAAACTTTAGGCCCTGGCTGGTGTAACTCAGTGGATTTGGCTCAGGCCTGCAAACCAAAGGGTTGCAGGTTCAATTCCCAGTCAGGGCACATACCTGGGTTGCAGGCCAGGTTCCCAGTAGGGGGCGTGTAAAGAGCAACCACACATTGATGTTTCCCTCTCTTTCCCTTTCCCTTCCTCTCTCTCTAAAAATAGACAAATACAAATCTAAAAAATTAAAAGCAACAAATTTAGTATATCTTGATTTGGTTTTGTTTATTAAAACAAGACAACAATGTGAGAATCAAAGACAGGCTACGAACACCATGTTTAAACATGATTTATCCTTTATTTTATTTTATTTATTTACAGAGAGGGGAAAGGGAAGGAGAGAGACACCAATGGGTTGCTTCTCCCAGGCCCCCAAACCCAGCAACCCTTTGGTGGGCACACGGCACTCAGCCCACTGAGGCAAACCTGCCAGGGCTGATCACTGTACTGATTCAGCGCCCTCTATCCTGTCACGTGCTACAGAAGGCCCTTGTTTTCCCAAGAAAACCAGGGTGAGGGGCTGGGGTGGGAAAGGGAACTAGTTCCCAAATTTTGCCATGTGCAAAATTGTGCTATTGCTGTTTTTCTGACCTATCCCAAACAAAATTACAGCTGTTACCCCTTTTCGTCTTTTTTTAAAAGACTGCATTGATGTCTAAAAATCTGAAGGTTTTCTACTCTCTCACTTTAATTTCTTACTTGGTAAAAACTGGAACAAAATAATCAACAGGAAATAAGAAGAGTTCATTACAACGTGGTACAAGCAGAAGCCCCAGGCTCTAAAGTCAGGTCAACCAGGGTCTGAACTCAGTCACACTGGTCATTAGCTGTGGGATCGGGATAAACTCCATAACCTCTGGAAGCTTCCCCTCCCTCGTCTTGGAAATGGAGGCAGCATGAGATTCTTGCTGCTCTTCACCCATGTAAGTGTGTAAAGTGCTCAACATAGTGCCTGACAAGTGAAAAGCCCTGGTATGTGAAAGTGTTACAGTGTTACAAAATAAACTAGCTATTTGGTGATACACACACACAAAAAGATAAATACCAGACGAATTAAAGATCCAAATATAAAACAAAACCAAAAAAAAAAACCCTATAACACGAACATTTATCTTCTCTTTGAATAGGACTTTCTAAGTTAAAACACAAAAGAAAATAACACAGTCCATTTGACTAGATAAAAATACAAGACATCTATATATCATTATAATGACACCAAAAGCAATAACCAGTTGAAAAATATAACAAATGGTTAATATCCTTTATATATGTAAAGAATTCATACAACTTGCTAAGAAAAGCACTAAGATCCCAATTGGAAAATTAACAAATTATATATAAAGAGGTTTCCCAGAAGAACAAACACAAATGGGAAAAAAAAAACACATGAAAACACTAACTTTGCACAACACTAAGAGTGAACCCTAATGTAAACTATGGACTTGGGGTGTTAATGATGTATCGATGTATTTATATGCACAAAAAAATGAGAATAAAACTTTAATGGCTGTTTATGTCTGGATGATGGGATTATGAGTAATTACTTTGTTTTTCATAGTTTTCTCCATCTTCAAAATTTCTAAAATAGGTATACATTAATGTGTGATACATCAGAAATAATCCTTTCGAGGAACTACAAATACTATTGGGACATACTTAAATTCTAGTGGCAAGAAAGCAAAACATTATAAGAATTCACTAATCTTGGAAGAACATTAGCAAAATTATTTCTTTTTAATCTAAACACACTGCAAAATTATTTTGTGGGAGGTGAAATATATTAGTCTGGTGCATGTAGTATGCACACAGTATAAAAAGAATTACAGCAAGTATTTTTAGTGTTTTGTAGAGTTTACAAAGCTCATTCACATAGTTACTCACTTAATAAGCCGGTGTATTTCTGCAATTAACACCCTTCCCAGCTATTTATGTCAGTCCCCAGAGTTTTGAAAAACACCCTTTGTCACTGGAACTAAACACAGACACATTCTTTTAGGGCATGTGGCTGCGTGACATTCACTGAGAAAAGCGACCGCTGTCTGTGTGTGCACCCCCAGCAGAATGTGTTTAACAAAATTGAAATGTTGGAGTTTAATCTTTTCTCTGGCAAGTGGATATCATGTGAACTGTGTTCTTTTCAAGCTTTATCACACAGCCTGAACATACTGAACTCAAGTCTGCTGGTGGGAAGCAAGTAATCTGCTAATTCTTTAAATGTGCATTCAGCCTTCCAGGTCAGTAGGGTCACATTGCAAGATCCTAAGGTTTGTGCAAAGGAGAATTAGAAAGTTTATGGTTGAATTTGCCTAGCTAAGTATCCTAGCTACTCAGCTGTCCTCGGCAGACCTTTGTTAAAAGGTATATTTTCATTATTTCTTGCCAACATTCAAAGCATGGCACGTTGTATTGCAAAAACTAAGTAATTTTCCCAGGGGTGGGGGGACAACTGCCACAGCACCTATTATACCGTATATCTTCCACTTTCCTTTTTTAAGAGAAGGTGAAAAGATACTGCTGGCTGAGTCTAATGTTTTATTTTGAGTCTACATGACAAAGTAATCCTGTAGAGGGTATTACATGATGAAGGAGAAGAAGGAAATTTGGTATTTTTCTAAGGATCGAAGAAATGGTTATGTGCATTGGGATAAAGGAAAGGGGCGGTACTTTAAATTGCAGATCTAACGTCTTCAAAACAAAGGGCACCGCTCAAGCGGTGTCTGGTTAATATAATGGAAAAAACACAATAATTCAGGTTTCAAAGGAGTTTTTTTAATGCTTGAATTATCTGGATCGTCTGGTTTAACTATATAATCACCAGCTTTCCCCTTTACGTTAAAAATTAACCCAGCATTATAGTGCGGTGGGGAAAGCCGCCCCACGTGCCCCAACACATGTCAAGTCGAGCTCCACCGTGCGACCCTCGAGTAGCTGCAAACGAACTTCCTTGTGCTTCACGTAACATTGAAACCCTTGTAGAACAGAGGGGGAAAGGCCACAGATGCTTTGCTGCAACTTCCGTCAACACACGGAGTCTGCTTTCCCACCTCTCGAACTTGGGCTGGCCTTGTGACTTACTTTGGACGTTCGCAAACGTGAAGCAAGCAGAAGCTGGGCAAGCATTTACGCAGTGGGTCCTCTCCTGGTGCTGAGATTTCCCTTCCACTGAGCTCCATCTTTCTGGTCAAACAGCTGGTTAAGTAAAATGGTTTTTTTGATAGAAGGTATTTACATTCACTTGACAAGGAACTATGCAAGGAGACGTGTGAAAGCCACAACAATGAACAAATTCCTGTCTACGTTCTGGAGGAAAATAAAGTAAGGCAAAAAGAAATAAGGCAATAGCCTTAAAAATATACAAATATTCAATAAAAATATACAAAAATATACAACTTGGAACAGGGCTCCAAAAAAAGAAGAAGCTTGCATTGTGACAGTTATTTGTAACTGTTGCGATTGTCTGGATCACAGAATACGTATCCATGCATATAACTTGGTTCTTGAATGAATTAAAGAATAAATGAGCCCTGGCTGGTGTAGGTCAGTGGATTGAGCATGGACCTACGAAGCAAAGGGTAACAAGTTTGATTCCCAGTCAGGGCACATGCCTGGGTTGCAGGCCAGGACCCTAGTGGGGGGCCAGATGAGAGGCAACCACACGTTGATGTTTCTCTCCTTGTCTTTCTCCCTTCCTTCCCTTCTCTTCAAAAATAAATAAAATATATTTTTAAAAAGAATAAATGAATGGTCCTGGCTGGTGTAGCTCAGTGTATTGAGCATGGGCTATGATCCTAAAGGTCTTGGTTCAACTCCCAATTGGGGCATATGTGTGGGTTTTGGGCCAGGTCCCCACTGGGGGCCATGTGAGAGGCAACCAGACACTGATGTTTCTCTCCCTCTCTTTAAGAAAAAAAAAAAAGAAAGAAAAAGAAGAAATGAATGAGTAGTATAAATAGCTGTTATACTCCTGGACCTACAACTAGAAACGTAACGTGCTTTGCATTGGTTACTTTTATGTGTCAAATTGGCTAGGCCACAGTACTTACTTATTCAGTGAAACGCTAATCTAGGTGAAAGTATTTTTTAGATATGGTTAACACTGACAATGAGCTAACTTTTAGTAAAGGAGATTATCCTTGAGCATCTGGGTGGGCCTCATCCAATCAGTTAAAGTCTTTAAGAGCAAAAAACCAAGACAGAAATGTCAACAATTGAATCCTTGTGAAGGGTATATAGAAGTTTATTATACTATTTGCTGCAACATCCTAAAGGTGTAAAATATTTTTCAAAATGAAAAAAAAAATTACAGTCAGGAGTAAGGTAAATGAAGTAAAAGTGTCCAAAGTTCTGACATCGTCCAGGAAGTAGTAAAAGTACTTATTTTCATTAAAATTTTAATTAATCAAGGATTCATGTTTTACCTTGGGTGACCTCTAAAAGAGTAGTAAACGAATAACTAAGAAAGCTAAGGGGTGGGTGAGGAACAATGGAATAATAAGAAGTAATCCAAAAGGAAGCAAGAAAAACTAGGAAAAAAAACACAGAACACACAGAATAAAATAAAAGACAAGTAGTGACATGATAGATTTAAATCTAAATATATTAGAGATTACTCTCATTGCAAATAGACTACTCTAATTAAAAGAGAATGATTGTCAGAATGGATTAAACGCATTCTGTTTTCATGATAGAAGTGAGATGTCATCTGCCTTTTTCACTCTGTTGACCTTGGCAATGGTGGGGAAAACTGCTGGCCCCTTCACCCTAGTCCCGGCATGACACCAGGCTGTGCCAGCAGCCACTGTCGGCACCCGCCCAAAAAAGCCAGTTTCATGTAAGAATGCCCTTGATGAAGCACTAAACATTATTAATGTTATGAATCTAATTCCCAAATACAGTTCTCTTTTAATACAAAAGGAGTGGTTTTTTTTAAAGATTCTATGTATTTATTTTTAGAGAGGGGAAGAGAAGGAGAAAGAGAGAAACATCAGTGTGGGGTTGCCTCTCATGTGCCCCCTATTGGAGACTTGGCCTGCAACCCAGGCATGTGCCCTGACTGGGAATCGAACTGGCAACACTTTCGTTCTCAGGCCAGCGCTCAATCCACTGAGTTACACCAGTCAGGGTGATACAAGAGGAATCTTANTAAAGAGATTCTATGTATTTATTTTTAGAGAGGGGAAGAGAAGGAGAAAGAGAGAAACATCAGTGTGGGGTTGCCTCTCATGTGCCCCCTATTGGAGACTTGGCCTGCAACCCAGGCATGTGCCCTGACTGGGAATCGAACTGGCAACACTTTCGTTCTCAGGCCAGCGCTCAATCCACTGAGTTACACCAGTCAGGGTGATACAAGAGGAATCTTAACAGTCATCTCCTCCCATCCTATTTTCATATAGAATTCCTCTTAGGAATTCTAATAAATGGTCAATTAGCTTTGGCATAAATGTTACAAGGATGAGGGACTGTGTTCCTTAGAGCAGAGTTTAATGAGAGATCATCTATTTCTACTGTCATGTTGCTAATGAGCCTCTTAGCGGCCCCAGGTGAGAACAGGTGCTCAGTTCGCAAAGCAAACTGTGCCCTCTTTGACTGCACTTGGCGAAGGCAACATTTCCGCAGCATTCTAATACCTTAGAAAGTGTCCGCTTAACGAATCCCTGACTGGTGTGGCTTTGTTGGTCGGGTTGTCCCGGAGAGCCAGAGGTCCCTGGTTTGGTTCCCGGTCCCGCCCAGGCCCCCCCGAGCTCAGCGGCGGGCTGGGACTGTCCCAGAAGATCATGATCTTGCCTCAAAATGGGAGGTGGCTGCTAAAAGTGCCAACAGCGAAAGCGCTCCTTACCGCTGAAACAGTACTCCGGGCTTCTTGAAGGCGGGCTTTATTATGACCCCCATTCTTCATAAAGACAAGCAAAGCGCAGAGGTTACGTGAATTTTCCAAAGCGACATCACTAGTCAAGAGCTAATAAATGTCTCCTATTTTCCTTGTGGCTGACGGTAAAAATTATTTTATACTGTGTTGGGATTTTTAGAAATGTTCGGCTTTTATCAATAAGTAATTTAAAAAGTGCTTTTTAGAATATTGTTTCATGCTGTTTTTAAGCCTGCTAAGTATACAAAAGTTTCCATTTGAAAGCAAACTGTGGGAGAATATGGTTAGCCTTATTATCGTTTTCTCCCCAATCAAAAGGCACTTTTTAACTTAAATATCTCTGGGTTGAGGTCCAAGGTGCTAAGTTTCAATGTGGAAGAAGAGTTTACAACCTGGTTTAAACATCTGAAAGCTAGAACTGCAACAAAGGGCAAGAACGTGCTCAGAGACCGGTAACTACGGCAGGACCCCCAGGTGCTGCCGGAACAGGGTTACGGCCACCACTCGGTCTTCCCCCCCCAATATCCTATTTTTATTTTTTTAAATATATTTTATTGATTATGCCATTACAGTTGTCCTATTCCCCCCTTCACTCCCCTCCACCCTGCACACCCCTCCCCCACCCCCCCCCCTTCTTTCATGCCAGAGGAGGAGAAGGGGGGAGAAGGTACGGAGAATAAGTAGCATAGACGGTAGGTACAAAATAGACAGTGGGGAGGGCAAGAATACTATGGGAACTACAGAATCTAAAGAACTTGTGACTCAGTCTTTTCCACTTCCTTCGCTGGGGAGGGGCAAAGGGCCGGGGAAACAGTCAGCCGCAGGCAGTCTGTCAGTTATAGGCAGCATTTGCCCCGTGACATTTTCTAAATCGACTCCTTTTATGACCTACAGACCCTTCTCTTTTTCCCTTCAATTGTCCAGTTTTTCTGACTCTGAAGAAAGCACTGCTTTGGCAAGTCAAACAGTCAAATGGCACAGTCTTTACAAATTTCTAGACTCAACCATTTTAGCCAGTGTTTGCCGTATAATTTAGTTATGGGAAAGAGAAAGGGGAGAGAAACCCTAAGGAGGCAAATTTTAGAGCTGGGATTGGAATCACCTGTGTCGTGGAAAACAATCTTTCTGGATCTTGAGCTTTGTTTTTAATGTAACTTTTAAAAAAATACATAAGTTCACTGCGAAAACGTCAGAGAACACTAGGAGGAAAAAAGAAAACGAAAGCTGCTCCCCAGAGCTTATCTGCCATTTAGTGCACGCCTTCCCAGCCTCTCTCACTCTACAGTGTGTTTTGGCTTTTGTTTCATTATTTTTTTCAAAATACAGGATCACTCCACAAATACTATTTTCTCATTGGTTTTTTCTTTACTCAATATCATGAAACATCTTTTTAGATCTATAAATTAATTTTTACACATTTGTACATATGGCTCTAGCCAGATTCAAAGAATACCCATCGTTGAACATTTATGTTTTTCTTGTTCTTTTTTTATATTAAAAGTGGTAATTGAGTGAATAAACTTTGTAGCCACTTTTTGTAAATTTTTGAGGTAAAATTGAATGTCTTTTTATGTGCTTACTGGCCATTTGTATACTTCTTCAGATAAATGTGTATTCAAGCCCTTTGCCCATTTTTTGATGGGGCTGTTTGTCTTTTTAAAGTTGGTTATGACAGATCTAGTCATAGCCAATAGCGAGTATTGGCATCAGACAACTGCAGCTCTCATCCACTGCTGGCGGAGGGCGCAATGGGGTGGACACTTAGGAAAATCGCCTGCCAGTGAGTCCTAACACGGAATGGGTGCGTGCGCTAGGATGCAATCATTCCACTCCCGGTAGACACAAAGCAGAAATGCATCCACATGGTTACCAAAAGACGCGTGCTAGAACGTTCACCGAAGATACCCAAATGTCTGTGAAAAGAAGTATGTGGAACTTCACATGATAAAATATTATACTGTAAGGAGAATGACCTAAAACTACATGTCACAAGGCAGATGAATCTCACAAACAAGATTTAGCAGAAATAAAAACAGCCAGACAGAAAAGATGATATGCATGCAATTCCATATACATAAAGTACGAAAAGAGGCAAAATGAGTCTACATTTGTAAAAGTCGGGGGAAGGGACAGAGGGAGCCTAGTGGAAAGTTGGTGATGCTCCATTTCTTAAAATGGAGGTAGTTAAATGGCTACGCTCAGCTATTAAAATCCACTGAGCTGTCCATTTATGGCAGTGCCTTTCTCTTTCTGTATTACACTTGGATAAAATGCTTGAAAGTAAATCTACCCAGGGAAGCTTACATCTTTCAGTGGCTAAATGACTTTTTTAATCTATAAATACTTTTTAAATAAGTTTTTAGTTTCTCAGATTTCTACTTACAGGATTTTTGAGCATTGACATCAAACTTGTTTCTTACTATTTGGCCTTTCTGGGCCTCTGTTTCCTCATCTGTAAAATGAAGACAACAGTAGAGTTTATTAAAGACTTCAGTTTTCAAATAGAGTAGTTTTTAAAAGCCAAAGCGATTTTTAAAGTGCTTAGCAAAGAGCCTAGAACAAAATGCTCAACACCTGGAAACCTGGTACCCCCCACCCCCACCCCGCCCCGTACCAGGGGGGACTTGTTTAGAGACCCTTTCCATGTGCTAACACAGCTCAATTGGTACTTACCCAATCTCAGCATTCCTCACTGTTTTCCAAGACTGTAAGGCCCTTGAGAGCAGGGAGTGTGTAGGCCACCTGGTGTGGAATAAGAATTCAATGTTTATTAAGTAAGTGATTGAATAAATAAATATGTCTCTGACACTTTGCAACATGTCATTTTTCTTTAAGGTGTGTTTTTTGGGGTTGGTTTGTTTGTTTTAGAGAGAGAAGAGAAGGGAGAAAGAGAGGGAAACATCAATGTGTGGTTGCCTCTCATGTGTCCCCCACTGGGGACCTGGCCTGCAACCCAGGCATGGACCCTAATTGGGAATTGAACCAGTAACCCTTTGCTTCACAGGCCCGCGCTCAATCCACTGAGCTACACCAACCAGTGCAACATCTGTCATTTTATTGTTAAATTATGGAATCACATTTTTTCTCTGAAAGTAGTTTTCTTGGTTTCTACCACCCACTAATATTTTTTTCCAAAACATTCTGGCTTGATAGTTTTCCAAAAGAATCTCTTTCTACTATTTCCTCCTATTCTTTTTTTTTTTTAAGATTTTTTATTTATTTATTTATCTTTAGAGGGGAAGGAGAGAGGGAGAGAAACATCAATGTATGGTTGCCTTTTGTGCATCCCCTGCTGGTAGTTAGCCTGCAAGGAACCAGCCTGCAACCCAGGCATGTGCCCTGACTGGAACCGCGATCGTCTGGTTCGCAGGCCCGCGCTCAATCCTCCTCCTATTCTTTATTACCTGTCCTGTTAGAGCAAATGTGTAGCTTCATTTTTACAACTGCTAAATCTAAATAACTGATTTTCTATCCTCCACCCTTAGAACTTTTCTTAAAGAGCCTTGAGAGCAATTTGGCCTGTCATGGCCCATTTTAGCACCCTCAATCGTTTGGCCAGTTTGGGCACCCCTGCTATTTTCTATGGAGTTTCAACATGATTTAAAAATATACAGCTTGGAGCTAAGAAGCATGGGTATCCATCTGAATGGGAGACAAGGGAAGAAGCTAGAAGTCCCCAGGTAAAACTAGGGAGTTTCCTCCCCCGTCCATAACAAGGCTTGCTTTGTAACTGCACTCAAGGGAGGCCGTCCCACTCCGAAACCACACCCCCGTCTGACACAGAGGCAGAGCGGAGACCTTACACTGAGGGAGAGGAAACGGTTGTTTGATAAGCATGTGAAGTAACACAGTTCCTGCGGCTGTCCTCCTCCTCCCCCCAACCCAAGGAAAGACCGGCCCGTAGACCCACTTTCTCTAACATATTACAAAAAATGATGTCTTGGACTTGGGGAAAACAAAACAAAACAAAACAAAACAAAACAGCCTCCACTACCACCAATCCTCCGTCACTACAGTCTCTGGAGCAGTGACCCTCAAATATTTAAAAAATAAACTTCTCATTGACTCTTACAGAGGAGCACACAAGTGTCTCCAACCAGTAAAAACTGAGCATGGGCCCCTAACTTGTAAATATATGATATATTTGTAGCACTGTGCTGGTATCACAAAACATTAAAAATAGAAGACAATCAACCTTAAAAGCTCTCCTCATGAGAAAAATATTTTTGTAACTATAGATGGTGACGGATGTTAACAAGACCTATTGTGATCACTTTGCAATGTATCCAAACACCAAATTATTATGTCGTACACCTAAAACGCATGTAACATTATATCATGATTCTATCTCAATTTTTAAAGTAGGAGAAAAGTAAACAGAAAGAGAAATTCTAATTTTCAGTTTCTATTCCTCGAAAGACCAGCCTTACTTACTCCTCGGGGACCACAGCTGGACCAGCAGTAGCAACGTGAAGGACAGTCACAACCAACCAATCAGAGGCTCTAGGGGCACTTGCTAGAGCCTTCCGGTCTCAGTTGTATGGCATGGATGTAATCTCCAAAAATAGACTGGAGAGACATCCAGCCCGTCCTCAGCCTTTAGGACTATGGCCACAGCAACTGTGATACCCAAGAACTGAGACTTACAATAGCACATAATTACCAACAATGGCAATCTTCTGGGATAAAGGCATTTGGAGGACTACGTATTTTCTTTCTCCTTTGTGATAATTTAAATTTAACTGCAGAAAACACTAAGTTTTGCCTTTTAGTTCTTATTAAAGATTAAAATTATTGTCCTGGCCAGGTGTCTCAGTTGGTTAGAGCATCATCCCATACACCACAAAGTTGCAGGTTTGATTCCTGGTCAGAGCACATGCCTAGGATGCAGTTCCGATCCCCAGTTGGGGTGTGTGTGGGAGGAAACCCATCAATTAAACAAGAAAAATAGTAAAATAATCTCGGTGAAAGGGAAATTAAAACAGATTCTCCAAAATATTGAAGTGCGTTTAAGACTATATTTAAGTGATAAGAATTATTGGGCTGACTGTGAAGAAAGCAATGGATTCACCCCAGTTTTAACTCCACAGTTAAGGAGGCAGGTAAAATGATGGTGCTAAACTGGATGGGGCTCATTCTCTGAGTCTCATGTGTGAGTAGCGCCACCTCGTGGACGTTTGAGGAGTAAGTGTGTGAGAAGGGAAGCTACGTGGCCAGGATAGAAAAGTTGATGGTTATACAGCAGCAAAGGGCTTAGTTCTTTTCACACTTCTGTATGGCAGCCTCCTCAATAATTCAATTCACTGGGACTGTATGAAATGGTTTCAGTCCTTCGGAAGAAAATGCAAATTATGTTTATCTATAACAGATTTCTTCCTTTAAATCGTTGACAGACTGACATCCCCGGTCAGTCTGATATTCCTTTAACAACCAGATATTCCTACTGCATCCCTCCTCAGTGGCTTATCCCTTCCTCATTGGGAAAAGAAAATGCTAGAGACCTGAAGTATGTCTAATGGAGAGTTTAAAAAGCAGAGTCTGAACTACCGGAGCCAAAGGCACCCCTGACATGGTATACTCCAGTGGCGTCGCCTTGGGCAGCATCTCCGTGACAGTGTGAATGGCGCTCCTTGGACTTGTTCCAGGAGGCTAGGCTGGCTGGGTCTGAACTCACTAACTGGAAATTTGGGCCTTGAAGCTAGAGGTATGTTGTGCCATTTCAGCACGTTTTATGAGTTAGTTCCACAGTACTGCTGCAACACAGCCGAATTTTCCCCTTCAAAGATTATCCTGAGAGCCTGTCCCAGCCACCCCCTGGATTTCAATACTTTCGTGTCGCCTAATTATACCTTCATGGCTTCATGCCCTCTGTACAATTTCCCATTCCCGGGATGCACGTGCTGCTAAAACATAATCTTGTAGTGGATACCTTTTCTCCTTTAAACACGAAACTTAAGGAAGCTTTAGGGAAATTTTTTTTGGAGCGGTTAGGTGTCTTGATGTGAACTGTGTAAGACCTCTCCTATGCTCACCATAACTAAGTAATAAAAAGTGTCCATTCCTACTGTACCAATTAGGCCTCAGTGCTAGATTAAAAGAACAAATAATAACATAAAGGTATCACTGTGCACCTATCATAGGCCAGGTCCTTTATGACACATTCTCTCATTTTAGTCTTGTTTCCAGTCTATTATTTTTTTAAGATTTTATTTATTTATTTCAGAGAGATGGAGAAGGGAGGGAGAAAGAGAGGGAGTGAAACATCAATGTATGGTTGCCTCTAGCACACCCCATACTGGGGATATGGCCTGCAACCCAGGCATGTGCCCTGACTGGGAATCAAACCTGCAATGCTTTGGTTCACAGGCCTGCACTCAATCCACTGAGCTACAACAGCCAGGGCCTCCAGTCTATTATTTCCCCTAGTTTACAGGGGAAAAGAGGAGCTCCGAGAAAATTTATCAGAGATCATAAAGCCATGAAGGAACAAAGCCAAGATCTGAATTCAAGTCTTCTGGTTCCAACTCACTGGTGTTTGTTTGTTTGTTTGTTTGTTTTTCCATCTGTGCCCTGGTGATATAAGCTCATGTGCCAAATACAACCCCTACACCCTATTCACCACATCTTCACTTCTTGATGGAAACGTAACCACAAATTAATGAAAATGAAAGTCAAATGCAATTAAATGGCAAGAATAAGCACAACTACCTTAGTGAGCTAGGATTCTCAAAGGATTTAAGGATTACATGATTTCTCAAGCAACAAGGAGTATTTAGATCACTTAGTAGGATCTCAGATATAAGTGCTTAAAGAATACTTGAATGTCATTTTAAAAGTCTCACCCCACAGATTATTCATTTACCAAAAAAAAAAAAAAAGTATTTTAGAAGAATCTCATAGACAGCCTCTTAACCAAGTGATCCATCTCGGCATCACCGACCAGCAGTGGGGCGACAGCACTGTGAGCCTCTTGATGTGAAGAGCGAGATGCCCACAAGGCCCGCTTTACATTCTTGACAAAAAGTATAATCTGAATCTAAGAAAAGCACCATAAAAATTCAGAATATGGGATATTACATAACTGACTTGGATACTTCAAACTGTTCAATGCCATAAAAAAGGGGGGAGGTGAACTGACTTTTCTAGATTAAGAGGCATAACCAAATGGATGCATGAACCTTGATTATGTCCTGGGTGAGAAAAGTTTTAAGACATTTTGGAATAATAGGGGCAACTTATTGCATACAGATGATCATATTCGATGTTACTGAGTTATTGTCAATCATCGTGTGTGGCAATGACATTGTGGTTTTATGTAGAACATCCTTCTTCCAAGATGATAAATACTTCAGTACTCAGGGATAACCATCACAACTCCAGTCAAACAAATTAAACAGAAGCAGTGCATGTTGCAAAACGTTTACACCTGGTGACCCAGGGAAAGGTTATATACTATTGTACTACCCTTTCGCTTTTTTTGTGTGTGTGTAAAAAAGTGTTCAAATATACTTTTAAATTCTTACAATCCAGTGAGCCATTAGCATACATTCATCTTTTTCTATAAACATGACATCTGAAAGTACGAAACTGTAATCAACCTGTGAACTAATATTTATAATGCTCTTACTTACATACGAATAACCATTGGGCTGGATTCCGGGACCAATAATGGTGGAAAAAGAAATGGCCCTGCTTCCATGGAAACTACCTCACATAGAATTCTTTGCTGGGTGGGGCAGCGGTTGTTCTGGACGCGTTGGCTAACGCTAACCCTACACTGACACCTGAAAAAAGGAGGCGCTGAGAGAGGACAGAGAATGGGTCAGAGGTGTGAAGGCTCTACAGGCGGAGGCGATCAATCTGTAGAGTAATAGGAATTAGGAATACTTACCCCTGGTGTTTCTCCCAACCTCCCACCTTTTTTACACATCGCCTTCCTCCTGCTTCCATTAACACTCCCTCCCCTCAAGTCTTCAGACCCAGGAGTAGCAATAACGTGTTCGTAAATATTACTAGGCCCAGTGTTTCCAGTCTGGAAACTACACTCGACCCTGGGGTTTCCCTGTGCCCTGTGCACAGCCTTGTAAAGTACCCTTGTTAAACTTCCCTCAAATTATCCAGTTTCAGTAAGCCGTCTATTTCTGCCAGCACCCTGCAAGGTAGCAAGCTCTAGAGGCAGACTTGGGAGACGCCCGCGTATTTTGGATGGCACTGGGACAGTGGGCATGGAGATGGTCCGGAAAGAGGGCTGAAGATGAACCCCGGGCCAGTGGGCATCTGAAGTAGGAAAACCGGGAAAGGGCAATGTTACCAGCCAAGAGTATTTCAAGAAAGAAACTATCGACGGGATCAAGTGCTGTTGCATTTCCCCATGAGAAAGCCATGAGTGGTCTGTGGACCAGTGGGGGCAGAAACAACATTGGAATAGAGAGTAAGGGTGGTTGGAGGCAAAAGAGAAACAAAAACACGTTCAAAATGAATGAACAAAAAGACGTAATTGTTCAGGTTCCTATTTTAACTCTACCAGGGACTTGTTACACAATCTTTAATTTTTGAGAGTTAAATATAAACTTAAACAACCATTCTTCCTTGCACTTACCAAAAACAACACCTGCAGTGTTAAAGCTAATGTAAGTCACAGAAGGGTGGAGCGTGTAAGTTCTAAAACAGTACATTATACACCCCTACACCTTTCAGACACTGAGAACAAGGGCAGGCTTTGCCAAAATCTTTTGTCTCCCTAAAGTGAAAGATGAAGCTCTTTTACACGAAAGCCTGCAACTAAGTATATGCAAGACCCCCCATGCACAGTACAATAAGCGGTTTCTAACTAGGATGCAAGATATTTGAAACCTAAGGCATTCTCACGATCACAATGAGTAACCAAACTCCACCACTAGAGAAATTGTTAGAACCCTTAGATCCCTTTCTTTGAGAACATGAGCCTGTGAAATTATCTATCTTTGATCCAATTCAGCTTTCTCCTCCCTCTCCAGTTCACTGAGCATCACACAGGAACGACTGCCAGAGCACAATGCTAAGTCTGAGGCATTGGGAAACTGTTCTAGGGACACTGGATCCAGAGGCTCCCGGGTATCTTCCATTCTTCACTACAGAGGGAGCAGTTAGTTCTGGCTACCTCCATTTATTTTTAAACTACCCAGTCATTTCACTAAAGCTCCTGGAGACTATTTTTTCTCTACAAGAACACAGTATATATTATCGACTTTCAACAGCAAAATTAAGAAACAAAATTTGATTAACCGATACAGACAAAGCTTAACCTCTTTGCAAGGGTGAAGCTTGCCCCTCATTTTCGGCCTTCAGAAGAGACCCAGGTAATCACCTCCCTATGCAGGGCGAGAAGGCACCCACCACTGACTGCTGTAGCAGGGACAGGCTCAGTCTGGAGAGCGAGGCTTTAGAAGCAGGAAATCTGGTAAGTTCCGTGACCTCCTCGCACATCCACTCGCTCACGAACACGGTTGCTTTCTTTTTTTTCCTCTTCCCTTTGCAAAGGTTGTTTAAACACTTTAAATATGCCTGACCCATAGTAGGTGTTTGATAATGGGGAAGCTTTTTTCTTTTTACTTGCTACACAAAGTGCTTGTACTATAGGCTTAAAAGGCCCAATTTCAAGCTATTCAGAAAAAAATGAGGTGGCGTGGCAGACAGAACTCTAACGCAAGGGTGTCGAACTCATTCTCATCGGGGGCCACATCAGCCTCATGGTTGCCTTGAAAGGACTGAATGTAATTTCAACCCTTAACAATTAAGGAGTAGTTACATGTATACAGCCCTAAAATTATTTCGGCCCTTTGAAGGCAACTGCAAGGCTGACGTGGCTCCTGGTGAAAATGAGTTTGACAGCCCTGTTCTAAGGTGTCCCATGTGATACCCATACCCTACCTGTGTTCACTGTGTAATTCTTTCCACTTGAATGTGGTCTGTACCTGAGATGGTCCCACTAGCAGCCTAGCTCTGGAGACCTGCTAGCTTGACTCGGTGCAGAGCCATGCTGGAAGACAGCAGGTGTAAAGGAACTGAGGGCGCCCTCCACCCACTAAGTCTGCGCTCACCCCGGCTAGTGTGTCTCAGTGGGTTGGATGCTGGCCTGTGAACTGAAAGGTCACCAGTTCCATTCCCTGATTGCCCATCAGGGCACATGCCTGAGTTGTGGGCCAAGTCCCCAGTTGAGGGCGTGCAACAGGCGAAGTTTCTCTGTCACTTCGATGTTTCGTGCTCCCCCTTTCTCCCTCCCTCTCTCTCTAAAAAAAATTAAATCTTTAAACATAAATAATAAAACAAACAAAAAAAAAGTCAGAGATCTCTACCCTTAAGCCACAGGGAATTAATTCCACAAACAACCTGAGTACTGAAGTGGAATTCTCCCAAGTCACCTGGGGAGAACGCAACCCAGCCGACACCATGTCGCAGCCTGTGAGCCACTAAGCACAGGCCCCAGCTATGCTGGGCCTAGAAAGAAACTGAGACAAATTTCCTTCAATCCACTAAATTTGTGGTAATTTATTACACAGCAACCGATAAAGTCACCTTTCCACTGTTCTAGGTTAATTTGGTAATGTCACAGAAACTAAACCAATAGCTAGCAAAATTACCTAATTACCCTAAAGCAAATTTAAACCCTCACAGTAGCATAAAAAGTTCAGTGCCCAGGACCCACATTTCCCAGCTAATCAACAATCTGTTTTTGCCCTGGCTGGGTAAGCTCTGTTGGTTAGAACATTGGCCCAATATGCCAAGGTTTCGGCTTCAATCCCCAGTCAAGGCACATATAAGGGTCAACCAATGAGTGAATAAAAAAGTGGAACAACATATCAATGTTTCTCTCCCACCATCTAATGTCAATAAATTAAAAAAAAATTAAACCGAAACAATCTGTTTTTGAAACTCTGATATGGGTTGTAACTACTTGGATTCTTCCTAATTCTGTGAAGTCTATAAATTATTTTTCATAAGTTTGGAAACTCACAAAGGCCAAGTGACTCAAAATACCTAGTAAGGGGCAGGGCCAAGAATTGGAGAACCCAGTTCTGACCCCAATGCCAAAATCCATCTTTCCCTGTAACCAATTTTTAATAGTCTCTCTATTCTCAATGATGCTTTCCACTATGTTCACAGAAAATAAAGCCGTTATCAAAAACATTTTTAAAATGGATGGATAAAGATGTGGTATATAAACACAATGGAATATAAAACAGCAATTAAAAAAAGATGACATCTTGCCATTTGCAACAATGTGGATGGACCTAGAGGGTATTATGCTAAATGAAGTTAAGTCAGGAAAAAACAAATATCATCTGGTTTTACTTACATGTGGAATCTAAACATCCCACTGACTGACCAAGCAAAAGAAAAACAGACTCAGAAATAGACCTAAGGTAAAAAAGGTGAAGGGGAATACAGTCGATAATATTGTTGTACGTTTGCACAGGGATACATTTGCACATATTTTTCTAAAACGTCACTTTTGTTATTGGTTGTTAGTGGAGAGCTTGTGAATCGCCTCTTTTGCGAGCAGAGGAGTGAACTGACAGGCAGAAATATATCCTCTAGAGAGCACAGTCGGCAGTCGGCAACTATACCTGGTTTCCCCAAAAGTAGTATTATAGAAAGAATGTGCAGCTTAAATAAGAGATGCGAGTACACAGTAATGTGTAAGTTTGAACAGAATTGCAAGTGTAAATGAATATGAAACTAAAGTCAGTATCGCTGAAGCTGTATACCACCACACTCTGAGAATTCAGTGGAGAGGATTTTAAACTTTTCTCAGGGACAGCTGTTTATTAGAACTAATGGGGTGATCAAATTGTAAGCTGTGAAAATGTATGCTATACTGTATACCTGGAAATAAAACAATGAATGTAATATTATATATCAACTATACTTAACAAAAAAACAAAAAACCACTAGAAACATTTTGTTAATTGTTAAAGTAATCTTATCCACTAGGTTAACCATTATGTACAACAGTTAAAATGTGTTTTAAAGTCTTTATTTCTCAGTAAAGAGGACTTTTTTCCTTCATGGCTTGTTATACTTAAGACCTTAAAATCATATCTGTGAAGACCAAAAAATGTTACTTCTTCTTACCTAAGAACTACCTTTCGAACAAAGCCACAAAAAACAGCTTCTTTTATTTTCTAATAAGACTAAATTTATTCAATAACCTAGTAAAAGTTTTGATTATAACAGTATAAAAAGTACAAAACAGACTTGTAGATTTCTAATATATTAATACAAAGTGCATGACTACATACAGTACATCCTACAGGCAAAGAGGTGGAGGGGAAAGAAGACTGTGGTTGAGGTCTAGTAATAAATAAATAAATACAGAAGTAGAGATGACCCATATTATAGTATATTCTACCACCAATACTGTAGCCAAAATGTACAAAAAAAGAGAGAGAACCATTTCAAAATAACTCAGGAAGAAGATGATAATGGCTGAGACTCTTGCAATGCCCCTTACAGGCTGCGGGAGAGCTGCCCCGACTCACTGTGCCGTCTGTGCATACGGTAGCTTGCAGTTTCTTCCAAAAGGAATATAAAATTTTAGGTTTAGATTAAAAACTATAAAACTACAGGGTGCCCATAAAAAGTGGCTCACTCCTTTATTATTATTTATACTACCCGATTTTTTAAATCCAGCTTTAAAAGTAAGCACTGAGTCATTTCATTCGAAGGCAGGTAACTGATCCCCCCTTGTCAGAAAAAGTGTGAACTGCTAATATATTCCAGGAACTTTGAGAAAAGAGGCAATGAGAGTACTTTGGTTTGGGTTCCAGTAGCAGGCTTTTAGCAAAGATTTTAGAACTGAAGGACCTCATGTTCAGAATGTGCGCTTAACATCTCCGGTGCTGAGAAAGCTTGACTAAAAGAAGCCAAACCAAAACCAACCCACTTAGCATTAACACACCTCTTTCTTGTATTAGAATTCTACTTTAACACAGTGGAAAAAAAAAAAAAAAGAACCCAAGCCCTAATAGATTAGAACAAGTCGAACACTCTACACAGAAAAAACCTTCACAAAGGTCAACTGAAGTAATCCAGAGCTAAAACTGAATCGGGTAGATTTGCAGTGACGTCACCAGTCATGTAGCACAAACTAAAGTCAGTTATTTACACACTCGGCGAGCCCACTAGGAAATGTGGCCTAAGAAGCATTAACTTTTGCTATTTGGATGCCATCCTAAAGGCGTGCACATCTCATTTTTCTGATAATTTGACATTTTTAAGACCATGTGTTCTCTGTCGTGTGGTGGAGCTTTGGTACTACTACTCATCTGAGACTGCTCACCCTGAAGGCTTGCCATCTCCCCACAAGCTCTGATTCTGCTGTAAAGGTTTCCTATAAGTTAAAATCTTCAACAAATATTGATACGAGGGAGGTGACACAGGATACAACATATACAGTCCAGTTACCTCTTTGTATACTCAGAAAATTACTCCTTCAAGGTATGTGCAGAGAGCTAGTCTGTCCTGCTCAATATTCAGTAGTATAGGTTTGAATCATCAGAACCTTGGCCAGACCGTAATATTTCAAAATTATTAACAACTACCTCTAGGGGCAAGTCCAGGTTACAGAGTTATGACAAATTTATTATCATGAAGGAAACTAAGTGTAGTCAGCCATCTTTAAAAATGCCCCAACCACTGATTCTCAATATAGAAAGACTAAAACTACAGACGTTTATCATACACCAAAATCCCACCTCAGTCCCCTGAAATTCCCCTAGTTTCATTCATTAGAAGGGGATTGAAAAGAAAAAGACTTAAAGAGCACTTTACAGCAGCATTCAGCTTTCCTATGAAATACTCAGCATCTTAAATATTATGTACATGTCGGTTTTTTTTCCTCTTATAGCTAGACACTGGCTTCATAGTTTGTGGAAGTGGTAAAGATGAAGGAAAAATAACCCATTCGGAACTATTCTAGAAACTGTCTTTTGGCAGAATAGCAGGTATCCTGGTTAAAAACAGGAGGGTCATTTTGTTGCTGTGGGGGGTTTCTCCCCCCCCTTAAAAGGTACATCATTTTCTGTTCCCCTTCTACGTAACCCCCAGTCACCACTCCTGAGTGGAGATGGGCAGGGGCTCTGGCCCCTGCTCCTCGGGCTTCTCGGCGGCTGCTTTCTTATTGCTGCAGCAAGGCTTGAACAGGTGCGTGTCGATGAGGACCTCCCCAAAACGGCCTTTGTAGATAATCCCACAACATATTTTCTGTCTAAAAGAAAAAACGGAGAGAACAAAATGTATTAATACGGCAGAAAAACAGGAATAAGGAAGGGAAAAGAAATCTAGCCAATGTAACAGCTAGTACACCTAGATCAAGAGGTCTACTCCCAGTCTCATCCCATTCCAAATGAAAAAGGTTCTTAGAACAAACAACAGCCGGCCAGGTTAAGGGAATGAGCCAGGTTCTCTTAAATCCCAGACTGAAATCTTATCAAACGTTAAGGGGAAAGAAGGCATTCTGAGAGACAGCAGTCAGTTTCAGAAGCTGCTGCCAAAGTTGTAAACTGTTTCCTCCAAAAATCACTAGCTCTTGAAGAAAAACAGCCACCATAAACAGGCTGATACAGCTGGTAGTTTTATTATAATCACTTAGTAGACATAAAATATGTAACATAAAAGCACGTGAAAATGACAAGACAAAACACCCATAAGCCACATACTCTAAGGAAAATGGTCACTTCCTGTCAAGCCCCCCTGCATGCCTGTCTCCAGTCCCACCCCACCCCACCTCATTCTTTCCTCCTCAGCTTTAGTTCTAGCACTCTTTTCTTCTTTTTATACTTCTTGGTTTTACCATGTGTGCGTCTCTGAACACATGGCTTAGTTATAAAATCAGATATACAGGGTGGGGCAAAAGGAAAATAATACAATAATTCATAATTAATAACACAAGAGTAAACTGCTTTGCAAACTCACAACTGGAAACCTACTTTTTCCTCACCCTATCAAGATCAGATTTTTTGCACAGTATTTACGGAATATAGAAATATGAAACCACACCGTATGCTGCCATTTTTTGCTCAGCATTAACTGAGATTCATACATGTTGTTGGATAAAGCATTATTTCATTGTAACTTAAGTACAGTATTCCACCATGGGGGTATGCCACAATTTGTCCGTTCTCTGTTGATGAGACAATTTTGGGGTCTTACAAACATGCTGTGCATGTCAGTGCATGTATCTAAAGGTTTTTTTCTAGTTTATGTTGTTGAGATATAGGAATAGGAACATGTTCAGCGAAACCCGAAAATGCCAATTATTTCTCAATGTGAACACCCTTCTATTCCTATTATGCTATAGGTTTTATTTTAAACCTTGAAGGAATGTCCAAATTTATCAAACACTACACCTTCAACATACCACGAAGATGACAGGCATGTTTTCTCCTCCTTTAGAAACTGTTGGTACAGCAAATTATGTCAGTTGATTTTCTAATGTTTAAACCAATCTCTATCCCTAGAATAATTGTTTTGACATCATAGTTATGTCAGCGTCACAGGGTACTAGGGGTCTATGCTATCTTCAATCTGTAGTCTGGAAAAGCTGGTGTAAGAGTAGAATCATTTGCTCCTGAAGTGTTTGGTAGAACTTGTCTATCTGAGCCTGGAATTTTCTTTCTTTCTTTTTTTTTTAAGATTTTATTTATTTATTTATCTAAATATCTATCTATCTATCTATCTTTAGAGGGGAAAGGAGAGAGGAAGAGAAACATCAATGTATGGTTGCCTTTTGTGCGTCCCCTGCTGGTAGTTAGCCTGCAAGGAACCGGCCTGCAACCCAGGCATGTGCCCTGACTGGGAATTGAACCGCGATCGCCTGGTTCGCAGGCCCGCACTCAATCTACTGAGCTATGCCAGCCAGGGCTGAGCCTGGAAGTTTTGGGGGGAAAACTTTTAACCAGTGAATCAACTTCTTTCTTATGAGACTAGTCAGGTTTTCTATTTGTTCTTGAGACAGTTTCAGTAAACTGTCTTTTTCTATTAATGTATGCACTTCACATAAATGTCCCAATTGACTGGCATGAAGTTGTTTATAATATCCTATCATCTTTCAAAATTTGGTTTTAGCTATGTAGCTAACTCTCCCTTTTCCTACCTACACTGTTTGTGTGTACCGTCTCTGATTCTTGGTCTGCTTTACCTCTAGTAACTTTTCTAGTCGGGTTTTTTTTTAGAATCAAATACTTAGCTTTACTGATCCTATCCACTGCATATTGGTTTTCTACTCTATTTATTTCTACTTGTTATCTTTAGGATTTCCTTGCTTTTATGTTTCCTTATATTGAGCTTCATTCACCTTTAAATTGGATATATCATCACTTCACTTACTTTTAGTCTTTCATTTACAAGCATTAGTGATCACTTTTTCTCTTTCCACCTCAGCAATGTCATAACACTTGTTTTGATTTGTATTTTTCAGTTATTTCTTCAGTTATGAAGATTTTCTAATTTATATTTTCTTCTTGGAACCATAGTCTTTTAAAATTTCAACTACATGTAGGTTTTCTATTGTTCTATTTTGCAATTATTAAATTATCTGCCCTTCCCTTCTGCTCTGGAGGTTTTGTACTTATTTTCATCAATTCTTTTTTAGCGGTTACACAGTTAAACAAGTTCTAAAGCTATGCAATGTGTTTATTCTGAACAATACGAGAGACATTTATGCACCTTCATTTCCATCACTTCTGTCACCTCAGCTATTGCTACTGCTGTCATGTAATTCCTTTTAAAAAAAATCCCACGGCTACTGTCATTTTAAGCAATTGGTGTTTGTGTAAATTTACCTAAATATTTGCTACTTTATTTTTACTTCCCAGAATCTCAATCTGGGACCTCTTTTTTCTGCTTGCTCTGCGGCAGAATGTTCATTATTGAGGGTCAACTTGGCAGCCACTCTTCACATTTTTTTTTGTAGTCAAAAAGTCTTAGGTCAAGGCCCTGGCTGGGTGGCTCAGCTGGTTGGAGCATTGTCCCAGTATGGCAAGGTTTTGAGTTCGATCCCTGGTCAGGACACAAACGTACAAGAATCAATCAATGAATGTATAAAATAAGTAGAACAACAAACTGATGTTTCTCTATCCCTCTCTCCACCCACTTCTTTTTCTAAAATCAACTAAAAATAAAAATAAACATCTTAGGTCCTCATTCACAAAATAAATTTTTGGGGAGTAGATAGGAAGGAAAGAGCAACAGGAGGAAGAATTGGGTCAACTGTAACTGAACAATAAAAAGAAAAGGCACTTTTGATATATATATATATAGAATGCTAGTGCGAGAGTTATTATCTCTTGGCCCATTGAAGAAAATAATCTATTATTTCCTGGCTTCCTTTACTCATGCAGAGAACTCAACTTTGTGTTTGTTGTTCCTTTGAAAATAATGTCTTTATCTGCTCACAGTTTAAAAGTCTATTTGTCTCCCATGTTCTATAGTTTCACTATATGTCTATAGGTAAATTTTCTTTTCTCTTAAGACAATTGGTTATTTACTTTTGTTAGTCTTCCTGAATTTGTGAACTAAAAAATCCTCAACCACTTTTTCTTTGACTATTTTTCTCTTTTCTAATCTACTCTCTTTTTGGCTTACAGAGTCCCACATAGTATTACTTAGTATTGACCTCTGTTTATTCCTCGTTAACTTGCCCGCTCAGCAATGTCATTTTTAATGAATTGAAAATATGTATTTCTAGCCATTTTACTTTTTTCAGAGACTGAGTTGGTCAGAATGCAACCTAAGTCTATTCAATTACAGAAAAATTTGTATGGGAGGGAGGTGGGGAACCCTGAGGGTGGGGTAGGCTGGGATGGGAGTAAAAGACAGAAAACTGTACTTCAACAATAATAAAAATAAATAATAAAAAATAAATAAATAAAAAGAAAAGCAGGAACTTTGAGGTTTAAAGAGCTAGTTTCCAACCCCAGAACACCTGTCTCTTAAGAGCAGTGTGACCACAGTGTCTTGACCTGAAAAGGAGGAAGCTTTAAAAACACTTAATAAAGCAATTAATAAGCTCAAAAAAAGTTCGTTTCCCCAACAAGACTTTTATTTTAAATTAGTTTCAATAGGAAACACACAAAATCCCAACCCTTAGCTCAATGCCTGCTTAGTCCACCCCCAACCATGTGTGTGCTAATAGCCATCTTGCCAAATGACCTTTACTTGCTGAAGAAGCGGGAAACTGTTGCCTGTAATTAAGAAGTTTGGTTGGTTAGAAAGTTTTTTCTATTGCTTTTACCTTTTCCAGTACGTGAGATCTAAAAAGGAGAACACAGGCGTTCTGTTAGAGCCCGAAGCCATCTCTGTGTCCGAGCCATCGTCTGACTGGTTACTATAGCAAGGAGACTGAGCGGGAGAGGCACTTGAGGTGGTACTGTGAGCATCAGAATCTGCAGAAAGGTAAGAGAAAAGTATACTTTCACTATATGCAATTGCAACCAAGCCTCAGCATAAAATACTGTGAATGAATTAGGGAAAACAAGGGGGGGAAACGGGAGAGAGGTGGGGAGGGCTGAGCAGGTGGGCTGGGACGGGAGTAAAAGGCAGAAAACTGTACTTGAACAATTAAAATTAAAAAAAAAAAAGAATTAGCCAAAAAAAAAGGTAAGCTTCCAAGATAAGAACAGACATATTTTCCCCTATTCCTTCTGTTTTAATAATTACAACTAAAAGCCTTGACTATTACATATAAAACAAACCTAAGACTCTGGAAGTAAGCAACAGTTAGAAAAGCTTGATACCCAAGGAAGGTCATGGGTATCATGAAGTATCATGAACTCGCAAAAACTAGTGAGTTCCCCAGTTTTATGAGTTTTCTTTTTACCTCATGAATAGCCAACCCAGAAACACTTATGGGTACAGATATTAAAAAGCAAAACAAAAAAACCCTGCTCTCTCTAGTCAAAGGCCCAGGAAAGGGGCAGGCTAGCAAGGCAGGAAATTAGACAATAACCACTTTACTCAGGCACACTACAGAGAAAACAGACCCCAGCCTCACCCACCCCAGCAAAGGCCAAGTGGGGGGGGTGGGGTCGGGTCTGGGTTTCCATCCTGATGAGAGTGTTATGAAGCACCCAACACCTCCACCAGGGCGGTGTCAGGGAACCCTATGGAAGAGTCAGGACTTCCACTGTGGCCCACCCAGGAATAGTCACCCCACCATGTGGGAGCCTTAATGCCACCTAGAAGCAACACAGAGCTCCTCCTGCCTCAGGTGTCAAAGTGGTGGAGAAATTGAGGACTAAGGTGGTGTCCCTCCCCAACATCTTATGCTGGAGGTGTGTCCAAAAAAAAAAAAAAAAACAGTTAAAACAGAAGAATTTAGGTAAGATCAAGAATCTCAAAACAAAAAGTGTCCAGGTTTCAATCAAAACATCCTATTATATCCAATACCTGGAAAACCTCAAACCGAATGAAAAAGTAAGGCGATATTAACACCCAATGACAGAGATGACAAAATTACCTGATGAAATCTTTAAAGTAGCTGTGACAAAGATGCTTCAACAAGCCATTGGGAACATACTGGAAATAAACGAAAACATGGCCTCAGCAAAGATGAGGTCTCAGTTAAAAAAAATAAAGAAGAAGCTATAAAGAAAAACCAAGTGGAACTGAAAATACACAATGAATGAAATAAAAAGCTCAGTGGACACACTCAAAGGCAGAATGGGGAGGACAGAGGAAGCAATCAGTGAACTGGAAGAACAAACAAAAATCACCCAACCTGAACAACACAGAGAAAACAAACGAACAGAGCCCTGGAGACCTGTGGGACTCAAACCAAAAGCCTACATTCACGTCAGTATGGTCCTGGAAGGAAAGGACAAAGAGGGCGGAGGTAAAAAACCACTCAAAGAAATATAATGACTGAAAACTCGCCAAATCTGGCAACAGACATCAACCTATAGATTGAAGAAGCTGAGCACACCCCAAACAGGATATCCCAAAGAAATCAAAGCCAAGACACGTAACTGCCCTTGTGAAAACGAACCACAAAGAAAAATGACCTTACAACAGATCCCAATTTAGTAACGAATGAAGGCAATGAATCAGATATACGTGAAATTGATTTAGTGTTCTTGCCCTCAGAAGACTTCATATAAATTCCCAAGGCAGAAAGCAACGGTCTCGGCCGACAGTCACTGTGCTGCAAGGCGTTCTGCTGCCGCTGCTCCACAGTCAGGGGCCGCGCCAACCCCGTGCCTCACCTCCAGCTAAAGACGATCGCCCTCCCACAACTGGGGAGAGCAATCCTGCAACTCGGAGAACTAATCAAATATTTAGTAACTATCCACGAGGCATCGAACGCTGTGTCATACCCTGCACGGAATGACACCGACTAAAGAAAACATCCTTGAACAGGGCTCACAAGTGTTCTGTGTTAACAAAAGTTTGCATAAAATAGCATAAAGTTGGGCATCTAAAACAAAGAAAAGCACCATTAGGGTTCTAACACAGTCACTAATTTCTAACATACAAATAGCTTACCGTCATAATAAAACAAAATCCTCAAGAACATCAGGCTTCAAGTTAAGAAGTCGGCTGAACTGCTCTCAGAGTTCACTTAGCTCTCCGCAGCTGAAGCAAACTCACTATCCCAGCAAGTGCTTCATATCTATGCCCCACTTGAGATTGCAGTTATTTGACCAATTTCTACCTATACAAATGGTAATTTCATAAGGTTTGCTCTGCTGAGATACTAGGATACAACTTAATCATATACAAACACAGTAAGAAAAACTCCCTTCTAGAATGTAGGTCTGGAAATTCTTCAAAGAACTGCAATTTTAAAATTCAAACCACAGGACTTGGAAAGGCACAGAGGAATAATTACGACAGCATGGCATGGAGTAGGTAGGTACGATGAACAGAACTATGCAAGTAGAACACACTATGCGCACAAAGACAACTAACAGCCCCCAAATATTCTTCTAAAACAGGACCGTCAGACCCTGGCTGGGTGGCTCAGTTGGTTACAGTGTCATCCTGATACACCAAAATTCCAGGTTCAGTCCTGGGTCAGGGCACATACAAGAATTAACCAGTGAATGCATAAATAAGTGTAATAGCAAACTGATGTTTCTCTTTCTCTCTCAAAAAGATCAGTAAATAAAAAATAAAATAAAGTAAGACCTAGAAAGACTTGCTAGGAATTTTCAACTTCATTCTACAGCAACCAGAAATCACTGCAGATTTTACAAAGAAGAATAAGGGGAAAAAAGCTAACATTTACATAGGAATTTGTTTCATTTTATTAAAAAAAAACCTTCTACTTGATTAACCCCATTTCTCTGATTAGGAAATTGTTGCTAAATCAATGTTAGGTGACACCAGGGTCACATATTTGTGTCAAGAACTGTAACTCAAATCCAGATTTTCAAGCTCTCCATCCAATCCTCTGGAAAGAATATCTGAGGAAGAGGAATGCAGGTCAGATACGGGCAGGACGCACAGAAGCAAATATATAACCAGAGGCAAGGAAACTATTTAGAGGGTGACGGATAAAAATTCAAATATCTCAAAACTGTTTGGTAAACTGCACACAGGTGCTAGCAATTCACAATGCACCTGGGAAAACCCTGTTTAAGTCTTAACCCCCAAAACACACACACCTGACCTTTTCAAAGGGACCTACTTTTCAGTCTCCAACTCGTCCACAACACAGCTTTATCATAAAAATCTAAAATTACACTGGACATATTCCCTAAGTAAGGAAAAACGTAGTCACTTACGACTGTCCCTGTAATTAAGAGGAGATAAGAATATATGTATGAATAATCAATTCCTCTAACCTTTAAGTGGTATCAGAAAATTACTATTTCCCAAATGTTTATTAAATCATCTAGTGAGAATGGAGAGTAGTGTTTCTTTTCCCCCCTTAGAGACAGATGGTAAATAAAGGAACATGTATCATTAAAACACACATATTTGATTTACCAAAATACTTTACTATAAATGTATTAAAATATTTTAGTCAGCCCTGGCTGGTGTGGCTCAGTGGATTGGGCGCGGGCCTGCGAACCAAAGGATCGTGGTTCGATTCCCAGTCAGGGCAACATGTCTGGGTTGCAGGCCAGTTCCCAGCAGGGGACGCACGAGAAGCAACCATACATTATTTCTCTCCCTCTCTCCTTCCCTTCCCCTCTAAAGATAAATAAATAAAACCTGAAAAAAATATTTTAGTCAAAGATTAAGTACAGGGTGGAGCAAAAGTAGTTTGCAGTTGTTCATATGGAAAATAATACAATAATCCATAAATAATAGTAGGAGAAACTACTTCACGTATTCATACCTGTACACCTACTTCTTCCCCACCCTGCACATCAGCAGAGTAACTGTGGACTGGTAACACCCACTTACGGGAGAGCACAGAGGGAGCAGCAGATCTGGAAACACTCATGCGTTTTGAGATACTGGTTATACTGCAGCAGACAACAGGATGGCGCAAAAGGAGCACAAGGCTCGAAAGTGAGACAAACAGGAAGTGAAATTCACCTCGACCACTTACTAAGTGACCTGGGAGAAGGTTAAAGCACCACTCAGTACTTGCAAGGCTAATCTCTAAAACAGAAATCATGGAGATAATTATGTAGGTAAAGTGCTGGGTAAATACAGCACAGTGGTCACAGGATGATAGTTATCCTTCCTTCCTCAGTCTACCTGATCAGCAAATTTAACTGCCTTTTTCCATTGCTCCAAAACAAGCATTGATTAATATTTTGTGTAACAGGGTCCTACAGATTAACCCATAGCTACAATTCTGGAAAAGCTCTGACAACAGAAGTTTATTCCTAGCCCAAGTGGCCACAATATCTGGCTTGATCTAAACTACAATTAGGGAGCCAAACCAGACTAGCCCATTTACAGTTTATTTATTCCACTTTATGAACACTATATGAATATATTCCACCTATGTGAGTACATTTTCACTGCAGAAATACTAATGTGTTTGATTAAATAGCACTCCCTCAGACTTCCCCATCTGGGGGTGGGGAGGGGGGTGATATAAATGCTACATAATAACATTATATGTACTGCATTTCCTTTTCAAAATCTTAAATCTAAATTCTCAAATACAAACATACCACTACAGGTGCCCTACCTGTAACAACTTCCTATAAGGGTTTATGAACCAGGTATTAATTTGTCATCCCATCACCCCCCCCCCCCAACACACCCTGCCCCCTACACTTCAAAGTCCTGAGGCTGGCTTTACTGCAACCCGTGGGTTATGATTTCTAAAGTTACTACCCTGGGGTTTGGTCTCAGATTGTCCACGAATTATTTATGTACCTTTCTGCACATCTCCAGGCCTCAATATCCTTATGTATAAAATATCGAGTAAACAAGATGGAAAAATGTATCTTCTAGAAAATTAAGATGCCGATAAAGAGATCAAAGCGGTCTCAGCACAACTGGAAGCAGCAGCTCGCTAGTGAAAGGACTTTCATGATACTGAAGTCAAGGACACTGTCGTACAATTTCATAGAAATGACATCTCTGCCAAGTCAGTGACCCCTTCCAACACTCTTTTGCCCCCAACACTCTTCTGTAATGAAATAAAAAGTGATCCATACATTGCGTATGCCACCCCGAGGCAAAAATGAAAACAAAACAACTAACTCTTCTTCAGTATTCAGGTTTCAGTAGCAAACTTACTGTGACGTTTAAATTCCTTCTGCAGTTTGCTGATCTGGTTGCTTTTTATCCTGTTTCCAGATAGAGTTTTCACTTTCTTTGGTTTCAGCGTAGTCTTCAGACTGGGTCCTGCCCTTGCATCTACCACCTGGAAAAAAACACTGAATATTTAATACCGTTTAAAAAATGACACCTCTGTATTTCTTTGGTTCACACCAAGGCCTATTGGAAGGAGCCCAGTTTGAGCACCAGTTTTCTACGCGAATGTATCTGAAAGGCCACGTGTACTTTGTTGGGATCACTATGTGGAGTTAATATACGGTGTATCTCTAGCCACTACGCCACACACCTGAAACTAACACAAAATACTGAATGAAAACTAATTGAAAAAATCAAAGAATAATTTATATAGTGGAGGTCTACTTGTTTTCTGTAGGGATGGTTTTTGTTTTGTTTGAAGTAGGTAATAGCAGGAGTCTGCTGGACAAAAACTTTAAAGAGATGTATATATGGTAAGAATGACCCAAGTAAGTTACGGAAAATCAAACCTCACAACACGTCTACAGAATGTTTTTGCAGTTACTTTACAAAAAGCTTTCATATACTTTTGATTTTATCTTCACAAAACAGTGAGGGGGCTATTTTTGTTACCCTAATTTTAGGGTAAAGGAAAACAAGAGGAATTAAATTATTTGCTCTATTTCGCTAAGCTAGTGAAACGGGCAGGGGTGCGTGGGGAGAAGGACAAGACGCAGATCAAGGTGCACAGACCTATCTGTGCTTTCAGCTCTGTTCACCCCACGCTCCTAGTCCCCCAGGGCGGTTGCAGGACGGCAATGGCATGCTCCCCCGGAGTCCAACACGCACACTGGTTCAGCCCCATAGAGTCCCGTTTCTCACGCATTAATTCACAATCCCTAGTTGCAGATTTCTACCCTTACATAGAAAGGTTGCCATTACCTTCAAAATCACAATTTTTATCTTCTCCAGATAAGGTATTAAAAAATCATTATTTATTGAATAAGTTAAAAGACCCACAGAAACATAGGTATCATAATAATGTAAGTTACCAAAAGACAGTGTAAAGTATGAGAAAAAAGGTAAAGAATAAATGACTACCAGCTTAAAGACAAATATATTATATAAATGTCAAAATCTTCTAAAAGTTAGCAAACAGAAGAATTAAGTAAGACTTAGTGTGGTGTTGGTAGTCAAAAATATTTTATGAAGAATTCTAGTGACATTATAAAGTGAAAGGTAAGAACACATTTATATACCAGTTTGATCCCAACTAGAACTAAACATGGAGAATAATGATACCTTTCATCTAATTGAATCATTACTATGTTATACTTTGTCTCATTCACACCTCTGAGACAGCAATTATCTTTACGTTCTATAAAGAAAAGTAACTTGCCCAATGTAGGTGATAAAGGCAGGATTCAAATCCAGCTCTGATTCAGAAACCTATCTGTTCATTAGTACCAACATGAGGTAGGGTAAACATCGCCTGAGAGATGAAAAAAGGATCCTCGTCTGATTAACTTTAGGAATTTCTGGGTTAACCCTAAAGCCGTGTGAAAAGTATACTGTGAATCTCTGAAATGGGGATGTTGGAACCAGCCTCAGGGAGATGCCATACACCAAAAGTTTTTTTTTTTGTCCAAACAGGACAAAATGTAAAGTGATTATATCTGGGCAGCAACTGTTTTCCTCTATTCTTTTCATCCTCGGGACATATTACTTCTTAAATTAGGGAGGAAACTCCTGTTACTGTAAATAGAGCAGAGGTATAACCGGGAGAGAGGACAGAGGCACTAACATGATTCCAGTTTTTTTTTGATCCCGCCGGCAATTTCTTCCATCTTTTCACAAGCAGGACACAGGCATTACAGATGTCTCCCGAACGAGTCTCATGCAACCTAATAAGAAAACAATCAAGCCTTTATTGGTCTCCTTTACATTAAAGAATTCCAGCAAGTACACTCCTTTTATAAAAAAATTATATCCATTTGTAGTTTGTAGACACTATTTCTAATCATTCTGGATGAGGCAGTTGCACTGTTTCTGTAGTATATGTCAGAAATATAATTAACTTCTAGATCCAATGAAACCAAAATTTTATAGACTGCAATTTGGTCATTTTAAAATAATGTTTTTAACATTTAACAAATAGTAAACTTTAGACCTAGAGGAGATCCTGGTCACCATGGTTTTAAACAATACTGTGCAATTAATCTTCCTTGAATTTCACAAGCAACAAAGTGCCACCCTTAAAAATAATGTGCAGTGATATTCTAGTTTCACAACAAACAAAACCAGAGGCACTATAATTTTAAAAAACTGATTGTATCTGCATAAGGAGAAAAAAACCTATAAGACTAGTCACCAAGCTGTTTTTAAATTACATCTGAGAAACTTACATTTACATTTGTCCTGTACTAAATACATCAGAAAATACTAATAATATTTATCATGTACACGATTAGAAATAAAGGCATTAAGAGGAAAACGTCATTTATAAATACAAAGTCCAGGATTAACAATAAATGAAAAACAAACATATATTTTAAAGATTTTATTTATTTATTTTTAGAGAGGGAAAGTGAAGGAGAAAGAGAGAGAAATATCAATGTGTGGTTGCCTCTTACATGCACCCCACTGGGGACCTGGCCCACAACCCAGGCATGTACTCTGACTGGGAATCAAACTGGTGACCCTTTGGTTCACAGGTCAGCACTCAATCCACTGAGCTACACCAGCCAGGGCTCAACAAATATCTTGATAAGAAAAACAAAGTGGTGAAATTAATTTCTAACATGGTTCAACATCAAGTATTTTATTTTACCCATGGACTTGTTGGAAAGTAAATTCTACTTCATTCACCAAAGGAATGTTGTCAAAAGATAACAAAAAACAAAAGTATAAAATAAATGCTAACATACCCTGAAAGGTTTCAGGGCAAAACATTGTCTTATTACTATCCTCAGCAGGTTCAGTTAAAATCCCAGAAAGGATAACTAGAGGATAACTATTATAAGAGAGAATAAGGGTAATTTTTTAAAAAATCTCTTTCCACATACTGAAGTTAACAGTAAAAGGGTTTGTTTGGTTACAACTTCAAAGGGTTTCACAATTAATTTGGTCGTTTCTTATGTGAAAAAAGGTGGGGTGTCAGTATCTTTGGTTGGCTTTAAGAGTAAGAGCCTAGATTAGAATGACAATCTAAGTGATATTTTAAATATTACCACACGGCTCCGATCACCTTAGTTGGGAATATTCCCACACAGTGTGACCTTTTCCACTCTAAGAATGGCACGAACATCAGATGCTCTTACCCGAAACAGCTCTGGAAGTCCTTTTCGTAGCGTTTACTGTCAGTGAATCGGGAGCTGGAGGACTTAGCTCTGCAAATACAGCAGCCTTCTATACTTCGGTACATCTTTGGCTTGTGAAAACCAAACATCTTTTCTTCTGGGCAGTAGTCTGTAAAAGCCAAGGGAATTGACAGGGCTTTGTTGAGGGCTATTAACAAGAAACCATTAAGAGAGCCAGAGAGCTCTCCGCTATACCCCACCCCCATCAACTTGGTATTACATGGCCAAGCCAGAGAGGGTGGCTCTCGGAGCAGACCCTCCAAGATCTTCCTCCCTTCTCGGCACTATCTCCTTCTACCTTCCTGGCAAACAATCATTCTAAAAATAGGGGATGGGAAGCAATTTTTAAAAATTAAGTTTTAAGTAGAAAATACAACCAACTCTCTCCACAATCCTATAAAATGATGGGATCATACACAATGAACAACAGGCTTTAAAATTTAAGCTAAGGCACCATCCTTTATTCTGCACCTTTGCATTCATGTGATTCCCCTGTGGGGAAGTTTTGACCATTTACCATGATCACAACTTGATACTAAGCATGCGAGTAATGCACCCACCCACACTACTTTTGCCCTATGGGAAATGAGAGGGGATTTCTTCTGTGATATATGGGAAGTTCTAAGCTGGCAAGTAGGCCCTGAATTGAAACTACTGAAAGGAGGATGTAAAAGTCACAAAAATCCAGGGCTAGAACTGAAGAATTTTAATGTCACAAGCTCAGGTTGCCCGACTACTTACTGGTCTGCCCCTCGGCTGTTACCGAGGTTTGGGGAGCTCTTTGACGAGGTGCTGTGCCTGAGAACAGTGGTCGTGGGAAGCAGACGTGCAAGAAATGTAGAGCGAGGTAAACCGCGACTGCGACGATCAGAAAATCTCGACATCACGCAACGAAGGAAGAAATGGCTCTGGGGCTAGATGCAGCAAAAACTGTAGCTAGCAGTACATATGCACCCAGAATACCTTAAAATACACACACCAAGGGCCAGCTTTACCAGAACGCCTGGACTATGAGAGGTGATGCAAGACAATGAGTACAGAAACTAAACCCCATGGACAAGTCCAGAGGGTGTGGGGGTGTGGATGAGACCAATCACAATCGATCACGAAAGCATCACAGGAAGCACCACATAGTGAGAGGAAAGGATGAATGCAAATTAGATCTGTGCCCCTAGTTTTAGGACTTAGGACCACAGATCACCACCCTCCTTTTCAAGTTCCTTCAGAAATACCCCGGAATATCGGCCTAAAACAGAATCTTCAGGATTTCTCTCTGAATAATCTCCTGCCTAACCCCATCCCATTAATCCTGGTTCACGTACCAGACCAAATACTTATGAAAGTGACTCAGAGAAATAACCAAACAGCCAGACTTTTTGTTTGCGCACATGTGTCAAATTGAGGGATTCTGAAATACAGAGGATATACAATTTGTCTTTAAGAAGGTATTTTATTAGCAATTAATTAGCGAAACACTGAAGCTTTCCTTCTAAACGGACTACTGGTCATCACGTGTTCATGCGTGGTTTTGTTGGTGAGAGACACGGGACGGGGCAGAAGGCCAGGGAGGCATCCAATTAAGTCTAAATAGTTACTTCAACTTAAAACATTCTTAGTTAATTGTTCTTCTTAGGTTAAATACTTGGGAATTTGATATTTGGGGGAGAAAAAACAAGGAAGGTGCTGTATCTGTAGTAGAAAAAGGTATATAGTGAGGCCTGTGAAACAAGGCGGATATTTTTCTTCAAACTAACAACAAACCTTCATGACAAATGAAAAGAAAACGCCTCCTGAAGAAAACCTTTCTGGGTTGGTTGCTTTGAAACAATGTCAAATGACAGGATCACAGAAACTTTTTAAAAAAGAAGTGCTCAGCCCTGGCTGGTATAGCTCAGTGGACTGAGCGTGGGCCTGCGAACCACACAATCGCGGTTCGATTCCCAGTCAGGGCACATGCCTGGGTTTCAGGCCAGTTCCCGGTTCCCAGCAGGGGCCGCATGAGAGGCAACCATACATTGATATTTCTCTCTCTCTCTCTCTCTCTCTCCTTCCCTTCCCCTCTAAGATAAATAAATAAAATCTTAAAAAAAAAAAAAGAAGTGCTCAGAAGGTATAAGTTATTGCTTTACTTTGTGTTTTATATTCCTGTTTTGAAGCAAAAACATAACATACCTCTTAGTAGTCCCTCCCACCAACCTGTGGGCTCTCTCCAAAGGCCCTCAACATCTCTGTTACCATCAAGAAGGTTAAAAGTCCACAATTCCTCTTACAGTTGCCAGTTTCATCAATAGCCCTCAGAAACTTCAGCCTCCTTTCTCAGCAAGGACAAAGGAAGTAGAGCAAAAAGGCCAGTTCATTCCATTAACACACAGACCAAATCCTATTACCAAAGACAGATTCCTACCAATACCCTCACAATCCCTGAGCCTCCCACAAGTAAACATGCTGTCAAAACCGCCCGGCATTCAGATCATCTCCAAGATATGAATTTCCTTCACTGAGGTGGGACTGGACCAAGAAGCCATAGTCTGTGCCAGTTATCAGGCCTGCAAGCTGTTAGGTTAAGGAATGCAAGGGCTACCCAGGCACTCTGGACTGAGGACATACTGAGACTTTCCTTTTCATCAGCTGCTACTGTGAATCCAATTTCTGGGCAGGGGGAATCTCCACAAAACTTACCCAACAGTTCCCCCTGGCAAGACAGTTCATTCTTGCGTTTGAAGAATATTTTTCTTAAGACATCAGGGAAACAAAAAACGGCTTGATGTCTTCTGACTGACGGTCCTCTTTGAAGCTCTGTGAGCTTATGTCTGTCCTGACAAAATTCTTCTGCCCAAACATCTGAGAGGGATCTAAATCCTAGGGTTCATCCCCTTCTAGGAAGTGCTAAACACAGTAATGTCACACAGGTGTCCTAATGCAACACACAAGCAGACATGAGCCTCTTAAAGGATGATCATTTAATAAACCCAGTAAACCTTTTCTGCACTTATTTCTGTACTTGAGAGACACCTGGGAATCTGCAGGAATACACAGGGGTTTCACTCTGGGCTTTGTTTACAGCAACCCCATTAAGCGGAGGTTGCTGTTTAACTATTCTGAGCTTTGGGGAGCCCAGAAATGAACTGAAAGAATTTTCACAAAATCTACAGAGGCACCATTGCTTTAAAACAAATAACAAAAAAACCTACCTGATCTCTGGAAGGAAACTAAAGACACAAAATGGCTGTGAAACCAAGTTACTTTGTATATTTAAAGAGAGAGAGAGAGAGCAAGAAGGTGGGCGTGGCACAACTTAATCACAAACTTCGTATTTCTGTTATTTCAACAAACCTGTGGTTCTTTAAAATACTCCTTTCCGAGTCCTGCGTTTGTGCAATATTAAATGATTTCTCCAGCACAATCTACTTTATTTATTCAAATGACACCATCAGCTATTAAAGCATTTGTGACTTTTGCATCCTTCATCACAGCACATCACTCAGCACCATCACGTTTTAAAAGAAGGACGCTGACACTTTCGGCTTCCTACCTGAACAGTTAGTTACATATGTGAACGGACCCCATACAACCTCACCTTTATGTGGGAGCTTGGGGAAAGCGGAAGAAAATTAAGCTTTGAGACAAAGCCAAAAATATCAAAACACTTAAAACGCTGATTAAAAACCGCCATTTGTCTTCTAAACCTAAGATAGTGGTGATGGTTGTAAAACTCTAAATACATTAACAGCCACTGAATTGTACTATTTTAGAGCAAATTTCGTGGTATGTGAATTATATCTCAATAAGCTTGTTCTCAAAAACAAAAATAGGGGAGAGCAGGGACAGGCGAAGGAGGAATAAATGGTGATGCAGAGAGACTTGACTTGGGTGGTGAACACAGAATACAGCGTGCAGATGACGTGTTGTGGAACTGTCCTCCTGAAACCTGTAAAATGTTGCAACTAGCGTCACTCTAATAAGTTCAACCAAAATAAATAAATAAATACAAAATAACAGTAGACTGGGCTGGGAATTCTTCTGTCTTTATTCATCTTTGTACCCTCAACATCTAGAATAGTGCCCGTCACTTAGTAGATACACTCAATAAACTTTTTTAAGAAGCTGTCATTTGCAGAGCACTTCATGTTTCACTGACATTTCTTTGGCTACAGTCAGTCAAATAGCCACAAAAGTTTACAATACTGTAATAGTTAAAGACAAATCAGCCACACTAAAATTACTGTTGTCTAATTTAGTTCACTCTTCCAAAACTAAAAAGATTACAGTTAATAGCTAAGTCAGCAAAACTCCTAAGAGAAATTAACTGATTATATGAACAAAGCACTATACAGACAACAAAAAGTGAATCTTTTAAATGTAACAATTAATTTGAAACCTTTTGATTGATTTGTTAAGGCTTCTACTTTAACACTGTAACTTCATATAAAGCTAATGATCAACTTCATGAAACAATGGGGAATGCAACCTTAGTGTTGGGACAAGGAAAAGGTGAGATAACCACTGTGTATCAAAGATACAAAAGAGTCTATTCGAAACTAATCTAATGAGATTACGAAGCCAAAGATCAGGCTCAGTGTCGTATCTTACATTTAATCCAACACACAAAATGTCAGTTTACTGAGTACAATGTAGCATAAATGGGAAAGAAAAGGAATCTGCACGGCAATAGCTAATACTGAAGAGACAGTATTCAAGGAAAGTCTCCTGATAAATAATTCTAAGCTTTAGGATGATCTCTTGTAAATTTTCAGCCCTTTAAAAGAATGCAGTATATTTACAACATTTGCAGGGAACTAGCCAAAATATTTTTGTCTGGTGCAATAAGCAAGTTGAAGAGTAGTTATACAGTACAGTTCCATAGCATGTTTTTAGAATGGGATCTAAAACAAACTGGCATTTTGAAACAGATTTTTAAAAACTAGTAACTACTGGTACAAAAATGAAGGGAGATTACTTTCACTTTACTCCTTCTATACTGGTTTTTTTTTTTTTTTTAATTCAAGAGCACCATGTCCCAAACCTTAAGTTACCATGACACAACCTTGACATAACTAAAGATGAATCTGAAAAAGCTTCAAGTTTCTCAGAGACACACAGATGGAGATACACATTGGGAAATACATCCCACAGGAGAGAGTACAGAATACAGGTAGGATCAGCATAGACATAGAGCAGAATGGGAAAGAAACTTCTGAGACAAGGAAAAGTTTTGTAAAGGGGGAAAGAGACAGTAGTGAAAACAAAAAAGACAAAAGGAACCAAGCAACCAAAGATAACTTTGAAGTGAAGGAGATTAATTTCTTTAGAGCTGATTCACTCCTTTAAATCACAAGGATGAAGGGAAAGGAAGAGAAACGTAAAAAAAAAAAAGTCTGATCTAAAGCCATGCACAACCTTCAGTTGCTGTAATTGCTCATGCTACCCTCCACACCATTTTAGTTGATGGTGTGCTGCCTTTAATCACATATACATACAAGATCCAGTAAATGCTAACAGTGTAACTAGAGCAACACTCTTCACAAAGAGTCAAACAGGACTGAGTGTTTTGTGTTCTCTGGCTGCTAGGCCACATGGCTGCGGTATTCCTCAACAGGGAGACATGGCTGGTTCATCAGCACTTAAGGAAAGCCATGAAGCAATTCAACACTCGTTCCCTTTTATTTGCTCCTAGATACCAGTGCACGTCCCAGCATCAAAGGTTCTGAATTTTTTAAATCACTTTTGAGGGACAAATTTAAGCTTGCCTGGAGAAAAATCAAGATGGAGGTGGTAGACCCCACTTCTTTCCAATAGCTTCTCCAAACATATACTTGGTCTTTGAGAAATTCTATGGTAAGAGTATTTATAACTGTGGCTGCCTATGGAATTCACACTTTGCAGAAAAGCCCAGAACTCATCCTAACAGTTAGGAAATGTAACTATTGTGAATCTGGTGAAAAGAACATGGTAATTACTTAAGTTGGAGTCTATTTCTGCTTTTGTCTTTGTAACTGAATAGGAAGTCACTTCTAAGTGTATTTGCCTCTCTGTAAGAGTAAGGTGAAGTCTCACTTCTACTTTCCAGGGATGCTGTGAAGCAAGAGTATGGAAATATCAGTTCTATGTATACCACTTATTTTCTTGAATGTGAGACTTGCACATTACAGAAATCCAAATGCTATCCCAGGGCATGTACAACAAATTAAACTTAAGGCAGAACCATGATTTCCAAAGGTTTTCTTTTAAGGTAAGCTCTATAGGAAAAGAAAAACTTAGCCTTTTCAGGGAGACTTAAGGTTATGAAACTGGACCATACTCCTTCCTGTGAAGCAGTTCTTCCATTATCAAGATTGACAAAAACATAAAGAAAGGGGGTATGGTAGTACACACCTAGTCTAAGCTCTCTGATTTTTCCATTCCCATACTCTTCTGAATAGTACCTGTAAAGCACCAACACAAGGACTGGGTCCTGTCCTTTAAATGCCCTGAATTCACTACATAACCTTGTCTTCCAGACATGCTCCTCCTGTGTCCACCCATGTTGGTTATCATCCATACAGGTTACACAAAAAATCTGGAAGTCAGCTGGACTCTCCCTTCTCATCCCGAGCAGGGTCCCCACCATATCCATTATGACGTCCTTGGAGATTGTGTGTCTTCCTGCACTTCTCTGTTTTCACGTCCCTTCCCTCCCCGCCTGTTTGTCCCTCCCCATGGTGCTTGAACTCCCATCAGGGTCTCATAACTGACTTCTCTGCATCCTTCAAACAGGTGGTATCTTTCTTCAAGTTCAAATATTAATCATCTCCTCCAAGGTACCAACACTGGCTTCAAGATAATATCTAAAATCCTTGGCAAGAAATTCAAAGCTTTGCAGGATCTGGTCCTGCCTTCCAGCTGCTCCCAACCTGGAATTCTGATATTCCAAGAGTGTCAAACCAACTTTAATAACTGGTAACACATCTCAGGCTGTTACTTCTGTCTGAGATGGTTTCTCCTCCATCCCCCTTAACCGGGGGAATTCTTTTAGAATTATTTCTTTTTTACAAAACCTTTCCATTCCTTAACTACAGCACCCAACACAGGATTTCACATAGTTAGTTAACTATATTATGTCCTCTGCTCAGTGGTAAACTGTAGCAGGGCAGGAACTAAGTCTTATGTTACAGCCAGTTGCTGACTGTATAGAGTACACAGAAACAGGTGAAATTTGCTAATTACCCCTAGAGTGGCACAGCCAAAACAGACCTGAACAATATATTTAAGAACATGGAATAAGAAAATGTGTCCACAAGAAAGATGTGTATTTAAAAATTGACGTCTTGAATAGTCATTTTTCTTCAACATTTAGTCTACAGACTTTTCATAGAAAAAAATTTCTGAGGCTTACAGATTTCTAGGAAATGTAAACCGAATCAATTACTTTACTTACAGAAGATGAGTATTAAACAATTCAATGCTTTCACAACAACTGGTAAAAAATATTTTTTGCTTATTTCAAACAGGCATACGGGGAGGAAGGGGAGGTTGAGAAGATAGTGGGAGAAATGAATCTCAAAATTAGAGCTATTTAAAGTCAGCATATATTAGCATCAACCAAATTAAAACATTAAGCCAAATCAAACTTAACTGCTGAATACAAGTTAGCAATAAACTGTTTTAGTTCAACTGCAACTTTTGTACTTGAATGTGTAACAGTAAATGTACCTGTGACTTCTGCGTTTCTGGTGCAAAAAAAACAAAAAACAAAACAAAACAAACCACCTCCCTCCCCAGAAAACAAACTCCCTTCTTTTGGACTAGACTCCAGATTATTTCCATAATACAGAAGAAAACCTTAGCTGCAGTTTGAATCAGAGGAAAAACAACAGAACCAAAAGACAACAAATGTTCTCAATTTATAATCCCTAAGTCAAAACAAAGTGTGGGAAATCCAGGACACTCTTGTGGATAAGAGAAATCAGGAAAATCTAAAATGGCATTTTTCTGGATTCCCACAAGACTTTTTGATGTAAAATGGTGGAATCAGAACTGGCTAGGGAACCCAGAGCTGACTGCAGTGTCTTCACAGAACCAGTTACTAAAGGTGGGGGAGGGGCCAAAGACACTCATTCTTTCCACTGTTCGTTTACTGAGTCCAGCAAGATAACTGTCTGCACCCTCAGTCTTGTCTTCATAAAATTCTACTTCCCAAAGTTGTAACAGCAACAGCCAATGATCACCAAGCACATAATTTGCTTAATTATTTACAACCCTATGAACTAGGCATTATTGCTACTTTGCAGATGAGATAACACCACCACAAAATGACTTATTCAGGGCAATCGGGGCTTTGGAATTTAGGTATTTTTAACCCCAGTCTTCCGAACAACTAACCTAGTTCCTCAACAAACGTGTTGCCTTCCTTCTCAGCCAATTATATTCCTAGTTTCTGTTAACGGAAAAAATGTATTGTTAAAGCAACCTACTAGGTGTGTGACACAGTAAATTAGTGTCCTCACAACAGCTTAAGAAGTTCATTTACATTTCAAAAAAAGCTTAAACTGTCCCCAATAAAACATTTATTTTACATTAAAAAATCATTCTCAAATTGCTTTTCTGACACAAACCTGCCTGAATTTAAGCCCCATGAGCCAGGTTTTCACAGGGTCTGATTCGACTCTAGGGGAAAAAATGACCATCCAGGTTCCATATCTGCAGAATGAAGGGTTCTGTGCAACAGTCCTGAACACACGTGTGGCTCAGTGGTTGGGCGTCCTCCAGCAAAGCAAGATCACGGGTTCCATTCCCAGTCAGGCCACATGCCTGGGTTGCTGGGTTGCTGGGTTGCTGGGCTCCTGTCCGACCACAGGTGAGGCAATCAACTGAGGTTTGTCTCTCACATGATGTTTCCCTCCCTCCCTCCCCTTGTCTAAAAAGAAATAAAGTCCTAAAAAACCACAACTGTGCAACAGCAGCCTTGAGGCTCTAGAACATACTACACCAACTGAACTTTTCATCTCCAACCTCCTGCAAAATTAAGGCAAAAAGGGAAGGCAGCAGAGACCTTGTCTGAGTGACTTTCCCACTCAACTCGTTCACCTCAATACACCAAATCTCCACTGAGCATATCATCTGATATTCAAAACACCTGCTATTTACTAGTTTTTATTATGATCTACATAGTGTATTTGAAATCTCAGGATATTGAAATTCTAGCCAGAGCTTGCTTATAAAATACTAATTAAGAAAAAATAAACAAAGAATATCACAGTGTATTTGCAAAGCACTTCATATTAATTTTAAACACATGACCGAGAGAAATAACTGCCCAAAGGAAGCCATAAAGTTATTAAATACAAAGTTTTTCATTTCCTTGACATACCCTTCAGAAATGTACTGTTACTGATATTGTTTGCCTTAACGTATTTGTAATTTAGTTAACCAAAACTTGGGAGAAATGTGTTATTAAATTTAACAACAAAACAATGAAAATCAGAGAACGAATTTCAATTTGTACATTTTTGTGTGTGGGCGTGGCACATTAGGATATCTTCCGGTAATGACCACCTTAAGATTCTTACCATTACACGTGACCTAAATGCAGAAACCAGTAAAGAAGCAACAGACATGTACTGCTTATCACACGTCTAGACTGCAGGCAAACCCCAAATACCAAAGAAGCATCCATGTGTCAAACCAGCATAATTTTTGAGCTATGCCTGGGGCCACATACCCACAAAAAAAGTCAGCTTGAAAAGAAAACCTAAGAGGGGTAACCAGAAGGTCAACCCCAATTCACAGTAACTAGGAAGAAGCTCGCAAGGAGAGAACAGAGCTAGCCATTACCCTGCAGTCATTCCACTGAGCAGTTTCCTCCCCAGCCCCCACAGAAAATCTCCAAGGCCCAGCTCCTTGTTTGCACGCTTCTTCAAGGTCATCCTAAGATAACGCAGTGAACAATCGACAAACATTGAGCCAAGCATACCTTTAGGGCCAAGGAATATCCCCCCTTCCCCAAATCATTATATCAATGTTTTAAATGCCATTATAATTTCTCCAACTTCACCAGAAACAAACTCCCATAATTTCATTTAGATTGAGCAACTAATAAATAAATGTGTTCGGTTTTGCAACATAAATTATTAAAAGGGTTTTCAAGTCTGGAGAATTCCAGTTCAAAACAGGTGCTTGTTGACAAGGTCAAATTCATTTTTCTTTAATTATTAAAAGAAAAGGGAGAAAACTTTTCTCAACCTTCCTTAGGACCTGAGGCGTGGGGTGTGAAGGTTCGCTGGGGTAAAACTGCCTTGCACAGGGTCCATGTTTGGCTAAACAGTAATTCCTAACTTAGCAATAGGAACCTTAGAGGGAAAAATTAAAAACAAAGAAACCTACGTGGATCAGTTACCAGAACAAACTCTGCACAGCCTACCACCCAAAGAAACCAGCCCCCACCCCCCAACGCAACCAAAACAAACCGCGCCCCTCCCGGTTCCCCCTGCCACCGCAAACACACAAAGAAAACAGGCGCACGCACAGTTCGGACACAGCCCTCACTTCCCTTTGTAGGACGACCGGGAACCCCTAAACTTCCCCACGGTGCTTTTTCGCCTGTCGTCGGGGCTGGGTCCCCCAATGTGCGGGCCGAGGCTCAACCGAGGTGTGGGGGAGCTCGCCGCACTCTCCGGTTTCTCCGAAAGCAGCAAAATGCCTCCCCCGCCCTCCCACCACAATCGGGTGCCCCCCTCGGGCCCCGCGTGTCCCCAAACTGCGCCTCCCCCTTGGGCATCCAGGGACCACCAGGAAAGAGGCACCAAGGCAGCGAACGGAGATGCTCCCCGGCGAGTCTGCCGGTAAATAAAACGACTCGGGCCGGGAAGAAAGTTCCCGCGGAGAACCGCGGGCCGGGGCGAGGGCAGCGGGAGGTGAACGGCGCCCCTCCTCCCTCACCTGCGCCGGAACAACGGGCCCCGCGCCCGCCCAGCCCGGCGCCTCCCGCAGGCCGCGCCTCCCGCAAGCTGCGCTGCTGGGGCTTGTTCCTCCTCATGGCTTTGCCCTGACGTAATTCAAACATGGCAACAGTTCGACTTCAAAGGCGAAGGCACAGACCTCCCAGACGCAGCTCCGGGCCGCGGGGAGCGGGCCGGGAGCTCGGGGCCACGCTCGCCCAGCCCGTCCGCCGGCGCCGCCCGGGGCGCCGGGGCGAAGGCGCCGGGCCCCGGAGATGCCGCCCCGCCCGCCCGCCCGCAGCGCGGAAGCCCGCCGCCTCCCCGCGCACCAGCACCGCACCTCTCCCAAGTAGCTCCGCCAAAGTTTCCCCGCGAGGGGCTGACGGACAAAAGCCCCTCCCGAAGTCGCCCGAACTTCGGGGGCCGGGCCCGCGCGGGCCTCCGCCCGCGGCCGCCCCGAGTGCCAGCGGGGCCCGCACGGGCACATGGAGCTCTTTGTTTTCTGTCCAGCCCGGCGCTGCCTCCGCGCAGCATCGGGATGTCGGCTGCTTCCCAGCGGCCAGACGCCGGACGACCACCCCGGGGAGGCTCCGGGGCCCGCGCCCCCGAGTACCGAGCCCCGTCCTCCCGCCCTCCCCTCGGCTGCAGGCCCATTTCACGAAAGTTTTGTCCTGTCCTTGAAGAGAAACGCCCGGATCCCCCGCCCCGCACCGGCCGAGAGTTGGCTACTTTCACTCTGCTTTTTAAACTGGCAGGACGCCATCATCGGCAAATCACATTGTCCTGCCGGGGGGCCGGACACGACAGCGACCGCATCTCGCTGCTGACCTGGGGCTGGACACTCCGGCGAAAACCAGGTCGCAGCCCCAAGCACGTGGTCTGTCACGCTCGGCACAAAAAGCAGTGCCCTCCGGAGTTCTCTCATCCCCCGGGCGCAGGCGACGCGGCTGCCTCCATCCTCCAGCCCATAAGCTCCGACTGGCCATCTTATGCCAGGCAGGGCCGCCCGAGAAAGCCCTCGCCGTGGCGCCCACAGCTACGCTACAGGTGAACAGACTGCGAACTAAAGTTGAGGCTGCACAGACACCTCCAACACCCGCGCGGCTTGGGCGCGGTCCGCAGGGGAAGAGGCGTGTGGGAGCCGGGGCTGCTTCCGAGCGGCCGCGTGTTGCTCTCATTGTCGCGTCCGCATCCCTCCGGAGTTCGGCGAACAACGCCGCGCCGCGTGCACTCCGCCACCCCGGCGCCGACCCAAAGGCCGATTTAAAACCCCTCGCGCCCGCCAGTTCGCAACTACACGGCAACTTAGTTTTGCAGCGAATGGCGTTTCTGGTGCACCTTTCTCAAAACACGCGCAGGGGGCTGCGGGTGAACTAAAGCCACGAGGTTCGACCTCGGCTCCCGACCACTCCCGGGCGCGCGCCCACACGGTGCACCGACCCGGGGCCCCTCCGCAATTGCCAGCGAGTCGTTTTCCTCTCGGGCCTTTCAGCCACTGGGCTCCTTTTCGCCCGAGAACGCTGCGGCTGACAAAAGTCATTGTCACCTTCAACGTGGATCCCTCAACTCCAGTGACTCCGCACTCATTTCCAGGCTCCACTCACTCTCCCCACCCCAAGACTTTCGTTTTGCCTAAAATCCCCTCCCCAATTAAAAAAGATACACTAAACGTGTGCATACAAAAGAATCTCGGGTCTGAAGATCACGAAAACAGCGCTCCCCGCAATGCCATCTCCAAGACAAAACTTCCAGTGTGTGTGTGGGTGTGTGTGCACGGAAAGGCTGGGGGAGGTGGGTAAGGTGAAATGAGGTGGGGGGGAAAAGCGACTCTGAAATCAAAGCTTAGAGAGATAGTTTTGCATCAGAGTAATGGTTAGTCACTCACCTTCCAAACACAGCCGTTCCACGCGCAATAACGTTCCCGAGGTGAGGAGTGCACGCCAGGCCAACACCCCCCCTCCAATCGCTCGCTCCTTCTCAACTGCCTTGTCTAGAAAGATTGTCTCCTGCAGTTCTGCAGTTGCTACCGCTGGCCGGGAAGGTGTAGATTCCGCTTTCCCTCTGCGCACGCGCGGCTCCCGGTACAAAATTCTCCTGAATCGAACTCATTTGCATGCGGGCGCGCGCGCGTCGAGGGCGGGGAGGAGAGAAGGCCCAGCGGCCGCGCGCGCTCCCGGGGCCTCTATTGTCCTTTTAAGGGGAGAAGCGCCGCGACGCGGGAAACGCGGCGACCAGAGGGAAACAGGGGCGGGGACTGCTTACTACGGCTTACGTCACGTAAACAAACGCCTCCTGGATGGAGGCGGTGGCGAAGGGGGCGTGGCGGGATGGGAAAGGCGGAAAGGTTAGCCATCCAGCGAGAATGTGAGGCTGCGTGACGTGCTTTCCATCCTGAAGTTCTTGGGGCGCACAAATGTTGCGCGTTAAAAATTGTCTTCAAAGCTGTATTTGCAATATTTTCACACCTATGCCCAGTGTCTGGCCCGAGGTGACAGAAGAGGTGGTCTTGCAAGCACCTAGACCGAATTTACGAGTCTCCTACGTTTACTAAATTGTGTTTGAACTTAGATTTTTAAAGCTTTTTTTTAATCCTCTGGAGTCGGCAGAGGTTTATTTTTCTAGCAGTTTTAATGAATCGTTTAGTAAAGTCCCATATGACATACTATCCACTCGCTAACTCCCGCCTGCCCTCCTCAAACTGTAACACATCCTATAAGAATCCAATTTTTTATCTCCACTTCAGCCTTAGGATTATAGCCTGTTCAAATTGAAGCGTTGTTAATTTCCGTGGGAACAGTGTCACTTTCCTGAAAGACTAATCAGTGGGAAGCCAGTCATCTACGGCTGTGCATACCTCCTCCAGATGCTCGTGAAGGGTGTTTCACTCATCCAGAAATCATACCACTAACTGGTGGTCTTGGGAATCGAAAAAGCAGCCAGTGAAGTGCAGATTTTCCCTTATGGAATATATAAATAAACCAACTATCTAAACGCTTCTTGCCCTGGGAGGGAAAAAAATGAAAAACTGTAGCAACTCTTCTCAGATTGGTAAGTGAAAAATGAAAAACGGAATGATTGTGATAAACCTTTATTACAAGAACACACCTAACACCAACAAGCTAAGAAGCTGATTTAATGATACATGGAGGGTGGGGTGAGAGGAAGGATGTTTTCCAAAGAAACTTGATATTAGTCCCAAGCTACAAAAGTGTGGACATCAACCATAAAACTTAATCATCTGCTGACAAGTTTCACTGCTTTCACGGTAGTGTCAACAATATGGATTTAAATAGATACTTCTGAAAACGCTACTTTAACTCAACAGCCAATTCCTAGTATAGACAAGACAAACGCACTTCTGAAGTCTTCGTCTAATGCTTCTTCTCCTTGGATTCTGTAACATACGATTTCTATAACTGTATGTGAAAATTCTGTATTAAATACCTGTGAAGGAAAAAATCAAACACCTCTCACTAAAATGCAAGCTCCCAAAGGGCAAAAATTTTATATTGTATTCACTTTTGTATTCTAGTGCCTAACACGGTGCACGTCAGATAATAAACTCTGAAGAATTGCTCGTAAAATTGACATTTTCAAATGTATTATATAAGTTTATCTCAGTCCAAAGCAAATTTAGTTTAGAATGTTTGTACTTAACCTATAATGAGTTTGGAAGTTATAGTACTCACCTCGATTGATATGATGCCTGTCCTTATAATAATAAATAAAGCAGAATAAACTTAATAACTTTCTGGGCTTTTATTGGTGGCAAACTGGACCCTGAGCATAAACTCCTAACTTCTTTTTGAAGAGAATTTTTAAAAGTTGTCTTGGATTGTCTCAAGTACTTATTTGGTTTATGACAGATTCTACAAAAGTAACTTCAAATTAGTATGTACTTTTGAAAGTATGAAAATTGCAAGTATTTTTAACCTATAATTATTTCTTATAGGATATACCTACATATTTTATATAAATATAAAAATATATGTTTATATAAACATTAAAATGTAAAGCCTTTTCCCTTGAAGGTTTATGTAAAGAATATATATGGTAATTCAGGGATGGAATAGGTTCAAATGTGCGAAGAGTTAAGGGATTACAATATTTAGAGTATACTATTCGGATAAGAGAGTACCTGGAAACTTCAGAACTACTGAGCTAACACATCACACACCAAGACTTCCTCTACTCTCAAAGTAGAGGTCAAGAAGTAATCTGGGTGATTTCTGTAGAAAAGGTAGCAACAAAATTGTCAAGGAGAAATTTGAGTTCCTCAGTCATTTTTTTTTAACCACTTGCTAGTTTTTGAATAACCAGATGCATTTCAAAGTTTCTTTTGTTCATGTTGTTGCTTGAACACATTGTTATGGCTGGCTCTATACAGGGCCAATAGCTCATTTATAGGCTACTTGAAAATATCATTACCAATATAGCCCAAGTGAATTTTTCATTAGAAAGGAGGGGAGGGAGGAAGGAAGGAATTTATAATATAATTTGGATTATAGGAGATGAAATTATACCATGTTAGAAAAATATTTGAGTATTTTTAGTGACTATAGTTTTACTCATACTGAGTTCTCAAATATTGAAATAGAAAATATAGTAAAAATTGAAATTGAAATTGAATATAAGTTGTCATATATTGTGGTTAAGCCAACTGCTGTGTTTGTAACATGTTGTCCTTGCTGTAGAATTACCCCTAATACTTGAATGTTTTCATTCATTTAGCAAATGTTTAATGGTCATAACTATGAACAGATAGTAAAACCATTTCAGAAGAAGTTCAAGCCCTACCGGGATGCCCCCACCTTTTCTAATTTATTTGTATATAATTTTATTTTATTTGCTACTTTTTTTCTGTAGCATTTATTCCCTTTTTTTGAGACTTGACTACTGTCAGCAACTTTACAACGTACTATAATATTTTTGAAATTGTGGATAAATTTACATAAAGTACTGAAAAGGACAGCTTTTGCTTGGAAATGAAGGTCATGACCAGCAATTTAGAAATATTTGTAACAACAACTCAAACTAATAGTTGTTTTATAAATGAAGGCTGATACCCTCATCAGAGGCTGGTACCAACCACATCAAAACACTTTTTTTGATCCCAGGAAAGATCTGGTTATTATTATTAAACATTGGGTTTGGTTCCTTAGCAGGGAATAGCTATAAAACTAAACCTTTTCCTCACACGGAAACAAGCACAGTATTTTATTACTTATTTGTTTAAATCCTTTTGAAGTTCACTTAGCAAGTGGTCAGAGCCAATGAGATAATTTTAAGCTATAAGATATAGAACTGGTTATGTGATCTAAGCAACCCTCCAACAACCGTTGACAGCTGCCAGAAAATGGTATCTATTACTTAATCAGAATTATCTTTTAAAATTTTGAACTTAAAGGCACAAAGAAGGGTCAAGAATTTATTCTTAGAAAAAGTAACCTCTGATTTTTTAAGAAATAAGCTTTTTACTACTATTTTATGACTGAATAGGATACTTAGAAAAAATAAAATTACTGATAACAAAAGTAATTTTATTTTAAGAAGGACATTGACAAACTCAAATGAGTTCATAGGAGAGTAAATCAGAATGATGAAAGAAGCTAGAAACCACAACATAAAAGCAATAATTAAAGGAGGGGCTGTGTTTTGATTGAGCAAGAGAAAAGTCTTTGACTATCTGAAGGACCATCATTAGGAGAATGAATGGGCTTGTTCTTTTTTATGCTAAGGAGCCAAATTAGTCTTGAAAATCACAAGAATGTAGATTCTTGCTAAACACGAGAAAAATGTCTAAAAAATACAAACAGTCCAAGGATGGTTCAGGATACTTTAGAAGGCAACGTTCCCATCACTAATGATGATATTCACAAAACTAAAACCAAGAATTTTATTTCAATGAATTACATCATTTACAATATAAAGCTTGTACCTCTAAACTCCTAATGAATGCTATGAATCTGTGATTCCAAATAACAAATGCCTAAAATTCAGGAGAAGGATTTATAGCTGTGGCTGGAGAGGTTAGAAATGTCTTTTTAAAGAGGATAGAATTTAAGCTTGGACATGAATTCATTCACTCACTCAACAAATACTTAGTATCTACTAGTTGTCAGGCTCTGATAATACAATAATGAGCAATGCAGAAACAGTTTCTCACTCACTGTAGGAGGCTGGCATTCCAAAGAACCATACAAATATAGTTACAGACTGTGAGAAATAAAAGAGAAAACGTAGTGTGAACCTGTCCATGTATGGCAAAGGAATCTGATCTAACTTGGAGGTAAGAAAAAGCATTTTTGAGGAAAAGAAGTTGAATTGTCAATTAGGTGGAGATTTGGAGGGTGGAAAGAGTATCGAACCAGTGGTACCTTCAGAAACAAGTTCTTTGTAACAGCCAAGTACTTGGGGGTGGTGGGAAAGGATATAACTAAGAAAGAAAAAGAGTTTTGGTTGAATAAAAGTCATACATGAATCCCGACTGAGGTAAAAAAAAATGGTGTCAGGTGTTGGGTACCAACATAAAACAGGATTTAACCCTTCTGATTTTGGAAGTACCTACAATGAGCTAAAAGTAGCTGCACACCAAAAACACTCCAGAAGCAAAACCCATGGTTAGATTATAATTGATTTAATCAATGTGTGTTTCTTCCATGAAAATTTATTTTTCTAAATGCTAAGAAATTGATCCACAGCTATAGAATCCACTTCCTGGAAGAACCCCTGTTCTAATTATTCAAATCATCGCTGAAGGCAAGCATGCCACGTCATCAACACCTGAATAAGCCAACAAGCAGACACTCCATGCAGAAAGTCACAGAAACATCCTGGGTTGCTGTTTCTAAGAACTTTGGATACAAAATATCGAGGAATCTAGAAGAATTTAGTATTTTGCTTACAGTTAATTTAAAAACTCTTTAATGTATATTTTTTAAGAATCGTAATTCTTTTTTAAAAAGATATTATTTATTTATTTTTAGAGAGAGAAGAAGGGAGAGAGAAATGTCTGGGTGTGATCAGTTGCTTCTCTCACACCCCCAACTGGGGACCTGGACTGCAACCCAGGCATGTGCCCTAAATGGGAATTGAACTGGCGACCTTTCAGTTTGCAGGCTGGCACTCCATCCACTCGGCCACACCAGCCAGGGCAAAACTTGAATTCTTTACCTGAATTTTTAAAAGTAGGGTGAATTGTCACAGCTTAGATCAGCAAAGAAGAGTTATTGGTTTCAATATTTCACATGATATAACCATTAATAGTTTATCTAGAGATATTGTTAATATAGCATTTATTTAGTTTCCAGAAATGGAAATATAAAGAAAAGCAGATGAAACAGAAGTAATCAATACCATAGTCTATTTGTGGCAATTGTTAGAGAAGATGGTATTATCAGAAAGTGTAACATATTGCATACTATCTAACAGGGAAGGTTTGGTATCTGAACATAATTTAAATTTCTTTGTAGGAATAAAACTAAGAAACATATCCTTAGGATTGTGGAAATTAGGAAAGGACGTTGAAAATTAAAATGCTACTGTAGGGAGGTGGGCTGGGATGGGAGTAAAAGACAAAACTGTACTTGAACAGTAATTAAAATAAAATTTTAAAAAATGCTACTGTAATGCCAATAATATAATCTATATTTAAACTAATAATTTACAAAATAAGATTTTGCTGAAGAGAATGCAAGACTTCAACTATTTTCAGAAACTATTTCTGAAAAAATATGCATTCTTCAAAACTTTACCTCCCATCAGTTTTTCAAATCAGAACAATGCCATTTGTGCTAGAATGAATTTCATATATTAAATAATTTTTGGTCCAAATTCTTGATTTGGAGAACTGAAGTAAACCAAACACATTCCTGTTAACATTTATGATAACACATGTAATACAGTCAAAAGAACAAAAGTTATCAACATTTTCCTATTTTAAGCATGTCATGAATACTATTTAAAAAGGATGTAATTAAAACATAAAATTAAAAATTAAAAATAATGTTTTAATCCTGGAGTGAGGCAACATAAGGTACATGTATAGGGATATTCATTTCAGCATTATTTGTTATGGAAATAACCCAAGTGTCCATCAATAGGGAACTCATTAAATAAATGGAGCTTCCATAAAATGGAATTCTATACTGAGCAAGAATTAAGTTGCTTTATATATACCGACATGGAAGGGTATTAACACTCTAATTAGTGGCTAAAAAGCATTTACCAGAACAGCAAGTACAGTACGATTTTATCTGAGGGGCAAGAAGCAAGAGCACTTGTACCTGCACAGAAAGTGGCTGCAAGACGCACTCCAGTGTCAATCACCATCACTTCTAAGGGTAAAAGTGAGAAACTGGGAGGAGTGATTGTTATACAATTTTTACATAATGTTTTTCATTAAAGTTTTATGAGCATCAATTACCTTTATACAATGATACAAAATATATTAAAGTAGAAAAGCTCTTATTAAAACACACGAAGCACATTAGGAATACAAGCAACATTACTAAAAGGAAACGTGTTAGTATGAGCTTAACAAACGAATTACTGAAGTAACAGCTTCTACGACCCCAAATTTATACATAGCTTGGCTTTAAAGCTTCCAAAGTATTTTCTATCATACGTGCATATAAATAGCTATAAAACCATGCAGTCCACAAAAGCTCTAATTTCTTCTGCCTGGAATTCCCTTCCCCCTCATCTCTGAGTGTTTAAATCCTACCCATCTTTCAAGTCATGATTCAAATGCCAGCTTAGGTCCAGGCATAATAATCATTTATTGATTGCCAGCTCTGGGTCAGGGTAGCATTACTCCATGTGCTGCCACATGTTTTATCTCCCTTCATTGTTTAAAATCTTCACAATAATCCTTCGAAATAGGAGGGAGTCTTTCTCATTTACATGTGAAAAAATGGGCCTTAGCAGTTAGGAGGCTTATTCGGTGTCACAGGTGTCAGAGTAAGCAGTGGAGGTGATTGAAGAAAGCCAGTCTCCTACGTCCAAATTCCAAATTCATTCCACTTTATTCCTCCGGGGTTTTCCCCTGATTTCTCAAACAGAAAGTAACATTTTCCTCCTCTTCACTTTACCAACACTTTGTCAGTGCATCATAAGGTGTGCATCAGTTTCTGTTTTAGGTTTAAGTTATTCACGTACAGCCTTCTGTCTCTGAATGGTGAGGAGACCTAAATTGAATAGTTTTAAGCCTGGAGGGCATGAAAATCACCCATGAATTTTTTCCAACTTTCTTTTATTGTGGTAAAACACAAAGTTTATTATCTTAATAATTTAAGGGTACAGTGCAGCGGTAGTAAATATATTCATAAGGTTGTGTACCCATTACCACCACTCACTTCAATTACTCCTTCCATGTTAAAAAACTGAAACTCTATACCCATGAAACAGTAACTCCCATTCTTCTCTGCCCCCAGCAATCAGCCTTCTACGTTCTGTCTTTATAATGTCGACTACTTTAAGAACCTCATATAAGTGGAATCATACAGTATTTGACATTTTGTGATTGGCTTATTTTACTTAGCATAATGTCCTCAAGGTTCATTTGCATTGTACCATATGTTAAAATTTTTTTCTTTTTAAGGTTGAATAATATTGCATTGTATATATCTCACATTTTGCTTCTCTATTCATCCACTGATAACACTAAGATTGCTTCCATGTTTTTACAACTGCAAATAATGCTGCTATGAACATGGGTATACAAATATCTCCATAAGGCCCTTTTTTTCTATTCTTTTGGGTGTATACCCAGAAGTAGAATTGATTAATCATATAATATTCTATTTTTAATTTTTTAAGGAACTACCATACTGTTTTCCACAGGAGCTATACCATTTTACAATTACAACAGGGTTGCAATTTTTTTACATCCTCACCAACATTTGCTACTTTCCATATTTGGCTGTTAGCCATACTAATGGTTGTGAGGTAGTATCTCAATGTAGTTTCGATTTGCCTTTTGCTGAAGATCAGTGATGCTGAGCATCTTTTCGTGTGCTCATTGGCCATTTGTATATTTTCTTTGGAAAAATGTCTACTCAAGTCCTTTGTCCATTTTTTTAAAGATTTTATTTATTTACCTTTAGAGAGGAAGGGAAGGAGAGGAGAGAGATATCAATGTATGGTTGCCTCTTGTGAGTCCCCTGCTGGGAACTGGCCTGCAACCCAGGCATGTGCCCTGACTGGGAATCGAACCGTGATTGTGTGGTTTGCAGGCCCGTGCTCAATCCACTGAGCTACACTAGCCAGGGTCCTTTGTCCATTTTTGAATCAGATTGGTTTGGGGGTTTTGTTGTTTTTTGTTTTTGTAATTGAATTTTAGGCGTTCTATATATGTCCTGGATTTTAATCCCTTGTCAGATACATGATTTGCAAATATTTTCTCCCATTCTTTGGGATGCCTTTTTATTCACTTAATGTTGTCTTTTGATGCAGAATGTTTTAGTTTTTTGAAGTCCATTTTGCCTACTTTTCTTTTGTTGCTTGTGCCTTTAACGTTGTATCCATGATCATTGCTACGTTTGAGGTCATAAAGCTTTTTTTTTTTAGATTTTATTTATTTATCTTTAGAGGGGAAGGGAAGGAGAGAAGGAGAGAAATATCAATGTATGGTTGCCTCTTGTGAGTCCCCTGCTGGGAACTGGCTTGCAACCCAGGCATGTGCCCTGACTGGAAATTGAACCATGATCGTGTGGTTCCCAGGCCTGCGCTCAATCCACTGAGCCACGCCAGTCAGGGTGAGGTCGTAAAGCTTTTGCCCTATGTTTTCTTCTAAGAGTTTCATACTTTTAGGTCATACATTTAAGTCTTTGATCCATTTTGAGTTACATTTTGTATATGGTAGATAAGGGTCTAACATCATTCTTTTGCATGTGGATATCCTGTTTTCCCAATGCCATTTGTTACAAAGATTGTCCTTTCCCCATTAAATGGTCTTGGTACTCTTGTCAAAAATCATTTGACCATACATGCAAAGCTTTACATCTGGGTTCTCAATTCTTTTTCATTGGTGTATATTACTGTCTTTATTCCCATATCACACTGTTTTGATTACTGTGGCTCTGTAGTGAGTTTTGAAACCAGAAAGTGTAAGTTCTCCAGCTTTGTTCTTTTTCAGGAGTCTTTTGGCTATTTGGGGTCTCTTACAATTTCATATGAATTTTAGAATGAGTTTTTCTATTTCTGACAAAAAAAAGTTATTGGGATTTTGATATAGATTGAATTGAATTTATAGATCACTTTGGGTAGTATTGATGTGTTAACAATATTGTCTTCCAATTCATGAATATAGGACATATTTCCATTTATTTTTGCCCCCTTTGATTTCTTTCAGCAATGCCTTACTGTTTGTAAAACTTAAATTTGTATGCTTTTCTCTTGTTAACCTATTTTGTCCATTTAATTTTCAGATGCAGCCAGGGACTCAAAGAGGGTTGAGGGAAATCTTTTCCTCCCCTAATCTTTGAACAGAGATAATTTTACTTCTCCATCTCCAATTTGGATTTATTTTATTTCTTTTTCTTGCCTATTTTGTCTAGCTAAAACTTCCAGTACTGTGGGGGGGGTAATTTATTTTTAAATTATAGTTTATTGTCTATGCCATGACAGTTGTCCCAATTGTACCCCCATTGCTCCCCTCCACCCAGCCCCCATGCCCACTGCCTCAGGCAATCCCCACACCATTGTCCATGTCCATGAGTCATGCATTTATTTTCTTTTGCTGCTCCATTTCTAATGCTGTACTTTACATCTGTGATTATTCTCTAATTACCAATTTGTACTTAATTCCTTCACCTTTTTTACCCATTCCCCTAGCCCCCTCCCATCTGTCAACCATCAAAACATTCTCTGTATCTATGATTCTGTTTCTGTTTTGTTTGTTTATTTTGTTTTTTAGATTCAATAGTTTTTTTAAGGTTTTGTTTATTTATTTTTAGAGAGAGGGGAAAGGAGGGAGAAAGAGAGGGAGAGTAACATCAATGTGTGGTTGCCTCTTGCACACCCCCCACCAGGGACCTGGACTACAACCCAGGCAAGTGCCCCGACTGGGAATCAAACTGGCAACCTTTTAAATCACAGGCCGGGACTTAGTCCACTGAGCCACACCAGCCAGGGCTCAACTGTTGATTAGATATGTATGTATTGCCATTTTGTTGTTCATATTTTAAAACAGATTTTATTAATTTTTTTAGAGAGAGGGGAAGTATGGGAGAAAGAGAGGGAGAGAAATATTGATGTGTGAGAGAAGCATCCATCCATTGCCTCTCGCATACCCCTGACCAGGGAACTGGCCCACAGCCTAGGCGTGCATGTTGACTGGGAATCAAATTGGTGACCCTTCTATTTGCAGGCCAGCACTCAACCCACTGAGCCCCTTTGTTCATATTGTTCATAACATATGAACAATAGAGTCTTTAGCATTTAAAAAGGAAGAGGCTTTCACATATCATATAATACTGATTTGGTGGTGGTGAATTCTTTTAGCTTTCTTCTCTTCATCTACCCTTGGATTCTAAATGATAGCTTTGCTGGGTAGAGTAACTTTGGTTGTAGGTCCTGGTTTTTCATCACTCTGAGTATTTCTTGCAAATCCCTTCTAGCCTGCAAAGTTTCTTTTGAAAAATCAGCTGACAGTCTTATGGGTGCTTCCCTGTAGATAACTAACTGCTTTTCTCTTGCTGCTTCCTCTTTGGCTTCATCTTGTTTGGGACTCTGTGCTCCCTGGACTTGTATGTGTATTTCCTTCTCTACGTTAGGGAAGTTTTCTGCCATTATTTTTTCAAATAGGTTTCCAATTTCTTGCTCTCTCTCTTCTTCTTCTGGCACCCCATGATATGAATGCTGATGTGCCTGAAATTGTCCCAAAGGCTCCTTACACTACCCTTATTTTTTTAATTCTTTTTTCTTTTATTCTTGCTGTTTTCATTGGTTGTTTTTTTTTCTTCCTTACATTTCAAAGCATTGATTTGACTCTCAGCTTCATCTACTCTACTGCTGATTCCCGGTAAATTGTTCTTTATTTCAATTAGCATCTCCTTTGTTTCTGACTGAATCTTTTTTTTATGCCGTTGGGGTCCTCACTAAGTTAATTGAGCAACCTTATAACCACTGTTTTGAACTCTGCATCTAGTAGATTGCTTGTCTCCATTTTGTTTAGTCTTTTTTCTGAAGTCTTATTCTCTTATTTGGGCCATGTTTCCTTTTCTGCCCTCAATTTGGCAGCCTTCCTGGGTTTGTGTCTATGTATTAGGTAGAGCTGCTATATCTCTCAAGCTTGGTAGAGTGGCCTAATGTAGTAGGTATCCTATAAGCAGTGGTCCCCAAACTTTCTGACACCAGAGACTGGTTTCATGGAAGACAATTTTTCCATGGACCACAGAATCATTAATCATTAATAATTTTTGCAAATCTAAATTTAGAATAAGAGTAGCCTCTTATTCTAAAGAAAAGAAAGTTCAAGTGATAGGGTGATAGGGACACTGTGAGGATCAGGTGGCATAAGCCCCAAGGGTATAGCAGACAATTAGCGTGATGGGTGAAACAACTGAGACACAAAGGTGTGATTGAACACCCCTTTGATGTTAACCTACAAAGGTTATAAGAAATGAGGAGAATATGCACCAACCTGTGCGGCTCAGTTGGTTGGGTGTTGCCCAGCAAAGCAAAAGATCACCAGTTCAATTCCTGCTTGGGGTGCATGCCTAAGTTGCAGGTTCGGTCCCCAGTTGGGGCACATATGAGATGCAACCAATTGATGTTCTTCTCCTACATCAATGTTTCTCTCCCTCTCTTTCCCCCTTCCTTCCCCTCTCTCTAAAAATATATATAAATAAAATCTATTTTAAAAAATGAGAACAGGCCTATTAGGTCATTTCCTCAGGCTATACCCTTTCATGATGGTTCTGTTCTTTCTTTTCCTTTGAAAGACACCCTTGCCCTCGCTGGTGGGGCTCAATTGGTTGGACCATTATCCTATAGACCAAAAGGTTGTGGGTTTGATTCCTGCTCAGGACACATACCCATGTTATGAGAAGGCAAGTGATCATTGTTTTTCTCTCTCTTGAAAGAAAGAAAGAACCCTAAAAGAAAGAAAGAGCCATGGCTGGTGTTGCTCAGTGGATTTAGCACTGGCCTGTGAACCAAGGGGTCGTTGGTTCAATCCCCAGTTAGCGCATGTGCCTGGGTTTTGGGCCAGGTCCCTGGTGGGAGGATGTGCAGGAGTCAACTACACATTGATGTTTCTCGCCCTCTCTTTCTTTGTCTCTTCCCCATCTCTAAAAATAAATAAAATCTTTAAAAAATAAAAGAAAGAAAGAAACGTGTCCTTATTCTATCCAGATAACCCTTGCACAAAAATGTTTATGCTGTGCTGGAAGAATAAAGAGCCTGCCTCTCCCCAGCTCCCCTGAACCTGTAAGGTGGCAAAAGACTAGACCATGCTGGCAATGCTTTGGAAAAGGAAGAATTTATCTAAAATGAGGAAGGGACTTCAGAACACCACACCAGGAATGTGGCTGAACAGGACTGACGACATAGGCACCATAAAATATGGTGTTTCTTACCTGAGGAGTTACCTTTTAAGGGAGCGCATTCTGTTAACATGTCTGCGTGTCAGCCACATACTTTTACGATAATGACAAGAAGAAATCTGTCTGTGTGTATGTAGGTGTGTACGACTAGCTGATGCCTCATTTTTCTCAATCAATCTTTTCCATCAACTATCAGCATACGAATTTAGAAATCTTGCTGGAATTTGTTGTAATTAGATTTGGCCTAAAGTGGGCCACTTTATTACATAGAGACGATCGAGCTGGCTGAAAGTCACTAGCGTATATACCTGAGTAGTTTTTCATAAAGTTTATAATAATGATTAATAATAAATACCTTTATGCACATAATCTGCTCTATGATAAGGATACACAATGTTACAAGATAAGACTCCTTACCCTTAATGGGCTTCTAGCTCCATGAGGGAGACACAACAGTTACATAAAAATTGAATGCCCAAATATTCAATATAATGAGATCAGTATTGAATGAAATATACTCACCACTGTTGCTGTGGGAGTTCCGATGCTCTGTGCCCTTGAGGAGCTTGTAAGGGGATCAGACAAGTAAACAGATAATTCCCGTAGAACATGACAAAGTATGCACAAGGTTCTAAAGGAGCACGAAGTTGGGTTACTCAGCAGCTGGGTGTTCAGAGAAAGCGTGGAGAAAATGCTGCTTGAGTGGATCTGGAAGGATAGATGTGCGGTTGACAGGCGAACAAACAGGGGCAGGGCTTTCCCAGCTGCATGAACAGCATAAGCAAAAGCCCATCAATGGGGAAAGATGCCCCATCGAAGCAGCCTGCAGAATCACAAGTGCGTGGCTGAGACTTACGGGGCACCAGTCGGGTCAGATGGTGGAAGTCCACGAGCCGTGTTAATAAAGAGCTTGGTGCGGGTCTGTGAACCAGACAATCGCAGTTCGGGCACATTCTAGGTTGCAGGCCAGTTCCCGGCAGGGGCCAGTTCCCAGCAGGGGATGCACGAGAAGCAACCATACATTGATGTTTCTCTTCCTCTCTCCTTCCCTTCCCCTCTAGAGATAAATAAATAAATAAATAAATTTTAAAAAATAAAGAGCTTGGACTTAGGCTGAAGGTGATGGGAATCATAAAAAGCATGTAAGTAGGGGAGTGACATGACTAAATTCATGTTTTTAGGTATGTAATTCTAGGTGCAGTGTGGATTAAAAGGAAGTAAGACTGGAGGCAGACTGATGATCGATCACCGAAGATTATAATGCTATATAGTTTGGGCAAAATGTCACTAAGGGCCGTAACTAGATAAGAATGAACAGAAGAGGACAGATTTGGGAGATTTCAAAGAAAGAAAACAAAAAGTGCTTGGTTATTGACTGAATGTATGAGAAGGAGAGCACAAAGTCTAGGTAAGTCCCATTTTTCTGATTTGGATGGCGATCACCTGAACTGAGATTGAGAGAACTGGGAAATGAGTAAGTTTAGAGAGGAAGACAATTAGATCTGATCTGAAGAAGGGAAGGGGAAAAAGTAGAAGCTAGAGAGGGATGACAGAAGAAAGTTTTCTGGCCCTGACCTGTGCAGCTCAGTTGGTTGGGTATATTCTGGCAAAGTGAATGGTCACTGGTTTGATTCCCAGTCAGGGCCCATGCCTGGCTTGCAGGTTTGGTTCCTGGTCAGGGCACATCCAAGAGGCAACAAATCAATTTTTGCCTCTCACACTGATGTTTCTATCCTTCTCTTTATCCCTCCCTTCCCTAAAAGTAAATAAAATCTTAAAAAAAAAGAAGACATAAATGCAAATGGAGGATGTTGGACAGAGAGTAGTTTATACAATTAACCATGCTTGCTTGCAGGTAAGGAAACCACAAAGATGGGGCAATGTGGTGGGCTCAATAATGACCCTTAAAGATATCGCACGCAATCCACAGAACCTGTAAGGTTACCGTACGGCATAGGGGGCTTTGTGGATGAGATTAAATTAAGGGTTTTGAGATGGAGAGATTATCCTGGATTATCTGGGCAGACCCTAAATGTTATCACAAGTGCTCTTATCAGAGGGAGGCCGAGAGATTTTACCACCGGAGAGAGAGGAGACCACATGACAATAACAGAAGCAGAGACTGGAGTGATGCACTTTGAAGGTGGAAAAGGATCCACAAGCTCAGGAACACAGGTGGCCACTAGGAACTGAAAACGTCAAGTTAACAGGTTCTCCCTCAGAGCCCCCCAGCAGGAACCAGCCCTGCTCCCATCTTGACCTTAGCCCAGTGAAACTGGTTTTTGACTTCTGCTCTCCAAAACTGTAAGAGAATAAATCTGTCTTGTTTTTTGTTTTTGTTTTTGTTTATATTTTATTTATTTATCTTTAGAAGGGAAGGGAAGGAGAAAGGGGGAGAAATATCAATGTATGGTTGCTTCTCATGCATCCCCTGCTGGGAAATGGCCCCTGCTGGAAACTGGCCTGCAACCCAGGCATGTGCCCTGACTGGAAATCGAACCACGATCCTCTGCTTCGCAGTCCGGCGCCCAATCCACTGAGCTACGCCAGCCAGGAAATCTGTCTTGTTTTAAGCTAAAGTTGTGGTCATTTGTTAAAGCAGCAATAGAAAACTAATGTAAGCAGCGAAAGAAGACATCAGAAAAGCTGGGTCTTGAAAGAACAGTAGGCTGTACATAAGCAAGATGAGGAGATGGGGAAATGAGTGATAAAAATGCAGATAGGAAGAAAATGACATACACAGCATACTCAGGAACCAGGAGACTGGTTTGCTAGAAAAAAAAAGATAATGCTGAAGTATGAGGCTGAACTGGTAGGGTGAGGCAAAGTGCTGAGGGCCTGGATGCCTCACTGTTGAGGTGGGCTGTGTCCTACAGGCTTTGGGAAGCAACCAAAGGAAGATGAACTTAAAGTTGCTTTATAAGATTTTTGGAGCAGAGAAACACTTCAAACACTAGCTGGTTTCCAGTAGTCAAATATTAGGCGATAAGATCCTTGATTGAGGATAGTGTCTATGCATGTGTGTTTAAGGGTTCTCTAGAGAAACAGAAACAATTGGAGAATATATACATGGTCTGTCCAGAAGGTATGCAGCCATGTAATACAAAAAATAGAGACATTTATTGAAGAAGATATAAGATACAAGAAATGCTCTACACAGGACAATGATACCTCAGTCCCCTTCAAAGTAGGCACTTTGAGACCTCACGCACTTCTCCCAATTGCCATCAGCTGCCCTGCCATATTTCCCTGAATCTCATCGAGGGTCTGAAATCTCTTTCCTTTCAAAGATGCTTTCAGTTCTGGGGAAAGCCAGAAGTCACAGGGTACCAAATATGAGCAGAAGTCAAAAAACAGTTTCACTGGGCTAAGGTCAAGATGGGAGCAGGGCTGGTTCCTGCTGGGGGGCTCTGAGGGAGAACCTGTTAACTTGACATTCTCAGTTCCTAGTGGCCACCTGTAGGATGGCCAAAGCACCAGAGTCATTTGATGTTTCACAAAAAACTCTGCACAAGATATGATGCCTGAGCAGGAGAGTTGTGATGAAGTTGCCAATCACCAGTTTCCCATAGCTGTGGCCTTCTGAATCATCTGAATAGTTTCTATGGCGGAATGTTCAAGTTTAATGCAAGTGTGATGCAGATTCATCGCTCTACTTGCTCAGTCATTTTGAATGTGACAGCCACACAGTACACAAGCTCACTCAATCACATCTACCACCCCCACTGACTAGTACAGTGAAGTCGTCACTGTTCACACATGTGCATTTCAGTCCACTCTCCTTGGCTGCCAGGTTACATCGATATTCCACAAACTGTTCTCATTATATTAACAGTGGCTGGACTTTTTCCATACAGACTATACAAATACATAAAATCCACTTTACAGGGAAGGTTCTTGCTGGCCCTGAGGGAGAATGGAAAACTACTCATACTTGTATAGACTATTATTATCACAAACATTCATATCTCCTGTTTATTCTCCTAAAAAAACCATTTATCTTTCCAAAAGGGCATTTGTTTTCCCATAAGCACCTTTCTTCACCAACCCCCATGACCTATTAAGATGGTATACAAGCCCTAAATTCTAACCACACCTTTGAGTTACTCATGCCTGAGTTCTCCTGCTATAAGCCCGTTGTGTGGGTAAACAAATTTTCTCCCTCCTCTCATCTGTCTTTGTCAGTGTACCTTGCAGCTCTCAGTTACACAACTTAAAAGGGCAGAGCAAAGTTTTTCCTCCCCTACACTTTCAACTGATTGAATGAGGTCCACCCACATTACCAAGATAGTCTCCTCTACTCAATTAGTTATAGGTGTTAACCACATCTACAAAACACCTTCACAACAACACACATTTTGAATAGTAAGTAACTGGGTACTAAAACCTAGCCAAGTTGATACACAAAACTATCACATAAATATAAAGAAAAATGTATAACATCAAAAATAATTAAGAAAACATTGTAAGGATTTGGTGACTGTGTTGATGTAAAAACATTAAAACCTGTAAAGAATTTTTTGAAGATTTTATTTATTTATTTTAGAGAAGGGAAGGGAGGGAAAAATAGAGGGAGAGAAACATCAATGTCTGTGTTGCCCTAAACCCAGGCGCGTGCCCTAGGCTGGGAATCGAACCAACGACCTTTTGCTTTGCAACCTGGTGCTCAGTCCACTGAGCCACACCATCCAGGGCACAAAACCTGTAAAGAATTTTTATAATATTTTATGTGAGCCCAGCTGATGACAATTCCTGGGAAGCAAGATCTTAAATGCTCTAGAGAATGACAGTTTTGCCATTTCTTTTATGCGTTTGAGATTAAGGAGGGGACATAGGACGATTATACAAAGTGGGAAAAAGTAAGGCAGGGATTGGATTGCAGGAGAGTGAACAAGATCTGTGCTCTCTGGAGGGTAGGTATTTCAAAGGTGTGCTTACCTGGATGAACAATAACAAGGGACAGGGCTTGCTTAAGGCAAAATGAAAACTTTTACTAAACAAGTTTTAGGCCTAGGGCTTAACTAAGCACGGTGACCTGTCCGGTTAGGAATTTATAATCAGCTCCTGTGAGGTTACTTTCTGTGGAATTTCTTTTTTGTCCACAACTGGGGTATAGGGAAAACGGAAAGGAGGGCCAAAGATAATGGTTTGCAATCATCCATCTCATCCATGCCCTACCCTTAAGAATGGCAAACATGTTTCTAACAACTGATTGTGTTACAGATGCAACAGTGGGGCGATGTAACAAAGATCCACATAGGAATAATTGACAATGACCTTGGCCTTGCAGATACAGTGCTTAGGGAAAAGTAAACCCACTGGAAATAGTACCCTGGCTATTATAGAAAGAGCAGTCTGTTCCCTAAGAACTGAATAATCACCAGACAGGAGGAGCAAAAAAGAGCAAGAAATGATGGGAGAAAATTTTCTGAAACATGAGAGAATTGTCACTTTCCTCCGGGCAGTGACGCGCTGACTGGCTAATGCACTTGCTTCAATCAATTGAAATGTAAGCAGTTGGTGCAACCTTGAGCACAGGCTTGCAGGCCTTCTACCTTTGACATAAGCTTTCTTTATCTGGGTTGGTGTTTTCCTGAGTTTCACTCCTATTTTTAGGTTTGGTTTTCTTTTTAAGTGACACATGTGTAGTACTTGTAAATTATAAGCTTGGCATTTTGGCAACTGTAATAACGAAAACCTGAAGCTTGAAGATTAAAAACCCCCGCTGGGCCAGGTTTAAAATTGAGTCTGGATGTACTTCACTTGCTTTGCTAGACTGCTAACTTGTTGCCAACAGAAACTTAAAGAAGCACTCTCTGCAATTAATACGTTAACTATCATTAATGGCTTTGTTTTCTCCAGACAAGCTAACAGCACAGGCATTAGGCTTTCGTCTTGACAAACTGGTTCTGAGAAAGGAAAAGCACACGATTCTGCAAAGACGACCATCAGGCAGTGAAACTAGCTGCAAAATGCTTTGGCCCCTCCAAGATCCTTTAGAACCTTGAATATAGAAGCCCATGTGACAGACTTTATTTACTGTGTCTGAAATGACTGGCGACAGAAGCTGTTTGGCCTCCAGTCCAGTCTCACTCAACAAGCACACTATTTTGCAGAGCCCTTGCAGCGCTGAGCCTCCGGTACACCCACAGCCACCCCGTGGTCCAGGTCAGCGCTTTGCTCACTCCGAAGAACCCGTTTGTTTCCAAACCTCACCCGATTCCTCATAATTTCCTCAGAGCGTCTATGGTCCCCTCTTCCTATATTTCAGCTGCGGACCCATGCCTCAGGTAGAGGTTGCGGGGGAAGGAAATTAATGGTAATGTTGGATATTGCTCCCTAAAGCACAAACCACCAGGCACTTTATCTACTTTATCTCTTCACTTCCCACTACTTCTGTGAGCTAAGCAGTATTACCATCAGAGCCATTTTATCCCCAAGCAAAAGAAAGTTGAGAGAAATGAGTTAAAGTCCCACAGTGAGTAAGTGATGGAAATGGGACCGTACCCTGCTCCTTTTTGAATCCAAGTATTGCACCTTTAATGAAGCTGCATTACTAATTAATTATCATTTTACCTACTCAGTTTACACAGGATAATTTCCTGAGACAGGGAAGCCTCTTCTCAGTTTGTCTGTCATGACATGCGTGGAGGAGTGCTACGGCTTACCTGCACAGTGGATATTTCTCAAAATATTTGTTAGTATAAATGAGGAGGAGTCACCATGGCTTCTGAACTGTCCTTATAGCTTCCAAAGCACACTGTTTCTTCGGTGTCTGTCTCCCTGCTGCCATGAGGGAGGAGGGCTGGGGGCCAAGCCACGCAGTGGATGGAGCACTGCAGCGTGGGCGCAGGGAGCCATGGCAGCCCACACCACCTCGGGCTCACTGACGCACAAGGTCCTGAGCTCGGGGCTAATACAGCCAGTGTTTGGTTCCCTTCCAACACCGCCAAAAATGCATCCAGCAGCAACAGGGCCGTGCCATTTGCAAAGGGATTTCATGTCCATTATCTCATGCCGTCTTCAAACGCCACCCTCAGCAAACTGAGTTGCGGGAAACTTTTATTCCACCCCTTACTTTGTGAGCTGGAACCAGGAGAGTAATGATATAAGTCTGTTCCCGGTTAATTGCAGTTAATAAATGCATAATTCCCATCTGGTTGTCCACAGGAACCAGATTGCTCCTCAGTCTCATTTTAACTTGTAAGAACATGAGCAGAAATTTGTGGAATGACAGTTGATCTGTGAGAGATTCCCAAATGATGAACTCAGGGCACTCACTAGTGTCTTTCGGAGCTAACCTGACATTTGTGCTCAGAAGCAACCTGCTTCCGTTCCTCCTCCCCACCCCTGTTCCTAAAGGCTCATGGATAGGGAGTGCGGTCAGGAGATCTGTGGTCATGTCACCTTCTGCATCAGTCTCAGGGCCGTGAAACTACAGGTGTAAATATCCAGCTGGAGCCTCTCTTGAAATGTGGGGCTTAGACGGCCCAGGATCTGCCATTTCTTCACCATGTAACCTTGCAAATCCCTTCACATCACCTGGTCACAGTTACTTCACTTCTAAATGGAGACAATGACAAAACCTACCTCTTCTTAGGAAGATTAAATGAGGTAATATCTGTGAAATTAAGATGCTTATTAAAGGTAACTCCTATACTGAAGGTAATTGTTATTAGTTTTCACTAAATGATACTGTGGGGCAAGGGTAAGTTTTACTGGGTTGTTCCAATCACACTTCTTACAGAATAGAGTCGGCACATGGAGAGAGAAAATTTCTCGTCAGTATAGTACCTGAGAAAGAGAGCAGTACTTCCCAAAAGACTGAACTATAAAATCAAACAGCAATCGAACAAACACAAAGATGTTCTGTCACCTTTAAGGATCCTGGCCTACAGTTTAAATGAAGAAAGTAAAAAATATTAATGTAAACGAAGCATTTTTGTGTCAGAGCAGGAGGTTGAGGAGGGGAGCCCGTTGGTCAGCAGTAACAGCAAAGAGAGGAGAGAGCCAGATGTTACCCACCTCACCTCTGTCTTCTGAAGCCTTTTCTAGGATCCTGTCTGGTACGGCTGCGCACTTACATCCTCTTGCTGGGCTGGAATTATTCCCGTTTGCATTCAGATGTGCTCTGGTATCTCCCATCATTAATTCCCACCTCTCTTGACCTCACATCCTCATTCGAGTTGCTGTCTCATTTCTCTGCTCCTTATCATAGAGAGAGGTTTTGAAAGCGCATCTACATTTCCTGACTGCACTGCCCTCCTCCCGTTCACTCTTCAACCCATTCCAGTCCAGCTCCCCTGAGAAAACTCTTGATGAGGTCATCAAAAGCCCTTCTGTTTGCCAGGCCCAGCAAACATGTTCAATCCTCATCTTCGGCTGCTTCTCTTTCATTTCTAGGCAAGCACTTGCTGGCTGCAGGCCCTTTGAATACACTACTTTCTTTGCGTGGAGTTCTCTTTCCTTCTCCTGCCTTGCCTTGTCATTCCTTTCCCCCATACACTTGTTGCCTGGACAACTTATATCCACCTTCAGGTCTCAATATTCTTTCCTTGAAGAGGCCTTACTTAACCTTCCAATCTAAAATAGATCCCTTGCCCAGGCCAGGTAGCTCAGTTGGGTAAAGCGTCGTCCAGACACACCAAGGTTGTAGGTTCAATCCCTGCTAAGGGCATGTACAAGAGTCAACCAATGAACACATACATTGGTGGGACAACAAATCGATGTTTCTTTCTCTCCCCCTACTTTTCTCTCTCTCTCTCTAAAGTCAGTTAAAAATAAAATAGGTCCCTCATTATACCTGAAACTAATACAAAATAATATTGAATGTAAACTGTAATGAAAAAAATTAACAAAAAATGTTTTAAAAAGTAAAATAGATCCTTCATAATTACTTCTCATAACCTTTCCTTTGTACTATTTACCACAATTTATAATCATACATTTACCCATATATTTGTTAAATGTCTTTTTTGCCACAGACTGAAAAGCTCCCCAGGAGCAGAAATCACCTGTCTTTTTTGTACCACTATATTCGCCTGTACTAAAGTACCTAAGACTTAATTGGCTTAATAAATATGTGCTGAGTGATAGATAAATCAATGTACTCCCGATAGGCATACTCTACTGTAGAAACAAACATGAGAGCTTCATGCCAATAAATATTTCAGTGTAGCCCTGGCTGGTGTAGCTCAGTGGATTGAGCACAGGCCTGCAAACCAGAGGATTGCAGTTGGATTCCCAGTCAGGGCACATGCCTGGGTTGCAGGCCAGTTCCCAGCAGGGGATGCGTGAGAGGCAACCGTACATTGATATTTCTCTCCCTCTCTCCTTCCCTTCCCCTCTAAAGATAAATAAATAAAATCTTTAAAATAAATAAATAAATGAATAAATAAATAAATAAATAAATAAATATCTCCGTGTAGATTATGTAGATTCCCCTTGCTAGGATCCTAGGCTCACCAACTACTCTTTCAATAATTGTCTTCTCATTTCTCACTCAAACAGCTTCAGCCCTGGCCAGGTAGCTCAGTTGGTTAGAGCGTCATCCCCACATGCCAGGGTTGTGGGTTTGATCCCTGGTCAGGGCACATAGAATAATCAACAAATGAATGCTTAAATAAGTGGAACAACAAATCGACCTCTCTCTTTATCTTCCTCTCTGTCTAAAATCGAGCTTCCCAGACAAGGTAAAGCTAAAGGAGTTTATCATCACCACATCATTATTATAGGAAATGTTAAAGAGACTTATTTTTTAAAAAGATCAAAACTACGAATATTAAAATGGCAATAGCCCTGGCTGGTGTGGCTCAGTGGACTGAGTGCCTGCCTGTGAATCAAAGGGTCACCAGCTCGATTTCCAGTCTAGAGCACCTGCCTGGGTTTCGGGCGAGGTCCCTGGTAGGGGGCGCATGAGAAGCAACCACACATTGATGGTGCTCTCCCCCTAAAATCACTAAAATAAAATGGGAATAAATTCACAACTATCAACCACTGAATCTAAAAAACTAAGCAAACAAGTAGAACAGAAACAGAATCAGATACGGAGATCATTTGGAGAGTTTTCAGTTGGAAGGGAGAAGGGAGCAAAATAGGGGAAAAGTGCAGGGATTAAGAAGTGCAGATTGGAAGTACGGGGGGAGGTTAAGAATAGTATAGGAAATGGAGAAGCCAAAGAACTTATATGTGTGACCCACGGACATGAACTAAGGGGGGGATTGCTGGAGGGGATGAGGGTATCCAATGGAAGGGGGCAAAGGGGGGAAAATTGGAACAACTGTAATAACATAATCAATAAAATATATTCTAAAAATGAATAAATAAATATCTTACAATTTCCTCAATCATAAAAAAATCATATCAATCAGTTTTTAAAAACTCAAATAGCTTCAGGTCCCATAAAGGCATAAACAAGTCCAGCTGAGCTTTAACACCCAAATTCATAACCTGATGGCTCCTCTGAAGAGTCTCACGCCTCAGCCCCCAGAGTGCCCTCAAGCCCATTTCTCACCGTCCACTTCGCCACCTAGTTCCTCTGCTCCCCTGGGCAGGTGCTATCCTTCCCAAGGGGCCTTCCTCGGGGCTTTCCCAAGTGGCAAAGCCTTCCAGGATCCACTTAAGGCTCTGTCTCATTAGCCTTCACTATTTTTGTTCCAAGTGAAAGAACCTGGCTGTGGGGAGCAGGCCTGCAGCCATGTTTAGCACATGGGCAGTAGAGCAATGTCGCAGGGGCTGATGCAGCCCCCCAGCATGCCCAGTACAGGACGCTAGACAATATGTGCTTATCTGAAGGGGGTAACACCCCCGTCTCAGAGAGCAACCAGCCCATCAGAGCCGATGTAAACCAACACAGGCCTCTCAGAGGCCTGATGTGTACCCAACACGTGCCTGTTGGGACGGAGGAAAACAGCATGTGCTCATCCAAATTAAGAAAGCATTGTGCAAAAGCATTGTACGAGAAATTGTGCAAAATCAACATGACTTTGCAACCAAATGAAGCATAAAAGCAGAGAACTTCAGACCATCCTCCTACTCCACCTTGCAAGATGCTGACCGCCCCCTGTTGCTTCTGGGACCCAACCTGATCTGAACTGGTCTAGACTCTTGGGACTTGGGTTCATTACCCCCCAACTCTCTTGTGCAGTGTTACTGCTGACTGTTTCTGAGTGATTATTATTGTTACTAGGTTAGTGTGGATTTGGATGGAACCTGCATCGGTAAAAGCTGGGTCAATAGCACACTCACTGTCATCCTTTGGTGCCGGTGTCACCTCTGGGGCTGGTGGTCATCTAGGCGGCCTGGTGCTTTTGCTTCTTAAGGCCTGGATCAGCCGACCTGAGCCGAGACTGAGGGCTGACTTATCGGAAAGACTATATTGCAAAACACTCACTCATAACACCACCTCAAACTAGTTTGAGCACTAAAGAGGCCTGGTTAGTTCTTGTGACCCTGGAAGGGCCAGAACTGAGCCCTGGGGGAATCTAGGAGCAGGATCTCCCAGCTCGCTGGCGCTCCTCCTCACTGTTCCTCTCAGCTCCTCTCCTTCTGTGCCATAACATTCATCTTCTCTAACGACAGACAAGTTCTTTCCACATATTGGGTCCAGGTATTGGGACCTGCTGCAGCAGGTCCAAGATTTCAAGCCCACGTCCCACCTCCCAGAGAGAAAGAGCTTTGTACTTAGAAAAATCCAAGGGGAGAGAGTTAGTCGACCAGGCAACCGCACGCCGTGTTTGAGTGACATTCAGTCCTGTGTGGCCAGGGCGTGGATTCCCAGGTTTGGAGTGGTAGGGAATACAGTCACGTGCCACTTAACAGCAATGAAAAATGCGTCATTAGGTGATTTGGTTGTTGTGCGAACATCAAAGAGTGCCCTCACACAAACCCAGGTGGTATTAGCCCGCTGCACACCTGGGCTCTCTGGTACAGCCTATCGGTCCTAGGCTACAAGCCTGCACAGCACGTTACTGCACAAAACACGAGATTAAATCAGGCATGAGAGAAAATGATGCAATCAAGAGATGCAGTAAATACGAAATGTATGAGGCTGCTGTCTGTGGCATAACATAGCACACAGCAAACTTCTTTTTATAGGCAGAAAGAGTGCCCTTTAAAAATAACCATATAAAGTGTAGTATAGTAAATACATAAAACAGTAACATCGTCATTTATTATCATTATCAAGTATTATGTACTGCATATAATTGTAGGGTATACTTTTATAGGACTGGCAGTGCAATAGGTTTGTTTACACCAGCACGCCAGCAAACATGTGGGCAACAGGTTGGGTTTTGAAGTCACAAGGGCTCTTACATCCCCAGGCAATAGGGGTTTTTCAGCTCCACTGTAGTCCTACAGGACCGCCACCCTAGGTGCCATTCATCGCTGACCAGAACATTGAGACGTATGACTACGGCCTCCCAGGGGACAGGAGGAGGGTGGTACACTGCCGGAAGACGGGATAAAAGTGTATGAGGCGACATTACAATGTCTGCCACCCCACATTTCATGTAGAAATAGTGAGGCTGCCTGCCATGGGTTGAACTGCATCCCCCAAAACACATTGAAGCCCTAACCCCTGGTCCCTTGGAATGCGGATGTCACTAGTTGAGACTGGGTGACACAGGATCAGGGTGAGCGATTAATCTAATATGACAGGTATCCTTACAGCAAGGAAATATTTACCCTGACAGGTGTGGCTCAGCTGGTTGGGTGTCATCCCTCGAAGTGAGAGGTCACCTGCTCGACTTCTGGTCAGGGCACCCGTCTGGGTGGTGGGTTTGGTCCCAGGTCAGGGCACATTCAAAAGGCAACTGATCAATATTTCTCTCTCGCACTGATGTTTCTCTCCCTCTCCCTCTCTTTCTCCTTCTTTTCCTCTGTCTCTAAAAATAAAATCTTAAAAAAATGTTCACGGCCCTTGTTAAACAGTGGTAAGGCAGGTTTTATTCAGGGGTATTACAGAAACAGGTTAGGTTAGGGGCCACTGCAATGGGGTTTTGCAGTAGAAGGGAATGACTGGCCTTGACTTTAAACACAGCCAGGAAAAGTGGGAATTTACAGACAAAGAACAGGGTGGGGTCAGTGGATGGAACACTCCTAAAAGGAAACAGCAGGATAAGGAGGGATTTATTGGTAAACTCACTTAACAGGCTTCTTGCTGAAGGCAGGGCAGGGCGACCAGACATTATCTGAAGGAGGATGGCGGATAAGGAGCCCAGTGCGATTCTGAGGGTAATCAGATACCGAGGGTAAGGGGTTCTGGCTGAAACTGGGTAAGACAAAGGACACAGAACTCCAAAAGTCAAGGACTCGTTTGAGCACAGAGTTCAGAGGAACCTGACTGGAGCAGGTCAAGGACAGACTCTTTGTTGGGAAGATCACCCTGTGAAGAAGGAGGCGAAGGCTGTGGTGATAACATCTACCAGCCAAGGACGGCCACAGATTCCCTGCTGCCACCAGAAGCCGGGAGAGAGGCGTGGACAGACTCTCCCTCAGTGCTCTCAGAAGGGACCACCCTGCTAACGCCTCAACTGCAAACTTCTATCCTTCAGAATTGTGAGAAGAGAAATTCCATTGTATTAAGCCACCCAGTTTGTGGAAGTTTGTTATAGTAGCCCTAGAAAACTAAAATGTGGCCCTTTTTCCTAACTATAAATGGCCTTTTGTCTCCTGGGCTCAGAATCATACTTTGTATGATTTCATGTATACTTTCTCATGAAACCTCCCTGTGTCTTCTGACCAGCTTCTGACTATATACCTCACTCTGCGGGGGTTCAAAACCTAGTCCGTGAGTCTGGAAGGAGAAAGCGGTGCCATCGGACCTGTTCCACTGTGCCGATTCCCCTCTACCCAGCAACCACAGTCCCCAGGGCATGTGACCCCAGGAGAGCCTTGGCCAACGCAGGAACACGCTGCTGTGGGCCTCCCTGGCTGACAGGGAGAGAATTCTCTGACTACCCTGACTCAATACCTGTTAAGTTGGGCAGGTATGTTTCTCATTGGAAATAAATAACGTGCCATTGTATTTTATGCATTCCCATCTTTGTGCTTCCCTAGTGAGTTAGTGTCTGAGTCCTGCCAACTGTCGGCTGGTAATTCATTTAAGATTCTTAATCTGCAAAGGTAAAAGCCAAACCTCTTGGGCCTGTCTGGAGGGGCTGGCTGTCAGGAGGCCAGTTGACACCTGGATCCATGACATCACGTTGCTCCCTTCCATTGACATGTCTCCACGGATGAAAGGGACTCCGGTCACAGCACTTTTTCCTACCCACGGATCCCACCCTTGGTTCCGATGGGGAGCAAGAACTAAATGTGGCTGTTGTTCTACCTTATTCCTAAAAGCTGCTCTCATTTGATTTCATCTCTAATTAATTTTTATCCTATAGAAAGTTAAATACTCCCAACAGATGAACTCTACTGAAATTCAGCAGTCATTTCACATTCCCAAGAATGCCTGTCCTTGGGCAGAATGGGCCTGTGCCACTGCGTAGTTGTGAGTGTCTGTCTGTGTGCAGGGATGCTCTGCTCCAAATGAGTTGCTTTTACAACGTGATAACCTCGTGCCATATGTTGGGCAAATATCTTGGCCATAATTCACAGGCAACTGACACATTAATAGATCCTCTGACGAGCTCACCGTGTTAGCGGCCTTTGTCTACCGTGGACCTGACAGAGGGCAGGATTAGCTCACTGACACTGGGAACAGTTGACAAGGGATTTCACGAAAACAAAGCCAAACAAATGAGGCTGCTTCCACAGGCACCTGGCTGAATAAATTAAACTCAATCGAATCCTCTATTATAAAGATGACAGAAAAGGAGGTAAAATACGCCTTTCTTAATGAGTTTCTTTACAGTCATTTACTGTTGAAAACTTGCTATTCCAGGAGAACAGACACTCTGTAAGACACCTGCAACCAGGTCTCTAAGGCCCTCTGCCGAGGTCTGGGTGCCCAGAGGCACTATGCATGCTTGCTGCAAGCATAGCCACTGGACGGTGCTCCTTTGAAGCCAGTGCTAGCAAATGGGGCCAGCACCCTCTCCCCTTGGTCTGCCCTGGCTCCCGAGTGGTCATGAGGGGAGGGAAATTAAATGTGCCCAAAAGAGAAAAGACCAACTTGAAGTAACAATCTTTAAAAAAAAAGACCTATGAGAACAGCAAAATAAGTCCAGAAACTACATGGAAGAAGAATATCGCAACAAGGTTTACTTCTAAGCCTGATGCAAATAAACACTATGTTACTGACTTTGGCATTATCTGTGGGTCTCTCATTTGCTACAAGTTGGCACTACCAGTCAGCATCAGACACCCAAATGCAAAAGTACAAAGGAAACATGTAAAAACGAATACCCTGCCTAGTGTGATTGTAATAGAGTCATGTGTTTCTGGATAGAAATTCCCATCAGCCTGCCCTTGTGCTCTCTTCCCACTGAGGATACCCACCAACAGTCCTTCAGCAAAGATAGCAGTGTAGGTTGAATGGAGGAAAAACACACTGAGATTAAAGAATGGAGTTGAAATGCACCGACATTAAATGGTTACCTAGGAGAGAAAGGAGTAACTGAGGTTGGGATTCACCCATTAGTAAACTGTAGTTACCAGAGAATCAGCTCCCCACCTTGGTAGAGGTGGAACTGATGTTTGATTTCTGCGTGGGAGCGGGGTGCCCACCCCAAACAGGAAGTGGCCAACGGTCATACAGAGCAGAATAAACAGAGCAGAGAGGCAGGCATGGGGAGGCAGTGTGTGTGTGTGTGTGTGTGTGTGTGTGTGTGTGTGTATGAGAATACTTACTGAACCCACCCCAGAACACTGCTATTCCTGCCACTTCCTAAACTGTGTCATTGTTCAACACATTAAGTTTTGTGGGCCCCAGTTTCCTCATTTGTAAAACTAGGGTCATAATAGAAGTATCACAAGATCGTTGTATTAATTAAATAAGCCATTCATGTAAACACAAACATGAGACATAGTATGCATTTCTAAATATCAGCTTCGGTCCTGACAGGTGTGGCACAGTTGGTTGGGTGTCGTCCTGCAAAGCAAAAGTTCACTGGTTTGATTTCTGGTCAGGGCGCCTGCCTGGGTTGTGGGTTCAGTCCCTCTCCCTTTCTCCCTCCTTTCTCCTCTCTCTAAAAGAAATGCGCGCGCGCGCATGCGCGCGCACGCACGCACGCACGCACGCACACACACACACACATACACACACACACACACTTCCTACCTACATTTTCTGCGGGATAAGCCGCACTTGTGAAGCAGACATTTTGGGGAGGGCAATGGAGCACCGAGGGAAGGTTGTGTAAAGCGTGGCCAAAGGTGGAAACTGCTACGTTAATTGAGAATAAACAGAGCAGAGAGGCAGGCATGGGGAGGCAGTACTTTCCTGAGCATTAATAAAACCCTGTCTTCATATAACCATTATCATCAGTGCTGGACCTCAACTGGGGCTTTGGCAAACTTTTCCTGTCGAGGGTGAGAGAATAGATATTTTGAGTTTTGCAGTTCATACACGGTCGCACTGCTCATCCCAGAGAGGCGTTCCCAGACAATACGTAAATGAATGGCGGGGTCCCAATAAAACTTTCTGTTTGGACACTTGCATTTCAATTTCATATAGTTTTCATGTGTCATGAAATATTACTCCCCGTTTGGTTTTTTCAACTATTTAAAATTGTGAAAACAATTCTGAGCTCATGGGTCATGAAAACCAGGTGGGAAGGGGGAATGTAGCCTATGGGCTGAAGCTGTCCCCCCGCCTGCCCCGTTCTGGACACTGAACTATTTTCTTCACATTCATTATCTCCTTTAGTTCAAATATCAACCTGATGAGCTAATGTCAGGAAGGGAACTCGTGTTATGAAAAAGGACACTGACCTTGGAGTCAGCTGTGTGACCTTGGGCAAGTTTCTTAACATTTCTCTGCCTCGGGTTTCTCCTCTACTTTGTAGTTTTGTTACAGGATTAAATGAGTTCAGAGACAAATGAAGCCATTGAACGGTGCCTAACACATTGCAGGCACCTCAGAAACACTAACTGTTACTTTCCCGAGCATTCAAAACTTATCTCTGACATTTTTAATGACTGCATAGAATTTCACGATTTATAGTCTCTACTGTTGGACATTTTGTTTATCCTGTATTTTCTTTCCTCAAAAGGAACTCATAATTATTTTGAGGAAAAAATTTAAAGTGGAGATAAGAAAAAAATAAAGAAAAATTGCTCGTGATGCCATTATCCATATTATAACTGCTGTTATTGTTACATTTTTTCAGGTTTATGTTTACCTTTAAATAAAGGGCTTACATTGTGCATACTGTCCTATAACTCGAATTTTCACATATCAAAATAACAAAGGGTCTCTTGACCTCTAAGATCCTGATCTTGAACTCTGGCCTCTGACGTCTATTACCCCAGTATATCTAGTGCCTTCCTAGTGCCTGACACGGAGGCTACAGGGAGACTGTGCAGACCGTCTGGTCTTCTCAGCAACGCAAGTCTTACTGGGAGACTACGGATTGGCAGCCGGCTCACACATCCGTCCCTTAGGAGCTTGGTTACCGTTAGCTCCCACGGTGAGCCTGAGGGATCACCTCCAAGACAGCAAATAAGGGGCTTGGGGACTTTGTGACCTAAATAAATTAACACAGTTGTGCGTGAGCAACCAAACACTGTCAGCCTCCTTCCCTGACATCTTTATTTTGCTTTCTTCAAGTGCCTTACCAATTATTATACATGATGACTGGTACTTATTCGTTTAAATAGCAAACATTTCTAAGTGGCTCTGGCGGAGGGCATGTTCAGACATCACGATGGAGACTGGCTGAAAAGAGGTGACTCTGGTATATTATTTGGAAGGCTGACATTAGTTTTACAAAATGCCGAGTTACCTCTCCCACTGTCAAAATGTTTTTTATACTTCCCCTTCCTGTTTGTACTATCCTGGGGGGGAGTGCGTAGACCTCAGAACTCAGATTGTGATGGACTCTTGATTAAACTGTAGTTTACAGAACTATGGTAAATTTTTTTGCACTGCTGAGAAAAAGTTGAAATGCTGCTACAATGGGTTTTCCGCAGGCACAGAAACCTCTCTCATTGATTTTATATCTAAAAGTGTCAACATAATGGGTTTGTGTCCTCTTCTGGTTACACTTGAAGTCAGGCACTAACACACACGAGACCGTAAACTTGACTGATTTGGAAAGACCACTGAAATCCAGGACTTGCTATCCTACCCACTGCGTCTCCTCTGGGCAATGAAGAGAGTTGGGTACACGTCATTTTTAAAGGCAAGTGTCTGTTGATCCGGGAGTTGCGTAATCCGTGCAGGTCCCTCCACCTGCTGGTAATGGCAGAGCATGTGTGGCATGTCAGCCACTGCATTCAGTGTGCCCTCAGTGACGTGGGCACTTTCCTTTCATCTGTCACGGGGCTGAAGCAGAGGCGCAGAGGCCTGAATGCAAATGTGAAAAACACCTTACCACCTGGGAGTCCGTGCAGGTTCAGACACATCCATTCCTCAGGCATGTGAGCAGCTGGTTTCCAGAGCATTACCCCGAACAGCAGAGGCAAGAGAGTCAGATTAAAAGCCGATAAAATACTGGTCCCCTAGCGCCACCCTCAACTTTCTCCTACTCCATCCCCTGCCAAACAAATAAGAAACCTAACGTGGCACTTTCTCAACATTTTAGACATGAAATCTTCTTTTGCTTCATATATTTTCAAGGGAAAAATTACAAGGATTGTTCAGGAACTTTTAAAACACTCAGCAAGGCCCTGGCCAGATAGCTTGGTTGGTTAGAGCGTCATCCAGATACACCAAGGTTGTGGGTTTGATCCCCAGCCAGGGCACATACAAGAATCAACTGATGAATGCATCAGTAAGTGGAACCAAGAATCAATGTTTCTGTCTCTAAAAATCAATTTAAAGATAATACAAAACACACAAGAAGCATTTATTGAACACTCACTCCTACATGCCGTGCGTTTTCATATTTGTGGTTAGTTTTCATCTCAGGACAATTGGGGAAACAACTCATCAGCAGACCCAATCCAGGGTGGGGCCTAGGATGACCAGGCCACATAACCAGGGTCAAAAACCATAAAAGGCAAACTCCAATTTGAAAGCAGACCTCTGGCCTTCACCTGTCTATAGTACAGTTGATAGGCATAAGCTTCTCAGCAACTGGGAGCAGCTGAGCAGAAAGCAATCACCGGGGGAAGGGCCAAGAGGAAAACTGCTGGGGCAGGGCAGAGAGGACAGAAGCACACGCCATAGGGTGCATTGGTATTTGGAAGCTTTATTTCTCAGATAGACAGAGGTGTGTTCATACCCAGGCATGCCTCTCAAACATTTGTTCATCCTACTTGGGTACCATAGACACGCTGGCAGATTGTGGCCACGGGGGTGGGGGGTTGGGAGCAGGTGGGGGGAGGCTGGGGAAGTTGCCACAGCTGCAGTGTGCAGCTAGCATAGGGGAAGGGAAGGGTCACCAGGAGGACACAGCCGCCCGCCCTCTAGCAACGCCCAGGAGAGGGAAGCGGGACCGCAGGACAGTGCGGCTCACCCGTCTGGGGGAGGTGCCCCCAGCCACTCCAGGCACCCCAGGGGCACCTTACTCCGATCTCAGGGTCAGGTCAGAGAGCATGAGTGGCCTATGGGTTGAGTCATCAGAAAATGAAAGCAGCAAGAAGAGCTAGTGCTTTTTTCTTTTTCTTTTTCAGGAACTCCTTGAACAGCTCTGCTATCTGGAAATAAGGGCGGAGGAACCGGGCCATTCACAGGTGGAAGGCTCAGTGCTTGGGGCGGCTCTGCCTCCCCCGCTTTTACACAGAAAAGTCACGTGAGTGTGGGGGGGGGTGTGAAAGGAGCAAGGAGTGGCTCTACCCACTCTCCTCCCAAGGAAAGGGCAGTGGGCCCGAAGTGTCCGAGTGTGTGCCTTGTGGGCACGTGTGTGCAGGGCGTGTGTCGGGGAGGTGGGGGCCAGGAGACTTGGCTGTAGCCGGCCTGTGGACACTGTGGGTGGAATAAGGTGACGCCAGTAGCAGAGTAGGGATTCAGTCTTGAGAGGGAAGATGGTGACTTTTCTTTCCCTACAGAGCCTACCATCTGAGGGGCAGAGAGACGGATGAATCCCTGATTATAATGCTCAGGGCAAGGTCCTGGGGATGACGGGTGGGGAGACCATCAGCTCCAGAACTCAGAAGGGCGCTGAATTTGGTGTGGAGGACGGGCAGGGGTCCAGAGGTGGTATTACTGATCTATGTCCATGTAACAAACTAACAGAAACATAGCTGCTTAAAACAACATATGCTTATCATCTCACAGTTTCTTTGCAGTCCAGAATCCAGGTGTTGGTATAGTGGGTGCCTCCTTGCCTGAAGGCCTTCCATCCCAGCTGCAGGCTCAACTGGTGCAGAAGCTGGGTCCAAAGCTCCCTCACATGGTAGCTAGTAGGATTCAGTTCCTCCCAGCTGTGGGCGGCTGGCCCCCCTCTGTCCCTTGTCACGTGGCCCTTATCACAGGGCTGCTCACCCTGTGGCAGCTGGCTTCCCACAGAAGCAAGCAAGTGAGAGAGAGCCTCAAGAAAAGAAGCCACAGTCTATGAGGAACCTGATGTCAGGAGGGGCATCAGGGGCATCTGCCACAGTCTGTCCTTCAGAATCCTGTCAGGAAAACCAGCTCGCACACGAGGGCAGGGACACCAGGAGGCAGAAATCAATGGGGCCATCTTGGAGGCTGACAGGAAGAGAGAACCAGGAATCAGCCACGCAGGAGGTGGGTGGGGAGGCGGGGTGGGCAGGTGGGGCCACTGCAGCCCTAACTCGGTGTCCCTGAGCAGAGAGCGGTTCCTGTGGGTAAAAGGGCCAGCAGGGCCCAGAGGGTGCAAAACCTTTTGGCCCGGATTTGCGAAGGTGGACTTTATCTGGGCGGGATGGAGAGCTAAAGCTGGAAGATAAACTTTAGCATTTGGATTTAGAAAGATTATACCACCTTGGACTGGAGGAAGTCAAAGAGAAAGAGGGAGGCCATGGGTGGTGGTGGGGGGGGGGGTGAGATTTTAAACTACAGCAGTGACTAAAGAGACAAAGTGAAGTGTAGCAAAATTAAAGACTAGGATCCATTAGACTTAAGGACTGATGGCTGGTTGTCTGTCGTCCCTCTAGAACACCGGGTCAGGGAGGGCAGAGATTTTTGGCTGGTAGCTTCTGGGATCCCCAGTGCCTAGCATAGTGGCTTTAAGAGAAGGAATGGGTTACCCCCCGATTTGTGGCCGTTCTCCGAGGTAAGGCAGACAAAGGACACGCGTGGCAGTGGGGGGAACCCAAGCTCTGCCACCCTGCAGCTCCTTTTGGGACATTGGGTTTAAGCTGATTATTATGAAATGAGACTCAGAGGAAGCCGTTGACCTGGCCCCTTACTGCCCAAGAGATTCAGACAGAGAAAAATGCTTCAGGAAAGAAATTTTAGGATGTGGCCTTAGCCTAATTTGAATTAAGTATGGAAAATAAGAAGGCTTCAGGCGGGTGCCTGTTAGTTAGATACCTCGTGTCCCATGGTTTCCAAGCCACCCAGCAAGGACGTTTCTGCCCAGTCTGTTCGGCCCTGGCTCAACTACCTGTGAATTGCCCATTCTCACTTCTGAAACCTAACACCCAGCTCCCACCCCCAGCCCCTGCCTTTTTCTCCTTTGTCGAAAGACTGTCTTGCATACCCTACGTTGCCTGTCTGTGGAACTTTCCTGCCTACCTGAATTCCCCACTGGCACGTGTTAAACTTGGATTTTCTCCTGCCAATTTGTCTCCGTTAACTTGTGAGCCCAGCCAGAACTTAGAAAGTGGGAGGAAAGTATTATTTTTTTAGCCCCCAGACAAGAAACTTAAGATTTGAGAAACACTGACTTTGAGGTGCCTTGTGAGACTCCCAAGAGTAAATGTTAGTAGGCAATTAAAATGCGGGGATCGGGAGAGCTTCCCGGAGAAACGGTGACAGATGCAAGTCTGAGAGGCTTAAGCACCCAGATGCCAATTGCAGGGGCGGATGGCACGGCCCAGGGTCAGCTTCCCCGAGTGTCCCGAGGCCCTGAGCAGCGGCAGCGCTGTGAAAGACAATACAAGGAGAAAGGCCAACTGTCATTCGCAAAAGAAAGTCTGAAACACGCGGCCGGAGAGGAAAACCAGGAATCACAAGGACTGGAGTGAACCCTGGGACGTAGAGGCAACGGCATGGAGATGGAGTGTCTGGTAGGAACTGCGAGCCCAGGGAGCTGGGGCCGTGGGAGGTGGGGGGAGAGGTGAAAAGGGATGGCGTCCAGAAACGCAAAACATCGTTTAATATGTTGGAAGTTACAACCACCATTTCGGAACTCCACTGAAACACAAACAAAAACACACGCGCCTTTAGCCATCAGTGTTCCAAAGTGAAGCAGCAACGTAAGCACCCCCTGTGGGCCTTTCACTAACACCAGTTCCAGGGAGTTAGTCTCCCCAGAGGGAGTCAGGGAAACTGATTTTTTAAAAGTCACCACGTGATTTTGAAGTGTGATGAGGTTTTGAAATCGTGCATGTAAATTCTGTAAGAACTACGGTTTCATATTTGACTTAAGCTTTTTAAAAAGAAAGTGGCAGAAAATGCAGGTTGTTAAATCTCAGACTTTAATAGGAAATTTAGGTCAATAAAATAAACTCCCCTGCAAAGTCCAAAAACAACAACAACTGTAAAACACATCCTGTGTGTTTATTATCCAGAAAGTGCTGATGACTGTGAGGAGGACCATAGGTTTGGTTCAGAGGGAATGAGAGCTAGATGCATAGATGAAACTGTCTGTCAACATTTGTAGACCAGTTATCCCCTGGGTATGCTTTGTAAACAACCCCAGTGGCTACTTGCAATGCAAGAGGACAGTTCCTGGTTCTGGCGGGGTAGGAAGTCCTCACCGTTTCACAGGCAAGAAGAGGCCTGCGTCACACCTCTTCTCTGGGAAAATGGCAGATCCGCCCCCTCGCCACTCCTGGAGCCCGGCCTGGGCTGCACCACGGCCTCCGCTTCCTCACGACCTTCCTTTGTCCCTCGCAGCGTCACTCTCACCCTCCAAAGTCCATTAAAAGCCGTTCAGGGTCCTCAGGGGCCGCTGGCCTCCCTCCTACGCTCCGCACAGAACCAGCAGCCCCCCCTGTCCACCGTCTCCAGCGCTCCCCTCCCTGTCCACAGAGAAGCGAGCAGGCCCCCCCGGGGACACACCTCTCATCTTCTGGCAATTGCCTTCCAAGCCCACCACTCGCCCTCCCGCTTCCCCGGGACTTTCAGCTGAAATCATTACCCCACCTCTGCCTTTTCTTGCTGTCTTCAAAGACACGTATGCAGGTTTTTCACTCGGTCGATAACATTTAGTTGTCATCAGGAAATGAAAACAAGCATAGGGAAAGCAAGTAAGCCACGGCTCTCCTCCCTGGCTAGGGTGGGGGTTGGGGGGCCCTCTCTGGTGAGGCTCAGGTGTTCACCTCTTCAGGTCAAATCACCCCAAACAGGTGCTCTTCGGTTTCACCACACGGGGCAGAAGGTGCCTAGTTTCACAGGTCTGCCCCACAGAGGGTCTCTCTGGGTTCCACAGTGTTTTGTTTAAAATGAGTTTAGTCTCCACCTACTACAAAGAGAGGCAAAGGAAATATCATTTTTATTCTGTCCAGGTGGTAAAAAACAAAATAAAAATGAAGCCCGACAATACACAGCTTGGGCCAGTGTGTGCTGTCTCATTTTTGAGCTGCTGGAGATTTGCTGAATTGAGAGCCTTACATGGGTGCATGGCCTTCAACCCAGGAATCCCACTTCTAGGAAAATATCCTAAGGAAATAATCAAGAGATGCAGTCAAGGATTTGTGAACAAAGGATAGTCATGGCAAAGCCATAACTGAGAAAAACTGGAAGGGACTTCACGTGCCTCCCAGGTCTCTCCCAGGCCTCCTCCATCTCTATGACGAAACGGGTGCATCCAGCCATGCGGGCCTCCAGGTGGCACAAATTCATTAAGTACCTACTTGGCATCAGGCACTTGGCCACGTAAACAAAAACGGGTACATTCACAGCACCCCCGGAGATGTACTCACTGAAATGCGTGACCTTGTAAAGCCATTTAAAAATTGTACACGTGATTTTTTTTTCTGGGGTGAGGGTGAGGGAAGCAGGTTGCACACTGCATTGCCCCCTTTCTCCCATCCCCTGCAGGAAGCAGTCACCAAATCCGTGTCAATTTCCCTTCGCTGGCTCTCCCAGGCCGACCTCTTCTTCCCTTTTCAAAAGCAGAGCCTGGGGCTCCGAGGTAACCTGATAACAGCGGAAAGAACAGCAACATGGAAATCTTCCGATTGGTTTCTGGTTCCAGGAAGTTGCACGACTTTGGGCAAATCACGTCACCTCTGGGACTGTTTCTAATCAGAATAATGAAAGAAGGGGCTGGACCGATCTTTCCGGTTTTCTCAGTCCAATAATTTTTGGCTGCGTGACAGGACCATCTATAGATGACGGGGTCATAACCCATGGCGACAGGGAGGGAGCAACCGTGAGCCCCTGCAGCATCTGAACATTTCTGTTACCAGGAAGGAGTTCCAGGGCAGAAAAAAGGCAAGGGGCCTTCGATCCACATTGAAGCGGGGTGAAAGCATCGGGAGTCAGGCAGGCCTGTGGGTGGTGGGGTGGTGGGAGCCCTGCAGGCTCAGCCCCAGGCCAGCTCCCTGAGCTCTGCTTTTCTTTTTTCTTCACAGACTCCAGGCCCCCTGCTGGCTTTGGTAAGCAGGCAACATCCTTCTTCGAGTTGTTATTTAATATTAATAAAGAACAGCTAGCAATTAGTGGGTGCTTCTAGGCGCAAAACTTTGGGGAAGCAATTATACTTTCCTTGCTTTCTCACAACAAAACTGTAAGGTCCATTCTGCTATTCTTGTTCTTAAGGCAAAACAGAGGCTTCGGGAAGTCACAGAGTTTACTAGTTGCCAGGCCCAGGGCTCTCCACCTTTATCCCGGGCCGTCCCCCCCTTTCTCTGAAAGGGCTGTGGGACGGTCTCTCATTGCATCCCTCTCCTGAAGCAGAAGACAGGAACTAGAGCCCTCAAGGTAGCCCGGGTTTGCTGATTGCCAGCTGCGAGGCCGAGAGCAGGAGCTCCCATGCACATAGGTTAGTGGGGCAGTGGAAGCTTACAAACTGCTTTAGAATCTACTGGAGCCCCCTGTTTCCATCTAGAAACCTCCTTCCTCCCAGGCCCGGTTACCCCACGGTGCCCTTCTGAAGGGGTTCGGTTCTTAAAATGCAGCCCGGAAGAACAGTATGGGTCTCCTCAGTAAAAGGGAGGGAGCCATTTGCTTCTCTGAGAAGCCCAGTTTGGACTCTGACCCTTGCAGTAAAGATCTGCTCGAGGAATTTCCTGTGACCTGTTGAGGTCTGCTGGTCCGAAACAATGAGGAGTCTTTGACGTTAATGTCCACTTCAGGCATCTCAAAGGCCAGTTTAGTGTCAGGGTTTGTGGGCTCCCCGGAATGGCGCATTAGAGCTTGTGTGTGTGTGCACGCACAGGTGCCTTCTTTTGGGGAGCGTGTTCGTAGCTTTTCCTGGATTCTCAAAGGGGCTTTCTGCTGCTCAGAGGTTAAGACCTTCAAGTGACCGCTGCTACGAAGGGGGAACAATGGTGCAAATCCTGTGGGAGGGGAAGAGGGAGGAGGGAAGAAGAAATGACTTAACTAACAGGGAGGTGGGGGTGGAGGAAGGAAATACATGCAGGGAAGACTTCGCGAAGAGGCCAGATTTTGAGGGAGTGACAAGGGGAGCTAAGGTATCTTGTTCTCTTACTGTGTGCCAGCCTTGTTCCAGACTAAAATTTACAAGCATTCTTTAATTCTTATAACAGCCCTATAAGGTAAATAATAAGATTAACATTCTGGCTTTGCAGATTCATGCATTTAGTAAATAGGTGTTAGTACATGTTACTACGTATCAAGCACTGTTTCCAGAGCTGGGGATACAGCAGTTACTAAAATGAGTCCTTTTACGGAGCTTCCATTCCCGGTTCACAGAGAGTTAAGTGATGGACAAGGGCCCTCAGCCTGTAAGCAGCCACGATTCGAAACCAGGCAGTATAGCACCAGAAGCTGTTTTTCTCTTCTGAAATGACTGCTAAAGGGACTTATATAAGAAAGAGATGATGAAAAATATGAACAGTGAAAGGACAGCAAACACACAGTTATTAACAACCATACCTAAAACAAAAGCAAACCAAGAGGACAGCTAGATCAGGAGTGGAACCATAAAAATGAAGAACACATGGAGGGTTAGAAACGGGGGTGGGAGGAGGAGAAGCGGGGAGAAGGCACAGAAAATAGCATAGACGGTAGGTAGAAAATAGGGGGGAGGGCGAAAATAGTGGGGGAAATACAGAATCTAAAGAACTTGAGACACGTGGTTATAAACTAAGGGGGGGGAGAATGGTGGGGGAGGGAGTGTGCGGGTGGAGGGGAATGAAGGGGGGGAATAGAACAACTGTAATGGTATAATCAATAAAATATATTAAAAAAATAAATAAAAAAAAGAGTTTAAACAATTGAAAACTAAAAATATCTGTGCAACCACAACAAAAACGCCAAAAATTACAAAGAAACTGAGAAAATATTTACAATTGTATAGAGCAGATAGAATAGCTTAAAAATGTTTTCAGAATATAAATCCAAAGATGCATATTAAAATGAAGAAATGGGCAAAGATTACTGAAATAATTAAGAAGAGGAAATACAAATAATCAATGCTGTTGATACTGGCTTCCTGAATTATCATCCAAACAGTCTGTGGGCCCTGGCTGGTGGCTCAGTTGGTTGGAGAGTCATTCTGATACCATCAGAGCACAGACAAGAGTCAACCAATGAGTGAATGCATAAGTCCGTGGGACAACAAATCAACGTCTCTATCAATCAATAAATTAAAAAAAAATCTGTTTACTGTTACACAGTAAGAAGGAGCATTACTTTATCAGAGGACAAAGGAAAGCATCTGGATCTTTTCTGAGGGTTTGAAGACAGGCCTCAGGCAAGTTTTCCAGTGGGGAAGAGGGTTTGGGAAGGATTGTGTAGGATCCTGACGTAATAGTTTAGGATCAACAGACACAGCCAGGAAAGACTTTTATAAGGGGAGGAACTGAAAGAGTCCTAATAAAATGTGGCAGGGAAACCTAGAAGCTCAACGGCAAGTTGGCTTTCCCTAAAGGAGTGCATCGCTGTGACTGCCACCGTGTGTCTCACAGGGGTTCAGAACAAGTCTCCCCGGAAATGCCACTTTGGCATGCGAGCTATTTTGAGCTAAAGAGACAAAGGTCAAAAAAAACGGAAGAAGAGCTTATTACCTGCCCTTTAACAACCTAAAAGAATGTACAGATAGTTGTTGGTCTGGCCCAGGAGGGAAGCTATCTCTGGGGATAACTACTGGAGTGAGGACAAGGTGTGGAGGGTGGGCTGGGGGCTACGAGGCGGACCTGCAGATCCAAGACCTCTCTCCGCCCCCCTCTACCCGGCGCCCCGTTCTATGCACGGCATGGCAAATGTTTGTTTAGCAAACATTTGCTGTTCCCATCTTCCTGCAAACTGTCTTCCTTCACTTTGAAGTCCTGAATACCTACTTCCTTCTCAGTCAGAATGGCATATAAACTTTTTAAAAATTTTACCAGACTGACGGTGGACCTCATATTCTAATGGGGTTCTTGTGCATACACAATTAAACTTGTTTTTCTCCTATTAATTTGTTTTATGTTAATTTGCTTAAACCAGGCAAAGAAAAAATTTTTTTCCTCCCTGTTTCTTCATACTAGGCATTTCATCACTGACCCCAGAACACTGTATATCTGATGTAAGGAAGTTTACTGAGTTGTTTTTTCTTCCTAGGGCATTATTAAATGTTAGAATTTGTCAAACTTTTTGCATCTATTGAAATGAACATCTAATTTGCTTTCATTTTTTACTCTGTAGATGTGGTGAATTATATTGCTTGATTTTTTAAATGTTAAGCCAATTTTGCATTCCTTGACAAACCCCAATTAGTCATGGCATATTTTTATCACGAGATTTGAATTAATAACATTTTGTTAAGAATTTTTGTATTGCCCTGGCTGGTGTGGCTCAGTGAACTGAGTGCTGACCTGCGAACCCAAGTGCCACCAGTTCAATTCCCGGTCAGGGCACATGCTAGGTCCCCAGATGGGTACACGTGAGAGGCAACTGGTCGATGTTGCTCTCACACATTGATGTTTCTTTCCCTCCCTCCCCATTAATCTAAAAATAAATAAAAGTTTTAAAAAAATTTAAAGAAATTTTTGTATCTAGGTTTGCAAGAGTTGTTGGTCTGTATTATTCTTGTTTGGTACTGGCATCCAGGTAACACTGGCTCACGGAAGGAGTTGGGAAGTATTACCTTGTTATGGGCTGAATTGTGTCCCTTTGAAAATCGTATGTTGAAGTCCTAATCCTCCAAAACTTTAGAATGTGACTGTAGTTGAAGACAGTCTTTAAAGAAATAATGAAGGTAACGTGAGGTCATTAGAGTGGGCCCTATCCGATATGACTGGGGTCCATATAAGAAGAAGGGATCCGGACACACACAGGTACAGAGGGAAGACCATGGGAAGGCAGAGCAGGTGGCCATCGACAAGCCAAGGGGAGAGGCCTCAGAGAAACCAGCCCTGCTGGCACCTTCGTCTCAGACATCTAGGCTCCAAAATTGGGAGAAAAAACATTTCTGTTGTTTAAGCCTCTAAGTCTGTGGTACTGCTGTGGCAGCCCTGGAAAACTAGCCTGTACTCCTTCATCAACTTTTTGAGTTTGTATAGAATTATTATTATTTCTCCCTTAAAATTTTAAAAATATTTTATTTGTTCACTTTTAGAGAGAGGGGAAGAGAAGGAGAGAGAGGGAGAAAAATATCAATATATGGTTTGCCTCTCGTGTGTCCCCCACTGGGAACTGGCCTGCGACCCAGGCATGTGCCCTGACTGGGAATCGAACCGCTGTTGCTTGGTTTGCAGACCTGTGCTCAATCCACTGAGCTACACCAGCCAGGGCTCTTCCTTAAATTTTTGATAGGACTCACCAATAGACTTACCTGGGCCTAGAGGATGGATTGATTGATTGATCGATTGATTGACTGTGAGGCTAATTACCAATTTAACTTCTTTAACAGACATAGGCTATTCAGGTTATATATTTATTCTTTTTTAAAATCCTCACCCATGGATATGTTCATTGATTTTATTTTTTAAAATATTTTGTTTGTTTTTAGAGGGATTGGTTGCTTCCTGCACACCCCCACCTGGGGGACCTGGTCTGAAACCCAGCCATGTGCCTTGACTGGGAATCGAACTGGTGACCTCTGGGTTTACAGGATGATGCCCAATCAAATGAGCCACACCAGTCACAGCTATGTTTATTGATCTTAGGAGAAAGGGAGGAAGGGAGAGAGAAGCATCAGTGTGAGAGAGAAGCATTGATTATTTGCCCCTCATACACGCTCCAATGGGGGACAGGACAATGCTCCAACCAAGGGAGCCACCCAGCCAGGGCTGTATTTCTTCTTAACTGAGCTTTGGTCGTTCAGGTCTTTAAGAAACATCTATTTCATCTAAGTTGTAACATTTACTGCCAACAAATTGCTCGTGATATTCCCATGTTATCCTTTAATATTTGTGGGATCTGCATTTACGTCACATTTCTCCTTCCTGACGTGGGCAGTTGTGCCTTGTCTTTTTTCTCTAATCAGTCTAGCTAGAGTTTCATCAGTTTTATGGCTTTCTCAATAAACCTGGCTTCATTGATTTTTTTTGTTTTCTATTTCACTGATTTCTGCTCTAATCTTTATTATTTTCTGTCTCCCTTCTTTTAGTTTCTTAAGCTAGAAGTATAGGTCATTGATCTGACTTTTCTTTTTCTAACAATATTTTAAAAAAATGTTATTAGTAGAGAGAGATAGAAACATTGATTTGTCGTCTTTCTTATTTAGGCATTCATTGGTTGATTCTTCTATGTACCCCAACTGGAGATCGGACCTGCAACCTTGGCATGTTGGGACAATGCTCTAATGAACCAAGCCATGTGGGTAGTAGGGACTTTTTTCTAACATAGGTGTTTAGTGTTGTACCTCTAAGACCTCTTTTATATTCATTCCACAAATTTCAACATGCTTTGCTTACACTCAAAATATTTTCTGCTTTTACTTTTGATTCATTTTTGGACCTGTGTGTATTAATACTTTCCAAATATTGGAGATTTTTCAGCTACATTTTCATTGATTTCTAATTTAATTCCACTGTGGCCAGAAAACATACTCTTGTATGATTTGAATCTGTTGAGACTTGTTTTATGGATGCAAACATGGTTATTCTTGGTATGTGTTCTTCGTGTACTGGGAAAGAATTGTATTCTGCTATTGCTGGATATTCTATAAATATCAATGTGGTCAAACTGGTTAATTGTGTTGTTCAAGTCCTGTGTGTCTGCTGATTTGCTATTTACTGTATCAATTACTGAGAAAGGGGTGCTGGAGTACCCTACTATAATTAAGAATTTTTATATCCTTAATTATAGTAGGGTACTGTAATTATATCCTTAATTATAGCAGGGTCTGTTTCTCATTGATTCCATCAATTTTTGTTCCATGTATTTTGAAGCTCTGCTATTTTTAAATAGGACGTGAGAAATCTAGGGGAGGTTTTGGGGCATTTAAGAACCCAAGTTATGGATATAATGGACCCCAGGATTACGTCATACTGGAGTATAGGGAACACCTGGCCCACATGCACGCTCTAACTAGTGGTTTATTTTCAGGTGCTGTAGCCCAGGGACTAACTGCTCCATCTGGGTGTCCAACCTGTGGCCCATGGGCTGCATGCAGCAGAGAATGGCTGTGAATGCAGCCCAACACAAAATCGTAAATTTACTTAAAACTATGAGATTCTTTGTGATTACGTGTCACAATGGATTTAATGTGTGGTCCAAGACAACTCTTCTTCTTCTAGTGTGGTACACAGATGACAAAAGGTTGGACACACCTGACAGGTTGTGGAATCTACTTTAATTATAGTACAGTCATGATAAAGTATCAAAAGAATTATCAACTATATTAGGTGAGTCATACGGAGCTGTTGACATTAGCTTTTGTTTGACCAACAAAAACGGTAATTTCTCGTGAAGCAAAGACGTCTGTTCCTTACAGTGTTGTCTGGAGAAACACTGGGAGGTAACCAGAAGTTTTTCCTCCCAGCCTTGTTCAGAACAGTGACAAAGTCTCGATGTTAAACAATCACGCCGCACCCATATTGTGAAATTAGAATTGTCTGGGGAGATTATTCAGTAACTCACTCCCTTTGTGTCCTCATCCAGTTTTAGGACAATAAATCCCATCTATAAATGCTTGCAACTTCCCAGTTTATATCCAAAGTCCAATTGCTCACAAGTGCAGATACACTCAGTGGCCTTTGCACTGTTTCCACTTGGATATCCAATCAATATATGAAATTTAACACACCCAAACGGAACACTTGATGTATCTCCAAAGCCTCCCTACATCATCGCTCACCTCAGTTCACAGAAATTCTAGCTTCAGCCTTCCAGTTTGACCTCAACAGATTTGGGGGTCAAAATCCCTGGGGCCATTCTTGGTTCTCCTTTCACTCGTCCCTCACATTCACTCCAGCAGGAAATTCTCTGGCTTTTGCTTCAACATATACCCAGAACCCAACGCTCTTCAACCCCTTTACTGCTAGCACGTGGTCTTCTCTCCCCAAGATGGCAAAAGCCTCCTAACCTTTAGCAACTGCACTTAATCAATATTTTAAATTCTTTTAAAAGGCAGTGATGAAAATTCTATACGTCTGAACCGAGTTCAAATGAACCTGACAATGTCTGCTCTAAGCCACTGACTCATGAAGTTCGGACACATTTACTCCTTCTTACCTTTCCCTCCTGCATTTTCCTGCTCCTTCCCTCCGTTTCCTCCTTAACAGAATACAAGGAACTAAGTTGTGGGGCGGTTATTGATTTACTGCCTCTCCACTCCAGATCCACCCTGGATCACCTGCTCTGCAACAAGGAGCTAGACCCTCTCGTAAACATTGCTCCTTTGCCAGCTGGCACAACTGTCAGTCAGGTAGTGCAGAGACACTGGAGGAGGGTTTCTATTCCGGGTTCACCTTTGCTCCCCTCTGCAGCGTCCTGCAAAATGCAGTGCCCCGTTCCTATGCTCCTCAGCAGCTACATTCACGCTGCACCCTGTTGGGTGGCTCTCCTGGCATACAGCACCTCTCTACAGACTTCTTCCCTAGCACCCCCTCCAGTGGCTTCCCAGCAAGTTCTGGGGTACGGCACCTCCCTAGGATGCTTCTCTAGGACCTGAGGGCAGAGTCCAAACATGGGCCAGGAGTGCAGCATCTCTATAACTTCCTTGCCATCCAGTAGGCCATCATAACCACTTGAATAAAGCCTGGCTCTCAGCCTCAGGAGGAGGGAAGTCTTCCGTATGTCGTACCTCAGCCCTAGGGTTAGTGGATGCTCCCCAAATATGCTATTCTTGTACTCTTTTGGTGTCCTTTTTATCACTTATTAGCAAATCCTCCAGTACTCCAATCGTTTTTTATAGTTTGTGATGGTTAATTAAAAAATTTATTTTTAGAGAGGAAGGGAGAAAGAAAGGAAGAGACACAGTGATGTACAAGAGATACACTGATCTGTTACCTCTCGAACGTCCCCAGCTGGGGACCTGGACTGCAACCCAGGCATGTGCCCTGACTGGGAATCGAACCGGGAAGCTTTCGGTTCACAGACTGGTGCTCAGGCCATTCAGCCACACCAGCCAGGGCTGTGATGGTTAGTTTTGTGTGTCTACTTGGCTGGGTCATGGTGTCCATATTTGGTAAAACATTATTCTGAATGTTTTTGTAAAGATATTTTTCTTTTTAAGTGAGGTTAACATTACACCAGTGAACACTGAGTAAAGCAGATTACCTTCCATAATGTGGGGGGCATCATCCGATCAGTTGAAGGCCTTGATAAAGCAAAGACTGAGTTTCTCTGAGCAAGAAACTCTGTTAGCAGATTGCCTTTGAATTTGAACTGCATCTCTTCCCTGGGTCTCTAGCCTGCCCACCATGTGGATTTTCGATTACTAAGCTTCCACAATTGCTTGAGCCAATTACTTAAAATGAATTTGTCTATATTTGTATGTATATACTATTGGTTCTGTTTCTCTGAAAAAGTCCAATACACAATTCTTTACATTAGAGTACTCCTGTTCAAAATGCATTGGTTTCTCTCTCTGATTGGACCCCGACCAATACACCCTTGTTCTCCCCTGAACTACCAATTCAATACGTGCAACTTGCTACTCAGCATCTCTACTTGGATGTGCAACAGCACTTAATGTCTAAAAGCTCTTCATATTCCTCCTGCAAACTTATTTCTCCTATATTTTTCCAATCTCAGCTAAAGGCAACTTCACTTTTATATTTATTAATTTTGGGGGGGTGGGAGGAGAGTGAGAAACATCAATCCACTGCTCCGCTCATCCATGCACACACTGGGTGCTTCTTGTGTGTGCCCTGACCAGGGCAGAACCTGCAGCCTTGGTGTGGTGGGACGATGCTCCAACCAACTGAACTACCTGGCCAGGGCAAGACAACTTCATTTTTAGTGAGACATTCCCTATCTAACACACTTACAATCGCAGTCCAGGTCCAGGGAGCCCCAACCATACCTTCAATCCCTCTTCTTTGCTTGTTATGTCATTATATTACTATATGCACTACTTATTTACCATGTTTATTGTGTAACCCTTCCATTAGAACACAAACTCTGTGACAGCAGGCACTTGATGTACTTGTATGTTTGATGTATGCCCATAGTCTAAAGCAACGCTTAACACACAGTGATTTCACTACGGACTACATAAGCTAGTTATTTTTTAGTGTCTTCTTTAAAAAATCCTTCACTTTCCCAAGTTTATATTCTGTATTTTCTCACAAAAATTTTGCTTTGCCTTTTAAGTTTCGGTTAAACCGCTAAGAACTGGGCTTTGGTATGATGTGAGTTGGAGACCCATGTCTATCTATAGCAGTATCTACTCTTCGCCCCTTCTGGATAACCAGCTACCAGCTGGCTGTCCTCTGACTACTTCATGGTCTTGGTTTTCTCTCTCTACTCTCTGACTTCACAGGCTCTGTTAAACAGTCATTATTACGATTCTACAATAATGAAGCAAACGAAGTATCAACCCCACAGTTTTATTGTAAAGAACAAACCATGAAAAGTCATATTTAAATGTACTCTAAAACCTGAAAAACCCACATCAGTTTCTCTCATATGTATGCTAAAGTGCTTGAAATCACAATACTCTTTAAGTTTTATATTATGTTCAGATGAGGAAAAAAATCCAGTTCTGATGCATTTTGTTAATAATACACAGAAAAACAATATAATTTAAATGCAGAAATGCTCATTTGTTAAAAAGATACACAGGGTACATTTATACATGGTTCAAGTATAACATAGAGGATTTTTTCTGTATGTTTAACACCTTCAGTGGATTGACAACAGGCATTCCTTCCCACACCTCTGCGCCAAGAAGATTCGGTGTCTGGAGTAAAGACTGGAGCCACACAGAATACATTCAGGTGACTGAGTCAAGTACCATCCCTTCCCACATAACCCAAGGATGCCCTGGATTCCTTCAAAGGAGGAGGATTACTTTTTTCAAAGGAGGAGAGAGATTTTGCTATTTTTCACTCTGGTGTTCACTGCTCAGCTTCACGACTTTCTGGAGTCGATCTGTTACTTTGTCCTTGGAGGACAGTCAATCAGTTTTAGAAAGGCATGAAGGGACGAGGTTCTCCTTGAGTTGTTTTGAGCACACTCCATCGACACTCTCTTCAAAAAGCTTGGAAATCGATTTGAATGAAGAGATTTAGAAATGCATTTAATAGGAATAAGGGGCCTAATAGTTTATTATTTGCTTCTGTCTCCTATTAAGCTAAATGGTAATGTGATGAATACTTAACATAAGAAACAGGGACTTGGGAAGACAAAGATGACCCTGAAAGAGGGTTCACTTTAAAAAAGTAACGAGGAGCGGAAGACTGCGTTCTCAATCAATGAAGGCGCCTTAACACTGAAACAGAAATAGCAAAGGTTCCGATTGTCCTTTCAACACGGTGAGAAGGATGGACTGTTTCTGTAAACCTCACAGAGAAAACACTCACAGTTCTCAAAATAAAAAATCTTCTGAAAACATCCTAATTCTTAGCAGAGAGGTGTTCATTATGAAAAGTTGTACTCCCACCGCTGTCTAATAACTATTTCCCTGGGGATGTTGCCTCACGTTTCGAAACCTCTAGAGGGGTCGACATCAACAACACACAAACTGCTATGTATCGTCTCGACCCCTTTCACTTACATTTACATACAATGGTGGTTTATTGCCAAAAAAGGAAATATAAGCAATTCAGTATTTCCCCCATATCATTCATCGAGTGGGACAGAAGCTCATCGAGTTATTTTGAAAATAACTTTTTAAAAAGCCATGGTAAAGTAAATACCACAGGGTTACAAAAGGTACAAAAATCTGTGAAACATTTCAAATGAATTTTAGAGGAAAATTGTAAACGTTTACAGGTTCTATGTTACTTACATCAGATTCTTGCCCCCAGTGGGAAAGAGGACGGGGAGGGCGGGGAGGCCGTATTTTTTTTCCTGGTAGCCTGTTTCCTACCACCTGGAGCCCCACTTTTCTCTACGACTGGACCCTGTGCCAGAGTCAATGTCAAGTTGCTGATGAGCCCTGGCAGGGCCCAGCTGTGGGGTCTCACACACAACACCGACACCGACGTGGGGTGACGACGCTGCTGAGCTGCAAAGGACCAGGTTAGGAGTTTCAGGCCACTTGAAAAACACCCCCAAAAAAGGTTTCCAAGAAGTACTATTTTTGGCAATGTACTTTTTAAACAATTTCTCTTTAAGCCATTACTATGCAAAAATGCTAATTATGGTTCCAGGCATTACTTCTAATTCATTTTGAGGGAAAAATGTCAATTACAAAATTGATTTTTATTTAACTTTGAGGTGTGATGATAAAGCCATATACTAACTTTAAAAATAAACATAACAGAAACATAACCTCTTAAACGGACCTGGCCCCTCCCAAAGTCGGCGTGGAAGGCTGTGCACGTTTTTCTGCAGAATCCACTGTCTCCCTGTTCACAGTCCTTTGGTGTTGGCTCAAAGACAGGTAGAACCCACGGAAGAACTAAACCTCGTTTCTTTAGAATTGTGTTTCTTGTGCAACTCAAACTCTGCTTGAGTGTCCTTTTTATTCACCGGCTTGGATCCCAGGGGCTGCAGGCCTTTCAGGCAGCTCACGAAGCGCTCCTCCCGTGCTTAGCTGCTTAGCACACCACTGTCATCACTGTGCTGAGAGATGCGGGTTCCCGAGGTGACCACTTCAAAGGGCCTGGCCTGGCAGAGGGTGTGTCTCTTTCTCTTGAAATCGGTAGGTGTCACTATTACAGTTATACTACACAAAGTGGGATAAAACTTTACGGATAATAACTCTCTGTGGGCATTACCTTTTAAGGTCATGGTTTTATTCACAGACCCCCAAATTGAATTCTCCCCCAGTTTTTACTACTTGTGAACAATTTGTTAAAGTTCCCACCTATAAAATGAGAAGGCTGGACTAGTTGGCTCAATCTAAGTTGTCTCCCCGGTTGCCGGAGTGTGTCAGAAGCATGGCCTCATGGAAGAGGCAGTAAGAACGAATCGCTGGATTAGATCATTCTCTGGTTCCTGATCACTGAAACATGGTAAGGGCCTGGTGCAAAGCAGGCTGGTGATGCCTCCCATTGAAGAATCTCTGTGTCCTTGAACAGCCACGCCACCACAGACATGCTTTAGCCTCAGGCAAACCAACCTCTGATCCCCTAAGTCACCCAGAAACACTGTCTTAAGCCCTTTCCATAATTTCTAAATTCTTCAACCCCTTTCCCCCTCAAGAACTAAATCACACATCAAAGGGAGGTGTCCCTTGGCTGCCCTGGCTGAAGAGTTAGATAAAGGGAGTGAGGTACTTGTTTCATGAGTTTCTTCCTCCCGGAAATCGGGGAAACACCACTGTTGGCTACAGCCCAGGGCCCTCAGATGGCACAGGGGTCCTGACAGGCCATGGCTCTGCATCTTGGCCACAACTGGGAATAAAACCCAGAGCTCTGCTGAGGCAATTTCACTGCTAACAATGTGCAAAAAACCTAATTACAGGATCTCCTGTATGATGAAGATGTAAGGTAACTAGCTAACACCACATTTATTTACCTTTCTCATACAACATCAAACTGGAAAGTTACTCATAACATTTGGTCTTTGAAAACCATCGCGTCTCATTTCGCTCATATTTTGCCGTCTGTGCCGTACTGGCTTTCAGCTCCCGTGGGCCAGTTTTCTGACATTACTACCCCTTCTCACAAAGGAACGTAAAGCTTGCCCCAGACACCCAGAAAGGGCTTGTTCTTTCTTTCCCCTTCTGTTATTTGCATTATCTTGGTCAACAAATACTTTCACAAAAACATTCCAAGCCACACAGAGCCCTCCTCCTTCTCTGAAATTCCTTCCATTTCCTGAGAGGGGGATGGGCACGGGAGAGGGGAGGGGGCGCTGGGAACCAAACAAAGACGGGGTTTATGGTTACTCTTCAGAGGTAAGGGACCACTGAGAGGTAAGGTTTAGATGGCCAAAAAAAAAAAAAAAAAGTACAGAATCGCATTGCTGTTTGCAGTTGTTATGACTATGAGGCCAACACTTTGAAATTCACATCCACCCAAAGTACCTCAAATAACAAGAATAAAAATGCCAAGAATGAAGTTAGCCTAGGCTAATCTTTCCGAACTGTAAAGAAGTTATAATCCCACAATTTAACACACTTCTCAGGGCTTTGTGTGTTCTCTTTCCAGTTAAGCCAAGCTCCCGGGGTTCAGTATTTAAAGTATTTGAATTATATCTTCATCTTGTGCTGATAAAAAAATTTTGGAAAAGTGACTCAACTCATATGAATGAAACCATTTGCAACTTAAAAAATACAAGTGAGGACCGCCCCTGTACAGTAGGTAGAGCTGTTTACGTTCACATGCCAAGGGTCCGCCTCCAGGGTGGACGGCTAGGACCCAGCAATGCATTTTGGGTTCCCTTGTGATTCCAGGAGGAAAAAAGCCCAGCTGGGCTGCCCTCTGCTTACAAGTTCGCTGGCTTCTTCCTGACTAGCACCACTCTTCCCCCCAACTCCCAAAGCTTTTAAGCTACTTATTTTAAATCACAGGAATATTCAATCTAAGAAAAGTATCTTATTAGAGTAATATAATTTCTTAAAGAAGATAGCATATTTACACACATCTAACACATGAAAATACTCTATCTGATACTAAATTCCTGGTTCAAACGAACTACAATACAGCATTTTGCCTTGTCTGTGGCGTGAGGACTGCTCGTGTGTGTGGGGGGGAGGTGCAGGGTGCGCCGCCCCCTGCAGTGGCCCACTACCTGTCAGACAAGTCCGAATGGGTCCCGGACGGGCCGTCAGGAGCAGGGGTCTGGACTGAGTGTCTAGCCAGCTGGGCTACACGTCCACTCCTTTGATGAGGGATCCTTCTAAGACTATGGTGAAGTCCTGAATGGTCTGCAGAATGCGGATGAGGGAGTTGACGGTCATGCGGTCCCGCAGGAGGGCACTCTCTTCGTACATTCGGGTAATGGCAGGACACTCGGCTAACAGCGGAATCCACTGCGGGAGCAGGCGATCCCTACAGGCCCAAACAGAAACAAGTCCTGAGTGTGGCTGGCGGCTGGCCCTGCTGCGGAACAAGGCGCACACTGGGCTTTCCACGGAAGGTGCTGGTTTCCTCAGCAGAGAGGAAACTGAAGTCAAGGAGCTGGGTATTTACCGGTTAAAACGGTGCAGTAACACCACAGTGTGAGCCCATGGGAATACCCACCAAACTCCAAAAGCAGACCTGGGCAAACAGGCCATGAGAATTTCTGCACATTAAGGAGATTCTCTATTCTGATTTACCACTTTTAAAAAGAGGCAGAGTGAAACTGTGTACTTCCTTTCTTCTGGGGTGTTACTCAGACATCTGTGGCGGGCACGCCAAACCGTACTGACCTTCTGGGAAGAAAGACTACAAATAGTAGGGCTTTAATAGTAGGGATTAGCTTTAAAAAAAACAAAACAACTTACACAAATAACAAGGTAAAGAACAAAATCAAAGCAGAATATTAAGTAGATTTTATAAACCAAAAGAGGGGTTGTGTTGGCCTAACAAATCAGCACAGTGAAGACGTAAAAGACGGTTAAGGATGGGGTTCAAAAGGAACTCTGAGAGCACAGCTGAAACCGGGCCGCTTTCGTTAAGAAGAAATTCAGAACAGAGTTCTGACACTCGCTGTCTGTCTCTAAGTACCTAAGATGGCCTTACTGAACACCCCTCAGCACGCCGTCTACCACAAAGACAACCGTACCAGGGCCGTCCTGCAGCTCTCCCTGGGGCTCCACAGTGTAGAAGAAAACGGTGCACATGCAACTTCTAAAGGCTTCGGTGCCTCAGTTCTTACAATTCTGGGAGCCATTCAACAATTAATGAGTTTGTATAGCTCATATTTGTCATTTTCAAGAAATAAAGGGGGAGAAAATGGTCTTCAAGAGAAAACTATATAGTAAGAATTTTGCGATGTTACTAAATTCACTATGGTGGTGTATGTACACCATACAAGCCCTACACAGTAAACACACATGTGTGCACAACTATCTACTGACCTACCTGCCACCTATCGTTGGAACCAGGAGACTGTACCACTTGAGAGCCTGGGCTCTGGAGTGAGGCTCGGGGTGAACCTTGGCCTCACCTCTTCCTAGCTGTGTGACCTCGGGAAAGTTTGCTCACTTGTATGTGCTTCGCCCATTTTCTATTTTCTCCTCTATACGGTGAGGGTACTGGTTGCTATTTCAGGTAGTGGTGATGGTGAACTACTGCTTGGTTTCATTATTTCCCTGGATTCTGTAAGATAATCTATGTGAAGTACTTAGCACAGTCTTTACCCAACACATAGCAAGTACCCAATGAACAGCAGTCTGGTAATGAAACCTGGAATCAAAGAAGCCCTGGGGAGAGTTTGGGGAGGGCACGGTCTGGTTTAACCCTCTCTGGACTTTTGTTCAACATGTAAACAAAGACGGGGAAAGTCAAGAACTGGCTTTATACCGTGTTCCGAGGCAAACTAAAATCTGGAATTTGCCGTCCTTCCCAATGCTCCTGGGTGCAGCATTAATAGCGTTCACATAGTGGCAGAACGTTCTGCAGGGTGATTTCGGAATAAGGACATCATCTCCATTGTCCAGGGTCTGGTCAGTGGTTTCAAAATAAGCAACCGCTCTCTCTGGGGAAGGAAGTCAGACTCACATCAAAACACACACCAACACTTCATAATAGAAAGACTAATCGCTAGGTTTATTCTTGAGACACTAATGATGTTTTCTTTGTACCACAGCCAGTGCTGAAACCAAAATCATTACTTTGTCATGGGTTTCACAATGAATTCGAGGTCCCTGGTTCATGGTGGTTCATTCCCGGGAGTTTAGTTTCTAATCTAGACTGAATTTTAGAAGGTTGGAAAAAGTTTACTTCTCTTCAGAATAACTTCAAGAAATGATCATTGGGAAAAAAGAAGGAAAATAGAAACAGACTCCTCTGTTAAGGCTGGAACCTTGTAGGAGCAAAGCAGCGACGCCCTGGTGGCCACAGGGACGCTGCCCCCGTCCCAACTCCCCAGTGGCAGGCCAACGCTCTGCAGCAACATCTCGGAAATGAAGCAGAAGCAGTACCTCTGACAAGGAGGGGTGTGCACACATCGGAAACAGGGGCAATATCCTAGGCCTTTCAGAAGGAAAAAAATATTATTTCCAGGGTCCTGATGTGTCCATTTTCCTTCTTTCATACAAAAATTCTAAATTAGATGAAATTAACTACTTTATCTGGGCCACTGACAACACACAAGTGATCCATCACCCCTTGAAAGAAACGGGAAATTCTAGGGGAACTGCATACCACAGTAAAGAAGAGACAGCTTAGCAAGCTAGAGCAGCAACACTCCTGTGGAACTTTCTGTGATGATGGAAATGTCCCCATCTGTAAGGTCCAACTGGTAGCTACAGTAGGGCTGGGTGACGAGGGAAGCGAACTTTACATTTAAATGAAATCAGTGTGAGTTTAACAGCCACACGTGGCCAGTGGTTACCATATGGGACACAGCACAGAGCTAGAGACATGCTTCTGAAACATGTTGTACCTGGACCTTCCCAACAACCTCCTATCTCATTCAGGGCAACCACCCAGGTCCTCCCTGTGGAGGACGAGAAGGCCCTACCCAACCCGCCTGGCAGTCAACACCCCTCTCCCCAAATACCCTTTCTCTCACCCTCATTCTGCTCAGTCCCGTCGCCCCTGCTCCTCCACGAAGAGGCCAGGCGCACTCCGACCTGGGGCATGTGCCCCGGCCCCTGCCACAGCGTGTGTGCTGTCCTTCCACACATTCCCACGGCTTACTTTTCACTTCCTCACGGCCTTTGTTCAAATGTCGCCTTATCAACCTAGACGCCTCTAACCACCCCATCAGCAAGAGCCCTTGCCACTCCGTTTCCTCTCACCGTGTTTTACTTTTTCCAGGTATCAGTGATCACCTTCTACTGTACTAGATAAACTGCATGTTTGTTGTGTTTTTGTGTATGATTTGTCCTCCCTGATCGACCACAGGAATTTGTGTTATACTTTTTTTTAAAAAAAGATTTTATTTATTTTTAGAGAGGGGGAGGGAGGGAGGAAGGGAGACAAACACTGACACTCGAGAGATAAATCAATCAGTTGCCTCTTGTTTGCCCCCATCTGGTGACCTGGCCCACAACCCAGGCATGTGCCCTGACTGGGAATCGAACCAGTGACCTTTCTGTTCGCAGGCCGGCACTCAATCCACTGAGCTACACCAGCCAGGGCTTGTTTTGTTATATCTTGATTAGTATCTTAAACATCTAGAATAGTGTCTGGAATATGGTGGACACTATCAATATTTGTTAACTAAATGAAATGCAAGGATGGTGATTATTTGATAATTATTTAAAAAAACAACAACCAACAACAGAGTCCCTTATCACTAACCCTTGTTTGCTCAATTCCTGGATTTTTGAGTTTTCTAAGAAGCATCTCCATGACCTTATAACAACATCCATCTGCTGAAACTTACCTATGAAGTCCCAGATGAAGACGTTCTTGTGGAAGATGCGGGCAGATTTGAACCCGTGGTGGAAAACTTGTTCAAGGGCCGCCACCAGGCCATTTTCCCCACACAGCAACACCGTGAGGCTTCCTCTCTGTGGGACACAACACACGGGGCCAAAAGTCACCCGCCACGCCCGCGTTTAAGAAACACGCTGGAGAAACAAGCGCTGAGGGGAGCTACGAAGCACGGCTCTGCAGCTATTAGAAAGCTTTCAGATGAAAACGAAAACACCTTGATGTGCCGCCTTGTGCATCATGATTAAAAGCAGTTTCAAAACCCTACTGTACTAAGGTTGACAGCTCGTCCTACCTCTTTTTCTGGTTTGTGAAAATGTTTCACAATGTTGTTCACAGCTTCTCCGATCCCTTCTTGGATCTGTCCAGCATTGGGTTCTGAAAAACAGTAAACACTGGTTGAATTCTCACGCAATGGAGATGAACCAAAGAACTATGGGTTATCAGCTGGGTCCACCTACGCAGGCAGCACTCCACCACGCAGGCTGGCCTTGCCAGGGGCTCCAAAAACTTGCCTAGGGTCAGTTTGGCCAAGCGAGAGGCATCCTGGCACAATGAAAAAGAATCCAAGAGACCACTAGGTTTAAACCCCAGCCTTACCCCAGTAATCTATAACCCTGGTCAAATGTTTGACTCTGAGTTTGACTTTCCTCAATCTAAAATAGGGGAAACACACACCTCATGCCTGGGTCACTGGGAAAACTGAATGAGGTACTAGGTGTCAATCTCCTGGCATGGTACCTGTCAAAAGTGCTGGGGTATACTTTCTCAAAACAGCACTGCCACACGAAACCGGACTGATTCCTTAGTTGTACAATTGGACGAGATGAGGTGAAACCTATTTTTAAGTTTTAAATCAGCATAATTAAGGTACTGCATACAACAAATTCAACAACTTTAACCGTGTGATCTGGTTAGCTTTGCTGGTGATGTGGCCATGTAACCTCCACCCCACAACCCTAACAGAGAAAACCCCCACCGCCCCACCCCAAAAAGCGCCCTGTGCCCTGAGTCAGCCAGTCCTGTTCCCCAGTTCCCCACTCTGGCAGCTGCTGATCTGCCTTCTAGCACTATCACAGTGCCTTTTTTAGAACTTAACATAGAAGGAATCCTACGTACCCAGTCCTCTGCATCCGGTTTCCCTCCCTCAGCAGCATGTTTCTGTGATTCACCCATGCTTTTAGATGCATCAACAGTTTTCTCCCTTTTGCCCACAGCTGGGAAGTACCCCCTTGAGCAGGTATACCAAAATTTGTCTATCCACTCACCAGCTGTGGACAGTGGGGCTGTTTCCATTCTTTTTTTTCTTTTTAAACATCAGTGTGTGGTTGCCTCCAGCATGCCCCCCTACTGGGGACCTGGCCCACAACCCAGCCATGTGCCCTGACTGGGAATCGAACTGGCGACCCTTTGTTTTGCAGGCAGCACTCAACCCACTGAGCCACACCAGCCAGGGTGGGCTGTTTCCATTCTGACTATATGAATGAAACTGCTATGGACATCTGAGTGCCCGCCTCAGTGTAGATATCTGTACTCGTTCCTCTTGGGTAAACATCTAAGAGTAGGACTGTGGGGTCAAGAATACGGTAAGTGCATGTACACCTTCATAAGAAACTGCCAAACTGTTTTTTCCTCCCACACTCCCACTCGCAACGTGGAAGCACCCCACTGTGCCCCAGCCTCAGCCATACCCACTTTCCCAGTCTTTCACGTTTGAGCTGTTCTGGGGGGCACATGCTGTACATTTTATTTCTGACTACAGAAAGGATTTATGGATCGGGGGAGTAATTTAAGAAAGAATAGGGGGATTTTTAGAAAACATAATTTTACTAGTGAATATATCGTCATGTGTTAACAGATGGACTGGGACTAAAACTAAGGAAATTGCTTTGTTAATAAATGAAGGACCTCTTAGGTACTTTTGTTATTCTACTTATGGTTACTGTGCTAAAACAAAACCACTTCACTGATAAGCGTTTGTAAATTTCCACTAGATCACACCGCCTCTGCATTAGCTTTCTGTGGCTCTTGTGACAGAATGCCACAACCTTGGTGGCTTAAAACAATGGAAGTTCATTCTGTCCTAGTTCTGCAGGACAGAAGGTGGTGTGAGCAGGGCCATGCTCCCTCCAGAGGCTCAATGGAAGAACCACGCTCCTTGCCTTTGCAAACCCGGTGGCCGCCAGCGTGCTGCGGCTTCTGGCTGCGCCACTCCAGTTTCTGCTTCGGTCCCTACACTGTCTTCTCTGGGGCTGATTTGCCGCTGCCTCTCTCTTATCAGAATACTTGTGGTGGCACTTAGGGCCCACCTGGATAATCCGGGATAATCTCTGTATCTCAAAATCCTTAACTTAACCACACCTTTTTCCAAATAAAGGAGTATTTACAGATTTCTAGGGGTTAGGATCTGACAGCCCAGGGAGACATTATTCAGCCTGCTAAAGCCCAACTTAGAATAAATTAGGAGTTTACTGTATTAGTACAAATGGCCTGTGAACACAGTATCCCTCCCTACCCATAGAACTCACTCCTTTATACATAGTATCTTGTGTCATCACTTCTATACGAAGCTGCAGGGGGGAGAGGAATTTTAGACTCTCTCTTAGAATAAGGGGCTCTAGATAGCTAAATGTGGCTAAGAGTACTGTAACATGAAACTGTCCTTATCCCTCTTTTATGTTTCAGGCAAAATATTTACTCATATTTCCAGAGCTTAACTGAAACAAAGCATGCAACTGTATTACATTTTAACATCTAAATTCTTCAGGCTTTTCATTATTTGTAATGTCTTGCCTTGTTTTTTCTCCTCCCTCCCTTCCTAAAGTCCCTTCTCCCAAATTAATTTTCTTCAGCTTTCTTTTTTATTTTTAAAGAATTCTATTTATTTATTTTTAGACAGAGGGAAGGGAGAAAAAGAGGGAGAGAAACATCAATGTGTGGTTGCCCCTTGTGCTGCCCCCACTGGGGACCTGGCCCACAACCCAGGTACATGCCCTGACTGAGAATGGAACTGGTGACCCTTTGGTTCACAGGCCAGTACTCAATCCACTGAGCCACCTCAGCCAGGGCAGCTTTCTTCTTTCTAACCTCCCTATTATAATTCATAAATGTGACAGCTTTCTGTGAAATGGCTGTATGACACCTGCAACATTTGAGACATGTTTAAAAATTAAAAACCCAACTACTTACTGGTGACTTTTCCTGTTAGTGAAGTGATGCTAAGTCTCCTGGCCGTGGTGGGGGACTTCTGCTGGGGGGGCGTCCGGCACTGCTTCACCAGATCCTCATCTGCCACCGATGCCATCAGCTCTCCAATCAGGATTCTCTCCAGGCTTCCGTCATCAATGCCCTTCCCCAGCCACCGCCCACAGGGGAACCTAGCAGGACAACACACACACACACACACACACACACACTTCTGAATCACCACTGTTTTAGTAGTTTTACTCAAAACTTTAAAAACAGCACCATGGGTAAAGTCCATCATTTTAGTGCCTGTGGGTTGTTTCTTTCAATCATGAAAAATTTCAAACACAGAAAAGTAGAATAGTATAGCCAACACCTGTATTCTTATCACCAAGACATTACATTTTGTTATATGCTTTGTCTTTTGTTGAAGTACTTTAAAGTGACACACACTAGGACATTTTACATCTAAAACACTTCAGTATAAATCTCTAAATAATGAAGGCATTCTCTCTTATACATCCTTTACATAGCTATAGATTGTTATCCCACGGAACCTAATTAAAATAATTTAATGTCTTCTCGTATCTAACTTATATTAAAGTTTTGTACTTCGTTCTAGAAAGAATATTCTCCAGAGGCTATAAATTAGTGTCCAATGTAAAAGCTGCAGAGGAGAAGGTGCCCAGAGGGCAGTTGTAGCTCTAACCAGCTCAGTCCGAAAAGCCCTTCCTCTCACTGAACTTGTTTTAAACTTCTCTTTTTTCTTCCTTTTTTATCAGAGTTACAGCAATCTTTTTCAATACAATAAGCAGCACTTGTGACCTGAGGATTAGCAGCAAACACAGTTTGTTTTTGTAAAGTATTTGGGGGGCAATTTTGTAACACATAAACCAAACCACTAAATAAAACCACCCTCACAACTAAACTAAGATACAGAAGGCAGTGGGAAAGCTTTAGAAGGAAAACAATTCTTAACCTTTTTTGTTTGAAGAGTCTCCAAATAAGAATTCTGAACTCCCAAGGACATTCACTTACCTATATGTATGTCCTGTGATTTCATTTCTGACCATGACACAATCCACTAGCCACTTGGCTAACAGCCCCGAGTTATCGTGACCAATCTGCACAGTGGTCAGCTTCCCCAAGTTCTGGCACTGCAGGGACAGAACCGTAGGTTACTCAGTACCCGATCCCATCCCACTGCCTCTCAGCTCCACCTAACTTAACTGCAGAGGATGCACTCTGCCTGACGTGTGCTCTGCTATGCCCCGGAGAAGCGTATTTGCATCTAGTGTATCCCATCTGATGAGCGAGCAGACAAGTGGACATTCGCTACCTAAAGAGAGGACTGCGCAGGTGCCAGACGAGAGAAGTGAACGGGCGGTAGAAGAACCCTAGGAAGGAATGATGATTTCTAACTGGGGAACCCAGAGACATTGCACAATCATCGACTTGTGCCTTAAAGCATGAGAAGAATCCCAAGAAGCAGAAAAAGGATGCAATTTAGATTCAGCTACAGAGAAATCAGAAAAACAACCGCAGATATTAAAAATCACTGACACAGCCCTGGCTGGTGTGGCTCAGTGGACTGAGTGCCGGACAGCGAACCAGACGATTGCGGTTCGATTCCCAGTCAGGGCACATGCCTGGGTTGCTGGCCTGGTTTCCCAGTGTGGGGAGCACAAGAGGCAACCACACGTTGATGTTTCTCTGCCTGTCTTTCTCCCTCCCTGCACCTCTGTCTAAAAAATACATAAATAAAATCTTTTTTTAAAAAATATTTTATTTGTTTTTAGAGGGGAAGGGAAGGAGAGAAGGAGAGAAATATCAATGTATGGTTGCCTCTCATGAGTCCCCTGCTGGGAACTGGCCTGCAACCCAGGCATGTGCCCTGACTGGGAATCGAACTGTGATCGTGTGGTTCGCAAGCCTGCGCTCAATCCACTGAGCTACACCAAAAGATTTTATTTCATAAATAAAATCTTTAAAAAAAATCACTGATAGTTATTTTTCTGTTTCTAATAAAATACTAAGGTGAAACTGACCTCGAACTTCATCTACTAGATGTCTTTCAAGCTGTTAAAAAATAGCACAGTTATGAACGTCTTTCCTGGCAAGAAAGTGATCATAGGAATAATAAAAATAAATGCTGATTAAATTCTGATAAAAGATCACAGACCCCAGGTGCCTATGGAAGGCTGGGAAGATCAGGGCCATGAGTGCTAAAGGCCCCTGACTTGTTCACGTCGCAGTGAGATGGTGTCACAGCGACTCAGGTGAGGGAGGAGGCACCTTAAACTAGTGGGGGCTGCGGAGATGGAAAGAAGCAGGCGGATGTGAGGCAGAGTTTGGAAATAGCAATGATGGGACTTATAAGGCAGTTCATGTTCCCTGCTTGGAAGTCCAAGGATGGCTGTTTTCACCATTTATATTTTTATATACAGATGGCTGCGAGGTCACTGGACAGAAACGGCCCACATGGGGTTCTGGGTGGAAAGTGCTGTTCCTAGGCAGCAAGGAACACGCAAATGCGGGATGTCTGGTTAGACCACCGCCTTCCTGGAGCAAGAGCAGGTACTGCCTTCCTCCCGTGGGCCAGGGTCAACCTGCACGCCAGCTCAAACACACGGGAATGCTTTACCAAGTGAGCTCGGAACTACAACACTGAAAGGCATTTTTACAATACACTTCAGATATGTCACCAGGTGGTCTAAATGCCATAAGCATGGATGTAGGCTCTCCTGTCCTGTTGGCCACATCCAGGAAGGGAGCATTTTGCAGTAAGGAAAAGAACCACCGTGGGGGAAATGCTTAGCGCTAAGGCACTCAAATCATGGAAATCATGGAACAGGACCTGGAAAAGGCCCGCCGGCACTATCACGAGTGGAAAAACAGAGCTTAACAACAAAAATAATAACAAAAACACAAAATACACTTGCGTGTTTATGACAAACTTCAGGAATACAATCACAAAAAATGGTCCTGCATGCCTGCATGTTCCTTGATATTATCCGACTTAAGGAAAAGTGAAAACGTGCAACTGGAATCCTTGTGTAGAACTACACACGACACTCTCTGCTGAGAAGGGCGTAAGCTGAACCCACCTCAAAAGTCATTTCGAGGAGGTTTTTGGGAATCTGCATCACCCCTGTGTCTCCCAGCTCCCCCGACACACAGACCCAGGGGTTCGATGTGATGATCGCATTGCTCAGCTTTTTGATGGGGATGATCACCGACCTGTACGGAATCACTGGGAGAAAAATGCCGAAATTAGTAAGAAATTACAATACAATTCTCCTGATAACAAAACAAGTCAGTAGGAAGAACTCTGTTTGCTTTCACAGATAATTCACTTTATATGAGCCATCGAGATGGACTTAGACAAAAAGATGAGATCACAACCTCTTCCAGTCTAGAAAACTAGGGAGGCTGCATCTGTGAGCCATAAGTCCCAACACTTGTGGTGGTTTTCCAGCATATACATGGCTGGTGTGCAGGGCATGTGTGCAGGGCATGTGTGCCACCACAGTGATGTCCATCACCACCACAGGGGTAAATAATCCCAGGCCTCAGCCCCAGAATACCTGAGGGCGTGAACACTAACGGTGCTATATAGCATTATCATCGCTTCAACATTTTTTTGATTTTTTACAAGACTGAGTACAAATGAGCAAAGTTCCTGGGTAGGTTTCACACGAAAAAGGGGTGGATGACTATCCCTTAAGGCTGACTGTCTTAGGCAATGCTCCAAAGCAGTGTACTTCCGAACTTTCCCATCCCAATTTTACAGCTCAATATGCAAAGCCAAGAATAACAACGGCGGGCACCTCCATTCTGGACACAACTGGGAAAGCTGTTAAGGTGACTCATGGAGGGGCCTCAGGAAAGGAGTCAAGACCTTTTCTCTTCTCTCTGGGAAGAGAGCTGTGTGAAACCCGTTCTCCTGAAGGCTCTTCAAAGCCACGCCACTAGATGTCACTGTGCGTCCACTGTCAAATGTGGAATCATAAGGCAGTTAGGTATTATAACAACCCTCCCTCCATTTTCCCTCAAAAAGTGGGGATGGCTCAAACACAATTTTTCTCCTTTAGGGTCATTTGTTTTCTTTTTCAAAAAGCAGAATAGAATATTCTTTTTGTTGGTATTCTTGTGATTTCTACTCACCCTGCCACAAGAGGGCATGTCAGCAGCCCTCCCGGAAAGCACTACAGGTAGGATGGAAACCTATACTGGACAAAGTGCCCAGACACCGCCCCACAGCAGGGGCTGCGGTCCAGTGCGTTCTCAGACGAGGAAAATGAACGGGGAAAATGGTTCATTTCCCTGATTTCATGTAGACCACCGTCTTTATGTTGAGTGAATAACCTCCCTTTCTGCCCCCCCCCCCTTTTTTTCTTGGCTGAAGGAAAGGAAGATATCAGAGGAAACTCTATACATCACACTATGCTTTCATGGTTTAGTAATCACAAGAATCAAATGGTTTTGAAACTGAAAGCAGAAGAGGGTACTGCAAGATGGTTTTAGGTGCCGCAGGCCTCTGTGGTTCCTTTCAGGGACAGGATCAGAAAAGCGGCAGAGGAGGCCTGTTAGGGCAGCAGTTCTGGGCCTGCAAAGGGCCCACAGATGCACAACCGTGATTTCTTCAAGTATAAGAGTAATATTACTTAAACTCAGAGTGTGTCTGTTATGAAGTATCTCAATTGCTCAAACTGAGTTGAGTTTCTTACACAAACAGAAACTGCAGATATAAAGAAGACCTTTCATTTATTTATTTTACTTAATCTTTATTATATATTTATTCCATTACTATTCAGACCCCTATATCCCCCTCCCCCCAGCAATCACCACACTGCTGTCCATGTCCGTAAGTCTTTTCTCCTTTTTGCTCAATCCCTCCCCCGCCAACCTCCCTGCCACTAGCTGTCATCTGCTCTCCCTCTATGAGTCTGTCTCTGTTTTGCTCGTTAGTTCAGTTTGTTCATTAGATTCCACATATGAGTGAAATCATATGGTTTTCATCTTTCTCTAACTGGCTTATTTCACTTAGCATAATGTTCTCCAGGTCCATCTATACCGATAAGGAGAATTTTAGGAGTCCTAACTATTTCTTCTCTTTCAAAACTGTATATGACATTTTAGCTTCTCACACCTGCAATAAACTAAAAAGCTAACAGTAGCTTGACAGACACTATGGGTTGGCCCAATAACCATTTCTACTCCAGTTTTCCTTGTCTGCCTGTATCGGAGACTGGAAAACACAAAACCTACACACTTCTGGCTCGTGAAGTGGTAGCGCTATTCACTGTTATTTCTTGGAAAGTTATGATTTCTAGCCCAGATTCGGACCTTTTCCTTGGCATTCCTTTCCTCTCCCCACTGGAAGGTGGGCTGAGAAAAGCCACCTTGTGACCTCGAGGGTTGTCTAGGAGAGGGACAAAGAGACTGTGTGCGTGACGGCCCTGCGGGGCTGCCTGCCTCAAGACTTCTTGTTATGTAAGAAAAATAAAACTACTAATTTGCTTAAACCAATGTTTTGCCAGTTTCTGAAACTTGCAGCTGAACACAACTCCAAACGGCTACGAGTAAAAATTCTCTAAACTAAGGAAGGGGACCTACTGCTAATAAGACTTAGTAATGGGGAAGAGAATAAATCCTTTAATTTAATTAAGCCGTCTCCACAATCAGCATTCCTCCCTCTGTGGACCTACACTGTCCATCAAGATCTCGAAGTCTTTGTGAATCATCCGAGTTTAATGATGCTCAGTTACAGAAGTTTATTTGTGTCATATACTGATTCTTTGAATTTATGTGTTTCGGATAAGATGTAAGAGTATTGTTTAGTAAAGCACTTCTTTTCACGTCCACCCCATCTCCCGCTGCAGACTGAGTGCACTGGGAGGCAGACGCTGCGTCAGAAACCAGCGTGCAGAACGTTCTTCTGGGATCAGCCTGAGAGGAGGAAGCAAGCAGGCCTGGCTGACCAGAAGTTGAGCCGTGATGCTGTTGTAACAGAGCGCTCAGCAGATCCCCCGGTGAGTTCTGTGCCAGCCCTCTGATCAGTCCCAGAGGCCAGCTGGCCCTGGCAGGAGGGCTCCCCCGGGTGAGGCACTTCCCACAGGGCCGGGGCTGAGAGCTGTCTTTCAGCAACTGGGGCCCAATCTTCACTCTTTAAGGGAGATGGGGTGGAGGTGGGGGCACCCCCCAGTGCCTAGCTCTCTGTACTATAGTGTGTGTGACTTTTAGAAATATAAACTCTTATTCCATCAGTCACTGAGCAACTCTTCACCTAAGAGTCAGTTCTCCAGACTTACTGATTGTGGTGAACACACTGGTGAAGCAGAAGTAGTCCACAGCGTTGAGGGAAAGGAGATGGTAAAGAAACTGTTCTCTTTCTTCTTCGCAACGTAGGAAAGCATAGCGCTTATAAAGCTTCCTGGGAAAGAGCAAGACAAGCATGAAACAACAGTACAGTATGTTTTTCACGATGTCTTCCATTAAAAGTACATGCCTCCCTTTACACAAGCTGGGTAGAAACTCTAATCTGGAAAGAACAGACGATTCACAAAAGAGACCATATACACAGTTGACATTTTTAACCTGGTCAGTAACGGAGGAAAAACACCCGTGGATCCATTCTGTTTATCACACTGACCGCTCTGAAAGCTATGACCGTTGCTGACAAGGGGGGGAGGCAATGAATGGGTAGCTGTTCTGATGGACAGTGGGACTGGAAATTTCTGGAAAGCAATTTGCTGGTAATACTTATTTTAAACCAATCAAACCCTCTGACTCACTGACTTTACAAGAAGAGCCTTCTTGCAGCCACAAGGCAATCAGGACACACTGCGGACTGCCTAGTAGGGAGGGACAAAGGGCCTGCGTCCACGATGGCACTGTGGACTGCCTGTCTCGAGACCTCTCGTTACGTAAGAAAAATTAAACTACAGTTTGTCAACTTACGCAATGTGCTTTGTAAGCACACAGGTCACAGAAACAGAAATGCCTCAAGAGGTGACCCCTCACCTGGTGAGGGGCTGGTTAGAGAGCAGCTGCTTGAGATGCTGGGACAAGAGCTTCTTTTCCAGAGACAGTCTTATCCACGCCCGGGCTCGTCCAACATCAGTCTTGATCTCGCTCATGTTCTGAATATGCCTAAAAAACAGTCGCAACAGAAAAGACGTAAATCCTAAGAATGACCTTGAACTGGAAAAGAACGCATGGGCGCAGCACTCTGTACAGGTAAGTTCTTTGATATTTAAAGGAAGCAACAAGTCGCACACGATTTACATGTGCTCAGGTTCCACCCGCATCAGAATCACCATGACAACACAGGAAGACAGGCCGCCTCCTGAGATAGAGCATTTTACACCCATTTATTCTGGCAGGTTTTATTATGTTCTTATTTCAGCCGCATAGATACCTATAAACTGTCACCTGGTTATTCCTGACTCTTAGGAAAATAAAATAAATGGGCTGAATATTCAACTTTTTATTAAAGATATCTGGTCTGTAGTTGAAGTATCCGCCACGACTTTAATCCACTGAATTATTTGCAAGCAACCCTGACAACACATGGAAAATATGAAATCTTACTTTCTGTGGCATCAGAAGACAAGCTGTATTGCACTGATAAATTCAACATTTTAAAAATCTGAAATAGTTGGAAAATTATGTGGCTACAAAAAAATACTGTATGGCCAAGCCCCTAACGAGTGTTAGATGTGGAGACCAGTGTTCCGTGCAGAAGTCGACGCTACCCTCTGAAGGACTGGCGGGAGGCAAGCCTAAGGGAGGGGTAACTGTAAATCCACTCCAGGGAGTCACTGACGTCTTTGTAAGTGTGACCCACCCTTTCCTCTCTTGATTTTTTTTTTTTTTTTTTGTTTAAAATGACTCATCCTAGCTGTAACAAATACTGCAATAAAACCTTCTGTCTGACGATTCTAAGCATTCAGAATAAGGAACAGCCTTACCCTGTGAAAGGCACACATAATTCTTTCTCTTTCATCCTTCCTCTCTCCTTTTCTCCTTCCCTCCCTCCCTCTCAGTCTTTGGATCTTAAGATTGAGGCCCTCACCCCTCAGTGCTGATTTATAATCAAACACTCTTGAAGAACAAGATGTGAAGCCTTACATCACATCACCCAGGCGCACTGAAGAGGTGGCATAAAAACAAGTCAGAGAGAGATTTATGACAGACTTGTTTTATTTTTCTTTTAAAGGGCCGATACCATTACCTATGGTCATGAATGAAGAGAGCTGGTGACAAGCAGGCCCCCCTTAGACCCTGGTGGCAGTGGCGAGGCACTTGGCAACCCAAGTGTGACCCCATCAGACAGCACTGGCCGCCCCTGAACCCTGCGGACAGTCTGGCACCGCCGGGCTGGAGCCAACATGGTCCAGGAACACCAAGTGGATTCAAAGTGAATTCACTGAAAACGAATCTATATGAGGGCTAAGTACGTGTGTTGTGTAACTGTTCCCTATGTCTCTTTCCTATTCTAAAACAGTAAAATCTACTGACACTAGTTTTATCAGTGGAAAACAACTGTAATCTGAAAAACAATCACGTTTAAGGAACATGGGAAGCACTGGAGTCGATCGACTGAAACCTACTTTATTTAGGTGGTGATTGGCATTCCCACCATAAGAACATCTGTGCACGTTGTCTTCGGGAGGAGGCAGGGGTTTGGGAGGTGAAGGCACCACACTCTCCTCCTCAAGCTCTTCATGTTCACCGCCACCGGGGAAATTACTCTGCCTCAACTACTGCCTCCTTGATGAGATTCCTTTGTTCCAGAACCCTGTGAAGCTCACAGGGTACAGGCTGAACTGCCCACTCCTCCTCGGTCTCAGTATTTCTTCCTACTGAAAACAGTACCTTCTAGGCAGTTGGCTTAAGACTGCATTCCATTGCAGAACACACTCCCTCTCCACTACCTTCCCGGTTGGAGTCTATTGGTGTTTCAATTCCACCTTCTTCTGAAAAGCTTTCCTTGACCAGGCCAGCCTTCAATGACCTACTTTATTAAATTCTGCAGTCTGACTTACATTTATCATGCACTGCCTAGCACGCTGATCATTTTCTCTTGACATACATTTGTTCTCAGGCCACCAGGTTCCCTGAGAACAAGAACCCAATACTTCTTAGCAGCCCTGCATCCTCGTTTGTACCCTGTAAGACCAAGTGCCTGTTACGAGCTCAAAAAATCGCTTTGTATATAAAAATTTAATACTATGCTTTAAAAAAAGATTTTATTTATTTAGTTTTAGAGAGAAAGGGAGAGAGAAAAAGAGGGACAGCAACATCAACATGCGAGAGACACACTGTTGTCTCTTGCACGCCCCCGACTAGGTACCTGGACCACAACCCAAGCATTTGTCCTGACCAGGAATTGAACCAGCGACCGTTCTGTTAGCAGGCTGACACTCAATCCACTGAGCCACACCAGCTAGGGCTAATTCTATGCTTTAAAACAATTTGTATGTGTTGTGCTATTATTCTTTAATCCAAATCTAATACTACATATTTTTCTGTGTAGTTACACTATTTTGATTTGGTTTTAGTTGGAATGATTTATTATAGGTAATTATAATGGCATTTAGCATAATATTACATGAGTATTATTTCCAAAATAAAGCCTGCTAATTCATGGAAAAACATACGTGGTGTGGTTTAAATAGATCTACTTGGTTTATTTTTTAACCCCGACACAAAGCTTTCTAATTTAGAAGTTTCTATGTACCTTGTCTAACTGAATCATCGCAATAACTAGTGAGGGGAGATCATCATCGTTTCACTGTAAAGACGAGAACACTGAGACTCAGTGACCCACCCAAGGCCACAGGTAATAAGCGTTATGCTAGAGGGGCGACCCATTTTCTACCCACCACTTCTTCCGGGTGCTCACATTCTCCGAGAAGCAAACCATAGCCAGCTATGCCCCCCCCCCCCCCCCCCCCCCCCGCCCCCCCCCCCCCCCCCCCCCCCCCCAAGTCCCAGGGCCCATGCTCCTAATCCCTCAGCTACAACGGATGGGGCAAGAAGCACATGCCTCTTCTAAGTCGAGCGATCAGGGTTTTTTCCTCAGAAACTGAGGATTAGTACACTGGAAAACCAAGTTAGCTTTCACTGAATACTTAAAATAAGAAAAGCTGTTAAAGCCAGGCCTGGGGGAGCCTGTGCACAATAAAGCAGGAAAGGAAGGGAAGGGTGGGGAAGGGAGGAGCAGAGGGGAGATGCTTCCTGTGAGACAGACAGAGGCTGTTTCCATTCCAGCCACGGTTCTTGGTCTTGGATTCTGGAAGATAGCCCCGCATAGCTCCAAAACATCTCTGTTTTTTGCTGGAGCCAATTTGAATGAGCTTCTTCTGTTTTTGCAAACTGAATGATTTGTAAGATTGGCAGCACCTAAATAAACTTGAATCTACATTTTCTGAGTTCAAATCTGGTGCTTATTTTACTGTATCACCAGTGAAACCCAGTAATATTTATTAGAGAATAAAAGAATTAACCAATTTTATTATAAGCTCATGTCCTATACAGTCATATAGATTCCTCAGAATATGCCCTCCCGGGGGTAACAAAATCACTTATAATCACTCAATTTTAGTGCAGAATAAAACCAGTTACTCGTAAGCACACAGGTATACATTATTTATAAAAGATAAAGTGACTTGCCAATTTACTCTGAAGTAATTTATTCCCATATTTAAATGTAAATAGAATATTTCTAGGATTTGCCCCTATCCTGTTCATTTGTGACATATTCAGATGATCTGTACTTAGGCTACAGTACACACCAGACCCTAGATCACTTCAATGCCCTGCATCATTATATATTTTGCCATTAAGAATAAAAGACTCTGCCCTGGCCAGGTGGCTCGGTTGGTTGGAGCATCAGTTGGCTCAGCAGGTTCGATCCCAGGTCAAGGCATATACCTAAGTGGGGCACATATAGGAAGCAACCAATCAATGTTTCTCTCTCTCCCCTTCCCTTCCTTTCTCTCTAAAATCAAGATATAGCCCTGGCTGGTATAGCTCAGTGGATTAAGTGTGGGTCTGTGAACCAAAGGGTTGCCAATTCGATTCCTAGTCAGGGCACAAGCCTGGGTTGCGGGCCAGGTCCCCAGTTAGGGGCACATGAGGGGCAACCACACATTGCTGTTTCTCTCTTTCCTTCCCTTTCCCTGAAAAAAAATAATAAAATCTATATATATATATCCTTGGGTGAGGATTAATATATATATATATATATATATATATATATATATATATATATATATCTCAACAGCTAGATGATATGTGCACAGCTACTCTGGGAAGAAACTGGTAATAATGGTAATGCCATGATAATACTCCTCTTTTATATGTAGATAATCTGTAGTTATTGACTGGCCCCAGCCTTTCCCTTTGGAACACAAAGTCATTCTGTAACTGACAGTTTGGTGATTCCTGGCAACTACGAAGGTCTGGGGAGTTAGCCCGAGACCCTAGCACAAAGGGGATCACAGCCTTTAGACGTGTCTGTCTCAGACTCATTACATCTGCTAAGTAACCTGGGGCTAAGACCCTGGACAACTGCGAGACCTCAAAGTCCCTAAACAGCCCATGTATTTGCCTCCAGAAATAAATGTGGGAAGACATGAGGTAACGATAGAGGCATGTGCCCGAAAGAGAGCATGGACTCAGAGAGATATACTATCTAATCTTTAGAAAGTAAGTTTTTCTTTAATTGTCCAGATTTAAAGAAATCAGAGTTTAGAATATTACTTGGGTATTTTTCTTCAAGGGAAAATCTACTACATAAACTGTCTAGGTAGCAATTGGGAATTACAATGAAGTACTAGCCAGGAATTTGGAAATACGGAAAAAAGCCTGTCCACTGAGAGTTAAACTCTAAAGTAAACATATCAGGAATAAGAACAACAATGCACTGTGTATAAAAGTCACCCTAAAAATGCAGAAGGGAGCCGAGAAAAGAGAGCAACAACCACTGGCAGCGTTTCTGCAGGGCTTTTCGGAGGCGACCTCAGTCCCCTGAGCATTAAGATCACCAGTGCAGAACCAGATGGCCAGGCTTCCACATGTCTGCCACGGCGCACAGGAAGCCTTCCGATTTTAATCTAGCTTCCAGGCAGGCCCTGCCCATATCAGCGCAAGAATATCAAGTCGTCTGGGTCAGGAAATAATAAATTGGTTCACTGGATTCCTGTTGCCATACCTGGTCATGGCAACTAGACAAGAGTAGACAGGTAACCAAAACCCAGCCCGTTATTTTCCCATCTCTCTTAGGTGTCTAAGTAAGTCTGTTGGGTTAGTAAGAGTCAGTACCTTAGAGTCTAATTACATTTTGATTCACGAATGAATTGGTTCTGAGTTTATAAAGCCGAAGACTCTAGTTACATGGGTCCATAAAGACCCATATGCCAAGAGAAACTGGAAGCCATACCCATTAGAGTGGCTATCATCCAAAACAAAACAAAACAAAACAAAACCCAGAAGATAACAGGTGTTGGTGAGGACGTGGAGAAACCTAACCTTGTGCATTGCTTGTGGGAATGTAAAATGGCACAGCCACTATAGAAAATAGTATAATGGTTCCTCAAAAAATTAAAAATAGAATTACTATAGAATATGACCAAGCAATTCTGCTTCTGAGTGTATACAGAGAAGAGCCAAGGCAGGGACTGAAACACTCACATTCATAGCAGCGCTCTTCACAGGAGCCAACTGGTGGAAACGACTTGAATGCCCACTGACAGACGAATGGGTAATGAGATGTGGTGTGAGCATACAGTGGGGTACGACTCAGCCTTAAAAAGGACATTCCGCTACACCCTAGAACACGGGTGAACCTCAGGAACATTATGCTAAGTAAAGTCAACCAGATGCAAAAGGTATGGTTGCGCCTACATGAGATAGCCAGAATACTCAAAGCCATAGAGACAGAAAATAGAATAGCAATTACCAGATGCCTGTGGCGGGGGAGAGAATGGGGAGCTATTGTTTAAATGGGTACAGAGTTTCAGTCTGTGGTGACGAGAGAGTTCCGGAGATGGACAGCGGCGATGGTTGTACCACAGCGCAAATGCCACTGACTGCACACACAAAAATGATTAAAGTGGTAAATATTGTGGTGTGTTGTGTATTTTTACCACAACTTTTTAAAAGGCCATAGACAAACATAAATGGTAGAACCTAGGTGATGGGTATACAGATGTGTTTACAGTAAAATCTTTTGACTTTGCTGTATCTATTTTTTAAAGATTTTACTTATTTTTAGAGAGAGGGAGAGAAACAGAGATCAGTTGCCTCTCTCAAGTCCTCAACTGGGGACCTGGCCCACCACCCACGTGTGTGCCCTGACTGTGAACTGAACTGGCAACCTTTTAGTCTGCAGGCTGGCGCTCAGTCCACAGAGCCACACCAGCCAGGGCTGACTTTGCTGTATATACATTTTTCTATAATACAATGTTAGGGACAAAACCCCTGGGCAGTCAGCTTGTCTTTTCTGGGCATTGCCGTTCTACCTTAGTAAACATCTTTTGAAATCAACCTTGGCCAGTCAACCAAGTTTTTATTAAAAGCATCTATCATTTGGCCAAAACATCACTTTAGAATTCTCAGGGGGTCTCTCAGATCTTCTTTTATAGAACAGAATCTGAAAATTAAAAGCCAAAGTAACCCTTAAGTGAGAAGTCACAGGACATCAAATATTTTGGTTGCCTGTCCTGAACCAATGTATAGATTATCCAAGATTATACTAAACTATACTTAGACTGATGTGCACCCACACACTTCTGTCAGCCAGGGCAGGTGATCTGGACTTCATTCTAAGATCACCGTACTACCCATGGGGAGGTTAAATTACAGTAAGGCAAGCCCAGAAACCTGGGGACCATGATGTAACACAGGTGAGAAAAAGTAGGGGCTTAGGCTAGATAGGTCACAGCTCATTCATCCGACATTCAGTGGAGTGTGTGGGCACTAACTGTACCGAGATTCGTACCTACCTATCTCCAGGTAATGATAAGCTGTCTGCCCTGGTGTATCTATAGTGATAACGGCCCTTACACACTTGCTTTGTACCAGGCCTGGTTAAGCATGTTTTATTTTGAAATAATTTACTTATATAAAAATGTTGCAAAAGCAATACAGAGCGTTGCAAACCCAGGTTCCCTTAATGTTAACATCTTATATAACCAAACTGTTCTTTATGCTTCTGTTAAAAAAGCTGGAGATTATTTTCCCCTCAGAGTTACTACTACTCCCTTTATGCTGACCATCAAAAGGAATCAAAAGCCACATAAGGACAAATATATTTCATCTACCAAGGAATAATGATTTTTAAGATGTAAGTACATAAAACTGCCTCAGATAACAAAAACCAACATTCACTGAACTCGTACTATGAGTGAAACCCTTCTTGAAACTTTTAACAATACTAGGCCTATTCATTTCACTCTCATTACAACCCTGTAAGGTAACTTTTTAAATCTCTGTCTGAGAAAGGGGAAATCGAAGCAAAGGAAGTTACAAAAACTGCCTGCGGTCACAGAACTGGTCAGTGGGGAAGCCAGGATGGGTTACCACCACACTACTCTGCCACTCCTCCAAGTTATGCCGCTCAGCTGCAACGGCTGGCAAGTCAAACCTTAGTAATTAGTATCTCAATATTAGTAAAGCAATAAACCATACAATTACAACGGTTATAAAACCCACTTTAAATCCACATATTTAAAGAGCTAAGTATTGTACCTAAAATGTTTAAAAGAGAAAAGCCTCTGCCTTCCTCATTCAATAATTTTCTTTAAAGATTTTATTTATTTTTAGAGAGGGGAAGGGAGGGAGAAAGAGAGGGAGAGAAACATCAATCGGTTGGCTGCCTCTTGCACAACCCCAACTGGGAACCTGGCCTGCAACCCAGGCCTGTGCCCTGATGGGAATCAAACAGGTGACTTTCTGGTTTGAGGGATGATGCCCAACCCACTGAGCCACATTAGTCAGGGACAATAAATCTTGTTAAGATATCCTGATGCCTTCTAATGATTTCTAAGACCTGTAATTGCAAGTGATAATTCTCATAGTTGCATTTTGCTTCAAATAAAATCTACTTGACATTAGTTTTTTTGCCAAGTAATCTGTTATTATTTGCAGATTATTTTTTGAAGAGTGTCAGTGGGTAGCAGGTACTTAAGGAGGTTTTAAAACACTGAACAAAAAGCTCCGACTGGTACGGCTCAGTGGGTTGGGCGTTGTGCCACAAACTGAAAGATCACAGGTTCGATACCTTGTCAGGGCACACGCCTGGGCTGCAGGCCAGGTCTCTGGTTGATGGAATACGAGAGGCAACTGATCAATGTTTCTCTTCCTTTCTCTCCTTTTCTCTCCCCCTCTCTTTATAAAAAATAAATAAAATCTTTTAAAAAAAGCTTAACAAAAAATTGTAAAATAATTTAGGGATGCTTTAAAATTCTTCCCAGCTGCATTTTCCCTTTGGATTTAATGTCAGAAAAAAATATAGTATGAAAGTAAAATAAACAAGGTTTAAAATTTTTTTTTAAGAATACATAAGCAAAAAATATATATACAGACAAAATCATTTGAGCAATTTAAATGAAAGCCATTACTATTTCAAAGTTTTCAACATACGCTAGCACACAGAACAAATACCTCATGTCTTGGATAAGGGAGACCCTGAGTGTTGGCAACATAACTCCGGAGTCAGACTTTCTCCTTTCTGGTCCCAGGGCAACTATGTAGAAAAATATCAGCAAGGTATTAGAAAAATAACAGTAAGACATAAACATCTATGTGGTGCACATTCTGTAAATAAATTCTTTAAAATTACTTTGATAAGAACAAATTTTCAAGACAAAAGAAAAGCTCAGGTTCTTTCCCCCCAATGTTGCTACCTTATTAATACTATAAACCATCGACTTTCCTTCTAGTTAATCTAGGGCTATGCCTATAAATTTAAAATGAATCATAAAAGCCCACTTAGCAAACAATGCAGTAGGTGCGAATTTTGGCCATAAGGGCAAGTCATCTTCCAAAGTTAGTCATTCTAACTGAACTGGATAATCACATGAAAGCAATCTCTGTATGAAGCCACTGACCATGTGAATCATCTCTAGGCTCATGAATTGCAATCACACAACTTCCTTACACAGCAGGACTTCAAACAGTGTTATTTCTTTATAACGCTGATGAGATGCCATAGGCACCTAATTAGTTTGTATCAATTAGCCTGTGGTAGCATTGGTTTCATTATATGTCGTTTCACTTCAAGACTCAGAACCTCTCAACAATGCCACATGAGAATTTACTGTACTCGAAGAGGGCTTAAAAAGGAAAATCTAAGAGCTTGGGCTAAGTTTCTACCTTGAAGTTCAGAATCCAAACTATAGTATACATATCATGCAAAATCTAAATAAACATTTAGAAATATATAACACCCACGAGTCTCTTATGAAACCTGAATACCTAATATTTATAAAAAAAGGAAAAATTATTCTCTTAGACATCGATGGCTGGAGCATCGATCACTTGCTGCTGTACTGCAGCTGGAGCGCCCAACCTCACTTCCAGGGAGATGCCGTGGGGTTTCACGCCTTGTGTCTGTTCTCCAAACTGCAAGTGAAACCAAAACTGCAACACCGCACTCAGCAAATGCAGCGAACAGCATGGGTCTGAACTGCATGGTCTACTTACACGTGGATTTTCTCCAATAAATATACTGGAAACATTTTTGGACAGTTCCTTACTACCATGAAGCAACCACACTGATTACATTAAGCTACCATAAAGCAATCGCATTGTTGCTTCATTATGAATTCATGAACCATTATACCTGTAAATAAGTATGAATTTGCTTTTTGCAGTATCTTTCCATTTTTAATGTCTAGTGCATTAGTAACATGTATAACACCTACAGTGTTTTGTACGATATAAGACAACAGTGATGTAGGTACTAAGAGATAGATGGTACATCTCGTGAACAGGCGACAAACTAAAAGTTTGTTTAATACTACTAAAAGTAGTATTAAATACAGTACAGCACTGTTAATGCATTTTTTATGATATTCTTAATACATTTTCTTTTCTCTAGCATACTTTATTATAAAAATATGTATATAATATGTATAATATAGCATTCCAAATATGCATTAACCGACTGTTTTTGTTACTGGTAAGGCTTCCTTCTGGTCAACAGTAAGCTATTAATTTATTAGTAGTTGAGTTTTGGGGAGTCAAGTTATGTGTGGATTTTAGACTACACAGTGGGGGCTGGTGTCCCCGATCCCCATGCTGTGCAAGGGACACTGTATATTGATAACATCACAATTCAGGATGTGAGTTTTGCTGTACGTTAAATTGCATTTTCTCAGATTCTGGACCCACCCTACTTTGGGGGGCGAGGATGTAGTATCAGAACACCATCTACCTGATGCTGCTGGGTGGTGAGGGCAGACAGACAGGGAACACTGCATTGTATTCGCATCTGTATGTTCTGGCACTCGGTGAGAGGCTGGGCTGACACCTGGCAGGGACAAATGAATACTGGTGGGGTCAGCCCAACCTAAAGACAGTTCTTCCGAGGCCTTCTCTACCAGGTGGGTGGTAAACAGGCCATGTGTTAGGGCAGTTTGGGGAGGGAGTTTTCAATGGGTCACTGGAAACACCTGTTCATCCTGATACGCAGGAGGTAAAAGACCTGAGGAAGTTATTCCAAAGATCGTGTCATGTTTGTCTTCCTGTCTGAAGCTACCAGCACTTGAGTGTGTCATTAGTGAAAGCACACCTCTCTTTTTTGAAAGTAAGATACACTCCAGATGACTAGACAGTATGAAAGAGGGACGCACAAGTGGTAAGAAATAGGTTAAGAGGGGAAAAAAAGATCATGTGGCCGGAGAACCGGAAGGAAGCCATAATCAGGAAGGGGGGTGGGAGGGAGAAGTGGCAACAAGGAATCATGTCCCTGGGAGCAGAGAACCAGTGACAGACTTGGTAAGACAGGAGCCTGTCATTTAAAAAAGCACCCACAATAGGAACATCCAGAGGCCTGTGCATGTTCCAGGAATCCTGTTTCAGGACCATACATCCTAGCCGCCCGTCTCTGATCGATGCTCCTTAAACACAAGATGCACTTTCACGGCTCCGTGCAACCTGATAGTCTTCAGCCCGTCCTTCAGCGTTCTGCATACTTCTCCTTGTGTGTAGCCACCTTACCACTTCCGATGGAGAGCGGTACAGCACAGTGGTTGAGACAATGGCCTTTTCAGATCCTGCAGAGGGAACTTAATAGCTCACTGACTTGGAGTGATTTAAACTCTCTGGTCTGTTTCCTCATCTGCAAATTGGGAACAGTAACAGTATCTGCTTTACTCAAATAGATGAAAAGCACTTAGAATAGAGCCTGGCACAAAACAAGTCCTCAATAAATAAACTGTAGCTTTAATTTTGCCTCTGTGTGAAGCCTTTCCTGAGTACCCTCTCTGCCCTAGGGACACTATTAGGTGCCATTCTCTGTCTTGAACGGGACCTGTAAAACCGAACATCTACCGTAAACTTAGCACAACTGGACGTTCTGTTACTCCTATGATCTTACTTGCCTATGCCTCTTGAGGCTCGGTCATACCCTGTTTTTAGAATACTCTCAAGGCCTAGCAGAGGCCCCACACAACATACACGCTCAACAAATACTCAATGAGGAAGATGAGTGTTTAGGGCCAGAGGGCAGAACCTTAAAAAAGAAGATAGACATTTACAGAAATCCTAAAGAGAGGGAAGGGATTTGGAAAAGAATGACACGTTCATGAGTACTTTTCAATTATTAACTAGAGCGACAGTGTGATGGTATAAAAGAAAACAAGAGCTGAGCTAGAAGTTGTTCCAAAGGCCAGTGGATGAACTAGGACAGTGGCAGCCGGTGAGTACCATGAGGCGACACACACACAGCAGCAGAAAACACAGGACTTAGTAATGACCAGATGTAAAGGGTAAGTAAGACTAAAGAGTCAAAAGCGGATAGGTGCATCAAGACAAAAAAAAAAAGGCCCAAACAGAAGAACATATCAAAGTCCCAGAACAAATACAACTAAGCGACGAAGAGATAGCCAACCTATCAGATGTACAGTTCACAGCACTGGTGATCAGGATGCTCATAGATCAGGATGCCAAATTCAACTGGTTGAATTTGGTTGCAAATGAGATAAAAAATGAAGGTACGCCAAGTGAAATGAAGGAAAATGTACAGGGAACCAAAAGTGATGGGAAGAAAACTGGGAATCAAATCGATGGAGTGGACCAGAAGGAAGAAAGAAACAACCAAACAGAAAAGAATGAAGAAACAAGAATTTAAAAAATGAGGAGAGTCTTGGGAACCTACAGGACATCTTTAAACGTTCAATATCTGAATTATAGGGGTATCAGAAGGGGAAGAGGAAGAACAAGTGGAAAACTTATCTGAACAAATAATAAAGGAGAACTTCCCCAATCTGGCAAAGGAAATAGATATCCAGGAAGTCCAGGAAGCTCAGAGAGTGCCAAAGAAGGTGGACCCAAGGAGGAACATCATAGTTACATTACCCAAGATTAAAATGAAGAAGAGAATTCTAGAAGCAGCAAGAGATTAGGGGATAGTCAGCTACAAAGGAGTTCCCATCAGTCAGTCAGCTGATTTCTCAAAAGAGACCTTATGGACATGAGGGGGCTGGAAAGAAGTATTCCAAGTCATGAAATCCAAAGACCTACATGCAAGATTGCTCTATCCAGCAAAGCTTTCATTTAGAATGGAAGGACAGATAAAGTGCTTCCCTGATAAGGTCAAGTTCAAGGAGTTCATCATCACCAAGCCCTTATTATATGAAATGTTAAAGGGACTTATCTAAGAAAAAGAAGATAAAAAACATGTACAATAAAATAACAGCAAATTCACCTAAATATTAACAACCACACCTAAAACAAAAACAAAACAAACTAAGTAAACAACTAGAACAGGAACAGAACCACAGAAATGGAGATCACATGGAGGGTTAGCAACAGGGGAGTTGGAGGAGGAAAGAGGGGGGGAAAGGTAGAGAGAATAATAGATGGTAGGTAGAAAACCATAGATAGTAGGTAGAAAATAGACAGGGGGAGGGCAAGAATAGTGTGGGAAATGTAGAAGCTAAAGAACTTATGACACATGAACATGAACTAAAGGGGGGAATGTGGGTGGGAGAGGGTGTGCAGGGTAGAGGGGAATGAAGGGGGGGACAAAAAGGAGTCAAAAGCGGTGTTAACTATGGATATAAAATGTCTGAAAATACATTACCCTAATTATAACTTTCCTCTGAAATTTTTAATCTTAATTTTGCAGATGAAGAAACTGGGGCTCAAAGAGGTTAAAGGGCAAGGTGGCCTGATGGCATGTCCAGTGGACTTCTGGTACATTACAGATGACTTTCTAGCTTCTAAACAGAGAGAAGGGGGCTGATGTTTTCAAATAAGGTGGAGAGAGAAGGCCTGATAGGGACAGGAAGAGACACGCTGAGATAATGAGTTTGACTTAGGACCTGTTGGGTCTGAGGTCCCAGTGAGCCATCCAGATGTATGGGTCAGGACTAGGGCCGGACGCAGAGGTTTGTGGATAATCTGCTAATGGGGTACTGGACGATGACACTGCAGTAGGCAATAGTAGTTGCTATGGTTTGAATTATGTCCCCCAAGAGGATGCCAAAGTCCTAACCGCCAGTACCTACAGATCTAACCTTTTTGGAAATAGGGTCTTTGTGGATGAAGTTAAGATGAGGTCATTAGGATGGGCCCTCGTCCAATGTGACTCGTGTCCTTACAAAAAGGGGGCATTTGGACACACAGCCAGACATGCGTAGAGAAAAGGACAGGTGAAGACCCAGGGAGGATGCCATCTCCTGGCCATGCAATCCTTGAGACTACCAGAAGCGAGGAGAGAGGCCTGGGACAGATTCTCCTTCTCAGCCCTCAGCAGGAACCACCCCTGCTGACACCTTGAGTTGGGGCTTCTAGCTGCCAGGACTGTGACACAGAAAACTTCTGTTGTTTGAGCCACCCCGTCTGTGGTGCTTTCTTACAGCAGGCCAGGACTGACACCTTAGTTTATCGGGGACTTGGGAGGGAACAGTTTAGAAGGCTGTGAGCAGAAGGCAGGTTAAGAGTGAAAAAGTAATGCCGTACTTTTAATCTACAGATCTAAACTCTAAGGTTTCCATAGAGTCTACTCCAGAAGAGGAATTTATAAACTATTTAAATGTGTACCCCTATTACCGTTCTTAATTCAATACACTTAAATGCAATCGGCCACGTTCTCCTTCAGTAAAGCCCTTGTGGGTCACCCCTTAGCCGAAATTCCTCCTGGGATCTGCCTGAATCAACACTGCCACGGAGCAGCAGGTGTGCAGAGGGCGGAGGCTGTGGATTCTTTTTACAGAATCATCTACAGTCTAGATGGAGGTAAGCAATTAATAGAAAATTTGGGTTAAGATCAGATGACTAAAGAATGACTCAAAATTCTTGGGCTAGATCCGGAATAACCACTTAAAAGCAGTATTTCTTTCCTTTTGTGCATCCTACCCTACCTCTTGCCAACTGATTTAAAAATCCATTTAAAGTTTAGTGGAATCTTGCTAGGGATTCAAGGCTTGAGAACACCTATGTCTAAGCCGGCCAACATTTTTAAAAGTGGACAGTTTGGGTGGTATGTCAGGAACAGTCCCCTTTCTTAGGAGCAGTTACATCCTGAGACCCTTTCTCTGCAGCAGGACTTCAAACTACAGTGTGCAGGGACTTGGTCAAAACGTGACTAGGTCACAGTTAAGATCATCTAAAAGACATGGGGGAAATTCAAATGCATACTGCCAAGTGCAAGAAGCCCATCTGAAAAGGCTGTATCCTTTACAACATTCTGGATGAGGCAAAACCGTGGAGACAGTGAAAAGGTCGGTGGTTGACAGGGGTTAGGGGAGAGCGAGGGATGAACAGGCAATGGGCAGAGGATTTTTAGGGCAGTGAAACTACTCTGAATGAAACTATAATGGTGGCCACAGGTCATCATACATTTGTCTAAACTCATAGTTCAACACCAAGAATGAAACCCCAAGTAAACCATGGACTTTGGGGTGATGATGTATCAACGAAGGTCCATCAACTGTAAGAAACGTACCACTTTGCCCTGGTGCCTGTGGCTCAGTGGTTGGGCATCATCCCGCAAACCGAAAAAGTTGCCAGTTTGATTCCTGGTCAGGGCACATGCCTGGGTTGTAGGTTTGGACCCCGGCAGGGGCGTGTATGGAAGGCACCCAGTTGATGTTTCTCTCCCTTTCTCCCTCTCTTCCCCTTCCTCTCAAAAAAAAAAGGGGGCAGGGGGAGAGAAGAAATGTACCACTTTGGTGGGAGATGTGGATAATGGGGGAGGCTACTCATCGGAGGCAGAGGGTATACGGGAAGTCTCTGCATCACCTGCTCATCACTGCTACTCTAAAATATAAAGTCTATTAAAAAACTAGGACAGTCTGCCCTGCCATGGTCCTCTGGCTGAGACAGACCCTTCCCAATCCTCAACAGCCCTTACAATGTCTCTGGTTCCTGACACTGCCGCTTCTGAAGGGACAGGAAGGACAGGTCACTGGTCCCCTCCTGGCTCCGGTCAGAGGACCGGTGCTCACACCCACTACAGCTCTCTAAGGACTTGGGGGGTCTTCCCTTAATGGGAAAATGCAGTCTGTCTACTGCCATTAATTAGGAAGCCTAACAGTTGGCAAACATAAAGTGTTTCTTTTTGAAAAACAAAACAAAACAAACCCCTAATTTAAAAGCAGACAAATCGATGTACTCACTGCTCATCTCTAAATAATTCATACACACTGTTTCTCAATAATGAAATATTTAATTTTTAAACTGATGTTTTTATACATATTTCACACTGTTATATTTTTAAATCCTAATTTCATGGGCTGAATCATCAAAAGTGTTAGAGCAGTATTTATAAAACCTCTGTCTGCAAACAGACAATAATTTGACTTCGAAAGCTGCAGGGTTTACATGCACCCTGCCGAGGGTCGGTGAAACACTGAGCTCCTGCTCCCTTCTGTCCCACTGGCCTTGAGAGCACAGCACAGGGACTGCGCCCGGCTTTACACACTGGGGATCTCTTAGCCTTGAAATCAGCATTCTGCTGGTCCCCTGTGGACTGACTGTCGGCCCAAGCCATGAGGCTGCTGGTGGGGCCCGGTACTGCTGGCCTCCTGGCTGGGCACTCTCAAATGCCTCCAGGGCACCCGCGGCAAAGGTTTCTAAGCTTGGCTTTCCAACCTTTCATCCTGAAGACCGTTAGTTTTTCCCTAGGAATCTGTTTCCTCCAATTAGGTGTAAGCTGCTTTGGTTATGGTCTTACAGGCTGAAAGCTCCCATTTTCTATGAACACAAATGTCAAGAGAGACAGTTTGAGAGCTGAGATTTCAACAGGTCTTGGTCTCAGTCTTTGCAGATATAGTTACATTTTGAGACATTAGAACCATAATATGCTATTTAGAGGGGCTCCAGGGCAATTTAGTATCAAATTCACATTCCTCACTGTTTCACTGGACACATTTAAAAACTAGGTTTCCAACAACAGGCACCACATTTCGGGTAGTATTGTGATCTAGCAGCAGCAAGGCGGGTGGGAACAGAGTGCTGCTGTCGTATCTGTGATGCTTTATTTCTTCAGCTGCTGGTTGGCTTAGGAGTTACTTTTTTTGTTTTTTACACTTCTGAATGTCTTAAAAACTCCACAATTCTAGAAAAGTTTTCCAAAGTCAGTATAAAACATTCTATTTCTACTAGGCTTTCCACTGTGACTTCTACTTTTTGGGAAACAGATGGCTGTTTTACATACAGAAAATCAAGCTCCTTGTTGTAAAAAAAATACACAGCAGGTAGTGCGTCTGGGGACCTCACATAACTCCAATTAGCTAAAGAACTTGATGCTTCTAACTTAAGTGTCCTATTATAAACTGAAGAAGTAATCTGACTCTTGAAGATTTTGGAGACATATGTATTCCTTCTCCCCGAAAGATTAATGATGGTTATATAAAATTTTTCTTTCAGAAAAAAATCAGTATATACTTCACCATAATATTGGTGAGAGTAAGGCATACACAGAAAATCCTCACTTAATACTGACAAGTTCTTAGAAACTGTGGCTTCAAGCAAAACCGTGTATGACAAAACCCCTTTTATCACGGGCTACAAAGAGTTAAGTACTTACAGCGTACTTCTGGTCACAAAAATACCACCAAACTTCCAAATAAAGACCCGAAACACTTCTAATATTAAACGATGAGATATATGTGATTTCAGGAAGATTCATAAAAACAAGTAAGATGATTTTCCAATCAGCTTATTCTAGTTCAGGGCCGCCAGGTGCCTGCAGCCTCTCCTGGCAGCTCAGGCGGTAAGGTGGGAACCCACACTGGACAGGACACCCGTCCATCGCAGGTGCACGCACAGGCCCCCGTACTCACACTGGGGCAGTGCGGACAGGCCAGTTTGCCTCACAGGCACATCTTTGGGACGTGGGGGGAAAACCACAGTCCCTGGAGAAAACCTCACACAGACAGTCGCTGTGGCCAGGAACTGATTTTTCCTTTACCTGATCAACATGACAGTCTTGACACCGCCGGTACTCTCTCTCTCCTGTCTTGAGACTGAAGATCGGAAAGGTCAAGTGACTTTTCCCTGCTCTTACAGCTAGTAAGCAGTATTGCTCCTTCTACTCTACCCCACTACTGACAAGATGGGGTAAGTTTCAGCGTGAGAGAGAGAAAGGTAGAGACAAAGCTTTACGGCATCAATTCTTCACGTGGTCCAATTCTGCTAATTCCATAGAAACAATCAAACCAATGAACTCACCTGGTGATTCTGCAAGGTGCTCTTGTTTCTCTTCTCTATCCTGAAACTGAATTAAATGTGACCACAAAGCCGACTTCCCCTGAAAGTAGAAGGTACACAGAATTTTAATTTTATAAGAAATACATAAAAAAAGTAATTTTGCATCAAAGCCATTCACGATGAAATGGCCATTTTGAAGTTTGAAGAACCAAGCTCACCCATGCCCAGGTGTGTGACATCCTGAGCCTGTAGAGACTCTGTGTGTAACAAGGGTCATTCTTTGCTTCACTGAGGAGAGTGGCAATGGCCTGGGGAGGAGCAGCTATGAAACAAGAGGCCAGAAGTGGAGGCACACAGACTTCTGTCTTCGGCTTGGTTGTTACCTAGCTATATATATTTAGGGCTGTCTATACTCGCCGACACCAGTAACCATGGAATTAAAAGGCTCTAGCAGCACAGGACGAATTTGTGTACATCCATACGCAAAATATGTTTGATTATATGGAATGGCAAAGAGGGAAAAAACCTGGGCCAAGAGGAGAAAGAGAAAAGGGAAAGAAGAAATATGCACCCAAGAGGAAACAAAACAAAACAAAACAGAAAGGGAGACAAGAGAGACAAGAACAAAGAAGCCATCTGAATTTTTCCATCCTGAATAACTAAGCAACTTAAAATGATAAAGAACTGTTAGTTCTGGCTCACTTTTTTGCTGGACAGTGACAAAAGCAGGCACTTAACGGACTCTACAGGGGACACAGTCCCCGCAGCAAGCGTGCTGCTTCACTCCTTCCTGTTTACCAGGAAGGAGCCCCACACTGCCTCCTAATCATGGGCTGTGTTTTCTGTTTCTGGCATAAAAATGCCTGTGGTGCGTTCCTAGTCATCCTGTGACCAAGAAACACACCCTTTAATTTTGATGATATTCTCTTCTCCCTGCTATGTTTCCCGACAGGGCTCCTAAGCGGCCGTGTCGCCGAGGGCCTCCTGCGACGCTTACCTGCTTGACCTGCAGGCCGTGGCTCCATATTCTCTCCAGGAGGTCGCAGAGGCTGGCGATCAAGGTGTTCTCCTCCAAGCCCGTTATGTTCGCTTCTCCGTGGCCCAGCTCCACTGCTTCGTGGCCCATCTTCTCCACCAACATGCGTTTTGTCTGAAAACATCACATGCAGCCACAAGTGTTACCCCAGCAGTGAAGCCGAAACTCGACAAGCCCATTACTGGATCAGGAGTGCAGGGTTCCCTGTTTCTTTCACCTCGGAAAGTGTCTTAATCTCTGTGGTCAATTAACTCGAGTAACATTATGCATACGCTTACTACTTCGTCAGAGAGACAGAGGGTCACTAAAGAGACATTATGATACTAAAGTGTCCTCACACAATGGTTTACGTATGACAGTTTTCAGATTACTAACTTAACACTGAGAAACCACACCAGACCTAGAACAGGTACTGTCAGACTCTAGAACCCTACCTTGCACCAAGGTAGCCCCACGGCCCTCATCCCGGCGTACTCAAGCCTGCACTGAGGCAGAAAACACCGTACAAACCAGCAACTCTAATTTTTTCCCAGAACTCTGGGTGAGTGAACCTGTATTTTTTTCCCTTTCTCCTTTCCTTTTTTATTTCTTGTCTGCTCATGAATATGCACCAAGAGATGGAAAAAAAATGGAAATCAAGCTTCAGGTAGGTTAATTTACAGCAGTCTTAGCTGCTCTTATAAAATGTCAAGTGACGAGGAATCTAGTTCCCAGGCAGAGACTTAGTCTATGATTGACTCAGCACTATCTGCAGATGCTAAAAATAGGGCTGTTACTGAGTACACAGAAAAGGTCCTAAAGAAATGACTGTCAAATAAATGAATAAAACTGTTGGCTAAAATGATGTTCTGAGGTTTGTCAACCTGTACTGCCTACCAGAGGGCAGACTAGTGTGTAATATACACGAACCAGCGATCTTCTTCCTTATGTGTATACTCACATATGTATGGGCAGGAATAAAATTCCCCACAGATATACAGAAAGACACATACAAAAAGGGTGTTGCCTTTTGCATAACGCGACAACGTCCCTGACACAACTTCTGATTGGCTTAGTATCTGTTTCTGTTGGAGGGAAAGGCGGCAATTGTTGAAAACACGACAAAACTGCACTCCCATGTCACTGATTCTGTGGGCAGAATGTCCATGACATGGGCTCCCATGTCACTGATTCTGTGGGCAGTGGAGAACCCCAGGGAGGTTTACAACTTCAGGAGAAACCCCGACTAGGGTTCAGCACCCCGTGTGCTTCTAGGAAAGCTACAGGCTCAAATGAGGGCGGACTCTGGTCGTCTCGGCCTCACGATGGAGTGAGCACGAAGCGCGCTGCCTCTGTGCGTCCATGAGCAATACGCACCTTCATTCTGCATTCCTTCAATAAGCCTTCTACAAATTTCCAGTTGGTCTGCGCAATCACTGCTGGGGAGAGGTCTGACAACTTCGGTTGCCTCAGGTTTTTTCCTAAACTTCGCGCCTCTTGCATGTATTTCTAAAAATCAAAAAGTATTTTTAATGCACAAACACCACTCTTTTGACCGATTCAACCTAAAACGAACAGGTGCAGGAACTACGTAAGTGTACACGTGCAACAGGAATTCAAGTTTCAGTGTGCCGAAAGACAGAGGATGTTCCTTCCCCCTGCAGCTGCTAACCACTGTGAAAACAAGGGTGCAGAAAGCACATCAGGTTAAAACTCACTCAAAATGAGATGGAATTTCAACCGATTTAGTCTTATTACTGGGAAGACGCAAGGTTGTGGTTAGTCAGGATCATTGTTGGAATGACAAAATTTGGTGTCTGGATTGCAAATCCGAGGTTCTGCAGGAACCCAGAGGTTCTCAGATCACTGGTTTCCTCCACACCTCTCCCCACAGATCAAGAGACTTAACATACTTCTGGCCTCTTGGGCACTGCGTCCAACCCAGCCCTTTCCTCTAATCATGTCCCAACAGTAAAATCAGGAGCTCTAGCATCTGGGCGCAACTAATTTCATGACCTCAGGTGCATCTGTGTCTTCACAAAATGCGCGTAAAACATGCCCAGCAACCTCACAAGAGAGGCTCTGAGATCACTCTCAAAGTGTCCTGTGCCGCACGTGCAGGAGGCTTCTGTGACGTTCGATACAACCCTCCTCTGCTTTCTTCCACAATCAAGAGGAAGTGAAAACATCCCATTACTCGTGATGGCTCCGGGAGCAGCACAGTAACGCAGCGTGCTGTGCTTCAGCTTTGGTTAGTGAACTTTCAGGGGAAAAAATATCACTACATGTGATTTGCACAGGACACCTGCTGTCTCGTTCTATGCCACCTGCAAAAGCTCATTCAGGTACCTTCTGTTTGCATCAGGAGCACAGAACAGAAGCCCCAGCCGTCCAAGTATCTCAGAACAATTTTCGGAGAACAACGACTCTAAATTATGTAGTAAAACTAGCAGTTTGTCGGAGAGAGAGAGACTGCAAGCCAGCGCACCCTCCCACAGACACATATGTGAAATCCATCTTGCTATCTTAAGAGGAGGATTTGAAATCGTAAGTGAAGATGTGTAAAATCCTTTGCATTCTTTAAATAAAAGGGAATTCGTACATTTAATATATTTCCCCCCTGCCAAATCTGACAGTTTTTTAAAAAAAAAAATACTCACTGATTAGCTTACTGCCACTCCCCAACTCTCCCAACAAAATGCCGCATTAACGAAACAATCTGTTTCTACTCCAGTGTAATCATTGTAAGGACAGATTTACAAATCAAACAAACTCCACAAGCATTCAGTGCCCATAAACTTGTGCATGCCTCTTTCTGCTTCAAATCCTCTTTCTAGGCTCAAACAAAGAGTGAAAACCAAGAACGAGAGACAACTGTCACTATAAAGAAAACTAAAACAGGCCCATTGAAATATCCTGAAGGTTAGTGTTCAAATAAATAAACGCAGGGAATGAAGTGTCAGAGAAACTAACCTGAGACAGAGGCAGGGATCCCATGTGATTTCTATTATTTCAGGTTGTACTAATGTAACTTGGGATACTACAAATTAGAGATTAAAGGTTGGTAAAAAAACAAACAAACAAATGCTAACTGGTGAGTGTTAATAAGGTTCTACTTCCCACCCTCAGTTCCTCTGACTCTAGGACGTGTGCAAACACAGAGAGAACCACTACAAGACTCATTCTTGAGAAGAGTTAAGGGTCGAACTTGGCTTAGGAAGAAATGCTGCCTGGAAGGAAAAGCGTGAGGTCAGGCAAGAGGGCAGGAAGGACAACTCACTAATTGGACTAACAACTAAGCCCTCTCTGAAGTTTGTGTCCTATGACATAAACAAGAACAAGTTAGAATGGGCTGTGCTTTGAATGGCTGTAAACACTGAGCACCCAGCACTATAGCCCCGGGGCTGGGAGCGTTAGCAGCCAAGACTGAACCTTCCAGGGACCATATGTCAGGTCCCCTTCTGAGCAGCTCTGCTGGAGCACAGAACAGGCACATTCCAGGGACACGCACAGAAAGGGTACGGGAGGCAACACAGCCCCTTCCTCACAGCAAGAAGTAAGGCTGCTTCTGCACACTGCAAAACCAAGGGGGGAGAAATATGTGATTCTCTTTAGGGCGGCTGGAGGAAAAGGTGTATTTTTAAATGAAAAATGGAGGAGAAAGAAAAGTCTTTCCCAAGAAAGGTTTTTTATAATAAAGCCATTTCACTGCAGAGGGAAGTCACCTTAGCTTTGTTTTGAGATTTCTAATTTTTCTTTTTTTTTAAGGTTTTCAATTTTTTTTAAAAAAAGATTTTATTTATTTACTTTTAGAGAGAGGGGAAGGGAGGGAGAAAGAGAGGAAGGGAAATATCAATGTATAGTTGCCTCTCACACACCCCCTACTGGGGACCTGGCCCGCAACCCAGGCGTGTGCCCTGGCTGGGAATCGAACCACCAACCCTCTGCTTTGTAGTCCAGCACTTGATCCACTGAGCTATACCAGCAAGGGCTAATTTGCTCTTCTTCATTTCTGTCAAAACCAAAGGCAACAAACCACTAGGAAACACCTATGAAAATATATCCTACTAATTAATAATCACGAAACAAACTACTCCTCAGTATAGGCTCTCTCTGAATTTTCTATTGAACATTTGGTTCTAACTGGCACTGAGGTTGTGAAGAGAAGGCCATTACAAAGGTAAGTAAATTTATGCTAACATCATAATAAGGAAGAAAATACAACCAACAGTCTCTTGCCCTCAGAAGTGGCGGTTTAGAACCACCTGGTATGCAGGGTTACTGGGAAGAGGGCAGGACTGGAAGTCAGGAGCTGCAGGCCTGGAGTCCTGGGCTGCAGGCCTCGCTCTGCCTTCGTGTGTCCATCTAACTTTGGACAAGTCTTTGGCTTTCAGTGAAATCATGTGATGTTACACAAGATGACCTCAAAGGTTCCTCTTAGCACTAATATTCTGTATTGATGACCTGATAAAATATAGACCAGAAAGGGTAAATTAAAATCCTGTGGAGACAAAACCTAACCGAAGAGCTGACTGAAAATACATCACTTCTGCGAAATGCATACATAAAAGGGAGCGTGAATATTTAACATATATCCCTTTGGAAGAAAAATAATTTGCTAAATCTGTTCTCCATCCGCCTACCAATCCCACTGATCAGGGATTGGAATGATCAGTTTTACCTGCCGACAGCACAGAATTATTGTGTTAGCACACACCACCACAAACAGATGCCAAACACACGAGGAAGTGAAGGGCAAAAGGGAGAAGCTGAGAATTCGCTGTGGTGTGAGGCACTGAAGAGCCACGTGCACTCACACGTGTGGATAATTCAGGAACATCCGCAAAAGCACCTTCAGGCAAAGAACATACCAGGCAGCACTCAGAGAAGGATTTTTTGGGAAGTCGTGCAGGAGGAGGTGTACCCTGATCCCACTCCCAGAATGCCATGGAGTTCTGACAGACCGAAAGTTCCCCGGAAGGCTAAGAGGACGGAGAAGGCCAATGACACAGGAGCAAAAAAGAAAAGGGTATCGGGGGGAGAGACAAACAAAACAAGCATGCATATGATATGGTCACCACAAAAGAAAAAGGGGAGAAGAAAAAATGGTAGCGCAAAAAAAGAACTACATATGTTATGTTTTGGTTCTTAAGAAAATATTTAAAATCGTATAGGTATGAACACATCAACAAGAAGCAATAAACATTTGGAATGATGTTTTCTGCCATACTTCTACACATCTGAGTTTAGAAAATAGTTAACAGATGTTCTGATTGTAGTTTTCTTTTTTAATCACAAGAAATAATCAACTTATTTAAAGTATTCAAATACATAATTACGGTTTTATTTTCAAGCAGTACATATAAAGCATGGGATCTTAATTTTAAAATAACTTTAAAAAACTTTTAAAATGGTTTCAGCAGGACAAAGACAAAACACAGGCAAATACATCTTGACTAACTACGTTTAAATTATGCTTGAAATAATGTCTACACTTCTCATAAATTTTTTTCCCTACAGGAGACATATTGACCAAAGATTTATCTTAAACTTGACTTTGTAATCATGATATTCGGGGAGATTTGTTTTAGATGTACTGAAATTACAAAAATGGAAAGAAGATGTTTTCTGCTGTAGGTCAGTACAAAAGGATGACTCTTGAAATATGATGAAGTAGTTTCTTAAAAAGAACAGGAAGAGACCTGCACTAGGTGAGGGCTCCCGCGTCAGGGCTTGCCAGCCAGGCGACAACCTACCTCCCTCACGTCGCTGTCCAGGCCCACGTGGTCCGGGTGCGGGCGGAGGCGGTCTTTCCTGCGCTGTGTGGTGGCGCTCCGACTTACCCAGCGGCTGAAAAAGTACAAGGGGTAGGTGAAAACAAACCAACCAAAATAATTCGGTCACTTACCTTTAAAATAGAATGAACGCGCTGTTCAGAACAAAAGACTGACAATACTTACCTTTTCTTTATTAAATACAGAACAGCTTTACTGAGATGTAATTTACAATCACCTACTTAAACCATGTAATTCAATGGCATTTAGTATATTCAGCGATACATAATCATCACCACAATCAATACTTTTAAAAAAAACCGAGGTTAAAAAAATGCATACTATCTTCTCTGTAATGATCCTCTCCTCTCCATCCTGCTCGTCCAACAGAGCCCCAAACCCTGGGTGGATACGACCCTCTCGCTTCCTTATCCTCATACCCACGTAGGTTAGTTCTAGATTTCACTCTTGACTGCCAATGAATCACTTCACAGGCCCTTTATCAAATCTCCCAGTTCCCACAAATACTATTCCGTATCTTTCACTTCAAGTACCTCCACTCAAATGATGACCTACCTTGCCTCCTTCCTCTTGCCCTCTACTTAATGATGTATACACACCTCACCCTTCTCCTAATCTCAAAGTATGAAATACACTGGCCAGGGCTCAAAACTGTTTATTCCACCTGGACCCCTGACCTTTCTTCAACCTGCTCTCTTGGTCACCTCCTTTGCTGTCTTTCCAATTCTTCTTTCCCAACTGAATATTTCCTTCCATTTTACAGACAGGCTGGTGTCTCTCTTGACTTTCTATAGTTATATTTAAACTCCTTCACTCTTCTCATGTAAAACTTCTTAAAGTGAAAAGTGTAGATGTAAGACCTCCACTTATTTATCTTTGGATTTTAGTTCATCTCATGAAAATGCTCTTGATGAAGCCACTGACAACCCCACCTGCCACAGGCGATGGCTATTATTCACTCAATTTTTGGCTTGATCAATCTCTCCGCTGCATTTAGCGCTGCTGATCACTCCTACCTTAAAACTGCAGCTAGTTTCAGCTGCCTCAGTGTTTCCAATGAGATAAGCTCTCTCACATTTGAGCCTTTCCCATGAAGTCTTCTCCCAACTTCTACGCATCTTTCAGATAGCTTAGATAGCACACACAAGATGTTCTATGATTCTTCCAAGTCCAAATTAACTCCCTGCTTTATACTTCCCAATTGCAGTGCTACTTATCATAGTTTGTTATTCTTACTCATCTCCACTTTCTATAAAATCCTCTCTAATATAAGCGCTTAAAGGCTTGTAACACGTCTGTCCGGCACTTTATTGGCATAATCCACTATGTCACCTGACCCTTCTATAAAGACACCTTAAAAAAACAATCACAGATGCTGCCCTGGCCTGTGTGGCTCAGCTGGTTGGGCGTCATCCTGCAAACCAAATGGTCACCAGTTTGATTCCCTGTCTGGACATGTGCCTGGGTTGCGGGTTCGGTCCCCAGTCAGGGCACATGCAAGAGGCAACCAGTCAATGTTTCTCTCTCACACTGATGTTTCTCTCCCTCTCTTCTTCCCTTCCTTCCCCTATCTCTAACAATAAATAAATAAATAAAATCTTGAACAAAAATCACAGAGGCAATCTAATAGTTAGGTTTACAGATGTTCATCACAGCATACATGCAGTAACAAATTCTGTGTTTCCTTTATTCCAAGACACATTTTGGCTTGTAAATGTTCCTGAAATTAGGATAGATTTTTAACTCTAAAGCATGCTGAACGCATAATTTTTCCAAAAAGCTCTTGAGTAAAAAGCAGATCTCACACCCAACAGTTACTAAGTAAACATGCTCGAAACAACCTAACTGTTCAACAGTAGGGGATGCTATACAATGAAATACCACATAATCATTAAAAAAATCAAATTTCTAGGAATATTAATAATAGAGGGTTCCTGGTACAATAATGAATGAAAAAGCAAGACACAATGCTGTATAAACAATATTCTAATTTCGTAAAAAAGAAAAAGTGTGACCACGCACGCACACCCGCCCTGCACCCCCAGGATCCATGTAACAGGAAAACCCCCACCAAATAAATGTTAACATCTCATGGTTTTGGTGTTATGGGTGATTTTAAAATTTACCCTCTCACTTTCCAATGTTTAAGCATTTTGAATAATATGTTTTATTTTATATTCAACTGTTAAAAAAATGCCTCAGGTCTTGACTATGTATTACAATGGGAAAGCTGCTTCTTTCATTTCTTATTAAATAATTTATACATGCCTTTGGCTTCAAGCTTCTATATCATCTCATTTCAGTCTGTTAGAGGAACACAAATAATTAAAATAACAATAGTAGCAAGAAAGGTAGTAGTGGCCTCTTTTAAAATAGTTTTTTTGTTTTGTTTTACTTTAAAGGATATAGATAGGTTTATATCAGGGGAAAAATGTGCCAAGAGAGACCTAGTGACAGATCTCTGAGGTGGAGTCCTGGGATGTGTCCCTAAAGCAAAGAGAGGGTCAATGTAAGACTGTAAAAAGGATATCCAGAAAATTGGGGAAACAGGAAAGACCCCCCCCCAAAACCACAGTAAGACACTGACAAAGATTTTTTGCTTGGCCAATCTACAATCAGCCTCCTGAACCGTCTCCTAGACCCGCCTGTGCACATCCTTGTAAAACCCAGTTTTAGTTAAGAACCCTGCTACGTCGGTTTAGAAGAGACCCCCCCCCCCCCAGGAGATAGGAGCTCTCCCATCTGATACGGTCCCTTGTCCTTCCCCAGCCCCAGGTGGCGCCCAACCACCTTGGCCTGCCTTCGGCAAGAGTCCTACTAGGTCAGTTTAGTCAGGTTCTCCCTACCCCTAACGTTTCCGCTTAGTGATTTCCCATCCACTGACTTCCACTCTGTTCCTTGGCTATAAATTTCCCCTTGGCCATCATATATTTGGAGTCGAGTCCCACCTCTCTTCCCCACTGCAGAACCCCACTGTGGTGGTCCCTAACACCACCGCCTGTCAGACCATCTTCAATAAGTGTCATGAATATTTTTTCTTTAACAGCCCTGAAGCAGAATATAAACATTACCTGATAAAGTTACATAATAACAAAAGGGGGAGAGTAAAACATAAATAACAAAAAAAAAAATGTATAAGACCTGGGTATAGATTTTTGACCTGGAGGCCTTGGAAATAAATAGCCTGGGAACAAAAATTAAGAAGTCAGTATAACATAGTAAAATTTGTTCAGAGTTTTAAAAACTTAGGGCTACTGGGTAGAGTGGTTCAAATAAGTAATAAAAATCTGAAATAGAATATAAACATCAGCTAAAGAATTTATATGATAAAAAGAAGAATATAAATGGCAGAGCATTTGCCTTGGCAAACAAAGTGAAAAAGACTTTAGGCAAAGAAAAGGATAAATATTAACTTAAATAATATAACTAGCATCTTATTTTCACTCTGTGGGACAAAATGCCCTATTTAGTTTTATTGTCAAAATGGGTGAATGAGTGCCCTGGTTGGGTGGCTCGGTTCAAGCACCATCCTGTAGACCAGAAGGTTGTGGGTTCGATCTCCAGTCAGGGCGTGTAAGGGAGGTAACCGATCCATGTTACTTTCTCCCCTCCCTTCTCTCTCTCTAAAATCAGTGGGCATGCCCTCGGGTGACAATTAAGAAAATAAATAAAATAAAATGCTAACTATGTTACATAAAAACTTAAAAAAAAAAACCACAGGTAAATGAGCACCTGCTTAAGAAAATTACTATGAAGTGCACACATTTCTGGTCTGATTAAATAATTACTGGGTTGGCCAAAAGGTCCATGTAGTTTTTTTCCATAAAACAAGACCTATTTTTCACTTTTACCAATAACTTTATTGATTTGGATATTTTGAGTGTGTCAGCTATCTCCTGTGTGACCTAACATTGCCTGTTCTCAATTAATGTTTCAATGTAATTGCTGTCAACTTCAACTGGTTTATCCGGCCATGGAGCATCGTCACTCAAGAAATCCCCAGCACAGAACTTGCAAACCACTTCTGACATGTTTGGTCAGTCATGGCACCTTCTGTATATACTGTACAAATCTTTTTTTTGTGCTTCAGTTGCATTTTTACCCTTCTTGAAATAATAAAGCATAATATGCCAAAATTGTTGCTTATTTTCTTCCATCTTAAATATTACAATGGCTGCACAAAATTCATCAATTTTGATAAGTCTTTTTAAAATGCACACAGATATGACAGTTGTCACAATACAATCTAACAAAATTGTTTCAAAGGAAGTTAAAGACAGCCAAGCACTACTAGAGCCATCTTACGGAAAAAAACAAAGGAACTTTTTGGCCAACACAATAATTTATTCTTTGCATTATCAAACCTCATTTATTTTTTTTAGAAAAGAAAGGGGAGGGAGAAGGAGAGGGAAAGAAACATCAATCGGTTGCCCCTCCCATGCCCGCAACTGGGGACCTGGCCCACAACCCAGGCATGTGCCCTTGACAGGGAATTGAACAGATGACTTTTTGGTTCTCAGGCCGGTGATCAGTTTACTGAGCCACACTAGCCAGGGTTAAACCTCATTCACCAAGCATAGTTTTACCAAAGATGACCATGTTTGCTGACTCACTAAAGACTGCTTATTGACTCCTGCCTCGTAAGCAGTATATTAAATTCAAACAATGAGTCAACCATTTATATGGGCATGGTTATAAATCCCTTTACCCTACAATTATTTCTGAGATCTTTTTTCTTTCAGACTACAAACTACCTGAAAATATAATGCTTAGGCTCTGTGTGCAAATGGGAAACCCTGAGATTATATATAAGATTAAAAGCAAGACAATATGGCAGTAAGACTTAAACTTTAAGATTAAATTTATTTATTTATTTATTTATTTATCTTTAGAGGGGAAGGGAAGGAGAGGGGAAGGAAACATCAATGTATGGTTGCTTCTTGTGCATCCCCTGCTGGGAACTGGCCCCTGCCGGAAACTGGCCTGCAACCCAAGCGTGTGACCTGACTGGGAATCGAACCGCGATCGTGTGGTTCACAGGCCCATGCTCAATCCACTGAGCTATACCAGCCAGGGCTTTAAGATTAAATTTAAATGCTCATGAGCATTCCCTACTTCCCTTGCCTGCTTTATTTTTCATCACAAATCTTATCACTGTCTGATAGGTTACCTATTTTACACATTGAGTTTCTTTGTTTTTTTTCCCTCCTACTTAGAAGCAGGGATTTTTTGTTGTTTTGTTTATTACTAGACTTTCAGTGAACTAGACTGTGCCTTACATTTAGAAGGGGATCCATAATTATTTGCCAAATAAATGAATGAGCAATCTAATGCTATCAAAAAGAAATAAACACTATTACACAATTAATAGCCTACCTGTTCCACAGTGATCCAAACAGGGTATTTTACAAATATAAGAAAAAGAGAATGAACCACTGATGATGGAAAATTCTCATCCACTTCTGAGAAATAGCACATTGCTTCTAGCATCTGACCTGGAAAGTCTGAAACCCAACAGTCAACATCTTACAATAAGTTCAGTGTTTATCAGAGCAGGGACAGCTCTTCGGTGGAGGGTGAAACCTTGCCAATTAACTGTATACATCGCTGTTTCTTTTCTTTCAAAGTCTAGTATTCTTCACTCTAAATCTCCCCATACAATCTCAAGTCACAAAAACTGAAAAATTTCATCATTGTTTAATTAAAAGCACCTTGGGAAATAAAGAGTTAAGTACCAAAACTTCTGCAACATGCAGTTCATCATTTGAAAGGTCAAAACATCATACTCTTAGGCCACCTTTCAAAAATCTTCATATTAGTTATTTGGTTTGGGCCACTTAGGTCAAAAGGTATAATTCCACCTTTTTTCATTGCTGTCAATGATTCTATGCTTGCCTTCTGAGAACTCTGGCAGCTCGGTGCCACTTCCGTTCTATGTATCTGGTCTGTCCCTCAGCCTCCCAAGCCCACCACTCTGCCACAGCACGGCTTCTTTTCCCCTCCTCCTGACTCTCTTAACGTTCTCTTAAGAATGTTACTTCCAGATGAGAAGAGAGGAAGGTGATTCCAACTCATTCAAAGTTCCTAAGCTGGTTAGGAGTTAAGAATGAACTAAATTCCAGAACTGCTGATTTCCCATTCAAAACAAAGCTCTTTTTAACTTACCATCTTGCCCATTAATAACCTTTTCTGCATCTTTTCTTGTAAAACCTTTTTTTAATCCCACACTTGTTAACGAAACTCTTGTATTGGCCTAAAATCAAGGAGTCCCCTAAACCTAAATAACTGTTTTCATTTCTAACTATATTCAGATATCTTCTGAATGAAATCCTCTTTCATAGATAATAATAGAATTTATCTTTATTTTCAGTTGTTTTACAATTTTTGCACCAGATACTTAAGAAGTATAAAGACGGTATTGTGAGTTGAATTGTGTCCCTCCAAAAAGATATGTTGTGGTTTTAATCCCAATACCATGAATGTGACCATATTTAAAAAGAGGGCCTTTGCAGCTATAATCAAGTTATTCCAACATTACTGGTGTCCTTATAAGAAGAAGAAAATGTGGACACATGCCACAGAGGTAACAGTCATATAAACAGGAATAGAGAGACTGGAGTTACCCTCCTGGAAGCCAAGAAATGCCTGGGGCTACCAGAAGGAGAAAGAGGCAAGGAAGGGTAAAGATTTCCTTCCTCCCCCGAGAAGCTTCAAAGGGAGCACGACCTTGCCAATACCTTGATTTTGGATTTTCAGCTTCCAGAACTGGGGTAATTTTTAAAAAGATTTTACTTATTTTAGAGAGAGGGGAAGGGAGGGAGAAAGACGGAGAGAAACACTGATGTGAGAAACACTTATCAGTTGCCTGTCATATGTGTCCCACCTGAGGAACCAACCTGCAACCTAGGCACGTGCCCTGACCGGGATTAGAACTGGCGACCTTTGGCTTTATGGAACCACGCCCGATCAACTGAGTCACACACCTCAGTCAGGGCAATTTCTGTTTTTAAAGTCATCAAGTTTGCAGTATTTAGTTACGGTAGCCCCAGGGAACCAATACAGATAGTGAAATAATACAGATAATGAAAGTACAACTTTTTAAATTCCATTAGGCAGTATCACTATTATATTTAAACACAGTCATTGAAAGTAAGGCTATTTCTAAGTGCACGGTACCTAAAAAAGAAAAATCATTAGTCTTTGAATTTTTTTACATGATCGAATCAAAAGTCAAATAGAGAGTCAATCTGTATCTCAAATGAATTAATTTGAAAAATCTTTTTCTTCGAAAAAAGTAATTAGATCAGTACCATGTCTAATAGCCAAGCACTCCTCCATCAGAGCACTGCACCCTCATTCCTTCCTCAGCCAACCTCAGGTCAAGAATGTACTTACTTGTTATTTGTTGGTCCTGTTGCCAGAACATCAGACTGTAACTTTGGAAAGAACCCTTGCTCGTATTTGCCTTGGCCAATTTTCATATCAAGTAGATGTGGGTGGATTGCAGTATGATCCATTTTCATCAGCCGCTGCTCAATTGACTGGGCTATAAATTAAATTTGTAACAACTTAGAGACATTTCATTGGCTAGGCCTTAAAAAATAATGCTTCCTCTACTCACGCAGCAACAAGGAATTCAATCTTTCTGACACTCTGAAATGGATTTTCACTAAGGCTCTTCAGAGATCAGTATAATATAAGTACAAAAAGGTGAATTTTAAGTAAATACCAGATAATTACTTTTCACAATATTTCTGCCTTTATCAAAAGCAGGGCAGTGGGATTGAAAAATCTATAATTTAGCATTAAAACAGTTTCCCATAAGTCAAAAAGTCAATATTCTTAATGAAATGTGTTTCTAAGAACAAGAGTAAAGAATATGATGGCAAATATTTCCTATGAGCTGAAAGACAGGTGAAGAGAAGGGAAAAGCAAGCACAGAAACCTTAACCGTATTAACTTTACTTCTTTGTACAAAGACCCCTTAAATAGTTGTAGTTCTTTTTTGCAAAAACAAAGAATTTATAAGACAGGAAATTGTGTGAAGTTTATTACTTTTAGTAACAATGACAGTCTAGTTAGTAGGAGTTATTTAGGAGTGTTTATTAGATCAAGAGGGATAATGCAGAGAAAAATAAAATAAGCAGGCATTTAGCAAATGTCTAGAGGATAAGAAACTGACCTTTCAAAGAATAAAATAGGACAAAGTTAAAAGACAGGGATTACTCAACATCCCTATTTTTAAATCACTGAAAGTTAGAGGATGTGGCAAAAACCCAAGAAATAGTGAATTATGTCTCTGGTAAAAAAAAAAAATCTGATGTTGAATGTTACTATTAACTGAATTTTCAAGAGGAAGTTGAGAATATTTGAGACTGAAAACAGGAGAACAAGCAGCGACTGCAGCTGTGTGATACAGAACACACAGTGGGAACTGCTGATCTTGTGAGTTAAGAGAAGTAAAAAAGCATTTTTATAAAATATTTCATCGGATCAGTTTATTTTGCCTCTTTGAACACCAGCAGATTGAGTAAAGCTAGTAATTCCCCAAACATGGTCTAAAAAATTTGGGGGGGGAAGAGAGTCCTGTCCATAACACATCCTACTCTTGTCAAAAGAACAGGCTCAATACCACCTCGTGTGGGATCAGCTCTTCACCCAAACCAGCTGCTGGTGTCTGGCGCTAACAGTGCGAGGGAAGCTTTGAGCAAGTCATAATCACCCTCTGTGACTTAAACGTCTGAGTGCTAAACTGTTCTAATTCTTCTTTATAGGAATTTATTTAAAACTTCTTGAATTTCATTTTATTTTTAACGTGTAACTTGTTACCTTCTATTGAAACATAATCCACTATGCCCTATGCTGGGGAAAGGGATGCCGCGTTTTAATGATATTTCAACAATGCCCCATGGCTCTCCAAAGCCCCGACTACGCTCTCAATGCTTCCTAATATTTATAAAGCACAATTAAAAGATGGTTTAGGAAAAATAATGCTTTAGATTCATGGCATGGAATTTTCTGAAGTTCCTGCCAATTTTATGTTCCATGAAATACTACAAAATTCCATCGCTATCAATTAGTGCATTTGTCCTCAGGAAAGGAAAACAGGAAAAGTAGCTTCAGTTTTTCCATTGGATTTAAAATGATAGAGAAACCCATCTGATATTGAGTTATTCTCCTTTAGTTCAGAAGCTTTTTGAAAACAAAAACATAATTCACAATGACTTACTCTTGGGTTTACAGTTCAAACTGCCACAGGGAACTTAATACAATGTTCCTTTTCAGTGATGTGCCCCCAGTGAAAGCCGAACACTCAGAGATTATTAAATGCCTGCTTTGAGAGGCCATGGGCCTGTTGTTACACTTTTAAGGGCTGGTGCCAACATTCATTTCTGTGATTGGTAAGGAAAAAGAAAACTCTGCATTACTATCAACTTGTTGCCTTTCTGCACAGAAATCATGAGGTTCTGGGGCCACAATATCAACAGCAGACAGTCTCTGCCTAAGGAGGTCACCTGTAAATCAAAATTCTTTTCAGTTACGGGGGAGGGGGGAAAGCCCAAAAGCAAAACAACAAAAGACAAAAGCAATACACAATAAAAACCCAATGTTCACAACAAAACCCCAACCCCAATAAGATATTGTTGGGGGTGGAGATGATTTCACCGGACAGCAGAAATAACCACACCCTTTCTGAGGGACGGAGAATCACAGCCGTCTGCCTCCCTTCACCTTTTAAAAAGTCTGATAAGTTCCTGGCAGACTACTGACTGCTTTAGCTGAATCTCATGTCTGTTAAAACTCTAATGGTACACTTTCCAGAGTATTACGTAATTTCTATCATGACAGTGGGAATACCAAATTCTCTGAGAGGCTGAAAGAAACTCTACTTTAATTGTAAGAATTTTCTGGAAGCACACACAGGAATCAGTGCTGAGCTCCATTAAAAGATGTGTCAGGAAGGGAGGAATGACACTGGCTGAGCAAGGCACTGCACTATTCACGTGGCCGTCAGGGCACCAAGCACCGTGCTATAGACTATATACTCTCACAGGCAGAGGCAATTTCTTTCTTTTTTTTAAAGGATTTTATTTATTTTTAGAGAGAGGGGAAGGGAGGGAGAAAGAGAGGGCGGGAAACACCACTGTGTGGTTGCCTTTCACATGGCCCTCACTGGGGACCTGGCCTGCAACCCAGGCATGTGCCCTGACTGGGAATCGAACTAGCGACTCTTTGGTTCACAGCCTGTGCTCAATCCACTGAGCTACACCAGCCAGAGCGGCAGAGGCAATTTCATTCATTCTCCTCTCTCACTCTCCCAGAGACACAGTGACAAGTGCCACTTCCTGAAAGGCTCCCAGGATCTACCCTCAGGACATACAACAGGACCATGTTCCAACCAGTGACCAGAGAGACCACTAAGGCTACACAAATGACATTGTTTACATACTTCTTTCCTTAAATATACAACAGCTACAGCAGCACAACTCCTGTGACTCTGATCTGTTTACGTAAAGTGAGAAAGACAAGCAACAGAGGCAGAGCAATTTGCTGTTTCCTTTTCCTTTTTCTTCAGAGGAAATACTGCTTTCAAATAGCTCCCACATTGGAACAGAAAGAAATCACAGGGGAGGGCACTCAGGTGGTAAATATCAGTTTGTTTGGCAAAGAAAGAGATGTGAATGGGGTATGAATGCCTACAATTGTGCGACTTGGTACACTTTACATGTCTATTGAATGCCCAGCTAACATCACAGTCAGGCTTCAGGGGCTAGAAACAGTCACACCTGGGTCCACATCACGGCTCCACCAGTCACTGGCTACCCACTCACAAGTCAGTGGCTTGACGGTCCAGTTTTTCTCAACTGTAAAGTGAGGACAGCTACAAAATAAAAGTAAATGTGCCTATACCCCCATTCTCATTAAAAGCAAATGCAAAAAGGCATGTAAGACCTCTCGTATACTGGTGCAGCACACAGTAAATACCCAGTGAACACTGACTATTAACATGACGTTTAGTTAGTGGACTACTAGAGCACACTGCCCCACGAGACTGGCCAAAACTCGTGATTATTGGAGGGAAACTGGTGTCCGGGTTGGGAAACCTCTAATTTGAATACAAGAATCCAGAGACGTAATTTCAATAGATAAAGCTATTATAACTAATAGTACCACTAAACAGATAAATATATGGTCACAGTTATATAAATGAGGCAGCATCTCCAATTTACTATTTTAAATCAGTACTTACCCTTCCCTGGATAAAGAGAAAAAAGGCCAGAAGTAAAAAGGCAACATAAGCAGCAAGACAGAAATGAACCTTTTTCCCTCTTTAAGGCAATAAAGAGAGTAAGACACAAACCACAGCAACCTTGTAGTTATACTCACCCAATTTGTTACATACAGCTTTTCCTCTTCTAGGAGAACAGGAATGTCAAGTAGGAATGGGATGGGCATGAACTCACAGAAACAGGAGGACGCAAAACTAAAGAAAGTACTATTTCTGGCTATACGGTACAAGGATTAACCATAAAGTGACAATTTTGTGATTCGTAAGGTCAACCATGTGTAAAAAATAATCATGGATTTTTAGTTAATTGAAAAAACGCCTGGCAAATGTACCTGCTTCTTTTAAAGTGCTGCATTTCTGATATATAGACGTCCTCAAGGTGGGCGCCCTCACATTGTACAGTCTGATTTTCTCAATCCGAGAGTCAAAGACCCGAAGCAAAGGCTCTTTCTCCTCCCACTGAGACATAATTTTATTATCAATGAAGGTGGCAAACATCTGTGTTTCAATGAAGCGTGACAGGAAGGGCAGGTATGGCTCAGGCTGGTCAGAGAGAAAGGAAGCCTGTAATGAGATTAATTAAAACGTCATTAGTGCAAGGAACCTCATCTCAACACTAAATGGTATATCTGAAAATTATGTTGCTAAGGTCTTTCTTTTTTCTAATCTTATAACACACAAGACTGACACTTAAAATTAAAAATTCTTTAAATGCCCTTTTCCTTACTTTCTTCTACATTCACAGAGTTTGGGTCAGTTAGTTCTTTAGCACTGATCCTCCCTTTTAAAACTGATTTATGTTCTGATTCTCATGACCACTAGGTAGAAAAGAGAGGATCACTAATGAAAGTTGGTGGATCAGTTGCTACAGGACTATCACGCCTCTTCACTCACCATTACATTTGACCCCATTCCCCAGTGAGCTGTAATTTCTTCTGCTCTATTTCCAGCCTATGCAATATACCTCTAAATCTTAAGGCAGTGAGATGGTTTAGATACAATAATGATACATTCACACACACACACACACACACACACACACACACACACAAAATAACCTTAAACCAAAACAATACAGAGTTTGTCTTTATGGGTGAAATCTTTTTATTCTTCTTCAAGAGAATGCTTCTCTAGGCACCAACACCAAGATTGATGGGTGAGTGTTAATTCAAGATCAAACTCCTTCCAGACCTCTGCGGACAGAGTAGTCTGGGCCTGAACAACTATAAAAAGCATTGCCTGAAAAACCCATAAAAACCCATCTGAGGCAAGCCAGGTCTCTGGAAAATGTGTACAACACATTCGTATTACCAGTTTGTCTGCTGCAGAGAAGGATTTGGTATATTGTAGTCAGTTTTTAACTCAAAATGTTCGTGTGTGTGTGTGTGTGTGTTCTTCAGGTCTATGTGTCTAGCAATTGTAGCTCCAGTTTGGTACTGGCTGAAATTCGGAGGTGAAGTACTATTTCAGCTGCTGGGTTGGTTTGGCTTTTCATTCTTTAGAGCAGATGCAGAAGGTGCAAGGGAAAGATGGAAGGGTAAGTTCTGACATAAGGTTACTCTCCTTAACACTCAGCAGCTTCTTCCTGGCATAATTTCCATAATTCTGAAATTTAGGAAGCCTTTTAAAAACTTCCTTACAGAAACCCACTTATTCAAGGTAAGTGCTTCCACAGTTCAGATGTGTTTACACAACTCCAAATAGGCAGAAAAAGGTTCATAGTAGCCTCTAGAAATCAGTTCACCTCTTTAAAGGGCATTTTACAGATAAACATGAAGCTACTTTTTATCGAGCAAAAAGCTTTTTTTCCTAAATGGGCCAAATGCCTCACTTTTGATATTCAGACCCTCAGGGACTAACAAGTTGAAGGTCAGCAAAAACTTGGCTTGCAGGACTAATATGTGATAGACCTGTAAATTTTCCTGGTGAAAAATTAGATGATTACAGGCCTTTTGAAATCCAACACAGAACTTTCATTTTCTCTAGGGGTTATATAAAAAGATTAACATTTACAGTTTGAAGCTACACAAAGATTAAAGAGGAAGAAAGCACCAGTGCTCAATTTAGATAAGAATTTCAATTGCCCCAAGGATAAATCATGAGAGTACACAGCAGTTCCAAGCTGAATAGGAAAAAAATGTGGAAAAATGGTCAAGCTTAATGAGGAAGGAACCTAAGAGCTTGAATACATTTGAAGAATTGAAGGCTCCTGAATGTATTAAAGAAGTTTTCTCAAACATAATGTGCACCAGAACTTAACTATTCAACATAGTTTATACCCTCAACCTGAAAAATATATCTGATGAAATCAGATAATAATCTTTTATGCTACCCACTTTGACAGAATTTTGTAATTAACATTTATTGTCAGATGCTCCAAGGTTGTAGATTAGGCCCTTATCATGGATTAACCCTTTTACGAGGTCTTTAACAACAGAGATACCTTCCGTGAAAAGCTATTCATTCTGATAGCGATAGTCACGCTCAGCCACCACAGAGGCAGGGAACTGAATTATACCCTGGTGACCTGAAAGAGTTAACGCCCATTCCCCTAAATGCTTTTGTCTGGAGGGGAAATCTGTGATGGAGATGCCAAGAAAAACTGGTAGAAGAATCCTCTACAGTAAACCTTTGAAGCTTCAAGGTCAGCGGCACAATCAAAAGCTGGCCGTTTTCTGTCTTCCTCTCCCCCAAACTGGAACACAACCTTAGGCTTATAGTCATAAAACCTTATTCATTCATCTCTCTTTTGATCCTGGAATGAGATAAAAAACTGGCTTCTGAAACTAAACTGTTTGTTACCTTTACATGAACAAATTGTGATTTCATTATATTTGAAGACAAATATAAAAACAGGATTTACTAGAAAGAAATAGGCCTTATTTCAACTAGATCCTTAAAATAAGAGTAAATGGAACTTTTACAAGGTCAGATGGTGTTAACAGATTTTAAAAAACCTGTGAAATTGGAGTTTCTCTAGTTTAAAAATTTTCAAAGTATAGAAATTTAAAAATGCAATGATAGGCAATTTAATACACAATTCAATGGCTGGCTTATGGGCCTGCTGGTCTGCTTTCCTGTGAGGTTGTTCTACCTAGTGTAAAACACTGGTCAAGTTCATAATGGAAGGGAAAGCGGGGGAGTCTGTGTTCTAGAAAGGTTAACACGATCAGGCGACCCGGCCCACTGAGAGCCACAAAAAGGGAAACTACGGCTCTCTTTACTTTGTCAAAGTTCTGCATCTGCTCTCGGTTGGTCAGCCAGGACTCCAAGTCCTGGGCGCTCTGAATCACGAACGCTTCGTAGTCCGCAAACATCTGTGTGAAGCGGGTAGCAAACACCTCTCGGAGCTGGACGTTGAGCTGGTAGTCCCTCAGTTCTGCCTCTTCGCACTGCAGTTTAGAATCCTTTTCTTTTTCACCCAGAGAGGCAGAAAGGTCCATTTTTTCCACCGTCACACCGGTCCTCTTGGCCAGAGCCTGGAGGCGGGCTATGGTCTCACTGCCCTTCAGTAACTCATACATGCTGATGTTATTGGCGGAGACGTTGCCATTCTTCTTGTCATTGACCAGGTCTTTCAGGACCAGATTCTTCAGTTTGGTGGCACTCTCACTGCAATGTAAGCTGCCCTCGGGAGGGATCCCAAACTGAAGGAGCACTTCAGAAAGTTCCTGGATAAAATCCACTTTATTGGGGAACTGTGGAAATTCCTCAGGCAACTCGATAAAATGGTTGTCAATATCCACAAAACACAAATTAGCCTGAAAGAGAAAAAAGAGATATGAAGGTTTTAAAGGAAAGGGATTTTAAGTTATAAAATGTTTTTGCCAGCTATTATAAACAAAATCACAAACTACACAGCATTTTATGTGAATCTTCTGAAGGTTAAGAGTTTTTTATTCCTTAGAAATAAACCTCTGTTGCCAGCAGTATTCCCTACTTTACACCATATGTAATACAAGCGAATCATTTTCTCTGGGTTTCATCAACTTATAATAATTGAGACACGCTTCTGTTATATCCCGTACCAATCATGGCAGCCACTAGGCATTCCTAAATGAGGGAGGGTCGCACCCTACAAATCAAAGGCACTGGGCGAATCGCTGGAGGAGCCTGAACTTCCCATTCCACTGCTCTAACACCATTTGCAATCTAGAAATAGCCACCGCTAAAATTTAGCAGCTCCAGTAATCCCCCTGAAATGGGATGAAATCGGCAAAGAGCAATCCGGTTCACAGAAAATTCACAAATTTTTACTTCAAACTCTGCTTCAACCTCTTGGGCAACAAAACCATTGCAGATGTTGTTACGACACCGAGCAGGGGGCTGAGGGAGGTGGAGGGGTGGTGCTTAGAGAGCCACAAATGCCTAACCCTCGGATAATGAAGAGCTGACTCCAGAGAGATTTCTGAGTAGAGGGAAAGAGGAGACAGAATGAGAGGAAATGCTTTTTTTTTTTTTTTTTTTAACTTTGCTTATACTATAGACTTTGAATTAAACAGATTTTAAAGTATTTTTGAAGTAGACATGGAAAAGTCAAGGGGCCAAGCACCTGTATAAAATTCCAATTATCTCTCCGGTACTTGATTATATTAGACTCCAAAACAGCGTTTCCTTTTACTGTTTAGACAAGGCTGTCAGGATAAGGGAAGACTGCCCTGAGACTGGAGGGTGGGGTGTGCAAGGGTGAAGCCCTCGCAGGAGAACTACACTGCACTAGGGACTGAACACAGAGCACGGGGTGGAAGTCAGCAAACAGAACAGGAAGCTCCACCTTGCGTTTGCCCCCCTCGCCCCCGACTCTGGGCCCTACACCCCAGCCCTACCTTCCAGGTGAGCAAGTGGAGAACTCATAATGTTCTCTGAGCCTGAAGCCAAGGAAAGGTGAAAAGAAGAAAGCAAACACAGCCGGATCTCTGTTTTTCTCTTCATGTTAGATGGTGATGAGCACGAGGTATACCAAAGTTCCAAATCAACTTCAATAAGAACTCAGACATTCCACCACCCCAAAACAGAGAACGACAGTGATTTCTTCCAGGCTGGTGCAACCTTTGATTCCAGCCCATTAATTCTGCAGATGAAGGAAGTGAAGCCCAAGAAGGTAGGTGACTTCCCGACACCTGTCTCAGACATGCCTCCTCAAAGAGTATGGTGGCTAAAGGGGATTGTTCCCTGCAGTTTTCCTCTTCTCCAATGTCCATAGTTTTCTCTAAATAAAAAGCTGAAGTCACAACTTGCTGAAGACATAGTGCTGCCTACAGCTTTCTTTAAATCCACATCTTTCTTTATATGTTCCTATAGTCTCTAGAGAGCAGCACATACTAAAAAGCTTAAGGGGGAGAAAGTAGGTCACCATAATTCAAACAGATGGTTTAATATCTTTAAAAATGAAAGAGAAAAAAATCCACTAAGTTGCTAATCTAAATGGTAACTGGCAACTTCCCACCACTTACATTTTTATTTCGTATGGTCTCCTTCATTAGTGCCCTTCTTGCACTGATGAAGCCCAGTTTGGAGCTTTGATGATCACAAAGGTGAAAAAGGAAATATTAACTTGTGTTATAAAAATTTATGGGAGAAAAACCAAAAAGTTGTTTTCTAAAACAAGTAAGAACTTCATGCAATAGAGTATTCTGATAAGTCACTTTCTCACTTAACTCTTTTTTAAAAAAATATTTTATTTATTTATCTTTAGAGGGGAAGGGAAGTAGAGAGGGAGAGAAATATCAATGTATGGTTGCCTCTCATGTGTCTCCCGCTGGGAACTGGCCCGCAACCCAGGCATGTGCCCTGACTGGGAATCAAACCATGATCCTTTGGTTCACAGGCCCGCACTCAATCCACTGAGCTATGCCAGCCAGGGCTCATTTAACTCTTAAGTTTTAAATCTATGAGAAGAGCTCAAGGAATATTAATACACAATGAAAAACATACCTGACATCTCAATAATAGGTTGTTTGAAGACTAAATATTTTTGTACTGTTACTGATCAACAATGCCCAGAAACTTTCATGACATGTACTGCTTCCAGTGAAAAACAACAAACATTCCCTCAAAAGGAACAAACCTGAAACTTAATCATCCCTTCTGCCATGCGGCCTTCCCATGTCCCTATCCTAAAGGCACTCTGATTTCCTCCGTGTATATTGTTAGTTCATTCACTCACTACTACCTTTCGTTTTTAGCCTGTGTTATTGATAACTGGTAAATGATTTATTTTCAAAAGTGGAAATCACTTGTTGATCTTGATGTCTCCCAATGTATCCTACACTACTAGTGCATGAGGCAACTATTTGCTGAAAGAACAGACAAAGGCTCAAAGAGACGATTCCATTCTGCGGAAACGCAGAAGTGCAGGAAGGAGCGGAAGTCTGCAGGACTTTTAGGCCCGGGCAGCTCTTCCCCTGCTGAGTAAGGGACCTGGTTTCTCCATGGCACACGGGAAGCAGGCATAAGGGTAAGCCAGAAAAGAACATTTAAAACATTCCCACAGAATCTCAGGGCGAGATATGGCAAACCCAGAAAGGCAAAACCAATTCCTCAGTTTTCTCTAGATTTTTTTGGTCCACCATTTACTCTAAAGATGAGCAAGAATGGTGGAAAGTGAGGTGTCATACTATGCAATTATTCCTCAGTGCTATATCCTTCCACATCACTAACTCCATCCCCCTGAAAAAAAAACAATACAACAAATGGCTACCTGCGCCTATCATTTGGGAATCATGGGGAAAATGAGTGGGTGGTTAATTACAAGTCTATATAGTTACATTAGTCAGCTAACAACTAAAATCATACCTTCTTAAAATAATCATTTCGTAAACATCATTTTCACAATTATTCTAAGAAGTCCTGTAACTACTTCAGCTATTATTTTATTTTACAGTTTTCAGACAAAGGCAGGGTGTTGTTGTTACTAGTTCAGTGTCCTTAAGTCACTTTTTAAAATGGCTATTTTTATACCTACTTCCTCCAAATGATGTGAAGTCAATATTTCATCTCATTATAAAATGATAGCAGAGCAAAGTGACACACTCTTCTTCTAAAAGTCATGTACCAATTTATACTTTCAGAGGCACTGCTATTTCCACAGCTGATTTAAGTAACTTCGTATTACTCCACTTTATGAATATGAAGATGGGTAGGTATATTTATTAAATAGTATTGCCTTCATAAGTAAAAATTAGAAAAACACAGACATTACTGTAAGAACTCATGGAATTGTAAAGTTTGTTTTCTTTGGAGTCAGAGGACACGTGCATACAGAGACACAGAAAGATTTCCTGACTCCAGAAAGATGGTATTTTTTAAAAATATATTTTATTGATTATATCATTACAGTTGTTCTATTCCCCCCTTCATTCCCCTCCACCCACACATTCCCTCCCCCACCATTCTCCCCCCCTTAGTTTATAACCACGTGTCTCAAGTTCTTTAGGTTCTATATTTCCCCCACTATTCTCGCCCTCCCCCCTATCTATTTTCTACCTACCATCTATGCTATTTTCTGTGCCT